>NC_136069.1:499926389-502326389 GCF_964261635.1 Lissotriton helveticus | reverse complement strand
ATAATCCATTAATTCATCCACCTATTTTGCTGAATTTGCCTTTGTCTGTTTAACTGATAAACAGTGCTGAAATAAGTGAGCCCTCTCCTTAAAACATGGTAAAATCTGCCTACACCTATATGACACATCAAATGTATGTGTAAATCCCAGGCAGATGGTACTACATGTCCCCAGGGTCTGTAAATAAAATGCTATTAGTGAGCCTGCAGTACTCATTGTCCCACCAACTAAAGTAGCCCTTTAAAACATGTCTTAAGCCTGCCACTGCATTCTGTAGTGCAGTGTTAAACTGGCAATTCGACCTGGCAAAATAAACCTATATCCAGGCATAAGCCTTCCTTTTTATTACTCATCAGTCAACCCTAAAGTAGTCCCTAATAGATTATAGGGGAGGGTGCAGGGAATTTAAAATATAGTATGTTTACATACGTTTTACATGTCCTGTCAGTGAAAAACTACCAAAGTTGTTTTTCACTGTAGCGAGGCCTATCTCTCCCATTGAGTTACACTGGGTACGTATTTGCACTTAATAAGTGCTAACTTTAGAATTTGAGCTGATAGAGATATGCAGTTTAGACTCAAATGAATTGCATTTTTAAATCCTGTTTAATTGTAAAATCGGATTTTAAGACACAATTTTGAAAATGTCATGTTTACAGAGTTAATATAAAACAGAAACTCAGCTGGGATGTACTCAACCGAAACAGGGGCCGATTCACAGAACTAATCTGAGACAAAATCCTAAACTTACTACTTTTGGTATTCACAGAAGACATTTAGTAGTAAACTGAGACAAAATCCTAACTTTATGACTTTCAGTATTCACAAAAGGCATTAAGTAGTAGTAAAGTTAGGAATCCTAACTTTACTACTACTAAATCCATTTTGTGAATAACGAAAGTCATAAAGTTATGGTTTTGTCTCAGTTTAGTAGTAGTAAAGTTAAGAATCCTAACTGTACTACTACTAAATGCCGTCTGTGAATACCAAAAGTAGTAAGTTTAGGATTTTGTCTCAGATTAGTTCTGTGAATTGGCCCCCCAGCCAGCAACGTTAAACAAGTTACACACAGTCATTTTCTCGAGTGTGCACCCTGTAAGGGGGCTCTGCACAGCCACCCATTTCGAATTGGAAACTGGAAAACTAGGACTAGGGTCCAACACACTGGGTGTACTAACATAAATAACTATAAAAGTGTATACAATGTAAACAGCGCAATATGAAACATGTTTCTCATAGTTGTCAAAGTTAGTCGGCATAAGCATGAATGATGAATCAGTAAAGAACGTTCATAGCCCGGATAATAAACAATGCTTTTACTCTTGTTCAATCAATTTGATTTCCAAACGATGTGAAAGCAACAGTATTCTTCAAAAATGCTAAATTCAATGATGACATGTGATGGTACATCAATGTTGTTGATCCCACTGTGTTTCGGGCATTACAATTGCCCTTAGTCAGGAGAATCTATAAACACTAATGCCAAAATTAGTCATATGTATGACTTGCAAATACAAACTAAAAATAACAAGAAGGGCTTAAACTTGGGCTAGACATTTGATTAGTCACCATGTGCCGGAAAACCCTACACAAAAGGCAATGTGACATATGGAAAAGATAAAATGTTTAGAGTAAAATACCTGGAGCTTACAGCAAGAACATGAATGAAAAAAAAACAAGCTACACACACCTAGTCTACGCCAACACCACTGAAGGAAAGAACAAGCGACAATACCATATGTGAAAAAAATGGGGTATGTCCGCTCAAAGAATAATGATAAGGACGCAAGTGCTGATGAAGTACACCTAAACATGCCATAAGCTAAACCCCAGTAGTCAACACAAATAGTACCTTGAAACGACATAACAGGTAACTGGCCAATGTTCAAATTCAGGAAGACCCAAACTGCAAAAAAAAAAGTTATAAAAATGGTGCAAAATCTCACGACTACAAAAGAGTACGTGACCCTAAACGTGAACCCAATAACTCACTGAGACTAAAGACCAAAGCCGGCTCGTAAGGGGACCATCCATGAATGGCGCATAGTTAAATAGACGCCGCTGCGGGTTTTTAAGCCAAATGCGAAGGGAGAAACATGCTCAAGAACACTAAAAAAGGACTAAAAAACACAGAGTGAACGTGAACAATAAAGACAAAAGCAAAGCCATGAGACGCTGCAAAAAAAGCCTGTCTGCCAATTATGCACAAATACACAAGAGATAACAGTAATAACCAATCTAATCATGCAGTGTACGGAATAAAATAGAAATGAAAATAGGGAATACAAACAGCAAAAAGATTGCTGTTCCAAGTGTGCATAACAGAAAGTGTATTCAACAGTGGCACAGTGGTGTTTAAGTGTAATGATGCCAAACAGATGTGACTCATGAATTACAAATGATTCAATTTGATACAGCAGCGGTTACAGACATCATTGATGCAACACTGATATAATGCATAGAAGGTCAAAAAATGAATGCTTAAATTAGCATAATGCCTAATGGCTAGTTTAACAACAGTGGCAAACATTGCATAAAGAAACAATACCTTGGGGCCGATTCCAATTCGGGAAAAAACGCTCCGAATAGCCGTTCGGAGCATTTTTCCTGTACAAATCGTACCCTGCAACGTCCCCAGTACGTACGACGAAGTACGATTCGTACCAGGAGCCGTACTCCGTACGAGTCGTACAGAGACTGTACGAATCAAATCCCTGTACGAATCTCCCTCGGAACCCGCTGTACGCGACATCTGTACGGTTCGCGGCTGGTTTTTACGACCCAGCAAGTACGATACGTGTCGGGTACGCACCGTACAAGCCTTTTTCTACTGGAGCTGAAAACAGCCGTAAAAGCGGAGTTCGCGCCGAAACAGGTACGGAACACCCCCCCTGGGTACAGTGCGTACCCCCCATGATCGCAGGGGTATGGTGCGTACCCCTGCGATCATGGGGTGTACGCACTGTACCCCATGTACGATGGGTGTACGCACCGTACCCCATGTACGATGGGTGTATGCACCGTACACCCATCGTACATGGGGTACGGTGGATACACCCCATGATCGCAGGGGTATGCACCGTACCCCTGCGATCATGGGCGGTACGGACCGTACTGTGTGTATGTGTTTGTGTGCTTTTCCATACGACTCGCCCTTACCTGGTGTGGACCGTACGAATCGCGTTCTCATACCCCAGTCCGGAATGTACTCGTTGGGTTGTACGGCATGTGTACGAGTCGTACGGTTCACGGTTTCAGCCTTGCAATACGTACGGATTGCGACGATTCTGACGGATTCACGGAATACGGATCGTACTTCGCGACTCGGGCGGACGGGTACGAATCGTACGGAGAGGGATCCGGATAAAAATCGTACGGACGTTTTTTTTCCCGAATCGGAATCGACCCCATGATGTCAGACACATCAAGTGACCGGTCCTAAACACATACAAAACAGTGAGGGAGTGATCTGGAAGTTCGAATATTGCCATTAAACAACAAGAACCCAAGGATTCAATTTACATTCAACATGGATTAACATTCTTTTGCATATCTGGATCTTAATTGCATTCTCTGTTGCTTCCGCTACGTTCTTCTCACCAGCTGCAAAAAGTTTTCAGTGAGACCTCCCAATTGCAGCCTCCAGTCTTGTGGAGCCCCCTCTGACTACAAGCTGCGGTATGATCTAGCTGGGTGGAGCTTTGATCTTTTAAATACTAGATTTCACCAAAAAAGAAAACAAATCATAACTCCAGTTCTACCGATTGTATATTGTTGTATTCTCATATTATTCATATTGTTGTATTTTGTGCCTAAAATATTACATTCCATTGTTAGTTCTAGCATTGCTATGCTCCTTGACATAGCTGTGTTCCTTGTCTGTCAGTTGTCTGCTGGCTGGAGAGGGAACACCAACATTTCTCTGACACTCATAATAAAGTATTTATTTAATACTGGACAAGCCTCCCACGAATCTTTGATTACAATAGATGGCAACGATCAGCTGGCAGAAGTAAAGGAACGCAGAGTGAAGATTATCTTCCGATGGTGCAACGAGAATTCATGCGTGTTAACAAGCATATTGAAGAAAACGGATAATAAGTAAGGAATTGACCTTAGATTTATGTGTGACTGAAATAATTAATTGATTACGGACAAAATGGATAGTGCAGCCTTCATATCCAAACATTACTGTGATTGAAGTTGGATACGGAAAAAAAGGAAAAGAGAGAGGACGAGCGTGGACGTACGCGTATATTGTTGTGAACATTGTGTACTACGCTGCTTTATTCGCTGTAAAATCGTGACAGTATTACGGTGTACATTCTGTATATAAAATATAGTAAATGTCACCGAGAGAGATGGCTATTTGAACAGTAGCAGTACCTTTTGAAAGTACACGGCTGCAAGTGTTAGGTCATTCAGTTCTCTCAAACTCATTGTGCCTTCTAGTCAGATTCGTAGTGACGTATCAAAGCTAATTTACGTATTGAACGCTGTGATGGGTACACGTGCTGACATCAACGTCGTGACAACTTTTCGGTCAACCATTTTGGATGCATTGACAATGTTGAATTGAAAAACAGAAAATATGTGTTATTGAGCTCGTCATGCTTCAATATTTTCAATACAATGGAAAAGAAATAAGAAAATAAGGAACTCAAGGTATATCAATATAATTAATAACCTGACTCACACTTTAAAAAAAAATAAAAAATTTTGGAGATTTAAAACTTCTACTTTAAGATATGATTATTTGTGCATTGTTTTTCATGTCGTTTAGTCACACAGGTTGCAGTACAAACTTGTCAAACTTGTCAAGTGCAAGAGATTATAACTTTGAGAATTTTTATTTTTTTTTATAAAGAAAAGAAGGTAAATCTTCGGTGATAAGCACACCAATAGCACATCAAGTGCAAGTGCATATTTTTTTATTATTTAATTACATCTACGGTGATAAGCACACCAAACAGCATTATATGTCGAGTATAAATATGGATGTTGTAATTCCACCACCTGAATTTCTTCAACAACCTTGTGAACCTCCTTTTGAGTGGGATGTATGGATAGTAATATTTGGAAATTATATTGAAGCTCTGGATGGTAAACATTTTTGGTGCAGCAAGAAAAAAAGCATTACTTCTTAGTACCTTAGGTATGGAGGGGCAGCATGCATTTAACTACCTACCTGTTTTTACAGACTGTGAAGGAAGAGCTATTACTAATGTATATTTAGAAGCAAAAGCGAGATTAAAGAAACAATTTGCAAAAGAGGTGAATGTTGTCATGTGTAGACATAAGTTTTATACACAGCCCCAAAGAAGTGTTGAAACAGTAGATCAGTTTGTAACACGTTTAGGTGAGTTATCCATCAAATGCCAATTTGGTGAGATGAGAGATGAAATGATCAGGGAGCAGCTTATAGTTCAGTGTCGTAATAAAAAAATAGAAGAAAGGTATGGGCTGTGAAAAACCCGACATTCAGCAAAGCTATAGAAATAGCCATAGTTGTTGAGCTGTCAGATGCACGTATGAAGGAAATGGAAAAAAAAGATAATGCAACAGGTGTCTCAAATGTAGAATAAGAAGATGTCAATGCAGTAAATGCAAATAAAAGTAGAGATAATTTTGTAAAGAAAAGTATACCTGGTGAAAAGTACATTAACAATGCGACAAAGAGCATAGATCAGACAAGAGAATTTGAACTAGATGTGGTAGCGCCTACCACGGATCACTGAAACAATATCGATGTCACAAATATAGAATTACCACAATATCGAGTAAAAAATATAGAATGCAAAAATATAGAATCCCTATCTCCAAACAGGTAGGTACAAAAATATTGAATAAAAAATATCGTTGTTACAAATATAGTTAGTCAAAATATCGAATTTTTTTAAATGCTTTAAAATAATTATAAATTACTAAAATAATAAATATAATTAACTTAAACGTATTTAAAATACTTTTATTACCTTAAAATTAATAAATAATTAATTTTAGTTACAAACAAATAAACATACATCCTCATTTTTTAATACATATACATATATATATATATATGAACGTAATAATAATAAAAAATATACAATATTTTTACCATAGGATAGCGGGAGGATAAAATTTACTATTACCACTCCAGTGAGTGCAACAGTAGAGAAACGTTGGATAGCGTAAGGGTAAAAATTTCTATTCCCACTCCAGAGAGTGCAACAGTAGGGAAAGCGTTGGATAGCGTAGGGGTAAAAATTACTATTCCCATTCCAGTGAGTGCAACAGTAGGGGAAGCGTTGTATAGCGAGGGGTAAAAATTACTATTCTCACTCCAGAGAGTGCAACAGTAGGGAAAGGGTTGGATAGCGGGAGGGTAAAAATTACTATTCCCAATCCAGAGAGTGCAACAGTAAAGAAAGCGTTGGATAGCGTAAGGGTAAAAATTACTATTCCCACTCCAGAGAGTGCAACAGTAGGGAAAGCGTTGGATAGCGTAGGGGTAAAAATTACTATTCCCATTCCAGTGAGTGCAACAGTAGGGAAAGCGTTGTATAGCGAGGGGTAAAAATTACTATTCTCACTCCAGAGAGTGCAACAGTAGGGAAAGGGTTGGATAGCGGGAGGGTAAAAATTACTATTCCCAATCCAGAGAGTGCAACAGTAAAGAAAGCGTTGGATAGCGTAGGGGTAAAAATTACTATTCCCACTCCAGAGAGTGCAACAGTAGGGAAAGTGTTGGATAGAGGTAGAGTAAAAATTACTATTCCTACTCCAGAGAGTGCAACAGTAGGGAAAGCATTGTATAGCGTAGGGGTAAGAATTACTATTCCCACTCCAATGAGTGCAACAGTAGGGAAAGTGTTGGATAGTGTAGGGGTAAAATTACTATCATACTGACAACAAATGGCATTTATTATGAGAGGTATGCCAAGCCCGTCATAACGTAAACGGGATCGTGAATGCCCATCATACTGACAACAAATGGCATTTATTATGAGAGGTATGCCAAGCCCGTCATAACGTAAACGGGATCGTGAACCCACATTATTCAAAGAATGAGTTCTACTCCTCCTTTCCTACCTAATAATAATTTCCTATCCAATAATACTTTCATGTACACCCCATCGGGTTACACATCCTGATTAAAACTAATATTGCACCCTTCCTGTCTAATAGGTATTATGGCCATTCCAGATAATTGCTGAAATGTATTCCTATATTCCCACTTAATATCGACATACTATTTTGAGATGTAACTTTGCTAATATTATCCGTTTCTCTTATAATAGTGCCTCTCAACCCATAGTTGTCCCCCAACCAGGGATCGAACTCCTTCGTTGTGATGCACGTTGATCCTACGCAGCCACCATACCTGTAGCTGTCTCCCCGGCGCTCCTAGCAACGCCCCACGTGACCGGGACGAAACTCCGCCCACCGCGGAAGTACACCGTCCTTATTACATTCCCCGAGCGCCCGGCATCACTGTAACAGGGCGGCGGACGGAAGTAGGTTATCGGCCATAGACCTCGCACCTAAACTGTAAGTAGAAACTGAGTCAGACATGCCCACAATATACCCACGGGCACTGCAAGCCTACTGAGCTCCGATACATATATCCCAGATACGGCTCAGAGCCCTTAAGCCGGTCTCTCCCCCCAACGTCATTTCTGAAACTGCTCATCGATCTCTTATTTCAGAATACATTTCAGAACGAGGATAACCTCCCCTGCCCTATGATGTCAACTATTACTCCATTGAGAGTAAGCCTCAGTCCTTGTGTGTCCTACATGTACCGTTGTCAGTGTGTCTGTTTTGTGTTTAGTATGTAGAGCATGGCAGAGCATGCACCATCAAATTGATATGACCTCGCCCTCACAATATGGAATGCGAGATGTTACCACGCCACTTTAAATGTTGAGAAGCGCGGGAGTTGTGTAGATATATAGTCAACACGCAGCACTGATAATTATAGAGTTTGCAAGTTGTGGTGAATACCTACCGCCCATTCACGGCCATGCACATCCACATCCTCTCACGGATAATGGTATAATTGGCAATTATTTGCGCCCTGACTTTTTTTGTGACGCCAAACAATAAAAATCTTCCCTGAATGGGAGTGACAGCATGCAGGCACGATTTTGAGGCACTGCTCAACGTAACAGGCATGTATAATGTTTAATATTTGACACTTGTCTTCACCTTCATTTACAGGTATTTTGACTTTTTAAGCTTACCCATTGAGGTGCAAGCTGACACCGCGGGCACACTTTTGCCATTCAGTGGTCCCAGAGAGTAGGACCGGGTGCGTCTTTTAGGGGACGTAGACCATCCACTCAACTGGTTTTTTGGTCCTGAAGAAAACCTGGTTAATCTAAACCTTCATGGTTGAAACATGTAGACCAGACACATACAGAGATACACGGGTTCATAGTTACCCTAACTTTATCTCGCCACTATTTTAACATTGTCCAGTTGCTTGCAAATACAGTTTTATTTTTCCCAAGTTCAAACCAGGACAATTTTTAACACACTTACCATTTTTTCCACGCACCTTCATTCACAACCTGCTCCACTGTAAAGAGGTGTTGTAGCACACCCTGATGACGCTAGGTCATTAGGGTGGACCCCGATGATGAAGCATGTCACTACTAGGTGGTGAGTGAGGGGTTTTTTAACAAAAGGAGAACTTCTCACTTTTGTTCAACCACACACCCCATTAGGAATCTGTGATTCCACGTTGGTGATACCCCTTTTTTGTTTCTAGTAAAATTACTATTCCCACTCCAGTTAGTGCAACAGTAGAGAAAGCGTTGGATAGCGGGGGAGGGGGGTCAAAATTACTATTCCCACTCCTCCAGTGAGTGCAACAGTAGGGAAAGGTGTTGGATAGCGTAGGGGTAAAAATTACTATTCCCACTCCATTGAGTGAAACAGTAGAGAAAGCGTTGGATAGCGGGGGGTAAAAATTACTATTCCCACTCCAGTGAGTGCAACAGTAGGGAAAGCGTTGGATAGCATAGGGGTAAAAATTACTATTCCCACTCCAGAGAGTGCAACATTAGGGAAAGCGTTGGATAGCGTAGGGGTAAAAATTACTATTCCCACTCCAGAGAGTGCAACAGTAGGGAAAGCGTTGGATAGCGTAGGGGTAAAAATTCCTATACCCACTCCAGAGAGTTCAACAGTAGAGAAAGCGTTGGATAGCGGGGGGTAACAATTACTATTCCCACTCCAGTGAGTGTAACAGTGGGGAAAGCGTTGGATAGCGTGGGGGTAAAAATTACTATTCCTACTCCAGAGAGTGCAACATTAGGGAAAGCGTTGGATAGCGGAGGGGTTAAAAATTACTATTCCCACTCCAGTGAATGCTACAGTAGGGAAAGCGTTGGATAGCGTAGGGGTGAACATTACTATTCCCACTCCAAAGTGTGCAACAGTAGGGAAAGTAAATTTCATATATATTAATAAAAAATAATTAAATATCAATACCTAGAAACTATTAATTAAAAAAATTACCAATTTAATATTATATAATAATTAAGAAATTACAAATACAAATTAATATTAATAATTACAATTAATTACCTATTAATACAAATTAATTACCAATTAAATAATACATTAAAAATAAATACCAAATAATAAATAAAAATGATTTACTTAATTACAATTAATTTACTTCCCCCATTCCCCTAAAAACCCACAACCCACTAAGCAAAATCAATTAATAAAATTAACATAATTATCAAATAATCAATTAATAAAATGAAATTACCAATTAAAAATTAATTCATTAATAATTAAGTAACAATTCAAACTCAATACCAATAGATTAATTAACATATTTAATGTATTACAATTAAATTACTTCCAACCCTATTCCCCTATAAACCCACAACCCGCTACAAAAAATAAATTAAGTAAATGTACATAATTATCAATTAATCAATTAATAAAACTAATTACCAATTAAAAACTAATACATTACCAATTAAAAAAAATTCATAATTAATTCAAAATAAATACAAATTAAAAAATTGTCATACTTAATTATTTACAATTGAATTACTTCCCACCCTATTTCCCTATAAACTCACAACCCGCTAGGGAAAATAATTTAAATAAATTAACATAATTATCAATTAATCAATTAATAAAAATAAATTACAAATTAAAAATGAATTACCAATTAAAAATGTATTAATTACCAATTAAAAATTCATTAACAATTAATTCAAAATAAATACCAATAAATAAATTAACATTTTTAATTAATTACAATTAAATTACTTCCCACCCTATTCCCCTATAAACCCACAACCCGCTACGGAAAATAAATGAATTAAATTAACATAATTCTCAATTAATAAATTAACAAAAATACATTACCAATTAAAAATGAATTACCAATTAAAAATGAAGTAATTACCAACTAAAAATTAATTAACAATAAATTCAAAATAATTAATTACAATTAAATTACTTCCCACCCTATTCCCCTATAAACCCACAACCCACTACAGAATTAGATTACACAACAATTAAATAACATAAAAAAACACTTAAAAAACTATATATTATTAAAAATTCCATATATTTTAATATCTATATTATATACCTCGCTATTTTAACTTTCTATATTTTAAAAATCGATATTACTTACATCGATATTTTGACCTTCTATATTTTAAAAATCGATATTACTTACCTTCTATTCGATATTTTTAACCACTATATTCTGTTCATATTTTTTACTCGCTATTATGTCCATTCTATATTTTTTATTTGATATTATGTCTGTTTACTGCCTACCACACAGCAGATTAGACAAATTTTTATGCTATTGACAAAGTGTGTAAAAAATGTGGCTGTTTGGGACATTTCTTTAAGATGTGTAGAATATACAATGAACCTAAGGTAGCTGTGTTAAAAAATAAGGAGAACACAATAAGTATTAATGATGTAGAAGGTACAGACAAAATTCTATGTGTAGATGAAGATGATTTGACATCCACACCTGGAAGGAGATTCAGACCTAAGGCAATTTTTAAGGTGCAAGGAAAAGAAATTGAGTTGATGGTGAATTCAGGCTCATTTTATACTATCATTCCACAAGAATTGTTTAAATATAATTGGCCAGATACTTACTTACTTCCCAAAGATATCAATCCTGGAGGGTACCAGGGTGACAAGATTGATATTATTTGTTATATGTTAACTGATATTTCTTATCAAAACAGGTGTGTGAAGGAGGAGGTTTATGTAGCACAAAAGGGACCACCAATTTTTGGCTGGGCACACCAATATGATTTGCATATTATCATAAATCATCTCAGAGCCTCGCATCAGGTCATGGTTGTTGATGAGACCACCACTGATACTATTGTTGAAAGTGTAGGTAATCTATTTTCTGAAGAAATTGGTGAGCTCAAAGGATATGTACACAACATTGTACTCAAACCGGATGCTATTCTCTTGCAGCATAAGGTAAGAAAGGTTCCCAGTATTGCTATACAAGAGGTAAAATGGATGCTTGATGAGATGGTGAAGCAAGGTATAATAGAACAAATTGAGACTCCCAGATGGATTTCACCAGTGGTGATCACAGGCAAACCTGACGGAAGTTACAGGTTCTGTGTGGACTTACGCACTCTGAACCAAAATATTGTGGTTGACTATTGTCCTTGATTGAAATGAACTTATTATGTCCCTAAAAGGAGCAAGATTTTTCTCAAAATTGGACCTTCGCAGCGCATATCACCTAATCAAAATACATAAAGAGTCTAAACCATTTACAGCATTCATTAGTACAGAGGGGGTATTCCAGTTTACTGGGATGCCATTTGGTTTATCATCCACTGCTGGAGTGTTCCAAAGGATGATGGGTTCGGTCCTAAAAGGTACAAAACATTTTGTGCTTTTCCAATATAGGGGTCGATTCCGATCCAGTAAAATGCGCTCCGAATCGTCGTACGGAGCATTTTTCCCCGTACGAATCGTACCCGGAAACGTCCCCGTACGTACGACGAAGTACGATCCGTACCAGGAGCCAAAGTCCGTACGAGTCGTACAGGACTCCGTACGACTAAAATATCCGTCCGAGTCTCACTCGGAACCTGCTGTACACGACATCGCTACGGTTCGCGGCTGGTTTTTATGACCCAGCAAGTACGATTCGTGTCGGGTACGCACCGTATGACCCTTTTCCTACGGGAGCCGAAAACAGTCGTAAACGCAGAGTTCGCGCCGAAACAGGTACGGAACGCCCCCCCCGGGTACGGCACGTACCCCCCATGATCGCAAGGGTACGCGCCGTACCCCAGTGATCATGCGGGGTACGTGCCGTACACCCAGCGTACATGGGGTACGCACCGTACCCCATGTACGGTGGGTGTACGGCACGTACCCCATGTACGTTGGGTGTACGGCACGTACCCCGCATGATCACAGGGGTACGGCGCGTACCCCTGCGATCATGGGGGGTATGCGCCGTACGGTGTGTAGGTGATCGTGCGCTTTTCCGTACGAATCGTCGTGTACCGTACGAATCGCGTCCTGATCGGCCGATCGGGATCGGAATCGTCCGGTCGTACGGCGTCCGTATGAGTTGTACGGAAACGGCTCCGGATACGATTCGTACGGATGGGGATTTTACCGGATCGGAATCGACACCATAATGTGTTAATATTTGAAGACATAAAAGAACATCATAACTTAGCTTTAAAGGAAGTTTTAAATAAAATGAATGATGCTGGACTAACTCTGAAAAAGGAAAAATGCAAATGTTGTGTAGAGGAAATAGAATACCTTGGCTACACGTTGTCTGCTGGAGGAATTAAACCAAAACATGATCTTCTAGAGGCCATAAGAAAGGCCCCTACATCTGTAGACAAAGACCAACTCAGGTCTTTCCTCTGGCTAATAGAGTATTATGCTAAATGTGTGTACAATTTTGCATACAAACTAAACATATTAAGAAATTGCTGAGGAAATGGTACAAATTTGTGAGGTCTGATGACCAACAGAATGCCTTTGATAAAATCAAAAATGAGATATGTGAAGCAAAGGTATTGACCCCATTTGATACTAAGTTAAAGTCTATTCTCACAGTCGATGCTAGTGCGGTAGGTTTAGGGGCTGTTTTAGCACAGATACACATGTCAGGTATAAAGACAGTAGCTTTTGCTTCCAGATCTCTCACCAATTCTGAAAGGAATTACTCGGTGATTGAGAGAGAAGCTTTAGCTGCAGCATGGGCAGCAGAATATTTTTGCATGTATTGGTGGGTTTTTCAATTTACTCTACGGACTGACCATAAGCCCCTGATCAAGATTCTAACTCCTGGTGGTGCAGTAAAGGGGTCAGCAAGACTTGCTAGGTTGGCTTAATGTTTGTAAGAATATTGATACAGGGTTGAATATATTGCAGGTTGGAAAAATTGTCAAGCTGATGGATTGTCAAGATTACCCCTACCTTGGTATAAGGTTGATCAAATACAAGTGGAATCTTTTGAAAGTGAGGGTGCAGTGGCTGTAACTGAGGAATGCAATGGAGTGATTGACAAAAGTATGTGGATGGAATGTATGTCCAAAGATGTAGCTTTACAAATAGTCAAAGATGTAATTGTTAAAGGTGGCAGGCATGAACGTTCACTTCCCATTGCTGTGAGACCTTTTGGTAAAGTTTTGGAAGATGTGTCTATATCTGACAAGGAGGGAAATGCCATAATGAAAGATGATAAGTTTGTTCCTCCACAGGATTTGAGATGTTTTTTATTTAAATTGGCTCATGAAGGTCATATGGGTCATTCGCTCACAAAGAAAAGGATAAGAGAGCAATTCTGGTGGCCTGCCATGGACCTACAAGTGTCTGAATGGATGGAAAGGTGTGTTGATCGTGTTGAGAGTGAGACGAGATTGAAGGTTGGTAGTCAGTTGGAAATGGGTAGAAATTGATGATCCAGGTTTACCATGGCACGCTGTTTTTGATTCTATAGGCCCCTTTGCTTCTTTAAGTTTGGATTTAAAGTTTGGTGTGGTTATGGTTGATGTGACATCTAAATGGATAATTGTAAAATTTGTACGAGAAATTACCACAAAGCATACTATTCATGTGCTTAGTGAAATCTTCAGAGAAGAGCGTTATCCGGTTAAGTTAATTACTGACAATGGCACACAACTTATTTCAACGGAAATGACTACTTACTTAAAATCTTGTGGAGTTATACATGCAGGGACATCTCTTTATATCCACAGGGAAATGGAATTGTGGAAAGGGCCAAATGCATGGTTAAGGTTTTATCCAGATGGCTGTTGCGAATAGAGGTAATGTGAGAAAGATGGTTAATGATCTTGTGTGGGCTTATCGTACAACTGAAAATTCTGTTTCTGGGAAAGTTACCTTTGTGGCCATGAGGGGAGGTTGTGTGAGTACCAAATTAATTCCAGCATGAATGAAAGACTTTATGGGTCTAGCAAATCTGGATTATGACAAAGCAGATCATGAGAAAATTTCAATACACGATGGAAGTATAATACCTAATGATTTAGTAAAAGTCAAACCTGGTCATGTGAGTGGTGGTTTCATTAAATGTCATGGTCCATACAAAGTTAAAATTGTGCATAAAGGGTATGTCACCTTGTTTTGGTGTAATTTTATCAATTGAAATGTACTTTATTATCCTAAATAAGATTTGGATTTTTCTAGTGCTGCGTTTTCTCTTTGTTACTGTTTGTGTGCTGCATAAACACTTTACACATTGCCTCTACGTTAAGCCTGACTGGTTAAGTGCTAAGCTATTAGAGGGTTAAGCACAGGTTAATTTACAGACTTTTTGTGGTGTTTCGCCCTAACAAGGATTGCGTTTATTATTAGATTGGGTCTTACACTAGGGGTGGGTGGAATTAACGTAATCGCGTTACGCAAAACTCCGCAAAACAGTAAAAAATCTCCGCCAACTCGCAGAAATTTCACGAACATGCGGAATTGCTTGTTCGCGATGCTTTTTTACTTTTCGCAATCGCTGTTTGCACAATTTTGGGCAATTTTGCGTTCTCTGCGGAACGCAAAATTACCCAAATTCCATGAACGGAACGGAATTTACTGCCCAGGCCTATCTTACACCCACCTCTACTGATAACCCAATTTGTTACAATTTGTTACATCATTCAACGTGCAGAACTGTATATAACACATTCCCTGATGCCCCTCCTGCATATCATGCACTCAAGACACTCCTCACCCTCAAAGAGGCGTATCTCCTCTTTATAAACAACAGTGCAACCAAAAGCTCCTGGCTGTGTGCCGAAAATGAGAACTATGGGGCATATCTGATTTAATTCTTGCAATTATAGAAGAATTTTGGATATGTTACTGTACCCAGATGAGTGCATTTTTTTCCCAATAAGACACTACGACTTACACATATTAAATTACTTCACATGATGTACCACACTGGTGTTATACTATGCTAGATGGTTCTTGTGGATGAAAATCACCATGTGCCCTGTAGAGTGCGAAATGTTGACTTTCTGCATTTATCGTGTCAAGACTCAGCCAAGATCCTCATCCTCAAAGAGGATTATATCCAGTTTATACCTAACCATGCAACCAAAAGCTCCTGGCTGTGTGCCGTAAATGAGAACTATGGGGCAAGCTGATTTAATTCTTGCGATTATAGAAGAACCTTGGATATACTACTATACCCAGATGAGTGCATTCTTTCCCAATCAGACACTACGACTTACGCTAATTAAATTACTCTACCGGATGTACCAAACCCTTGTTATACTATGCAAGATGGTCCTTCTGGACAATGTTATGTTATGGTATGTCAGGGGCTTTTATATAGCTCTCGAATCACCCGGGGGCATCTCGGCGCTTTCCTAGCAAATACAGTGAGGACAGGAGGTGGAACCACGGATAAAAGGAGGGGTTAGAACAGGAATGCTTTCAAGTGTTTCCTGAAGATCAGGTAGGAAGTACATTTCCGCAAGGGTAAAGGGAGCTGATTCCAATATTTTGGGGAAACATAGGAGAATGCTCTACCCCCGGTACATACGAGACGAATACGTGGAACCTACAGTAGAGCTAAAGAATTGGACCTAAGGTTGCAAACCGAGGTCTGTTTGAGAAGCATCTTTTGTAGGTCCTGGGGGCCCCTGCCTTCCAAGGTTTTAAACGTCAGACAGCAGATCTTAAAGAATGATCGTTGTTTTATTGGCAGCCAGTGTAGTTCCGTCAATAGGGGAAGTGATGAGGAGCCAGGAGGACGATTTAGTGTCATCCTGGCAGCCGTGTTCTGAATAACTTGTAATCTGGCCAATAGTGTCTCACCCACTTCAGCCAGTAAGGCATTGCCGCAATCAAGACGGCTGATTACCAGCGCCTGGACCACGGTTCTGCGATGGTTCTCTGGCAGAAAAGGGATTATTCTGCGCAAAAGGCGTAGGCTGTAGTAACAGGAGATCACTGTAGCTGACATGTGGTCCTTCATAGTGAGAGCTTGGTCTAATTTTAGGCCCAAATTTTTTACTGATGAAGCTGGAATGAGGGGCCGTCCCAAAAAATCACTGTGTGCCCTGCAGAGAGTGAAACGCCAACTTTCTGCATTTATCGTGCCAATGCCCTAGAGTAGCTGCTTTCTGGATATCAATGTTCAATATGTTAGCCAAAATCAATCATTTCCAAATCAAATAACTTTACCAATTGCACTACAGGGGCAGGTCGAAGATGTCCCTGTAGGGGTTGGATGCATAATGGTCCTATTGCTCATACTAGCCAAGCGACAGGTTCCTATACACAGGGGCCATCAACTCTCTCCCCAGGTCAAGTGTTGGATAGAAGACATTGAGTTTCACCAGGGACAGCTGGAAAATATTGGGAACCCATTGCCCAGATCAATACCTAAGAATATTTGGGAACTATTACATACTTTAATCTGGGGGAAAAGCAAGAATCCTCCAACTCTGTACAAGATTAAACTAAAAGGAATGTTGTGTTTTACATCCAAAATTAAGAACAAGGTTCCTCTAGATATGAATGGCTTAATAGTCTAGCTCCTGCAAGCAGAGTTATCAAATGTTTGTTAAAAAGTGAGACATATAACCATGCCTACTTGGGAGACAAGACATAGATGGGCTGCACTGGAGGGCAGAAATCCATGCTACGAAACAACAGATCTGCAAGGGAAATTCTTGTGACGTATGATGTGCTGAAAATAAAATTACACAGTGGACTGCCCTAACTATTGTGCCAATAGTATCCAATGTGCAACCTAATGACAAATGATCTGTATTTGTTCTCCCTATAAAGTTTAATGAATAAAAAAGATGGTAGGCACAGTTAACATTACCTCATTATATAAAATGTATTAGAGGTGTACATAATTGGAATACACAATATAATATCAGCTGAAATATGATAATAACTCAATGAAACTGTTAATCTCTAATGGGAATGGGAATCTTATTAAGAGGAGTAGAGCAGTCTGAGATGACTCACTTCCCCATTGCTGGTCTCCCTTGTCTGATTGAGGATGTCAAACTGTGCAAAGGCAACTGGAAAAAGTGACCAGACTGCAAACCCCACACTGTGGATACATGAATTTGCACAGAGGTTCTAGGCAAGTCCAAGTCCTAGAGTTAACAAACCAGCCAGCTGCAGGCTAGTTCAAGCCTTTATTTTGAAAAGCGAGACAATTCTGCAGATTCTCTTTGTCAATAGAATATTTCAATTTAAACATTCAACAAATAAGTTGGGATACAGTTTTCATGCCAAGAGATGAGTCTGAAATAAGACAGATCCCCACAATACACTGCAACTCATAAACAAGAAGAAGAGGGAAGAACTTAAAGAAAGGTTTTAGTTTGTGGGCAATACTTACCCTCGATTTTGCAAACACATATATCACACTAAAATTATTTTACAAAAGTAACGGATTACAGATATGCATAATGACCAAGCACAAATAATGTTCAGGAAGCCTGGACCATAGGCATGTGTACAGAAGATCACAAAGGGCTCTGCCAACAATTATACATAATACATAACAGTTACTCGCATAAAAAACAGCAATGGTTGCACCTAATGGTTGCAAGCATTGCATTTATTTATGAAGAAATAGATATAAATATTCCCCCATCTGTGACATGCATTTGCAGACTTGGGCATAGGGGCTTCATGCATGCTGCCAATATACTCCAGACATCTTCCAAAAACTGAAAAATTCCCTTATGCATATCGTTCAATTCCCACCCCATATGAAGCTGTGGGTATCAATGTGTTTTCCTTACCAGAGCATTCACAGGATTTGCCAGGGAAACCAAACACATGGTCGGGCAATCACCGGCATTAGGAAGTAGATATGGTATATATAATAGGCCTCAGTGGAACTCTCAAGATGCTGAGGAACTTCATAAGCAGGTGGAAATGCTCTTCCACCCATTTGTGCTGCTTTTTTCTATTCCAGTAGCTTAATGCACGCTTCCGTGTGCAAAAACAGGGTGAACTGCACCAGGCAGTCCACATCAGTGAGGCCATTTTGTTTTAAACTGATTTACTGTTCTGTGGCTTTGCAGGGCTCAATTTTTCTATACTACTTTAAGCCTTACAATCCTCCCCATCCCACTCATCCAATCCTCCATGGGTAGACTATTTTGTTAGTGTGTGTCTTTTTGTTTGCGTATTTATATATATTTTTTATCTTTGTACTTTTTTGTCTTCCTTTTACTTCCTTAGTTCTTCCTTTCTTCTTCTATTAATTCTTTCCTTTTTCGATTTCTTCCCACCAGCACCATGGCAGAGCAGGACGAGACAGGGAGCAATAGAGCCAGTGCCACTGCTACCCACCTACCATGCGGTCACAGGCACTGCCAAGGTGTGCAGCCCCACTCCATTGTTTGGAGCTGGAGGTTTGCCAGTTTTTTTTTTATATGCCGCACCATCTCCCCGCAAACAAATGATGGATGGAATGCTGACAATGCAAACATTCTCCCCCAGTCAAAAGATCTGGGTTAAATCCTTTGTTCTTTTGCCCATAGTGGGCCATCCCAGTTTGGACCCATCCATATGCAAATCAGTCTTGACCCTGTGCCTCATGAGAACAGTCCTGACTGAACTGCCAGGCCAGGTCCTCCCTGGACTGGAAACAAGCATCCTGGGACCGGTTTCAGGGTATGTCACCCTTCTTCAGCCAGGCTAGCTTGAATCCAGTTGCATAGTGAGCAAGGGACCCACGTCTGGGCATACCCATCCCACTTAGGGTGAAAGTATTCCAGCAAACAAATGATGGTCAGAATTCTGACAATGCAAACATTCTCCCCCAGTCAAAAGATCTGGGTTAAATCCTTCATTCTTTTGCCCACTACACCACCCCAGTTTGGACCTAGCCATATGCAAATCAGTCTTGACCCTGTATCTCATGGGAACAGTCCAGACTTAACTGCCAACCAGGTCCTCCCTGGACCGGAAACAAGTATCCTGGGACCTGTTTCAGGGTATGTCACCCTTGAGAAAGCCCTGGCTCCACTTGCCAAACAGTGCGAAACACGTGTCGGCTGTCCTTCTCTGTCTCATTAAAAACATTCAACATGGAAAAATAACAAATGAGTGAAATGGATGAAATGAAGTGTAAAACATAAATAAAAAGAACTATCCTCACTCCAACGAATTTGTATTGTGCTGTCTTCAAAATAATGAAATAGAAGATTGATCCATTCATGGGGGAGAATATATGTATTTGAAAAGGAGGAATATATGCTCAAAAACTCTTTCCACTAGGGCAGCATTGGCTGCTGTAGGAGCAGGTGCGCCAATGTGTCCGTTGGAACACTGGGGTCCAGCGGACCCAGCAGCAGTTGATGCAGCGCTGGTGCTGATATCCTGGAGCAGGTGCGGGACCTGCTTGACCTGATTGACCTCTGTGGTATAGAGGTTGTTAGACTCAGTGATAAATATGTATTCATTGTATTCTACAATGCTAAGAAAAAATTAAACTAGCATGCTGCTCACACTCAGAGCTAAGTTGAGTTTACATTACGAATATTATGTGATACAGTTTGAGCTATCCAGGTGCTCGGCGCAACCTAACTGTATTTGTCGGTGCTCTCTTGGGCTGATTATTTAAGAAGCCATGCAGACTCCTCTGTCCCATTACTAACAATATGGCTTAGGTTTAGGAAATTAGGAATAGATCAGCTCAAAACTAGTACTATAGGTGATCTGAATTAGAAAAGTAAAATGTTACTGCATTTGCCATTGCCTGTCAAAACATTTTTGGGAAAATGTACTGTTCCACCAATCTATTTTTTTGTAATCTTTATTTCTTACATCAGCACCCAAGGCAAGTAGAGGGCTTTAGAGGTGGGTCAGGGTCTTACATATCTTGTGGCCTGCTATTGAAAGACTAAGAGAACAGGTTTTAGGACAGGTACTCTGCTGGAAGATTGCTTGCCCAAGTAAGCTGTTCTACAAATGTTTGGTGAGAAGGCTTTCTTTTTCTTGCTTATGCTCAATCAATAAAATGGGAGAGTGACCATGGTCATGGTGGAGCCCAATGGTGTGTTATATTTATTATCATTAATTTGTACAGTAGTATACAAGCAGTTTCAAAGAAATTGCAGCATGGCTGGAAAGTAGTATGAGGACAGTTCGTTGCATTTGCTAACCAAGACCATTTGTACTTCTTGGATCGATTTCTCTACCCCTTCACTGCACATCAATGGCTCTGAGTCATCATAGTTCTATGCCTCCATTATGAAAAGTTTTTGTTTGGCTTGGCTACCTAGCTTTTCTAACATTGTCAATCAACAAAATGCCCAAAGTGATATTTTTGATAGACAATACTGCTAACCAAACTGTAGTGATGTATTTAAGGTGTATTTTTATTTTAAATGATAATAAGGGGAGGCGTATCTGGCATAAAAAATGTGTAATGTTTTTCTAGCTGCTCAGACCACTAGTGTACACCAGTACATCAGAAGCGGTGGCGGTTGGAAAGGGACTCCCAGAGCCTGCAGCAACAGAACGTGGTAAGTGATTTTGCTTGCTTAGTGACAATTACTGTTATACTTACCTCAAGGGAGTCATAGCCCCTCCCCTTTAGCAGTTACCATAAGGGTTTACTTCTTAATGGCCTCTTCAATCTGCAACTCAGCAGACAGAAGCACATATTGAATGCTAAAAATGATGGGTTGATGAAAAGGGAAAGAAAAATGGTAGGTTAAAAGAAAGGGTGGGTGAAATGCTATATAAGTGAAATGATGCATGGGTGGGTGAAAGGATGCATAGGTGGGTGATAGGATACATGTGTGGGGAAAAGGCTGAATGAGAAGGTATATTGTTGAAAGGATGCCTGGGTGTGTGAAAGGGTAGATGGGTAAAAGGATACATGGGTGGGTAAATGGAAGGATGGTTGAAAGGGTAGATAGGTGGATGGAAAGATGGATGTATGGATGGATGGATGGGTGGAAAAACGATGGATGGGTCGATAAATAAATGAATTGCTATGGGGAAAGACTGGATGAGAGAATGTAAATCTTGAATGGGTATCAAAGGGTGAATAGAACAATAAAAGGATGAATAAATAATTGCTTGGATGAAGAAACAAGAGATCTCCACTGAAGACTGGCGTGTTCACCTACTTTTCTTGCTTAGTTTTATAGAAAATTTGGTTCAAATTGGGGTGTATTTTAATTTTTGGTCTAATCCATTAACTCACTGTATTTGTTAAGTGAGGCAGATATGTATCCTTCCCATCAGTATTCATCACCTCCCTACCCATGTCATTTTGTCAGTCATGACCTAACTGTAGCATGGTTCAATTCAACACTACAGTGTTGGCTGTGCATTGTGTGTCTGTTTCAGGTAATGTGTCATTTGCATGGTTTTCAATGGACTGAAAACAAGGTGTGTGTCTCTGCCCTCCCAATGCCCACTCAGTCACCTCAAAGAACTTCACTCCTTTGGTATTTCCAAAGTTCTGTTCCAGTCAACCAAAAAATTGAAAAATCAATTTTTGGCATGTGCCTCCTTTTTCTAGCCTAGTAATTCATATATTTCATGGCTTTCATAATGGATTTACACATGTTCAATTTTTTCTCTTTCGACATTCGTCAGCTACAGTGACTGACTAAGCCAAAGTTTAGGCACATGAGGATGATCCGTGAAATTCTACGATTCTACAGCAAAACCTTTACCTACTCGGCCTAATACCACTACCTTGCCCTGCAGTAGAGTAAGTTAAATGTCCTTTCCTTACTGCCAAGCGGATGTATTTGTTGGAAATAATTTGTGTTGGAGGTTGAGGCCAGGGTGTAAAGTGGGACTAAGTGCCTGATTTTGAGTTTTGTGAATGGGATACTCTGCGACAAATGTGCCAAATACAATCTATATATCCCATTTCTTTCCCTGTACAGCAGTGCATTGTTTTTCGCATCATCTACTTACTACAGACCAGATAGCTCTATGTATACATGATGTGTGTGAGGTACTCGCATTATTATTTATCTGCCTCTTTGGCGTGAGGCAAGAATTTAAAGACCTTTGGAGAAAAGCAGGGTCATTGAAATTAACATAACAAATTGTATATTACAGCTTTCCCAGCTGCAGACTGAAGAGATTACCAAAGTACCCTACGCGCTAGCAAGCAGGTCTCTATTAATTTAGCACAAGAATACTTGTACTCCATAGTGCAGAATGCCTTACTAATTAATGAGAGGTAATTTATTTTTATTTTTTCACACAAGGAGTCTGTTTGCAGTTTTACTAGGAAAACCTTTAAACATATATATATTTTTTTTAACCTAGAGTGTTGTTATTCTGCCTTAATTCCCTTCAGGGAGTCAGTGCTTTTGTTTGAGGCATGTGTGGGAAAAAAGTGGCAGTTTGAATTGTAATCACATCAAATTCCAATGGCCCTAGTGAACCAGCAATGTACTGCTACTGTGCCACCACATAATTTTAAAACAGTGTTTGCACGGAGCACTGTTTACAATTTGTCATGTTTTTTTTTTTTTGGTATAGGTACTTCTGCTGGTCTACCTGCACACCAGGAGATATCAGCCTGGCTGCGGCGACAGAGGTTGGAGACCAACAGTGTAAAATATCAATAGCTGGTGGCTCTGCAGGAGAAGAAGGATGAGGCATGTGTTGCTGCCCAGGGCCCCTATTCCTCCAGCCAGCGGCCAACACCCCCAGCCTTCTGGCAACAATATTGCCAGCACCGCTTGCAGCCACCTGTTTGACCACCACTGATGCCCCACACTCAGAAAGTCAATTTCAGCAATGCACCCTGCAGCATGTAATGCACCTTCAGCAAAACCTGGAGAAGGTTTGCACCCACGTGTGTAACTCACTCTTCTATCCCTTTTTATTTTTTGTTTTGGTGGAAGGGACTTTTGTTGTGGGTGGAGAGGTCGGGAATGGGAAGGGAGTTGGAAGTTACTTAGTACATTTTGGAGTTTTCATTGGTCATTGGTTGGAGATGTGGTGATTTGTTTGGGGGGCTATTGTGGGTGGGGAGGTGGGTTTGTTTTTTGTAAAAAACAAGTAAAGGGCAAATTACTCAACTTTATTGTAGCTTTTTTTGTTTTACATTTCCTTTGCACTGCTACATTTTCATACAGTCTGTTTTTTAATCTGCTTGCTTATCAAAGTATATTCATACCAGTTAGTTATAGATAGTTATACCCATGTCATTCAACCCTCTGTAACTATATTATTGACAATTAGGGAGGTAGGATATGCTGACATTGCCTGTATTGCCTATAACAAGCCAGATAAACAAGGAAGTAAAGTCAAATCTGAAATAGAAGTTGGTTACTTACTAACTAAACTAGTTCACTTCACTCCATAGCTACCTTACCTGAATAGATGTAGCTATGGGTGCTACCGCTCTCTATCTTTCAAAACTTACTGCAGGGTTTGCCAAGAGGCTTTCTTAATGGTGGTGGAAGTAGTAGCAGGCTATTACACTAACAGGGAATAAATCACAACAAGCAAGGTCTCCCTCCCACCTAGGTGAATTCCAATTGTAAGATTTAGTAAAAGGATTATTCCTCACAGGCAACTAAATTACAAAAAAAGCACAGAGTTAGTGGGATATATATGTATATCATAGCTTTACAAAGACCTCTACCACTATGACAAAACTAAGAAACTAATACATGATTCTATAAGAAAAACTAGCAATAGAAACTTCTTCTGAGCAATGGTGAGCTATTTAATTAAAACTAAAGGTACAAAATACTCAAGTCAGAAGAAGTGGACTGGGAGCTAGGAGTGGAACCAACAAGGTTAAGCGTTTATGCAACACAAGGTCTGAATGATGATGCATATCTAGATTCCTTTTATGCATGGGTGGGAAGTGGGACTAGTGTGGCCTATTGCTGATGTGATAGAAGATGCCGCAGTGAGTTGGTGTCGCTTACACCACATTCGCACAGTGTGGGATCCATTTATGGTGTAAATTAAGTCACCTCAATAAATCACACAGCCCCAGGAAAGAGGGTTGGAGGTTTGATGAATAGATGGGAAAGGGTATTTGGGGAAAGGGGTGACAAAGACAAATACTTCACAGCAACAATATTCATCAGGGGGATGAACAGCAACACATTAACATCAATCTGCTGTGAAAGGAAATGACAGCATGGGATTGCTGCTCTATAATTCTCAAAAATATTGTTAGTGCTTGGGGGAATCCAACAGCGAACCAGCTTTATGATATGATTGAGCTGACATTGAAAGATGGGAGGTTGAGGGATAATTTGGTTGCCATTGATGCCCATCATGGCCGCTCGGAGCTGATGCTCCGTGCTGAACCTTCTTTCTAACTCCTTGAGTGGCTTCCCCACATCTTGTTCTCTGGCCCAGAACACCAATTCCCATACCGGAATGCAGGCTGGTTACTCGAAGCTCATTTTTGCCTTTCTTCGATATAGCATCGCGGAGAAATGGGCTGTAACTTTCCTGACTTGGAACAAGCTAAGATGGCGCCTGAAGAGCTGAGCGGTCGGCAAGACAGCAGAACCTTCCTCAATGTTGTGGACGCGAGCTCCTGAAACTGGCTGGTGACACTCCTGCTGGACTAACTCCCATTAACCTGACCTGGAGACTAAGCATCCTTGCAGGCAAACCCAAATCGGCACACTGCAACTCCCTCATCGAGATGCAGGAGCCCGATTGCCTGGAGTGCTGACTCCTGCCTGCCCAGCATGGCCCATGAACCTGCTGCCACAGCTGCTGTGCCCTGATGCCACAGACTGCACAGCCTCCAGCGAAAGCCCTCTTTCCGCTGCAGGATCAGCGCTTCTTCCTGGTGAGTGATGATTGCCCGGGTCTGCGGACCGCCTGTGGGGGCTGCGCAGCCCCCTGCAGACTTCGCTGGCGATGCCAGAATACACTCACTGCGAGCCGGCGTCTCTGCAGAGGCCCTACAACAAGAACAGAGACTGACACTTGCTCGGAGGCTAGCTGCGAGGCTCTGTCCCCTTTCGGCTTCTGTCCTGACTCGCGCCTGACGCCCATGTCTCTACCCCACCTTTTAATAAATAAATAAATAAATGAAAACACACCGGCCTTTGTTTGTGCTCCTCAATCCCTGCAATGATCACTGCACTCATCGCTCTGAGGTCCGCAGAAAGCCGCAACCAGCCGCTGGGCTGGTGCTGCTACGCCATCCAAACAGCCACAACCTGCACTCTGGGGATCTCCCTACCAGCAGTACAGGCCAGTGCTAGATGCCCCACAGGTACAGAGACCACTCCACAGCAAATCAGCCCTGTGCTCGCCTAGACTACTACGGTCTGCATGGGAGACACACACCATCATCGGTGGATGGTTCGCTGCATTATTCTACTTACTTGCCCTCATTTCCTCTAATTACGGTTGTGGCTGGAGGTGGAGTGACTCACTCATCCCCTTTTTTTAAAAAACACACAAACAAGGGCCCTGTCCTCTGGCCGCACCACTGCATAGATCACACCCCTCTTACATTTTGAGTTATTGTGATTACTGGGGACCGACTGGCTTTTATATCATGGAAATTTTCCCTGTGCCTGACCTCAAGATGACAGCCTCAGTGGGTCGCTCCATGATGCTCAAGCACTGAACAATAAAACTGGCCTTCAACCTTGATCGTCATCACAGCCTTCACCTGACCTTGCTCCTACACACCCTTCTGAATTTTTACTCTGGGATGTTTCCTGTGACCGATGCCCGGTGGAGCTACCGGATAGCATAAGAGGAGATGGGTGGTGGACTCTCCCTTGGCCGTCACCTACCCAGCCGGACTTTGGGCAGACTGTCCCTAGTCTCTCCGTCATACCCCCCTCCCACCCCATCAAGATATGAAATCTGTTGAACCTACCTCTGACTGTGGAGACCTAGCCTTTTGACCGATGCCCGGTGGAGCTACTTGAGAGCTAAAGAGGATCACAGGGTAGCAGCACTGGCCCCGGCTGTGGACTATCCCTTCAGCTGTCACCTACCCAGCCGGTCTTTGGACAGAAACTTACTTTGTCTCTCAGTTGTATTCTCCCTCCTACCCCTTTACTCCACCCTCGTTCTTCCTCACACTTCATTTTTTCCTCTTCTTTGCTCTTTAATTGTTTTCCCATTGAGAATTAGCTGTTTGGCTGATGTCCGGTGGAGCTACTTAGTAGCTAAAGAGGAGATGGCCTTGTGGACTTCCCCCTCAGACTTCACCTACCCAGCCGGACTTTGGGCAGACTCTACTTTCGTTTCTCCATCGTTTCTACCTCCTACCACTTTACCCCACCTCCTTATCCTTCTATGTTCCATTTACTTCATCTTCTACACTCTTTAATTGTTTTTCTAGTAACTGAAGTAACGTGCAACTGATGTAATTTTGTATTTTCTGTGAAACTTTATGTAAAGCGCTCTGATACCTCCGGGTCTAGCCAGCGCTATATAAAACTCTTAAAATAAAATAAAAAAGTCAAGCATACAGTTTAAATACTGTCAGCCTGGTACTGTTTTGTTCTGTGAGGTCCAATACCGAGCGAGCACATCATCACCATTGACGGATGTTGATAGACTTGGGGCACCCCCTAAATCTACACCTCTCCTATCTTATTCAATACTTGATTCACAGCTGTTTTTTTGACTTCGTCATCAAGGGATCCTACTATTTTAGGGAGTTCAGACCTCTTATCCAAAATATTAGAAGATGTGCATCTTATTAATTGATCATTATACTCAGTCTGGGCCTTAACCACCAATCCTTTCAATTTTTTTTATTTTGTGTCAATACCGGCCACATAGACTGCTAGTGGGTTTAGCAGTTCCACCTGTATTTTGAGCTTATTTGAATGAAAATCAAGTGCAGTAGTTATAGCATTCATTGTATCTAGCAGACATTTCCACACACCAATTTTATCAGTGTTTTTATACATTGTAGGGCGCTCATCAGGAATTGGTGAAACATCATATTTATCTAAAAACGAGAGGTCTGCAGAAGTCAGCGAATTATCTACTTGGCCAAAGGTCTGAGCACCATGTTGACTATTTATGGTTTTACTTTTTGACAGGATTAAAATTGAATGATCATCCAATGTCTGATCATCACCACTCATCCTTGGACCAAATGGGCTTATATACTTTTATTGTTTGATATCTCCAGAAATGACAATCCTAGACTTTCTCTTATCTTCTCAGGCCCAAGCTTGGGTGACCGAGGTATCAAAGAATTTTGATTCCCTTGATTCACATGCAGTTCCCCCAGACAGATAACAGAAGCATCACTATCATTTGAGGGCTTATTACATAGATGTGTCCCAAGGAGTGTCTTTCGCCTGGTGTGCACAGTTCAGTCCATGCTGCGTCGTCATTTGGGTAGGCGTCACATTTACGTGTTCTGTAGTAGGTCCATTATGAACTTGAGCTTTAACTACTAATTTATTAAGGGGATTTTTTTTTTTTTTTTTGTGTCCTCATTTTCGCCCTTGGTATATCGCATAGAAGCACTAGGAGAGAGGAATATACTGTCACTGATAAACTGGTAGTGCTGACAACCAACAAAGTCGGTGTGGACACACAGTATATTTGGACCCCACCAAGAAGCGCCACAATTTGATGACCATAGAAGAGAGCTGTTGCTGCAGTTCAATACCCATTACAAGTGGGGTACCATTGTGTTGGGTATATTGAGGAAAGGAACAGACCAAGCAGCTTAATCATAGGACAGTGGGGGAAAAAAAAAAACCACCATCGAATGCCAACTAACCCCAATTCAAAAGGGACCAAAAATTACGTTTATCAGGGTTGCCAGATCTTGCTAGGTCGACTTTGTAAGTTTGCAGGACTAAGATGCGCCAGTCTAACAATGTAGGAGGTACTGGGACCTTCCATTTCCTACAAATTTCTCTTCTAGCCAACAATATACAATAAAAAAGAAGATTTTTAGCGGGGCCTCGAACCTCTGCTGATGTTCCAAAAATTGCAAGCATTGCATTGATCGAGATCTGAAAGCCCAGGAATATAGTCAACTGTGCACTAATCGAATTCCAATAGGGGAGCAGCAATGGACATTCGAAGAACATATGTATGTCGGAGGCTGCCAACAACCCGCACTTAGGACACGCCACATGAGAATCAGATGAAAATGTTGATAACCGCTGTGGTGAATAGTACGCCCTATATAGGGTAAAAAGATGGTTCCTGCGGAGCCAAGCCGGTTTCACAATGTTCCACATGATCTTAAAGGAGGAATACCACAAATTCTCGAGGTCCTGACCAATAAAGGAGGAGCTCCACAATGTCGATGGTAGTATAAATTCGCGGTCGGCCTCTTCTAATAGTAAATTATACCAGAATGAGATCTCCTTACTTGCAGGTGGTTTGTCCAGCATCAAGGCCACTAACCTACTTTCTCCTCCCAGTTGGTATCTACCCCTGACAGAACTCTGCGAGTGGGCCCAGCTCGCAATCTGTAGATATTTAAATCTAGAAAGACCCGGCCCTATTCTAGCTAATAAAGAGTCCCAAGGAAACAAAGAGCCTTCTATAAAAAGGTCCCCCCAGACCTCCAGCCCAGCTTCTCTCAACGGTGTCGCGAGGCTATCCAGAAGCCATACCGGACATCCCGGGGAATCCCACATAGGTGACCTGCCTGCAAAATAACTCACTTTTATGGCACCTCTTAGTTTAAAATGAATGATAGATAGGAGGAGCACTCAAAATTTTCAAAAAATATTTAAACTTATTTTACAAAGATTATTATTCAAATAAGAATAATAAATAAGAATAATAATCTTTGTAAAATAAGTTTAAATATTTTTTGAAAATTTTGAGTGCTCCTCCTATCTATCATTCATTTTGAGACTTTGTCTACAAGGAGTCAGAGCACCAACAATGGCCTTTGAGCAAATTTCGAGCATTACAGATATCAGAGCTAAAACTCTAGCTTATACACCTGAACAAGCGGATGATATTTACGCACTCATACAGGATGTCAAATCTTCGAATGTACAGGGCAATACCATTATGCAACAACTTAAACAACTGGAATTTCTTGCAAAACGTGAAATAAACCAAAAACTGCACGCATCAACCCTGGTACAGTATCACAGGGTAAAAAGAATTCCACGAGGACTAAGAATGTCAATCAAACCTATTTTGAATAGATTCCACCTTAACAAGGAGTTTATGGAGAGGTGGCATTCTATCTTAAATAAATGCTCTTTGGACTTGATTCTGTTACTGGTTGAGGAACTGGCAAAGGCTATTCATGAATTAGCCAATGAGATTGAAGAAATCAAACAAAACCTGGAGTCACGGATGGATAAGGCAGACTGGGATAAATCACTGGAAGACATTACTTCTAAATTAGAGAAATATTCAAAAGAGCTGCAGGAAGGCAAACTACGAAAGTTCAAACGAGACACTTTGGACTACAAGTTGAACGAGGTGTACACATGGGCTGAAGTGTATGCCCAACGAAGAACATATCAAAGGAAAAAAGTAGTCACAACATCTGAAGAAAGCCTAGTCTCTGACAGTGATCTAAACACAAACAGACCAACAGCACAAACTCAAATATTGGATCCACAAGCATCAACGATCACCACTGATCCATCAAAAACAGTAGGTACCAGCAAGTCTTTTTTAGCCCAGGGAGGGGACTCCAGCCAACCACCAGGGAAACAACCACAAAAAAAGCAATCAGTTCAAAACCAAGGAGAGGAGGGCGAAGGAGCTCGCACAAGGAGCATGAGATAAATCTGGTCTTAAATATTTCCAAAACAAAACTCACCAAAGATGAACTGAGAGTACTAAACAAAGGTTTAGGGTTTGTACCCACGTACGACACCAACAAGCTTGAAATTGAGGTTGCTTTTTATAAATTCATGCGTGTTCTGAAACTAAGACATTTCTTTACCAACATAGCGCCTTCTCAAACCGACAAAGAAGAATCTGAATTTTTGGAATTCAGACCTAAATCAAAATTTCAAGCACCATCATCACACAAAATCCCAAAGCTTTTGAAAAATCAGTAATTAACGATTTGGAAAGTTTGAATGTGAGGAAATCCAAAAGAAATAATCTTTCTGTATACGATAGATCTATTCTAAAAGGGCTTCAAGAAAATCAGAGCATTCTAATACAGAAAGCAGACAAAGGAGGCGCCATAATAGTGATGGACAGAACAATGTACAATCAAAAGGTGGAAGAACATGTGGCTGATACTTCTATTTACTTTGAGCTGGATAAAGACCCTATTGAAGATCTACAAATCACTCTCAACGACATCTTGACCAAAGCCCTTGAATTAGGATATATCTCTGCTAAGACTAAACAATATCTGACCGTGCAATTTCCTAGAAGACCACGTCTCTATATGCTCCCCAAGGTGCATAAAAATCTACATGATCCACCCATGCGTCCCATTGTGACTGGATGTGGGACAGTGTTTGAACCACTTGGTCAATATATTGATAAATTTCTCCAGCAATTCGTCCAGAAATGGCCGTCTTATATCAAAGACACCAACGATTTTCTACTGACATTAAAAGAGATCCAATTAACATGCTCTACTTTGGTGTGTACTATCGACGTAAAGTCTTTGCACACTTCTATCCCCCACCAATCCGGCATGGAGGCCGTGGAGTGGGCTCTGCTACAACAACCTTCTGTAAAGGCCGAAAAAGTTTTCATTTTGGAACTGTTACATTTCTGTTTATATCACAGTTATTTTCAATGGGCATCAAAGTTTTATCTCCAACAGAATGGAACGTCCATGGGATTTGCTGGGGCCCCGGCATATGCTAACACCTTCATGGCAAAATTTGAAGCTGACCATATATATACGAATGACTCTTGGAATGAACATGCAATCTTATATCGCAGATTTATAGACGATATATTTGTATTATGGTCTGGAACAAAAGAAAGTTTAGAATGTGAAATCGACAGATTGAATCATTGTGAAGAAAATATTGAATTTACTCATGTCATCAGTGATAAAGAATTGCCATTTCTAGATGTTTTGATCAACATTGAAGATACCCAGATTAAAACGAAAGTTTTCAGAAAAGATACAGACGTGAATAATTCTTTGTTATTTCGAAGTTTCCATCCCCAGAACCTGAAAAACAACCTACCAGTGTCACAATGCATGCGAATTAAAAGGATTTGTTCTCATGAGGAAGATCTAAAAGAGAATCTCATAGTTCAACACCAACGATATAAAGACGAGGCTACCCTGATGATATTCTGTCCAAAGCTAAGAATAGGATTGAGACATATAGCAGGGATAATTTATTAACTCAGAAGCCTAAAAAAACTATGGATAGGCACGTGTTTGTGTCAAAATTTTCCACTTCTTCACAAAAAATGAAATCAATCACCAACAAACATTGGGATCTCTTAAAGAATGAAGATGATTTTAATGGAATCTTTGACAATAAACCAATTTTTGCGTATACAAGGTCAAAGAACCTTAAAGAATTGTTGATGACCCCGACAAGAGAAACAGAAGTGTCCAACAGAGGAATGAAGAAATGTCAGAATTGTGTTCATTGTTCAAATGTGATTGTAGGTAAAAAGTTGCATCATCCACAAACTGGAAAAGAAATAGAACTTCATTACAATGGAGACTGCAATTCAAAAAATGTAATCTACTACATCAAGTGTCCCTGCGGCAAAATCTACGTAGGGAAAACAGAGAGAAAAATAAAAATGCGAATAACAGAACATAAGAGCACAATAAGAAACAAAAATGTAAAAAGTAATTTGGCAAAACATTGGAATGACAACAATCACAGCATAGCTCAAATCAGGTACTCCATATTGGAAGTTGTAAAGACATACGAGGGGGTTGATCTAACCAGGTCCCTCCTTCAAAGAGAGATACATTGGATCAGGTTTTTGTCAACACAAGAGCCCAAAGGGTTAAACGAGAAAGTAGATTTATCGTGCTTTATATAAGGCTTTTTGCCCACTGAGTCTGTATCAGCATGATGCTTGCATTTATGAATAACGTTTTGAACATTTGAAACATCTTGAAAATGTTTTAGCAGGAGTAGTCATAAATTACACCACTATTTTTCTTTTTCGTTAATCTCCTTTTCAATATGATTTTTGGGTGTTTAAATTTCACTTTGAGGCTGTTTCGTGTTGATTAGTGAGCCGTTTTTAACCTCTCTAAAATGGCGCCCGCAGTTTCGGGACCATCAGTTACTTGTTGCAGTCCTTTTTTAGTGTCTACCCTAAGTTGCCACGCTAAGTATGGAGCGTGATCAATGGTTGTTTATCGTAGCTGGTCGGAGCACCGAGTGGCAGCTAGAGTGCAGAGACGGATGATTAAGTTTGGAGCTTGGAAGTTCAGTTTACCGGGTTAAGGTAAGAGGCTGCCAGACAGAACGGCTAGATATAAGAGACATGGTTTGGAGGGTTGTTGAACCCGTTTGTGAGAGAGCTGTTTATTATTTATTATTTCAGAACGAGCAAGATCCTTATATGAGTAGAACATTCCGTTTTCTTGCTACTGAGAGTTTTGCAGTAAGGTAAGGGAGAACATCGTGAGTGTTCAGTTGTTTTCAGGCACAATGAGATGAACACAGTTGTGAGGTTTAAACGATATGTTTTTTGTTTATTTTTGGTTTAGATTGAATACTTTGGTGACAGCGATATCAGTGAGTCAGTTTTTCCGTAATTTTTGGTGATTATGTTGCACTTCACAGCGGTGTGGGCTATTCGTGTTTTCACTACTCAAGCATGTTTTTCGAGTGACAAGCTGTTAACATACCCTGTACATAATGATGTTTTGGTTTTCTGTTTCCACAAATACTGTTGGTAGTAATTTAAAATTACGATTCAGTCCACAGGCCCCTGAGGAAGAGCTCCAAGAGCTTGAAATGCATTGGGCACTAAAGAAAAGTCATCTACGCAAAAGAATTTTGAATGTTTAAATTTGTGAATTTGGTAAAATCATGTATTGAATGAATAATACTGTATCAGAGGAATTCTGCATAATGTTTTGAATAATTTTTTTGATTATCATTTGATAAAATTTGCAACTTGAAAATCCTAAGTTGTGTATCATATGTGTGAATAATATTAAGCGGAGTGTCGCTTAGACAACCGCGCATAGCCACAGTGCGCTGAGGTTAAGTGTCACAGACACTTAAGATAGGACCTCTTAGTTTAACCCACGTTTTTATAATTCCCAGCAAGATCTTCAGTTTCACCTTTTTAAAAAATGTATGGTCCCCAAATTTAAAAAAAAACTCTGCTGGCCTACCCCCCTCCTCTAAGTAATGCAGCAAACATGCTACCAATTCCCAAGTTCGTAGGCATTTTGAGCAGCATCCTAGCGTGGGAGAATTGAAAAGCCCACGCATATAGTTGCAAGTCAGGAGCTGCAAGACCACCCTTTTCCCTCCGGCGCCTGATTTTCTTCCATGCTATCCGGGGTATGCGATCATTCCAAATAAAAGAACTAATGTCTCCTTGAAGTTTAGCTATAGTGGAGGGCTCAAAGTACAACGGAACAGTATTAAACAAAAAGGAGATTTTGGGTAAGATAGACATTTTAACAAGATTAACTCTACCCAGAATGGAAAAGGGGAGTGAAGACCAAGATCTCATAAGTCTTCTACAATCTCTCACTACTGTAGTAAAAACTCAACATTGCGATTTTATCTATGTCTTGGACAATGGTGAGACCGAGATATCACATAGAGCGGCTCAACTGGGCCCCTGCCACTGGCTCAGGATCATTCCACAGCATCATCTCCGTCTTAGACGGATTGATTTGATAACCAGATATCTCACCATAATCATGAGCCAAAGCGATCACAGAAGGGAGGGCGGTGCGCAGATCTGAAGAGAAGATGAGAATATCATCCGCATACAGGGCTACTTTCCTCTCCCATCCCCTATAGATAAAAGACTTGATGTTACAGTCATCCCTCAGCCGTTGGGCGAAGGGTTCTATATATAAATCAAATAGGAGAGGAGAGAGGGGGCAGCCCTGCCCGGTACCCCGAGTGATGTTAAATGGGTCTGATAGTTCTCCATTGACCAGTAAAGAGGCCGTGGGATTCTGATAGAGCAGACTCACTGCTCTACAAAAACCCTCCCCGATGTTGAATTTGCCCAAGACCCCCGACAGGAATGTCCAATTCACCCTGTCGAAGGCCTTGGTAGCATCCAACGTGATAATAGCAAGGGGAAGGGAGTCCTTAGTCGCCATATCAATAGCTCCCCAAGATCGTAGGTGAGTTCAAAGAGCTGGCGACCCCTCACAAAACCCCACTGGTCATGATGCAGGATAGACGGTGCCACCATCCCCAATCTACTGGCTAGAACAGACGTAAAAAGCTTGTAATCCGCATTTAAGATGGAAATCGGTCTGTATGAATCACAACTAGCTGCTGATTTACCTGGCTTCAGAATCAAAGTAATAGAAGCATCATTCCAAGAATTAGGGGGAGACAGCCCTACTTGGAAAATCTGGTTAAACAACAGGGTTAAAGAGGGGACTATTGTTGGCAGCAGGGCCAAATAGACCTCAGAGGGGAGGCCATCAGGTCCCGATGCCTTGCCCTTCTTACTGTTGGAGATGGCACGACTAACCTCTTCCTGTGAAATAGATCTATCTAAGGTAGCCCTCTGTTCAGACGAAAGGGAGGGTAGGGACACTCTCCTCAACCAGTCATCAACTTGCCTCGCCTCGATATGCTTATCCTTGTGATAGATGTTCTTAAAAAAATCACGGAAGAATCTTCTAATATCGTCATCAGCCGAATATGTCACATCATCTACCTTTATTTGATCTATGTTATTTCTGACTCGATCGGTTTTAACCTTCCAGGCTAAGAGCTTCCCAGCCCCTTCTCCATATTGAAAATGGGCCAGCTTACTAGCCTCCCATCTCTGGAGAACCCGGGCATTCAAGATTGAGCCCAGTTCCCCTTTTAAAGTGAGTAGCTTATTTTGCCATTCTTTCAAGATTTCTGGGGAAGCAACAGGATGTAGCAAGATATTCTCTTGCACCTTAGCCATGTCGGATTCCAGAGAGGAGACCGCTTCTCTGTAAATCTTCCTTTTATATGAGGCCTTGTTGGTTATTAGGCCTCGCAAAAAGGCTTTAAATGCCTCCCAGACGCAACCTGGGGAAGCGGACCCGATGTTGTTATAAAAAAAAATTTGTGCTTCAGTTTTCAAAAAGGTAATGTCGCCGGGAGCCACAAGTAAAGAACAATCAAACGACCAAGTTCTCGGCGGGTTTTTTAACAGCCCACCCAGTTCCAAACAGATGGCCGCATGATCTGATAGATGGAAAGGAAGATGCACTGAGTTAACTAACTGCTGGCTGATCAGGATGTAGTCGATGTGTGACTGATGGTGATATTTATAGTTGCTAAATGAAATGCCTTGCTGGAGTCCAGATCTTAATCTCCATATATCAACATAGCCAAAATCCTTCGTTTTGTCAAGTAAAAAGGCCCTAGTTTTAGAGGGGTTTATCGGTCCATTAGTTGAGGATTTATCTAATTTGGGGTCTAAGACTATATTAAAGTCTCCTGCCAGGACAGTCGGCTCTGGGAAGGAGAGTAGTTGGGAAAACACAGAACCCAAAACTGAAGGATCGTCTTGGTTGGGCCCATAGTAGCCCACTATAGTAACAGGAGCCCCCGGAACAACTACCAAGACTATAACCCACCTACCCCCCGGATCCACCAATTTGTCAATTAACCTTGCTTTTAGAGATTTTTTAAAGATAATCGCAACTCCTCTAGTATTTGAAGATTGTGTAGTAGACACACACAAGTCGACCCACCTATTTTTTTTAACAACAGAGAGGATCTCAGTATCAGTGAGATGGGTCTCTTGTAATACAAGAACCTGAGCGTCTGAGTCCCGAAGATATTGCATTATCTTCCTCTTTCTTGGGCTGGTACGCAGGCCATTAATATTCCAAAAAAGAATTTTTAACTTATCCATAAGAACAACTTCCCCCGCCCAATGACTAATGACTAAGGCTAAAAAAAAACTACAGTGCCTACTAATGTTTACCATGGGACTTATAACTCTCCAAAGACAAAAAATTAAGACAGAGCAGAAAATGAGGACTTTTTAAAGTTTTTCCCCTTGCCACCACCCCCGTGACCTCCTGAACTCCCCCTCCCCCCATGGGAAACCCTTGCTCTATCTATCTGGATGGTCCAGAAGATAGCGCCCCTACTGAGTTCCCGTCCTATCTGAACTTGCACTTATCTGTGCAAAAGAAAAAGGAAAAAAAAAAAAGACCACATAAGGAAGAAAGTCAAGGATATAAGTTTAAGATGTACAATGTTCATATTTCACTATGTGTCAATATTCCACTGTTATTTCTCTATTGCGTTATAATATTCTAGTGACTTATAACCTTTTTGTTCGTGTATATTCATTTTTATATTTATTATTTTTTATTTATTTTGTTCTTTTTTTTTTCTCTCCTCCTCCCCTTCCCTTCTTCCCTCTCTTTTTTCAACTCCTAACTTTAACTAGGCATGTTCCCAGGCATCATGCTCTCCTTAAATTTGTTCCATTTTAAATAGAGGCCCCCTTACTCTTACGCAATTTTGTGGGGCTGGGGGGAAACATGGCGGCAGCTAGCTGAGCTGCCGCGGTGCTCCGATCTGAGTTCCCGTCCATCTGAATCGGAGATGTGCGGCCGTCAACTCGTCAAGCTGCGGATTCATCTGTCCGATCACGCTTTCCCCCAGGAGTGATTTTTTGCTAAAAAAAAAAGAGTTTAATTGGCGTGTTTGGTATTTTTTGTTTGCCCGCACGGTAACTCGGCTTCTAAAGCTTTCATGTGCGGGGACGGGGACCGGGTGTGCCTGACCTGCCTGGCGTCCACTGGCGTGTCTGCTGCCACGTTTTCTCCGCCTCCTCTGCCTATGCTGATTCCACCGCGGAGCTCGCCGTTGATCAAACCGTTTGGATCGCTGACATCTCCATCTCCATTGAATCCGCAGCAGGCTGTTTCAGGCCTGCAGCTTTGGTGTTTGGCCGCGCTGGAGCTCCGCCGAGGGAGGAAGACCCGCAGCCTTCTCTTGGAACCCCGAGGTAGCTCAGTGGGGTCCAGCTCCGGTTTTTGCACTCGCACCAGTAAAGGACGCCTGAGAAGGGTGGAGGAGGAGGAGGAGGAGGAGACTGAGGTAGGCAGAGAAACAGTGGCTGACACGGCTGTGGGGGTAGTTCTGGGGGCCCAAAGCAAACAGGGGGGGCAAGGTGTGTATAGCCCTGTGTCTGCATCTGAAAATCCGGAGGGCCCTGTCTTGTCGGTAAACCCGGGATCCTCTCCAACTTTAAAACAGATAAACAGAAGGAGGGGGAAGTGCGCTCCTATTAGTAAGGTGGTTAAAAACACTGATAACCCTGGGACTGAGTCTGGGCTAGAGTCAGAGTCCTCCAGTGCTAGCAACCATCAAATACCTGATTTAAGTCAGATAACTCAGGTTATCTCCTCAAGGGAGAATGTCTCCTCTAATCTATCTGTTGAAGTTAAAGCAAAACGAGCTTTCACCTGCAAAACAGCAAAGACAGCAAAGAATTCTAAAATCTCCAAGTTGGTAAACACTATTGGGTCAAGGATAACACCGTCGCTGCGGTCCTACTTTAAGGTGATTCCGCAGGTTCTACGTCTCTCAGACCAGCAACTTTCCGAAAGCGCCTCTTACTTGAAGGCATCACTGGAACCCCCGGGGGCTATTGCATCTACTACCCCTACTATTGAAGAAATTGTCTCCACTACTGCCAGTACGATGCAGGGCCAAGTTGAAGATGTGGGTGCTGATGCTGATATCAATACCAATGAACTCAGTTTGATAAGGGTGGCACAAGGTGGGGCCGAGGCTGGGGTTGAGGCTGAGTAAGAGGTTGTTAATATCTTGGATGGTTCTTTAATTTTGAGCAAGAACCCTGGGGGGTCGCTCACTGCACCTCCTATTTCTACTCCTACCAACAAAGTTATACAGCCTTCGCATTCCTCCTTGCCCCCAATTCTTCCACCTTCTTCTGTATCATTCCTAGCTACTCCGTCACTTGGGCCCCCAAAAGAGACCGCGTCAAAAGGGGGGGACCTTCGGGGTCACGGGGCGATGGCCCTTTCGGGTACCTTGATGGATAATAGCGACAATCCATATTTGGCCGCCTACCTACAGACAATGTTTTCGTCTTTGTCAGCAGATATCAAGAAAGGCTTTGAGGCGTCCTCTGCTATTCAATCAGAAATTCGGAACTTTTGTGAGTCTTTGGACAGCAAAGTTGACCGTCTAGCTTCAAGAACAGAAGGGTTGGAGGATACAGTGACGGGTCTCTCGCTGCACTTGGACGAAGCTAAGGCTGACATCGTTAAGCTCAGGAAGGAGGATCAGATGCTGGCAGAGAGGGTGGAGTCATTGGAGAATAATGCGCGTCGTAGTAATCTCCGCATTCTCAATGTTCCAGAAGGTAGCGAGGGGTCAGACATCAAGCAATATATTATCCAACTGCTAAAGGAGTCTTTGAGATTAGATCAATCGGTGGAAGAGCTGTCTACAGACATTCAACGTATCCATAGAGATCCCTTTAGGAAGAACCCTCAAAGGACAAAGCCTAGGAAAATATTAGTGAACTTTCATACCTATACTCTCAAAGAGACCATCTTGAGCTTGGCCCTTAAGCAGAAGTCTGTGAGTGGGAAGGGCTTTAACTTTCAGATTAGGTCCGACCTTTCGAGGGCCACGCTTGACAAACAGTGGGAGTTTGGGAGGAGGCTCGAAGCCTTTAGGAGCCTGGGGGCCGTAGCGCAACTAGTGTTTCCGGCAGCTCTGAAGGTTATGCACAACAACACAATGCATAATATCAGATCAGTACAAGCAGCCGACGAACGGCTGATGTCCTTGGGGAGAGGGAAAGATTAAGGGGATTTGTTGCCACACGTGCATTTTGGTTTAAAGGTGTGACATCTGACAACTGTTTTCCACTATCTCTCTGCACATCCCTGAGAGGTATAGCATCCTCACAAACTGCCTGGGCTGTAGATAAACACATATTATTCAGAACAGGCGATGTCAGAGGCAATTCAGCATCATAGTTTCCTTCACGTGTATCACCACCATTCTGATTAAAGAAGTCCTTTATATTGGGCTGGGAAAAGTAACCCCCCCCTGACAGGGGATTGATTGCGGGTTCGCCCCACCGCACTCCATGCGCCCCCCAGACTTGAAGAAGGACCAAATAAGAATGACAAATCCTCAAGTGCTGTTTCATTTGCCTGCAAGGTATCCTTTTGGGAGCAAGTTTGAGTTTTCCTCGCATCTTTGGGCCTTTTTTGTAGTTATTTTTTAAATGAAAGTTGTACTTACCGTATATGACCTGACCTCATGATATAGGCCTAATTACTCCAAGGGTGGTGCAGGGGAAGCACAAGGATAGCACTGAGAGGCTTATATCACTGCAGCAAGCAGATACAATTGAGTCTTTGATGCTTTTGCAAATCTTTTCTCCTGCAGGCCCCCCGCGGCTTCGGGTGCGGCTTCCGGTTGCAATCTCCCTGCAGGGCTTCCACAGATCCTTTAAGGGTACTCCAAGATTCCACCCCCTAGTAGAGGGGTGTGGGTACTGATGCAGCTAGAACACAAGAGAGTGGGGCTCAACCAGTTAGGCAGCAGGCTGCACTCAGGCCTAGCCGTGCCGCCGCCGCTGCTTATTGAGGCTCTTTCTGTGCTAGCGCCGAGTACAGCACTTGCACTTGCAGTGCAGTGCTCTTAGACCTGAAAGCACATAGTCTAGGAGCGCATTCAGGCACTCTGTAGCTGGTGGCCTAGCCGCCTAGGAGTAATTGGTAGCAAGCAGCAGGGGAATACAGAACAGAAACAGAAAAAAACTGCAAAAAAACAAAACAAGATAAGGACTAGGTGGGGGCAGAGGCCTGGCAAACAGAGCGTAAAAGGCCCGACCTTGCCCTAGTTATTAGGAGATTGATTCCGGAATGGGCCCTGAGTACAGCACAGCATGGTAGAGGGAGGGTTAATTTAACCTCAATGCCACTCCTGATAGTTGTTGACCGCTTCGGTCCCGTTGACGCACGCTCCTCCGTGCTCCTCAATACTCCTCAGTGCCCCTCAGCAGCGACTCATTGGCTGTTGCCACAAGACACCAGTATCGGTGCCGCACCAATTCCGCGGCCAGGACCTTTGACCGCAAAAGACAGTGTGTGTGGCTGGTATGCCTGCTCTGTCAGCCCCCACCAGCCGGGGCCGCCAGAGCCGCTGGTCTCAGCGTTGGTGGACGCCAATCTCGGAGCAACGCGTTACGCTCACTATAGAGGATTCAAAAGGATCTACTAAGAACAGGGCACACACTAGGCAACACTTGGCAAAAAATACACTTTTTACTTAAAATAAGCAACGTCTGAAGGGAATACAGATTATACTTTGCAGCCTTCATGCTGAGGTTAAAACTTTACAGACAGCCATATTCTGTAACAAAACAAGTTCATGTACATAGCTTGATACCTGGTGCACACGGTCTTCTGTTATGTAGAAACTGTCATGCTGAAATTACTCTGTTTAATAACTTCAGGCTGTTTATAATACACAGTATGTTGGTTGCAGTGCTTAATTTGAGCCAGTGGTTTCCAGTGCTCAGCAATCACTTACTCATCAACACCGGCCTATTTCATAAGTACCAGTTAAGGACAAATTCATTTACGGGGAGATTAAGTGATTTGCTTAGAATCACATGATATTGAGCCAACACCAAGAGTCAAAATAAGTAACATGAAAGGGAGGTTCCCAACAATCAATCGGACCAATAGGTTCCAATGTTAACAATTGCCCACAGAGAAGCTGATCATCTTTTAAATTATTTTATTGACATATTTTCATTTTTAAATCAACATTATTTCAGAGAATCACATAGCATACATAATTTTTGTGGTGTTGGCCCAGAACACAAAAAGACATTAAAAACATTTCTGTAGACTCATTCATCCAAAAAGGAAAACACAGTCATACTCATCCAACAAAACATGCACTCGAGTTGATAGGGGCCAGACCTCCCTCCTCATCCTGCTAGATCTCACAGCTGCGTTTGACACCCTTTCTCCCTCGGTGTTAACATCTCGCCTGAGGGAGATTGGGGTAGAGGGGTCCGCTCTTAATTTGCAGACTTCCTTCCTAGATCAGAGGGAACAGAGAGTGATGCTGGGGGAGTTCCTATCTCCATCCCTGTCTGTGCAATGTGGGGTCCCCCAGGGGTCGGCACTAAGTCCGACCCTTTTTAACATCTATGTGACCCCACTTGCCAGACTAATAAGATCTTTCGGGATGGAGGTAGTCTCCTACGCCGACGATACCCAGATCCTGGTCTCCCTCTCCCAGTCTATTAACGAGGCTGCCTCCAATTTTAGATCTTGTTTGGAGGCAGTCGCAAAATGGATGACATACAATTCATTAAAATTGAATGGGGAGAAGACGGAGATCCTGGTGTTTGGGGGAAAAGAGGACATCTGGTCGGCAAATTGGTGGCCTACCTCACTGGGAGTTTGTCCGGTACCCACCGCTCTGGCGAAAAATCTAGGAGTTTTGATCGACCCTATCCTCAATATGCGTCAGCAGGTGAATAGAATAGTTTCCACCTGTTGGGGCATAATTCACATCTTGAGGAAGATTAAACATTACTTATCCCAGCAGGCCAGAAAGCAAGTTGTGGTTGCACTCATAGGCTCCCGACTTGACTATTGTAATGCGCTGTATGCAGGACTTAACAGGGGCTGCTGCAGCGCCATCAAATGGTCCAAAATGCGGCAGCTAAGTTTGTGTTGGATTTACCCAAACGTGCGTCGGCCACCTCTGCGATGAAGGCGTTACATTGGCTCCCCATTGAGGACAGGATTTCTTTTAAAATCCTGTGCCTGACCTTTGGCGCCTTAGCGAGAAATAGGTCAGTGGGGATTGGGGCTCTTCTGGCCCCCTATAGCCCCTTGAGGAATCTGCGCTCCGCCAACAAATCTCTGCTATTTGTACCACGCATTCGCAGAGTCAAATGGGGTGGCAGAGCTTTCTCCACTATAGCACCAAAAATGTGGAATGCTCTTCCTGTGGAAATTAAGGCCCTTTCCACTCTTCAGTCCTTTAGAAAAGCCCTAAAGACACGGCTATTTGCCAAAGCTTACCCGTAGTTTTGCTTCTGCCTTCTTGTGATTAATTTTTTGTTAGGCGCCTTGGTGCCTTCGGGTTTTAGTTGCGCGTTATACATTTTCTTTCATTTCATTTCATTTCATTCATCTAATTACAAACCACTAAGCAAAAAAACACACACAGACTCTCATCAGTCGGACAGAAAGAAGCACCAAGAGTCAAACCTAATTCCCTAGCTCTGAAGTTGGAAGCTCTGGCCATTATGCCACATGTTGGACTTGACCCTTTTGGCAGGTTCACCCCTAAACTTTTTGCCTGTCTCCTAGCCTTTTCCCTGAGTAGGGTTGGTGGTTTTAGGCCTCTAGGCACTTTATCACTGCTATCCAGTGTATAGTGTGTGCGCTCTGGGTTACATGTAGTGAGATTGGCCTGCCCTCCCATAGGAATGCATGGGGGATTCCCTGATGAATGTGTGCCAGTGGTAAATCCTGATATGAGAGGCGCAGCGTGGTCAAGTCTGGTATTTTTTAAATGGTATTAATAAATGCTTTGTAGTGTTCCCCAGCGTGTCGCCGCTGGGTGTGGTTGTTGCGCAAATACTTTACACATTGCCTCCGGGATAAGCCTGAGTGCTTGTGTCAAGCTACCAAGGGGGTGAGCAGAGGTTATCTTTGGCGTGTAACTCCCTTGCCCTGACTAGAGTGGTGGTTTCTTCCTGGCTTAGGCGCAAGCCATACCCAACCAGAAATCCAATTTCTAACATGATGGTCAGAGGTGAGGATAGGACTTGCGCTTGCGCAGTACAACAGTGACAACTGGTTGCACTACAAAAGCTTTTAGATAATCCCATGTTTGGGGATTATTGTTTCTGAGTTGTATTTTTCTCCTAAAAAGTGTCATTTGTAAATTGTGTACTCTTGCTTCAGCTCAGACATCTACGTCTCTTGTGTTGCACCTCTTTTTTAAGAACCTTGCCAGAATGGAACCTACCTTTAATGCATATAATCTATTGGAATACAGTATGTTGGAGTTAAGGGGGTTCTGTGATGAGAGAAGCTTAGCAGTGGGTGAGGAAGATACTCAGATATCCCTTAGGACAGCCCTGCTACACTGGCAACAGGATAGATGGAGACAGATAGACAGGGACCAGGCCCCACTCCAAGAGGGTGGTGGGTCTGAGGGTGGCCCTGAGTAGTCTGACGAGGAAGAGGAAAATGAAAGGACAGGGACACCAGTAGATAATGAGGACCCCATATATAGGGCGTCTCTTGCTGGGTCCAGTGTCGGGGGCAATGCCTCACCCCTTTCCGTATCCCAAGAGGAGTGGGTAGATAGGAGGGAAGAAAGAGAGCATCAGCTGGCTTTGGAGAAGCTTAGGTTAGAGCATGCCAAGGAGATAGCGCAGCTAAGGGTGGAGGAGAAAAAGTGCGAGACCGAGAGGGTCTTAGCGCAGGAGAGGATGGCAGAGGCTGAGAGGGCCTTCACCAGGGAGAAACAGGCTCTAGTGGGTAGATAATCCCCTGAGCGCATTTGTGGTTTTCTGGATTCACCAGAGAGGTGGGGTCCAGTGGTGGCAGCAATATGGAGTCCAGGGCAGGAAATCCCACTCCCAGATCCCATAGCGTGGTACCTATTTCCCAAGAAGAGGAGTACAGGTTGAAGTTCAGAAGCAGTAAGAAACTGTCTCACCAGTCTTGGGGGAGATTACGGAAAAATGTAATGATGCACTGGATGATTGGGTATGGGTTAACATTGAAGATGATTTTGAAGGACTGTTCGATCTGGTTATCAGAGAGCACATGCTCAGTCGTTGTTTTCCGGGGTTGCGCCAACACCTGTTGGAGTGTGGGTTTTCTGATCCATGGGAGCTCACAAGGGAAGCAGACCTCTGAGAATGGGCCAGAGGTTCTGAAGAGGCATTGGGGAGTGATCCTAAAAGTAGTGGCTCAGATAGCTTCCAGTCCTGTGTGGAGGGAGAGGTCAGAGTGGGCCCAGCAAGGTCCCAGTGTAGTGGGAGGGGTGTAGGCCCTCAAGTCGTGTCTCAGTGGAGTAGGAGTGAGTGTGGCACTGTGTGTCCCAATGTGCCCAAGACCCAGTCTCAGGACCTGGAGGGTTTCCTAGGGGAACACCAGGTTGGGGGACTAGGCTATACTTTTAGACCATTAGAGGGGGAGCTCTAAGTGTCTGGAGAAACTGGAGTGTCTGTAAATAGAGCTCCAGTGGTTCTGGTGTCTGGTGGTGCCGCTCCAGTTGGGAGGGTACAGAATCCAGAATGAGGGGTGAGGGGGGATGTGTTCCCCAGTGGAAGAACCAGTGGGTTAGGGACCAGCCAGAAGGGCTGAGTCTCCTAGTAGTGAGCATGGTGACACCACTTCTGTCTTGGGGGATCTTTGCGCACTATCAGATGGACAGGGGTCGGGAGATCTGCGCCAGGCAGACGTTCACATGACACATGAGCCATGTGTTACCCTCATGGGGTTGAGGCTGTGTGCGCCCCCAGAAGTCCTCGCCTGCCAGGCCAGTGTTCAACAGCAGGTGTTAGTCCCTGGGTTAGGAGGACAGGTTCAGGATCTGCCCGACCTGGAGGGAGGGACATCTGTAACCAGTGTTCTGACCGGTTTGGCTTCCGGGGTACCACTCCAGTTGGGAGGGTGCAGAACTCTGGAAGGGGGTGCAGAGGGAGGGAGCCCACACCTCAGACCCCGGTGTAACCTGAGGGTTTAGACCCTAGGTTGGGAGAGCAGTTGATGGAGAGAGGTCCAGAACTGGTGGAAGAGTCGTGTTTTAAGGGTACCTCTCAAAGGAGAAGAGTGTGGAAAACTAGAAGGAGAAGTAGGGGGAGGAGAGCCTCGCCCGTGAATTCTGGTCAGCCTGAGAGTGCGGACCCTATGCTGGAGGATCAGTAGCAGTCTAGAACTGCCCAGATGAGGGGTAGAATGGAGAATGGTCAATATGTGAAATGAAATGAAATGAAAAATTATATTTATATAGCGCGTACATACCCGGAGGCCTCACAGCGCTTGCCAGGTGCCAGGTGTTACTGCCCCCCCACTCTGTGAGATGGCAAGGACCAGTGGCCTCTGGGTGGCCTCGGGCCGGGTCCTGGCCGTAGACAGCTAGGGAGTACAAGTGGGGTAGCCTAGTTGGTCCTGAGAGCTTTTACAAAGGGAACCCCATGGGTTAACAGTGGCATAGAACAGGAGGGTGTTCCTGCAATTGCGGGTCCGCCTCTGTGCTCTATCTCCCAGAGCAGGGAAGCCGATCACAAGCTACCAAGGGGGTGAGCAGGGATTATCTTTGGCGTGTAACTCCCTTGCCCTGACTAGAGTGGTTGTTTCTGCCTGGCTTAGGCGCAAGCCCTAGCCACCCAGAAATCCTATTTCTAACACCACATTTCCTCCCTATATTCATGGTATGTAGTTGGTTCTGTTTTAGGCGGCGCTAACAGAAGAAATAGGCTGGTGCAAGCTGCCACCTGACGAGAGCCACGGCAATTATTTTTTTTTCAAATTAACCACTGGTTCCATGTAGAATCTTATGTTGCAAACTTTTTCTGCAGAGCCTAAAAACGTGTGTGGAACATGCTGTACATAAGTTGTCAACTGTCACCTGCACACAGGATTACTCTTCAGTGCAAACATTTATAACATGTTCAATATCTTTACACACCAATGGTGCATTAGGAGCCAATTTTTTCTAAACCCTTACACCTATTAGCTGGACACAGGCTGTACAAAATTAGTTAGAAAAGTAATATGATGGCTACCCACAATTATATAAGGTATAAAAGAAACGAATGCTTTCATCAGTGATGTCATCAGTGATGTCATCAATTATGTCATTTGAGATGTCATCAGTGATGTAATAAATGATGTCATTGAATTTGTCGTGAGTAATGAAATATGTATGGTCATAAGCAGTGCAGGACAGGGGCGCACCTTATACTTATCTCAGCCAACTATAACTGATGAAATTCTGTGTTTTGTTTTAGTTCAAAACGTTAATATTGTCTAGCTTTTGTGGGAATTTAGAAATGTTTATTTTTGTTAAATTGACCAACCAGGAAGAAATTTAACATTTTAATTCTAATTACAAATTTGTATATTCAACTTTCATAAAAAAAATAATATATATATATATATATATATATATATATATATATATATATATATATATATATATATATATATATATATATATATATATATATATATATATATATATACAACAAATACCTTTTCAGGCATGGAGTGACAAATACATTATGCAAAAAAGAAGCAAAGAACTCTGGGTAGTTCTCAAGTGTAGGTGGAATGCAGCTCCTATATAGAGCACTCTCCACATCAGCGACACTCTAGATCTGCTCACCTCAAATGTTTGCTTTTCTATCAAAGTTTTTAAGCATAGTATTAGCACAGTGCTATCCACGCCGAGATAGAAATGGACAAAGTCCTTTGCCCTTCATACAGCAAAGTCTTTAAGCATAGGACTAGCACAGTGCTGTCCTTGCCGAGCTGTAAAATGACAAAAGTCATTTACTACTCCAGGCACAGTATTACAGCTTTGAATTGGTAAAATACAAACCAAGCCAACCTGAAATGAGTAAAAGCAACCCCTGACACAGTGTTTCGCTCTAATTAGAGCTCTTCAGAGAGGTATAGCTATGTCCAGACACAAGAGAGCACCCAGTATAAGTCAAATAAATACCCTTTCAGGCATAGAGTTGTCATATAGATATGCTTTGCCTTCACACTGTGTTAAGTTAGCATGAGCTTATTAGGAGTTTAAACGCCATTTTACCTTTCTGCTGCTTCTGCACACGGCACATATTTTTATTAGAGCTTTGAGCCTAATAGAATATTTTGCTTCACACGAGAATAATATGTTTTGGTATTGTATCAGCTTTGCTTGGTAAGCTATGTCTGTACAGTGAGTACCGAGGCCTTCAAGGTTATTTCAACACAGTGGTTGTTGTGAGGTCTGATCTTCGCACATCCTAGACATAACATATATGCAACTGCGGCCAACTCTGGCTTTAGGCGAGTTTAATATTGCACTGCACAGAGCATGCACGCACACTTGATGATGCTTCACATGCAGAGAGCTGGTGGAAGATGATGTGATCCCTTTCCACTAGGATCAGAGGTATGGGGCCGCCCTGCTAAAACCCAAAGAGACCTTCTTTAGATATAAAATAATATACTAGTAAGGGAGGGTAAGACTTAGGTGCAATTTAGCCTTCTTCCCTCTAGCATTTTAACATGCTTTCTCCCTTTGTATTTTATGGACTAGTAACTATGCTGATTACGTTGTTTCTTATAATATGTTTGCTTGTATTAGCTAAGATACTGCGATTGAGAACACTGCATTAGAAATAAACATTTCAAACGTGCACGTGTCTTCATTTACTCCTCGTTCTGGATTGATATGTTGGTATAACAAAAGAGTGTTCATGTGTTCCACGTTACCTAATGTGTTCTAAGTCCATGTTCTGGGTTGTCTAAACATTGGGAGTTTGTAAGAACCAATGAGACACTGATTGCTAGTCTGGTAGGGGATTTTGGGTACTAAGGTGAGTTTTGGCACACCCTAATTCACTGAGGTTCCAAGTCTCTATGCACAGTTCTGTGTAAGAGCAGGATCCCTGCGACAGAGTGACAAATAAATTATGCAAAAAAGAAGCAGAGAACTCTGGGTAGTTCTCAAGTTTAGGTGGCAAGCAGCTCCTGTATAGAGTACTCTCAACACCAGCGACACTCAAGATCTGCTCACCTCAAATGTCTGCTTTCCCATCAAAGTTTTTAAGCGTAGGATTAGCAAGTGCTATCCACGCCGAGATAGAAATGGGCAAAGTCTTTTGCCCTTTATACAGCAAAGTCTTTAAACATAGAACGAGCACAGTGCTGTCCTTGCCGAGCTGTAAAATGACAAAAGCCATTAACCACTCCAGGCACAGTATTACAGCATTGAATTTACATTTTCACGCATATTCATATTTTTCCATGGTTTTGAGCATTTTTTTGCGACATTATCAGTAAAGTACTAGAATTAATACTAGAAACTCAATTAGGTTTTTCTAACTAACATCCTGTTTCTCTGTTCTACTGTGTCAGGAAAGAAGGTAGGATAAAAAGGGAAGCAAGGGAATTACAAATTGTAAAAATACTGAGGTGTTTTACACGGCTGGCAGGAATCTTATTCATTTTGGATGGGAGAGGAACTTAAGGGTGTTTCTGAAAAAGTAAGATCATTCTCAACTCTGTTAAGAACCTTATATCTATGATCCTAATAATCCAGTTTCTACACATACCAAAAGACAGACTAAAAGCAGACTCTGGCTAAAAATCAAGGCTCCAGAAGTAAAATCAATTGCACCCAAAGAGATACTAAGGTTCCATTTTTATCTGGAGAGAAAATTGACATGTGCTAAATGCAAAATATATTGTACATCATCAGGTTTTAAAAGTCCATCTGCAAAGCCTCATGGGTTATTGTTTAGGATCAGGCAAAAACGTGACAAGGCGATATAAAAAGGGATGATGGACGGTCGTTTGAGCAAATCAAACACTCACCCCCAGTCAACTGATCTGGGTTTAATCCATCACCATTCTTTAGCCCACTCAGCCACCCCATTTCAGACATGGCTATATGCAAATCAGTCTGACCCTATGCCTCATGGGAACAGTCCAGCCCGAACTGCCAAGCCATGTCTTCCATGGACCGGAAACAAGCATCCTGGGACCGGTTTCGGATTCAAAATCCTCATCAGCCAGGCTATCTTGAATCCAGTGGCCAAGTGAGCAAGGGACTCACGTCTGAGCATACCCTGCCACACTTAGGGCGAACAAAGCGATACAAAAGGGGATGATGGATGGAGCGTTTGAGCAAATCAAACACTCACCCCCAGTCAACTGATCTGGGTTAAATCCATCACCATTCTTTAGCCCACTCAGCCACCCCATTTCAGACATGGCTATATGCAAATCAGTCTGACCCTGTGCCTCATGGGAACAGTCCAGCCCGAACTGCCAAGCCATGTCTTCCATGGACCGGAAACAAGCATCCTGGGGCCGGTTTCGGATTCAAAATCCTCATCAGCCAGGCTATCTTGAATCCAGTGGCCAAGTGAGCAAGGGACTCACGCCTGAGCATACCCTGCCACACTTAGGGCAAACAAAGGGAAGACATGGCTTGGCAGTTCGGGCTGGACTGTTCCCATGAGGCACAGGGTCAGACTGATTTGCATATAGCCATATCTGAACTGGGGTGGCTGAGTGGGCTAAAGAATGGTGATGGATTAAACCCAGATCAGTTGACTGGGGGTGAGTGTTTGATTTGCTCAAACGCTCCGTCCATCATCCCCTTTTGTTTCGCTTTTTAAAAACGTGACAAGTGCATTGGTCAAGTACATTGTGCAAATAGGAATTCCAAAAACCAGTGCCCAAAAGTTCGTAATTCTCATTAGATATTATTCAAAGTCAAGAAAATAACGTGACAAGTGCATTGGGCAAATATATTGTGCAAAGTCGAAATTGAAAAATGTCTCTCCCCAGAATTTTGTAATACTCTTAAAGTAGAGAAAATTTAATAAGATGTCAACCGAATTCATTTGGGGCATTTCTCCAATTCCTTCGATTGTTCTCATTGAGTCCTTGATTATTGCAATTCTTAGTTAGAAAAACAGTCTTCACCTCTGTTGTATGTTCTTTTATCAACTCTTCTCTCTGCCAACCTCCCAGCAGTGCCAATTTAAATCCCTTGCTCCACAGTTCATTGTTTGGAAAATTTTACACTGTTAAAGATGTTTGTCCAATAACTTGGTTGGGTACCATTACGGGGATGTTTTTTTCTCTTCAGCATTTTTCTTCTTAATTTCTCCTGAGCAAGTTTGCACTACAAATGGATTTCATAGTTCTTATAGATGAACGTGCAATTCAGCATCCAAATTATGGCCATTATTTTATCAATTTTAGCTCCAAAGTATCTCAATCCTTGGACATTTCCCTGATGTTTTTCTGAGAAATGCTTTGCTATTGGATATGCCAGATCTTTATTTTTTATTGCTCGGTGATGCTGTAATATCTGTAGTTTTAATTTGTTAATGGTACTCCCACTATAGAGTTTTTTGCAAGGGCATTCTAAGACATATACCGCGTATTTAGATTTACACGTGATATATGTAGTAATCCTTTCCTTCTTTCTGTTTGACAGTAGATATGATTGTGTGTTAGATCCATGTTCACAGGCTTTGCATATGGAACATTTCCAGAATCCGGGAGTTGTTAACCATGTTCCTTTTTCTTTTCTGGTTGTTTCCAAGTGACTATGTGTCAGGAGATCGCCCAATGATGCAGTCTACCTGTATGTTATTTTTGAGTTGATGGTAACTTCTTTTTTAATGACTCATCAAGCAATAGTATGTTCCAGTGCTTTTTTATGATGTTTCTTAGGCACTTATTTACCACATTGAAATCTAGGATAATCCGAGTTGTGGCATCATTTTCCAGATCTTCTTGCTCATTTAGTAGTTCTGATCTCGGTTTCTTCATCACTCTACTCTTGGCACCTTCAATAACATTCAATGGGTAGCCTCTTGCCAGAAATCTAGTACTGATGTCTTCTAGATTTTGCTCGATATCACTGGCTCTTGAGCAGTTCCTCTTAGTGCAGTGCATCTCTCCATACGGAATGCTCCACTTCAGATGTTGTGGATGTCCACTGTTTGTGTGGAGGATGCTGTTCGTGGCAGGCGGTTTCCAGTCAATTTTAGTACAGAGCTTCTGTTTTTGAACAAACACTTCTACATCCAAATAGATCACTTGTGTCTTGCTAAAGGTGGATTTGAACGTCAGATTGTAATCATTTTGGTCCAAGCTTTGGATGAATTCTTCAAGACAGATCTCCTTCCCATATTACGAATAAATCATCAATATATCTAATCCAAGATTTGATGTTTGACTTATACCTGCTCTGTAGAATACCCTCTTCCCAGACTGCCATGAATAGATTTGCATAAGTTGGGGCAAATGATGTCCCCATTGTGGTGCCATGTCTTCGGAGAAATATGTCCCCATTTCAGAATGTTCCAAAAAGCTCAATGATCTTGTTTTCAGGAATCTGCTGACTGCTGTCAGACCTTCTTTGTGGAGGATTGATGTATACAATGAAGTTACATCAATCGTAACCATAATCTGGTGGTTATTCCAATTGATGTCTTGCAGTCTGATCAGGAAGGCCGTAGTATCCTTAAGGTATGAAGGAAGTGATATTACATATTCCATCAGGAACACATCGATGTAAGGAGAAGTTTTTTCTAGAAGAAAGCCTTTGACACTGACTATTGGTCTGCGTGGGGGATTTGTGAGTGACTTATGCACTTTAGGCAGGAAATATATAGTTGGTGTTACAGAGTTTTCAACCTTAAGGTACATATATTCCTCGATATTTATCAATCCCCTTTCATTCCAGCTTAGCAGTTGTTAGTGGTATTCTATAGTCCATTGTTCCATTGGGTTCCTCTCCAATTTTTGATAGTGGTCCTGATTCCTCAGTTGTCTATATGCCTCAAAGATATATTGCTCTCGATCTTGTAGGACAATATTCCCGCCTTTATCGGCAGCCTTTATGATAATTTTTTGATTATCTCTCAGATCTTTCAGCAATTTTTGTTCTCTTGGTGTAGGATTTCATGATTATTTGTTGTTTCTCTTTTTCATGCTAAGCTGATTCATCTATTCTACCACAATTTCATGAAATAAATCAATTTTATACCCTGGGGGTAGTTGTGGGCAGAATTTGGACGAAGATTTTAATCCACTTTCTCCACCTTGATGGGTATTTATACCTCCTCTTTGGCAGAATGCTAAGTCACCTTCAATATTTGAGCTAGAGTTCAAGCTGTTATTTGGAGTGTTGCTCCTTAGGTTGGACAATGCTCTGAGGGCAGGTAGATCATTTTGGTTTAGTGGGGAAATTTCCATGGGTTTTGGACATGATGTACCCCCTACTGTTGCCGGCTTTTCCTCAAAATATTTCTTTAATTTGGCTATGCGACAGAATTTGTACAGCTCGATGCGAAAGTTTGGAGTGTCCATTGTTTTTTTTTTTTTTTTTTTTTTTTTTTTTTGAAAACCTTTATTGAACAGAGAAAGCTCACAAATACGGGCCTACAACCCACCAGGGCTGGCCACCACATAACAAAAACAGCAGGAGACATATATCAGGTGTCACAATATACTAAGGCAACAAATCAGGGGAAAGAGCAAGCATCTTAGAGCAATCTCAGGAGCAAACAAATAGAAAGGTAGTTTTCTTTTTTAAAGAACGGGTTTGGGAGGTCAGGAGCCTGGCGGGCCATAACACAAGCCAGAGGGGCGGGGTCGCGGCGGGCAGCAACGCAGCGATCTTAAAGACACAGGAGAAATAAATACGACAGAGGTATACCAGTAAGTACCGGGCAAAACAACGGGTAGAAAGAAAAGCAATTGTGCACACAATCCACTGCCCGCCCACCGCAGCCACCACCCGTCCCACCGATCAGCACAATAAAGGACCCAAATACCAAAACGATACGAAATGCACCCCCAAGTAGAAAAAACCCCACAAAAAAGGGGGGGGGAGAGGGAAGGGAAAGGGGGAAAAAGGAAAAGGAAGGGACCCCAACCCAACCACCCGCCCCCAGGTGACAAAGCAGGAAAAACAAAATTCCGGTACAAAATCGACCACAAAATAGGAAGACAAACAGAACAAATCACCATCTTTGTAATACCGGAAAAATACACCAGAAAGACACCCGGGGGACAGACGGCGATACAGAGCCCCGAAACAGGGGATACACAAGGGCCATAGAACCAAGTAGGGAGAAAAAAGGAGGAGAGAAAGACCCCTCCAAAAACAACAACAGACCCTCCCACCCACCCCACAAGCCCTCCCTACACCCCTGCAGAGGGCTATGGCCTACCCCCCGGCAGCGTGCCTGTCGCCCTAAATAGAACCCGAAATATAGAAGAAAAGGAACAGGGTAGAAACAAAGACAAAAGGGAAGGGGCAGGGGAAGGGAAGGAACAACGCACACGGGGGAGGGCGAAAAACCAGTATCATCTGCTTCCATCCCGCCACCCGCTACAAGGGAAGGGTATAGCCCATGGGAAGTTAACGATATTAGAAAAAGTTTCAGGAGTCCCATAAAATTACAGGAACATCACAACAGCACTTGTCAATCACATAACAAAGAAACCAGACTACCGCATATAAAAGTCGTTTCAGCCCTGTCCACTTTTGTCCAAGGTTGTAACCATCCGAACAAACAAAGAGCAAACGATGAGGGACACAGGGCTCAGGAGAAAATTTCGCGGCAGTCCAAAGAAGAAACTGGAAAGAAAATATTGAAGATCCAGGAAAGACACAGTACAACAATCGTATTGCAGACAGAGTTCCAAGGACAGTTCGAACGAGGCAGGCCCAGCCGGGCCGGAACAAACTTCTCGGTCGGGGAGTCGACGTGAAGAGAGACTGGAAGGATCGTCGACGCCAGGCCAGGATACAAGCGGACCGCAGCCCAGTGGCCGAGGCAACCAGACAGGACAACGGGGGGCGTCGGAGACTCTCCGAGCCAAGGATGCGGTCCCCGCCGGGGGCACAGAGTCAAGGAGCACAACAGTCGCGATCATCGACGAGGAGGCCAAATCCGATGACGGGGGCCCGCATTGTTCAAAATGAGGGTCCGCCTCCACAGTGGAGACAGACGCAGCCACGGTAGTCCGCCAGGAGTTCAGTGCATCCAGGACAACTCGAAGCGCAGGAAACTCTTTACAAGATCCGACATCCGGGCCATGCGGCGGGCCCCCAGTGCTCGCCCGGGCCCGGCAAAGACTCCCAGGGCCGGCCGCCATCTTAAGAGCCCAGCACGTCCCCGGTCGTCGGGAACCCCGGCCGGGGTAACACCAGAGCAAAAGGAGGTCAACCAGACTGCGGCAAGGCGCCCCAAGGCAGAAAGGAGAGCCACCAGAAGAAGGATGTCCGTCGGTCCCCCCGTACCGCCGGCCCCGTTCTCCGAGCCCGGGCGGAAAAATTCAAAATGGCCGGGCCGGGGAATAGAAGGGGGACCCAACCAGACAATTGAGTAGGCTCTCCCGCGAGGAGCAGCGTTCGTACCTCTGGGCCCAGGCCAGTCGGGTCCGTCAAGGGGCACAGCCGGCCAATTCACACATCAGCCTCCGCGTCCAGCTCCACAGCGCCAACAAGGGCCGACCAACATGTGCCGTCACGGCCCAGCGTAGCAAGGAGGCCCGGCCAGACCGCCCCGGAGGCTCCGAGCGGGATCACTGCACAGGATCGACAGCACTCAGGATCACCGGAGCAACGGGTAAGTGTCCGCTAAGTGACTGGAGTACCGAAACACAGCAAGGAGGGCTTCCCGGGGCAAGAGGAATACAGGATAAATGAGGATAAACAGGCGGCCGGACGGAGCCGAGCTAAAACGCGGCCATCTCGGTCGCGAGCTAGGCTCCTCCCAGCGGAGTGTCCATTGTTGAATTTGGACAGAAGGTCAAACAATCAATCTATCAATCAATCAATCAATCAATCAGAGTACTTGTAAAGCGCGCTACTTACCCGTGAGGGTCTCAAGGCGCTGAGGAGAGGGGCACCGCTACTGCTCGCAGAGCCAGGTTTTGAGGAGTCTTCTGAAGGCGAGTAGGTCTTGGAGGTGGGTAGGGGGGGTGTCCCAGGTCTTGGCAGCAAGGTAGGAGAAGGATCTGCTGCCGGAGATTGTTCGTTGGATGCGGGGGATAGCGGCGAGGGTGAGGCTGACAGAGCAGAGCTGGTGGGTGGGGGAGTAGAAGCTGAGTCTGCTGTTCAGGTAGGCTGGTCCTGCGTTGTGGAGTACTTTGTGTGCGTGGGTGAGGAGCTTGAAGGTGATCCTCTTGTCAACGGGGAGCCAGTGTACGTCTCTCAGGTGGGGGTGATGTGGCTGTGTCTGGGGACATTGACGATCAGTGGGGCGGAGGCGTTTTGGATGCGCTGTAGTGGTCGTAGGTGTTTGGCTGGGATTCCTGCGTAGAGTGTGTTGCCATAGTCCAGTCTGCTGCCGATGAGGGCCTGATTCACCGTTCTTCTTGTTTCGGTCGGGATCTACTTGTCGATTCTGCGGAGCATGTGGAGGGTATTATAGCAGGAGGAGGAGACGGCGTTGAGCTGTTAAGAAAAGGAGAGGGAGGAGTCGAGGATGAATTCTAGGTTGCGAGCATGGTCGGTGGGTGTCGGTGCTGTTCCCCGTGTGGTCGGCCACCAGGAGTCGTCCCAGGCTGAGGGGGTGGATCCGAGGATGAGTACCTCCGTCTTGTCCGAGTTCAGCTTCAGATGGCTGTTCTTCATCCAGTCGGCGACGGCCGTCATTCCCTCGTGGAGGTTGGTTTTGGCGGTGTGCGGGTCCTTGGTGAGAGTGAGGATGAGCTGGGTGTCGCGGCGTAGGAGATGATGTTGCGGTCATGTTGGCGGGCCACCTGTGCAAGGGGGGCCTTGTAGATATTAAACTGCGTCAGGCTGAGCCCTGGGGGATGCCGCAGATGATGTCGGTGTCCTCGGATCAGAAGGGCGGGAGGCGGACGCTCTGGGTTCTGCCGGAGAGGTAGGACGTTGTCCAGTCAAGGGCCTTCTCTTGGATTCCTGCTTCTAGGAGGTGTGTCTTTAGAGTGCAATGGCAGACCGTGTCGAAGGCAGCTGACAGGTCCAGGAGGATGAGGGCTGATGTTTCGCCGTTGTCTAGTTGGCACCTGATGTCATCTGTGGCAGCGATGAGGGCTGTCTGGGTGCTGTGGTTTTGTCTGAACCCGGACTGGGACGGGTCAAAGATGTTGTTCTCTTCCAGATGGCGGGCCAGGTGCATGTTGATGATTTTCTCGATAACCTTCACCGGGAATGGGAGCAGAGAGATGGGCCGGTAGTTCTGGAGGTCCTTGGGGTCCGCCTCGGGCTTCTTGAGGAGGGCGTTGATTTCGGCATATTTCCAGCTTTCCGGGAATGTCGCTGTTTTGAAGGAGATGTTGATGACCTTCCGTAGTTGGGGTGTGATGGCAGCGTCTGCTTTGAATACGTGGTGTGGGCACGGGTCTGATGGTGTTCATGACCTTGCGTGTCTAATCGTCATTGACGTTGGACCAGGAGGTTGGCGCTGGTGGTGTTAACAGGGGAGGTGGGGTCTGGCATACTTGGGGCGGTCATGTTGTTGAAGCTGTCATGGATATCAGCGATCTTGCGGTGGAAGAAGATGGCTAGTGAGTTGCACAGTTCTTGTGAGGGCGGTTTGTCGTTGGAAGCAGGTGTGGTTTCGGCTGGCGTCGAGTGCGTAGAGGGTTCTGGCGTCATAGCGGAGTCTGGTGTTATGGCGTTTGCGGGGTCCAGGGGTTCTGGCGCTGGGCGTGGTCCAGGCGCGGATGGGCAGAGACAGGCTTGTCTTTGGCGCGCCATAAGAGGTGGAAAGGGAGGGCGTAGCAGCTGGGAGGCAGGAGCGGGGTGGCCAATGGGGATCAGGGGGGCGGGCCGCAAGGACGCAGCGGTGGGAAGGAAGGAGAGGGAGACGGCGGCAGGCAGCAGGATGAAATGAGGCAGCTGTGGCTGTGTGGTGGCGTGGGGAGCGACCTGCCTGTGAGCAGGGTCAAAGGTCGCTCCTACGCCACTGCGCGGCCCCCTTAAGAGGTGGAAAGGGAGGGAGGAGCAGCTGGGAGGCGGGAGTGGGGTGGCCAATGGCTATCAGGGGGCGAAGGAAGGAGTGGGAGACGGCGTCAGGCAGCAAGGAGACGGTGGCAAACAGCAGGAGGAAACGAGGCAGCTGGCGGCTGTGTGGTGGTGTGGGGAGCGATCTGCCTGCAAGCAGGGTCAAAGGTCACTCCTACGCCACTGCGTGGCCCCCTTAAGAGGTGGAAAGGGAGGGAGGAGCAGCTAGGAGGCGGGAGCGGGGTGGCCAATGGGGATCAGAAGGACGGGGATGCAGGGACGCAGCGGAGGGAAGGAAGGAGCAGGAGACGGCGTCAGGCAGCAGGGAGACGGCGGCAGACAGCAGGAGGAAATGAGGCAGCTGGCGGCTGTGTGGTGGTGTGGGGAGCGACCTGCCTGCGAGCAGAGTCAAAGGTCGCTCCTACGCCACTGCGCAGCCCCCTTAAGAGGTGGAAAGGGAGGGAGGAGCAGCTGGGAGGCGGGAGCGGGGTGGCCAATGGGGATCAGGGTGGCGGGGCCGCAGGGACGCATCGGCGGGAAGGAAGGAGCGGGAGATGGCGGCAGGCAGCAGGGAGACGGCGGCAGGCAGCAGGAGGAAACGAGGGTGCTGGCGGCTGTGTGGTGGCGTGGGGAGCAGCTTGCCTGCGAGCAGGGTCAAAGGTCACTCCTACGCCACTGCGCATTCCCCTTAAGAGGAGGAAAGGGAAGGAGGAGCAGCTGTGAGGCAGGAACAGGGTGGCCAATGGGGATCAGGGGTGCGGGGCTGCAGGGACGCAGCAGCAGGAAGGAAGGAGCGGGAGACGGCGGCAGGCAGCAGGAGGAAACGAGGCAGCTGGCGGCTGTGTGGTGGTGTGGGGAGCGACCTGCCTGCGAGCAGTCCCTTGCTGCTTAGGCTGATATGGTCAGCGTTTATAATCATACTGGAGATGTTTATAACCAGATCCTTAGTAGATGACATCTTTTTTATTTTTGCTTTTTCTTGTCTTCTCCTCTTTTGGGCCTTGCTCCTTCTTTTGCTACATCTGGTTGGGGTGGAGTTTGTCCCCTTCCCCTCCCCCACATTATTCCTCTTGCTCGACCTCGCTGTCGCGTCTCCATATGGGCCAATCTCATTTCCCCACAAAAATCCAATTTAGAGATCTCTGTGTCCTCATCTGCCGAGATCAGATCAGAACTATCATATGTTCCCTGGGTTTCATAACTGATACATTTGCCCATTGTTGTTCTATTCCTCAGGGAGTCATATTTCCTCGCGAACGTATAAATCCGACCATTAGCATAATCAATACGATTGCGATTAAATTTACTGGCTTTTCTCTTCTCCACATCATTCTCATGTTTGGTTATCTTTTTCTCCATAGCGTCCATCAGTTATTTTTTCTCATCATTACTTGGTAATTTATCCAATTCATCCTCCAGAATTTTGATTCTTTCCATTGGTGCGATCCCTGCGGGTGTTCTTGTGGCCGTCCGGGATGGCTATGGCGGTGTCGGGCGCCAAGGAGTCGTTCCACCAGGTCTCAGCCAGGAAGGCAACGTCTGGGGTTGAGGTGTCGAGCAGATCCCAGAGCTTGACGGCGAGTTTGCGTGTGGAGGGGGTGTTGAGGAGTATGCAGTGGAGGTGGTTGGGTCCAATCCTTGGAGGTTTGATTGTTCTGTCGCAGGAGAAAGGTCCGTGAGTCCGTTTCGGGGCGGCTTGGAAGCAGGTGTGGTTTCGGCTGGCGTTGAGTGCGTAGAGGGTGCTGGCGTCATAGCGGAGTCTGGTGTTATGGCGTTTGCGGGGTCCAGGGGTTCTGGCGCTGGGTGCAGTCCAGGCGCCGATGGGCACAGACAGGCTTGCCTTTGGCGTGCCATAAGAGGTAGAAAGGGAGGGAGTAGCAGCTGGGAGGCGGGAGCGGGGTGGCCAATGGGGATCAGGGGGCGGGGCCGCAGGGACGCAGCGGCGGGAAGGAAGGAGAGGGAGACGGCGGCAGGCAGCAGGAGGAAACGAGGCAGCTGTGGCTGTGTAGTGGCGTGGGGAGCGATATGCCTGCGAGCAGGGTCAAAGGTCGCTCCTATGCCACTGCGCGGCCCCCTTAAGAGTTGGAAAGGGAGGGAGGAGCAGCTGGGAGGTGGGAGCGGGGTGGCCAATGGCTATCAGGGGGCGGGGCCGCAGGGACGCACCGGCGGGAAGGAAGGAGCGGGAGACGGCGGCAGGCAGCAGGGAGACGGTGGCAGGCAGCAGGAGGAAACGAGGCAGCTGGCGGCTAAGTGGTGGTGTGGGGAGCGATCTGCCTGCGAGCAGGGTCAATGGTCACTCCTATGCCACTGGGCGGCCCCCTTAAGAGGTGGAAAGGGAGGGAGGAGCAGCTAGGAGGCGGGAGCAAGGTGGGCAATGGGGATCAGGAGGGCGGGGCTGCAGGGACGCAGCAGCGTGAAGGAAGGAGCAGGAGACGGCGTCGGGCAGCAGGGAGACGGCGGCAGGCAGCAGGAGGAAATGAGGCAGCTGGCGGCTGTGTGGTGGCATGGAGTGCGGCCTGCGCTGCGAGCAGGGTCAAAGGTCGCTCCTACGCCACTGCGCAGCCCCCTTAAGAGGTGGAAAGGGAGGGAGAAGCAGCTGGGAGGCGGGAGAGAGGTGGCCAGTTGGGGATCAGGAGGGCGGGCTGCAGGGACGCAGCGGTGGGAAGGAAGGAGCGTGAGACGGCGGCAGGCAGCACGGAGAAGGCGGCAGGCAACTGGAGGAAACGAGGCAGCTGGCAGCTGTGTGGTGGTGTGGGGAGCGACCTGCCTGCGAGCATGGTCAAAGGTCGCTCCTATGCCACTGCGAAGCCCCCTTAAGAGGTGGAAAGGTAGGGAGGAGCAGCTGGGAGGCGGGAGCGGGGTGGAAAATGGGGATCAGGGGGGCGGGGCCGCATCGGCGGGAAGGAAGGAGCGGGAGATGGCGGCAGGCAGCAGGGAGACGGCGGCAGGCAGCAGGAGGAAACGAGGGTGCTGGCGGCTGTGTGGTGGCGTGGGGAGCAGCTTGCTTGCGAGCAGGGTCAAAGGTCAATCCTACGCCACTGCGCATCCCCCTTAAGAGGAGGAAAGGGAGGGAGGAGCAGCTGTGAGGCAGGAGCGGGGTGGCCAATGGGGATCAAGGGGGTGGGGCCGCAGGGACACAACGGCAGGAAGGAAGGAGCGGGAGACGGCGGCCGGCATCAAGAGGAAACGGGGCAGCTGGCGGCTATGTGGTGGTGTGGGGAGCGACCTGCCTGCGAGCAGTCCCTTGTTGAGGAGGCTGATATGGTCAGTGTTTATAACCATACTGGAGATGTTTATAACCAGATCCTTAGTAGATGACATCTTTCTTATTTTTGCTTTTTCTTGTATTCTCCTCTTTTGGGCCTTGCTCCTTTTTTTGCTACGTCTGGTTGGGGTGGATTTTGTCTCCTTCCCCTCCCCCACATTATTCCTCTTGCTCGACCTCGCTGTTGCGTCTCCATATGGGCTAATCTCATTTCTCCGCAAAAATCCAATTTAGAGATATCTGTGTCCTCATCTGCCGAGCTCAGATCAGAACTATCATATGGGCCCTGGGTGTCATAACTGATACATTTGCCCATTGCTGCTCTATTCCTTAGGGAGTCATATTTCCTCGCGAACGTATAAATCCGACCATTAGCATAATCAATACGATTGCGATTAAATTTACTGGCTTTCCTCTTCTCCACATCATTTTCATGTTTGGTTATCTTTTTCTCCATAGCGTCCATCAGTTCTTTTTTCTCATCATTACTTGGTAATTTATCCAATTCATCATCCAGAATTTTTGATTCTTTCCATTGGCGCGATCCCTGCGGGTAATCTTGTAGCCGTTCGGGATGGCTATGGCGATGTCGGGTGCCAAGGACTCGTTCCACCAGGTCTCGGTCAGGAAGGCCACGTCTGGGGCGGAGGTGTCGAGCAGATCCCAGAGCTTGACGGCGAGTTTGCGTGTGGAGCGGGTGTTGAGGAGTATGCAGTGGAGGTGGTTGGGTCCAGTCCTTGGAGGTTTGGTTGTTCTGTCGCAGGAGAAAGGTCCGTGAGTCCGTTTCGGGGCGGCTTGGAAGCAGGTGTGGTTTCGGCTGGCATTGAGTGCGTAGAGGGTGCTGGCGTCATAGCGGAGTCTGGTGTTATGGCGTTGCGGGGTCCAGGGGTTCTGAATGAAATGTCCAGCTAACTATAACATGTGTGAAACCTATGGTTTTTTCAGTGAATTTCTAAGGTTTTCTAAATGCTAATTCCTAACTATAACGTGGCTGAAACTTATGGTTTTTTTCAGTGAATTTCAAAGGTTTTGTAAATGATAATTTTTAAATGTATTAATTGTTATATTTTTTTAGACTTATTTACTAGAGAAGGTGCAATCTTTCTCTTACCTTGGGCTACTCTTTGATGGGGCACTGAAATTTAAATCTCTGTTAGAAGAGCGGTGCTCCAAACTCATATCCTCAAATGGCGCCATAACAAATTTTGCCCGTAGGCTTGGCCGCTGGTCCCCAGAACAGCTTATGAACCTATATGGTGCCATAAGTAGTACGAAAGCCACGTATGGTGCAGAAGTGTGGGGCTTTGTGAATATCAAGCAGTTACAACTGGAGGAAAATAAGTATTTAAGAAGGATTTTAAAAATCCCAGCAAGTTTCCCGGCAATAATTGCGGATATTGAATTAGGTAGACCATTCATGGAGGATCAGGTCAAGCTTAGGCCAATTATGGCATGGTTAAGAATCTGGGCGAAACCCAGAGGCTGATCTAATCAGACAAATTATGAGAGACTGTCTGAATAGGGACAGAAGCCAGCAGATCCCATGGCTTAAATACATTAAGGACACTCTAGAAGATCTAGATGAGTTGGAACTTTTTAATAACCCCAGAGCGGTATCGAACTTGGGAAAACTGAAGATTAAAAAAATGCTACTTGATCAGTTTGACACACGTAGAGTGCGAGTGGAAGCCTCGAAACGCACAGTCAGAGCCCATTGTCTCATTAAGAATAGTGTGGGTATGGAAACTTATCTGTATATGATGCATAACGCCAAGGATCATTTTTTAATGGCTCGTTTTAGGCTCAATTTATTACCTAATATACTGGCTGATCCACCAGGTTTTACCTCAACAATTGAGCAGAAGGGTGCCTGCGGCTGCGCCAATCGGTCTCCGCAGGACCCCCTTTATTTTGTACTTTTATGCCCTTATTACAGGACGCCCAGATGGAAATTTTTGGTAGACATTTTAAAACAGGCAAAGTTTCGTCATGCCAAAGTTGCCTTACTCTTTTTACAAAGAGCAAATGACGCACACACTTTATGCTGTATTATGAATTTTATCAAGGTGTCAGTAAGGCTGAGAAACACTAGAGGTCTGAGTTAATTAATGTTTAAGATAAAATGTGTTTCTACCTTTTATCTGTACTGACATTTTCTACATGGAGTTCAGAGATTGTATTTAATCCTTTTTTAACTGTATATATGTGCTTTTATGCTTTAGGGAGCTGCGTTGCAGAGAGGTGTTCAGAGGGCATGCCCCTTTTGACAACACTCTGCAACGCAGCTCCGTGGCGCTTACTGGAGGTACCTGTTTGACTAGTTGGCCCCTAGGGGACCTCTGGATTGAAGAGGAATTAATTCCCCAACTTAAAGCGCCCCACAGGGCATGTTTGCACACATATTACCTCAAGCCCCGCCCCCTACGGTCACAAACTGTGCAAACGCGCCTGTTGCGCGTTCTAACTTGGGGGATTTAGTCCCCTTGCATACTGGGGGTCCCTGGGGGCCAATTAGCCCAACAGGAACCTCCAGTATGCGCCAGGGGCTGCGTTGCTGAGACGTGTAAGACGGGGCGTGGCCTCATTACACCTCTCTGCAAAGCAGCCCCCGGCACATTTGCAGAGGTAGAACTAATTCCCCTTGCATACTGGGGGTCCCTCGGGGCCAACTAGCCCAACAGGAACCTCCAGTATGCACCAGGGGGCTGCATTGCAGAGAGGTGTAATGAGGCCATGCCCCTTTTTACACCTCTCTGCAACACAACCCCCTGGCACGTTTGCAGCGGGGGAACTAATTCCCCTTGCATACTGGGGGTCCCTGGGGACCAACTAGTCCACCAGGAACCTCCAGTATGCGCCAGGGGGCTGCGTTGCAGAGAGGTGTAATGAGGCCATGCCCCTTTTTACACCTCTCTGCCTCGCAGCCCCCTGGTGCGTTTGCAGAGGGGGAACTAATTCCCCTTGCATACTGGGGGTCCCTGGGGGCCAATTAGCCCACCAGGAACCTCCAGTATGTGCCAGGGGGCTGCGTTGCATAGAGGTGTAAAAAGGGACTTGACCTCAATACACCTCTCTGCAACGCAGCACCCTGGCGCGTTTGCAGAGGGGGAACTAATTCCCCTTGCATACTGGTGGTTCCTGGGGGCCAACTAGCCCATCAGGAACCTCCAGTATGTGCCAGGGGGCTGCGTTGCAGAGAGGTGTAAAAAGGGGTGTGGACTCTTTACACGTCTCTGCAAGGCAGCCCCCTGGCGCATACTGGAGGTTCCTGGCGGGCAACTTGACCCCCAGGGACCCCCAGTATTCAAGGGGAATTATTTCCCCCTCTGCAACTGCGCCAGGGAGCGCGTTTGCAGAGTGGTGCCTTAATTATTTGGGGGGGATCGGCAGTGTACGCGTACCCTATGCGTATCCTGGGATTTTTTCAAAAAAATCCCCTGAGCAGGCCTAGGGGGTCAGGAACCTCCAGTATGCGCCAGGGGGCTGCTTTGCAGAGAGCTGTAAAAAGAGGCATGGCCTCTTTAAACGTCTTTATAAGGCAGCCCCCTGGTGCTTTTGCAGAGGAGGAACTAATTCCCCTTGAATACTGGGGGTCCCTGGGTGCCAACTAGCCCACCAGGAACCTCCAGTATGCGCCAGGGGGCTGCGTTGCAGAGAGGTGTAAAAAGGGGCGTGGCCTCCTTACATGACTCTGCAAGGCAGCCCCCTGGCAGGTTTGCAGAGGGGAACTAATTCCCCTTGAATACTGGGGGTCCCTGGGGGCCAACTAGCCACCAGGAACCTCCAGTATGCGTCAGGGGGCTGCGTTGCAGAGAGGTGTAAAAAAGGACGTGGCCCATTTACACGTCTCTGCAAGGCAGCCCCCTGGCACATACTGGAGGTTCATGGTGGGCTACTTGGCCCCCAGGGACCCACTGTATTCAAGGAGAATTATTTCCTCATCTGCAAGCGCGCCAGGTGGCGTGTTTGCAGAGAGGTGCCTTAAATTTTTTGGGGGGATCGGCAGGGTACACGTACCCTACACGTATCCCGCATTTAAAAAAAAAAATGGGGGGCCTTGGGGGTCCTTGTGGTACCCCCTAAGCAGGCCTAGGGGGTCAGGGTGTTTCTACCTTACCCCCTTTTCATGTTTTTCGTGTTTCTTTTTCTGTTTTCTTGTGCCTCGGTTCTACCAAGGCACAAGATGGCTGCCAACACTTCCTGGTTTGGAGTGTTGACAGACAGTTGACAGCCAATCAGCATGCATTAATTGTACGGTTTTCGGTACACTTACTGTACTCGTACAGTACTTCATCTCTAGATATCACGATGATTTTACTTTTGGTTTTCTCAGGAACTACTGAATGGATTTACACCATTTAACAAAAAGCACAATCTGCGAACCAAACTCTTCCTTTTTGCCAAATTTGGTGTAATTTCGTTCAGCCGTTCGGGCTGTAGCCCTGGCTAAAGGTCCTATGGAAAATCGGGAAAACACATTTTGGGACCCCCTTTTTTCTCGGCCCCCACTTGACGAATCACCCCCAAACTTTCAGGGAAGGAGCGGAGCAGGCCATTTTCTTGGAGAATTTCGCGAACATTCGTCCACCAGAGCCAAAGTTATTCCAAATAGAATGTTGTGGATTTCCTATGGAAACTAGGTCCTAACTATAACTACCTACTGGCGACCGTCAGTAGGTAATATATATATATATATATATATATATATATATATATATATATATATATATATATATATATATATATATATATATATATGTCAGAAAGGGTTCCCCGTACGATGTAATCACAGGAAACACAGAAGACTAGCACTCCAGGGTCCGTGTTCAAAAAAAGCGTTTATTGGGGACGCGTTTCGACCAGGCGGTCTTCTTCGTTAGCCAGCCACATAAACAATCAATCACCATTTTTAAAAAGTGCGCTGAAGTGGTAGTAAAAAGTGAGATAGGACCAAAAAACCCATCCAGAACTACAATAGTTACAGAAACTACAAATGATATGAAAGACAGACCCAGTGGTTTCATCATGATGTGCAGTTAATTTCAGAAATTGCATTTGTTGAATACATGCTTACATATAAACAATAGAGTATTCAAATTCATTAAATATATACATTAAATCAGTTCAAATATGGTCGCCTGGCACATACTTTTAGGCACTGAGGAAATGATAAAAAAGTGAAATTAACATAGGTGCACACCATAGAGTCATTGACGTTATACAGATTTCAGGTATCAAGGCCAAGTGGCCATGCCTTGTCTCATGGCATTTACAACAAATCAGTATATACAATACGGAGAAATTATGAACATGTTGTAAAATTCGGGAAGAAAAAAGGGGGGTGATTAGGGTTAAACAATAATCATTTTCAACCGTGACGGCCATGTGGCCAAACTCAGAGTTGGAGAACCAGAGTAACATATTCAACTCCATATGTATGATATCATTGTCACGAGAATATCCATCTTAGTAAGTCCTATTGGTTAGGGGCTTGGTCCTGGGTGGTGGAGGGTTGAACACCGATCCAAGGGAAGGGCAAAACTAGAAAAAGTGCTAAAATAAATCTTTTAGCCCTGTGAGTAGTGCATAGAGTGAGCCCTATCCTATCCGTGAAGAGCCTGACAGGACCTACAGCAGAAGGATACATCAGGGTGTGGTTGTGCATTTATGGACATGTGGTGGAGCAGTGTGTTAGGGAGGGAGTGGGGGGATTTTTAACCTAAGTGATGCGGTGAAGGGTTGTCCTCAAAGAGGAGTCAGCCCCTTTGTCTGATAGGGCAGGTTCTCAGCGAGGCCATCTAGTATAAGCTCAAATGTGAAAGCTCCTAATCCCCCCCTGCGACAGAGAGAGCCCTCTCTGGAGGAAGGTGGGAGTCTGAAAGACGGGGACACAGGAGCAGGGAGGGCATGGGAGAGGATGAGGTACAGGTGCGAGGGTTCAGGTAAGTACAGTTCCGGCTTCACATAAGGTTTTTAGCCAATGTGCACATGTAATTCCTCATCCTCATTGAGGCCAAAGGGGCTTCTTGAATCCAGACGGATGATGTACTCGGATTCCATGATGCGTAGTTGTTTTAGTCTGTTGCCCCCTCTTGGATTTGCGGGAATTCTGTCAATGCCAAAGAAGGAAAATTGATTAACATCGCTATCATGAAAGCGTAACCAATGGCGCGCTGTAGCATAGCTGATATCTACATTCTTTATCGCCCTCATGTGCTCCAGCACCCTTTTCTTTATTTGGAAGATGGTGCTCCCAACATGGAACTTCGCACATGGGCAGACAATCACATAAACACAATAATCCGTATTGCAATTCATACATTTGCTAATGCCTGTGCTTCTACCCGTAGGAAGGGGATAGGATTCGACATTCTTGCTACTGGCACAGGCCTTACATTTGCCACATTTGTAAAAGCCTTTCTGCTCAGAGAGCCAATTCTTCTTTTTTTTAGGTGTCTTAAAGTAGCTTCTCACTAGCATATCCTTAAGAGAACGGGCCTTTCTGTATGTCACCTGTGGTTGTCTGTTGATCATTTTGCCAATGACTGGATCGCTTTTTACAATATGCCAATGTTTCCATAGTATCTTGTGTACTTTGCCTGCCTCTGTGCTGTATGTGGTTATCATCCTGACTTTGTTGGAGCCTAGGTCCTCCTCAGTTTTACATTTCTTCTGGGTCAAGAGGGTCTCCCTATTTCTAGCGCTGGCTTTCTCTCTCGCCACCAGGAGTAGCTGGTCCGAATAACCCCTGGCTCTGAATCTCCTTGTCATGTTCGTCTGTTCTTTCAAAAAAGCGGCTTCTGAGCTGCAATTACGCTTAGCCCTTAAGTACTCTCCATAAGGGATGCTGTCCTTGAGGCTGCTAGGGTGGTGGCTCCTAGCGTGAAGGATGCTATTGCCTGAGGTGGGTTTCCTGCATAGGCTGGTTTCGAAAGCTCCTTGCACCACTTTAACCTTAACATCCAAAAAGTCCATTTCTGTTTGGTCAACCTTGTTGGTGAATTTCAGATTAATCTTATTTCTGTTTATACTGGCAAGGAATTTAATCAATTCAGTTTTGGGACCATCCCAAATCAAGAAAATGTCGTCTATATACCTGGTGTAAAAGGCAATAGGACTTGTAAGGTTGGTGTTGCCTTCAGACCAAAGGACCTGTTCCTCCCACCACCCCATCAGCATGCAGGCAAAGCTAGGAGCAAAACAACTTCCCATCGCAGTTCCCACCTCTTGTTTATACCACGTATTGTCAAACATAAAGAAATTGTTCGTTAAACCAAACTCCAACATTTCAAGAAGCATTTCAGTTTGTTGCAGGTAGAAAACAGACCTATCTCTCAGGAAATCTCTGCATGCCTTTAAACCATCACTGTGCCTGATACACGTGTAGAGTGAAACCACATCTACTGTTACCAACCAGAAACTCTCCTCCCATCTAATGCCCTCCACTTTGGAGATAAAATCTGTGCTATCTCTACAGTACGAGGGGAGGTTGAGGACATACGGGAAAAGGAAGGTGTCAAGAAATATAGAGGTGCTTTCCAGGAGACTGCCATTGGCAGATACAATGGGCCTACCTGGGGGATTCCTCTCGTCCTTGTGGACCTTTGGGAGCATGTAGAAACAGGGTGAGACCGGCTGTTTCACACACAGGAATCTAAACTCTGACTTTGCTAGGAAGTCCCTTTCTCTCCAAGCCTTGAGTTTTTCATGATACATGGTGATGCTTGCTGTATATTCCTCTCTGTTAGATCTCCTGTAATCTCCTGATAGTTCTAACTGTCTCTCAGCCTCCTGTTTGTACAAATTCACATCCCACAGGACAACATTTCCACCTTTGTCTGATGGCTTAACTATACAGCAGGAGTCGGCATTAAGCGTGCCGAGGGCATTTCGCTGGTCTATGGAAAGGTTATGCGCATGTCTATTCTTACTGGTCTCCCAAAGAGTGAGGAGGTCTCTTGTGACTACATCATGAAAGGTTTCTAGGTTGTCATGGGGTGTGATTGGATTAAAGGTTGATTTGGGTCTATGGTCTGTCACATTCCTACCACCTAGACACAAGCCCATCCTGTCTAGTAATTTAGAGTCACTCATTCCACTCACTTCGTCACCACATAGTTCCAGTGTGCTTGCCAGGCTCTCAACATCCTGTATCTGCAAAACTTTTGACACCTGTGTGCTACCAACAGTATCATGGCTACCTTGTTCTATAGCACGTTTTTTCTTTAATGCAAACATTTTCATTAGTTTCAATTTACGGACAAAAAGAAATGCATCGATTCTGGTCTGGCTGTAGTCGAAATTGGCCATCGGGCAGAAACTTAGGCCCAACTCCAATACCGATGTCTCAGCCATAGTCAAGGTGTGGGAGGAAATGTTAATGATAGTCAAATTAGGCTCACCCATCATTGCTGCTTGGTCTGTCGTGTAGTTCTCCCATGCGACATTGCTGCACCTCTTGTGCTTCTTTCCTCCGCGCCTTGTGACCTTCCTCTTGTGTTTCCGCCTCTTCCTCTTACGTATGTCCTTTCTGGTGGTCTCGCCCTGAGTGTCATTGCCGATTGTAAAAAATCATACTCCTCCAGCTGTTTAAAAGAAAGCAGACTCCTCCCGCTTGTATCCAATACCTCATCCATGTCTGAGTAGTTTTCTGATCCAGATTCCGATACTGTGACGTTACGCTGTTGCGCCCCTGCTCCAAGCTGCTTGAATTGTTTTATTGCTCCATCGTATTTTTTACCAAATGTTAAGATCCGCCCACTGGCATAATCCTGTTTGTTTCTCAAGAATTTGCTTTTCTTCTTTTGCTTAATTTCGTTTTCATATTTATCAAGTCTCTTCTCCATTTGCTCGATGGCTTTAATTATCTCGTCTTTTGCATCATGCTTGTCAAGCTCCTCCTTGAGTTTGCCGATGTCTATGATGACTTGTTCTAGTTCCATAGCGGCATACTTTGAGAGTAATCCAAGCATATTTTTGCAGGTTCCTGCCATCAGTTCAGACCAGTCCATTATCAGTTTAGGATGAGGGTTCTGGTAGGTTGGGGTGATCATGATGCGCAACCCTCTCGGCACCCTCCCGACTTCGATATAATTATTCAGGGATGTGACCTCCCACCAGCGGTTGATCTCTTTTTTCATCAGTTTCTCATATTGAAACAACATCTGTTTCAAAGTTTTATCCGGTTGTGTGGTCGCCGTTTCGTTGGTACTGGCTGTGCTTGCTGCTGCATCGTCTGTTTCACAGAACAGAGACCTCGCTTCATCTGCCCTACCAGCACGTCGGCTGGTACTCGTGGTGTTTTCGTTCACCGCACTGTTCTTTGAGGTTGTTGCTGCAGGCGTGGCATCCGCCGCTGTCAGCTTGCCTCTGGTCATTATTGCCAGGTAGGTGTGGTATTCCCTCGATGGCACACAGGTTCGAATTACACGGAAGGTAAACCCTGCCGCGCTGTCCTTGAAATCGGTAGCGCGGTACCTCTGCCCACAATTCAGGTTTCAGAGTGAGCCTCGCGGCGTCCACCCGCTGCCCGGGTCCCGATCGGCAAGCTCTAGGAGGCAGTAGCGCACAACTTACTAAGCGCGCCTCCACCGTCCCGGTACTCACCAGTCAGGTCGCGTTGTACTCTGTTGGATTGGGCGGTCGGAGCGGTTGCTGGCCAGAGGACCGGTTTTTGAGAAAAGCTTCCGACTAAACCGCTCCCGTCCACACGAGGTTGGTGCGAGTCCCGGGTGTTGGTAACCCGAAGTATCCGTCAGAAAGGGTTCCCCGCACGATGCAATCACAGGAAACACAGAAGACTCGCACTCCAGGGTCCGTGTTTAAAAAACGCGTTTATTGGCGACGCGTTTCGACCAGGCGGTCTTCTTATATATATATCGAGTATAAGACTATCCATAGTTCCTAAATAATCATCCGGCACTCCAGGTATGATTTTCAGACACTCTTGTGCTTTTGTTGTAACGATAACGAGGATATATATATCAAGAGGATTCTGTCTCTCCAAAGCATTCCTTTTCAAAAATGGATACGGACCACAGTAGGTGCTTCAGAATTGTATCCGTGCACAGCCGACATAACTCGTTTCAGCTCACTACAAGCCTTGATCACATGATCATATATTATATATATAAGTCAGGTGGTAACCTTCAGCTTTTCTAAATCTTAATCTTGCTGTCATTATGCTTAACAACTGCATACTAAGCATGAGCGTGAAGCACTCTGGAACGCACGGCATTGGCTTTCATTTAACAAAAAATGTTGACACCCACTATATCATATTATGTTTGGCTCTCAGTCACAAGTCATTGATTTCCCAATGCATAGCATAGCAGTTTGGAAGAAAAGCTGCATCAGGATTTGCCATAAACCTGTTTAAAGGTTCACGAATCAGTATCGAAGGACATGATAGTATTTCTTTTAGAAAATATACAAAAGTGTTTTTATTTGCTGAGCAGAGCCGTGTCTCTCCTTTCACACTACATTGCACACAGCTGTTAACATTCATTTATGAAATTGATCTCGGTAGGTAATGCTTTTCTGCCCTCACCCAACAAGATGACATCTCTTGCCATTAAAACATAATTTTTCCAATATGTTTCAGAAAAAATGGTCCATGCACATACTTTATCAGAATCCCTGGCTTGAGCCGCCATTTCTCTCTTCATTTACAATGTTTGATTCAATAAAACACAATTGACCCAAATATTAATATTTAACTGCCTATAATTAAATATTGAAGTTGTTGAATATTGTACTAATAGGGGTTGCTGCTTTGTGCACCTAGTCGAATGCTGGCCTTTGTTTATCCACACACACAAATAGAATAATTTAAAAGAAGCATTGTCATGGCCAATGGCTTTGGGTAACATCTGAAGGCCATTTAAAGAGCCAATTTTTCTCTCATCAAAGAAAAGGCACCAGATGTACAGGCCTACATTTCATTACTGCTCAGCTGGGAAAATTTTACAGAAGTATAAATAGAAACTGTCTAAGGAAATCATATGTTCACTAGACCATTTACAGGGATATTAATGCTTGTGTTCGACAGACATAACATTGCTCACATGTGTAACGATCGCAAAACTTTTCCTCGGCTTTTTATTATCACTTTATGACATCGAGATTTTCGCAATAAGGCAAATGAAAAGAAAAAGATAATTTTAGTTACAGATATATTTTTTCGCAAGGTCCTATGTGCAATATTTTATCGGTGTGGGCTTAAAAATGCACAATGTTAAAAAACAGCAGTAATTCAACTCTGCGAACAAAAGCTTCTTGACAGGATACAGCACAACTTTAGCACTTTTGATGTCAGCTTGACGGACCACAATTTTGTAAGAACAAAACATATCCAAGCTCTAGACAGCAGCTTTATGAAACTTTATGAAGCATCATGTTTATCAGAGCTACAAAATAATGAAACACATCACTCAACCAGTTTCCTTTGATCTTTCTCTTTTCTCACACGCGTTGTGAAGATCAGCATTTAAGCTGTTGACAGACATGAGCCACAATAAGTATCAGGGAATAAGCTTTTGTATCCCCTGGAAAAAAATATAATGATGAGAAGGCAGACAGAAGGCTTTGTTGAGCTAGCCACATCTGTTTCCAAAGCAAGAATTAGTGTGTCATTAATGCAACACTTAATAAGCATGAAACATGAATAGAAAAAGAGCATTCTTAGTTAAATATTTAGAAACGAAAGAAGATCTGAAGCAATGTCTCATTTGCTTTGTCTGCACTGTCTTGTCACATTACTTATATCTGCTCTGATGCAGGTTTAGAACAACTTAGATTTAACCAGAAGACTTTGGTAATAGACACAGGCTATATACCTTGACAACGATAATGTGTAAGAGGGAACTTGAGGGATTTTCAAGAATTCTACAAATTTAAAAGCAGTAGCAATTAAGCATGGTTGGCTAGCTGTGGAGATGGGTTCAGCAAAAAGGTTTAAGAAGTGTCCTGGTCCACTGCCTGCCTTCCAGATACTTTGAGAGGTCTGGGAAATGAAAAAAAAGACACTATGATAATCAACCTTGAACTTTCCTCAGAAATTGAAACTTTTCTGTTTTCTTTCAAATGTGATCTTCTTTTATTAAAGTTTGTAAAGAAAACGGTAATCACAGCTAGATTTCATATCATTGTCCCATTTTCAGACAGAATACACTGCCACCCTTGAAATAAAAAAAAATAAAAAATTTAAAATTCATGGTAACAGTGCCTCAGGTACTACACGGCAGCAGGGCAAGTATTGTGCAAGCCTCGTCCATTCACATTACTCAACCTTATCTGAACGCTGCAGAAATCTACAAATTATGAAGAAAATATTGTTTCCCTTACCTATACAGTATCTTGAGATTGAAATGCATTGGATTTATTTATCCATGTCTCTAGCATTATAGTTGTGTAAACCTACTATTGTGAATGCAGAGAATCTGCATGTGCTTTTGCCTAGTTTCAATGCTCCCAATAAGAAACGCAATGAAACAATGATGTCAGAAGAAGTCCTACTTAAAGCGAAGTGAAGAACAGGCAACATTTATTCAAATTAAGCTCTGTGGACAACATGATTTGGGGAGCTAGAACTAATGCCATCACTGACCGGCACAGTGAACATACAGTGAACATACTGATGTTAAATGCACTTTTATACATTTGATGCTTTGTGCTTAGGTTATTGGTTCACTTCATTGGGTTATCTGCTCTTTCTTAAAATATGTTACATTGAAAAATGTAAGATGATTTTATACTTCATATTTTTGGACATGCCTCTACCCTGTTTACAATTCTTTATTAAATAGTTCCCTTAAACTCTAGTTTCTTAGCATCATATATAAATATATAAAATCTAAAATATATAATCAACACAAATATTCAATATACCACGAACCAAACTATGGAGCTGATTGTTGTGGAGGTGACCCTGATAGAGCGCGCGAGGCCACCCGACCAATAGTTTTCGCCGTTTCCGGCTTCAGGGCCCATATACTTTCAAATCACCATATACATCGATCAGGTGACTTCACGAGCTCTACCAAGTTGATGTGTGTGTGTTCCCTGCTAATAATTTTCAGTGCACCCGACTTACCATCCACCGATGCGGGTACCTAATGACCACAATGAATCAGGGAGCTAGCTGTAAAAGAAAGGCAGCAAAATACAAACCCAAACAATAACATTCAAATACTGTTTAAATGACCACGGACAACTGGAAGTTTTAAAATGTTTATCTAAAATTCATTATTTTCTTGCATGAGGTACAGTAAAATAAGGCAATCAATAACCAAGATAACGTAAATTATATAGGCATAAAGAAATAATGACAGGGTAATCATTCAAATGTAATATGAAATGCAGATGGAAAATACTATAAAATCTCAGAAATGTTTAAGCATGGACAGTTTATGCATGAATAACTATGGGAGGGCCTATAAAGAGTAACACGCTTCACTTAAGGTGAATGGGCCTTTGAACAATCTAGGCAATGAAGTTCTAGACCATATCATAAAATTACAAACTGCAATGCAAAATATAATTTCTAACCAGTGAGAAGACATAGGAACAAAAACATTTGAAAAATATGACTTTCAATAGTTGCGGAAAGGCATGGAAAATGTAACATATGCAATGATGAACTTTATTAAAGCAAAAGTTAGAAATTCAGAAGGTGCAAGATTTAAGAATTTCAGAGCAATATTTACCTAGAAAGGTGTGGAAACCAAACCCTGGCCACGGGTCAGTTAAGGACAGGAAACCCTCAAGGAAGGATACCCCTCAAAGGACAGCAGGTGCAGAATGGACACCCAGGACAGAACAGGATACCCTCGGAATAGGAATCAGGACAGGACCCTCAGGACAGGACAGCAAACCCTCAGGACAGGACCCTCTTCAGGACAGGACCGGAACCCACAGTTCGGAAGCAACGCCTGCGCTCCACCCGCTCTGCAGCTATCGATCAAGACCCCGATTGGGTCAGCGAACTCCCAGCTAAGTGCTTTGCCAGCACTTTAAGGTTCAGTAGAACCTCAGTCTATGGTCAAATTCGGACAGAGTGCTTCGCAGCGCTCTGTATCTTCAGTCACCTATTGAGTGCGTTGGGTCAGTGACAGGTCAGCTAAACCAGACAAGTCGGACGGTTCACTAGGTGAACCCAGGGTAGATATACAGTTTGGGGACAGTGTACCACCCCCCAATGTTGCAAAGTGTCAGAATCCCTTAATTTCGATTGGTCCTAAGGTAGGATTTGGGTAACACACCAATCAAGACATAGTGTTTCAAGCCTACATTTGCATAATAGGGTACCGCCTAACTAGATTGGGGTTCTCATGAGAACTGGTGCAGAAATACAATGGTAACTTTAACATTGTTGCTCTGTGAGCACATATGATTGGTTCAGCCGAGTTTTCGGGTCGTTTCTCAGGAGCATCTTGCTCATCACTGCCAACTGGCTGTGTTCCATCAGTCAAGGTCTGTCATGCCTCGGCAAGTCGCGCAGGCGCAGAGGGACCTCCAAGATGGTTCTCGGCACAGACAAAACCCCATTCCCCGCGGTACATGAAAAGTAAGCGAAAACAAATTAATACATAGTAATGTCATTATGAAAACACATCACAGGATTTATACCTTTAACTCATCATCAAGAAATAAAACTATTGCGTTTAAATGTTAGCCACATTGATACAGTCACGAGAGCAGTGGCACGAGCAGTACCACATGATAAGCACAGCTATGAATTACGCATGCGCATAACTTTCCCTCCACTTCTGCAGACGCGTCAGGACACGTGAGTGTGGCTGACGCATGCGCAGTAACTAAATATAAGCGGCGGCCATTTTAGATGACTCGAGTAAATTATTTTAGTAAAACACATGTGCAAGCTTCACGATCCTTATCCAAACTAAACATAAATGTTAGTAGAACATACACTTGTTACCGTATTACACATAAACGAGGTTCTTGACTTCGGCAAGCCGCAAAATATGCGAAGCTTTGCTTCATCAATCCCCTCTTTGATGATATTTACTATCATCACAAATTATAATGGAACCAGATGCCAACTTTCTTTCACACTTTATAAAGTTCTATCTCTTCCAGCAACCGTTCTAACTTTTCTCTCTCAGTTTTAGTAGGGTGAGAAGTCTTCACCTTTTTGTATATCTGATCATTCACTTCCTCTAATTCAATCTCATCCACACTTCGTTTCACTCCTCTTGCATTTACCTCGTGCTTTTTGGTGCGCTTGCGGTATTTACAGCACAAGAAAATGGAAAGTATAATAAGACCTATAATACCAATTGGCATCAGAATTTTGAACAATAAGCTTTTACCTATGCTAGCAAGCCAATGACCTACATTTGAGAGACCATCTACCAGTCTCTTCCAGGCACTATCAACCTCGAGTGGTTTGAGTTCTTTTGCCAAATTAGTAATGTTTTTCACATATCTTTTGATCTGTACACTTTTATCCGGAATATAAGTGCAACAATGTTGCGCCTTCAACATCCGGCAGACTCCGCCCTCTTTCGCTAATAAGGTGTCAAGAGCAAGTCGATTCTGCAAAACCATTGATCTGATCGCAACCATTTCAGTATTGACCAGCAGAAATCCATGAGCTGTTTCAGTAGACAGCACATCCACTATAGTAGACAATTTGCAAATTCTGTGAGTGTTCAGAACCACTCCCACTCCAGGTGTCAGTGCACTAAAAATACTACCCATAATTTCACCTATACTTTCTCTTTTACTACGCACTAAGCCATTAGTATCTTCATTGCTTCCAGCTTTCCCATTCACATGGTATATTTTCGGGAAGACAATGCCAAAGTAGCAGCTTCCATACCAGTGATCCGGCAATTTGAAATAAGCCTTGTCCCCACAAATATAATAAATTCCAGGAAACACAGGCTCTGACCCATTTTTGAAACCCCAACCTCCAATTACCTTGTAATTATGTTCGCATTCACTGGAACCAATGAAAACATTATTATAATAGCTAGTCTTCTCGCGGTGAAGACATAGCTTGCCTTTCTTTTCAAAATCCAGCAACAGAGCAGGACCCGCTCCACCAGATGAGGTGCCTTCCATGTTCTCTGCCCACTTTGGCTTTTTCTGACTTTCGTCATTAGCCTTCTTTTGAATTTTAATTCTTCTTTTCTCTGCCATGTTCAGGAACATCTTTTCCTGCTCACGTAAAGAACAAGTCAAGTTATCTCTGTGTGCGTCTGCTATGTCAATGTTACCTATAGTCAGAAAGTAGTCTCCCATATATCTTATGGTGTCACTTTTGGTATGTACAGGATTCAAGTTCCCACGTATAGGAAGTTCAGAAAAGATCACGTCATTGTTAGAGTAATAGTACTGTAACGGTCCTCTTTTGTAAAATAAACTAGCTAAAATGCTACAGGAGATTCCATATGTCAATGGCAGGTGATGGTATGTCACGCCTTCAGCCACAGAAGTAGGTAGCTTCATGCAGACATAGCAATCTTCAATTTCCATAGTCTCTACATAGTGTATTAACAAGTTTGCGAAAACATTTAAGTGTGTCTTGTTCTTAACTCCATGATAATGTAGTCCTCCCTCATCTGATGCTTCTAAGTTCTGTTTTGTTTGTCTCAGGGCTCTTTCATGTCTTGCTACACTCTGTGTTGTTAGCTCCTCACTGTCAGTATTTACAACTTCAGTAGGGACAATGTTAGTATCTTTACTTACAGTGAAGGGAATGAAAATTGTTAGTCCTATCCAGATAACTATCAGTACTACTACACTACATATACACACCTTGCAACACGTCTTAAAACGGCTGCAACTAGGTCTACCATTCACTGTTGAATCAGACATTTTGGCTCAGAAGGAGTTTCTCGACCCCTCTTTTTGGCTTTACACAACTAGCTTACTTTGTGCAAATTCACGGTGGTTCGTCTTCTTCTTCAGCTGAGTACTCAGGGACGGGCTCTCCGTCGCTCACGTCAGTTATATCAAGATCTTCAAGTTCTTCCAAAACCAGTGTCCATTCAGGAGACTTGTACCTTTTGTTTTGTCTTTTTATTCGTTCACTCCTTCTTTTGGAAGAGTCTTCTTCTTGCTCTGCTATCCGAGCACTTCTTCTTGCTTCTGCACGGTTTTCTTCCACTGTCTTTATCCTTAGTCTCAATCTTTTTACAAACCTAGGCTCAAGGTTGTTTCTTTTCTTTAGTCTCTTAGTCGGTACTTGGACTTCACTTTCTTCTCTTATTCTCTTGTTTTCTTTATCTTGTGGCAATTCTTCTCCACTTTCTTCTTCTACTTCCCCTATCTGGCTAGTTCCAGGGCTAGCATCAAATTCTTCTGCCTGGTTGCTAATCTGGCCTTGTTCAGGAATATTTTGTTTTTGGCTTTCGATTGTCTTTGTTTCTGTTTCTGTTTCCTGAACCCGTTCTTCTAACCCTCTCTGATCCTGTTCAAGCACTTCGATCTCTTGATTTTCTTCTGCTCGAACTATCACTCTATTTCTAGTCTCTCCTTTATCTGCATCAGGTGTTAGCGGTGGTGTATCGAACACCTGCTCTGTCCCTGTCTGACCTTCTCCTTCCTCAGTTTTGATGTGAATCTCAAGCGGCTGAGGTTCTTCGCCTGTGCCTTGCTTTTCCTGACTAGTCCACTCTCTACCTTCACTAAGTCGCTCTCTTGTTCTGATAGGATCTTCGGTCAGATCAATCATCGGTATCCATTCTTCTGGCCATATGCTTGGCAGCTCGTCTTCAGCTACTCCTGGCTCAGTTTCCTGGACCTCTTCAGCAGGCTGGATTCTTGGCAGTTCGTAGTCAACTACTCCTGGGCCAACGTCTGCTGTTCCTGCAACCGGACTGGTGCTGGGCTGCTCGTTGTCAGCTGCTTCTGGACTGGCTCCTGCAGGGTCCTCTGCTGGTTGCCCTTCTTCTGCAAATTCTTTGTCTGGTAATACCTTCTGGGTGTGTCCAGCGTGGATCCACTGGGGAACACCTGCGACCTTCACTGCAGTGGTTGTTACCAGGATTACTTGGCGTTTCTTTCCCCACCTTGGTGCCAGACAATTAGATCGAGTGTGCTTCTTTATTTTGACCCAGTCTCCTGGAACCAAGTTGTGGAGAGGAGTCGTTGGATTGAGGATGCCGTCGTCTCCAATCTGGCGAGAGATAGAACGCACTTGGTCACCCAATCTTCTGCAGTATTCAAGCACCAAATCATCAGTAATACTCAACAGTTTGCTTCCTGGCACCCATGCTTGTCTCATCACTCTTTCCATAATGATTTCATGGGGACTTAGGCCTGTCTTGCGGTCAGGAACACTTCTCAGTCCCATTAGGACCAGAGGCAGGGCCTTCACCCAGGTCATGCCAGTAGCATCTGTCAGCTTTGCTAGTCTGTTTTTTATAGTTCCATTTACTTGTTCCACTATTCCAGAAGCCTCTGGGTGGTATGCACAATGGAGTTTCTGCCTTATTCCAAAGGCCTTACAGAGTTCAGCCAGTATTTCATTCTGGAAATGTCCACCCTTATCTGATTCAATAATGTATGGTATTCCGAATCTAGGTATCAGTTCTTTTAGTAAACACTTCGCTACTGTCAGTGCGTCACTTTGGGGAGTAGGGTAAGCTTCTACCCATTTTGAAAATACGCAAACAATGACAAGGACATATCGTTTCCCTTCACAACGGGGCATGGTGATGAAATCAATCTGTATCCTTACAAAGGGACCCCCTGATCTCCCAATCTTGCTCAGTTCAACCATTGTCCTCTTGCCTGGGTTCATCTGTTGACATGACAGGCACCTCTGGCAGAGGGACTCTGCTACCTTCCTGAACTTCTTACTGTACCAAGTCTGTTGAAATACCAGAATCATGGCATCCCTACCAATGTGTGATCCTTCATGTATTAATCTTGCCATTGTGCCAAGCAAGTGTCGGGGTAACACAGGCATACCAGTTGGGCCCAAAATCACACCATCCACATGTCTCGGTCTACACCCATCCTCCTTCCATTTCTCTCTTTCTTGCCAAGGAGCCGATTCCTGCCACTCTCTCACTTCATCCCATGTAGGCACTTCTTCAAACACCTGAAGCTGGCAGCTGGTTCCTGGCCCCCCTCGTTTTGGATTTACAATATACCGATCTTTGGCACACCATTGGGCCACTCGATCAGCATAATCGTTTCCCAGTGATACTTTGTCCATGCTCTTTTTATGAGCAGCACATTTTACCACTGCCAGTTCTTTGGGCAACTGGATGGCCTCTAAAAGGTCATGAACAACCTTTGCATTCCGAATGGGAGTACCTGAGGAAGTCATGAATTCCCTCTGTAGCCACAATTGGCCAAAGTCATGCACAACTCCATAACAGTACTGACTGTCAGTATACACTGTTATGCGTAAGTCCTTCCCAATTTTGCAAGCTTTTATCATAGCAATCAATTCGGCTACTTGTGCAGACTTGATGTTATATAGGTAACCTGCTTCTTCAATTTTTGTAAAAGAGACTACTGCATAAGCAGCACTCAGGCCTCCTAGTTCATGTCTTAGACAGGAACCATCCACAAATAGTTCTTTATCATGTTCAGGCAACGGCGTTTCTTTTATGTCTGGGCGTGGTTTAGTACTGAACTCTGTCAGGTCAATGCAGTCATGTTCATCATCATCCCCACCTTCCATTTCCAAGGGGTCGGGGAGCAAAGTGGCAGGGTTCAGAATACCGCACCTAACAATGCTTACATTTGCTGCACCCACAAGAATCCTCTCGTATTTAGTCAGCCGACTAGGGGTGAGATACTGCGTTTTAGTTCTGGTCAATAGAATTACTACTCCATGCGAAACATACACAGTCACAGGATGTCCCATGACAATGGACTCACTTTGTTCTAAACTTGCACAGGTAGCAGCTACTGCTTTCAGACAGCCTGGTAACCCAGCAGCTACTGGGTCCAAAGTGGCAGAGAAATAGGCCACAGGCCTTCTGGTCGTGCCATGTTCTTGAGTCAGGACTGACAATGCGCAATTATCGCGAGTGTCACAGAATAAGGCAAATTCTTTGGAATAATCTGGCATTCCCAACGCAGGGGCTGTACACAGACAGTTTTTCAGTCTTGTGATAGCCATTAGGCTTTCATCGTCCCACTCTACAATATCTGGCATTCCTCTCGTGGTCATTTTTATCAAGGGCCTGGCTAAGGCTGCAAATCCCAGAATCCACTGCCTGCAGTACCCTAATACACCCAGGAACATTCTGACATCTTTTTGAGTACGGGGCAACTGCATCTTTTGAATTATTCTCACTCTTTCTGATGTGACTTTTCTGACACCCTTTTCTATTTGGTGTCCTAGATATTTCACTGATTTCGCACAGAACTGTAGTTTGTCAGGGGCCACTTTATGCCCTTTCTCACACAGATGATTTAGGAGGGCAATGGTGTCAACTACACAGTCCCTATGACTTTTAGACGCCAGTAGAAGGTCGTCTATGTACTGCACTAACACAGAGTTCCCAGGTAAGATCAAAGTCTCTAGACATTTTTTCAAGATCTGATTAAAGATAGAGGGGCTCTCTGTATACCCTTGAGGGACCCGGTTCCAACAATACACGTGACCCTCGAAGGCAAAAGAGAAAAGAAATTTGCTGTCGGGGTGCAGGGGTATCGAAAAGAATGCATGACATAAATCAATCACAGTGAACCATTCAGCATCCCAAGGAATCTGGTACAATATCACTGCAGGGTTCGGGACAATAGGGCAGCAAGGAACTACAATTTTGTTAACCTTTCTCAGGTCTTGCACTACCCTATACTTGCCACTAGGCTTTTTGATGCCCATAATCGGTGAGTTGCATGGGCTGCTCATCACTTCCTGTATGATGTCTCCTTCTAATAATTTTTGTATTTCCAGAGTGACACCTGCTTTCACTTCAGCATTCATTCGGTAGGGCCTAGTGTTAGGATATACTGCATTGTCCTTGATGGCTATCTGTATGGGGTCCACATCTTTCATCAACCCCACATCTTTTCCAGTGAAATCCCACACCTCTGGCTTTACTGCTTCCTGGAGTTCTTGGGGCAAGTCCTGCAGGGTCAATCTTTTAATTTCTGAGTCAGGTCTAAGTAACAATAATTTATAAATGCCATCTTCATCTGGGGTCTGTATTTCAACACCTTTTGGTGTGCAAAAGATGGTACAGTTCATTTTGCACAGCAAATCACGACCCAGTAGATTCACTGGACTGGTGTCACAGACGACAAATCTATGCATCTGTTTAAAATTTCCAATTGAAATCTCCATTGGTTCGGTAATAGGAGTACTAATCAATTGATTAGATACACCCACTACTTGGATATTTTCTCCCGAGAGGGGTAGGTTTGGAACGTCCACTGTTCTTACAGTAGAACGGGTAGCGCCAGTGTCCAACAGAAAGGTGACATCATTTCCGTCAACCTTTCCTTCAATATATGGTCCAGACTGGTCTACCGGCAAGGAAGCGCCAAGTACGCACTCCTCGTCCTCCCCTCTCAGGCCCCGTCAGTCCTGATCATTACAAAGGAAGGTATCATTTAGCAGATACTGCGAAGTTGCTGTATTTCTGTTCTCCCCGCTTTCCCAAACTTCTATCTCCTCACCCTCTGCCTGTCTTCCCCTGTATACCTGTTTGGGTGCTCGAGGCACCTGAACTGTTTTTACCTGGGGTTGAGTCTTTCTTGGTCTTTCTTTCTGCGTCTGTGGAGTTAAATCAGGAGTTTTTGCATTATCATCTAATAATTGGGGACACTCGTTACGCCAGTGTCCAATTTCGCCGCACTGATGGCAGGGAAATTTCTTCATAGCCTCTTCCCTGCTAAATTTGGGCCGGGGCTTTCCTCCACCCCCTCCCCCAGGACTTTTGTTCTCAGCATTCTTAACCATGTTACTCAATTGTTTTTCCTGCTGTTCTGCGAGCTTCACCTGAGCCCACATCACCTTTTCCTTAAGGGCCTTTTTCTTTTCTGCCATCTCGTCCTCGCAGTACTTAGCGTACCGCAGGACCTCATCCATTTTCTTAGTATGCCAACAGATTTTATTATCTTTTATCCACTGACAAATTTCAGGTCTTAAACCATTTACAAACCTGTAAATAAAGTGCGTCATGTCCTTCAAATCGATGTTATCAATACCACTGTATGTTTTAAATACCTGCAATAACCTCTCATAGAAGGAGTGCACTGTCTCGTCCCTTTCCTGTGTTGTTCTATCTATTTTTGTCCAATCAGTTTCTTTTGCGGGCACCTTTTCTTTCAAATGCTGAATTACCTGCTCATATTTTCGCATGACATCCTTTGATGGCTCCCCTGTTTCCTTATTTCTTGGGTACTCCTCACTGGGCCAGTCTATGGCTATTTTACACTGGGTCCACAAATCTACCGGAACCACAATGTCGAAAAACCCATCCAGGTCTTTCCACAGACATTTCTGTACCTTCACGAACCTCTCCACCTGCCTGTACCAGTCAACTGGTTTCTCTCGTAATTTTGGAAAATCGTTCGTGAAGGACACAATATCCTGCCTAGACCAGGGGACATGCACATATTTCCCTCCTGGAACTTCGCGCATGGGGCATAACTGCTCAGGTTTTTCTACCTCCCTTAAAGCAAATTCAGGAGTCACTTGTCGGGAGCGAACCTCTTCTCTCTTTTTCGCCCACCTGCTTCTCCATCTTTCCACATCTCCCCATTTCTGCAGTACCCCCATTAATTCTTTAATCTGCAGCTTTTTTCCCGCCACATTCAGGTGCTCTATATCTTTGTCTGAGAAGTCTGCTCTGTACGGTTTCTGTAAGGGCTTGGATTTTGAGATATCTACCCCCATACTAACTGCTGTTTCGGTCAGTTTTTCGTGGAGCACTCTGGTGTTCCTTGTAAAGCTTTTACATATGAACGACAATTCTTCTTCAGAGTAAGTGTTCAATCGATCCAACCCCACATTCCCTGCCATTAATTCTTCTATTTCTACCCTCAGCTTGTAGAGGTCTAAAGGTTTCGTTTGTGGAGTTTGTTTTTCTAATTCACGACTCCAACTTTCAATTTCATCCGGAGTTACCAGAGAGACATTCCTAATACCTGTTGCTGTCTCTAATTTAATTTCTTTTGTATTAAAAGGGTTATATCTCTGCTGCAATCCCTTTCCGGTCGGTTTGTTTGGCAAGTCCAAGAACGCAACTTCAGACTCGCACTCACTGGACTGATCATCTATGATTATCGGTTCCTGTCTCGGGGGTGCCATGACTGGGGTCATAACTGGAGTAATCGGATTTCCCTGACCATTTCCGTATAACGGGACCACCGGTCCAATAGTTACTGGAATAGTCAATGCCTCAGGACTGGTATTTAACTGGGAGATTTTCTGAATTATTTCTGTCCTTTGTCTAGTTAGAGCCTCTTGCTCTTTTTCCACTAGTATCCTTCTTAAAGTTGTGTCATGTAATATCTGTGGGGTCAATGGAGGAGTAAAACTCGGGGCAGTAGGATGTGTTTCACTTGGTCCTCCACCATAATTTGGTTTCGGGAATAAAGTCCCAGTATTAAAGGACCTGCGCTCTTCCCCATATGGAGGTTGAACAAAAGGCAGTCCTGAATTCGATGGTTTCTCTTCGCTTTCATACAGGGGTCTGGGAAGGAACATTTTTGTACGTGAGTAATTTTCTTTCTGACCTACGGGCACTTTGGGATATATATCCCTTGTTTCCGTCGGTTCGGGTTTCTCAAAATAGGGTAACCCTTGACCACCCCCTCCCAGTCCTAGGGACCTGTCTTCTTCCTTGAGGAAGTGGCGTCGGGGAGCATCTCCTACACTGGAAGGACGGGTTCCCTCATTATAAGGTGGCGGACTTCTGGTACAAATGTCATCTATCAATTCATCATCTGATTCCCCCGGGGCCCCCCAATGCTTACACTTTTCAGTACTTTTCTCACCCGCTGCAGGGTTATGACATGCCGGCATCATGGGGAACAGACCCTCAACAATCATGCTCTGCCTCCACTGTTTCATCCTTTTATCCCTGGACTCCTGTTTCTGCCTGGGGTACCACTTGGTCAAACCCTTGTCCATTCGGGGTCTTTCTCTTTCAAAAGCCTCAATCTCCCATTCCTCTAATGCCTCATACTGCGTTAGTCTCGGTCTGGGATGCAATTCGTTCATCCGAGTCCTTAAATTAAATAGGATCCTACCATTGAAAGTACCATCTAACGGAAAAGCCAATACTCCGTCATCTTTTGTGTACTTCACCCAATTCTCCAACCACACACAGGTATTGTACCCTCGGTCAAACATCATGAATGAGGCAGGAGTATTAGGTGGTGGGACAAGAACACCTTCTCTAGATTTAATCGGTTTGTCCGTTTTAAAATAATTTTTCACCTTACTTATAAGGGACATTTTTCTCTTTGTTCCGTACATAATATCGTATCTATTAGTCTTCCACTGATCCCTTTCAAACCCTAGGTGCCTTGGATCAGGTCGAGTTCCTGTAGTCTGCGAGTGCCACATACGACTTCTCCGCTAAACTTTGTTTACAAACTACCTCCAATCAGAACGCACTTCAGAAATTCGTGCAACCAATGGGTGCGCGACTCTAAATAATCTCGGCCAATGGGTGCGCGGCCCCTTCGTGAGATAGTTCCCACGCTCCGGCGCTCACCCCTCCTTTACAAACTCAGCTCCGCTACCCGCCCGCTGCTTCCACCAATCCCAGCGCGGCACAGAGTGATGTCAGAGACGCTTCGCGGCTGACCCCCTCCCTTCACAAGGTAACGGAAACTTTCTTTCTTTTAAAGTGCTCAGTGCTTGGTTATTTTACAACAAATACACATTCGCCACAGTGCTCAAGTGTCTAGACAGAGAAAGAATTGTTTTACTGCAAGTAAACTACTTCCATTTACTTTTCACTCGCTGCGGGCAGATCTCTTCCGCCTACCCTTCACTCTAGCATCGGTGAACCTGTTATTCCCCTAAACTCATCCACTTCTTTCCGGGATATAATCCGAGTTTAAGGTTTCTCAGCGGACCCCTCTGCTTTCACGCTAGCTCCGAGGAACCTGCTACTCTTCCGATGTGACCCTTACTAGGTTACGCCACTATGGGAATTTTGCCAATGAACCCCGTTACTGTCATTTATTCACACATGTATTCAGAAAAACCCTAGTTAGTGCTTCCCGGTTATCCTAACCTGCACCTAACTTTCCTCGAGCCTGTGACCTCAGGACAATGGATTCTATTCACCACTTGCCCTTTCAATTCCCCGGGGAGTTCGGACAACATGAAACGATACGGTTTACAAATGCATGGATTAGTACATATAACAATATAAGAACAAGAATAATAACAATGCAAAAATTCATGAGTTTCAGCAGCGTATTCACAAGAGAATGATCAGGTCTCTTAGAACAGCCGCTCTTCTAGCAGCATCAATATACTAGCAGCTTCCGACTCAACTAGTCCAACTAATCCCTGCCTTACTCTCAACTAGTCCCTAACCATCCTCTAGCTACCAGAAAACTGATAGAGCGCGCGAGGCCACCCGACCAATAGTTTTCGCCGTTTCCGGCTTCAGGGCCCATATACTTTCAAATCACCATATACATCGATCAGGTGACTTCACGAGCTCTACCAAGTTGATGTGTGTGTGTTCCCTGCTAATAATTTTCAGTGCACCCGACTTACCATCCACCGATGCGGGTACCTAATGACCACAATGAATCAGGGAGCTAGCTGTAAAAGAAAGGCAGCAAAATACAAACCCAAACAATAACATTCAAATACTGTTTAAATGACCACGGACAACTGGAAGTTTTAAAATGTTTATCTAAAATTCATTATTTTCTTGCATGAGGTACAGTAAAATAAGGCAATCAATAACCAAGATAACGTAAATTATATAGGCATAAAGAAATAATGACAGGGTAATCATTCAAATGTAATATGAAATGCAGATGGAAAATACTATAAAATCTCAGAAATGTTTAAGCATGGACAGTTTATGCATGAATAACTATGGGAGGGCCTATAAAGAGTAACACGCTTCACTTAAGGTGAATGGGCCTTTGAACAATCTAGGCAATGAAGTTCTAGACCATATCATAAAATTACAAACTGCAATGCAAAATATAATTTCTAACCAGTGAGAAGACATAGGAACAAAAACATTTGAAAAATATGTAATTGACTTTCAATAGTTGCGGAAAGGCATGGAAAATGTAACATATGCAATGATGAACTTTATTAAAGCAAAAGTTAGAAATTCAGAAGGTGCAAGATTTAAGAATTTCAGAGCAATATTTACCTAGAAAGGTGTGGAAACCAAACCCTGGCCACGGGTCAGTTAAGGACAGGAAACCCTCAAGGAAGGATACCCCTCAAAGGACAGCAGGTGCAGAATGGACACCCAGGACAGAACAGGATACCCTCGGAATAGGAATCAGGACAGGACCCTCAGGACAGGACAGCAAACCCTCAGGACAGGACCCTCTTCAGGACAGGACCGGAACCCACAGTTCGGAAGCAACGCCTGCGCTCCACCCGCTCTGCAGCTATCGATCAAGACCCCGATTGGGTCAGCGAACTCCCAGCTAAGTGCTTTGCCAGCACTTTAAGGTTCAGTAGAACCTCAGTCTATGGTCAAATTCGGACAGAGTGCTTCGCAGCGCTCTGTATCTTCAGTCACCTATTGAGTGCGTTGGGTCAGTGACAGGTCAGCTAAACCAGACAAGTCGGACGGTTCACTAGGTGAACCCAGGGTAGATATACAGTTTGGGGACAGTGTACCACCCCCCAATGTTGCAAAGTGTCAGAATCCCTTAATTTCGATTGGTCCTAAGGTAGGATTTGGGTAACACACCAATCACGACATAGTGTTTCAAGCCTACATTTGCATAATAGGGTACCGCCTAACTAGATTGGGGTTCTCATGAGAACTGGTGCAGAAATACAATGGTAACTTTAACATTGTTGCTCTGTGAGCACATATGATTGGTTCAGCCGAGTTTTCGGGTCGTTTCTCAGGAGCATCTTGCTCATCACTGCCAACTGGCTGTGTTCCATCAGTCAAGGTCTGTCATGCCTCGGCAAGTCGCGCAGGCGCAGAGGGACCTCCAAGATGGTTCTCGGCACAGACAAAACCCCATTCCCCGCGGTACATGAAAAGTATGAGTATGAAAGGGGTAGGCCCTTAAAACTCAGGACCTGGGTCCGTGGGTCAGTACATACGAGGATGGTCTGAGTTTGCAAATATAATATACATATACGATTCTAAATAGAGCCACGGTCACCATTAGATTTGAAACCAATCAAAAGAATATCAAATTATTCATTTCATTCATTATGGCATTTTATTCATTTATAGCCAAGATTATAAATAGCAATTTAAGGTAGAAACATGTAATTATAACATCATTACATTCAATATTAGAAATAGGTGCTCTCTGTGAAAAGGGGAAGGGTAAGTGAATGGGTGAAGGGGACAGAGTAAAGGTGTTGTGACATAATTGTTACATCCAAGTTAAAATGAAAAACCTCTACAAACAAACTAATGAGCAAAGGTTCCCAATTTCACATCACACATAGATAGTGAGAATACATCTCTTATTTAGCTCCTATGGTGTGTCAAGAAAAAGAGGCGTATTTCTACGTTTCGACCCCTGATACGCTAGAAGGGCAATTCACAGCCTCATGTTGGGGTCTTCATCAGGAAGAGGATGGAGAGCATCAGCAAACGGTCATCGAATGTACCGTCCGCAGGGGGGGCTTCCAAATGCTCCGATGAAAATTTGCGTGCTGGTAGTCACTGGGCACAGGTAGGTCTGTCCTCAAAAGGTATATTTGTCTTACAGGGGTGAGTGCAAAGTCGCCCTGTTGCTCCAACGGCGTGCTGAATCACAAAAGAAATCGCGGTGCCGGTTTATTTTACTTTTGAAATTGGAACGCGCATTAGCGCTGTCACTTCGTCGGCGTCCTGCATCCGAGTGAACTCGCGGGTTCCTGATGAAGACCCCAACATGAGGCTGTGAATTGCCCTTCTAGCGTATCAGGGGTCGAAACGTAGAAATACGCCTCTTTTTCTTGACACACCATAGGAGCTAAATAAGAAATGTATTCTCACTATCTATGTGTGATGTGAAATTGGGAACATTTGCTCATTAGTTTGTTTGTAGAGGTTTTTCATTTTAACTTGGATGTAACAATTATGTATATGTATATTATATTTGCAAACTCAGACCATCCTCGTATGTACTGGTACATGAAAAGTAAGCGAAAACAAATTAATACATAGTAATGTCATTATGAAAACACATCACAGGATTTATACCTTTAACTCATCATCAAGAAATAAAACTATTGCGTTTAAATGTTAGCCACATTGATACAGTCACGAGAGCAGTGGCACGAGCAGTACCACATGATAAGCACAGCTATGAATTACGCATGCGCATAACTTTCCCTCCACTTCTGCAGACGCGTCAGGACACGTGAGTGTGGCTGACGCATGCGCAGTAACTAAATATAAGCGGCGGCCATTTTAGATGACTCGAGTAAATTATTTTAGTAAAACACATGTGCAAGCTTCACGGTCCTTATCCAAACTAAACATAAATGTTAGTAGAACATACACTTGTTACCGTATTACACATAAACGAGGTTCTTGACTTCGGCAAGCCGCAAAATATGCGAAGCTTTGCTTCATCAACCCCGCCACCAATTTGGTATCAGTGGCAGTGTTCACTGCCATCGCAAGGCCATTACCTGCCCGTCAGATTTTGATGGGTGGAGGTGTGCTGGTGGGCAGAAAGCCCGACCACCATAGGTTCAACAGTGCAATAATTCCCGGTTGCCTGATGGATCACCATCTTCAGAATGGTGGTGGTGTCTACCAGGCACAACCATAGGGATTAGGATGGTTCCTCCCTGCAAGCCTTTCCATGGTGGTTCACAATGGTGGGGATGGACATTGGGTCCAGTAGCGGGCCACCCATCATCCCTGGCCCATTCCTTTGGGAGTTGGGGGCACCTATTGTGGCCACCTACATATACTATACCAAGTGATAGGTACAGCATGGTGCTTGACACATAGTACTGGGATCTGTAAAACATCCCTTTTTTCCATTGCAACAGAAGCACCCGCCACAATGGAAAACATGTACAATGCAACCGCCACCATGGTGGTAGCATTGTAATATGGCCTGTGGGACCGCCAACACTATGTCGGGCGACCCCCCAACTCCGTTAGGGTCAGCCAGCTATCCTAATCAGGCCCTATATAATCCTCCACTAAACCAAGAGTTAAAGCCCATTTAAACTTCACAACCACTTACAAATCATGAGGTCCTCTGATAGATCTTTTTAAGAGCTAATAGGATCTCAGATAATTAGAGATTGATGCTTTTTCCTTCATGAGGAACTGTTATGAAGAAAATGCCTAACAACAATAGTCAAAAAATCATATTATGTCAAAATATTTATCACTATTAAAGAAAACTCAGAATATTTATCAAGATACTTTCATTTAAACTTCGAATGAATGGTCAATGCACAAAAAATATTTGAATTATCAGTTCTTTGGTTAAATCAAATGTAGTACAGGTAATATCACAACAAAATACAGTTCGGAACAAAAATACATCATAAATCAAAACCTGACCTGGAGGGGAGAGAGAGAGAGAAAGAAAACACATTGAAATTTCAGTATGCAATGTGAGGTTTCATACAAACCTAAGATAAATGAATTAATGCACAGCGTGCATCATTCTAAAAAGCCATCCCTTCAGGCAAAAAGGTATAGCTTGTGCAACATCATCAGCTGATAAAGTGCAAAGGGAAATTCAAGAAAGATCAGTTCAGGGAAGGTCAGAGTTCTGACTCACAGTATGTCACGCCCAAGATTTGAAAGAGGAAATAGCCAGCCACTGATATTTTCTCTTGGGGTAATTATACCTCAAAAGGTTCACAATTCCAACCCCCAAATGTAGCGTCTTCACAGTTTTACATGATTCCATTGGTTAGGATATACTATACGATCATTGTGTGATCATTCTCCAGTCCAAATTCATCCAGAACTCCAACGTAATTCATTTGTACATTATCATGTCATCCTAGGAAACTGGAAGCAGATTGAAAATGTTCATGTCCGAGCGCTCGCTTCCATGTTTGCTTGCACAAAGTCAATACAATTTTTCATAGAAAGAATACTCTAACTATAGGAAGGAAGCTTTAGTGATAAACATTTATAAGTGAAGCAACTAGATCAGCCTTTTAGAAATAGTGAAGGACAGAATACATTTTTCTGAGGCCTATGTTAGGAGAAGAAAATAATACAATAACAGTCTTGAGGCCTACATAGAAAAACACAAATTCATTATTTACTAATTAATAAAACCACACTATTATTAAAACGTATAAGAAAATAGAGACTACATTACAAACAAAATAAAAGCACATTTACAATTAAACTTGAAAGCATACTCTGATTACGATTTTCTAAAAGTATAAGCAATCCCTGGTTTTCTATTTATATTTTCATGTACAGTGAAAAAAACCATAAGCAAGAATCATTTTACTTTTAAGCATTTTCATAATCATGTTTCTATATTACTACTTGCAATTTACTTTTCCAAATATTTCTGAGTACATTTAGTCAGTTTCTCTCTCATTACATAAATTGCTTTTCAGGACTTCCAGTTTGTAAGGCTCTGCATACTTTTCTGATGCAGTTTTGGACTTCTAAATGTGGTGTGTCACCCGTGCATGCTTTTACGTTGCACTTTAAAAACTCTCCTAATAAATACATTTTAGTTTGCACTTGTTGAGCAAACTTGATCAAGCAAAATTATTCTCAAATAATCATGCTCCATCTGAGCCTTCCAGTGAATGATGTCTCAATATGTCTTAGAGCCCCCATCTGACATCATCTAGCAAACACATTTTATAGAATGCCTGTTGGACTGGTGTTGGTGATTGTTAGAGATGTAAGACTGGACTAAGAGAGCTGTTTTACGTTCTCTAAACTGAATGGCCTCTTTAATCTCTTAGTAACACACAGAACCATTCCTTTAAACTGGATTGTTATTTTTTGGGGAGACAACCAACTATTTGATGTAACCCCAAAATGCTAACCTAGAGTCTGTGAGGAATATCTAGCTCACACCAAGTAGCTTCGTTCAAGCAGCAAGGCTTTCCTCGGATAAATGGTTGTTGTGCATGTTAAATGAGTCCAAAACAAACATATATTTAAGAAATAAAAACAAAAGGTCCAAACCAGGTCAAAACATAGGAGAATGGGTAAAATGAAACAGAAAAAAGAAAATTAAGCGGCAGGAGTTACAGCCTAAACACACCAAAATATGAAAGAAAATGGGAAGTGAAAACTCTCTGGTTTATGGTAGATCCGGACCTAGAAACCCTTCGCCTCACAATGGTTTATAGTTACGTAAAGGTTGGTTGTTTATCCCAGGTTCAATTTTATGTTGTGTCTTTTTTAGGGTGGAGCTTGTCTTGCATGGTGCACCAGAGAGTATTTATATCTTGCCCCCACTGTTTACATTAAATACAGTATCATTGTTTCCTGACTTCAAACATTTATAAATGGATGGAACTTGGCCAGAAGTCTGATTTTTTACCCCAATAGGTTTTATAAACCTGATTCTATACAACTACAGTTCAGTAAAATATGCAACATCCTGTATATGAAACAGTATCCCTTACATCTATTTCATGTAATTAAATAAGTGAAGAATTTTGGGCTGATGTATTCAAGGGAATTACCCATTTTGTGTCTATGGCACAATGAGCTAGCAGAAGCAGTCCTTAGTTTTTGTTTTTTTAAATGTATTCGATTTTATAATGGTACAGCAGTGGCCAGAGGCCAAAACATGAGTAAGTGTCAATATACAAGTTGTCTTGTAACAAGGAGAGAAGTACAGAAAATAATAGAAAAAGAAAATAAACAATTGACCTTGGCTAAATTGAGCACGGCATCGTTTCCCTCCCACCACATCTCTCAATCATTAAAACATCATGTCCTCTGGATAATTATAGCCAATATACGGAGACTACACAATTAAGTTGCTTTCCCGCTGTATGAGGGAATCTGGGAACCCCAGTCCTTAGTTATTAAACAGAGTTACCCTGCGCCATCTTTTGCTGGAATTGCTCTCACATTGGATTGTCTTCTTATTCTTGAATACATATGCCACTTTATTATTGTGATAGTTCAAGTAAAGAAATCTTTCTTAAATGCCTTAATACCTGGCTTTTCTAACTGTGTATGCTCTGTGGTGCGGCCTTTTGCTGGAGCCATACTCTTGAGTGTGAGGAAGCCCTTTAGGGAATAGATGATGGACTTGGCCCTTTCTGCTGGGTCACCGCAAAATGTCTTCGCTTTCACCCCCTCCTACTTTTGCTGAGTTTGTTTTTGTTGGCCTTAGGACTCTTTGAGCTTTACCACTGCTAAGCAGTGTGGAACTGCCTGTGTTCACGTTCTACAACATGGTAAACTAGGCTTACACTTGATTGTTATTTTTAATTTTTTTATAAATCCCTAGTAAAGTGGTATACCATATATCCTGGGCCTGTAAATTGAATGCCATTAGTTGGATTACTGCAAAACAACAGTTGATGGACAGAATGCAGAACAATGTCATACATTCACCCCAGTACAGAGATCTGGGCCTAAATCCATCGTTTTTTGCACTCCACACCATCCCAGTTCAGACATGGCCATATGCAAATCAGCCTTGACCCTGTGCCTCATGGGAACAGTCCAGCCCGAACTGCTAAGCCATGTCTTTCCTGGACCGGAATCAAGCATCCTAGGACCGTTTTCTGGCTATCAGCCATCTTCAGCCAGGATAGCTTGACTCCAGTGGTGTGGAGAGCATGGGACACACGTCTGAGCATATCCAACCCACTCGGGGTGACAAATGCAAAACAACAGTTGATGGACAGAATGCAGAACAATGTCATACATTCACCCCAGTACAGAGATCTGGGCCTAAATCCATCGTTTTTTTGCACTCCACACCACACCAGTTCAGACATGGCCATATGCAAATCAGCCTTGACCCTGTGCCTCATGGGAACAGTCCAGCCCGAAATGCTAAGCCATGTCTTTCCTGAACCGGAATCAAGCATCCTAGGACCCGTTTCTGGCTATCAGCCGTCTTCAGCCAGGATAGCTTGACTCCAGTGGTGTGGAGAGCATGGTACTCACATCTGAGCATACCCATCCCACTCGGGGACATGGGTCCCTTGCTCAATGTGCCATTGGATTCAAGCTAGCCTGGCTGATGAAAGGTAATACCCAGAAAGCAGTGTCAGGATAGTTGTTTCCGGGCCATGGATGACCTGGCTTGGCAGATCGGTCTGGACTGTTCCCATGAGGCACAGGGTCTAGAATGATTTGCATATGGCTCGGTCTAAACTGGGGTGGCATGCTGAGCAAAAGAACGATGGTTTTAACCCAGATCTGTTGACTGGAGGTGAATGTATGATTTATTCAACATTCCGTCCATCATTTCTTTGCGTAGCACTTTTCACCCTAAGTGGGATGGCATTGCCCAGACGTGTGTCCCTTGCTCACTGTGCCACTAGATTCAAGCTAGCCTTGCTGATAAAGGGTAATACCCAGAAACCGGTCCCAGGATGCTTTCTTCTGGCCCAGGGAGGACCTGGCTTTGCAGTTGGGTCTTGACTGTTCCCATGAGGCACAGGGTTAGGATCTATTTGCATACGGCTGGGTCTAAACTGGGGTGGCATGTTGAGCAAAAAACAAAGGATTTAACCCAGATCCCTGGACTGGGGTTGAATGTATGATTTATTCAACATTCCGTCCATCATTTGTTTGCGTAGCACTTTTCACCCTACGTGGGATGGGTATGCCCAGACGTGGGTCCCTTGCTCACTGTAAACTTTATCTTAAGTGTGAGGAACACTTAACCTCTGTGCACTATTACTACTGCGGTTCAACCTTAAGAACAACGCTGCCTACTATTCACATTTATAAATGTGAATAGTAGGCAGCGTTGTTCTTATGGTTGAACCGCAGTAGCAATAGTGCACAGAGGTGAAGTGCTCCTCACACTTAAGATAAAGTTTACAGACAGGCACGGTTAGGACAAACGTGCCACCTCTGTAGCACGCTTGGAATAAAAATAGAAACAAATCATTAAAGCAAATAACCCAGAGTATTCAGTTGAAAGGGGAGTGCTCCTCTAATCCCATTTACATGCTCACTGTGCCACTAGATTCAAGCTAGCCTGGCTGATGAAGGGTAATACCCAGAAACCGATAGCAGGATTCTTGTTTCTGGTCCAGAGAACACCTGGCTTGGCAGTTGGCTCTGGACTGTTCCCATGAGGCACAGGGTCAAGACCGATTTGCATATGACTGGGTCTAAACTGGAGTGGCATGGTGTGCAAAAAATGACGGATTTAACCCAAATCTCTTAATTGGGGGTTAATATATGATGTATTCAACGTTCCGTCCATCATTTGTTTGCATAGCACTTTTCACCTTAAGTGGGATCGGTTTGCTCAGCTGTGGGTCCCTTGCTCACTGTGCCACTGGTTTCAAGCTAGCTTGGCTGATGAAGGGTAATACCCAGAATTCGTTCCCATGATGCTTGTTTCCGGTCCAGGGAGGACCTGGCTTGGCAGTTCTGTCTCAACTGTTCCCATGAGGCACAGGGTCAAGACTGATTTACATAAGGCTGGGTCTAAACTAGGGTGGCATGGTGAGCAAAAGAATGATGGATTTAACCCAGATCTCTTGACTGAGGGTGAATGTATGATTTATTCAACATTCCGTCCATCATTTGTCTGCGTACCATTCTTTTCCACAGCAGAAAATCCTGTTCAGCTGTCCGTCGTCAAATGCGTAACCAGCCTTGTGGAAGTCGTGTTGACTACAGCCTCAAACCTCGTCCCGCTGGAAAATTCTGAATGTGGAACTCTTCATTGCAACTTCATGCAGAGGATCCCTGATGAAGACTTTTCTTCTTTGGACACTGCCTGCAGCCTTGCCCCGCTGAACTTTACTATCTGAGAGACTTTTTGTCAACATTTCTTTTAAATGCCATTCGAGTCTGATCCATTTCTTGCATCTAACTCACACTGCATCGTGTTTATCTATATTTTGTTTTACTTTAACCTAATTTCAATTGACTATATAGGGGTGGGCGAAATTTGCATAGTCGTGTTACGCAAAGTTCCACGGTACGGTAAAAAATCTCCGCGAGTTACACAGAATTCTGCAAGCATGCTTAATTGCTTGTTCTGCCCCTTCAAGAATCATTTTTCCTGTTCGGGTATTCTGTTTGCATGATTAGGGTGAAATATCTTGCAAACGTGCCCATGCGGTTGCCAATTAGCGCAGCCATCTTGTTTCTCCTGTCCCACCCACTCGCAATGCTGGTTTTCTATTCAGGATGGCAGATGTCCGTAGGCACGTCTGAATAATGTGTTCGCAATCGCACTCTCGTGGGATCGCACGGCCTGCTACCAAAATCTCATGGCACACGTGAACGGATAGGAAAACTTGTCAGCAAACGCAGGGATCCCGGTAAGTCTCTACTGCGCGTGTGAACACGCATTTTAAAAGCGTGAACAGGAAAAAATTCCGCTACGCCAAGGATCATGGAATTTTTAGCAATTCTGCGTTCTCCGCGTAATGCGGAAATTCCAAAATTCAGTAAATTCAGCAAGCGGAGCAGAATTTGCCACCCAGGTGTAAAGTCCATGGTTGGCGTTTTCATAGTTTATCATTTAAAAAATCATGGGGAGTGTCCAGGAGGCGACATGAGCGGTTGCTTTCCCAGCTCGTTCCGTCAAAACTGCCAAATATCCTGCATCTAGCTGCCGAAGACTTGCCAGCTGCCCTCGGAACTATTGCGGGATGCACCCTAGGTACCCCGCAATCAAGCTGAGCCCTTCAGAGGCAGCCGCAGTCACTGGGAGGCGAGACTGAGAAGCGGAAACTCGGGTGCGGGATTGCGGCCCCTTTCCCACCGGACCTCCGATGAAGGAATGCCCGGCCAGGAGCACTTAATCCGCTGCGGTGGCCCTATCTAACATGGCACCTCGCCCTTAGGCCTGTAGGCTCGCAGCTGAGACAGGAGACCGGCACAGTGGGGTGCGGCTCAACGTGCGCCCGCTGCTTCATTGACGCAGTGAAGGCTTCTCTGTGCTACTCCGGGGACAGGCCCATCCACGGACCGAGGTAGGCCCCATATGCCTAACATCCCCTGGAACAACTCAGTCCGTATCCCTTTCACAGTTGACGGCACCCGGGGGTTAGATCTGCACCTGTGGACATCCTCCCACACTATCAGGCTCACCTGACTGCCTCACAGAGGCCTGGCGCACTATTTATTACACAGCGCATCCTGCCACTCCAGTAAGGCCCACAAATCTAGACCACACCCCGGTGCTCACCAGGCCTGTCGTGGATTGGCAGAGGGCACGGCCCCTACACCGCACTGACTCTGCAATATTGTTTGTTGCTCCAGGGCCCCTGAGGCCCCTTTATGCCTGGGGCAGACAATGAGCTTGGCTCGTAGTGACTTCCCACTGAGCGTAGGTGCATAGTTACCACACACTCACTCAACGCTACACTCCCCCATCACCGGGACCGGGAGGCCACTTCTTGCCTAGAGGTGAAAACATGTAAAACACATAGCGACTCTTCACCTGACGTAACGTATTGCCCCAATTGCGGCGATCAATTGCAGAGACTGCACTGTAGGTGCCCTCATTAAAGAATCTAGATAAGCCCGTACACCTCTATATTGTTCCGTAAATGGCGACCCTTAGACAACTGCTGTTTGGGGCCTGAAGCTTGTCTCACCTCGCCTGGCCACACTCTATAATATTCATCAACACTCAGCGCCCTGTTCTGGATGCTGCGCCCAAGTTGGGGGCGAAGGCCAGTGACAACGCCACCCTGATCGGTGGTCTGTCCAGCAGCAGGACGCGAAAACCAGAACCAAATTGTTCTTTTCCCCCCTCTTCCTGGCATCTACGGAGTGCTAATACCCGTCTAAAGCACTCAGATTTGGCTGAATGGCAGGCAACCGACCTGACAACATGGGGTGAACTATTTACTCCCCTCTTCCCATGTGATTTTGACACTCTGATGGATGATTATGGTGTGTCACCCGACACTTTTCTTCTCCTCCATGCAACATTAACACAGCATGCAACAAGAATCTGGGGGGACATAAGCACACTACCCCCAACTACTGACAAATAGGACAGATCGGAAAGCCATTACGGCTATCTTGACCTCCCTTGGAATAGACACATCTCTCTCATTGCCCCACTGCATGAATACTGGAAAACAGCGCTCTCCACTGAAATAATAGACAAGGAGTGGAAGTAGTGCGTGAGGAATCCAAAGTCCATTTAATTGAATGCAAGACTAAAATTCACTCACTTCAATTATTTACATCACACGTATTTAACCCCGCACAAGCGGGCGCGAATGTACCCGACCTCCGTCGATATAAGTGCCTGATGTCATATCTCAGATGCTGTTTTGGTCCACATGGTTTGGGCATGCTCTCACATCACAACATACTGGGGAGAAATATCCAGGATACTGACAACAACAGCAGGATCCACAATCCTGGCTCAGGGTGCGCACTACTTCTTAGGCATCACAAAACAGAATGCACGTCGGAAAAATCTCAACAAATGTTTGGATTTGGCGCTGGAAATCCCCAACTGGCCCCTCCACCAGACACTGGCTGATCACCCTCCGGCGAGCTCTGGTGGCCGAACACAAGATACTGTCATCGCAGACCCCACGACCAATGTCTAGGGCACAGCCTGTTGACTGGCATCACTACATAACCGCTATAGGATCCATCCTTCACATCACCCACACCAGAGGGTGACATGTCAGCGGCACCAACGTCGCCACCAGCAGATATGTTCAGGACACTCCATGCATCTATGTTGTGGCATACACATAAGGGGGCGTTAAACTGCATACAAGCGTGTGCAGTAAACAAACACAACAGGTTCAGGCCCTTGGTCAGACCCGGTCACACCCACCACATTGTACAGCATCTGTACTGCACAATTCCTCCCATATCTTTTCGTTATTGCAGTAAACATCACAGTAGAACCCCGCTAGTTCGCTCCACACACGAGCGGCATATATAACGGCACCATATTTATAGTTATGATAGGACAGGCATATTAGTTAAGTGGTATTATGTTTTTCGTATTATGTTTTAATGCAGCTTTGTACAGTACCATCTGTTGACAAATTTGGAAGTGAATTAATGTTGTTGATAAGTATCTGTAACATAAATCATAATGATTCACCCTCCCACCTAGCGGACACAAAAATGCAAATGGAAATGTACTGCAATATATATTTTATTGCATCGTATTCACAGCTGTATGTTGTGTTGGGCAAAAAATGAATAAAGATTATTAAAACAAAAAGCATTAAAAAAATCATAGCTCTGGTTCTACTGATTGGATTTTTGTCATTTTTGGTGTCAAATAATGTATTAAAATGCACTCCATGCTTTTAAATTTGTGTGGGATTTTTCTTGTATTGTGTTATCACTTTATCACTGTATCTGTGCTGCATAAATACTTTACTAAATAACAACAAGAGAGGAAGGGAGGCAGAGACGCTCCTACTCCCCTTGGAAGTAAATACTCAAAAACAACAAAGCCATGTAAAAAAGAGGAATGACTACTGATTTTGAAGCAACGCAAAGTGAATTTACTTTTGTTGTTTGAAGCAAAACCCTAGTGGGTTATATTGAAAGCCCTCACTCACCGATCTGGTCGGTGACATGCTTCATCATCGGGCCCACCAGGAATGGCCGAATGCCACCCCGGTGTGCTGCAACGCCAGAATTACTGCGGAGCAGGTATCGTGATTGTGAAGTGACGAATAAAATGGCCAATTGAGTCGAAAAAAAAGATTTTATTGGTTTCACCAAGTGGTCAGGTTAAAAAAGGTGTAGAGGATAACGGACACAAATTAAAGGTCCACTGTTATCCCGGTGAAAAAAACGGTCACCATGTTTCAGCCTATGTGACAAATTCTATCAGACCCTAGGGGTCCGGTTGACGTGGGCGTTTTTAGGTACCAAGCGGGTGCCTAGCTTTGAGGGCGGTGTGCCTAATAACTATCACCCCCCCCCCCCGAGACCCATGATGTGCTGTAAACAGAGCACTCTCAATAAACTCAGTTCCATTCCTAAGGGAATCTGATGTACATAACTTGCATTATTGCATCTTTTAGCATAACAGTCCTCTGGTAGGGTGGGCCTTCGCGCGCTCATACCACCGAGGCGACTACACACATCACTGTAAATACTCACACACACTGGTCCTGAGGAATGCCTGACAGAATTTGACACATGGGCTGAAACATGTTGACCGTTTTTTTCACCGGGATAACAGTGGACCTTTAATTTGTGTCCGTTATCCTCTACACCTTTTTTAACCTGACCACTTGGCGAAACCAATAAAATCATTTTTTTCGACTCAATTGGCCATTTTACTCATCACTTCACAATCACGATACCAGCTCCACAGTAATTCAGGCGTTGCAGCACACCGGGGGGGCATTCGGCCATTCCTGGTGGGCCCGATGATGAAGCATGTCACCGACCAGGTCGGTGAGTGAGGACTTTCAATAAAACCCACTAGGGTTCTGCTTCAAACAACAAAAATAAATTCACTTTGCATTGCTTCAAAATCAGTAGTCATTCCTCTCTTTTTTACATGACGCATAAATACTTTACACTTTGCCTCTCAGTTAAGCCTAACTAATTTTGTGCCAAGCTGCCCTAGGGTTAAACATAGGTTAATTTAGTGGCTTTCATAGTTCACATTGAAAGGGATTGTGACTGTTTCTTGACCAGGTTTATCACCCCACTCAACCAACAACTCAATGTTTGACATTGGTGATCATTGTTGTGGTCAAGGACTTGTGTTTCTGCAGTACCATAAAGTGATTTGTGTAACATATAAATCCTATATAAATAATTTGATACAAGATGTTTAGCATTTGTATTGATGTATAGGTGTTTTTACTTATTTGCACACAATTTGCTATAAAGCAACAAAATGCTGTGCATTGGTAATGTTGTAATAATAATTGAGACTAATGAAGTGATATATGAAGAAGAAATGAATGGGGGAGGATCTATAAGAGTGGAGTGTGCAACATAGAATATCAAGAAATAGTTATGCCAGCATGCAGTAAAAAGTAAGGTAAGAGTGTGGTTGTCTCTTCTGAGGGAGTCTAATGTTGAATTGAGTGCACATGGCCTGCCATCTTGTGCTTCCCTTTCTGTTTTATCCTCCTTCCAGACTTGCTCTGCTATTGTTATATGTATTGTGATATTCCCAATAAGATTTCAATCCATGTATCAGGTATAGCAGGATGTCTTAATTGTTTTTTGTAGAATATGCTGCAGCTCTTGAATGTGGTGAGGGTGAGGGTGAGAAGAGGAAAACAAGTAAGTTCTCAGATAATGATCCAAAGCCTCTGTGCATCCAGGGACCACTGGTCAGGCAGGCCGAGGTAGGGCTAATTTTCCTCATGTAGTTTATGTGTGTTTCACAAATGCGTGCCATCAAGGTTTTCCATCCATCAAGATTGGACAGGACGATGTTTGAAGATTCATTCTGGATTTCAATTTTGGTCAAAAGCTTTCACCTTGTTGGGCAGAGAAAAATAGTGGCAGGCGGTTTTCATCTTTTGTTATAAGGCAAAGTTGTATACAGTTTCAGAGGGGAATGAGGGAATAGTACTGTTAGATGGAGGATGGAATTCCAGACTTTGTGTTCACAACAAAAGAATGTTTTGTCTCCAATGTTGTTTTTATATATTCGTTAAAATAGAGTACCACTGTTTTAAATGTTAGTATTTTAATTGTTTTATATTGTTGATGATGACATTTTATTTCAAACTATCAATAAACATAAAAACTACAAAACCTAAGTTTCATTTTGAAATCTTGAAATGAAGAACATTTTTGATTAGAAACGCATGCTTTGAACTCTCTCAGCCATGCATTGATCCAGCACAGACAAAGCAAAGTCAATCAATCAATCAGAGAGTTTTAAACGCGCTACTCACTGTAAGGTTCTCAAGGTGTTGGGGGGGGTGGGCAGCTCCGGTCAGTCGAAGAGCCAGATCTTGAGGGTCTTCCTGAAGATATGCAAGATGGGGGAGCATCTGATGTTGAACGCGAGCTCATTCCACGTCTTGGCCGCTATGTAGGAGAAGGCTCTTCCATCCTTCTTGATCTGTGGATGTGTGGGGTTTCGGCGAGGGCACAGTAGTCACCATGAGAATCAATATTGAACCCAGGCAATGTTAGTAGACTTTTGCTGCTGCTCTAAGTAGGAGACAAGTGGAGATCTTAGAGCATTAGTACAAGTGAGCCTGATGAGGAATACACTGATGAATGAGACGTTCTAAAAGGAGCTAATACCTGATACCTTTATTTGATCCAAATTCAGTCTTGGCAGCATCATTCTAAATTCATTACAGTCTTCCTAGCCTTTTTAATTGGGAGGTCAGCATAAGTATGACACAGCAATAATCCAGGCAGATTCCACACCCATCAACAAGGCATGATAACAATTGCTGACGCACACTTGGCCAAGAGTTTAAAGGAGCCACTTTGTAGGAAATTGGGTTATTAGTTGTATGGACTGCACAAGCATCAGGTCCATAATTCTCTTTACTGAGAGCCAAGGGCCCCATTGTAGCGCTTGACTCTCTCAGGGTAGTATCAAAGTATCTCCTGTTCTACACTATGCCTTTCAATAGTGTAAAACTAAATGCACAGTTTTTTACTATTAGGGCATGTCACACACACCAGTGCATGTCCTACCTTTCCCCTACACTGAACACTGCCAATAGGGGTACCTTGAGCCTACCTTATGGGTGACTTGCATGTAATAAAAGGGAAGGTTAGGGCTTGGCAAGTGGGTGTACTTGACAAATCGACATGGCATTAAAAAACGGTGCACAGACAATGCAGTGGCAGGTCTGAGATATTTTTACAGGGCAACTTCTATGGGTGGCACAACCAGTGCTGCAGGCCCACTAGTAGCATTTGATTTACAGCCCCTGACAATCTTAGTGTACCTTACTAGGGACTTACTAGTAAACAAAACATGGCAATCATGAAAACAGTCAATCTATAACATAATTTACAGTAGGTGTCCTTGCACTGTAACACTGAACGGCAGTGAGCAAATGCGCAGAGACACTAAACCAACAAAAACAGAGTTGAAACTAGGAACTCAGAAGGCAAAAAGACAGAGGAAACATGACAAAAGATGCCAGGTCCAACACCGATGCATCCTCACATTGCGCGAGTCGATGTTGACGCATCACCTAAATCTTGTGGTTTGATGATGGCACATTTCTGGAGGGATCGACGATGACACATCGCCTAAGGTGCTCTACACTTTGGGTCTTCATCGATGACGTTAAAGTTATGTTTCAGAAGGACAAGGTTGGCCCTTGTATATGACCCACACTCCATCACAGTCAGCCTGAACACTTGGATTTTACCCAGTCTAGCATGACCAGATGTATTCGGTTAGTGCTTTATGTTTTTAAGCACTATTTTTCTGTTTAATATTTTAAAAATCATAACTCAGGTTATGTTTATTGGATTGTTGTCATTATGGTCTTGTTTTGTTCAATAAATTAAGCTCTATGTTTCTAACCAGTTGCGGTATTTTGTGTGTGTTTCATTCACTTTTTTACTGTTTGAAGCGTTTCACAAATACTTTACAAACTGCCTCTTAAGTTAAGCCTGACTGCTCTGTGTCTGACTAACTGAGGGGGAGCACAAGATCATTTAGGGTATGTATTTGACTTGGGTTGTGGTCCCTGCCTGGACAGGGTGCACACTATTATTGGTGATCAGCGGTGAGGATAGGACTTGTGTTTGTGCAGTGCCATACAGTAATTTGGTGTACACTACCAATCCATACCAAATACCAATTAGAACCCTTTTCAATTCTCCCTAATAGGCATTTTGCATTGTTTCCTAAAATCATGTCTCTGACTGGAGATTCTACATCTGCACCTGCAAAAAATGGATTTTGAGCTGGCTAACATAAAAGGTTATGCTGTGGCCCAGCTCAAGGATTTCTGCAAGGGATTTGGGCTTTTTGCAATGAGCTCCACCAGGAAGGTTGAGCGGCAAAATGCACTGAGAGCCTGGGCAGAAGCACATGCTACTCTGAATATAGTCTCAGAGGAGGATGAGGAGCTGGGTAAGGAGAAAGAGTTTGGACCAATACTCACAGGAGAGTTGGAACAGCCTTAAAGGATTGGAGAGTTGTCCCTGGCCGTGGAGCAATGTGTCATCTAGAGGCCTTTACCCAGAGGAGTTGGAGGACAGGAGGTAGGGGAGAAAGAAGTTTGAGCTGAACAAATTAAAATTGAAGAAGGAGAAGGTTGAGAGAGCCTTCGAAGCAAAAAGTCTGGCCATTGAGGAGGGGGATAAGAAGGAGAAATTGTCCATTAAGAAAAGGAAACTAATGATGGCTTGTGAACTGAGTCTGAAGCACCTGGACCTTATAGTCAGGCAGGCTGACTTGAGCCGTGATGGTGGCAGCATTTCTTCAGTGCCATCTAACAGGGGAAGCTACATTCCCAAAAGTCTGTGGCCTGACTTTGTGATGGGAGTCGACACAGACAGATGGTTTAAGCTTATGATGAGATTGCCATGCAGATGCACGAGATCCCTGAGGAGAGTTGGGGTCTAGTTTGTGGAGACAAATCACTAATTAGGAGAGGGACAGCATACTGGCCCTGGATGCTGGTAACAGGATGAGGTATCCACCAATGAAATAAGCCCTGATCAGAAAATATGGTTTGTCCCTAGAGAAATATAAGCAGACAATTAGGGACAGTCAAAAGCTATCCAAACAGACCTGGGAGGATTGTGTTGATCCTTTTTGTAAGGCACATGGTGTTTGGGTGAAGGTCAGTGAAGTTAAGGATGATTAGGGGCTGAATAACTTGATTGTAAAACAGCACATATTAAGTCTTTTCTTTTTTGTTTAGCCACACTTCTGGCTTTTTACTAACACAGATGCAAAACATCATTTTTTAAAATGATTAAGGTATTTAAAAGGCATCCGTATGAAAGTTTCATACACACGTACACACACGAGGAATATTCATGAGTACGCTTCTAAGGGGGTTTGTATCACAATGGTAAAAACTATTTAACTCTTTCCACTGGGTTGACCATTCGAAAGTCAGCACTGTCAGGTGTCTGCCTGTGGTTGCATTAGTTATCTGTTCTCGTAAAATCACCTGATTAAATGTGTATACGGTAAGGCAGTAAAATGGCGCATAATAAGATATGGATATGTCCTTTTTGAAAACCTATATTATATTGCAAAAAGAGTGGGTAACTTTTACTCGCTTTAATTTGTGGCGAATTTAGTAAACAATGCAAGGTGGCATTATTGGTAATTGCTCCGCACAATGCTACAATATAAAAACCTTAAAATGGTTAGTGACTGTCCGTTACAAAACATCAGCAAATTAGTCTGGGCTGCTCCATCTGCCTTAAAGCACCTCATCTTGGACGTGTTGTAATTTTTAAAGTATTTGGCATGTTCATAGTACAGTAACGGATGCAGGCAATTTTGGTGGGGTTATAACTTCAATTTCTCCCATATAATAGAAGTTTGCCACTTAATATTGCCCCAACTATATTTGAAACAAATTTGCCACATTAGTGACCTACATGGGAAACTTTGGCAGGGCAGTTATGTCGAGTCCTGCCACGTGTAAAATGATAGAGTTGAGATTTACAACAGGATTGTTATAAAGGAAATGAACAGGTACTTTGATGTAAATGTTGGGAAATTTGCATATCAGTAGATTATGTTTCTTTACATGCACAGCTTGGCAAGATTTTCAGGCTCAGGCTACCACAATGCAATGATGCACACATATGGTATTTTTTAACCTAGATGATATTCTCTAACCTTTAATTGGAAAGATAATGGCATAAGATATGGTCAAACAATGTTTTTTTAATTTCAGGCATATTTATTAACTAGAAACTGCTGTTTCCACTTCTAAGCAAATGTGTTTGTCAAGTTGGGATACAATACACTGCAAATGTATCTACCCATTTTTGTTGGCTATGGTAGTGGTTGGTTATAATGTATTTTCTAGTACTTACCCTCAACAGTCCTACCTACATCATGATTTGTGTTCTGTTTTTCTGAACATGTAAAATGTATATGCTATTGATAGAGTGCACAGGGACCAACTAGCTCAGTTTCACCATACTCAACTGGGCCCATAAACACATTCACACTGTGAACTAGTAGTCCTGCCTAACTAATTACTATGTTTAATCACCCTATCAGTGCTTTTAGTCCTTTTAGGACGTATACCTTAAAACCATGACTTACCAATCCTCTGTCACCTTTGCTATAAGTCCTAGGGATCATAAAGGTGTTGGAATAATCAGGCAAAATTTAAACTTAAATTACTTTCTTATAATAACCACGGACTCGAGGATAGTTTTCAAACCTTTATCTACGAGAGAGTTTCTGAGTCAAATTGATAGAGCCACAATCTTGTGACTATGAATTTTACAAGCAATAATATAATCAGTAGGACATAAAGTTTGTAAGAAATCACAGTAACACCGTTAGACATTGGTACCTGGGAACGGTGAGAAAGGGAAATAGCACAAGGACATAGCACATGGATTATATTTACCTAGAATGGTGCAATGACCAATCCTGGCCACGGGCTGGGGCAAAACAGGACCTGGCACCCAATTAATCAGGCGCCCACGGGACAAGACAGGTGCACATCAGGACAGGTGACCTCCTCTAAGTGCAACACCAGCGTCACACCCCTCTCTCTAGGATAAGCCAATTAGTACCCCGATTGGGTAATCGATTCTTCTGACAGAGTGCTCCACCTGCACCTCTGCTCTCGATCGCCTATTGAGTGCATTGGGTCAGTGACAGGTCAGCTATTCAGACAAGTTGGACAATTTCTCTATCTAAACCTACCTTAGTGATATCATTTTGGGGGCAATGTACCACCCCTAAATGTTGCAAATCTATGTGTTCCCCTTCAGTGATTGGTTGGAAAGACGATGAGAGGCCATTACACCATACTAAGATGAGATCATCTAAATTGACTTGAATTGATCAAGTTCCCACCCACAATTTACTTTCTCACGTTTTTATTCTGCCCACCAATATTGGCATGCAAATTATATACATTGTATTTGTTTGAGTCTTCTTGCTTCCTCTTTAGAGGTCAGTAGAGCAGGTTCCCAGGAACATCGTGGGTAATAAGGGTGTTTGCAGCCATTCAATGCCAATGACTGCATGACTTTCAGGGATTTGTTGCGCAGGCGCGGCTTATTCAATATGGAGTTTTTGTCTCATTTAAGGCCCATAATACGTACTAGTAACAAAGTCAAAGAAAGACACATTAGAAAACACAAATACATTAATGCACTGTATGCCACTTATTTCTACTCTAACCCCATTACAATATTTTCACTTTTGCATTAATGGTTAAGCAAGACGAACAAGCTTAGTACAAGCTGCAGCATAAGCGTTAGCATGTGAGGTTTGAAACAGCCATTTCTGGCACTAGTGCGCAGAAGCAAAGATTTCCCACCAAAGCAGAAAAGACATCACACCACGTGAGTGTGGCAGAAGCATGCACAGTGAAATTCCAGCGTTGCAGAAGCCATTTTAATGCATTTGATTATTTACTGTTAGTAAAAGCACATACGCAAGCTTCCCCTAGATACTGGAAATGTGGTGAAATGCAAATATTAGTTAACAAAACATGTTGGTTAATATATTACAGGTTATTTTGAGAGGGTTGAGTACAAGCAAGGTTCTGTACATGTGAAACCTTGCTACATCACTATGATGCTTCACTGATAATGTTAAAATATTCCTGTAACTCTGGTATTTGATTCATGTTAGGATATGCTGCCCAAGAACTAATCGCGTGTCTATCTGCATTGCAGCTGACCCAATTAGTCCCTTCACTCACACACGTGAAAGGACACTTGCTTGATCCGGTATTTAGCAAATGTCCGGACCTGGTGATAGAGCCCCCTATCGCACTCCCATGGACAGATCATCGACTTGTCCGGCTAATCTGGTATGCCCCTAAATTGCCTGCGCTCTCTACAGGATTACGAGAAGCTCGAAACTGGCCCAGACTGTCTATAGACAAGTGGGTCCATGAACTTCAAGCCACTACACCTCCCATGATTGCAGATCCGACGGTTGCCAATGACTCCTTTAACAACTGGATAACCCAGTCATTGGATTCTATTCTTCCAGTAAAAACAACTCGGATTAAAAGGACTAGGATCTCTGCCCCTTGGTACACTGCTGAGCTTAGGGAGAAAAAAAGGAAGTGTAAAAGGTTGGAGAGGAAATGGCGTCTGGACTATACTGATCCAGACAAAGCTATATATAGGAGCTCCATCAGAGAATATAAGCAGGAGATCAAGAACGCCCAATCCCTACACTACACTAAAAAGATAACTGATGCTAGATCTAACTCCAAGGAGATCTATAAAATAGTGAAAAATCACACAGTTCTTCCTCAGCCCCCCCTAAACAGTGACAACTTACAAGTCCGGTGTAATCAGTTGGCAGACTATTTTTTTAATAAAATAGATCTTATATACTCTGCCTTCCCAAATAGTCAACCATTTACTCCAGCAATTAGGTCCGGACCTGTCACAAATAGGGTGTTAGACAAGATGCCACCAGTGTTGGATACATTTCCACTGATGCGCTTGGACTTACTAGCCACACTGGTGACCCAGGTAAAATCTGGCTCCCCAAGCGACTCTGCCCCTCCGAGCTTCCTAAGGACCGTTAGCCAAACCATTCTTCCGGTCGTACTAAGGGTACTCAATGCATCCATTTCCACCAACACAGTGCCATCTAGGTGGAAAGAGGCTAGGGTAAAGGCCCTCCCCAAAAAGCCCAACATGAATAGTAACAACTTCAGTAATTACCGCCCAATCTCCCTGCTCCCATGGGCCAGCAAGTTACTGGAAAAGTATATCAACAGCCTCCTGACCAATTTCCTGGAGAATAATAGCCTGCTTGACCCCTCACAGACCGGCTTCCGCCCCAAGCATGGGACGGAGTCGGCCTTGTTGGCAGTCATAGAGGAAACAAGGGGCATATTGGATCGGGGAGGATCGGTGGCAGTCATCCTCCTCGATCTGAGTGCCTCCTTTGACACTGTAAACCATACCATCTTACTACAGCGTCTCCAGGACATTGGGATTCAAGGAGGAGCGTTGGAATGGAATCGCTCATTCCTAACCAATAGAAACTTCCAAGTCTTTGAGGGTAACATCACCTCCACTTGCAGGCCCCTGGAATGTGGCGTTCCACAGGGTTCTTCACTTAGCCCGACGCTTTTTAATGTTTACATGAGGCCACTGGCAGGGATCGTCCGTCCATATGGTATTAAGATCGTGACCTATGCGGACGATACACAGCTGGTGGTCTCATTGGCGCAGGCTGAAGACCCTGTTGGTACAGTGGACCTGGCAGGCTGTTTGAGCGAAGTTAAGAACTGGATGACCCTGTCCTGTCTCAAATTAAATGGGGACAAGACAGAGGTCATGGTGCTGGGTCATTCTGCACCTACTACTATCAATCAGATCTGGCCAGCCTGTCTAGGAACCGCCCCAGTCCCCAAGGAGTTCATCAAGAGCTTGGGGGTATGGCTGGACAAATACTTGACGTTCGACCATCAGGCGGTTGTACTATCCGCCACTTGTATTGGCCTCATTAGAATGCTGAGGAAGATTCTACCCCTGCTACCTTTTGAGGCAAGACAAATAGTGGTTAAGGACTGATTCTTTCCAGGTTGGATTTTGGAAATGCATTGTACCTTGGGGCCCCAGAACTTACATTAAAAAAGCTGCAGGTGGTTCAAAACTGTGCTGCCAGAACCCTGCTGCAGATTCCCCGCAGGACTTCTGTAAAACCGGGACTGGCAAGATTGTACTGGCTCCCGGTAAAAGACAGAATCAGCTTTAAATCCCTTTGTGTGGCGCACCAGTTGTTTTGGGATACTGGACCAGTGATTAGTCGCTCTCTAATCACCCGTTACCTTCCTGGCAGACAGCTACGATCAACTAAAGCCTTACGTGCTGTTGTGTCTAGAGTAAATAGGTCCAGATCAGGAGGTCGCTACTTCTCCCTGAATGCTGCCAAACTTTGGAATAGTCTACTTTTCCAGATTCGATCTAATTCTAACCTCACTTCTTTCAGGAAACAGTTTTTTTATTTAACAAATAGTTGCTTTCGTTCTGCTCACTACTCCAGCTGACAACACATGATCAGCAGCCAGCGCTTGGACGCCCCCGGGCAACTATTTGCGCTTAACAAGACCCATTTTCATTTCATTTCATTTCATATTAGGCCCTGCACAGAAATGTATATTTATCCACACTTTTGTTTGAGTGTTTCTTCCTCTTGCTATGGAAACATGGTCAGTCTTTGGTTTCCAGATCCGCACCAACACCTGGTTGATAGTAAGATTACTCTCCCCAGACAGTTGTTAAGGAGGCGGATCTCTGGATCACACCGGGGTCCAAATGAAGGTGCCTGGGTGTGGCACCAAACATCTGGTTGATAGTAAGATTACTCTCCCCAGACAGTTGCTAAGGAGGTGGATCTCTGGATCACACCGGGGTCCAAACGAAGGTGTCTGGGTTTGACTCCAAGAAGGATGGTTCAGTCTCCACCACAGAGTGAGGGGGAGGTCAAGAGAGACACAGACAAGTCCCACAGTAAAGGGGAGGATAGGGTTCTCATGCCCCTTCTGAGAAACAGGGTGAAGGCTCTGGTGGGTGGTGGTGCAGGCCGTCCCATTTCCAGCCCTGATGCTGTGATTGTGACCAGCTAGGACACAAGCAGGGGGACTCTGTCTGTCCTAAGATACCACCCATTGATGGTACCTTTACAGGGGCAGCCATTGTGGTCTTAGGGGTAAAAATTCTGCAGCGGAAGGTCATAGACCATGCCATGATCTCCCTTAGCTGGGATGTGGACACAGGGAGCAAGTTAGTGATCCCTGAGGGTAGAATTCATCATTTCCACCAGGTGAAAGGAATGGTGCCCCACATAATGCTATGAGGGACACCAGGACTAGCCAGACCATGGCTGAAGAAAGGCTAGTTTCCCCAGAGCAGCACATCGGTCAGATGTGTAAGGTGACAGAGTCCCAGGGGTAAGACTTTGTCCAACCCGTGGCACTGGTATCCCTGGAGTCAGATAGGGAGGTGACCCAGATGATCATATATAGTTCCCAGATGCCCACAGAGGGCATTCTGGGGAATGAGTTGCCCCTGGTGTCCGGGGAATTGGGAGGGTAGGCTGCCCAGTGCACCCTGACAGTTCAGTTTTCTAGGGGTACCACTCCCAAGCGGAGGGTACAGGACCCTGTTTCAGATGCAGGGTGAAAGATAAATCACTTTTGTCGCCTGTTTAGACTCTGGGCTGAGTAACCAGTCTCTGGATACCACCCATGAAATGGTGGGAACTGGACTAGGAAAATGTTGCAATGCACCTGGGGCTACTGTCCCCCACTTTGATAAACCTCAGAGGTTAGAGACCCTTGGACGGCCTGGGGCCTGGTCATGGACACTGACAGCTGTCAGTAGCCTCTGTTGGATGTAGACCTTATGGACAGAGTTTTCCCTGGGTTGGGGACGGAAGTCAGACCCAAGGGGTGGAATGGACTGCATCTCTTTGTACGTCATGGCAATACTGTCTGCCTACTAGGATGCATCTGTGAGCATTTAAGGTTAGGTACTCAACAGATGGGGTCCACAGGTGAAGAGAAAGGCTCGGTGCCTTTTGGGAGTGTTGACAAAGAGATCCAACACAGTTCAGTGAGCCATCGAACTGACAAGTATCCCTGCATTAGTGTGCCTTTGTATATGTTCTCTTCCCTAAATAGGGAAGTCCATCAAGGTATTGATTAGTCTTCCTTGGCTTTAGGCTGGAGAGGGGTTGTGTTGGAAATGGCCATTTCTGCATGGTCACCCCAATCTTTTTGCCAAAATAATGTAATGAGGCGCTAATTCTGATGTCTTCAGGGGAATTTGTCACGTTACAGCGCATTCTATTACATCACATGCCGTTGCAACACCAAAATTTGCCCCAACTTTCTGTCAGGGGAGCGCTGGAAGTCGGAATAGATTAATTTTCTATTCCAACTCCAGTGTGTGCAACAGTAGGGAAGGTGTTGGAGTTAAATCCAACACCTTCTACCCACTGCTGCACACCGTTTTCGTTGCAAGGGCATGCGATGTAATGGCATGCATTGTAAAGGTTGCGTTGTAAAGGCTGTTTCCGCTTCAGGGTAGTTCTCAGATATTGGTGTATGCTTATTAGTACACCAGTTAAGGTTTCATTACATGTAACTTGCTTTGATACTGACTCTATTCTTGAGTTTCTTATTCATGAATAAAATATGGCCTGGAACAATCTTGTCTGGATAAAATCAGTCAAAATCAGCCTGGTCCTAGTAATAATGAGGCAACAAACATCCTGGGGCCATTACAATCCACATATCACATTCTCCTACTTTCTTCTCAGTTGCTTACAACACTTTCATAATTTGCTAGAGTCAGACCAGATTTGGAGATGGTATAAAGGATTTACATGCCTTCTACATGCCTTCTGCACTGCTGGATGTTAGAGGTTAGTGAGTTTGTGGCCCTTGTGAATCATTTCTCAATCTACATGACTGGTGGGAGCATACCATTCATTTATAGTACATGGAGAATCTGCCTACGTTGCTCCTTTTGTGCAAATGGTGCAGAGGTGTGTGGCAGATGAGTTTCCCTTCATGTTAATTATTTTTGGGTATTTGAGATGTTTTGGGATGTACACTAACTATATAAGTCTAACGTTTGAAATACCTAATGATGATCTTTGTAATTTGTGTACACTATACATTTTCATGAAAACTACAAATATATATACCTCTTTATTGGGGTTACCCAAAACAACATTTCTGATGCATGCCCAAAGCCTCCAGCTGCTGTTCTTTGTTTCATAGACTGCTTCAATGAGAAACTTTACTATTACTAAATGCCTTTTGTGAATACTGAAATCGTAAAGTTAGGATTTTTCTCAGTTTAGTAGTTGTAAAGTTAGGAATCCTAACTTTACTACTTCTAAATGCCTTTTGTGAATACCGAAAGTTGTAAAGTTAATATTTTGTCTCAGACTACTATGGTGAATCGGGCCTCTTGATGAGTGGGTACCATCCATATTTTGCTCTATTAAACATGTTTTGTTTTTCTAAAAAAAGTCTCTCACAGAGGGATAAACAGAAAATCAATGGTCCTGATGTACAAGACGTTTCCACTTGCATTAGGGCCACTGATTTATTTTCCTGCCTGGGACCTGCATGCCTCGCATAGGGTCCCACAAAGGAAATTCCATAAGATCGTTGGCCCTCTCACCTCAGTGGTGGACAGGGTGTGAACAGAAGTTTGGATCATTATCTTTGTTCACAACTATGGTTGCCCATTGTTATCTTCATTATAAGAGTCTTAATTGTTTATGCCTAGAATCACCTAACAATGCCTCACTTTAGCTGGGCTTTCTCCTTTCTTACACATCTACTAGAGAATCTAGAAGACCTAGTGATCACAGAACCAGTACCAATGCCGCGGTTAATTGGGAATATGCCACCTTTGAGTGCTCAATGGCCCTTTTAATTAATGGGTTAAGAGAAAAACCATTATACATACTTTCACATAGTGACAATTAACTAGTTGATATTTCATATTCCCAATTGTTATTGTCAATCAGTGCATTCTGAATAATTGAAAGTCAATTTAGCAAAGCGAATTGCCTCTAATGAGCCTGTCCAATAATTTCCTTTCGACTATAAAGTAAATTTTACGTTTCCACTTATGTCTATGCGATTAGGGATAGCCACAAAGTTCCCCTATCTATTTCTTAAATAGGCAATGAAAAAATGGCATACAAATAATTTGTGCACTAAAATTTGTATTGCACAAATGACAGAAGAGACTAAACATTCACTTGTGGTGAGCCCTTATTTTTTCTTTCAAAATGTGGATAAGGTTTGTTTACCCATTTCGTTCGTTCACATTGTTGAGGCGGACATTTTGCACAATTTGACAAGCAGTTCTTTGGGATAGGGTAGATTTCCACTACTTGTGCATTTTGTAGAATAGGTTGCAAGTGTTTAAATCTCGTTTCCCATTTCTTTTTTGTGCCAGATATATCTCTGGAAGTGTTATTGGAGAGAGGACTACCTCTGCCACTGCAAAAGAAGGGGCATAGTCATGAGAGTCTTGGCCGGCATTGGGGCACGAGTTGTGAGTGAAGCATTTGCAATAGATGATAACATACAATGCTACAAGTTGCCTACATTTGCAGCATCTCACTTAATCATAAACATCGAAACACTAAGCTCACATAGTTCAATATGGACGTCACACACTAAGAGCAAACCTAGGTCACACAGTGATGAAGGAAGCGTATCACAGTGAAATAACCACAAACAAATCTACATAGAAATGATCAAGGAATGGTGTAAGAGTCAAGGACGATAAGTACAGAAACTGCAAAATAGAAATCACACATACATTTACTGACATAAATGTTACTGTGCAGGTCTGTTGGATCAAGTCAATCTACAAAACATAATTAGGCCTTATACGCAATAGTCCCACTTTTGCATTCATATATGTAAGTCTAAGTACATCCAGAGAACTTGTGATGGTAAATACAACACCTGTATGATGATCATTCAAAACTGAAACACCCATGTCAGATGACAAACAATGGTATCTTTTTTATAAACAAGTGGACATGAATATTTAAACCAAACAATGTAAAGGCCGGGCATACCGTGAAGACAACCAATCACATCATAGTTGAAATTGTGTCAAATGAATTAGTGACTGGCAAACTTACTGTCACTATTCCAACCCAGGTATCTCAATATGATTGCAAGTGACGTCCTTGTAATTTTGGAGACATGTTACACACATAGTCCACGATCTACAGATAGCAGATACAAATAGACAAATTTGCTTATTTGGCAATCTTCTGTCTAAACACACGAACTCTCGTTTTGATGTGTCGTATCCTTTACATGCTGTGCAACATGGTAAAGTAACCAAAAATATAACAACACACCTGTGTAAAGCAATGTTCACCAGTAACTAAAGCATATCAGGGTCAATGAAATTAAAATGTGTATCATATGCGGGCAGACAAATGTTACAGAGGTAATTATGTTGAGGTACAAAGAATACAATCAGTGACTTTGATTTTGTCTACTTTCAGGTGACCAGGGATATGGTTTGCAGCCATGGCTGATGACACCATACACATATTTACAGACAAATGGGAAGAACCAGTTTAATGCAGCTCTATTAAAAACTCGCAACGTGGTGGAGCTCACGTTTGGGGTACTGAAATCACTCTTCAGGTGCTTTGACAAATCGGGAGGCAGACTGCTCCATTCACCTGCAATGGTGTATAAAATCATTTTAATTTGTACCATTTTGCACACTATATGTGTATAGACCAATGTTCTGTGGGACTATGGAGGGGCAATCCCACATGAGGTGGAAGAGGCAGAGGACTCTGCATGAGACATTGTGCACACGATGGCCAGTCGGAAGAGAAGGGAGCAAACAGTAGAAAATATTTTCAATGATTCACATCCAAACAATCTCTACTATTCAAATCAACTATTGCGAGGTGTATGTGTGAATGTCAGTCCAACTATATGTTCAATCACATCTTGTCAACTAGATGTAGGCCTCAACATGTATAAGTTGTATTCCTTCCCTATTTAGAAACATTTGGGCATATCTACCACTCAGAACAAATCTACGGAGCAAGTCAACTGTCTAGCTGTGTTTTGCTTTATCAAAGTGTGTAATGTGCGACTCAGTGTATGATGGGTTACACGTCTACCAATAAGTCAGTCCCTGAGGCAAAATAAAACTAGATGTGTTTCACATATGGACTATCATGCAGAATGACAGCACTTTGCTGGTATCAGACACCATCACAACTCATGGGAGACATCTGTCATGGCCAAAGGCCAAGTCTAAGGTCTAGATGTCAAAATGTCTATTAAAAATAAGATATATTCATGCAACTTTGGGGATCCACAAACACTACACATGTACCAGGGCTGAATGATGTAAATACTATTTTTGTCCACACTTTATATAGTACATATTTGCTATGCATTCCACAGCAATGCAAGTAGGCACATCATAAAACATAATAAACAGCTAGAGAATCAATGTGTGACATTTGTAAGGAAAGCGAGACAAGGGAGATGTTTGCCAATCATCTCATTATGTTAGGAAGACAGAGATGGGTAATGTGAGAAGCGTGTATGTCAAAAATGCTCGCACAAATTGTGTTGGACAAAGAAATATCAGACAAATATCATGCAATGGTGGTGTGTATGAAATATCCCCTGCATGTTAAGAGTTTTGTACCCATGGCCTGAGTGCACAGCTATATTGTTGTGTGGATCACCAATGCTAGTATATTTCCATAGGGGAACATGGAATATGCGTGTATGCCTTTACATAGGTCTGTGCCCTGGATTGCAGTTTGATTGGACCAGGAGGGCCACTCAAACACCACCTATCATAGTTGTGGGAAGCTACTGCCATTGACAGGAGCAACACCAAACAAAACTTAGAGGACGCAGCACACTGTGTGGTGCTCAGTAGTATGACCATGACCATTCAACCATGGGTCACTGCAGTGAGGCCAAGAGGCTCACTCAACTATTCTACAGTTCAGTGACTGTGTGTTTCACTCATCCCTGCCCAACATCAGGTTGAACTGGAAGTGTGTGATAACATTGTGAAGAATGCATATGCCTGTGCAGGACACACATAGCACATCGTTTAAAATGTAGAACAGTGTGCACATAGTTAATGTGTGTGTGCTGGAACTGTGTGTTCAAAGTGACACACTCTAATACAGTACAAAGGGACTGCAGTTCTGAACAGTATGAGCAGACTGAGTGTGCGTGCCGCATGCCAGTATGCTGGTGGTAACATCAGATATGTGGATCACAGTACTGGTCACTGAATGGGCTGTGACTATACACTGAGTGAAGACTGGCCTGCGGAGCTACATAACATGGAGGACCTTGACTCCCTTTGTGTGTAAGACAAGGCTGCCTGGTCAAACACGAGGATTATTTGAATTGCACCAGATGATGTTTGAGAATCCCTCAAAGTTGCTAGCTGGGTGGGACTTTACTGGAGGATGAGGGAGCCTGCCTCTCTCTGTGCTTCCCTAAGTGAGTGTTGCATCTGTGACACATCACAAGGAAGAGTTCCTGAAACATTGCAAGAAAAGAGAGATTGTGCTGGATAGGTAATCAAATAGAGTGGGCCATTGGCTCCAGGATACATTTTTCCCTGCACACATGACTGTGGGAGATAACCAGGTGTGTACCCTGGTAAGACATGTGTGATAGCATAGTAGCTTCTGAAGCGCACAAATGCTGAGGCGTCTTGGTGCTTGGTATGTGAGCAGGGTGACAAATGTGCTGTAGACTCAAGGGTTATAGTTTACCGGGAACAACCAACGATTTCCTGAAAAGCATCCGATTTGGCTGAAGTAATTGATTGATCGGTATATGGTTCCAGAGTTTTGCTGCGCAGTGTGATAGGCTCCGGCCACCCCATTTAGCTCTGTGTATTTTCGGAATGTTAACAAGGCCGGAGTTAGAGGATCTAACGGCTCTGGAAAGGGAGTACCAGGAGAACAGCCTTTGGACCTCAGCCAACCCTCCTCCATAGAGCGCCTTGTGCACCGTACAGAGGGCTTTAAATTCGACTCGTTGCTGGACAGGGAGCCAATGGAGTGGCCTTACGGCAGCCGAGGTGGAGTGACCTTTTAGTATGTTTATTAATAGTCAAGCTGCCGCGTTTTGCAGTGACTGAAGTTTGGTTTTTTGAACCTTGTCAATGCCCATGAACAGGACATTGCAGTAGTCTAGTTTTGAGAGAAAGAGCCCCACTACAACCGTTTCATGAAACTCCTGGGGGATGAATGGGAAGATCTTACAGAGACTTTTCAGTAAGTAAAAGCAAGAGGAGGTTAGGTGGTTGACCTGGGTTGAGAAATTAAGTTGATTGTCAAAGATTATACCGGGGTTCCTCACCTTGGTGGTGGAGAAAGGACAATAACCTGCCTGTGTTGGCCACCGGGTATTGTTCCATAGTGAGGGACTATTCCCGAATTCCAGTACCTCGGTTTTCTCTGTGTTAATTTTAAGGACGTTTTGGCTCATCCAGTGCATAATATCTGCCAAACAGGCATGGAAGCTTCTGGTTACGATCAGTGGTTGTTCTACGACCGATTCTATGAGCTGTGAGTTATTGCATAGGAGACCAGCGAGAAACCTTGCTTTCCAACACGTTGGCGAGTGGGATTACATACATGTTAAAAAGTGTAGGAGACAGAGAAGAGCCTTGCAGGACTCCACACGGTAGATGGAAAGTGTTGACTGTATTTTGTCCCAGACTATGTTCTGCTCCCTGGCTGTTAGAAAGGAGGAGAGGAGGGTTAGTGCGAGTTCCTGATCCCCACGTCCCTCAGCCGCTGCACTAACGCTGTGTGGTTCACAGTGTCAAATGTTGCTGAAAGGTCTACGAGAACAAGGATGGATCTGCTGCCCTTGTCCATCACTTTCCGTATCTCCTCCGTTGCCATTATCAAGGCCATTTCTGTGGAATGGCATGGTCTAAAACCATGCTGCGTCGGATCAAGCAGGTTACTGGCTTCAAGATATTGGGTAATCCTTATTTACTGGTTTTTCCAGAATCTTGGCTACCATCGGCAGCCCTAAAATTGGGCGGTAGTTTTTTGTGTCAGTGGGGTCCAGGGCTGTTTCTTCCAGGCTGCAGGATAAGTACTAGGCTCTATGACCTGGTTTAAGTGGGGGGGTTAGCTGGGCGCTGATATAGCGGGATGCTAAGTGCATAATCAATGGCGGGCAAGGGTCATTGGGGGAGCCCGACTTTGTAGTTTGGATGAGAATATTGACCTCTTCCTGGTAGAGTAGCCGAAAGCGGACTAACTGGAGAGGCACAGTCTTTTCCTCCTGTGCTGTGTTGTTACCAATGCGTGTGACATCATGGGTGCTTAGGAGCTTATTATAAATCAGGTGAACCTTCCTATGAAAGACTATAGCCATTTTGTTGCAAAAGGCTTGGTCTGGTCTAAACTGATTGTTCTGAGTGGGTTTGACTAACATTTGGATGGATTTGAACAGCTCCCTAGAAGAGTAACTAGCAGCCTCAAAATGTTATGGTAAAATAGTCCCGTTTAGCTTTGATAATGGCTTCCTTGTATTTTTCTTGATTTAGGTTGTAGACCTGTTTATTCTCCTTGCTATAGTCTGACCTCCAGCTTCGTTCACTTCTTCTACATTCAATTTTTATCAGTTTGAGCTCTGGTCCTTACCAAGGTGCATTTGGTGAGGATTTCTTGACTGAGATAGTTGTTTCAGGTGCAACATGGTTAGTCGCAATGCGTATCTAGTTGTCAAACTGGTAACTGCTTCATCGTTGTCTAAAACCAGTATGGGAAAGCACCTGCTAAGAGTGTTTTCTAGGTCCCTGCCCTGTATCTTGTTCCATCGTCGGATCTTCAGCCTGGAAGGTCTTCCAGGGTTAGGCGTACCGATGACTGTTGTCCTAATATCAAAGTAGATCACCCTATGGTCTGTCCAGGGTAATGGACACGTCTTGGTCACTGAGATGTCAGGAGTTTTGGTGAAAATGCCGTCCAACGTGTGACCGGCCAGATGTGTGGGTTCGGACACTAATTGAGTGAGCCCATATGCTGCCAGATTGTCCAGGAGTCTGGCAGTGTCAGCGTTAGTGTCTAGCTCCAGATGGTAGTTGAAGTCACCCAAAATAGTGATTGAAGGAAATTCTAGACAGGACTCTAATAGTGTCTGGAGGGCTTGAGAGAAGGCTTCTCTAGAGCCTGGTGGTCGGTAGACAAGAAAACCTTGGAAGAAGGATGTGTTGCCTCATTTAAAGGAAAAAAGCATCAGCTCTGCTGTGAGCTCTAAAATGTGTTGAACTCGCACCTTTATGTGCTCTCTGTGGATTACAGCTATTCCACCCCCTATATTCCCCATCCTATCTTGTCTGCTTACGGTGTACCCTGGAGGAAGGGCTGTATTCCATTCCAAATCAGATGATTGGTCGGTCCACGTTTCAGTAATAAAAATATTGTCGGGCATGTCAAACTGTAGCAGGCATTCTAGTTGGTTTATGATTAACGAGGGAACGCGTTTGTAGTAAGATGCATTTCACCGGCTGATCGTGTCTTGGTGTGGCAACTTTAATCAAGGAGGCAGTATAGGTTCTACAAGTCGGGGGGGTCGTGCAGCGCATTAAGCCTTCAGTCCCTGCCTCATTTGTCTCGGTTTCCACTGATCAAGTGTAATCCGTGCAACTGGTAGAGCTCCGCCTCACGTTTAGCATGAACTTACAGGCTGCGCGGGAAAACTGTTCCCTCATTTCTCACACACAATAAACCTGGGGTGCACAGCACTCACCTATCCTTAGATCGAACAGTTGTATCCTTGTGAAGAAGCAAGCTCTGTTTTGACCAGGGGTTCTGGCCCTGGGCCCTCTCCGGGTACCAATGGGTGCAGACGGGAGTGCCTTTGGCACGCCTTCGGGGCGCCATCTGCTTGGTCGCGCCAATGTGGATTTTATGGCCGTATGGGTGGGAGGCTAGAACGCTGGCCCCTGGCAAGGCAGGCTCGCTCTTACAGGTGGGCACCGCAGGTTGGCAGAGAGAATCAGCTAGGGGTGAGTAACAGTTTGATTCCTCATTTGTGCCACAATTTTAAACAGTTTTAAATCAATTCTATCTTTTAAAAAAACTTAAAAACCAGTATGCAGTGTGCAAAAGTGCAATATAGCAGCGACGGGAAAGCAGCAAATCTGGGAAATAACAGGGTCTAAAACACTGCGTCACAGATGCTTTGTGGTCGCACCAGTGTGGATTTTATGGCCGGTGTGGATGGGAAGCTTGAATGCTGACCCATGGAAAGGCCGGCTCGCTATTACAGGAGGGCACCGCAGGTCAGCAGAGAGAATCAACTAGGGGTCAGTAACAGTTTGATTCCTCAGTTGTGTTACAGTTTTAAAGCAATTCTATAATTTAAAATAATGTAAAAAACAGTATGCTGTGTGCAAAAGCGCAATATAGCAGCTACAGGAAAGCAGCAGTTCTGGGAAACAACGTGGTCTAAGAAGCTGCGTCTCACACATGTGAAAACTGATGCGTGATCATACAGCTCTTGATACCCGCCTTGCTGTTCTGCTGTATAAGCCTGGGTAGAGTTCCCGGAGTTACGCTAGGCGGAACTCCGCGAAGTACAAAAAAACTATGCTACGCTATGTGGAGCTCCGTAAGTGGCAGAGTGAGTTAGAACAAATAGCGTTCACAGTAATTTTCAGAACCAGGTATCTGCGCTGTGAAATTATCACAAAGGGCACCATGGACAGTGCAAGCAGGTGCAAGCGGGCACTGTTTCCTTTCTGCCGCTCGAGTAGATTTTCTACTTGTGCAGCAGCTTTCTCAACGGCTGGGTTCTCAATGCGAGCGGTCGCAAGCATATGAGCCCACTCGCATTGAGGAATCCGACCTCTCGCATAAAGAAATCTAACCAGGTAGTTGATTTCCCTCGCTCACGCTTGCCAACTTGACATTGATGAGTGTGAAAGAGGAAACATCTCACCGGTAGTTGGATTTTCCTCACTCGCGCTCGCCAACTTGATGTTAGCGAGCGAGGAAAACACCTTTTTCGGAACTCTGCGAGCTCCAAGTAATGTGAATTGCGGAAACCTCTGCAAACTCCACGAGCGGAGTGGAGTTCCCCGCCCAGGCTGACTGCTGTACTGCCAGCTGATCCCCTGGCTGGGTGATAAGGAATGCACATGCATTCCTTGAACCCAGACTGACTCCAAGGATGATCCGCCTGGCCTCCTGCCATGAAGTTGCAGGCAAATAAAATACTTCCAATCACCCTGCCTCACCAACTTGACATTGTCATCAGTCACTCTGACCTTCCAAGTGGTGCAACACCAGTCCTGGACCAATGGAAAACCTAGGCTTCTAAAGTAGATTCAGCACATTGGCCCTATTGTGTGGGTCAGAACGCAAGTATTGCTCTTTTGCGCTGTGCATCACACTAGTTGCACTTGTTGGAACGTGCACATCTACTCCATCTACTCCATTCCGTAGAACTGATTGTACTGCCGAAGTGCTACTGTGCAGTGCATTCATCATGCAATGTCAAATTGCAATTCGATGCGTCATAAAAACCAAAGCAAATGTCAGAAGCATGCTGGACACATCCATTCCACAATGTGTGTGGCAGGCTGCATACTAGGAAGTGTGAAAGTTAATTTCACTTTCTATTACAGTCTGTTAGTTTGCGCTGGGTGTCAGTGGTGTATTGAGAGTGTCTGGTGGTTTTGAGAGACTTTTGGTCTAGTTAGTGTCTGGTCTGTCTCTGTCTTTTGTAAAATGTGTACCTTTTGTGCCTTTTTGTTTTATATTGTATTAGTATTTGTCAGTGTTTTGTCAGGTGTTCATCTATTTACAGTATTATATTTTATAGGTAGGCATTGGGTTAAATGGTGTTTGTTTGGCATGTAGTATGTCAGGGAGGGATAGGGACATCTTGGGAAGGGGTTTCCTATGGCTCATTTGGCACTACCTGCCCCCAATAGTCTGTATATCCCATATGTACCATTTGTGTGAGGCATTCATACAATGTAAGGTATAAAGTCATGTTGCATCACTGTCTATAAATTCACATGCAGGAATACACAGTGGTAGCAGCAGAGAGGACATTGCACTGCTTACTTACTGGAGGGGTAAGTTAGACTGGCTAGCACTAATGCAGGCACCCTTGCATCATGGTGCAAGGGGCCCTGTTTTGTACCTAACAAAGTTTGTGTACTGATGTGTACTCCTACATGCATACACACACTCCTGAAATCCATTTACATATGTTATTGTTATATGTGCACTGATGAATGTCGCTAAGAGAGAATGAGTGCACATAAAAGTGAATATATTAAGCTAACCATGTTATTCTTATAACTGTATTCCAGATGTTAGACCTGTCATTATTAGGGTGGTCTACCCACAATCTGTTTGCCTGCTTACTTCCACTTTTTGGTGTACCTTTTTTTAGCCTTAGTACTCTGAACATTTCACCACTGCTGACCAGTGCTAAAGTGAATGCACTTCTTCTGTAAATATGCTGACATTGGTTATTATCCAATTGATACATTTAGTTAACTTTTAAGTCCCTTGTAACATGGTGTACCATATACCCAGTGCCTATAACCTAAATGCTACTAGTGGATGTCCGGTACTGATTGTGCCACCCACACAAGTAGTCTTTCAAACCTGTCTCAGGCCAGAATGCACTGTAAAGACACATTCATGGTTTGGACCATGCTGTTAAGCACAGTGTAGAAACAACACTGGGTGTGGGCTCCCAACAGTAAGGCCAAGCCTCATCCAAGTAACAAAACAACCAAGAAGCCAATACTGTAACCTCTATTCAGCTAAACTGACCTACGCGCAAAGAATTAAACTAAGTGCGGGACAGTGACCCAAATCACAGATTTAATCACTTTGATTTCAAACTTTTTTTTAGGAAAAATAGGTTGGTTCAAAATTCACCAAGATTTTTTGGGGAAAAACAAACAATACAGGGAACAATATTCATTAAAATGACATTTTCTTAAAACAAACATTAATATCACAACAATTAGTGAAAATATCTACTTTCATACTAAGTTGATCAACATATGCAAGCATCACTCACTCTCTCATACACATCATACACTCAAAACTCACTATACAGGTATAATGTCACAAACAGGTTAATTGAAAGGGAATAAATAAAGAACAAAAATGGGGAAAACACCATAGAAACAAGCTCTTGAAACAGTAAATCAGTTTCTTTTAGAATATCACACAAGAAGTAAATTATTCTTTGCAATCTTATGGTGTTGTAGAATGGTCTGTGCGCCTGCGAAATCAGTGAAGAAACAACACTGGGTGTGGGCTCCCCACAGTAAGGCCAAGCCTCATGCAAGTAACAAAACAACCAAGAAGCCAATACTGTAACCTATATTCAGCTAAACTGACCTAGGCGCAAAGAATTAAACTAAGTGCGGGACAATGACCCAAATCACAGATTTAATCACTGTTATTTCAAAAAAAAAATAGGAAAAATAGGTTGGTTCAAAATTCACCAAGAATTTTTTGGGAAACACAAACAATACAGGGAACAATATTCATAAAAATGACATTTTCTTAAAACAAACATTAATATCACAACAATTAGTGAAAATATCTACTTTCATACTAAGTTGATCAACATATGCAAGCATCACTCACTCTCTCATACACATCATACACTCAAAACTCACTATACAGGTATAATGTCACAAACAGGTTAATTGAAAGGGAATAAATAAATAACAAAAATAGGGAAAACACCATAGAAACAAGCTCTTGAAACAGTAAATCAGTTTCTTTTAGAAAATCACACAAGAAGTAAATTATTCTTTGCAATCTTATGGTGTTGTAGAATGGTCCATTTGCGCCTTGCTACGATGATCTCGTAGCAAGGCGCAAATCGCCTGTAAGTCGGACAGACGGTAACAAGAGAAGACCTCTGCCTGTGAGATCATTTGGCTACATTACCTACTCCACCATTCTCGTAGATCATTGAGTTGCACAACCATTATCATCATTTTGTTAGTGCCTGATCCACAGATGAGGTTGTCGCTTATCCCTTCAGTATAAAGATTTTTTGCAAGGAACTTAAGGATTACATTGAGGATTTCAACTATACCCCTGAAGAAGAGACTCAGGTCTCGAAATGCACTGGGTGTGAAACTAAGAATGTATATATTTTTATGATGATTGTAACTCATCAAAATATGAAAAATATCAATGATGTAAATTTTTCTTTGAATTTTGTGGAGAAATATAAAAAATATATCTGAATGAATATATGACAAAAAGTATTTGAACGTTTCATTATATGTTGTTGTTGCATGTTGTTGTCCCAGTCGCCTCTGAGGGGCTGGGCCTCTAAAGGTCATTGAACTTATGCTCAGTAGGCATTTACACAACATTGCACACTTATCGTAATATCGGAATCAATTTAAGCAGAGTGCGCCAGGTACACCATCATTTCTTGTAAGTAGATGTGGCACACATACATGCCCTAAGGGCATGTCTGTGCGCCACATGGCACTTTGAATTTTTAAAACAAATGCATTTTAAAAGGAAATCGCAAAATATCATCTACTTGGAGCAGGTGGTATTTTGCGATTCCTTAAGCCAAAATCGCAATTTGCAAGGCACCCCTACATAGCATTTAAGGAATCGCAAAATTGTGATTCCTTAAATGCTTGAACAAAATAAGGAATCGTAAGTTTAGCGATTCCTTATGTTGCTATGTGGCCCATACATACCAAAGCGCCGTATGTGGCGGAATTCCGGCGTTTACGAATCGCAAATGGCTTCATACGTATGCCCCATGGACTCTTAGACATCAACACTTTCTCCATCCATGGTACTTTCTCAGTGGGATCTACATGAGTCCTGTAGTCGGCCTGCCCTCTGTTGCAATTGGCCTGAACTTTGGATTTTCCACATTCCAGCATGGCTTTAAGCAACCTCTTAACACTATTGACTTCTAAGTACTACTTAAAAAAATTCTAAATCCAATTCTTCCCATTGGATTTTCTCTTTTTGCTCTTGTTTCACTCATAAAAGTATTCTCCCTTTTTGTAAACCTGTGTGGAGTATTATTGTGGTGTTGTCATTGTGTTACAGTGTGTGTGTGTGTTTGTTGCACAAATACATTACACATTGCCTCTTTAAATAAGCCTGCCTGCTTTGTGTCAAGCTACCAGAGGGTGAGCCAGGTTATCTTTTAGTGTGCATCTAGCTTACCCCGTCTAGGATTGTGATCCCTACTTGAACAGGTTTCATACCTTTCCAAACTAGATTCCCAATTTCTAACAATTTTTAACGTCAGATTCCAATGAATTTGCCTAAGGCAAAATTATTGAAGTGTTCCCCATCAAAGTCTTATAGGAGGGAGCCACCCACCCTCCATGGATGGAGCGGCTACCTGATGCAGAGCACGTCAAGTCAGTAATGTGTGCTGCATTGAATAGAATAGAAAGACCTTACTACTTGATTAGTAAAAACCATTGCAATGTGTTACACATAAATAAAATTATATTATATCCAAAATTGCATACTTCAATAAAAGGTACTGCTTTATAAAACGCATGCATAAAAAAGCCAGACTATTAGCACCTTTGCGAGGAAGCAGGCATAGTCAATAATAAAGCTCAGTAAATTCAGCTAAAAACAGTTACAATATCTTAGTTCTGCAAACTTTAAAAGCAGGTATGAGTAAAGTACTATCAGCTAGATTCATCAAAGACCCGTTTTGCGAGCCTTTAATAGCGATTCAAAAGGAATCGCTATTACAGACTCGCAAAACGGGATTCATGTAGGAATCGCAATATTTATTGCGATTCCTACAGCTTCCTTATTTGCGATTAGCTAATTGCTAATCGCAAATAAGGAATAACTCCCCATTCATTCCTACGGGCCTAAAGGCCCATAGGAATGAATGGGGAGTTATTCCTTATTTGCGATTAGCAATTAGCTAATCGCAAATAAGGATGCGAATTCAAGGGTGCCAGGGGTGTCCAAAGGACACACTGTAGCACCCCTGAAATGCAAATTTACACAGGTGTTGCGCACACACTTGTCCAAAGGACATGTGTGTGTGTAACATGCAATTGAAAAAAATGCACTAAAGTGCTTTTTTCTTTCATTCATTTCATGTTATATACCTATTTTCATTCATTTCATGTTATATACCTATTTTATATTTATAAATTCCGAATGTCATGTTATGAGCTTCATATTATTATATATATATATTTTTTTTTTCTCTGTTGTATTCTCTCAGGAGTATTTTGGTATATTTCTCAGTCATGCTTATAGTATATTGCATATTTTGTACAGTGCTTTATTTTTTCGCTTTCTTTCTTTTTGATTTTCTTTTCTTTTTTCGTTGTATTTTTCCTTTTTCTTCTTTTACTTCTATTATTAGAGTTTAACATTATGTAACATGTTTTACTGATGTCTTGTGCTTACCTTATTTGCGCATTGTTTCAATAATGTTTTCTTGAACTAAAAGATGCAGCTGCAAGTGCTTTTTTCTATTTTTTCGCTATTTACCACGAAGTCAGACTTCGTGGTAAATAGCGACCAAAAATTGCGAATTCGCAATTTAAAAATGGTTAATGAATTGCATTTAAGGAATCTCAAATAGAGATTCCTTAAATGCAATTCCTCGCAAATATGCGATTTCGCTAATAGCGATTTTTGCATTTGGGATGATGAATCCCAAATGCAAAAATTGCGCTCGCAAAGGGCTAGATTCGCAGAATCTGGCCCTTTACGAGCCGATTTGTCTTTCATGAATCTGGCTGTATGTCTAAAATAATTTAAAAGTGTAGCCTTGGTCACTGCAACAGGAGTTTGTGATCTGTCTTGACGTCTAAGCTCCCTGGCCAGATGGTATCAGCCTGCACCTGTTAGAAACAGTTTCAGAAAAATGTGCATTCAGGAAGAATGAATTCAGACAAAAGTGTTTTCGGAGGACCTGTACCAAGCACAATGACAGCGTAATTACCTCCCAGCCTTTCAACTGCATTAACCAGGGCTTCTTTTTTGAAAAAACAGTAAATACATTTGACCAGAGCACAGTTTAGAATGGTATTGAATGGGTCAAACAGACCACACTGCTTCCCGAATGATCTTGTGTCCTTGGCAACCCAACCCCTTCATAACAACTCCCTCCTGCCCTCTATAAGGGTGGGGCACAAGCACAGTGCATGTATTATGTCACTTTTTGTTGTTTGTAGAGCAGACATATTTCCTGTTCCTCACCCATTTTCCATGCTGGATAATAAGTTGGGACCAGATTACACCCATGCTTTTTTTTCCTAAACTGTGCCTTTGTCAAGCCATTATAAAGTTCATTTAAGTAGCACTGTTGTGGAATTTACACACTTTACTGAGGACGAAGAGCTGAGTATCCTTGCAGGGGATGGAAGGGAATTCATACTGCGAGCGGTACTTTGCTTCCACCCAGTATTCGAAGTGCACTAACAATAGTATCGGAACTGTTGTGCTGCAAGCAATTAGGGCGGTATTTATGTGAATCTCTGGAGAGTGGCTTGGATGTTGGCAGTGCAGCTGTGCCCCCTGATTTTTGTCTCACTGTGTTGACCATTTATGAGGGGTATGCACAGTGGTTATGTTTTTCAAAAAAATTTTATGAGGCAGGGGGACCGATGAGAGTGAATAAAAGTTAGCTGCTTTTTTAGCTGTGAGAGGAGTCAGCTTACTCCTCATGAGAAATAACTGGCAGGCTCCTCCTTTAAAGGCAGCCCATATGCTTAAATGCATTTTCTGCACCTGAGTTGCCTCTCCACGTAAAGGTATTTTCTTTCTTATTTTTTTTCTCTCCTGTAAGAGATGTTTCTTCATTTTAATGGCTTTTTACTGAATTTTAAATTATTTTCTTCCGCTGTTGATACTACTGGAGCATTGCTCCAGCATAGAAAAGGTTTCCAGCAGCATTTTGTGGAAGTTTGAACAGAATTTCAGTCTATGCTCTGTGTCTCCATTTTGCTGACATGCATGCTGTGGGAGTTCTAGCTACTGCATCAGTTTTATGTGTTGGAGCAATATTTACCTGCCACTGGCTGGGCTGCTATGCTTATTTTGCGTGCCTCTAATACATGGGCAGATCAAAAGCTATTCACTCCACACTTCAGTCTCCAGTACGTAAATCGTGCAGGTGTTTATCGACATTGGATGTTTTCCATCATAGTGGAAGATCTCACTTCAATTACAGGGTCAAATTCGGTCTCTTCTCATATCTCATCTGCAGTTTCATCTCAAAGCCATGTCAGGAAGTCAAGTTAAGAGGCTTCAAAAAGCCCCACCTTTGCCTAAAAAATCTGTACCTGGCACTTTTCTTGACCAGGGCCGGTTCTAGGATTTTTTGGGGCCTCGGGCCAAAAGGGAATGTGTGAGGATCCTCTAATTTGCATACATGACTTATTCAGGGCCCCAGAACTGCTTTGTTTGGACTCCTCCTGGGCCACAGATCCTCCTCGCAGCCACCTACAAGATCCCTGTCATGAACCCAATTGCAAAGAGACGCCTTTCTTTCAATTGAATTGGCAGGAGTACAAGAGGGACGGTGGTGTGTTGAATTGGTGAGGGCCCCATGCTGGTGGGCTGAGTGCATTGCCCTGGGCTGCTGCCCACACTATCCCAGCCTAGCGTTGGCCCTTCTCTTGACCATTTATTGGCATAAATTAGAGCTCTGCGTCCTTTTATAGAGGACACTAATGATGAATTGTAAATTGTGTGCCGCTCGCAGTTGTAGACTTTAAGTGTTGGGATACCTTTGCCTGCCAGCTGCTCGGGGACATTTTCCTCACCTGCTTTGCCTGAACTTGCCGACTTAGGGCTAACGTTTGTGCGGGACTGCGAGGACCAGTGGGCTTTGCGGCGCGTGACCTGCCGCACCTGGGCCCTCTTCTCGTCCCACCTCCCTGCACATCAAAACGACTCGCGGCCCCCGCTACGCGGGAGCCGCTCGCAGTTGTAGACTTTAAGTGTTGGGATACCTTTGCCTGCCAGCTGCTCGGGGACATTTTCCTCACCTGCTTTGCCTGAACTTGCCGACTTGGGGCTAATGTTTGTGCGGGACTGCGAGGAGCAGTGGGCTTTGCGGCGCGTGACCTGCCGCACCTGGGCCCTCGTCCCACCCACACCTCCTCCTACATGAAACGCCCATATCCACGTTACGCCGGACGCGCACGGGCGCGCGTGGGGCGAAGACCGGGCCAAGGGTGGGCCCGTATAAAGCCCGTTCAAGGCCACTCAAGACCGGACCGGACCACCCCTGTTTTCCCTGCTAGCTTGGAACTGTATGTACGCTGTTGTCATTTATTGCAATCCAGTATTTAGTGTTTATAACTCTGTTCTTAAAGGATGTCCACACGTGAGAGCAGGAGCAAGGCTGCATTGGGAGGGCCCCAGTTAACAGGCACACTAGACAACTTTATAATAAGGGCCAATTCGGTAATAGACCAAGGCATTAGCCTAATGGAACGAAGGGTGTTCGCAGGACTTAGCTATGGCCAAAAGATCATCTATGGGCCATTTTGCAACCGCACGCACCCCTGAACACATCAATAGATCAAATCTTTTAGAGACGCAAGCAGTCGTGCACAGTATGCCTAACGCATTATTGCAACCACAAACGCAGTCTCTAACTGACCCGTTACCACTTACTTTATCGGAGGATCCTCTGGAAATTACACCTGTTGAAGTTCAGGAAGAATCAAATACTAGGCAACTGCGGGAGCGAAGGGAGGGCGCCATACCGAAAAGAAAACGCGCTAACACCACAGTCCCAGGTGGCAGAAAACCTAAGGTAGCCAAAGCTCGGGACTTTAGCGACATATCGAGCAAGCAAGGGGAAGAACAAGGGCATGTTATGCAGATTGGAAAGGATGCACCGCTGTCAGACACATTGAATATAATCCTAGATACTAGACCTGTAGACGATGCTGAACAATCTGGGGAAGATGCTTAAAACTCTTCTAACACCCCTGGAAATTAGACTATTACATATTGAAAATCAGCTCCTTGAATTGGAAAAGAGTATAATTATTTTGACAAGCCCCAGGGTAGAAAAAGCACTACGTAAAGAATCTGTGGGTACTGTACCAAAAGGCCAAGCAACAAATATGCCCTCGCAATTGACACAAAGACCAAATATAACCCCTTACAGGTTCCAGTGAGGAAATCGTTAGAAAACTCCCCTGTAACCAACGACCACCTTAGACAAGAAACGACAAGCTCCAATATTAATATTCCAAACCCAAGAAAGCATTCGATAGGGAGGGTATCAAAGGGCGGTCTCTCCATTAATTTACCTCCAGAAGTCTGCCCACTTGTAGTGGTATTGACAGGGGTCCCGGACCTGAACAATCAAACTGAGGAATCCTTTTGGGCATTAAAAAACAAAGTATCATATTGGCTCAATACCAACAGACCCCTACCACCACACTTGACGAGCAAAATCCTAATGGTACGAAGGGTGTCCTGGGTGGGACATAATAGAAAAACAACCCACGGGGATTGCGTGGTAGTAAATTTTGAGGACACACGAACGGTGGACTATATCTGCACGTGGAGATCCCAAAATAACAGGGCTGCCATAGAAACCAGATCGCTCTCATATTTCTACTCGCCCGAGGATCGATCTGATGGTGGAGGATATTGGACCAGGGCCACATACCAAGCACGGGGCGGGATGGAACACGGGGGCCATAGATACACTAATAGCTGGGGAGGGGTACCCACAGCCAATAGGTTTTCCTGTCTAGAAATGGTGGATTGACTGCAGCGGACCAGGGACAAATCAACTGGTACTAGTGAGGGGCCGCGCATCCAAAACTTCATGACCACCCATGTTTTAAGAATAGGAAGGGATGAAGTGGGAAACCGTGGCCAAGGCAACTTTAACTGCTGCAGTTTATTGGAAAAAGCAGGAAATGTCAACATTGATCTTGGTGGGGGCAAGTTGGGGCTTGACTGCGCCCAGGGAGTCACAGTTGTTGGTACCGACCAAGACCTGGAAAGACGAACGCTGCTAGGGAGTCCAGAGGTATGCTCAGTACTTGTGCCATGTGATAACGGCATAATACGCATAATTTCATGCTGTTGCAGAATGTATAAATATAAAGGAGACCAAAATATAATAAATGTATAAAAATATTGGTTTTTCCTCCCTTTGATAAATTATTGTTCAATAAAAATACACAAACCCTATTTGTACCGTGCACTCTGTTGATGATTTAGTGTTCCTATTTTCTTGTCAGTAAATATCCACCCTATAACCCTGTTCCTAATTATTGTATTGACACACGGCCATATATCCCGAAATTAGGAACTCTAGTCGGGGGTACCCCTTTCCTTTCTTTCATACATTATCTCCACAGCCTGTCTGTGCGGGGGTTTATTTAGTATTATTATTTTTTGGTTGCAACTGGCGTTCTTTATCTGTTTTCGCCTGGGATTCAGTACTGTACACACCCCTCTTTTTATACCAAAAAAAAGCCTTATAGTCTATTGCACTTTTTACACTTATCCAACTGTGACACTTATTTATCACAATTTCACTTTTCTCTTTTCCGTATTCCCACTTTCACCTGTTTTCCTGTTCTAGACATCATGGACAAACTGCTCACCTTTGGGTTTTCGGATGACGATTTCGTCTCCATGGTTGGAGATCTTGCTACTGCAGACAATCCAACCAATATTGATTTACAAACTAACACCGAATACTAACAACTCTTAGCCCTGAAGAAAAAGACAAAAAGAATAGAGCTGCATGGCCACTTCATGCTCCAATATCTTAAAGCAGGAGTTATTCCCCAAGGCCTAAGAGTCAAAAACATCCCTGGACTATTTGTACAGATCCGCAGGTTCCTAGAAAGATGGTCCCTTATAGCAAACAGATGTTCAAGGGACCTTATGATGTTGATTGTGGAAACAGCAAAACATCTAGTGGAAACCTTGCTGTCAGAAATAAAAGACCTTGAACTTAAACTCAAAAACTGTTCTGCGGTAGAAGACGCAGTAAAAAAATTAGAAGGCATGGAACAAGAGATGCAATCCTACAGTGACTACCTTCTTAAAAGAAAAACGGACAAACTTAAAAAAGATGTCCAATACTTCAGCCAAGAAAAAGTCTATCCCTATCTGGCAGACAACTACTACCAGCCAGAACCACTTGGCGACATACCAAACACATCCAACCAACAACAAATCCCCAAAAAAGTAACCACTTTTTCAGACACTTCAGGGTCCGACAATGGCAGCAATAACGGTGATAATGACCCCAGAGGAGGATACAATAGAGGCAATAGGCCTTTTTTATCCAGGCGAGGGAATTCCCGGGGACGATGGAAACCCCGATACCAACCGAGATTCAGAGGCAACTACCAACAGCCCAATCAATACTACCCTCCACCTCCAAATCAACAATACCCTGGACCGCCCATGCACACCTATGTACCACCTCAGAACTTCCAGGAAGCTCCAGTCATGTATCCCAACCCCAATCAATACCTAGTGACGCGCCATGCACAATATTGGCGCGATTAGAACAAATCCCAATTTTCAATCTTAGCAAGAATCCACTGAATTCTGTAACAGAAAAACTACTGACCAAAGGCTTAACCTTTGTTCCACATTGCACCATCAACAAGTTTGAACTTTTCAAGGATCTGATGAGCTTTTTTAGGAAAATCAGACTCCAGAACTATTTTGAAAATACCAACCCTGATCTAGAGGGAATGATCAATCTATCAGGACTCAAACCCCGGTCAACCTTCTTGCCCTCTCTAGAACAAGTCTCTCCAGAAATAGCCATATTTGAGCATGCAGTTTTTAACAAATTGACAGCTGCCACCAAATACATACCGCCACCTAACTACAACATCACACATGATGAACATCAAGCCTTAACAGCACTTAAAACAAACAAAGATATCACCATCAAATGCTGTGATAAAGGAGGCGGCATTGTGGTGTTAGACACCGATTTATATATCCAGAACATGGAGAAATTACTACATGATGAGAGGCACTACATCGCGATCAAAAAAGATCCGACCAAACGAGTCCAGTCTATGATTCTTGACTTGACTACGAAAGCACTCAGTGATGACATCATTTGTGATAAGGAATGACAATTCCTTAATGTAAATCAACCCAAGATGGCTGCGATATACGGAGTCCCCAAGATCCATAAAAACAGCACGGATCCACCCTATAGACCCATAGTGACCACCATTGGGTCTAGTACGGAACCCTTGTCCAAATATTTGGACACCATCTTGAGACCGTACTTCTCGAGAATTCCGTCCTATATAAAAGACACAAGGGACATCATCAATACAGTAGAAAAATTGCCCTTCAACCCAGAAACACAATGGCTGGTCACTATGGACATTGAGGCTCTATATTCGAACATCCCGCAATCAGGAGCAATCACAGCTGTATCCTGGTTTATAGATACATATGAGGTAGAATGCTCCAAAACTTTTATTATAGATTGCCTCAAAATAGTCCTATCGGAAAACACCTTTGACTTCAATGGCTCCCTATACCAACAAACGAAGGGTGTAAGTATGGGGGCTTCATGTGCGCCCACTGTGGCGAATATATACATGGCCTCATATGAATCCAAATTCATCTATAATGATGTTGCCCCTTTTAGCGAGTCTGTTACATCATGGTCTCGCTTTATTGATGATGTCTTTTTCATTTGGTCCTCAGAAACAGAATCTGTTCACACTTTTGTGTCATGGCTAAACCTCTGTGATCAGAACATTCTTTTCACAGCCACAACCAGCCAAACATGTGTAGAATTCCTGGACATCAGCATTTCTAGTAAGAACCGCCAACTAACTGTAGATCTGTTTGTGAAGCCTACCGCTCGCAATACATTACTACACTATACCAGCTATCATCCGTTGACCCAAAAATCAAGTATTCCATTTGGGCAATTCCTTCGAGTTCGAAGGAACTGTACCTCACTCACAGACTTTGACACCAGAGCAGAAGAAATGAAAAGCAAATTCATATCGCGAGGCTACCCTAAGCGCCTAATTCGTGAATCCTATAAAAGAGCTAGGTTCTTTGACAGACAACATCTTTTAACACCACAGATCAAAGAACCCAGCCCCAAAATGGTTTTTGTCACTAGGCATTCCACCATGAACGCTAAACTCCAGCACATAGTGTTTTCCAACTGGCATATATTGAATGCCACAAAACCTAAGGAACATCAGCTACCCAAACCAGTGTTCGCTTATAGGAAAAATAAGAATCTTAAAGACTTGATCGTACGGTCAAGAATGGAACAAAAAAACACCGAACCCGTACAAAGGTCTATTAGCGATATGAAACCGGTTGTGGGCAATTTCAAATGCTCCACGTGTATTGCATGTGACTCAGCCATTGAAACTAAACAATGGATTTTCAACACCCGAACTCTCACGTCCCAAACCATGACGAACTGCAAGACCAAAAATGTGGTCTACTTACTGCTCTGTCCTTGCAACCTGGGCTATGTGGGGGAAACCGCCCGCATGATGTCCACCCGTCTATCTGAACACAGATCGGCTATACGCATGGGGAAAATCCAACCACCTCTAGTTAAACATTTCAAAGAGGCTCAACACCATCCAAATGACATACGGTGGTATATCTTGGAAAAAATACGTAAATCCTCAGGCACTTTGAGTACTCAGACACGCAAATGCAGAGAAGTGTACTGGATTTTTTCTCTGGACACCTATACAAAAGGGTTAAATAACGAAATACCTTGGGAACAGGTACTTAAATACAATTATGGTTAATGTACCCATTGGTTTTCGCTCAACATCTGTATATTGACACCACTACGTTATGATATGGAACATATTCAGTCCACATTCTGAAAATATGTTGTGGACCACATAGATAGCCATGTCAACTCAGGGAGCCCTAACTGCACCATAGAACAAAGAACTGCAACAGGATAAAGACAGAATATTGTTTACTCCATCCCTAACACATGGCACTCCTAAGTCATCCACATTGGCCATCATGTTTTACAAGTCCTCAACATTGGTCGCTATGACCTTCACTGACATTTTTCAGTAACTTGGGCTTATACATCGACTTAAGAGGTACACCCAATGCTTTTTCAGAGACATCATTTATTTCTTTTATTTTTATTTTTTACTATGCATATCATTCACTATATAGACACATAATAACACAGTGCTAATTCAATTATTCGTCACATAATTAGTACCCACAAATTTCTCCTAACTTGGCTGCAATGTCACAATCATTACCGCGTAGAGAACATTAGCATATTATCGTTCTCATTTCCATAACACCATCAGTACGTACATCCCTTTCCAATATGGCCGCCGCGTTACTCCGAACCCTTCAAGGAGAACTCTTCGTAGTTCCGGGTTCATACTTTGCCCACGTTGACCTTCCGCCTACATGCGCGCGCAATTCGAATACAAAAGGAACCACCTGGTAGTACTGTTTCCCTTTCCAAACAGCAACCGGGACGCGAATCTGCCAGAAACCACGATTGGAAGGCACGCCAGACTCCTTAACCAGGTACGCATCCGCTCATTTGTGCGTACACACTCGGAGCGCAAATAGAACAATTTGTAATGGCCCGTTTTCCGTTTTTCTTTAATTAGCGGCCGGCACCCACCATTGGGAAGCACGCCGGACCGCCTTAACAGGTACATTTTCGCGGCTCTAATTTATCCCAGCCCACATCCATCCACACAGAACCTCTCTCTTTGTGAGGTCGGTTAACCCCCAGTGTTCCATCCTGTCCCCAGATTAACTTCACGAGAGTCTTGCTCCATATGCTACGAGTCTGCCTACCGCAAGCAGAGAGAATCCGTCATTGGGGCACATATCGGACTTCAGTAAAAGGTATGCCCGTTCCGTTTTTGTCCCCACTAATAACTTCATTAGTCCCTCCAGTTAACTCTTGGACATATGGATCGAGCACCATTTCTTATTTCCACAGAAATTACTGACTAGCTCCATCACCGCCACCCGACCACCTGTAAAACTTAAGACCCAGAGACTCTTTCTATTGGAGGATTCAGCGCACCTACAGATAGGTATTGCGAATCTCTTCAAGTAATCACACAATGTATTCCAGCATCGGTACATATTTGGACCCCCATGTTGTTTCAAACCCCCCTCCCCCCCCCCCTTCTCATTCCCAGCATAACTCGCATCCATAAATGTGACTGTATCATTAAAGAAACCTTTTAACCATATATTTCAATTTCCCATGCCTTTTACAGTTTCTTGTCTATTGCGACGATGGTCATTTACTTACAACCATATCACTAATGGTTACCATCGATCCTGTCCGCATATAGGTACTCCTTGTTATTATATCTCACAGTTATACAGTCTCACTGTGTTTTCATCTCATGTTCCAACCATAATAAATAACCTAATATATCATTCTACTAGAGTACCACCTTTCTCAACTGGCAACCTAAAAGATCTTACCCATTACTCCTGTGTCAACACCGCAGGACGCCACACCCATCAGTTTCCGGTGAGCACTTTTCTTTCTCTATCCCTCCCTTCCTATCTTTCTATGTTTGTCATATACATCTTCCACCTAGTTGCCTCTTGGGGTTTCGTTTCATTCCAGTTTTCCATTTTTTATCTCCCAATTCAAAACTGGTACTTGGTATACACAAGCAGATCACCTTTATCCATCTATTTGGTCCTCATTATGTGAGAGCATTTGCGATCACATTTACCATCCTTGAAGGCATGCCCAATATAGAGGCCGCCTTGTTCCAAATGTATATAAATGTATAGAAAAGCTATGACTGCCATCACATGTAAAATAATTCATGAAGCATCAAGAAAGTCACCATTCTGAATATGTGAAAATATGTATATATAAAATTGTGTATAGAAAAATATATAAATAGCTGTAAATATGTGCACTAAATAGAAGTAATGTGTTGTAATCTACCTCAGTACTGTTTTCCTTTTAGCTTTCATCTCATTTTTGTATAGATGTGATGTTTTTAGACTTTATATTGTAAATATTATTAGGATACTATACTGACACTGATAGGAACCTTTTTCTCATATATATGTTTTTTCTTTATTTCTTTTTTGTGGGTGCATAGGTACTTCAGAACAATTCATCATGGCTTCCTGATGAAGGCTAAAAAGCCGAAACGCGCGTAGTAGTAGTAATCAAATCTTTAGCCATGTTTTTTAATATAATCATCTAGACAGTATCACAAATGTAAATTATAAATAATCTGCATAGAGAAACAAATACGCATAATTTCATGCTGTTGCAGAATGTATAAATATAAAGGAGACCAAAATATAATAAATGTATAAAAAATATTGGTTTTTCCTCCCTTTGATAAATTATTGTTCAATAAAAATACACAAACCCTATTTGTACCGTGCACTCTGTTGATGATTTAGTGTTCCTATTTTCTTGTGAGTAAATATCCACCCTATAACCCTGTTCCTAATTATTGTATTGACACACGGCCATATATCCCGAAATTAGGAACTCTAGTCGGGGGTACCCCTTTCCTTTCTTTCATACATAGGTAAATACCCCAACAAACTGGTGGGTAGGAGTCCCATTGGTGCGATATGTACAGAAACCACATGTACGAAGAATGGCCCTCTAACCCAGGAGCAAATGTATAACTTCAAACTTTTTGTTCCAAATATGAAATTTATATCTTGGAATATAGCTGGGCTAACCAAAAATCTGAGAGACCCTGATTGGTCCAACTATATTGAATCAAGTGCACTTTGCTTTCTGCAGGAAACATGGTTACTTAGCACCCCTCATAGAGTAGGCTATAAGACATTTGGGAGCAATGCAATACCTGGGTAAAAGTAACTTTGAAAATCTAGGTTGAAGTAATTGATACCAACTTCATGGATATATTGGCACTAAAAGCCACTACACGTGACGGGAAGGAACTTTACCTAATTAATGTCTATATAGACCCTACGCTCTATCGAAAGAGTCAGTAACCCTGGGGAAACTGGACACTTTCTTAAATAGAATGGTAGACAAACAATCAATAATAATAGCGGGTGACTTGAACTGCAGCTACGAACCAATCCTGGGTCTGGGTGATGTATTCGATGAGGAAGACAGAGCGAATAACATTCCCTTGTTAGAGAACATAGATCCGGTGCATTGCTCAGTCTTGGCTGTCCAAATAACGAAGTTGTCTGCGGAACACGGCCTAAGGACCTGTAATGGCCGCCTTCCGGCAGATTTATCAAAAAGACCAACTTTTGTAAGAAACAATTCAAAAAGCAACCTTGACTTTATAATTGTTTCTTTGGACATTTGGCAATACATGTTCGACTTAGAGGTCAAAGACAGATCAGAGAGCGACCATCGCCCACTGGACCTATCATTCGATCCATGTTTACTTAATGGGGCTGGTACTGATAATCTAATAAACGCCCAAACCGGTATTTGTGATGAAATACTGGTCAGTAATAATAGGCGTACTTTAAAATGGTCCCATATATTGGAGCGTGGTGAAGTCTTGGCAGAAATGTATTTACTTCTAGCTAATACGTTCTCTTCCCATGTAAACGTAATATCGGAGGCAGATAACCCTTCTACCTTCATTAACTTACATAATGAGTCCTTCAAAACATTAAAATTAATGGTAACCAAAATGCCCAAAAATAACCATCAAAAGCTAAACAATTTATCCCACAAAAAGCCATGGTATGGCAAAATTTGTCGCCAAGCTAAGGCAAGTCTCCTGTTGGCTGTAAAAACTAAAACCCCAGTTGAAATTAGGTTGGCGAGGAAAAAATATAAACATACCCAGGAGGTTGCGAAAAAAGCCTGGGAAGAAGCAAGCTGGGCTGATTTGCTGGTAGCAGCTAAGACCAAGGACAATGTCGGGTTTTGGAGACTGGTGGCAAATGGGAACCATGTAGGAAGAGTAGCTAAAGACGTATACCTTGATGAGCTTACTTTGGTTAACCACTTTACCGCTCTATTTAAAAAACCTGACTCTGTAGACGCTGCTGGTGAGGATGCCCCATGGCTCAATCCTTGTGAAACCAGACTGGAATTTAGTATAGAGGAAACCGAAATGGACATCAATGCTGTTAAAAACGGCAAAGCACCAGGCCTAGACAAAGTTCCTGGTGACCTCTATAAACATGAGTTAAGTGTTTGGGCGACTTACATAAACTATCTGTGCAATAAATTGGCGTCCGGGGTAGATTTTCCAGACAGCTGGAGGGGCGCGGAGATCGTTTTAATTTTTAAAAAGGGTGATCGGTTAGATTCATCTAATTATCACCCAATTAGCCTATTGGACATCCTGCAAAAAATTTATTCTAGGCACATTTTAGCCAGAGTGAATCTGTGGATGGAAGACATCTCGGTGCTTACTAAGTTTCAAGCAGGGTTTAGGAACAAAGTAAGCATTGTAGATCAAGTCTTTAGACTTTGCTGCCTCTGCTGGAAGTACGTGCACATAAGAAAGGGACATCTTTACGTCGTGTTTGTAGACCTTAGAGCGGAGTTCGATTTAGTATCACAAGATCTTCTATGGGAATCTCTACACTCACAAGGGTTGCCAGCCTGCCTGCTTCACCAGATAATAGGGCTGCATGCGAAGAATTTCGCAAAAGTACGATGGGGACCAAATGGGGAACTATCACAGAACATACCAATTGAGCGCGGGGTCCGCCAGGGCTGCATGCTTGCCCCCACGCTATTTTCATTGTTTGTGAACGATATCCCTACTCATCTGGCAGCCTGTAACAATGACTCCCCAAAACTGATTGGTGAGAGGGCATCCGCGCTATTATTCGCGGATGATACCATATTAATCTCCCAAACTTCCAGAGGTCTTCAGGCACTATTATATTCATTCCACCAGTATTGTAATAAAAAGGGACTAGAGATAAATGCAACAAAACGAAGTGCAAGGCCCTAAATCCCCACAAATCCTAAAAGGGGAATCTGGTACTAAATGGTCAAAAATTAGAATCTGTTCAGAACTTCTCTTACTTGGGGGTTTCCCTCGATTCTAAATTTTCATGGTAGACCCAAATAGAGAAGAGTAAACTGATATTCACGCAAAATACTATACCCATTTCGAAAAAGCATGGCACAAGCTCTAGTAAAGCCGTTTCGCCGGCATTGGAGATATTTAAGTTCAAGGCCCAGTCTGCAGCATTGTATGGGGCTGAAATTTGAAGGCCAACCCCAAGAATGCCTTCATAATCAATGAAAATAAATTCTTGAGAAGCCTCGTGAAGATGCCAAATGGCACTCCTCTAGTGCCATTAATGCTGGACATTAATGTCAGAGGAACAGATCATTACACTATTCTACTCCTCCTAACTTTTTGCGTGAGGCTCTGGTCCACACCAGAACTCATAGACTATAGGAATGGTTTAAAAGAACTAATGAGTCTGTGTGTGTCAAAATCCAATGCCTGGCTTAAACATGTTTGTTTCTGGTTTATAAAAATTGGCCTGCCCCAGTTTTGGGATGAACCAGAAAATTTACCCCAAAACTCTAAAAAATTGGTGAATACTGCCTTTTGGGGTTTTATCGAGTACTCCATGACTTACGAGCATAGAGGTGGAACACTAACAAATACCTTTCTGATCTTCAAGGACAGTCCCAGTTTTGAGAATTTCCTTGATGAGATCGAACCTCCTCTAGCCAAAAGCTTATTTATGAAACCGAGGTATGGTAACCTTATGAACTTTGGCTAGATGGTGCAGGGAGGGTAAAACAGGGCAAAACGATTCAATGTTAAGTGACCTTCGCATTATGTTCCAGGACAATTCCAAGGAGGATGGTCAGCATATTCTTTTCTTCTGTCCTGCGTATGTGTCAGCCAGGAGACAGTGGATTAAGCCTCTATGTAACCTTCTTGGCATTAGATCATGTAAGGAGGCTCCGAGAATTATTTAATCAGATACTAGGAGAATGATTGTATTTAGTATCAGTAGATTTCTTCTTTCTATCAATTTCGTTTGCAATAAGAAAGGCTTCAAATTGTAAGATTGAAATGTAGGGAATCTTTCTGTATTCAATCTTATTTGTTCCTTTGTCCATTTTTAATATCTTTTTAGTTTGTCTTGGTTTTTAAATGTTTCTATGATGTACTAGTGTATGCATATGCTTTTTAAATATTTATGGATCTTTTGTTCAACGATCTCTCCCCTCCTGCACTGTTCTATACAACCGTATTTATTTCCTCATTTATTGAAAATACTTTGTATTAGTTAATGTTATCATGATCAGCTGATTTGTGTATCTTTTCTGGCTTAAACAGTGCCGAAATAAAGATTAAAAAATTGTAAACTCTCAGTTATAGATGGTCATTCATGGAGGAATGTTTGTCTTCAGCAGAGCAACAAATCACACACTTTAATGACACATCTCTAAAAGTGAACTCCCTACAGTTACAGGTTTCTTCTCTACAGAGACAGGTCGAAGACCTTGAAAATTGTAACCAAATGAACAACAAGTGCATGTATGGCCTTCCCAGTGGAACAGAAGGGGCTGACTCTATCTCTTTCTTTCTTTCTTAAGTCTTTTTTACCTCAGATCTTGCATTTTCCAAAAAGTCTGCAACATAACATAAAGAGAGCTTACAGATTGGGTCACCCTCCTTTGACTGCTTCACCTCCTAAAAGACCTAGAGGTGTCATTCTGGTCTTTTTGAAGTATACATATTTAATGCAGGTTATATCCACAGCTCGTCCCCTTAAAAGAATGTCCTAATCAGGGTATGCTTTTTCTTTTTCTCAGAGACTTCCTGAGTATGACACATGCCCTTCACTTCATTGGAGCCCAGTTTAGACTTTTCCATCCCTGCTTTTTCAAAGTCACTCACAACCATCTTGTTTGAGGGATTTTCTCACATTTTACAAGGCAGATGTCATGTCATGTATATTGTTTCCTCACCCTCTACAAAGTAACCACCTTTTGCTGCTGAGTTTGCTTATCACTTTTGCTGTTTTAAAATTATACTATGCTATTCTTGTTGATGAGCTTTATTGTTCTTGTATAATAAATTAGGGTTTATTTTTCGATTTAACAATATGTAGTGTTCTCTCTTACCCTATAGGTGTTTTTTATGCTATGGTTCTGTTTGTTCCCCATTACTTGAGACACCACCTCTCCCATGACACCCCCTCTGGATCGGACATGATATCTTCTTCATGTGGTCCCTCCCCTATCTTTATTGGGTGTTTGTTAGGTATGTTATTCATTCTGGTTGTTTGTTGGCCCCGTCTTTGCTATATTAATGTTTAAAGTATTGTGTTTTCTCTCTTTGGGTTTCTTTTTCTTCTTTTCTCCTTCTGTCTTTCTTTGCTTTTCTTTCTTAGCTTACATTTTTTTACCCTTGTCTTATTTCTTGCAGAATATTCCTTCTTCTATGGCTTCTGTGGCTTTACTGTATTCTCTCTGAATTAATATCTAATTGTTTTCTTCATTCTGTTTGTCTGCCATTGTGTTGACAATGGTTTCGGTTTCCTGGAATGTCAGGGGTCTGAACTCTCCAATTAAAAAACAACACGTTCTTCTCACTCATTTGTCAACAACGTATTGCCCACACAGCTTTTTATGCAGGAATCTCATCTTTTGGAAATAGAATCTAGTAAATTAAAGAGGAGATGGGTGGGTGATGTCTTCTTATCAAGAACAGGAGAACCTCCCCTAGGTCCAAATATAAAGAAAGGCAAACGCTCTAATCTATGATTCAAAACATCATCATTGTCCCACACAAGACTTATTTATTTGAAAATCACATGTCTATTTATTTTCTAGAAAAAATTATTTTCATTTATAAATCCAATCCAATAGCAGTAAAGACATAAATGTATATACAAACTCTATTTACATTTCGAACACAAAAATGCAGCCTGCCCACTCACCACTTCAATATAATCACCAATCACACTCAATCAGACCATCATCAGTCATACCACTCAACAATATGTACAGAATCACACACAAATCACAAAAGAAAAACATTCCTATATATACATCATTTAAAAATGGCATACAAAAAGAAGAAGACAATAAAACAACAAAAGAACAAGCGCCGACGCGCGTTTCGGAACAGGACCGATATCATCCAATCCTTCGTCAGGGCGCAAATAGGTACATAGAAGTTCTCCAATCATTTTTCAAACCATCAGCAATATACAAAAATATTCAAAACTATAATTATTTACAATGATTTTTATCAAGTTTTTCGTTGAAAGATGAAATCCAGGCTGCAGCTTCACATCACATTGTTCAATCATATCCCTATCCTCAGAAAGGGGAAAAACATAGGCAATGCACGATGGCAAGAGGATGCTTCACAGAGGGGCACAGTTTCAGCTCCAAGGGATGGTAGATCTAGGTCCAGGATGAAATTCCCAACGTTAGTTCAGTCTGTAGTGTATAAGTTCAGGCTCCCCACAATTACTGTCCAGTAAAAGAGGGCCTCAGAGTCCAGGGAAGGCCAAGGGCCTACACGAAGTTTACAAATTCCAAACAATATTCTAGTTGATTTATGAAGTACCCCGGGGGGAGAATTCTCGTAACGCAAAGAAATAGCGCGTCTCTTCAAATAGCGTCGTGGCGGCCATTTGTGTTAATGGCCTGACGTCTTCTTTTTTATCCTACAGAGAGGGGTCCATCAAGATTGTCCTCTTTTCCCCTTCCTTTTTAACTTTGCATTAGAACAATTTTTATCTTGGATCCGCCAGAATGTTAATATTCATGGTCTCGGGTTATAAGTTGAGTACCGACAAATGCAAAATGTTGCCCCTTAATAAATTCCCTTTTAGTTGTGTTTTTCTTCTTCCCATTTTACATGGCAATCTTAAACAACTTAAATACCTTGATCTCTAAATCTCTTCCTCCCTCACCTCTTTTATTTGAATTAATATGGACAATTGTACTCATACAATTTTTTCTCTACCTGGTATATGCAATCATCTTTACCTGTCTTGGTGGGGGTATCTTGACACCATTAGGATGATGCTGGTTTCTATTATTCTTTTTACTCTTTCTAACATTCCCTAACATGTTCCTCTCTAAAGCAAGCTAAAACGGCCTAAAGTGGAAGGTGAATACACTTTCCTGATTTCGACAAGTACCATAAGTCTTTTTTTTTGCAACAATCCTCTAATTAGATTGCACCCTCCTCGCAATATACTCTGTTGTGGGTTTATTTGGAACTGGCTTTTTTATCTCCTTTTTCGTTTTCAGAATTCCTGACCTTCATGCGAAATCCTAACAAATGTCTACTCCTATTATCAATAATGCCTGCAAAATATTATCTTCTCTATTCTCCAACAGGTCTGCACTCATTTCTTATTTCTACTATATGGAATGACCAATTTATTCAGGTGAAGACACATCCTATTTACTGGCATTCCTGGGTTGATTTGGGTTAATCAATTATTTAATTGGGATTCATTCCAGACAACAAAAAAGGTGGGGGGTGGCCATCATTTATAAAGATCTGTATGCCATGACCTCCTCGAGACCCCTCGATCTAAAGAGAATACCTACAAATCAATCCAATGATCTCATTAACAGGCCTGCTTATCTACAGGCCACCGGACTATGTAGCTGCTATCACTCTTGATCTTTGCAACTACATTATACAATATTCACTGGCCCACTCACATTTTTTGGCTCTGGGGGATTTTAACCTCCACGTTAACAACCCCAATTGCCCTCCAGCAGCCCAATTTATGGCTTCATTAGAAGCTGCTAATTTAGCACAAATAATTATGAGTCCTAGTCATAGGCAGGATTTAATCTTTTCAAATATTCAGGATATTTCAGCAGATGCGCCGCAACCATTAGTCTGGTCAGATCATTATTTGATCCCTTTCTCAGTTAAACTGGCCAATTTCGGCTTGGCAAGCGGTAAGCGCTCCACTATGAAGAGAAAGTGGAATAATCTAACTGCTGAAACTTTAGGCCCTATCTTAGAAAGATCCCTACCTGCTCGCACCTCCGACCCGAAAAGGATGCTTTGACATTTAACCAATGGGTTGCGTCGGCAGTGGATACCGTCGCTCCTGCTAAACTGGTGATATCACGTAGACTATCTCCAACAGCACCTTGGTTTTCAGAGGCACTTATGGAAGAAAAAAGGAACTGCAAAAGACTTGAACGTCTGTGGAGACAAAAGTACTGTGACACAGCTAAGCGGTGCTACAAAAACACCTGAAAAATTTACGCAAATCGATAAAAATGGCGAAAGGCAACTTTTTGGCTTCCTGTATTCAGGAAGCAGATCAACCAAGTAAAGAAGTCTTTAGAGTAGTGCAATCCTTTCTTAAACCCAGAGCAATTGAGATGGATGCGACCTCGACACCAGGTCTGTGGGAAGACATCTCTAATTTCTTCCAAATCAAAATTCAAAAGGTATATGACACCTTCCCGCACCGGCTGCGACAGAGAAATCGGACCTCTCTTTTGTCCCTAAGTTGGTCCCGTCCTTGGTACACTTCTGCCCTATCTCGCAACACGAGGCTCTGGCGGAGATTGATAGGTGCAAATCTGGGGCCCCGGATGATCCTTGCCCACCTAAACTATGGAATAGGATAACCCTGATTTTGTTAGATACACTCACCCACATCTGGAACACATCCCTCTCTACCGGAGTTTTTCCTGATGTTTGGAAGCATGCCACATTGCTGCCCTTGAAAAAAAAAATGGCTGATTTTAGCAATCTCAGGCCGATTTCACTCCTGCCTGCACCAGGAAAAATGTTGGAGAAACTGGTCTAACGCCAATTGAACCAGTTCATTGAAAATAATGCCATCCTACATGAAACACAGTCGGGTTTTCGGACGGGTTTCAGCACTGAGACTGCTCTCATAGAGGTTGCAGCATCAGTGAGGTGGGCTCTAGATTCAGGGGCATCAGCAATGCTTGTGCTCCTGGATCTATCTGCAGCATTCGATACTGTTGATCATGTCAGACTGCTGCAGAGACTGGAAAGCATTGGCCTGGGTGACGTGGCACTGGCCTGGATACAGTCCTATATGTGCGACCGCTCCCAGAAAGTAGCTCTCCGCCCTTTTACATCCAAACCCAAACTTATTAGATGTGGCGTCCTTCAGGGCTCAGCCCTCAGTCCGTTACTTTGCAATATTTATCTGGCCCTTCTTTTTACCTTAATAGCAAACTGAGGTGTCAAAGCGATTTCATACGCTGATGACACACAGTTGGTTTTCTCCTACAAAGAGCAGTCAGAGGAAGCCTTTGGTAATTTTACGGGCTGCCTCCGTGATATTGCCATCTGGATGAATACTAACAAACTAAAACTAAACGCAGGGAAAACGGAGGTGATCTTCTTTGGAAAAGATCAAGTACCTGCGTCCGACCTGTGGTGGCCCACCGAAATGGGACCCCCACCGCTCCCCAGTACTAGTGCAAAAAACCTGGGAGTAAGATGGGATGATGGCCTCTCCTTCCTAACTCATATTCAACAGGTTACTTCGGGCTGCCTAAACAAACTTAGAAATCTTCGAAAGTTTCTGGATCTTCTGCCTGTAGATTGCCGTAAAGCGGTAGTCCATGCTACCGTGACTTCGAGACTAGACTACGCAAACGGCCTATATCTTGGTCTGCCAAAGTATGCAATCCAAAGCAACAGATGGTGCAGATGCGCCTGCAAGACTGATCAAACATATTCCGTTTAAGCATCGGGTCTCTCCGCATCTACGCAATCTTCACTGGCTTCCAGTGGTAAGCAGGATGAAGTTTAAGGCTCTGACCCTGGCATACAGGGCACTCCAGGGTAAGTGCCCTAACTATCTTAAATTAAGGCTCCCCAGTACCATTAAGTGCGGTCCTTACGCTCAAACACGCTTAACTTGCTCTCTGTCCCCAGATTTGCAAAAGCTCGTCTTGGGGGGAGATCTTTCTCGGCGAGAACAGCTAGGTTGTGGAATGCTCTTTGACTCTCGATTCGCAATGCCAAGACAATCAGAGACCTGCTTTAGGAAACAGCTAAAGACGTGGCTCTTTGTTCAGTAACTCCATCTACTGATGCACTCTCTGGTCTGTATCACTTAGTTCACGTTTGCTGCTCACTAAGAGCCGGGACACCTCCGTGTGAGGTAGCTGTTTGCGCTCTATAAAACTTAGTATTATTATTATTATTCCTTACTTTTCCTCAGGCTTAAGATCTCTTTAGCCTTTCGTCTACTTTCTAAGTCAAATTTCTTCTTTCACAGGGGGCTATAATTCAAGCATGTAATTATTTCAAATATATTCCATCCTCTGGTACTTCATTACCCACTCAATAGGCTGTTATTTTTTACATACGAGTCCTAAGGCTTCCCTTATGTCTTCCCATTTACTTGAAGCTCCCACTTTGAGGTCCAAGTCTAAGACTGAACGTACATGGTAGGAAGATCTCTCCATAACGTTACCAGTACCCACCTCGAAACACATCTAGACTAAAATTAGAAAATCCTCCCATCTAGCCAGTACTTCACAAACACTTTTTTTTAAATTCACACCAGACTTTTTATGACACCAGACACCCTCCATAGGAATAATCAAGATATTCCAGACACTAGTTGTACTTGTTCTGCACCACAAGCTGACTGGAAACACTTTTCACTTGTCCCCTAATCTCTACATTCTGGAACAAGTTTGGAATCGCCTGCACTGATCACATTGATCTTATTTTCCAGAGTACTGTTCCTTTCTTTATCTCCAATGTATTTTTGGGAAGTGTATCCAAGGTTTAAGTCAATGTTCCTTTCAACATGCAGATACTAGACCTGTTATTAGCACTTGCTTTTCAACAAATAACCCATATTTGGAAAGATTTGACAGGATTATCTAGCATGGTGGCATGGAGTGTGTTACAATCACTTATTGGATACTGACTATATGCACCCTTTATCTCTTGTTTAAAACAAAAGGCCCTTTGGGTACCTGTTACTCAATTTCTTGAATATTCCGCCATCACAACTTTTGCGCCCTAACATCATCTCCAGGAAGTTCTAAAGCCTCCCTGAATTCTCTTTCAAGATTGTATTACTCATCTATATCAAATATTCCCTTATAATTCCTTCATGCATTGTATGCTTCTTCCTTAGGTATTTTTTTCCTCTTTTTCTCTTTTTCTTGCTTGATTACTTTGTATTATTTTACTGTATGTCATCTTAAGCTGAGTAAATATATTTTTTTAAACTTAAGAAGCACTGTGGTTTTAGATGTTTGTAGGTGTGCAGCATCATCCAGCCATGTTTACATACAGAAAGGCAGACCTTGTACTCTATTAGTGAGAGCTGTTTTGTGCTGATTTTTGTCACCCTTTTAAATTCCTGATGGCTAATAGTTAGGCCCCCAAGTAGTTTTTAAATCAAGCGTGCTAAGAGCTTGAGTCAGGTAGCACTGTCCCACTGACCTTTGCTTTGTTTCAAATTCAGTCCATAGGTTGTGGCCCAGAATGCCTTCTTTTGTGGCCCTGAGCTTTATTGCGAAGGACGCTTTCCATGCTAAAGCTTGGCCTGCATATGCCAAATTCCAGTCTTATTTGAGCTGGTGATGTATGAGAGGGAAGCTGAAAAAATCTTCTGTATATCTTCACAAGCATTCCATCAAGAGGTGCACTGTCCTGCCCTTTAAGTGCCTCACTCCCATTGGCTATGGTCAGGAGAATCTTTGCTCAGCCATCCGAAGGATAGGCATGCTTGTGGGTCCTTTTAGCTTTGTTTATAGTGCAATGCCTTTCTTTTTTATTTCATTCGTCTGGTTCCGGAATCTACCATTTTCGTTGAAGTATAAAGGTTTTGTGTGTTTTAAAATAAATATATAAATAACAAAAATACCAAAAAATTATACATTTATTTAGGATTACCTGAGTAGATAGTATATGTTTAGGATGTAGTTGCTGTCTGTATTGTACTGATCTATGTGTATTAAGGGGGGTTGAGGGTTGATGTTGAACTTGTCGTGTTTTTATAGTACTGAAGTTAAGATAGTTTAGACTACTGTTAGGTGAGTTAGTGAAGCTAGGTCGGTGTAAGTAGTTTTAACTTTTTGGAAACATTAATTATTTTTCTACTTTCAATAGTTCATCATCAATTCATATGCGTGAGTTGGGACATTGTGTCAGTTAAGTTGAGTACATGATGTAGAAATTGACTTGTGGTCTATGAAGGTATATGAAGCTTTAGCAGAGGACTATGAACAACTGTTAGTCTACCTCTAATCCAAGTAATGTATGGACTCTTTTCCATACTTTAGACACTGCCAGGGGGGCTCAGTTGGTGATTTTACACATAGCATAAAATAGGTACTCACCTACTGTTGCACCCTGGGTGTAAGTGATATGGCAGGTTTATTTACGATACTTTTGTCACTACAGATTGGTGCTCCTTGGCTGCGCTCCAACACACACTGGTATCTTGGACTGCCACACACACCCTTGCACCATTTGGCAAGGGGGTCATTGTTGTTGACAGATTACTAATTGTGAATGTAGGACCAGATGTAAGACCCTTCCAATTAGCGAGTAGCACTTTGCGTTGTTTTACAACTTGCAAATTGGAATGTACAACAGTGTCTCAGACATTCCTAATGGGGTCACAAATTGCCTGCCTCATTAATATTCATTAGGCAGGTGTAATTTGCGACCCCATTGGGAATGGCTAGCACTCCCAGGGATGGTGGCCTGCTGGGGTCAGCAGACCACCATGTCTGTGACTGCTTTTTTAAATAAAGCCTTTTTTAGGTCTCGGCAACGAGAACTATTGTCACCTAGTAAGCGCGCAAGGGAGTACAGAGCGGTGCACGAGCCGACCAGGGTCTGTGGACGCGCACACACAAAGGCAGGCAGGCAGGCACACACCAGACACACACAGACAGACACATGCACGCACACACACACACACACACCCTCCCTCTCTGCCCACTCCCTCTCTGCCGCCCCCCCCTCTACCCCCACTCACCGGGCTCTTTCCCTCTGCAGCGGGTCAGTCACGGCAGCAGGCAGACTCGGTGTCTTCTCCGGCGATCTTCAGCTGATGTGCACGCTCACGCTGCGTCTCCTGCGCGCCCACCACGCTGTTTCGCGCCCGTTGATCCTCAGCTTGTGATTACTACTCCTTCTAACCCGGATTCTAAATTACTATTTCTTGGTTCTCTAACTCCACTCTGTTGATTCGTAACAAACTGATATTCAGCACATTTCACAGTCTCGCTTTTGCTTCTCATAAATACAATAAGATTATTTTAAGCAATGTCTACCCTTCTTTTGGTTCTGTGCCTATTATGCTTCGGACTATAGAGTTTTAGAAAGTGTGGTGGAAGATTCCATGATATCAGTGGTGTGCACAGTGCAGAGTGAGTGTGCAGAGTGCAGAGTAGTGAGTGCAGAGTAGTGAGTGCAGAGTAGTGAGTGCAGAGTAGTGAGTGCAGAGTAGTGAGTGCAGAGTAGTGAGTGCAGAGAGTGTGCAGAGGAGTGAGTGCGCAGAGGAGTGAGTGCGCAGAGGAGTGAGTGCGCAGAGGAGTGAGTGCGCAGAGTAGTGAGTAGTGAGTGCAGATTAGTGAGTAGTGAGTGCAGAGTAGTGAATGCAGAGTAGTGAGTGCAGATTAGTGAGTAGTGAGTGCAGAGTAGTGAATGCAGAGTGCAGAGTAGTGAGTGCAGAGTGCAGAGTGCAGAGTAGTGAGTGCAGAGTAGTGAGTGCAGAGTAGTGAGTGCACAGAGTAGTGAGTGCACAGAGTAGTGAGTGCAGAGTAGTGAGTGCAGAGTAGTGAGTAGTGAGTAGTGAGTAGTGAGTGCAGAGTAGTGAGTAGTGAGTAGTGAGTGCAGAGTGCAGAGTAGTGAGTAGTGAGTGCAGAGTAGTGAGTAGTGAGTGCAGAGTGCAGAGTAGTGAGTGCAGTGTAGTGAGTAGTGAGTGCAGAGTAGTGAGTAGTGAGTGCAGAGTAGTGAGTGCAGAGTAGTGAGTGCGCAGAGTAGTGAGTGCAGAGTAGTGAGTAGTGAGTGCAGAGTAGTGAGTAGTGAGTGCAGAGTAGTGAGTGCAGAGTAGTGAGTGCAGAGTAGTGAGTAGTGAGTGCAGAGTAGTGAGTGCAGAGTGCAGAGTAGTGAGTGCAGAGTAGTGAGTGCAGAGTGCAGAGTAGTGAGTGCAGAGTAGTGGGTGCAGAGTGCAGAGTAGTGAGTGCAGAGTAGTGAGTGCAGAGTAGTGAGTGCAGAGTAGTGAGTGCAGAGTAGTGAGTGCAGAGTAGTGAGTGCAGAGTGCAGAGTAGTGAGTGCAGAGTAGTGAGTGCAGAGTGCAGAGTAGTGAGTGCAGAGTGCAGAGTAGTGAGTGCAGAGTAGTGAGTGCAGAGTAGTGAGTGCAGGTATGTGCAGTGCAGTGCAGGTATGTGCAGTGCAGTGCAGTGGAGTGCAGGCGAGTGCAGTGCAGGTGAGTGCAGTGGAGTGCAGGTGAGTGCAGTGCAGTGCAGGTGAGTGCAGTGCAGTGCAGGTGAGTGCAGTGCAGGTGAGTGCAGTGCAGGTGAGTGCAGTGCAGGTGAGTGCAGTGCAGGTGAGTGCAGTGCAGTGCAGGTGACTGCAGTGCAGTGCAGGTGACTGCAGTGCAGTGCAGGTGACTGCAGTGCAGTGCAGGCGAGTGCAGTGCAGGCGAGTGCAGTGCAGTGCAGGTGAGTGCAGTGCAGGTGAGTGCAGTGCAGGTGAGTGCAGTGCAGGTGAGTGCAGTGCAGGTGAGTGCAGTGCAGTGCAGGTGAGTGCAGTGCAGTGCAGGTGAGTGCAGTGCAGTGCAGGTGAGTGCAGTGCAGTGCAGGCGAGTGCAGTGCAGGCGGGTGCAGTGCGTGCAGTGCAGGCAAGTGCAGTGCAGTGCAGGTGAGTGCAGTGCAGGTGAGTGCAGTGCAGGTGAGTGCAGTGCAGGTGAGTGCAGTGCAGGTCAGTGCAGTGCAGGTCAGTGCAGTGCAGTGCAGGTGAGTGCAGTGCAGTGCAGGTGAGTGCAGTGCAGGTGAGTGCAGTGCAGGTGACTGCAGTGCAGTGCAGGTGAGTGCAGTGCAGTGCAGGTGAGTGCAGTGCAGGTGAGTGCAGTGCAGGTGAGTGCAGTGCAGGTGAGTGCAGTGCAGGTGAGTGCAGTGCAGTGCAGGTGAGTGCAGTGCAGTGCAGGTGAGTGCAGTGCAGGTGAGTGCAGTGCAGTGCAGGTGAGTGCAGTGCAGGTGAGTGCAGTGCAGGTGAGTGCAGTGCAGGTGAGTGCAGTGCAGTGCAGGTGAGTGCAGTGCAGGTGAGTGCAGTGCAGTGCAGGTGAGTGCAGTGCAGGTGAGTGCAGTGCAGTGCAGTGGACTGCAGGCGAGTGCAGTGCAGGTGAGTGCAGTGCAGTGCAGTGGAGTGCATGCCAGTGCAGTGGAGTGCATGCCAGTGCATTGGAGTGCAGGTGAGTGCAGTGCAGGTGAGTGCAGTGTAGGTGAGTGCAGTACAGGTGAGTGCAGTGCAGTGCAGGTGAGTGCAGTGCAGTGCAGGTGAGTGCAGTGCAGGCGAGTGCAGTGCAGGTGAGTGCAGTGGAGTGCAGGTGAGTGCAGTGCAGGTGAGTGCAGTGCAGTGCAGGTGAGTGCAGTGCAGGTGAGTGCAGTGCAGTGCAGGTGAGTGCAGTGCAGTGCAGGTGAGTGCAGTGCAGTGCAGGTGAGTGCAGTGCAGGTGAGTGCAGTGCAGTGCAGGGGAGTGCAGTGCAGGGGAGTGCAGTGCAGGGGAGTGCAGTGCAGGTGAGTGCAGTGCAGGTGAGTGCAGTGCAGGTGAGTGTAGTGCAGTGCAGGTGAGTGTAGTGCAGGTGAGTGCAGTGCAGTGCAGGTGAGTGCAGTGCAGGTGAGTGCAGTGCAGTGCAGGTGAGTGCAGTGCAGGTGAGTGCAGTGCAGTGCAGTGCAGGTGAGTGCAGTGCAGGTGAGTGCAGTGCAGTGGAGTGCAGTGCAGTGGAGTGCAGTGCAGTGGAGTGCAGGCGAGTGCAGTGCAGGTGAGTGCAGTGCAGTGCAGTGGAGTGCATGCCAGTGCATTGGAGTGCAGGTGAGTGCAGTGCAAGTGAGTGCAGTGTAGGTGAGTGCAGTGCAGGTGAGTGCAGTGCAGTGCAGGTGAGTGCAGTGCAGGTGAGTGCAGTGCAGTGCAGGCGAGTGCAGTGCAGGTGAGTGCAGTGCAGTGCAGGTGAGTGCAGTGCAGTGCAGGTGAGTGCAGTGCAGTGCAGGTGAGTGCAGTGCAGGTGAGTGCAGTGCAGTGCAGGGGAGTGCAGTGCAGGGGAGTGCAGTGCAGGGGAGTGCAGTGCAGGTGAGTGCAGTGCAGGTGTGTGCAGTGCAGGTGTGTGCAGTGCAGTGCAGGTGAGTGCAGTGCAGGTGAGTGCAGTGCAGTGCAGTGCAGGTGAGTGTAGTGCAATGCAGGTGAGTGTAGTGCAGGTGAGTACAGTGCAGTGCAGGTGAGTGCAGTGCAGTGCAGGTGAGTGCAGTGCAGGCGAGTGCAGTGCAGTGCAGGCGAGTGCAGTGCGTGCAGTGCAGGCAAGTGCAGTGCAGTGCAGGTGAGTGCAGTGCAGTGCAGTGCAGGTGAGTGCAGTGCAGGTGAGTGCAGTGCAGTGCAGGTGAGTGCAGTGCAGGTGAGTGCAGTGCAGGTGAGTGCAGTGCAGGTGAGTGCAGTGCAGGTGAGTGCAGTGCAGGTGAGTGCAGTGCAGTGCAGGTGAGTGCAGTGCAGGTGAGTGCAGTGCAGTGCATGTGAGTGCAGTGCAGGTGAGTGCAGTGCAGTGCAGGTGAGTGCAGTGCAGGTGAGTGCAGTGCAGGTGAGTGCAGTGCAGGTGAGTGCAGTGCAGGTGAGTGCAGTGCAGGTGAGTGCAGGTGAGTGCAGTGCAGGTGAGTGCAGGTGAGTATAGTGCAGTGCAGGTGAGTGCAGTGCAGGTGAGTGCAGGTGAGTGCAGTGCAGGTGAGTGCAGTGCAGTGCAGGTGAGTGCAGTGCAGGTGAGTGCAGTGCAGGTGAGTGCAGTGCAGGTGAGTGCAGTGCAGTGCAGGTGAGTGCAGTGCAGGTGAGTGCAGTGCAGTGCAGGTGAGTGTAGTGCAGGTGAGTGCAGTGCAGTGCAGGTGAGTGCAGTTGAGTGCAGTGCAGGTGAGTGCAGTTGAGTGCAGTGCAGGTGAGTGCAGTGCAGTGCTGGTGAGTGCAGTTGAGTGCAGTGCAGGTGAGTGCAGTTGAGTGCAGAGTGGTGTGTATTGACAATGTAAATGACAATGCCATTTATGTATGATTTAAAGAAAAAAAAATGTCATGAGCAATGCCAATAGCTCTACCTTTAATGATGCCGAGACCATTGCATTGTAAATGCTTGTTTATTTAAATGCAGCCCGTTTTCCTTTTAGGAAAATGGGATGCATTTAAAAAAGAAAAATGAATCGTTACTGTTTAATTTTTTAAGAGTAGGCAGTGGTCCATTGGATCACTGCATGCTCTTATAAAATACTCACAGTGCCGGTCACATAGGGGAAGGGGTCCCCTGGAGACCCCTTCCCATTTGCGAGTGGCTCACCACCCCTTTGAAATGGGTGGTAAACTATGAGTGTTTTGCGGTCACAACTGCGCACAGAAAACAATCTTACATTGAAGTGTGACTGGCTATTAGCAAGGGACACCCTTGGCATGCCCCTTCCTAATAGCAAGTCGCAAACCCTATTTTGCGAGTCAGTGATAGGTTACCAACTCGCAAAATAGGGTTTTACATAGGGCAGACCGATTTTGCGGTTAAAAACGGGCCAATTTCCAGTTTGCAACTCATTTAGGTTAACTACTTTCAAAGTTTCATGTCCATATATCTCCCAATTACTCTTCCCCTGGGGAAGTGTTGCATTGTGTCTGGTTCCGTGGTGTAGTACTTATTGAAAAATGTATGTACAATGTACAATAGATGTAATGTATGGTTGCACTCACATATATTTGGCCTCTCAACGGCAGAGGAACGCATTTTCCCAACTTGTCCCAGTGTAGCATTTTTGACAAACTATCAGTTGACACAGGTCCCTGACATGGAGCCACTGCATTTCTTGGTTACTTACAATTGGTATTTATGAGTAAAGTATAGTCAAGAATGAAGGTCCCTCACAGTGTTTGTTGTGAGTCTGATTGTAGAATTTTGAACAACAACAACACTTTTGGAAGCTAATGATCACCAGACAGAGTACATTTGGGAGACATGTTGTATGACATGTAGAGGTGAGTTGTATTTCAGTGAAGAGGTACAAATCGCCATAAGGAAAGGTACATTTGTAGAAAACTCCACAAGTAGATAAGAATAACAGGTGCAAAGACAAAAACTACAGTACTGCATGACAAAGGAGGTGGTATGTTATCAGACACTGGACCACTAGGAAACTGGCCAGGAGGCACTGACAAACTTTATCTGGCAGTTCGCAGACAAAAACTAAGATCTGTGGTGTGCCTCCCCTGCAGTCTGTGGTGTTTGTATGGGAGGCATCTGAGGCACACACACATCAAAGGCTGTAAATGTGGCTTTCCTGTCCCTGCCAGCATTTATTAGTGCTAGTAAGGCAGCTTGGAAATCCCTGGCATGGGTCTGGTGGCTTGCCAACAGAGCAACAACATTGCTATTGAGGAAAACCATTGTGATCATGTAGGAGTTCAGTTTGTACTTCAGAGATTTCATGATGTTACAGATGGCCCCCAGCTGCTTGACTACTTCATTGGTGCCACATGTAGAGGGATGTTGTTGTTCCCTCTGCATCATGACACCAGCAATGTCAGCTAGTGAATCATCAACCCACTTGGAGCCAAGAGTAGGTGTCAGTAATATCCTATGCCATATCCTTTTTAGGTCTCAGACACCAACAGATTCCTTCTATGGACTCCATCCCCACCTGCACCTCATCTATCATTCGTTGCTGGACTCCTACCACTAGCAATTGAAATTCCACTTGGAGGACCTTGGAGTCCTCAGCTGGGACTGAACAGTTAGATGGGGAATGTCCTGTGGGTGTCTGTTCCTCTGGAGACACTGCAACATCTTCATCTCTTTCCAAGACTAGAGGAGTACATTGAAAAGAGTCCAGCTGTTAGTTATTGGAAGGCATCATCATCCATGGGGGGCAGGAAGGCGTCACCAACATATTGGTCTTCAAGGACAGGGTGCTCTACGAGAGGTATTGTTTATCCCTCGGGGAAAAAATAGAAATATGTCAATAATGATCCATAATATAGGTAACATGGATGATTCTATGACAGTTAGACAGATTTATTATTCACTTTCAAGTACACAGGGATACTTGGAATGTATGTTATTACAAGTCAATAAGGCCATGTTACATTATTGTTGCCTTTCACACAGCATAAAACAGTGTTCACACAACCTCTGTATAAACAAGGGGACCTATTTGTATTATAACACACAACACAATGCACCTAGGTAGCTTGTTGGCCTGTCCTGCCTGAAAGAGAAAGTTCAGGTAAGGGCCCCATATGACATATTGCATTGCTTTTCCGGTTTGTGCCTACACTGATGTTACATGAACTTCTTGATACCACTGCTGAAATCATTGCACCATATCACCTGGGCGGCTGCTTTCCCTATAGCCAACAGTTAGCACCCCATCACTGACCAAGTAATGATATTATGGTATGCATTACATGTGATCCTGCACTCTGCCTTTCACATAGTAAAAGACAAAAATCTGGCTTGCTGGACTGCCTTGCATGTAATGTGTGTAATATTGTGGCCTAGGCGGTCATATTTGATCCACTTGCACACAGTCTACAAGGCAAATAACCTTGCTACACTGAAGAAATGGGTAAAGGTTTGTGTATAACATTCGTTACTTATTTGTGTTGAATCCAGTTGTGTCATAGCACCCACACAGTCATCTCCAGAGTCCATAACAGTAGACACTAAGAACCTTCTCTGTAGTGGATACTCACAGTCATACTTGGAAGTGTGCAACATCTCAAGCTTACTACATTTCCTCAGAACCCATGATGCTAATCAGCAGAGTCCTGCAAGGGCCTTCACTCAGCCCCACTCACTTGCACACGACTCCTCATGCAATCATCATTCAGACACTGGGACTCTACTTCATATCACACACTGATTACACCCAGATCAGCCATTAGCCAACATGCCTACCTGTATGTGAGAGTAATGGCTCCTACTGAACCTGACAAGATAGTAGTGAGTATATTTAGCAACATGTACCTACACTAATTGCCCATATGGCTAAGCCCAAACACCTTACCCTCCAAGCATCCCAGAACACTGCCCCTCATCCTGGACACCTATATCCACCCTCAGACTTCAGAATTACCTGTTTCATTTCCACATGCTTTCACATATTTTGCATAGTCAGATTTTTCTTCTTTTAGCTCCCTCCTACCACCTGTGAGACCATCACTCAGGCCCTCATAACACCACAGGCAGACTGTAGTATTCCAATGACATCTACCATGGCATCTCTGCACAGCTGCTACACAAGTGGCAAGCTATCAAACACAGCAGGGCCAGACTGTTACTGAGCCTACCTTCTGGCACACACATCATGCTTCACCTCCTTCAGATACAATAGCTCCCCTTCCGACACACTGCCAGTTCAATATGCTCAGCCACACCTACAAGACGGGAAACAACCTTTACAACGCAACTATTACAACGTAGTACTATTACAACGCATTTATTACAACGCAAAAACTATTACAACGCATGTTATTACAACGCACGTTATTACAACGCAAAAACTATTACAACGCATGTTATTACAAGGGAAATTTATTAATTTTAAAATAATAATTTTTACAAATAAAAATGTTGTTTATGTATTAAATATATTTAATTTTAAAATGCTAAAATGTTAAAATGATTATAATCACAAGCATTAATACTCAGGTATTTATTTTGAGTAATACATTTTTAATTATTTAATATTATTTAATATTTAATTATTTAAATTAAGGTTAATGGGTTAATTTTGATAAATGTTAATAGTATAAAAATTTAATTGCTATGTATTACAAATATATTTTAAATTTTTAATTATTAAACTATTTATTTAAATTACAATAATTAATACTCAGGTATCTTTTTAGAAAAAGTAATAGTTTTCAATATATATTGTAATTATTTTTTTATTTAATGGATAAATGTTATAATAAATTATTTAAAAGTAATGTTGGTGTAAATGTTAGATAAATGTTAATAAAATTATAAATTAATTTCTATGTATATATATATATTTTAACATTTTAATTAATAAACAATTTGTTTTATCAATTAATTAATTATTATATTAATAATACTCATGTATTATTTATTACAAGTGTAAGTATTCTATATTTTATATTTATATTTTAATATTTTATTATTTAATTATATTCTTGGATTATTGTAACAAAAATTAATACTTAGGTATTTTTTTTTAAAAATATATTGTTTTAACTTAATGAAGTGATTAATGATTTAATAAAGGTTATTAATTTAAAAGATTTAAAATTAACTTTATATAATTATATTAAGTTCAAAATTATTATTAATAAATATATTTATTTATAAATTAATTATTGAAAATATATATATTTTTTTCAAAATTATACACATATAATTAATACAATTTAAGGTTTTTTTCCCACGGTTTAACATTGATTTCAATGGGAGGTTTAGTCCTTCGTTTATTGCAATGACCGCTCCATAGTAACCTAACGCAATGGATTAGTAAGGACGAAAAAGAATAGAAGGAGGAGAGAGAAAATGAAAACAAGACCAGCATACAGGTAAGTGAACAAAAACATTATTTATCCTAGTGAATAAAATAGTTAAAGAGTAAAATTAATGAAGTAAAAAAGTATAAAGACAATGACGTACTTTTCAAATTTGTTTTATTTTTGTAAAAAAAAATATAAAAATAATTTCAATTTTTATTAATATATTTCATATTTTTTAATAATTTAATAACATCAAATAACATGTGAAATAAAATAATATATTTTATTTAATAATGTATAATAAGTAGTCCTTTGTTTATCTTGTTACATTTTGATGACGTCTTTACGTTGACGTCGACGTTAGCGGCCATTTTGGATTGCATCGATTGCTGGAAGCAGCTGGAAGCTGATCTGCGCTCAGGTAGGAAACTTTACAAAGTTATTTTCTAATTAAAAAACTTTATTGAACATATATATTGTAATGAAAGATTAAGGAGAGGTTGCGATAGTTGTTAAATGATGTTTAAAGTTTGTTTTCAGCATGTCGCCGAACATATTACTTACATATGTCTACTTCGGGTTATGTAACAAAAAATATAATGGATACAGAGTGAAAATAAGTATATATGTTTGTTTTTTTGAAAACATTTTGAACGTTTAATTGTTTGAATAAACTTAGATATGTTTATCGATTGATAAGTTGAAGCGGAGAAATAGGATAGTTTGTTTGTTTGTTTTTTCCAAAATGATTGCTTTGCACAAGGTGTTTGATAAATAAAACTGTTATTTCGAATAGTATGAAAAAAAAGGAGTCATTTTTTTTGGATTTGTGGTTTTTTTTCCTTTCGAAGCTTTACATTTTTGTATATTGTATTTTTCGTTTCGAGGCGGTGATTTGATGTATTGCTTTAAAGACATTTTTTGGATTTTTTTAGGAAAATATAAGTTTTGGAATGTGATACTATTTGATTTAGATAGTGAGAAGAATAAATGTTAGGATGTGATATATGATAATAAAAAAATGTCCAGGTTGGGATTGTAAAAAATTTTAACAATATATTTTACCCAAAAATGCTTAAGGTTTGAGGATTTGGGTGACAAAGACGTATTTTTTTGGAAAGACGTACTTTTTTGGTTAAAATTTAAAAAATGATTAAAAAAAATATGTGTAATACGTTAGCAAAAAGGATGTTGTTTCCCTAGCAAAAAGGATGGAATTTTATGCCATTTGATTATTTAGTTAATTATGAGATACAAAGCATTACTGCAAATAAATAAAATAAGTTCAGGTCACAATATTAAAAATTATGACAAATACTGTCATATAACTATTTTGTTAATTACAGTTTTTAGGATATCAAACATTTGATTATTAAAGCATCACTTTGGTAAAAATAAGTGGTGAGAAAGGTTAGAATATTGGAATCTTCTCGTTCAAAATGTTTTCACAACAAATATATTAGATATTGAATGCAATGGATATCATCATAACTTTGGAAAAATAAGGAGATAAATAATTGTTTAAAGTTTTAAAGGGTCTTTTGAATAGGAAACATATTCCAGTGAAATTACCTTCTCGGCAAAAATGAGGAATTAAAAAAATAAATTATTAAAGGTAAAGGAACCCGACAAAAAATTGTAACAAAAATTTTAAATAAAAATTCCAATTAAATTACATTTGTTAACAAAATTTAGGTCAAAGCAGGAAAGTAAAATTGTGAAAAATGATTAGAAATGTAATATGTTAGCAAAATTTTCCAGGTAGTCTAATGCCACAGTCAACGAAAATTGTTGAAGTACTCCCAATAGTCTCTCAGACATTTCCTTAGCTTGCTTAGAAGGTCGTGGATTTAGGCTACCTGTTAATGCTTGAGCAAGTCTCATTTCTTGAAAACTTTGCTCCTTCTTCAAAGTTTTCAAAAAAGAGTAGAAATTTGGATGATGTTTACCAATTGTATGACTGAAGGAGTTATGCCATCCCTCTATGGCATTGTTTGTTTTAGCACCTCCTTCTAAGCAGGTTGAGTAGCAGTTCCACCACTCCACATGGAAACGTGGCTTCCTCCTGCGACCCGATCGGCTTAGATGCCCAATCCATGTGTCCTCAAAGTAATTTAACAAGGGAGCCAATTTTTCTTCATTTTCGACATAATATTCAGATTCAGAAATTGCAGTGTAGTACTCGTCTACACTTTCAGGAGGTACAAAACAAAGTGCTGTTAATTTTTTTAATTCAAATTGCAGTTTACTATCTGAGCAGTAATCTGTAACCAGGGATGTTTTTTGTAACTTACGCCAATATGCCTGGGAAAAGTGAAAAAAACACCCCTGAATTTGGGTATCCACGTACAATTTGTTGATCACATTGATCATAGTCAATTCAAAATCAATAATGATTTTCCGAGGACTTTTGCCAGATGTTTTGTCTTTAATCACTGTTAAAAATTCAGTGTAGGTTGCAGATTGCTTATCTGGTAGTAAACTGTACACTAAGGGAACTACATTTTAGTTAATTTGTGCATGAATGCTGTAAATTTGAGTGAATGGATGGGGTGTAAATTTAAACGTTCCATCCATCATCCAAATTTCAGTATTCTCTAACTTAAAAAGGTTGCGGGGAGTACTAAAAATTAAAATACGTTTCAGAGGGTTTTGGTTGTCATAGAGTAAGAAAGGTTCATTAGAGAAAGACAGAGTAAGGTCATGAGGAATAGTTATGTCAGCAAAAGTTTGAGGGGTAACTGTGTGTGTGTTACTTGCCTGCTTTTTACGTTGGATAATTCTACGCAAATTGGGTATAATAGGCATATTACAAGCAATGTGACCAGGGACATGCTGTGCAACCTCTCTTAATATTGAACCAGGAGTTTCATTGGAGGTGGATGCAATATCTTTCATCTCGTTAATTGTTTGACGTATTTCAATCTCCATTGCAGAGGCAGAGTGGTTATGGTCAGTGGTATTTACTATGATGTCACCAATAGTAACCGCTCTGCCGCTGCAACGGGAAGAATAATATTTCACACACCTCCAATGTTTCCTTGGTTCACTTAATCTTTCATTACAATATATATATCCACAATGTTGCAGAAGTCTGTTCCCTTTCCTGGATTTAATATAGGTTGCTGTGGCCTGGCTTGACATTATCTGTTGAAAAAAGAAAAGAAAATTATTATGTTTTATATATATATATATATATATACATATGTTTTATTTGTTAGAAAAGGATAAATTTTTTATGTTTAAATTAAATTTCAGAGTTAATATAGTAAGTGCTACACTTACACTATCCAGCACTTATCCTACTGATGCACTTTCCTGGAGTTGGAATAGTAATTGGAACCCCTACACTATCCAGCACTTATCCTACTGATGCACTTTCCTGGAGTTGGAATAGTAATTGGAACCCCTACACTATCCAGCACTTACCCTACTGATGCACTTTCCAGGAGTTGGAATAGTAATTGGAACCCCTACACTATCCAGCACTTACCCTACTGATGCACTTTCTTGGAGTTGGAATAGTAATTGGAACCCCTACACTATCCAGCACTTACCCTACTGATGCACTTTCCTGGAGTTAGAATAGTAATTGGAACCCCTACACTATCCAGCACTTACCCTACTGATGCACTTTCTTGGAGTTGGAATAGTAATTGAAAACCCTACACTATCCAGCACTTACCATACTGATGCACTTTCCTGGAGTTGGAATAGTAATTGGAACCCCTACACTATCCAGCACTTACCCTACTGCTGCACTTTCAAGGAGTTGGATTAGTAATTGGAACACCTACACTATCCAGCACTTACCCTACTGAGGCACTTTCCTGGAGTTGGAATATTAAGTGGTACCCCTACACTATCCAGCACTTACCTTACTTTAGCACTTTCCTGGAGTTGGAATAGTAACTGGCACCCCTACACTATCCTGCACTTACCCCACTGATGCACTTTCCTGGAGTTAGAATAGTAACTGGCACCACTACACTATCCAGCACTTACCCTACTGATGCACTTTCCTGGAGTTAGAATAGTAAGTGGCACCACTACACTATCCAGCACTTACCCTACTGATGCACATACCTGTAGTTAGAATAGTAAGTGGCACCCCTACACTATCCAGCACTTACCAGAATCTAGCAATTTTCACTGGGTTACATAAAAAAATGTAAACTTGAAAATATTTAAAATAAATCCTACTGTTTCAATTTGATGGTGTTCGATTTGAAAGTGACTTATTGACATTAAACAGCACTTACTATTCTGAAGATATTTCTCTGTTTTTTTAAAAATGGATTTATCTATATTTTGGTCATAATTATGTGATTTACAGGTGACTTTTATGATAAATTACCTTGGGTTTTTGGTGTTTGCTTCTTGCTGCTCTTCCTGGTCTTCTACTCTATGTTTGTTTTGGTTGTTGGTTGATTGTTTTCTCTGGTTTGGAATTTCAAGTTGGATTCTAAAAAAAAAAATTAGAGATTGTTTCATATGTTTCCAAATGTTTCATGTTATTGTATTTTTTTTTAAATGTGATTGTACGGCAAGATAATAAATGATTCTTTTTCAATTTGGTATAAATATTTTTTTTTAATGTACACATTTTTAACACATGTCTCATTTATTTTACACATCAGAATACACATTGGTACACTTATACTATACTGCACTTAACCAACTGAAGCACTTTACTGCAGTTAGAATAGTAACTGGCACCCCTATACTATCCAGCACTTACCATACTGATGCATTTTACTGGAGTTAGAATAGTAATTGGAACCCCTACACTATCCAGCACTTACCCTACTGATGCACTTTCTTGGAGTTGGAATAGTAAATGGCACCCCTACACTATCCTGCACTTACCCTACTGATGCACTTTCCTGGAGTTAGAATAGTAACTGGCACCCCTACACTATCCAACACTTACCCTACTGATGCACTTTCCTGGAGTTAGAATAGTAAGTGGCACCACTACACTATCCAGCACTTACCCTACTGATGCACTTTCCTGGAGTTAGAATAGTAACTGGCACCCCTATACTATACAGCACTTACCATACTGATGCATGTTACTGGAGTTAGAATAGTAAGTGGCACCACTACACTATCCAGCAATTACCCTACTGATGCACTTTCCTGGACTTGGAATAGTAACTGGCACCCCTACACTATCCTGCACTTACCCTACTGATGCACTTTCTTGGAGTTAGAATAGTAACTGGCACCCCTACACTATCCAGCACTTACCCTACTGATGCACTTTCCTGGAGTTAGATTAGTAAGTGGCACCACTACACTATCCAGCACTTACCCTACTGATGCACTTTCCTGGAGTTGGAATAGTAATTGGAACCGCTACACTATCCAGCACTTATCCTACTGATGCACTTTCCTGGAGTTGGAATAGTAATTGGAACCCCTACACTATCCAGCACTTACCCTACTGATGCACTTTCCAGGAGTTGGAATAGTAATTGGAACCCCTACACTATCCAGCACTTACCCTACTGATGCACTTTCTTGGAGTTGGAATAGTAATTGGAACCCCTACACTATCCAGCACTTACCCTACTGATGCACTTTCCTGGAGTTAGAATAGTAATTGGAACCCCTACACTATCCAGCACTTACCCTACTGATGCACTTTCTTGGAGTTGGAATAGTAATTGAAAACCCTACACTATCCAGCACTTACCATACTGATGCACTTTCCTGGAGTTGGAATAGTAATTGGAACCCCTACACTATCCAGCACTTACCCTACTGCTGCACTTTCAAGGAGTTGGATTAGTAATTGGAACACCTACACTATCCAGCACTTACCCTACTGAGGCACTTTCCTGGAGTTGGAATATTAAGTGGTACCCCTACACTATCCAGCACTTACCTTACTTTAGCACTTTCCTGGAGTTGGAATAGTAACTGGCACCCCTACACTATCCTGCACTTACCCTACTGATGCACTTTCCTGGAGTTAGAATAGTAACTGGCACCACTACACTATCCAGCACTTACCCTACTGATGCACTTTCCTGGAGTTAGAATAGTAAGTGGCACCACTACACTATCCAGCACTTACCCTACTGATGCACATACCTGTAGTTAGAATAGTAAGTGGCACCCCTACACTATCCAGCACTTACCAGAATCTATCAATTTTCACTGGGTTACATACAAAAATGTAAACTTGAAAATATTTAAAATAAATCCTACTGTTTCAATTTGATGGTGTTCGATTTGAAAGTGACTTATTTACATTAAACAGCACTTACTATTCTGAAGATATTTCTCTGTTTTTTTAAAAATGGATTTATCTATATTTTGGTCATAATTATGTGATTTACAGGTGACTTTTATGATAAATTACCTTGGGTTTTTGGTGTTTGCTTCTTGCTGCTCTTCCTGGTCTTCTACTTTATGTTTGTTTTGGTTGTTGGTTGATTGTTTTCTCTGGTTTGGAATTTCAAGTTGGATTCTAAAAAAAAAAATTAGAGATTGTTTCATATGTTTCCAAATGTTTCATGTTATTGTATTTTTTTTAAAATGTGATTGTACGGCAAGATAATAAATGATTCTTTTTCAATTTGGTATAAATAATTTTTTTAATGTACACATTTTTAACACATGTCTCATTTATTTTACACATCAGAATACACATTGGTACACTTATACTATACTGCACTTAACCAACTGAAGCACTTTACTGCAGTTAGAATAGTAACTGGCACCCCTATACTATCCAGCACTTAGCATACTGATGCATTTTACTGGAGTTAGAATAGTAATTGGAACCCCTACACTATCCAGCACTTACCCTACTGATGCACTTTCTTGGAGTTGGAATAGTAAATGGCACCCCTACACTATCCTGCACTTACCCTACTGATGCACTTTCCTGGAGTTAGAATAGTAACTGGCACCCCTACACTATCCAACACTTACCCTACTGATGCACTTTCCTGGAGTTAGAATAGTAAGTGGCATCACTACACTATCCAGCACTTACCCTACTGATGCACTTTCCTGGAGTTAGAATAGTAACTGGCACCCCTATACTATACAGCACTTACCATACTGATGCATGTTACTGGAGTTAGAATAGTAAGTGGCACCACTACACTATCCAGCAATTACCCTACTGATGCACTTTCCTGGACTTGGAATAGTAACTGGCACCCCTACACTATCCTGCACTTACCCTACTGATGCACTTTCTTGGAGTTAGAATAGTAACTGGCACCCCTACACTATCCAGCACTTACCCTACTGATGCACTTTCCTGGAGTTAGATTAGTAAGTGGCACCACTACACTATCCAGCACTTACCCTACTGATGCACTTTCCTGGAGTTGGAATAGTAATTGGAACCCCTACACTATCCAGCACTTATCCTACTGATGCACTTTCCTGGAGTTGGAATAGTAATTGGAACCCCTACACTATCCAGCACTTACCCTACTGATGCACTTTCCAGGAGTTGGAATAGTAATTGGAACCCCTACACTATCCAGCACTTACCCTACTGATGCACTTTCTTGGAGTTGGAATAGTAATTGGAACCCCTACACTATCCAGCACTTACCCTACTGATGCACTTTCCTGGAGTTAGAATAGTAATTGGAACCCCTACACTATCCAGCACTTACCCTACTGATGCACTTTCTTGGAGTTGGAATAGTAATTGAAAACCCTACACTATCCAGCACTTACCATACTGATGCACTTTCCTGGAGTTGGAATAGTAATTGGAACCCCTACACTATCCAGCACTTACCCTACTGCTGCACTTTCAAGGAGTTGGATTAGTAATTGGAACACCTACACTATCCAGCACTTACCTTGCTGAGGCACTTTCCTGGAGTTGGAATATTAAGTGGTACCCCTACACTATCCAGCACTTACCTTACTTTAGCACTTTCCTGGAGTTGGAATAGTAACTGGCACCCCTACACTATCCTGCACTTACCCTACTGATGCACTTTCCTGGAGTTAGAATAGTAACTGGCACCACTACACTATCCAGCACTTACCCTACTGATGCACTTTCCTGGAGTTAGAATAGTAAGTGGCACCACTACACTATCCAGCACTTACCCTACTGATGCACATACCTGTAGTTAGAATAGTAAGTGGCACCCCTACACTATCCAGCACTTACCAGAATCTAGCAATTTTCACTGGGTTACATAAAAAAATGTAAACTTGAAAATATTTAAAATAAATCCTACTGTTTCAATTTGATAGTGTTCGATTTGAAAGTGACTTATTTACATTAAACAGCACTTACTATTCTGAAGATATTTCTCTGTTTTTTTTAAAATGGATTTATCTATATTTTGGTCATAATTATGTGATTTACAGGTGACTTTTATGATAAATTACCTTGGGTTTTTGGTGTTTGCTTCTTGCTGCTCTTCCTGGTCTTCTACTTTATGTTTGTTTTGGTTGTTGGTTGATTGTTTTCTCTGGTTTGGAATTTCAAGTTGGATTCTAAAAAAAATAAATTAGAGATTGTTTCATATGTTTCCAAATGTTTCATGTTATTGTATTTTTTTAAAAATGTGATTGTACGGCAAGATAATAAATGATTCTTTTTCAATTTGGTATAAATAATTTTTTTTGAATGTACACATTTTTAACACATGTCTCATTTATTTTACACATCAGAATATACATTGGTACACTTATACTATACTGCACTTAACCAACTGAAGCACTTTACTGCAGTTAGAATAGTAACTGGCACCCCTATACTATCCAGCACTTACCATACTGATGCATTTTACTGGAGTTAGAATAGTAATTGGAACCCCTACACTATCCAGCACTTACCCTACTGATGCACTTTCTTGGAGTTGGAATAGTAATTGGAACCACTACACTATCCAGCACTTACCATACTGATGCACTTTACTGGAGTTGGAATAGTAAGTGGTACCACTACACTATCCAGCACTTACCCTACTGATGCACTTTCCTGGAGTTAGAATAGTAACTGGCACCCCTACACTATCCAGCACTTACCCTACTGATGCACTTTCCTGGAGTTAGAATAGTAACTGGCACCCCTACACTATCCAGCACTTACCCTACTGATGCACTTTCCTGGAGTTAGATTAGTAAGTGGCACCACTACACTATCCAGCACTTACCCTACTGATGCACTTTCCTGGAGTTGGAATAGTAAATGGCACCCCTACACTATCCTGCACTTACCCTAATGATGCACTTTCCTGGAGTTAGAATAGTAACTGGCACCCCTACACTATCCAGCACTTACCCTACTGATGCACTTTCCTGGAGTTGGAATAGTAACTGGCACCCCTACACTATCCAGCACTTACCCTACTGATGCACTTTCCTGGAGTTAGAATAGTAAGTGGCACCACTACACTATCCAGCAATTACCCTACTGATGCACTTTCCTGGACTTGGAATAGTAAATGGCACCCCTACACTATCCTGCACTTACCCTACTGATGCACTTTCCTGGAGTTAGAATAGTAACTGGCACCCCTACACTATCCAGCACTTACCCTACTGATGCACTTTCCTGGAGTTAGAATAGTAAGTGGCACCACTACACTATCCAGCACTTACAGTACTGATGCACTTTCTTGGAGTTAGAATAGTAACTGGCACCCCTACACTATCCAGCACTTACACTACTGATGCACTTTCCTGGAGTTAGAATAGTAAGTGGCACCACTACACTATCCAGCACTTACCCTACTGATGCACTTTCCTGTAGTTAGAATAGTAAGTGGCACCCTTACACTATCCAGCACTTACCAGAATCTAGCACTTTTCACTGGGTTACATAAAAAAATGTAAACTTGAAAATATTTAACATTAATTCTACTGTTTCAATTTGATGGTGTTCGATTTGAAAGTGACTTATTTACATTAAACAGCACTTACTATTTTGATGATATTTCTTTGTTTTTAAAAAATGGATTTATCTATATTTTGGTAATAATTATGTGATTTACAGGTGACTTTTATGATAAATTACCTTAGGTTTTTGGTGTTTGCTTCTTGCTGCTCTTGCTGGTCTTCTAATTTATGTTTGTTTTGGTTCTTGGTTGACTGGTTTGTCTGGTTTGGATCTTACAATTGAATTCTAAAATACAAATTGGAGTTTGTTTCTAATGTTTTCCACATGTATCATGTAATTTGATTATTTCAAAAAATAGAATGTATGGCAAATTACTAAATGTTTTTTTTTCAATTTGGTATAAAACATTTATTTTGAATGTATAACTTTTTATGAAAGGTCTCACATTTTTAAACATCAGATTAATTATTGGTACATTTATTCTGTCCAGCACTTACCCAACTTGTGCACTTTATTGAAGTTAGAATAGTAAGTGGCATACAATCACTATATAGCAATTACTCTACTGATGCAATTTTATGGAGTTGGAATACTCATTATAATCCATGCACTATCCGGCACTTACCCTACTCAGGCACTTTCCGGGACTTGGAATATTAAGTGGCACCCCTACACTATCCAGCACTTAACCTATTGAGGCACTTTCCTGGAGTTGGAATATTAAGTGGTACCCCTACACTATCTAGCACTTTCCCTACTGATGCACTTTCCTGGAGTTAGATTATTAAGTGGCACCCCTATACTATTTAGCACTTACCCTACTGATGCACTTTTCTGGAGTTAGAATATTAAGTGGCACCCCTACACTATCCAGCACTTACCCTACTGATGCATTTTCCTGAAGATTGAATATTAAGTGGCACCCCTACACTATTCAGCACTTACCCTACTGAGGCACTTTCTGGGTGTTGGAATATTAAGTGGCACTCCTACACTATCTAGCACTTACCCTACTGATGCACTATCATGGAAGTTGAATAGTAACTGGTACTTCTATATTTTTCGAAATTTACATTCGTGTAGCACTTTTCAACGTTTTTGATAAGAAATGTGCACTTTAAAAATATTTCACATTATTTCTACAGATTTAAATTGCTGGTGTTAGAATTGAAAGTGATTTATTTACATTAAACTTCACTTACTATTCAGATGATATTCGTTTGTTTATTATAAAATGGATATATAAATGTTATGCTCTTAATTTTCTGCTTTAGAGGTGATTTTTATGATAAATTACCTTTGGTTTTTGGTGTTTGCTTATTGCTGCTCTTCCTGGTTGGTTTTTGGTTGATTGGTTTTTCTAGTTGGGATATTCCAGTTGGATTCTAAAATACAAATTGGAGATTGTTTCAAATGTTTTATACATGTTTCATGTAATTTGATTATTTCTAAAATCTGAAGCACTTTCTTGGAGTTGTAATAGTAAGTGGCATCCCTACACTATCCAGCACTTACCCTACATATGCACTTCCCTGGAGTTAGAATAGTTAGTGGCACCCCTACACTATCCAGCACTTGCCCTACTGAAGCACTTTCATGGATTTGGAATAGTAAGTGGCATCCCTACACTATCCAGCACTTACCCTACATATGCACTTACCTGGAGTTAGAATAGTAAGTGGCACCACTACACTATCCAGCACTTACCCTACTGATGCACTTTCCTGTAGTTAGAATAGTAAGTGGCACCCCTACACTATCCAGAACTTACCCTACTGAAGCACTTTCATGGAGTTGGAATAGTAAGTGGCACCCCTACACCATTCAGCTCTTACTCTACTGTGGCACTTTTATAGAGTTACAATAGAGTATTTACACTATCAAGGACTTACCTTAGTAATAATTGTAATTATTTTGATGTTTCTTTGTTGGTTTTGTCTGTCGAGGTATATTCTCTGTTTGGCTCTTCTTTGGAGGGCCTCAAAAGATAATTTTCTGTATCTAAAATGAATTTTAATTTTTTGGGTATAAATCAGAACTATTTTCAAGTAAATGATAACTGAGAAGTGCATAATCGATTTTTGCTTTCTGAAATAAATTCGTATATCTAATAATATTTAATAATTTACCTTTTTAAATATATTTGTTTTTTGTAGAAAATTGAAACAATGGTTTTTCGTAAACTTAGTTGGTTTATCTGTGTGAAGAAAATAAAAATATAGCTAAGGATTATTTTCTAGTAACGTTTGTGAAATATTTAGTCTCGTTTTTAGGTAAATTGTTGAAAAAAATACCTTAATATAAGTCGTCTTGAGATATGTTCATTAGTAGAAAACAAGCTTTTGATGAAAAGAAACTTATGTATGAGTGTCACTTCTTTGGAGAACTGTTATAAAAAAAAAAAAATTATCTTTGCTTACAACAAGTTATCTGAATTTTCGGACATAATTACTGCCACATGAGATATTAATAACGTTTTCATAAAAATTAAATTTATTTTTACATTGGATTTGGAATAGTAAGTGTTCAATATAAACATTCATTTACTTCATATTAAGTACTTACATGAATATCCGTGAATAAACGCTATAAAGTTGGCTACTGCTGATATGTAGTTCAAGAGGTCAGAGAGTCACCAGTTGACGTCTGCTTACTATGGGAGTTGATAATCAACTGAATGTAAAATGGTGTCTTGCTTCTATTTATAAGTTTTACTCAATAGCATCAATAATTTTTTAATTTACACCGTTACACTTCTAATTTTATAGTAAGACTTATAATGTGGAAACGTTTAATTTAAAATGTTTGCTTATGAAGTGTTGTTTTGAGAATTTCGTTCCGTTCTTGGCATCCATTTTGAGACTTGTGTTTATGTTTGAAGTCAAGGAAATAGTTGATGGACTTCTTTGTTTAACTAAGTACTTAAAATGGCGGATTTATATAAGCAATATCTTTTCGTTGAAATGAAATGTTTATTTTTCATTTTCTTAATTAAGTTTCTATGTTTTAAAGGCCGTTTTTAAACAAAGATAATATTTTCTTCAGTAAAATTGGCGATTTTTTATAAATGCGAGTACTAATTTTGTTACTCGAGTATTAATTTTGTTACTCGCGTATTAATTTTTTTTAATCGGTAATTTCTGACTATTTCCGTGCAGTTTATCTCCACATTTTAAAACACTTCCCCACCCAAAACCCCTAATTTCCCTGCATCCCGTGACAGATTTTATATATCAAAAAAACAAAAAAACATTTTAATGCGTTGTAAAAGTATGCGTTGTAAGAGTATTCGTTGTAATAGTACTTTTCTATTACTTACTATATATCGCGTTGTAATAGTAGTCGTTGTAAAATATTGCGTTGTAGTATACAACGCGTTGTAAAAAATGCGTTGTAAAAGCATACGTTGTAATAGTATGCGTTGTAACGTCGTACATTCCTACAAGACACTACACTACCAGGGGCCTAACTAGAGCACACACCATTGATACTTCCAACAAATAGCCATGCACTTCTTCTCTGCATCACCTGCATTAACCCTGACCCAAAATCCATTTGAGGAAGATAGGAGAGAGAACAGTCACTTACATGGCTGCCAACACCTGAAAAATAACTTACTCTGTTCATCATGACAGCTGCATGAAATATGGTTTAGTGCTACTGATCGTACTCTGGGCTTTTCATGTGATCCTACTTGGAGAGCTTGAACATATTCAGCATCTGGATACCCTCTCAGATAAAAAATTAATCCTCTGGCAAACCAAATTAATTTACATTACATTACATTACACGTTTACCTGCCTAGCCCAGAGACAAGAATACTTGCTTCATGGTGCAAAAAGACCTGGATTGGCATTGACATATCTGCAGTGTTTCCAAGGTACAGACATGATGTGCTGCTCCAGTTGAGGTATTTTCCTATGTATTGTGGGACTCCTGGTGAATCACGTTGTAGATTACACTACAAGTCCCAGGATTCAGAAGACATCCTGGGCTGGGGCAATACATCAAAAATAGACCAGAGAAATTCATCAGGAGTGGACAGAAATAAATGTGACTGTGCAATAAAATCAGTTATGTGAATGAGAAGTAAATATGTGAGACATTCCTGTCCTTTCACTTGCACACAGTGCAGTGCTGAAAAGTGTCTGTGCTGCATGAAAGTTTTAACCATATGGTCCCTTGTTTTCACTTACCCTTAGCTCTTCATGGTCCTCAACAACAGAACTGTCCTCTCCCGCAACTCCTGTCACCAACTCTTAAGGGATGTGTGATGCCCCTGCTCCCCTAATGGGTCCAACTCCTTCTAGAAATCAACTCATTCTCCGGTCCCCATGGCTGCCCTAAGGTCCCTGAACAGTTTCTTTTTGGTCCTGCGCTTGTAGTCATGCCACCTCTTCTTGCACTCTACCACTGTTCTACCAAGTTTTTCTTGAATACTGTTGGATCTTGAGTGTTACGTAGAGGAAGGGGCAGTGCATTCCAAGCAACAGAGGCTTTCCTTGTCAGCAAACTACCACCTAGCCTCTGGTATTTGAAGCGGGGAACCTGAGCAAGGCAAGAATATGAGGAGCGCAACTGTCTGGGTGGTACATAGAAAGAAAACTGGTTTTGTAAGTAAGATGGGCCGTGGCCGTGCAAGGCTTGGTGGGCCAATACTAGCGATTTAAATTTCACCCGTTCTACCATGGGCAGCCAGTGCAGAGAGCCCAGATGGTGACGCACGCTGTTCCTGGAGGAAATGCCCAGAAGAAGTCTAGCTGCCGAGTTCTGGACCACTTGGAGCCTTTTCAGCAAATATCCGGGATGCCCACATAAAGAGCATTTACGTAATCTAGCCGGGACAGAATAAGTGCACAGGTGACCGTTTCTTTTGCTGACTGGGGAAGGAGATGAAAAAACTTCTTCAGAGTCTGAACCCCTTCGCCTCCGGGCTAATTCCCCCGCTGTGCGAGGGGAGGAGTGCCGCGCGCGGCGCTGCGGTGCTCGTGACAAGCTGAGCTCGTCATGACCACGCCCATTTCTTAGAACGCTCAGCACAGCAGTGGAATTATCCCCGCGTTGGAGCGCCGCGGCGGTCATGACGAGCTCAGCACCGAAGGTGTTAAGAAGACCAAAGCAGTTGCTGGTCAATTTATTAATATGGGTGGAGAAAAAAAGGTTCTTGTCGAACTACACCCCCAAGTTCTTGGCCGGCAATCCAGCAAGTCAGCACGGGGAACTCAGGTGGCCAAAGAGATTCCGGAAAGTTGGGAGGAAACTTTCCGTAGAGAAGGATCTCCGACTTCTCCTCATTACATTTTAATAGCGCTGCCGCTAACCAAATAAATATGGAGGAGCAACAGTGATGTACCGAGGAAACGGACTCATCACCATTGTCCCAGGTAAATAGCAGCTGGGTGTCATCGGTGTAGGGCAACACCCTAGCCCCCAAACTCTCGGCTAAATAGATGAAAGGTGTTGTATAAATGTTGAAGAGAAGTGGACTAAGAGACGACGCCTGGGGGACTCCCGTAGTCACATGCTGCAAAGCGAAGGAAAAAGGAGGAATCCAGATCTGCTGGGTCCGACCTTCAAGGAAGAATCTGAGCCAGTTCTATACTGCACCTGACACACTGACCCTGGTGAGGCAAGAGAGGAGAAGAGAGTGCGGACCGTATCAAACGCGGCCGAGAGGTTGAGCAGAATCAATGCTGCCCTCCCCCTGGCGTCCAGACACTCCTGAATGGCCTCCGCAACCTCCACCAGGACGGATTCAGTGCTGTGGGTGGCCCAGAACCCAGACTGAGCTGGATGCAGAATACTCTCCCCCTCAACAAACACCTTAAGTTGAACATTAACAACCTTCTCGCATATCTTGGCCAAGCCAGGCAGCAGAGAAATTGGCCGGTAGTTCTCTGGATTAAGAGGGTCTAGATACGCTTTTTTAAGAAGCAGCAGAATCCTGGCCTGCTTCCAAGCTGCTGGGACACTGGCTGTCTGGAGGGACAAGTTAATAATACTGTTCACCTCTTCATTAATTGTCTCAGCTGCTGCTGCTAGCAAACTAGCAGGGCTAGGATCAGAAGGAGCACCAGATTTTAGACTCCTAAGAATTTTAAGAGAATCAGATAAGTCCACTGGTTTAAAAACGAAGTTCAGTGCTGGCTGGAGGAGATGGATCGAATGCCTCCATCCCAGTGCCACCCGATGAAAGAGTCGCCAGAAAGAAATTCAACAGAGTATCACACCAGATTGCTGAGGTAGATGACACACTAGCTTGAGCCAAAGGGGACGTGAAGCTCTGAAAAATCACAAATATTTCTTTAGCGTTGTTTTTAGCACACTCAAATCAATTTGAGTAGGATAGTTATGGCCCCATAATAAACCTTCTGTTTAATTCTGAGCTTCAGCTTGGCTATGGGGCAGTAATGACTGCAGCACCATGCTCGCTCAAGAATCTTCCATTCGTATTTGAGTGCTTTAAGTTCTGGGCTGAACCAGGGTTTAGAGGGTGAATCCCTAGACAGCGTAGAAGAGCACTCTGGGGTGAGTATGCCAACTGCGTTAGCCACCCAACTGATAAGACCCTCCAGGTCACCTGAGAGGATCGGTCTAGAGGTTTCCAAGACTTGAGTGAACACGCCAGGGGTGATTCTCCCAATGGCAGGTTTGCAAAATGAGTGCACCAAGGGCTCCGCGTTCTTCACGTCCCATGAAAAGTAGGTCACAAAATGGTCGGACCAGGAGCCCGGGTGAGGGTCTCTGATCGAGATGGGGAAGTTAGAGCAAATAGGGTCCAGATTATGGCCAGCTTGATGGGTAGGGAGACTAACTCTCTGGACCAGCTGGGCCAGTTGAAGAATATCCAGTAAATCACACGCGTCTTTAGCCTCAGTCTGGTCAAGATGGATATTAAGATCCCCTAAGACAATATAGTGAGAGAATCTCAGCGCCCTGGAAGCTATAGCATCCCCACAGGCCTGTATGAAAGGTCCTACCAGACCAGGGGACCTATAGAGCAAAGAGCCTCCCAGCGTAAAATGGGTTGAAAAGCGTATGCTGAAGTTGAGGGCCTTGCAGCCTCCCCATATGGTCACATCCCCCCTACAAAGATCCTAGTTGTTCTTGTAGAAAATGGCCACTCCACCCCCCCCCCACCTTCTCGACGGTCGGCTCTAACAATCTTATGTCCCTCCGGTGTAGCAAAGGTAACAACGGGGTCTAATGTGGAGTCAAGCCAGGACTCTGTGATGAACAGCAGATCTAAGGAACCGTCTTCAAGGATATAAAAGACCTCCGTGTAGTGATTCCTAAGGGATCGAACATTAATCAAGGCTGCAAAAAAGTGGTGAGGTGTCATAGGACGGCGAGATGCTATACTAACTTGTTCGGAAATAGTGAAACTAAACACAACCTAAACCCACAGGACGGTCACTCATTGTTGCAGCAAATAGAAAGGTCCAAAACACCTCCAAGTGGACATGGGTTGGAGTTCCAATCCCTTAAAACATCCCCGAATAGCATAGTCTGGCCCTCTGTCCTGGGACCGGGCGGGCAGCATAGCTGGCGCTGGCTGCTTCCTGGACGCAGACGGGCTTGCCTTAGGCATGCATTTGGTGCGCGTGCGGCGTGTCCGCTGCACGTTTACATCACGCTCATTGAAATACCCCCGGCTGCAGAAAGGCTAGGGAGCGCCCTACCATCTCTCAATGGCAGCACGGGGAAACAGGAAGTGAGTAAAAACAGTGATTCGACTACAATCACATCGGCACACCTTAAATAATGCAACAATTTTTAAAAAGTTCATAAAACGTTTAAGAAAGTTTTCTGAAGGCTACGAGAAATGTGAAAATGAGCAGCAGTGCAGAGCAAGGTAGAACTGTGCGAAGGTGAGTAGAATCGTCACTAACAAACTAACCCCTTTGAGGTGCGCGCATTTGCGCAGTGCGCATTGAAATACCCCTGGCTGCCGAAAGACCAGAGAGCGCCCTACCAAAAATGGCGTCTCTCAATGGCAGCACGGGGAAACAGGAAGAGAATAAAAACAGGGATTCGACTACAATCACATCAGCACACAGAAAATAAAATAATGGCAACAATTTTTAAAAAGTTAAGAAAACGTTTAAGAAAGTTTTCTGAAGGCTACGAGAAATGTGCAAATGAGCAGCAGTGCAGAGCAAGGTAGAACTGTGCGTAGTTGAGCAGAATCGCCAGTAACAAACTAACTCCTATGTGTGCTGTGCACTGTTGATGCAATCCACTATGGATTACCAGAGGCTTCCTTCTTTCCAAATGGCAATTTGGAGGTGACAACGAGAAGGTGCTCACATCACCTATTAATATTTGGTTCTCATCTTCACCGAAATTGCTCTTCCCTTTCTCCTTGGCTGCTGTCTGTCATCTTGGCTGGGATTAATGTTGTTGACCTCCATTTTAGCGGTTATGTGGGTCTTCAGAAGTGCTGTATATTCAAATGCGTCGTTTTTGTAGCTTCCTGAAACACAATTCGCTCGTGCATGACGCAAAGCTTATTTTTACGATGTAAAGGTGCTTTAGAACAAGTAAATCAGCTTATCATCACATAGGTAGCGGTTACATTACAACATTTTTCTCATTGATGCATCAGAAGTTTAGACACATCTTAGGTACTCATGGTGCGCCATGCCATAATTAGGGTGCATCCATGTTGCAAGAAAAGGGACCAAACGCAGCAGGTGTTTTTCTGACTAATGGCTTCTGCCACGCCGCATTGAGTCAATTCTCATACATTTACCCCAAAGTGTTATGTTAGTCTGAATTTGTAGAGCGCGAGTTCACCGCATGGTTTCTTGGCGCTGTGTGCCGCTGGGGAACCCATCCTGGCTTTCCCTGTGGAATGGTCCCTGTTGGGCATCCCCAAGGTGAAGCCAGGCATCCCAAGCAGCGAGGGGGCCGTTGTGGAGATTAAGCAAGCTATTGCCCAGAGTTGCAGCGTGGGACCCATGGTTAGAGAGGCACCCAGGCGAGATTTATCGAGCCCGCTGAAATTGGTTCCATAGCCTGCCGCGTCGGGAATTGAACCCTGGTCCCGGGCCGACCTCTGCTTCTGGGTCTGCCGCCTCTAACCGGTGAGCCACACTTCTCCACAGTGTGTGTAGCAAAGCAGAGTGTCAATATTCTCTTAGGGACAGCACCATTTCCACAGGACACTATTTTCAGCATTAAGAAATGTGCTCTCAGACAAAGATGATGCTGCAGTGATAATGAGAATTCAAGGGCAAAGGGTACCAAGAAGCCACTGGGCCATAATTTTAACCACTCTGGGTTTTCATCTGTGGTATCCCTGGGCCCTCATACTGTAGACTCCACACTGAGACCTAAGGACCCCTTTTGAATTTTATTATCAGGGTAGTAAAGCAGAGAAATCCAAGGTTTACCCAGTGGATGGGGAGGAGTCAATAAACAAACACATTTGAAAAAATTGATGCTCAATCAGTGCCTTTACTTTTAAAAAGAAAAGAAATCTGTATTCCACATAAAACTAAATTCCATGCATACAGTAACAAATATATACGATCTGCTGAGTGAAAATGTTTTTGGGGACAGCCTCTAAATGGCACAAACCAACAGGAAGTAGTTAACAAATTAAGGTCACATAGATCAGTACTCTTTCAATGTAACCTGGTCTCGTATCCCAGAGGTAACTCCAACAGTTTGTGACCAAGCGAAACCTAAGCCATAGAAACACAATACACACAATATGTAAAAATGCAGTTCAATTGGTTTTGCTAGGGTATTACCATATAATTCAATAACAAAACAGTACAAATGTAACAATTCATCAAGAATAAAACTTTTCAGAAAGCACAAAATATACATACTGAATTTGAATTTCATTTACAATATACACTTCGTGAAACAATAAACTCTTACAGTAGTGACCTTTACACTCAACAGTATTATTTCTATTTTAAACAAATTTGCCTAGAAATCACAGACAGCCTAACTACAAAAAATGTGCATTCCCGAACTTTTGGTCAAAAGTTTGGGAACTTGCTCCTTGCGACTGGTCAGACAACCATGCTATTACCTTCCTAATACTAGGCGTACACAAGACAAGATCAGTGCACTAGTGAAACCAAAACTCTGGCTCAGGGACACAAAAAGCCTAAACTTTGAAAAGCTGGCAGCACAGTGGGAGAAATATCTCCTCGCTCCCCCCAAGCTATCAAATGTTAGCGGCCTTATTGATCACTACAACTCAACAATGTCTGATTTATTTGACTCTTTAGCACCATTAAAACTAAAAAGAATCAATTTTAAAGAAAAAAAAACAACCTGGTTCAACTGGTCCCTAAATAATGAAAGGAGAAATGTTCGGCTAACAGAAAGGGTTTAGAGACAGCACCCCTCCGCCTCCCAATTAAAACTTCTCAGAAAGACCAGAAATGCATACAATGAGAGCATCCTCAAATAAAAAAAATAAGGAAACATACTCCCAAAGTCATACTTTCTGGACCCTAGGAGATGTAGGCTGAAGACATACCAAACCTGCAAGGGAGGCTTGAAGGGGAGCTGCTTCTTTGTAGTCCCCTAATACAACTGTGCTACTCTTGTGGTGCTCCTACTCTCTTGGGGCGCAGCTCACCTAAATATATTAATTATTAACTTAGCCCCAGAGGCTGCTGAGGCCGATCTTTTAGTTTGCAGAGTTCAGTTTGATGCAGCATCAGGGCATATATTTTACCTGTGCTTTCCATTTTGGTTCTTTTTTATTTTATTTTTTAAGTATCCCTCAATGTAACAATTCAGTATAGGTATCAATGCTTTCCTATTCAATTGTGTGCAAATATCAAATGACCACATAGAGGCATCAAGCGCCATGCAATCTATCTAATTCCCCCTACACTATCTCAAGGTTCTTTGCAGGGAGTATTCTGTTCTCTACTCACCTCCACACCTTCTTATGCGTGGGGAGAGAGAATATTTGCAGTGATGCCCCTCCTTATTCTGGGATACTCCCCATCACACTAAGTCCACATGGCAAGTCCTGGGAACTTACCTGGGGATATAAGGGTGAACTCTCTAGTCCTTTCAGCAGCAGCTTGCAGTGTTCGATCCCCACACATCTACTGGTCCTCAAAGTGTTATATTTATTGTACTCTGGTTGAGGAACCAGAATCCGATCTGGGCCTAGTGAAAAATGTAGTTAGTATTAGTAATTAGCGTGGTGTAGCTATTATGCAAAAATAAAGCTTCGAACATTAATATGCTGACACACGTGATAGTTTTAGGACTCCCATACACTTTGTTGCATGGTATTTTAGCTAATATGCATAACTCAGGCTGACCTGACCAGCACCATTTTGTGGCCTCGTTCGCTTTCAGCATTCAGCACTAACACAACCCTTTTCTCTTAGCCATGCTTGAGATCCATTCCCCTGTGAAATAGTACAATTGTAGCAAACTGCTGTTTCTGCCCGTTAGGCCTGTCAAGGTTATAGGTCGGGGTAGATTGGGCAAGCACATTCCAGGGGAGCGCTGTTCGGACTCTCTCGGAGTTAGCAGAAGGGAGTCACCCTCTTGACCTTGCTATAACGAGCTAAGCTATATCTGAGGGGTTTTGTGTTCCATATATTGTCTTTCCTTTGCACCAACCTGTACCAGCCTGTATTTTTCCATCTTAGGTAACAACTACGAAATGTAACAGTATATATGTGATTCGCTGATTATGTGCCAGCAGTCTTCTTGGCAGACCTCGTGGGGTTAGGTCACAAAGAGCTCCTCTGGCAGAGTTTGTTCATTGTAATAAACAATTGGACCTTCTACACTGCCAACTGACTGATTGTAGGTAATTGGTATTTGGGCTATTTGTAAGTATGGCTCTATTTGGATTGTGATTATTTTTTCGGTACTTCAGTTGGCGACTCCGCCGGGACTCCCCGTTGGGGTCGTCCCCCTGTAATCAGAAAAGACGGGACATTGGAAAGGGCAATCTTGACCGGGGGAAGGATCGGCCAAAGAAATGGGGTCCGCTCCGCTCTCTCGATCAAGAGAGCTCGGCTGCTAGTGACCCCACGCCGGAGTCCTTCGGGTGTAACCCGAGAACGGACCACGTTGGTCCACAGGAATTGGCAGTGGAGAACGCCCAATCAGACCTGAGTGCACCAGGTGAGTGATTCGTCTTGTTGTATGTCGGATGTCCCTTGGATTTGAATTTGATGTTTGGAATTGGGTGACTTTTGGTCACGGAGAACTCGAGAAGGGGGTCTGACGGGGCAGTATCAAGACTGCACGGGCAGACGCTCCTGTTTTATTTTTATTTATTTATTTATTTTATTTTGAAAGTTTCATATAGCGCGAACAAGATCTTTGCAGATATCAGAGCGCTTTACATAGAGAGAGTACAAGATCCTAATCAAACAGCTAAGTCAGTAAAGCTAACAGCACAAATCGATGTAGATCAAAAATACAGATAATACAGATCAACAGAGAGGTCGAGCAGGGAGTAAGGTCTGTGCATATTCTTTAAGAGTCCGAAGTAGTGGTTCAAGTGTAATTAGTCCACTTGACCTACTTGGTGGGTTGGGTTGAGTTGGGTGAGAGTTGTATGGGGTTTGTGCAGAGAAGTTCTTTGATGATGTGCAGTTCTTCTTTGACCTGGATTAGGGTGGCCATGATCTTGTCCAGCGTGGGGTATGCGATGGCGGTGGGAGCGGGGATCAGAGGTGCATGACTGACCCGTGAATTAGCGAGCCGGAGGGGGGGTAGTCTGGTGTTCGTGCAGGGCACCATTGTGTCAGTGTCCATGTACGGGCCGGAGTTAGGGAGGAGAGAGAGTTTGGGCGGGGGCTGTATGGATGAGGTAGAGAAGGGGTTGGTGGAGGGCGGAGAGAGCAGGGTGGAGGCTGGGTGTAAGTTAGTGGTGGTGGGGGTGCAGTAATGGTAGTGAGGACTGAGAGTGGGGGGGAAGTGGGATTGATGGTGGACCTGTTGAGAGGTGGGGGAGTTAAGTAGAGAGAGGAAGTGTGTTCTGCGTTTTTAGTCAGAGGGTAGTGGGGGCTGAGGATGGGAGGGGATAAAGGGTGGGAATTGTCGTTGTGTGTGTCGTCCAGGAGCTGAGCTAGGTTGTGGGTGGGAGCTGTGATGTCAGGGGAGAGAGGAGTGTGGGTGGGAGCTGTGATGTCAGGGTAGCGAGGTGTGTTTATGGAGTGTGTAGAGGTCCGCGGGTTGGTAGAGGCAGAGTTGAGGGTGCTGTCACGGGAGAGAGGAGTGTGGGTGGGAGCTGTGATGTCAGGGGAGAGAGGAGCGTTAATGGTATGTGTGGAGGTCCGAGGGTTGGTCGAAGGGGAGGGGGTGGTGTTGAGGGTGATGTCAGGGGAGAGAGGAGAGTGGGTGAGAGCTGTTGTGTCAGGGGACAGAGGGGTGTTAATGGTATGTGTGGAGGTCTGAGAGTTGGTAGGAGGGGAGGGGGTGGTGTTGTGGGTGAGAGCAGTGTGGGTGGGAGCTGTGATGTCGGGAGAGAGATGAGTGTAAACGGTATGTGTGTAGTTCTGAGGATTGGTGCGTGGGGAGGGGGTGTCGTTGCGGGTGAGGGTAGTGGAGTCCGGGGTGAAGGGGATGGCGGTGAATTGAGTCATCGGTGCCTTACAGGAGGTTAAAAGTTAAAAGTTAAACAGGTGCAGTTTGCCTAAATGTACCGAATACAGGTAGCTGTATGGTGCTGTCAGTATACTGGACAAAATACAACAGCAACAGTAAGTCACATGAATCGCAAGTGACATTAGCGAGCAACCAAAGGATATATGCGGTAGCAACTGTTGCAGTACAGGAGTTAAATGTACCAGGTGATACTAGTGAGCACCCATAAGTAAATATGAGGTAGCAGTCGGTGCATTACAGGTTATAATACCAATACATAAAAACAGATAGTTGTGGATTATGAGCATCTAAAAATAAATGAGGTAGCAATCAGTACGTTACAGGTAAAACAATTACATAAAAACAGGTTATAGGACCAATACGTAAAACCAAATAGTTGTAAACTGTGAGCACCCAAGAATATATGAGGTAGCAGTCGGTGCGTTATAGGTAAAAACAATTACATGACAACAGGTTATAGGACCAATACATGAGAAACAAATCGTTGTACACTGTGAGCATCCAAGAATATATGTTGTAGCAGTCGGTGCATTACAGGTAAAAAACAATTGCATAAAAACAAAATAGATGTAAAAATGCTGCAATAGAAGGCAGACACTATCACAAGAGCGTGTCGATATAGGCTAAGTAAGGTGCGCGGTAGTGGAACTTAGTCTATGTGTCCGGTTCTCAGGTCATGCTCCAATAGTGAGATTGACTAGTCCATGATGGCCGCCACTGAGAAAGATCAGTCTAAAGTGGCCGCCAAGAAGGGGAGCCGGAGACAGTAGTCCTCTGTTTGTTGTTCTTGCTTTGAGAGCAGGGAAGGGCCTTCTGGGAGGGAGTCCTATCTCTATTTGGATGGACCTGTGTGGAGGAGTTATGCCGAGGAGCCTCGTGGGCGTCTGGAAGGTACAGGCAGGGATTTATGGTTTCAGTTAGTGACCCCTGCCCTTATGAACAATGGCGGTTTTAAAAATGTGAGACGAGTGGAGTAAATAAAATACCTTATGGTTATTCTCAGCTCTGTGGCGCCTTAGAGTTGAGATTGCAGTATTATTGCCGATATCACGCTTAGCAGGCATCCAGGGTCTAGGCAAGAGGTGAAGCAAGCAAGATACGGTGAACTACTGGCAGGCTGCGTGCAAGAGCCCCTGCCCGATCCTTGGTCCCCGCCAGCACCGCAAGAAGGCTGTAGGTCCGCAGGTCCGCTCCTATGGCCCTTGCAGCAGCATGAGAGGGGGGCCACCGGGAGTCACGTCTGCCGAAGGAACCTCGCTGTTGCCCGCAAATCCAGAGCTCCTACGCTGCAACCCTTCCCGCCTCGCTAGGCGATGTCGTGTGTCTCCGGCTTTCCTAACCTTTAGCCTCGGGACTCCACTCTTACCGCATGAGCCCGGGTAGAGTCCGCCGAGCAATACGAGAGCAGCTCCCTCGCAGCTCCTCACAGGGGGCGTCTATGCTCCCAGTCAGCGGTCAGGCATCCCCTGCAGGCTCCGGTCAGCGCCCCAACAGCCGGTTCCCGCCGTCCGTTGTGGTTGGGGGCCAGCTCAGTCGACCCCACCGAGCCTGAGCGCCCACTCTCCAATGGGCGCCGCAAGAATCCGGGCAGAACCCCCGCACAGCAAGAGGGCAGCTCTCTCGCAGTCCCTCACGAGGGGCGTTTCTGGTCCGGCTTCAATCCGCGCCCCCGTAGGCTCACGGCGGGTGTCTCTGGTCCCAATCGGTTCACCCCTGCAGGCTCCGGTCAGCACTCCTGCAAGCTCCAGGCAGCCGTCCGTTCTAGGCGCCTGCGATGGACAGTAGCAGCCCGGTGTCCGGTAAAGGCGGGGGCGATTAGGTCCTCTCCCGCGCCGATAAGAATATGTTCCAGTTACTTGAGTTCCAGTTACTTGAGTTCCAGTTACTTGAGTTGCTGTTGTAGTTACATTCAGTTGCGTAACTACGGATACCCGGGATACTGAGTGCTAACAGGGATTAAATCCAAAATTGGAATCCCAAGCACTCGGAGCTCCGACGAGGAGCTCCTACCCGGCGGCCATCTTGCCGGCTTGTTTTGGGATTTTGGAAATAACTAGAGATTAAAACCAGACGCCTTGGTGTGACTTATGAACAAGTATACCTGGCCAGGTTGCCCTCGGAAACGCCGGTGGTTGAGATTGGGTAGCACCCGGACAGATCCGGAGCGGCGCTTGAAAAAGCGGGCTTAGCCGGAATAGAGGTGAACCATGAATGCCGTCAGATGGTCCGTAGGGTGATCTGTGGTTTTGAGGAACCTGTGCGGCTATCTCTGGGCAGCCTAAGGATAAGGCTGTTTGATTTCTTTGGATCTTCTTGAGATTTGGAAAAGAGTTCTCCATAGGTGGGAGTCGACGGGCTCCACCTTTTGTTTGGAAATAATGTTTGTTGTGTTGTTTTATGTTACTGAAGAACTGTAGTCGTTTTATTTGTGCAAGATTGTGAGAGTGGATTTGATTACGGAACTTGGCCATGTGTATGAGAGTGTTGTACATAAAACCTTTCCTTTTCAGCTACCGGTCAAAGAAACGAGCAATGCCCTGCTTCAGTAAGTTATGCTTTGGCTGTACTGGCCGAGGAGGTACGAGGTTGGATGAGAGCCAACCAGCCCCTCCGGAGGGAACTCCTAGCCATGATATGTACTGTAAGCATGGTATTGGACCCCTCTTATTTAATACATTATGGAACAAAGATACAAAAGACAATGTAGAGCTCCAGTGGCCAAAGACGGGATCTTTTGATGAGAAAAAGATCCAGTATTTGCAGGAACGTCTGCTCGCTAAACGGAGCAGGTAAGCCATGTTTGATACCCTTAACAAATGGCAGAAAGAGGCGAAACGGAGACGCATACGGTCCGAGAAATTAATGAAGATACAGCAAGGGCAGACTGTAACCCAGAAAGCCGTTGCTCATGACAAGAATAAGACCAAACAGAATATCGAGTATGCAGATCGACAGTTTAGGTTACAAGTAGATGGAAGTTATGTGACTCGGAATGAGGCGGAAGATGAGATAGAGGACTTGTTGAATGCACGGCCCCCACCCCCGTATGCGCCTCAACGCGTATACCCCGCTCTGCCTCTCCAACCTGCCGCAGCTTCCCAAGCCTCCTCCCCAGTAGCAGACGTGCCTCTCGTCTCCCTAGGTACTAATGGTGCCACTGCTACCTCATCAAGAGACATGGCTACCCTTCTCCCGGGCGTAGAGCCGCCCGCGGCGGCTTCCCAAGTTGTTTTAACCGCCCCGAGCCCCATTTGGACCTCTCAATCAGCCAGCACGACGCCCGGAGATAGGGAGCGCACACCGTTAGAAGAACACGGTGTGATGAAAGCTAGACGATTATTTACCAGGGGATCCATAGAATATGGTGAGAGAGAAGCAGTGGCAGATCAGGCAGCTGAGTGGATGCAGAACAATATCTACACAGTAGCTGATCTGTGGAGTACCATAAAAGATCTCGAACCAGTTATGCAGCAGCATGCATTATACCAAACGTTCTGCTATCTTATCGAGGCCTGGGAACTATGTTTCCATGATAGGATGGCAACGCAAATACTGTACAACATCCGAGATTGGGCTCATAAATTTAACATGGACCCAGAGGAGGTGTACAAGAATGTCGACACATTAGTGAAATATCGCAGCAGAATGTTTATAAAAAGTCCCAATTGGACTTCCCAACACCCCATGAGAGAAGTTCACCCTATTTATCATCCCAAAATCCCTGAACTACGTGATAATGCTGACCAGGTCGTGAGAGCTAGAGTAGACGCCAGTTTTCAGGAACAATGGGTGTACACTCCGTGGAAAAGGAGCGAGGTTCTTGCCCTTAAATCACAATTGCCTGACCCCCGCAAGAACCCCACCGCCTACTACAAAGAGCTGACCGAAGCCGCAGCCTCGGCTGTAATGACTTTGCCAGATATCGAGTTCTTTTTTGGATTATTGGTACCAGTAGAAATATGGCGGCAAGTGCATGACACTGATCATGCTGCCGAGCTGGGGGGAACTTGGATTGAGTTGAAAGACTGGGACCGAGACCGTAAACCCGGTGATAAGCCTAGGAATGAAATTACCACCTTACCAGCGAAAATGATAGCTTACATGCATACACTGATTCCCCCGCGGAAGGTCGACTGGGATAAATTGACAGCCTGTAGACAGAAGAAGGATGGGAGTGTTTCCGACTTCTTCACTCTATTCGAGGGAGTTTTTGTCAATTTTAGTGGACAGGATCTGGCAACGGAAGGTGGGGTCCGGTTGTTCGTGAATAGGTTTGTAACTAATTTGGCACCCAAAATCTCTACGCGATTACAGGCCGCCGAGAGTACCTGGACCACGTCTACCCCCTCTGTGATACTAAGCATGGCGCAATATTATGAGCATAGGGAGAATGAGAGCAAGGATAAAGTCGAAAAGAAGGCTAAGGATCTTAATACTCGAGTGTTGTTACAGCAAGTTGTCTGAGGACAAGGAGGAGGGAGAGGAGCCAGAGGGCCCATATCCAGGGGGGAGGGGACGGACCGAGGCACAGGCAGAGGCGCAGGCGCAGGCACAGGCCAACCGTTAGGGTTACATCAGTGTGTGTATTGCAAACAGGAAGGACACTGGAAAGCTCAGTGTCCGTTACTACTCGCCCAGAACGGAGCGGTTCGGGGACGAGGCCGTGGACGGAGTGGCCCGGACCGGAGTGATATGCATAGGGAAGTGGCGGCTCAAGGCAAGTATGAACGGAACCATTTTGACAACCCTCAGAGTGGACAATACTATAATGAGGATTACTCGTTTTGCGAGCAAGACGGGTATGACCACCCATAGGACAGCCAGGGACAGAGTAGGGGCCAGGTGTCGATCCCAGTCAATCAGCAAGGACCCTATGTGAAGGGGGAGTTAATGGGGACTTCTGAGAATTTTCTAATTGACACAGGAGCAATGAACATTTCGGTTGCTTGATCTTTGGTTCCAGGGGCGGCTCTGTCCAGCGCAATAATGTATCTGTGGGATTTTCAGGAGTCCCAGTGGTAAGCCCCATCTCTAAACCTCTCCCCTTCACGATTGGTCCTGCTACGCTTGAATAACCATTTTTGCTAACTTCCCATTGTGGTGAGAATTTATTGGTTTTGGATATGTTGAAAAAGATTAATGCAAAAATCTATTGCTCCACAGACAGCGTTTATTAAACCATACAGCCCTACGCTGATAATATTAAACAGTGTTTTGCCAAAAATGAGCCTCTCCCGCCTGAGTTTGATACTGTCCCTGCAACGTTATGGGCCACAGGGGATGCGGATGTCGGAAAGCTAGACATCCCTCCCGTCCATATTACGTTGAAGAAGGGTGCGAAATTGTCATGCATACCCCAGTATAAGATCTCACCGACGGGCGAGCGAGCCTTGCTTTCGATCATACAGGACTTAATTGATAAAGGGGTGGCTGAGGAAACAGCTGCCAATATTTGTAACGGCCCGATTCTCCTGATTTTGAAGAAATCGCCCGAGACAGGACCCCAGGGGAAGGTCGATGCATATCGCTTTGTGATTGACCTGCGGGAGGTCAATAAGGTCGTAGTACCACAGTATCCAGTGGTGACCGATATCACCACTATACTTACCATGATCCCACCAACTGCTCGATATTTCTCAGTTATCGACCTGAAGAACGCTTTCTTCAGTATCCCTATTCATCCTGACAGCAGGCAGATCTTCGGATTCTGGTTATCTGGCCGAAGCTTCAGATTTTGCAGTGCACCCCAAGGCTATACTGAAGTCCGAGCATCTATAGTCAGGCCCTTAAAGCTCTGTTAGACGACTTGGTGTTGCCTGACGGTAACGTACTCTTACAGTACGTAGATGATTTATTGATTGCTTCCGACACTGAGGAAGGCTGTAAGGACGCCCCGTTAAATTGTTACACCATTTGGCGGCGATGGGGAATAAGGTGTCCCTGTCCAAATTTCAATATTGTCGACAGGAGGTAACCTACCTAGGTCATCTACTGTCGAAGGAGGGTAGGCGTTTGACTCCTGAATGTATTACTACTATCTCTAACATGTCTGTCCCTTGCACCCAGCGTGAAATTCGTGCCTTTCTTGGCATCATCTCTTACTGTCGCCAATGGATACCTAATTTTTCTCTTCTTGCTAAACCTTTGTTGCAATTAACCACTAAAGATGTGCATGAACCTCTCCCTTGGACTGATGAATGTCAGCTCTCTTTTGACTCTTTGAAATCTGCTCTTTGTTCTGCGCCCGTCTTGGGCACTCCTGACTACCGTAAACCTTTTGTACTCTACGTGCACGAGGTCGGCGGTTGTTCGCTTTCAGTGTTAACTCAGACATTTGGTGGTAAGCAGAGACCTTGCGCGTATTTATCGGCCACCTTGGATAACGTAGCAAGAGCATTTCTTAGCTGTCTGGGGGCCACAGCAGCTGTCGCGGTGGCCATCCGACAATCAGAAGGACTCATTCTAAATTCTAGTTTAACGGTGATGGTGCCACATGCTGTAGATGTCTTGCTAAACAGAACAAAGACCCAGCATCTTACAAGTGCACGCCTCACTGGATATGAATTGACACTATTTGCTCCACATATTACGATTACGCGATGTGCCACATTAAATCCTGCCACATTGTTACCACTCCCTTCGAACGAAAAAGTAAATGATGTCCATGATTGCCTATTTCGGACTGAGGAAGAAACGAAGGGTAGGATTGACCTCACAGACATTCCTTTATCTGATTCCCAAGGGGAATTGTATGTGGATGGGTCTTGTTTCAAGTTAACAGATGGCACAACAACTGCTACATATGCAATCACTACACTGAAAACAGTAGTTGAGACATCTCGATTTCCCTATCAATCAGCTCAAGCTGCTGAACTAGTGGCATTATTACGAGCCTGTGAATTAAGTGAAGGATTAGAGGTCAACATCTACACGGACAGCCAATACGCCTTCGTCGTAGCCCATAGCTTTGGGCGGCTGTGGAGGGAACGTGGTTTCCTCACTTCCCACGGTCAGAAAATACAAAATGGCCCCCTGGTGTTACGACTGTTGGATGCCCTAACTTTGCCTAAAAAGCTAGCCATAGTGAAATGTAGTGCCCATAAGGCAGTGGTGGATGAAGTAGGTGAAGGAAATGCTTTTGCAGATCAGATTGCTAAGCAGACAGCGCAGTCCATGATGTCCAATATGTTTGTAACGTCTTCTGCTAGATAGGTGGAGGAGTCTGATCTGTTCGATAATACCATAGAAAGTGTGAAAGAATTACAGAAGGAAGCTACCCCAGCTGAGTTGGAGAGATGGGAGAAGGAAGTTGGAAGACTGGATGAAAACAATTGTTGGGTTGATTTAACGGATAAACAAAGATGGCTGCTGCCCAATGCTCTGGTACAAGCTGTTGTAACTATGGCCCATGGCCCAGCCCATGTAGGAGCAAAGGGGATTTGTGCCTTGTTGGACCCGGTATGGAATAATCCTAACATACAGAGGAAGGCTGTCCGTCTGGTCCAATACTGTATGGTTTGCCTACAGCATAACCCATGGAAAGCAGAAAGTGTTTTGACTGGAAGTTTTGCGCCCCCAACTTTACCGTTTGAAGTGCTCCAGATGGATTATATCCACATGGAGCGCGTCAACAACTTGAAATATGTCTTAGTAGTGGTGTGTGCCTTCAGTAAATGGGTTGAGGCCTACCCGACTAAAGAGAACACTGCCCTGGCTACAGCAAAGTCCCTAATCAAGGAATTTTTACCTAGACTTGGTTTGCCCCGTTTGATTTGGTCGGACAATGGGGGGCATTTCCATGGGGCTCTAGTTAAACATATCTGCAATGGCTTACAAATACGTCAAAAATTCCATGCAGCCCGACATCCCCAGTCAGCAAGGCTGGTGGAGAAATATAATGGGATTTTGAAACTTAAAATGGCTAAGATCAAAGAAAGTACTGGTTTGAATTGGCCTGACACCTTACCCTTAGCTCTCATGTCATTAAGAATTACTCCTCATTCCCGTTCAGGTCTTTCTCCCTATGAGATTGTCTTTGGGCGACTAGCTAACATATGGGGGGTGCCTAGGCCACAATCTTTTTCTGATGTTGAATACCCTATGTTGATCGATTACCTGTATACGTTGACTAAAGACCTCTGTTCTATTCATCAGCAGGTATCATCTGTACAGCAGCCTCCGCCAGAGGGCCCTGGACACCGATTGGAACCTGGCCAGTGGGTACTTGTCAAGAAGTACGAGCGAGATACCAGCTTGGCCCCAAGGTGGTCGGAGCCTCACCAGATATTACTTGCAATGCGGACGGCGGTGAAGGTAGACGGGAGAAAACACTGGGTTCATGTCTCCCACCTGAAGAAACTGCCACTTCCGCTTCCCTATGATCAGCTGCAATCTGGTGAAATACTGACCCAGGAAACTGAGACAGCCACTGCATTTGTCCCTTTTTCCGATGCCTGCGAAACAGAGAAAAGGCAAGAAGAAGGAGTGACGGGATCGGGCAATCTGGTCTCAGCTGAATCCGCAAGTGCCCTTAATCCCGTGGTTGAAATTTCTGCGAGCGGAGGCTCCAATGAAAAGAAAGTGCCTACTTTGCTGTTCTCAAATCAGGAAATTCCGGGTCATGTACGATACAACCTACGGCCAAGAAAACATCACGGTGCCTCAGACAACACTGTTAGTAGATAAGGAAAGACTTGAGTAGAAAGGGTTTGCTAGATTTCAAGTCTGAGGTACTGAGCGGGACACTGGACTGAACACGTTGAGAGCTGGAACTTTTGTTATTGTGCTCTGTTCAGAACGAAAGACTTACCATCGGAACATCGGCAGGGTTGTACATCAAGTTCTTTGATTCTTTTGAGATGAACGATGGGAGTCTGCCTGTGAGACTCTGACGGACACAGGGAGAAGAACCCTCTGGCAGGAAGGACTGCTGCGCCCGAGTTTAGTTTTGGACTTTTAGTTAGGAATGTACTCTTTTGGTCGTATTGTGCTTGAAGAAGAACGTCCTATTGTACCACGTTATTTGCCATTCTATGAGCCAATGTTTTCCACTTGGACCATGCGTTTAAAAATAGCCTTTGTGTTAATGATAACTGTGATATTAGCCATCTTTATGAGTGTTTTCATATATCTAGAATATAAATACCCCATGCAAGCTATGATGCCCTCTACCACTGCCCCGCCGGAACATTTGATGTTCACCTTAGCACCACATAAACAGAGACATCGCCAGACCTATGCCAAGAATGTATTTGTAGAAATGCTCCAACAAACCCACAGAACCACTAATATGACCGATTGCTGGGTTTGTGGGCTCTTACCGTCAGTGATGCATAAGCACGACTTGTTTCTCTCTCTGCCTTTGTCCTACTTAGGAAGCTGCAAAGCATGGTTTCAAATGTTCTCTGCCATGTATAATCATTATGTAGAAAACCCCAAACAATACACAGAGAAGGACTACAATATGATCCTAGCATATATTGAGACACACCAGGGATTTGACCCAGCTGGAAACGGGGGAGAGGGATCACTGGACCCCGATGCTTGTATGAATTTGTATACTGCTAATGAGAACAGTACTTGGTTACAGGACGAACTTTATGACTTTGCTAATTTCAATCATTCTCAGTATTTTCAGCATTTTGTTGCCAGAAATGTTACTAGTGAACGCACTATGCCTGTTCCTATTTTAAATACTACCTCTGATTTCTGTGTCCAGGGTATGGGGCATGTACAGGTTGGAAATAGCATTTGCAATTATACTTACAGAATGAGGATTTTCAGTAGCCCTCCATTGTTGACACCACCAAATGTGTATTTCGTTTGTGGGAAAAATGCTTACACCTGGTTACCGCGAGGGTGGGCAGGACAATGCTACTTGTCCTTCTTGTACCCCCCGGTGTATATAGCACCGTCAGACTATCATAAAACCCACCAGCTCCATAATGCAAAGCCAGTCTCCATTAGACAGCGAAGACAGCTCGACATGACAGCAGTTGATCAGACAGACACCTCTCTGCAACAGTTCACGGACTTTACGAAGGGATTGGTCCCTTTCTGGGGACCGATTTTCCATAGTAGGGAAATAAGACGTTTGTCCAGGATAGTGGAAAATGTCATTAATATCACCACAGATATAATGACTAATATCACCGTAGAGCTTCAGGCCACGAGACTCGTTTCGCTCCAGAACCGGATGGTTCTTGACATCATCCTGGCTGATCGGAGGAGCCTGTCGAGTGATCCGCAGCTCCTGCTGTGTTTACATCCCAGACTCCGCCCCCACGGTCCATCTGGCTATTCAGAGATTACATCGCATCGCAGCAGAAATACATGTTGAGAATGGGTCCTGGTCCCTTTCTGGTTGGTTCTGGGGGTTATTGTCCACATGGGGGTGGAAATTATTGATGATAGTTGCTGGAGCAGCTGGTATCCTGTTCACCTGCTGCCTCTGTATGCAGTGTGGGTCGGCATGCTGTTCTTATTGCGCTATGAGAATGACAGCTATGATCACCCCCTCATCTGTTCCCACTAAGACTCAGATGCTCCAACAGGAGATTCGTGAGTTGATTGCCATTGATGAGGAAGTTTTCCAGGATTAGTACTTCCTGTTTGTTAGCTTCATCACGCTAAAAGGAGGGTTTGAGGAACCAGAATCCGATCTGGGCCTAGTGAAACATGTAGTTAGTATTAGTAATTAGCGTGGTGTAGCTATTATGCAAATATAAAGCTTCGAACATTAATATGCTGACACATGTGATAGTTTTAGGACTCCCATACACTTTGTTGCACGGTATTTTAGCTAATATGCATAACTCAGGCTGACCCGACCAGCGCCATTTTGTGGCCTCATTCGCTTTCAGCATTCAGCACTAACACAACCCTTTTCTCTTAGCCATGCTTGAAATCCATTCCCCTGTGAAATAGTACAACTGTAGCAAACTGCTGTTTCTGCACGTTAGGCCTGTCAAGGTTATAGGTGGGGGTAGATTGGGCAAGCACATTCCAGGGGAGCGCTGTTCAGACTCTCTCGGAGTTAGCAGAAGGGAGTCACCCTCTTGACCTTGGTATAACGAGCTGAGCTATATCTGAGGGGTTTTGTGTTCCATATATGGTCTTTCCTTTGCACCAACCTGTACCAGCCTGTATTTTTCCATCTTAGGTATATATGTGATGCGCTGATTATGTGCCAGCAGTCTTCTTGGCGGACCTCGTGGGGTTAGGTCGCAAGGAGCTCCTCTGGCAGAGTTTGTTCATTGTAATAAACGATTGGACCTTCTACACTGCCAACTGACTGATTATTGGTAATTTGTATTTGAGCTATTTGTAAGTATGGCTCTATTTGGGTTGTGATTATTTTTTCTGTACTTCAGTGTGGTATCTCAGGTTGACTAGTAGCCCAAAAGTTGGGTGTAGTAGGGATGTTATGAGTAACCCTGGGCGTAGTAGGCGTAGTGGGGCTACGGGAAGCTGCGCGAAGTGGACCAGAAACTACGTCCACCTACGCACTTCGCGTAGCCCCACTACGCGCCACCCGCCTCCCTCCCGCCCTCGCTAAATACCACCCGCCTCCCTCCCGCCCTCCCTAAATACTGAAATAATTATTTTAAAAACAATAAAACACCACTTACCTTGTCGGCTGCGTCTCCGGGGCTCCCTCTGGTAACCGCGCCGCCATCATGGATAGTAATGCGCATGCGCGGCCGCCCGCGCATGCGCATTTCTCGTGAGAAATCCATATCTTGTGAAAAATGCGCATGTGCGGGCGGCCGCGCATGCGCATTACTATCCATGATGGCGGCGCGGTTACCAGAAGGAGCCCCGGAGACGCAGCCGACAAGGTAAGTGGTGTTTTATTGTTTTTAAAATAATTATTTCAGTATTTAGGGAAGGCGGGAGGGAGGCAGGTGGCGGGCAACTTTGCTACGCCCACGGAGTGGGCGTAGTGTTGCCTGCTACGCCTACTTCGCAAATGGCGAAGTAGGCAACACTACGCTCACTCCGTGGGCGTAGCGAAGTGCTACACCCAGGCTTAGTTATGAGCCTAGCATAACCCTAGGTAATCCATCATGTCTCTGAAAAAGTCCTCCCTTATGCAGCAAACACAACAGTAGATATTGATGGCCCTGACAGGCAATTTCAGAAGGGATGATCGCTGTTTTGCTGTTCATGGTGTGCATCAACAACAACCACCATGCTTTTTATATTGGGAACTTCTGACCTCTTAATTTAGAGTTGACTCTGTAGGATTTGACAAACGTTTTCGATAGTTCATGGACATGACTTCTTCCTCCTAGATAGTAAGGGGCTCAGCATCTGCTATGGTGTCTGTGCTCCCAGCAGTCTTCTGACCCGGGGCCTACCTGCAGCAGCAGACCATCACCCGCATATCACTCACTGCTTCATGCCTCAGGCCCGATAACCTCCTGGCCACTAACAGTCCTCCTGTTGGTATAGAAAAAGTCAGTGGGACTGCCTACAATGGTCCTCACCACAGGTCCAGAACACAGTAGCCTAAGAGAACCCTCTCCTTTAGGGCCTTCCACAATTACACCCTCTACTGTCCCCAGCAGGGTGCAGGGAAACCTGTACTACTGGCCCTGGAGACAGAGTTCACAGAGTCCACAAAGGGTTTACTTGAATCAAGATAGGGTTCTATCATCAAGATTGTCCATTCTTCCTTTGTAGTTTCCCTTTCTCCCAAACTATCTGTGTCATGCGCTGTGTCTTAAATGATGAGGTGGAGACTTCTATAAGGTGGTGTCATTTCTCAATCCACAGATGCCACATCACTGCTACTCTCATCACTGACATATACTAGCATCAGATTACAGGCTGACAAGGCTTTTGAGAATTTCTAAAGATGGCAGAATCATGTGATGGTCTGCAAGACATTGTTCCTACGGCTTGCTCTGCTCCTAACACATTAAAATTGTTTTCTTTCCAATACTTGAAAGGGAACCCTGGTTTGACCAGTGTAAAATGTCTTACTTTTTCCCTGTGAGAAAGGCATACCCAGGTTTGTAAGCAGGTTTGCGTCAGCTGATCACCCAGTGCAGATTCCTCGCCTGGCCCTTAACTTACCTGCCTGAAGGCTGACCCCTCCTTATTATTCAAGTAGAGGCTTTAAACTGTACAGTTGGTAATGAAATCACTTTCAGGTCGACCCAGGGAATTATCACAAATGTCAATGTACATAATCAAATGTACATAGTTGAACATCAACACTGTATGGTGACACATAGAAAAAGTCATGTGATTGTCATTTGTATGTTGAGCAAATCAGAAATTCTATTGTTGCAGGGATTCTGCACAAATACAGAACTATGCGCAGGAGTATGGGACCTTGGTGTAGAGGGATTGGGTCTTCCTACCACCTTAGAACCCATGAACCCAAGACTGACTAGCTACAGTGTCTCACTTGCTCTCCTACTTACTCACAGAGAAACAAATGCTTAGACACCCTAGAACACAACACTCCCAGATCTCTCAGGAATTGCAGTAACAAGACACACCTTTTCACTCACACTGTTGTACTTGTCCACGATAAGCTCTGACAGAGACACAAAACAGTTTAAAAAATGTATGTTAACTAATGTGCCCTACAAATATGCAGTATAGGGCCAGAAATAGCTGGAAAATTCATAGTACAAATATAGTCAGCATGGCAGCAAGTCCATAGATCATGAAGTGAGATGTCATCATAGAAAGACAATGGAGCAAATACTATATAGTGCCAAACCTCCCTCCCCTTGCTAAGAAGTATTATTATATAATAGAAGATCTCTGGGCTTTGTCAGCAGAACCCATACCTTAGCCTATAAATGGTAGATCTATATCTTAGGTGCTGTCTCGCTCTTCTCCCTGGAAAGGTCCCTCTCCATTTGTGTGTCACCCATTCGTGACAAGTAAGCTGTCCAAACAACAGCTGCATCTGTATGTTTTGTATAAGGGCTAAGAACTGGCCAGAACAAAATAAAAAGGGGCATTGTTGTTCGACCTTGAACATAATGTTCAGTCAACATCCCAGGATCATGCAGAGAGTGATTACAGCAATGAGTTCACATGTGAAAATAGTCATGGAAATTATTCCAATAAATAAAGATGTGTAGTAACGTGTGCAAAGCAGCCGGTAAGCTGCAGCGTGCTCATGCTAAGTTAATGAAAAACAACAATGTCCCTATGGGCCACGTGCCATTCAACATAATTTCCACTCTACTGGCCCGATTATGATGTCAGACAGACCTAAGTTTGTCCGACATCATTTGGAAACTGGGACTGAACGACCTCCTGTGGTCAGTCCCAACCCAGCAATTAGGATGTGACAAACACTGCTCGACCGCATTCCTATTCTTTAGAATGGGAGCATGCATTCCGACTGGAATGCATGCTCACATTGTAGGGATTGTACATTGTAGGGATCAACCTGCCCCTATTCCACCATATGGAGGCCTTGCACCCATGGGGGCCCCCAAAGTTGGATTCCCACAGCCTTTCTGTATCGGAAGGTCAGCACAGAAAGGCTGCCCGAGGGATTACTGGAGGCTTTCCGAATGGCAGGTGGGCTCTGCGAGCAGGTTCGGGTTCCTTTGCAACCAACCTCATCAAAATGGGTCGGTCGGAAAGGAATCCGAACAGCGAATTATGATGCTGTAGGAATGGCTCCGACCGAGAGTCTGAGCGGTTTCCTACGGCATTGTAATTGGGACCTTTGTATAAATAGAGTTGAGCACTACATGATTGCACTTTAGCAACAAGTTGACATTGTGTTCTGTTTTGCTAATTAAATGGTAAGGCTTACACGGGCCATAACCAATTTCTTCTGGTTCCCATTTTTGAGAGGGAATCATGTGTGCAGATACCATGCTGAGTCAAACACCACTCATCTCGCTCAGCATCTACATTGTGTGTACAGTTGTGCACGTGTTCACTCATAACCATACAGTGTCTCTAATCCCAGCTGAGCAACGTTGGATCTTAGTTTAAAACGTGGGCACTGGCAGTTCCAGCTCTAACTCATTTTTAAAGAATCTTCTATGATTGATTTTTCAATGGGGGTCTCACTTGCAGCAGAGATTCAATAGCCAGGATTTCCAGAATTTGGGAGTGGAGAGGTAATTGGTCTGAACCCACTTACTCACCGGGATAATATAATTTGGTAGCAGTGATGTGTTAGCTGGAACTTTAGAATTTCTTCGACTGCTATTACTTAAAATGTTTTTTTAAAGAAAAGGATGAACAATACTATTTGGAGGAAGCTAACACATTATCCTTCTGCTTGCTTTTAACTACCTGCTTAGTTTGAGTGTGGCCACGGCAGCACAAAATAAATTGCGTCCAATAAAACAGTGTGCAGAAGGTTACACATCAGCGCACCAAAGAAATGAAAAAGAAAAAAATATGTACCTAAAGCTGGAGAACCACAAGAAGATGCAGGAACATATTAGGTTGTTTCAATTGTTTACTATTTTAGAGAACGTTCTAAGAAAGACTTAATACATTTATTTGAAGCGAACATTGTGTTCCTAAAGACTTTGTAGCGCTCAGTTGTATTATATTGGATAGGTATACATATCTGTCATGTTATGGGGATGCAAAAATGTATGCCATTTCAATCGGAGCTCTGTGCTTATTTCCTTGTGACTGCTGGTGATTTCCAGATTAGCCGGAAAGTATTTATATTTGTACCACAGCTTGTAGTGTAGTTCCTATTATCCCAATAGGCTCTGCGCATTGGAATAATATCTTCAATAGTATAGACGTGGGACAGAGGTTAACTAGGTCTTCTACTGTTGATATTAGACTTAAAGTTATGTGTGTGCCAGCTATCTCAGAGTTCACTAGAAACTTTCTCGAATAGACAAGGAGGAGTTTAACCTCCCTGGACAGACAAGAAGGGATTTAGTTTCTGACAACCATAGAACATGACAACTTTGTTCTCCCCTAATCAAGAGTGTATCTCTAGAGTCGTGTGAAAACAAAAGACAACTTATTTTACTCAGTCAGTTCAGTGCATTCTTAGTTTCACCAGATTGTAGAGAAAAGGAAGAGACGGGCGTGTTCAATAAAAAGATGTTATTTATTGATCAGTCTCTTTTCTCATACAAGAGAAATGAATCGCTATTGTTGCAATACTTATTGTTAAGTAAAGTGCATACAGTAATAACAGAATTATAAAATAATACTGTAAAAGCATTGATATGGTTTCTTAGCCATATGATACTTAAAATGGATAAAATAGATACATACATATATACATTGACTAATCGTACTCAACTGGTGCTTCTAACTACGCCTACCCCAATGTACCTGACCTAAGCCTAATACGTGGGCGGGAGTAGATAAGTAGCAGTTTAAGTTAAGTTTGCTTTGCCAAGGGTCTGCTTCAAGAATTCTCTACAAAGGATTATTCAGTTCAGTACCTGGGAGTTTAGAAGGCTGGAGGGCTGGTATCTCTATCTTAGGTCTTGATATTCCAGCTGCCTGCGAGGGCTGCTTGGAAGCACCGGAGCTGGATTTCTCGGCAGGAGAAAAGGCAGCGTCTCTCTCTCAGCGCGTCAGAAAGGAGGGGCAGCGTCTGTGGGCTTCGCTGTCAGCTGGGCTCCTCGGCAAGTCTCGCTGCTCCAATCTTGTCACCACCTCGTGTGTTTGCTTAAGGCAATGTCGGTATTATTTATACCTGAAAGGTGCCGAGATTGTTGTAAGGATGGACATAAATACGTCAATAAGGATGTCATACGAACTGGTCGTTCGCACATTCTTTACTGAAGTTCTCGGCTAAATCAAAACAATGGCTGTGGGGATTTCCCAGGTCGTGGTAGGTTTGATTTGTTTTGAGAACACCGTATGCCTATTAGGGGGCTGGAGGAATAGTGCTTGCCTAATGAGATGGCATGCGTTATGACCTAATCAGATAACGGGCTTCTGTGCCGTTGTATGGCTAATCAGATAACGGGTTTCTGTGCAGTTGAATGGCTGCTAGTTAATTATTAACCAGACAAGGGTCAGAAATAGGGGGATCGATACAGTACCCATAGTAAATACATCACACCCACTCCACGTAATCTATGTCCATATTTACAAATCTAGGCATAGTAAACATACTAGTAGTGCATGTGTATACCGAACCACCCCAAAATACAATCATTTGCATATTGAAATCTGGAAATGCGAAATACACGAAAAGATGAGTATAGTTACTATATGCACTTCAAGCAGCATAATAATGCTAAATCTAATACGCATATTTTGAAATCAGCATGAACGAAATGCGGAAATTACACATGAAATGGCTCTTAATACAGAAAAAAAGTCGAGACCATCTCATCACAAAATCATAAATACTTGTGAACATGCTAGAGGGTAGCTAATGTCTCTAGAGTAGCTAAATATAGAAATTTTGTTCTCTAAGAATAGTCTTACTTTAAGCAGAAGATAAGTGTCCCAAAAATCGTAAATATTTTTGGAAATGGATGGGGAAAAAAAAATGTCTCGCTCTCTGTAAAAACTGGTGAGAAAATTTCTTATTGCTTTATTTTCAAAGTTGAAGGCCAAATTCAGGGTGTAGGGAACGCCGTGTGCTAGTTTGCTCAAAGTCATTCTTTCTGCTCTGGTGAAAACATCATATTATTGAGACTGTCGAAAAAACTATCAACAGCGTCTTGCGAAAGTTCCACTAACTCGGAAAAAGTTGTTACCATGCATTCATGAGCATGATTGCCTCCATTGATGTTTCGATCAGCATAGCTGACAGAAGGTTGTACCTGATCGATGCTGCTTTCATCTTGTACTTCACTACCCTTCAATCGCAGTGGTAAAGTCTCCACGAATGCCGTCATCAGGATTGGTAGCCGCTGGGGACAGTACAATGCATGAGCAGTTACCGGACCCAACAAAGTCTCTGCGTCCATTGGCACATCCGATTGTAGTTTCAGACAGGTGTCCAACACGCATTCTTCGCCGCATAGCATGCACCTTAATACAGGCATAACACAACTTTGCCACATCGGTCTGAATGAAAGAAACCAAGTCATGTTCAAATCTCGTAGCCGTGCTAGTCCAAGGACTTTAGTTATGCGGTCCCGGTAGCCAATAGCTTGGATTGTTTCTTCCATTGTCGCTGGTGTCTTGTCTGTGACGTGGTTTGCCATAGCGAAGTAACAGGATCAAAAATAGGATTCCTGCCACTAGTCCCAAAAGGAGAGGAAGTCCGCCAAAGATGGAATGGACAAAATCAGGAAAAATACCCAGGATGGCTTTGAATGGGGTTAAAGCTCCCGAAAACACTGTCTTAAATACACTCGCGATTCCGCCTGTATCAGAAATATTTAAGATTTCGCTCAGTATATCTGCGAAATGTATGGGGGAATTGGTTGATAACAGTGAATGAATCTCAGCAGTTGTCCTTGCAACTTGGAGATCATACGTTTCTTTTGATGACGTTAACATGGTTGGCGTCTGTAGGAGCACTGTCTTCATTCTGCTTAAAGTATCAATTCGAATAGAAGAAATTTTCAAACTGGGCCATAACCTTGCCTCCCTGTCTCGGGCATCGTTTGGGAACAATACTCGTTCACAGCACATGACCTTCGTAGTCACGGTTATGAGATAAGGTTTTCCGGGCAGCAGACTGCAACATCTGCGATCTACAATTAGAATGTAACTCCCGTTCGAGAGTCTCCTAAAGAATGGTTCTATCTGTGTTGCAGGTGTGCCTAGCTGGTGACATGAAAGGTTATTTGAAGTCCCTTCACATGCTCCATGCAAACTAATACCCTGACACAGAAGTGTACCGCTTAGTGACCTTTCACAATTATTGCCACTAAGGAATACACTTTGTCCTTTATTACTAACACATGCGTGTGTATAGGGCAAGTTCCATGTTGACTTAATGTATCCTTTACCCAACCTTTCATACTGGCCTGCCTGTATATATTTTTGGCAGTATTGAAACTGGAAAGTTGTTATCGGAATATTTATTATCCCATGTATTATCCATTCAATGACAGGTCGTTCCGACATTGTCAATGGTAATCTCTCAAGTTTTTCAATGCTCAGAATTGTATAGTCAGCACCCTTCTGTGCCAAACTGATTTGTTTATCAGTAAGGTTAAAGATATTAAATAGTGACGTTGTGTTGATTAAACGCCAAGGCACATAGCCTGATCGAAGATTTTGTAACGTCCAGCCAAGTTTTACAATAGAACGCAATTGGGACTGACCGTGTTGTAACATCAGTAAGTCTTGCGATATTATATCGATTGCTGAAGACACAATACTGTCCAGTGAATATATTCTGGAGGACAGAGTCATTAACCCATTGTCCACAACAGAAAGTGATTTTTCCAAATTAATACGGTCAATTTCCCGTATTTTTTCTGCTGTCTCAATTTGAGTTACTTTCCAAACTTTATTGTAAGCTGCATATATAGAGGCCGCTATGAAACGTTTTTGACGCTGTTTGCGTGGTCCCATAATGAAATCACGCAAGTCAGCACCCTCTTGAAGTAAAGTTAGGTGTTCCAAAATTTCTGCCAGTGTGGATGTTTGGAGCCATTGAAGGCAGAGCTTGCCCACACTGTAAGTAGTTACTATCCCTGGATGTTGTCTTTGGGAATATCTATGGTCTGGCCTGGTCAGTTTGAACCCCTGTATTTTGTTCAGGAATCTGTCTTGACAGTTATTAGTGTCTGTGGGCCAGATCAACCATTGTTTCCAATCAGGATGTGTTCTGTTTTTGTTTAAAATATGGTTTACGTCTATCTCAACATCTATAGAGCTATTACTGTTCGTTGTTGGCTTTGGAATAGACAGTTTGTTTAAGTCTTTGATTTTGGCTAAGCCAAGACAGGTAGTTTGTTGAATAGTGTCATTCAAAAATATAATTTGTTCTGGGATCATGCAGGCTCTGAACAATGATTCTATACCTTGTACTTGCCAATCTTTTGTACCCCAAACAGTTTTTGTTTCAATGTTATTGTTCCAGAAATCAAAACCAAATGTATTCATTTGCTCAAAAAATGAATCTGAATATATCAATTTTGTGGTTGTAAGCATGGTCTTCATACCTGTCTTCTTTGACAATTTGAAATAAAATGTTTCTGCATTACTTGTGTTAAACCCTGAAAAGTATGAATATTTATCATAAAATGTTTTAGAACTACCCTTTGGAGGAGTAGCACAATGTTCCCATTGGTTATAATTTACAACATTTCTAGGTTGTGCAGATTTATGGAGATAATGGTTACCATATTGGTTATAGCAGAACATTTGATCATAATTAGACGAACCCTGCAAATAATCATGTTCTGTAAATTTAGCAGACATTACTAGGTCAGACATCATATCATTAATACTTTCAAAGTCCCAATCATCAGCAAATGTGCTAGGTTTTACAAAGTCACTTAACGAGATCTTAAATTGGTGTGGATACTTCAGGATTTCAACCGGGCCATAGATTTCATAATCAGTATTGTCCCATGCTACACCGCCTGGTATAGGATTGGCTGTGAAGTTCACTGAAGAAAGTTCTCTTTTCTTGACGTGTGAAGATGTGTGTGGTTTAAGGACCAAGTTGATTTTCTGGCTTGCTGTGTCCATTTTAGCATATTTTCCCTCAATGAAATGTCCCAAGCATAGTACCATGATGAGCCAAAGTATGAGGATAAATGCACCTAATGGCACCCAAATTTCAATCCATGGAGAAGTCAGATAGGTTCTCTTTAGTTGATGAAAAAGTTCCTTTGCTTTGTCTTTAAAAGTTTTTGTTGATGGCTGTACTTCTGGTTCGCTTTGTCCTTCTGAAGAATCATCGAAGTTGATGAAGTAGCCGGATGCTGTTCTGTCAATTGTTCCAATTGCTTCTGGATTACTTTTTGCTTTTGGCTTTTGCTTTGTTTCATTAGAAAAGTCTGTAGTTACATCATCGTATGTTGTTGTTTCTTGATGAAAAGCTTTTATTTGGGTTTTAAGAGGTGCAAGTTCCATTGCTCTGTTGCATAGTCCTTGTTGTTTCACTGTAGATTGTCCAAATGTGATCAGTCTTTCAGTTTGAACCTCTGTCGATGTAGCAAACTTTGGTGTTCTGCTACTTCTTGGGAGTCCACTTGGCCTACTATTTGTTATCGGCCACATGATTGTGGTTTAACCAGGTCGATGGATATGACTCGGTTCTCCTTTTTACCAGCAAGGGGCGGTAGCACTACTGATCTTGTCCCGTTGATAGACAAGACAGGAACTGCTTTTCTGTAAGAAGGCCCAAATTCCTTCTTTACCGCGATCTTCTCTCTGACCAGATCCCCGACTTTTGGAATCCAGACAGGCCTTGCTGGGACAGGTGGTTTTTCTTCAGTGGTTGTTGGCTACTGTTTCAACTTTACGTTGCTCAGGTCTTTTCTTGTTTCATTTAAGTCCTGTAAAATAGCCAAGCGATCTTTGATATCAAAGCATTTTTCTTTAACCACTGAAGTCTGACTATCTAAGTCCTGGATTAACATTCTAGTCCCAAACAATAGTTCGTACGGACTGAGTCCTTTCAGAGAATTTTTTGGCAGGTTATTTAGACTACGTTGGACACTTATTAGATGTTTGACCCACCCAACTCCTGAACCTAATATCTTTGCTGTTATAGATTGCTTTATGCCTTGGTTTTTTCTTTACACCATCCCGTTTCCCTCAGGAAGGAAGTGAGAAGAGTCCCGCAATGCAATGTTCATTCTGGCCAGGCACCCCCCATAAGCTGTTTTAGAGCTAAAGTGAAGATTTTGGTCAGAACGTAACATGCTTCTAGCGTATATGCCATTATAGACTCGCAAATCTTTGTATAACAGTTCCGACGTCAGCCGAAAGTTGGGGTCTACATTATAAGTGAAAATAGTCTTTATATGTTAATGTGACGCATCATTCATACTGGTTTTTATTTTTGTTGATTTGATACTTCTGGAGTGAAACGCCATGGTATTAAACCGTTTCTCTCACCACTGCGATCTCTATTGCAGTCTGGGCAGTTTTTTACAAAAATGTGATGATGCAGGCTCATGCCTGGCCACCAGTACACTGATTGTAATTCTTCCAGAGAATCTTTTAGCTTAAGGTGTCTGAGACCCTCACCCATGTGTGCGTCTGCTATTAACAAGCCTCTCCTGTCCGTGTTTGGAATTACTCTATCCCCCACTCCAGGGATTCGAGCAAAAGGGACCGAGTTTGCATCGATTATGTATGTATAATTGAGTGGGTAATTGATCGGTAGCGCTGAGCAGTCGCCTTTTGATGACGTCTTTACTGCCAGCACAGTTTCCCCGTCAATGTATTTTACTGCACGCTTTTTTGTAGCTACGGAAGCCGATTTAGTTGCTACCGCTGTGGCTGTCTCAACCAATGAATTCCCTGCAACGTGAACGCCATCACGCTGATGACTCAGTGAATGTATCACGTGAGTTTTTGGTAGTTCTTTCTGTAAAAGAACTACTTGTTCCCAAAGCACTTTCTGCTTTATTGTTGCACCTGTGTCATCTTTGTAACCGTTTTGAATCCATTTCTGTAAATCGTTATTGTATGATTTGACGCAATAATACGAATCGCACACAATAAGTGTCGGGAATTCGCGATCGGCATTATCTAGCGCCATTTTTAACGCTATTATTTCAGTTTGTTGTTCTGAATTATTTTCCACTGAGTGTGTTTTTGTAAGTAGAGGTCTTAATTTACCTCCGCGCCACACTTCTTTTACAATTTCGCATGTGGCGTTGTAAGCCAGCTCTCCCCAAACTGAGGGTTGAGCATGACCGTCTGTATATATTATACAGGCGTATTGTCGTAAAGGCAGAATGTCGATTGGCAGAGGGTATTCTCTCTCATATTCTAGATATTTTAATTCTTTCATTTCCGGGTCAAAATAGTATTTTACTTTGTCTGTAGCAACATAATTTACCCATTGTATCCATTCTGGATTCAGTGCAGTTGTTGGTAAATTACATGGTGTTGTTAATGCCTCAAAAGCTGATTCTGCTGTTCTGACTGTAACCTGTCTACCGTCGGCTTGGTATTTTTCTTTTGCTACAGCTGTTTGAACCGCATGAACAATGTTTTCCTTAATGCTGAACCTTTTTTCAGCTTCTGTGTACAAGTGTGATTTGTATGCAATTGGTACCTTCTCTCCCTCATTAGAGGTCGGGTATGTGAATCCGCATCTTCCTGGGATGACTCGAATCACAAGGTTGCGTGTGTTATCACGTGTTTGTAATTTTGTTTTAACTAACATATCTGTTTGTAAATATCTCAAAATTTCTGTGTGTTTTTGAGTCCAATTGATTCTTTTAAAATCTGGTTTTATAAGATCATAGAGAGGTTTAACTCTCTCTGCATAATTTACAATGTCAGTTCTTCCGAAATTTAGGAAACCTAGAATTGATTGTAAGTTTTTAGTGTTCTAGGTGCTTGGATTACAGCACATTTCTCTAGGAAATTGTCAGCCAGGCTCTTGCCTTCACTTGATAGTTCATTTCCTAAAAACAGGACAGTTAGATGGGCAATTCTTGACTTTTTAAAGTTGAATTTGTAACCCTCTGCTGCGAACCCAAGTATTATGGTGTTCACTCTCTTCAAGTGAGTATCCAAGTCATCATCTGTTAGATAGATGTCATCGACATAAGATAATGCCTCATCATCATATATTTGTAGTAACTCTGTTACTCTTGCTGAGAATAATCCTGGGCTGTTCTTGAACCCCTGGGGCAAACAACAGAATTTTTTTGCGCGCCATTTATTGAGAACGCGGTCAAATATTTGCTCTCTGGTGCTATATTTTGACAGAAGAATCCATTAGAGATGTCTAATGTTGTTTTGTATTTTTTGCGCACTATGTTATTCATTAGTGTAGCACTATGCGAATTTTGAACTGCAAAGGTTTTGCAACATGAGTTAAGGTGTCTGTAGTCCAAAACAAGACGATATGAATTGTCTGGTTTGGAGACAGGAAACAAAGGATTATTCATTTGTGAGGTGCAAGTTTCAATCACCCCCTGATATTCCAGTTGATCTAGGATCTCTTTTACCCGTTTTTTAGCTTCTTGCTTAATTGGGTACTGCCTCTGTGCAGTAGGTTGTATTTCTAACTGGATTTTGTGAGGAGGAGAGTCCTCATCCCATCCCACATGATTTTTATATAATGCAGGAGCTTGGGCTACTGCCCACTTTCTTGCAAGTGTATATTTTTTATGAATTGGAATATGATTTGAGAAGGCAGGCATAATTATTTCTTCACCATGAGGGCACTCCCTGACAAACTCTGGGGGCCAGTCTCTTTCAGCTAGAAGGATATCATAGCCCTTGGAGAGATTATCCCAAAAGAGACCCCTTATTTTCCTAGTCTTATCCCCCTCTATACGCAATGTTATTTCATATATTTTATGAGGTTTGCTAACTCTGGTATCTGCAGTTTCCACCTGAATGTATTCATTCGTGTCCACTGTCTCCAGATGATTCATAAGGATCTTGCGAGCTATGCTCACTTCTGCTGTGCTGTCTAGCATTGTCTGAGCCCATTCTCCGTTTTTCAGCTGTGTCCTCAGTATTCTCGGCATGGTTGATTACTTTAATACTGGCTACCTTCTTTTTTGGAAACTGTAATTTTTTATTTTGATGAGCAGGTTCCTTGTCTTTGGACTTGACGTGCTCTTCCCTGTGCTCTGATCGTCCTCTTCTTTCCGATTTCTGCGAAGAAGTCTGAAAAGATTGAGAGGGACGTGTATCAATATCTTGATATCTATCAGGTTTCTTCAGATTATCCCTATTTCTAAGGTTGTATTTTTTCTCAGAGGGATCCCTTTGGGGAGACTTGTGTCCTTGGTCCGGAGATCTTTCTCTCCGCCGAGGAGACCTTCCTCTGGACTGGAATCTTTTTTCTTTAGGAATGGATTGTTTATTTCCATCCCATCTCTTTTTTTGAGTGTTTAGATTATTTTTTTTTTTTTTTCATAACAGTATTTATTAGAAGTTCAAGCAGATCAAGTGTACAGTCCTCCAGGAACAGGAGAACACATCAGCAGGCAAAATACAGTAGAATATACGTATAGCTCAAACTCCTGTCTAGCCCCTACCCGCCCCAGTATCCCCCCCCACAACTGTAACATTTCCCACTACCCACCCCTTATCCCGCCCTAACCCGATGCACGTGATCACAATCAGCTGCAGTACACATAAGAAAACACGACTAAGTGTCTTGGAGCTATCCAGGCCCTGAGATCTCAATCAGTGGATAGACCATCTTCTGTTTCAGCGGGAGGTTCCAATGTCAGGTCTCTATAGTCCGCCCACCGCTTCCAGATCTTGTAATGTTTCCGAGGGCAGCCCCTGGCCTCAAACACCGGCAATTCCAGCCCCATGAGGAAGTCTAAGCCCGCCTTCCATGCGCAAAGTGGGGGGGCGCGGTCACTCTTCCAGGCCCTCGCCAGATCCCTCTTGGCTACAACAAGTCCTAATAGAAGGAGATGGCGCTTATAAATGTTCCCACCCACTTGATCTAGGACATGAAGAAGACCCAACCTAGGTGTACGAGGTAGATCCCATTCCAGCACCTCCGATAGGCAGTCCCACACCCCACCCCAGAACCGGACCAGGCTCACACACGACCACACAGTATGCACCAACGTGCCTCTCTCGGCCCCGCAGCGCAGGCAGTCTGGGGAAGCGATAAGGCCCGCCCTCCACAGTCTCTCTCTGGTGTAATAAGCCCGATGCAGGTATTTATATTGTATGAATTGCAACCTCACTGCTATAGCCGTGCCTCGGGGGGATTCCAGCGCCTCCCGCCAGTCATCCTCATCCAACGGACCAACATCCACCTCCCAAGAGGCCTTCAACGACACCAGGGAAGAGGAGCAGTGAGTGATCAGTGTTTGGTAGATTTTTGAGACTTTTTTATCCCCTAGGTCTCCCATGAAAAGCTTAGCTTCCACGGGGCTAAAGTCCGGAAGCTGGTCCAGCTCCACCAGACTCGGCGCCAGAGCATGACGAAGCTGTAGATATTTAAAAAACTGGGTCTTGGGCATGTCAAACTCAGCGCAGAGCGCTTCAAAGGATTTAAGGGTAGTCCCAGTAAGTACATGACCAAGCGACGAGATCCCTATGGAGTCCCAGCCTCCAAACCCCTGCAATGAGGCCAGCGCAGGGAGCCGTCCATTGTTCCACAGCGGAGTTTCGGCCGTCAGTCGTCCCCACCAGCCCATGCGACGCAGTGCCTGCCTCCAAATCAGGAAGACCACTTGAGTCACATGTGGCAGTTTCTTCCGCCGCCCTGCCGAATACAAGAGTGTATGGAGCGTGGCATCACCCATCAGAAAATGTTCTAGGGCATACGCTGGATCGTCACGGCCACCGTACCACCACTCATTTAAGACCAACAAGTGAGAGGCTTGGTAGTACGACAAGATATCGGACGTCGCAAGACCACCACAGTACGTGGACAAAAAGCAGGTCCGCAGTGCTACCCTAGAAGCACCCCCAGCCCATAAAAACCGGCCTAGCAAGGAATTTACACGCCGGAACCACTGCGGGTCCACTCTGTACGGATGATTTTGCAGCTGGTAGAGCAGTCTAGGGAGGGCAACCATCTTAAAAATAGCAGATCTGCCATAGATATTAAGAGGCATGCGTGACCACGTTTTGACGTCGGATTGAACCCTATCCCATACCGGTTGTATGTTACGCTCCCACGCAATAGCGGCAGATTCCGACAGGAAAACTCCCAGATATTTCAGGCCGCCAATCGCCACCTGCAGATCCGCTGCCCAAGGAGACACCTCGCGCCGGCCCCCCAGCACCCAGAGAGTCGATTTGCGCGGGTTGAGGTAGAGTCCCGAGACGTCACCGAAAATGCGTAATATCTCCAAAATACGCGGGCCCGAGCGATCAAGGTCCGTCAGAAAGAAAAGGACGTCATCTGCATACAGTGCGATCCTATCTGTGAGGCTCGCACTCCATACAAAGCCCCTAAGCTGCGCGTCTATGTGCACCCAGGCAGCCAGCGGCTCCATGACTAGTGCAAAGAGATACGGGGACAGGGGGCACCCCTGCCGGGTCCCCCTAGCAACTGGGAATCTCTCCGAGGTGGCTCCCGAGACACGGACCGAGGCCGTTGAGTCAGTGTATAACAGTTTGACATATGAGACAAAAACCGGACCCAAGTTGAGGCGCGGTAAGAGAGCAAAGAGGTAAGTCCAGCTGACTGAATCAAACGCTCTGTCGATGTCCGCCAGTAGGAGTGCCGCCCGCTCCTCAGTCGCCCCCATCGCACCCACCGCTACCTGCGCCCGTCTGATGTTGTGCCTTGTCGCTCTGCCCGGCATAAAGCCCGCCTGATCCGGGTGGACCAGGTCCGCCACGTATGGGAGAAGACGATTCGCCAACGCCTTAGCCAACAATTTGGCTTCGAAATTAATGAGAGATATCGGGCGATACGACTCGTGTCTGTCAGGGGGCCTGACCGGTTTCTGGAACACCACAATCTCAGCCTGACGCCAGTCCACCGGCAAGCAACCACACTCCCGAGCTGCCTCCAAAGCCTGCCGATAGTGCGGCCCCAGCTGCAAATGAAATGTTTTGTAAAATTCACTGGGAAAGCCACTTGGTCCGGGCGCCTTACCCGTGTTAAGTTGTCCCAGCGCGTCGCCCAGTTCCTCCGCCGACAGGGGAAGGTCTAGAGCTGCCCTGGCCTCATCTGATACCACCCGGGGGGGAAGGTCAGCTATGAATTTGTCAATTGCCTCCGGTGGGAGACAATCCCGTGAAGCGTATTGTACCTTATAGTAGTCGGCAAAACTCGCCGCAAGCGCAGCAGGGTCCGTTATGACAATCCCCTCCCCGTCCGTCAGGCCCGGCAGAGAGATCGGCTGCAGAGTTTGCTGACACAACCGGTGGAGCATAGTGCATGATTTGTCGCCCCATTGGTACACCCTACTCCGCGTGGCCAGCCAGGCTTGGCGAGCCTCGTCCAGTAGGATCGAAGCATATGATTGCTGTGCCTGTAGGAGTAGCCTGAGCGCCACATCGCCTGCACCTCCTTTACACTGCCCCTCCAAAGCTCTCACCGTAGCCGCGGCTGCTACAGTGGCCTCCTGACGCTTCCGACGGGCGGCAGCACACCAGGCGATGTCTACCCCCCGCAGCGTGGGCTTCATGGCTTCCCAGACCGTCACACTATCCATGCCCTCAGTCGAATTCTCCCTCCAATACTGGGCAATCGCTCCGCGCATGTGTGTCGTATAATCTGCCCGTTGGAGATGCCACGAAGACATCCGCCAACGGAACGGCTGATGTGGTTTACGCAGTGCAATCCGTACTGCAACCGGGGAGTGGTCCGACAGACCCCGAGGTTGAATCACGGCCTGCTTCACCCTATCGAGGAAGGCCCCGGGTACAAACACACAGTCCAAACGGGAGAAGGAGCCATGTACTGCTGACACATACGTGTATTCACGCGACCTGGCATGCAAATGTCGCCATGCATCTACCCAGCCCAACCCATCAATCATCGCTTTCAGACGCGTAGGGGTAGGTGCCACTGCGGCCACCCGCATTCTCTGCCTGTCCAGACCCACATCCACCACGTCGTTCCAGTCACCCCCTATCACAGCCAGGCATTCCGGGACGTCGGCCCACAATTCAAACAGGCGCTCCGCCAGAGACCATTGCAGGGGAGGGGGAGCATACACACTGCCGAACACCACAGGTTCCACACCAATCATGCCCTTGACAATCACAAACCGACCCTGGGGATCGAGCCAATGGCGTTCATGAGTATAAGATAGTCGTCGGTGAATAAGGACAGCTACCCCTCTCGACCCCCTGGTAAAGCCTGCATGGAACACCTGGGTATAGCCAAATCGTTGTAAACTCAGAACTTTCGTTCCTAACATATGCGTTTCCTGCAACAACATGACATCCGCCGAGTCTCTCTTACCCCAGCGCAGTACCGCTCCCCGTTTAATTTTGTCCAGCATCCCCTGACATTCCAACTAAGTATTTTCATGGAGCCACTAACAGGCGCCTTCACCGGGGAATCACCCATAGTCTCGGTGGGAGAGCATCTGGAGACCCTCGGACCCAGCCCAAGCACCTTGCATTACAGAAATCACAGCAGCAAAGATCACGTGCATCTCTACCCAACTACCCCGCACCCCCCCCTCCCCGTTCACCAATACAACACCCCCAACTACCAAACCCCCGCCTATCCCCCCTCCCCCACCCCTATACCTCATGGAACAGTGAAGTACCTGTCGCGGCATGAAGAGCCTCAGGCCCAAAACAGAGCGCCCAAAGCCCCCCGCGCCAATGGATCCCCCTACACTCCCCAACTAACAGTACCTCCCCTTAGGGCCCCCCTCGAACATGAGAGGAGTAGGCCGCCCATGGGTCAGCACCCCGAACCCCATTAAGCACATGTGACCCACCGCTTAAGCGCAGCGGGACAGAACTACAACAGACATTACGCCCTTCCTGTGTCCAGCTATGGCCCAGACCACACCACACCATGTACCCGCCCATCAATCAGTAGTGTTACCCCAATGGCCATCAGCCAAGGCCAGAAACGAAATGTCGCTTAGGAGACAAGAGGGGGGCTCCACGGCTCTCAGGTCCCAGTCCCAGACTGAGCAGTGTCTGACTGTGCACCATCCAGTTGGCCACCCCCGGATCGGGAGCGTCGCCGTGACCTAGACTTCCTGTGTCTCTTGCTCCTGTTGGATGATTCGCCCCTCTCTTGCGACGACCCACGCGATGCTCCGGAGTTCAGGGCCGGCTGGGCATTCGGTCGGATCCTGACTGTCTCATCTGTCCAGCTAAACACCGCCTCCGGGGTGTCGAAAAAGTGGGTCTTGGAATGAAACACAACCCGCAGACGAGCAGGGTACAACAGTGAATATTGAATTTTCAATCCACGTAACTTGGCTTTCGCATCTTGGAAGGATCGGCGCTGCTGCTGCACCAGCCTGGTATAATCCGGGAAAATCATAATCCTGTGACCCTCGAACGACAAGTCCTCCTTTGCTCTTGCTTCCCGGAGAATAACGTCCCTGTCATGAAAGTTAAGGATCTTGGCGATGACTGGACGTGGTCGCTCTCCGGCCGGCGGTTTCTGCGCCAAGGCCCTATGGGCGCGCTCCACCACAAAGCAGCGTGACAAGACGTCCGGGGGAAGCCAGCTCTCCAACCAGCGTGTCAAGAATACATCCATGGACCCCTTTTCACAAACCTCTGGAAAGCCCACAAAGCGCAGATTATTCCTTCGCGCCCTCCCTTCCGCATCCTCGACACGGAGCGCTAGCCCCTTTTGGATCCTGGCCATGTCCTCCACTTTCTTTTTCAAAGCCACCACATCGTCCTCCACCCCTGTAATCCGAGTTTCGGTTTCGGTGATGCGGGCCACAGCATTGCGGAGATCTTGACGCAGCAGCATGACATCGGCGCCAACCGCCCCAATTTTGGCATCAAGCATGTCTCTGGACTGTGTGATGGCGGCCATCAGGGCCGCATTATCAGGGCCTGTGTTCTGGCCACCACCGGAGACCCCGGATCCTCCACTGGGCCCTGTGAATTTATCAATCGTCCCTTGCTTGGTGGACCCAGTGCCGCCCCCACCTCTCGTCATGGTTAGTGGCAAGGAAGAGGGCCTCACTGCCCCAGCGGTGGGCCCCTCGTCTACAGCAATTCAACCGGATCGTCCACTCGGGGGGGCCAAGGAGACTCCGTCGGGGCTCAAATGCTGTCTCTAGTGGGCACCCCCAGAACACAGACACCGCAGCTCAGCTCCGGGCAGCAAGCCCCAGCGGGAACGTTCAACAGGATAGACACTTCACCAGGTTAGGGCTTCCTGGATCTCAGTCCGGACCTCACCCAGGATCTGCGAGCCAGGACGCGCAGAGGAAGGTCTCAAGAACCGGGGACGTCCAGCCCCGTCGTCTGCCTGGCCACCCCACACCCCACTCGTGTCCCAAAGCAGCGGATGATGCAGGGCAGACACTCGGGTCTTCAGACTGACTAGCCCCGAAACACCTCCCGGGTCACAAGTCCCGTCACAGCGCCCCAGCGCCGGTCCACCAGAGGGGAGGAGGAGGGGGGGGGCCACTCACAGTTTGTCTCGGGCTATCCGTGGGAGACCTCCACGCACCATCCGGGCAGTAGGCTCGTCCCTCCAGGCACCACCAGCTCCAGCCATCCAAGTCCGACGTGGCGTGCAAATCTCTAGCTCTCCAGCTGCTCCGAGCCCACCTCCCGGTCTAGGAGCCAGGGAAAATACCATCCGGCCGAGGCCCACCAAACTCGAGGCCCCGGCGTCCCCAGGGCCAGGCAGGCTTCAAGGACACTCCAGAGCCCCAGTATCCGAGGCAGGATCCAGCGGGGGCTCCCTCCGTCGTCTCACCGGCCCCAAGCAGTCTCGGGAACAGGCCCGGGGAGGCGCGCCTCAGAGCGCACGTTATGGGCAAAATGCAAGGCCACCGGGCAGTCGGGTGTGATCCGCGTCCCAGCCCCTCCGGGTCCTCCTGGACGTGGTCAGTGGTCACTGCGCACAGTAGGTGTCACACCGACCCTAGGAGCCAACCTCTGCGACCCCCGGTCTCTCAGACTCGGACCGGCCCGGGGTCGCAAAACTCGAGGTCCCGGTCTCTCGGGGTCCGCACAGGCCGCGGTGCCCCCACGCTGTCCCAGGAACACCCCAGGTGCAGCCTCCGGCGTTCCAGGTACCCCCAGTGGTCCTCGTGAGCTCCGGCGCCGATGCTGCAGGGTGGGGAATCCCCCGACCGGCCCAACCACTGGCCGTCGGCCCCGGGTCCCGAAAATCGAGGCCCCGGCTCCACTCGTGGACAGTAGGCCGCACCGCGTCGCCAACAATCGCGGGTCACTGGAGCAGCTGATTAAGCGGGGCGGCACACCGGAGAGGTCTCGGTGCCACCCGGAACACTCCCAGCACAGGTAGGGCAGTTTGCGGGGCTCGGGGGCCAGGATAATGATCGGATAACGTGTGGGCCGGCGGGAGCTCCTCTAAGCTGCGACCGCCATCTTCGCCCTCTTAGCCACGCCCCCAGTGTTTAGATTATTTTTAATAAATATTTTTTCAGGTTTTTCAATGAGTTGGGGTTTCACCGGTTTTCCACCCAAACTATCTCTTCCTAGTTCTTCATAGGATTTTTCTATGATTCTGGCAATTTCAAATGGTTGGTCTGCTATATCTGTCTCTTTTAACCTCTGGCGGATCGCCACATTTGCTGCTTCTCCCTTTATATTGGCTAATAATATTGCCGAGACCTGCTTGAAGTCTTTCAATAATTTCATACCAAGAGTTAAAGCAGGTTCTGGACCGTATTCATCTTGAATTTGTTTTAGCACATCTGGTATTACTGACATGGATGGAACACCATGTGTTTTTGTGTAAATGGAAGCAAAGACTGTACCCCAAGTGTCACAGTCCTCCACATGTGGTGTGATTCCCATTGGAAGACAGATAGTCAGAATCCTGTGTTTCTCAACCGGGGTGGTATCTGGAAATACCGCTTCTATTTGAGTGATTTTTTGTGCTAACCAGAATGGAATTTGTTCCCGTTTTGCGGGTACTTTACCTAGACATGACTGTATGTTCTGTGGTGTAATTTTATTTGTGTTCCCCTGGTGAGGGATCAGCTGTGGAATTTTAATAGCTGGTTGGACTGTTGAAGTCCGCATTACATATTGGACTAATTGTCTGTGTATTTTAATTAGTTGTTTTAGCTGTGCTAAAAGATTGTGTGCAGACATTTCTTCAATGTCTGGATGTGGTGTGTATCCGGCTAGGACCGGCCACGTTGCTCCTGGTCTACCTAGTGGACCGAGCCTGGTGATGTTATTATTATGTTTTAGGGCGCCATTAAACCAGAGCAGGTGCTCTTGGTATTTGAGTGGTATTTCCACCTCCTCGAAAGGAGTGTACTCATTTGGAGGTTCCTCTATTTTGTAATAGTGGAAGTCCTTTCTTACAGCGTTTGCTGCTGGAAAGTTTATCCATGAATAGAATACCTCTGTCTACCGATATTCGTGTGCCTCAATTACGAATATGACTGTACCACCTCTCGGTGTCAGCCCATTTTCTATAAGTTTTAAAGTTATAGATTTTCTTATGTTGACCGGGATGAGTATTGCCTCCGGGTCTTGCTGTAGGAGACTATTGTCAGCAGCTAGGAGTTCAGCTGCTATTCTAACTGTCTCCCTTTCTTCTTCAGCTTGTGACATTCTAATGTCAAGAAAGTTATTTTATTTATTTGCAGATCAGGTTTCTATGGAAACAAAGATTAGATGCACAATATTTTGGAACAGTGTATCCTTCAACGTTGAATAAACCAAGAACCATACATAGGAGTCTCCTCCTACTAAGTTTGGCGGATTTAACCTTTCACCCACTCCAGACGTCTTTGGAGTTTTATGGGGAAAAGGGGTCTGTGTGAAAAAGCACGACTGAGTTACTCTAATGTCTTACGTTAGATTTATCGCCTATCCAAACACGTTGGGCGCCATGTAGTGTAGTTCCTATTATCCCAATAGGCTCTGCGCATTGGAATAATATCTTCAATAGTATAGACGTAGGACAGAGGTTAACTAGGTCTTCTACTGTCGATATTAGACTTAAAGTTATGTGTGTGCCAGCTAGCTCAGAGTTCACTAGAAACTTTCTCGAATAGACAAGGAGGAGTTTAACCTCCCTGGAAAGACAAGAAGGGATTTAGTTTCTGACAACCATAGAACATGACAACTTTGTTCTCCCCTAATCAAGAGTGTATCTCTAGAGTCGTGTGAAAACAAAAGACAACTTATTTTACTCAGTCAGTTCAGTGCATTCTTAGTTTCACCAGATTGTAGAGAAAAGGAAGAGACGGGCGTGTTCAATAAAAAGATGTTATTTATTGATCAGTCTCTTTTCTCATACAAGAGAAATGAATCGCTATTGTTGCAATACTTATTGTTAAGTAAAGTGCATACAGTAATAACAGAATTATAAAATAATACTGTAAAAGCATTGATATGGTTTCTTAGCCATATGATACTTAAAATGGATAAAATAGATACATACATATATACATTGACTAATCGTACTTAACTGGTGCTTCTAACTACGCCTACCCCAATGTACCTGACCTAAGCCTAATACGTGGGCGGGAGTAGATAAGTAGCAGTTTAAGTTAAGTTTGCTTTGCCAAGGGTCTGCTTCAAGAATTCTCTACAAAGGATTATTCAGTTCAGTACCTGGGAGTTTAGAAGGCTGGAGGGCTGGTATCTCTATCTCAGGTCTTGATATTCCAGCTGCCTGCGAGGGCTGCTTGGAAGCACCGGAGCTGGATTTCTCGGCAGGAGAAAAGGCAGCGTCTCTCTCTCAGCGCATCAGAAAGGAGGGGCAGCGTCTGTGGGCTTCGCTGTCAGCTGGGCTCCTCGGCAAGTCTCGCTGCTCCAATCTTGTCACCACCTCGTGTGTTTGCTTAAGGCAATGTCGGTATTATTTATACCTGAAAGGTGCCGAGATTGACGTAAGGATGGACATAAATACGTCAATAAGGATGTCATACGAACTGGTCGTTCGCACATTCTTTACTGAAGTTCTCGGCTAAATCAAAACAATGGCTGTGGGGATTTCCCAGGTCGTGGTAGGTTTGATTTGTTTTGAGAACACCGTATGCCTATTAGGGGGCTGGAGGAATAGTGCTTGCCTAATGAGATGGCATGCGTTATGACCTAATCAGATAACGGGCTTCTGTGCCGTTGTATGGCTAATCAGATAACGGGTTTCTGTGCAGTTGAATGGCTGCTAGTTAATTATTAACCAGACAAGGGTCAGAAATAGGGGGATCGATACAGTACCAATAGTAAATACATCACAAGCTGGTGCACAATTTCTGTTCGGAGGTGTAGGTGCATGGATTAATTCTACATTCCTACTACTGCCCACCTTTACATAGAAAATACAAAAGAATGTGGACAGGAGGGATGCTCACCATAAGCAGAATAATAAGAAACAAGAAGAACAAAGAAAACGATTGTGTGAACCTTATTAAAAGGAAAAACGACAAAGCAAGGTGTCCACAAAACATTAACTACAGCAATTTGTAATTAAAGGTTTAGGAATCTAAGGGCCTGTTTTAGAGTATGCCATTCGGCCTGGCTGCCCGCCCAGGTCAGTGGAAGATATGCTCTATTATAAATCCGTCAAAGCAGGCGGTTTCTCTGGGCAACCAGCTCAAGCTTTGCTGAACGGGCGCCATATGTAACAGGGCAGCCATGAAGCAAAGTTTTTTGTTTTTCAATAGGAAACTCTCAAAGCAGATATGTGTTACTGAATAACAAACATGAATGTTCCAGACCTGTTGCAAGTTTTCTCACAGTATGTGGAGGTAATTTTTTATGTTTCTTGTTTGGGTCGTCAGGCTTTTCCTTGTCGCCCGAATGATTAAGATGCATGATGGCAATAGGGCCACCCGCCATGTCACTCCCCTGTGGCCCACACCCACCAAGCTGTAAATGAGTTTAAGGCACTATAGCATTTTGTATAAAGTCCCCATTTCATAAAAAAATAATGCGTTTATACAGGTTAATCCTGCCTAATCACAAGAGCATGGCTCTGTGACAGTCATATTGCGTGGACTTAGAATAATAGATGGTTATAAGAATCTAAAAGTGAATGTGACAATTTTCAAATTCAACAAATGTGTTAGGGACACCAGGGAAATTATTTACCAATAATAGTAATGTCATTGACCTCTTTCAATCAGACTACGGATAATAACAGTTGCATAAAGTATAAGCCTTAAGGCAGGTTTGACGATTTTTAAGGATGTTTCTAAAATTACAATTCTACTTGATGTAATGTAGCGGAAAACATACGAGGCAGGTCAAACCAGCAGAGATCATAAAATACAGCAAATTTCAGCACTGATTGGCCAAATATTTCCTTGAAAATAGGTTGTGACACAGCAAGCCTATCCACCGCTCACCAAAATTGAATAGGAGCTTGTTCACGTGGTTTGGAAGAATTCACAGCAAGCAGGGAGTGATTAAAGACAAAACATTGGGGTTATTACAATTTGGCGGTACATCTGCCAATAACAGACAGATGTTCCCTCTACTTAGAGTGCTCACACATCCATCATCATCCATCATCATAATCTTTATTCGATTTTGTAGATAAAATCACAAAAGACACTTGGGGCATATTACCAAGCAATAGCGATAATTATCGCTATTGCTTGGTTAGAGAAAATATTTTACCGCTGAGCTGCGGCGATTTTTACCGCAGATAAACCTTGGTATTACCAAGGTTTATCGCAAATGCGATAAAAACCGGCCGCAATGCATGAATATCGCTGAAAAGTCAGCGATATTCATGCATTACCGAGCTAATGCTCTTAGCCATGTTATCCACCTCCCATTGGATAACATGGCTAAGAACTGCTCAGGGCAGGTGTTAGCTTTTGGAGATATTCGCGCTTAGCGCGAATATCTCCAAAAGTTGGTAATAGGAGATAGCGATGTTAGCGACTGTTTCCAGTCGCTAACATCTTGGCACGCCCACTTTGCATGTCATTAGTGATAAATATCACTGACATGCAAAGTGGGGCCCAAGATGGTCGCTATCTCCTACTAGCTGTCGCTAACTGGTGTTAGCCACAGCTAGGTAATAGGGAGATAATTTTATCTCCGCTTTCTTGGCTTTTAAAGCCAAAAAAGCAGAGATAAACCCCCTTGATAATATGCCCCAAGATATTTAAAAACAACATACAGAATATCAGTATCATAGCCATTCGTGTTTTAAAACTCCCACCAGAAAGTATACAAGAAAAAAGACGGTAAAAGGTGAATTCAGCAGCTGTAAGAAAAGTAAGGCTGGCCCAACTTGGTTAAAATTTAGTGGTAATAAAATTGGGCATATAAAATTGTGACGCAGGTAACTGTATTTTGGGCAGAGAATAGCCACATGTAATGTGTCATTGATCAAAATATTATCACAGGGCAGATCTGAGTGTTTAAAACAACCCGGTACAAAGGGACCTGAAGGTGAAATAAATTTAACCTAAAATAGGTCAACACTCGGCATTGGTGGTGAGATATATCCCAAGTCAAATAAAGTTCAATATTACTAACTGTTTTCACCAACAGCGTGTGCTGCATAGAGTGTTTAAACACTCAGATCTGCCCCCCTGCAATTGTGACACTATTTCGAGCAACCAGTGTTCACACATGTATACACTCTATGTAGAGAGGAAAGGTCCTTCACTAATTTTTGTCAGAGGCTTTCATCCTCACAATTCGAAATACCTTCTTAATGTGGAGCACCACACCTCATGCCAAAACAGTGGACAATCAGAACTGCTGCTGTTTCTCGAGGGGAACACTCACCTATTGTCCTCAACCATGTGAGACTACAGTGTGCCACAAATCTCCCCAAAGAGATGACAGCAGCTAGTGCCATGCCACATATGTTTGACTTGTCAACGATTATTCATGAAAAGATAACATCAATTTTACACAACTCACTCCAAGTCATAACATATTCAGAATATGCAAATATATTCATATAAACAGAATCCCGCAACATATCAACCATGGCGCCCTGGGCACAGACAGACTTGTGTTAGAGGAGCTACCATTTTCATCATGAGACGTGCTGGTAGTGAAGTATGACATAGGATGCAAGGGACAAGTCAGCCTGCAGCTGTAACACACTTTGGTGTGCATGGCATGTCCTGCCTACCTCTCATATGCTCAAATACCAATCGGCACCTACCTAGTGATCATCATATGGACTTTTTACAGCAAGGCAGTATTCATAAAAATAGCCACATAGCCATAAAGCCCATCCACACTCACAGCAGGCTCAAGCACCAAGTGTGAAGCACCAAACCAAGGAAAAGTGCTAAGAACAATCATAATAAGTGATCCTCGTCTGTCGAAGTGCATGCCCTTTCCACTCCTATAGAGGAGAGTATACCTTCCCAGAAGAGGTATGGGTTATGATCCTGTGTAAAATTCGGGGGTCACTTGTGAATGCAAACTTAGCTCAATGGTGCCACACATAACCACAACTGTAAGTCATACACATCATGCAAGTAAATTACCAAGATCCACTGATGCAGTGCGCCTTACTGCAGTTTCAAATAAGGGTCTGCGTGCCGCAGTAAAAAAACTATAACATGATATTTTATCCAAATGCGAAGGAATTACATAGAAAATAGGAACAATACACAGGCACCCTAGACCCCATGCTCCGGCAGTGGTTTTTGCTGCTTGGAACAGTAGTAGACACAGCATAATCACTCTTCTATCTGCTTTACAACTCACTGAGATGCAATGGATGCCCACAGAGGCACAATGGACACCACCTGTAGCAGTAAAAATAGGGGTATTGAAATCCAGGCCACTACACCAAAGAGGGTCAAAGAATAAAAATGTTGCTAACAGATAAAATGTCCAACTTCAGCAGAGAGGATATGGTCATCCGTGCACAGGAAATACTCCCTAGGTTGAAACTACTCAACCATTCAGACCAGACTCCGATATGGGACGTGATATGCAGGTGATTCACTGCACAAGCAGAATATATTTGGTAAATTTCACTGATGAAGGCTACCTTTCCCAAACTTCATGGTACACAAAGGCTTATAAGAAGTCAAAGTGTTTAAAGCAAATCTGGTCTCCACCAGAGAAGTCGGGATAATTTGCATGTAGTTATGCAAAAACAAAACACACCAATGGATTCTAGAACACGGTGGACTGGGAAATAGGTCAGTTCATCCTGAACATCTTGCTGCAATCTAAAAGGGAAAGTGGGGTTGACTCTGTTCTAACACCTACACGTTATATATGTGTGGGGGATAGGCCCTAGCCTTAAAGCAATCGAATATTTGTTTCAACGATTTAAATGATTTACCTCCAGGGAGTGTTCGGCCCTCTACTCATGGTCATATAGGATTCGGTATCGGGGCACAAATGAATCACTGAGGATCTTCACCCTAGTGAATTACTAGTTTGGAGTGCTTTTGTGCACTACATGATCAACACAGTGTTTCACAGTGGTACATTTTCTGGGTCTTGGAAAAAGCCAAGAATTGTTACCATTCTCAAGAAGGTCAAACAGATCCTTGAATTTTTCATCCAACATGTCTTTTAGTTATAACTGTGAACATCGTTGTAAATTAGTATTGAGGAGATTATATTTTGTGTTGAAGTCCAATGGATATCTGTCAAAGGAAGAGACAGACTTTCAGGAATGAGATATTACAGTTGGCCTTACCACCATGGTAATTAAATGCATCCATGGTCATACAAGCCCAATTTGTTCATTTTTGAACATCAAAAGAGCTTTTGACCAAGTTGGCATTATGATGTTAGCTACCTGTGGAGAGGTGTGGTGCAGCGGCCAGCGGCCAGGGCAGCTGACTTCGGAGCAAAGGGTTCACGGTGCGATACCCTGGTCTGGCGGCAGCTCAGCTCAGCACCATGTGACTCTGGGCAATAGCTCACCTAATTTCCACAACTGCCCCCAGCGCCTTGAGACTCGTAAGGGTGACTAGTTTGTGCTTTACAAATACGGATTTACATTTACAACAAAAGTTATGAAAAGTATGTGCATTTCTTCCTGGTTCAGCACCACAAACCTGCAGAAGAGAAAGATATGAACAAGTCCTTCATAACATTCACAATACGCCACTTCTTTTTTCTTTTTCTTCAGTGTAAAAATTCTTCATTGGGTTTTTGAAAACCTTAAAAAAAAAAAAAAACAGAGCAAGAAGCTTATAAACATAAGGACCAAGTGCACAAACCTGCCTTCAACAATTTTAAAACAATGTTCAATCCAGGATATGAAAAGTCATTGATGCTGTGACTCTGCACAGTCCGGACTATACACTGCTGTCTAACTCTAAACTCACCAGTGAAGATAAGTTGGCAGATAGTACACAGACAGCACTCAACCTTTAGCAACGCTGCATTAAAAGAAAGAAAAAGCAGTAACCTCCTCAATGAAAGTAGGCACAAACAAGTATTGATAACATATTTTCCACGTTTTCCACATCATGACTACTAGTAATTGTCCATAGGGTTGTCTGTCCTACATCATGCCCCTGTAAAACTACCCTATAGTGCATGCCACTTTTGATTGTGGCCAATTTCTGGTACAGTTACCATCCCAAACTTCTTCAAATGTAGGCACTTGATTATTCACTCAGTAAACATTTTCTTTAAAGACGACATGTTGTACATGTCCTGTACTGTAGCTATGCACTATGAGAAGGAATTTTCAGTGTTTTCCAAAGTCTTCACATACCCAGAGGCTTATTGATGAGAGGCTAGCGCCACCGGAGTGTCCCTTTTTTTGATGCTCTGGCAGCGAAAGCCTCTCAATCATTCTATGAGGCAAATGAAAGCCCCTCTGAATAACTTTGCATGGCCTCATAGAAATGATGTAAGACAAAGCAGCACTTTGCATCATGGAGGCGGTTGTTTTTCCCGACCAACACCCATGGATTTTGACTTTGCCCCAGATTTACTTAACCATGTAAACCTAGGGCATCGCCCAAACCTTACACCTCCCCAGAGCAAACATAACAAGGAGAAATATTTTTATATCTCCTCTTTTTTTCTCTTTACATGTGTCCTACTTTCTGCAGCACACATAGAAAGAGGAAAACGTATCTCTAGATAATTGTTGTGCTTGCAAATGAGGCACCCTTGCACAATAAAGTAAAAAGGGTGCCTACATTTGTGCTAGGAAGCAAATTGTGCGTCGGCGCAGGGGGAAAGGACAGATTGCACCATATTTCATCAATTCGGAGCATTCGTGCTCTTTCACATTCACACTCACAGAGAAGATTTGTGGCAATTTCTCATAAATGAGGCCCCCAGTTTAGCCACTGTTGCAAATCACTTTTCTCTTTGAAGTGTGATCTCTGATAACATTGAAACATACTGCCAAATTACAGTTTACTTGAGTAAACGTCCAGCTGCTCTGCGCCATTACCTAGACGCTGTTCGTGGGGTAGGTGACACCATTTGGACTGCTGACGCCGGAGGTACTACACCTTCCTAGCCAGTCCCACGGGAGCAGACTGAGGGGTCCACCAGGGATCCGGGTAAGGGCTTTGCAAACTGCAGCAGGACTGACTAGCCTGCATCCTGGTACTTCTGACTATAATACGGTCATAGACATACCTGCAAGTTTCAACCCTTCACTTTTATGTATATATTTGTCACTAGCATTTTCACAGTGTGGTACGATCATATTTAGGTCCTGAAGAATTGCCATCAGGCAAGAAACATGTCGACCGATAACTGAGGGTAGTAGTCCAATAGACCCTAATAGTACTGGGGTCATTGTTTCTCCCCTCCCACACCACTTTCATTTGTTTTTAACCAAGGGAGTCTACTACGAGAATAAATTCTTTATGTAGACTGACTCACCTTTTTTAACCTAACACTCACGTCACGACCACACTCCCCAGGCCCTCTCACACACATGCACCATATGGCGGGAACAAAAGATCTCCGATAAAGAGCCCCGGTTTCGGGAGCCCGTCAGACATTGCAGCGCCAGTCTGACGAGGAGCAGAGCCCATATGATGAAGCATGACACCTAGCTTGCTGGGTGTGTGAGGGTTCTAGTTCCAACTAGGGGATTCCCCCCACTCACTAGCACACACACACCCCTCTATCACTCTTCCCGGGGAACTTTTGTACATCCCTCTGTATTACTTGAGTAAACGGTCTGATATCTGCAGGACATATGTCAGGGTGGAGCAGGGTGGATTCTTCCAATGTTGCCCATTTTCTGGCAATCCAAGTTCTACCATGTTCATTACACTATGAAGGCCTATTTGCGTAAATTCAATTGGGACCAGGGCGAAAGTGTAGGATCTTGAAACACCCACATTTTTGCCTGTCTGTGTGTACTTAGCAAGTCATTCCAATCTTCAGCTGTGTATTCTATATGCAAATCATGTCGCCAGCAGTTTCTAAGGTCTCGTGAGAGCGGTTAGGAGAAGATGTAGTAACTTAATTCCATGTTGCCCTGATACTGCTCCCTTGTGAAGGCTCCATGTGTGTAAACATATAAGGACAGGATACGAATCTGTTTATCAATAAGTATGTCTCCGTAGTGCAAGAGATGCCAAAGGAAAAGGGTAACAAGGTTTAGATGTTTTGTCATTTTGGGGCAATTCATGAAAAATATCCTCACTTCTCCTGATGTTTGAAGAACTGGCTTATTCATGTGCACCCAACTTAACATACCATGGTTTGTCTGCAGTAGATATTTATTCTGAGCAAATTCATTTGCCAGCCAGTAGATTTCCATTTTATGAAGTGTCATGCCTCCCATTTCAATGGATACATCGAGTTTAGCAATTTTTTATTTCAATCTGGGGTTACCCCAAATTAATGAATGTATCTCCAGATTCAATGATCTCTGCAGGCCTTATTCACAAATCGCATTGTATAGTATGTGAAATAATCGTACAGTAGTACTACTTGCTTCAAAATTCAAATAATAAATCTACAATTGGAAATCTCCACCTCTTATATTTTTTCTACTGGACAATCCTCAAACAAAAGCCCTGTTAGACCTGTGAGCCGTAGGGTAGTCTTCCCCAAAACCGTTTGCTTTTGCCGTCCGCATTTTTTTGAAATTCATTTTTAATCGCTCTAGGACTGTGTTCAGTTTATCACTGCTGATGAATGCTAAATTACTTGTGCTCTTTCTTTTAAAATGGTAAAAATGGCTCACACATGATTGGCATATTTTATTGACTAATAAGACCTTTGTAGAGTGGTATACCATATATCCAGAGCCTGTAAATTAAAATTAAATTCTTTTAGCAGGCCTGTGGCACTTAATGTTCCACCCACTTATATAGCCCCTTAATACATGCCCCAGGTCCGCCACTGCAGCCTGAAAGCAGACTTAAACTGCCAATTCAACATCTGAGTCTTCCGTAAGGTAGGCCCTACGTAGTCCATAGGGAAGGGTGCATTGTAATTAAAAGATTGGACATGTAACTTTAAGTTTTACATGTCCTGGTAGTGAAAAACTCTTACATTCTTTTTTTACTACTGTGAGGCCTACCTCTCTCATAGGATAACATTGGGTTGCCTTATTATATTTCATAAGTGCTAACCTTTGATTGAGAACAGGTGAACATTTCACGTTTGGTGTCTAAGAAATTGTAATAAAAAATCCTCTTCAATGGTACAAAACAGATTTTAAGTTACAATTTTGAAAATGGCACTTTTAGAACGTTTTCCTTTTCCTGCCCTTTGCCATTTGGTGCCTACCGCCTCTTCCTGGCTCACATGACTGAGTGTATTGGCAGTTGGACTTTGTTTATTCCTCCCAGGCAGTCACACAATATAAGGATCAGTTGTGCCTGGATGGACCATCAACTGTCAGCATGGGGGGAGCTAGGCAAAGCCCCACTTGCAACTGAATAGGCTGTGCTCTGCCTTCACACAAATTACTTTTCACTACTACATTGTTCATGCAGATAGCCAGGAGTGATGGCAGGGGAAGCTAAAAAATAAAAATAAATCACATTACTGAAAATGCAGTCTTTTTCAGACCTTTTCCCTTCCAAAGTGCAGCCTCTGGACAGAGAAACAAAAGGAAGAAAAATTTTTTCAAACAAATCAAAGTGGCCGCAAAGATACCAGATTGGTTTTTGTCACACCCAAACACATTGGTGCCATTTTACAGAGTTTGCAAATGAAGCACTAATTTAATTTTCTCATCTTTCTTTCAATAGCATTTGAACCAAGGTATGCAGCTCTTCTAAATCAATTTTCCTCAAACCTAACAGTCAGCAGCCTCTGAAGATCTAGTTTTAGGATGCACATATGTTCACTGAAGTACCTCAGACCTGAGAAACTGGAACACTTTGCTATACCTGTATGAAGAACTTGTTGCTTATTCTGAAAAAGAGGCCAGAGGCAGAGGCGTGTGCCCGGCAGGACCCGTGGAAGATGAAATATGTGCCGGAGTAAACATTACAAATGCGCCTCGTTGCACACTTACTTTATTACTGTAATCCTTAATGCAGCAGGAGGAAGCAGGCAGCTATTATGGCTCTACAATATCACATTGTGACATGTGTGTACGTACAGCCAATAAGATAGCACCATTTTTTTTTCCTGTCTGACTGAGAACTTTTTTTGTGGCTAAAGAGATAAATATTGTGGTCTTTGTGCTCCTCTACAGATTTCGAGATGACTTTGCAAATAGCAAAATTGCGACATGCTGGACGTTCTGAATAGGCTGTAACATCCATTTGGGAGCAGGTAGATAGGTTGAGTTTGGTGTCTGAAGAAATGTAATCAAAAGTCCTCTTTAATGGTGCGCATTAATTGCGAAGTCAGATTTTTTGTCACAATTCTGAAAATGCCACTTTTAGAAAGTTGGCATTTTCTTGTCCTTACAATTTGGTGCCTGCAGCCTGTTCCTGGGACATAAGAGTAGGTGTCACTGGCAGTTGGTGCTTGTTTATTTCCCCCAGAGAGTGAGACAAAGGGAAGCTAGGTTTTGGCAGGAGGGGCTACTCTGAGATAATAAGGGGGAAGAACTGTCACCTACCACACTTGCAAATCACAAATGCTCTGCCTGAGCACTCTCAAAAAGGGTTTTTCACTAGTCTTTTTTGACACCAAACAAGCTGGGGCCAGGACAGGGATACCTGACACCTCAGGTGGGTGGAAACCTCTAAAAATGTCCACTGCTTTATAGTGCACACCAGATATAAATGTTAGATACTGAGACCCAACTCTTCAGTACAGTTCTAGACTTGTGCACTCTGCTAGGAAGAATGACAGCTGTGCTGCTGCATCGATTGTCACTCTTCTGGATTGCTGCCCCCAAAGAACTGCTGACCTGCTGTGCTGACCTACTGCTCTGCTGCCCTTTTCCCAGGTTGAGAAGGACTGGACTTTTATTTCTAAATTCAGTGTTAGACTTGGCATCTTTGGTGTGGTTACCCTGACTTTTTGCCTCTACATCCTGTATGTTTGACGATGTGCTGGATGCTTTGGGCACTTTGCTGATCAGTGTCAAAGTGCAAGTGCTCCTTGTGTAAATTGTTTTTCCCTGATTGGCATATTTGATTTACTGGTAAGTCTCTAGTAAAGTGCAGTGAGTGTGCCAGGGCCTGTAAATCAAATGCTACTAGTGGGCCTGCAGCACTGATTGTGCCATCCACATAAGTAGCCCAGCAGTGTCTGTGTACAGTTTGTTAACGGCCATGTCGACCTGGTAAGTGCACCCACTTGCCAGGCCCTAACCTTCCCCTTTCTTGTGAAAGGTAGGACATATACTCGTATGTGTGACATGTCCTGATAGTGAAATACTGCCAATTTTGTTTTTCACTATTGAAAGGCCATCTGCCCTATAGGATAGAATGGGAACAACTTTGTAACATCTTACGATTATAGCTTCCCATTGGGACAAGATAGAGAACTAAAGATTAGGCTCTCAGAACTCTGAATTTAATAAAACATCTTTTAGTAAAGATGGTATTTAAATTGTGCGTTTGAAAATGCCACTCTTAGAAAGTAGAAAAAGCATGATGAGAATGCACTCCTTTCCTAGAAAGTAGGCATTGTTGTTTAACCATTCTGTGTGCCTCTGCCTGTTTGTTTATTGAATGTCTGGTTTTGGAGTGGGACGGGCTGGGGATGTGCATTCATTTAAGAAAGCCACTGAGGGGGCTGAGGTGTGCCTGGCCCTTCCTGGATGATTCAGAGCTGAGTTGAATGAGGCTTGCCTGCATATGGAGTAGTGGGAGGAGATTTCCTTGCACATGAATAGGGCCTGCCTTCCTCGCACAATGCTGTCTCCACCCCCTTTGGTCACACTGCACCAGTGAGGACAGTACTGGTTTAGACTGGGCTCAGAGACCCTTGCAAAAAAAGAACAAAGACATTTTGGGGCATATGTATTATACCTAAAACCCCAGAACTTTACATTGCTTCTGGACTCAACAGGAACCTTTGTCAAAGAGAAAAGCTGTGAGGAGGAGTACTGCCCCTTTGATTTGTGCTGTGTGGAGTTGGCCTGCAGTTGCTGTTTCTTCCAAGGAGAGGACAAAAATTGAAACCTTGCTTTGAACCTGCCTGAAGAAGATCTCCATGGGCCTGACGTGTGCTGGCCTCCTGTTCTGAAGTCTCTGGGACACAAATACCTCACCTCCAGCACCCCTTAACCCTCTTGCTGAGAGTTCTGACCTGCAAGGAGGTGCCTGTTCCAGTGTATGGCCTCTGGAGGTTGTTCCTACTGTTCGGATCTGGAAGAAACCTAAAAAAGCAAGAAAACTTGTTTCTGATGGTGTCAGCAATGCCCCTGTGACGCCGCGACCTGCACTGAGGCCCGGGGCACCGCTAGTGAAGTGAATAACCCACTGCTCGGCCAGCACCTTAGCCCTGACGCCCTTCAATGCCTGCCAATGCCTGCAGTTATCGTCCGTGTCTTATGCCAGCGCTAGCACCAACTCCGTCATCGCCAGCACCTGCATCTTGTAATCACGGTTGCGATAACCGCCAAGGGTGACTTCACAAACTCACCAACTTTGCATTTTTATCGGAACTGACACCTCACCACCAACGCAAACCGCCTTCCCCTGCCCTGGACTCGACACATCACCTAATCGCGGACACGCCTTGCCTCCCTCGTGGCAGCCAGGTATCCGGCCTTGACCTCTGCCCCAATGCCTTACCTCCGCAATACAGTTCATCATCATGGACTTCCTTTCCAAGGTGCTGTTTGTTTCGGTGTTATCACTGTATTAAAGTGTGTTTTGAGTACAAATACTTTACACATTGCCTTTGGGATAAGTCTGTCTGCTTGTGCCAAGCTACCCAGCAGGTGAGCAGGGGTTATCTAAAGTCTGTATCCCCATTACCCTGACTATAAGCAAGGGTCCCTATTTGGACAAAGGTACCTACTTCTGCCAACTAGAGACACCCAGGATCCCAGTGACTACAAGGACTAGTTTGCTGGCCTCCTGATGTGAACCCTCAGTGACAGAAGAGGCTTCAAACCACCGAGTACCTGGACCATTCAATCTATGAGTCCTGCCCTCCCAAATGGTGCCACCTCTGTCCTAGACCCTTGAAAGTGGACCTGAATACTCTCTGTGAGCCAATCTGTGGCTTCAGCAGCACAGATGCATCTCTTCCAATACCTGCATGGCGCAACTCACACAGAGTTTTTCTGTACCCTGAAGAAGACCCTAGATCTTGAAGAGGCTAATATAGGGGTCAGATCATGTTGGTAACAGAAGTATTCTGTTGATGTCTAGTGATTCATTGCTTGTCACTTTATGACCCAAGTTCCATGAGTTTAACCATACCAGAGGTACCCAGTAATAAAGTTGGATTTGAGTATACCCCTAGATATTTTTTAAAGCTTGTTTTCCTGCCAAATCGACAGCACTCAAAATATTGTCCGGGCAATAGATTTCTTAGAACTCCCAGGGTCAAGAGTAGCTTTCCTAAGTTGAGTCAGCTGGAGTGGCATTGCTCCTACTCCAGAGTGAGAGGTTGTCAAATTATGAAAAATACCTTAATAAGTTAAGGGTGAGACGACCTCTCAAATTTCTTTTCGTGACCCTCTCCAAAAGTAGTCTGAACTGCAAATTGATAGCAGTGACTTTATTAACCTAAAGTAGTTTTATGTGTTGAAACTCCTGCAGAAACAGGGCACCCCCGCTGCTGCGTAATGCATCACCCTTGAAACGAACGTGGCACCTCTGCTGTGTGGACTTTACCAATGCAAGGACTTGGATTGGCCCATCACAGTCTATCAGAAGTGCCGCTGCGAGGTGCAACTCCATGCAAGGACATTGCCTTACCCATCGCAGCCCATTGCAACCTCTGTGTGCAATGCATCTACTTGGAATGATATCACATGTCACTTCACAGTTTTTTGGAACATCCACTGCACAATGCATCTTTTCACCCGGACCTCACAACGCCTCTGCTGCATGACGCATCCTTACCACAGGACTCATAACCTCTTCATAACCAGGATTAAGATACTAGGGGCCTCATTTATGAAAAGTGACGCATCGCTGCGTGAATGCAGCGATGCGTCACTTCTCAGTGCGCACTCCTTGCGACATACCTGATGCGTCATATTTACAGTATGACGCATCATGTCGCAAGGAGTTACAGATACGTCAGTATTTCTGACGTATCTGTTAGCGCAAAAGTGACGCATTGCTGGAGTGTGTCACAAAAGTGACGCAACTCCAGCAATGCATCCTTTCACATGGGGCAAGCCCCATGTGAAAGGGCTTGCGTCAGTCTTATGCCTGCTGTGAGGCAGGCGCAAGATTTTGACGCAACGGTGTCCTAGAAGTGACGCAGTGAAATCTCATAGATTTCACTGCATCACTTCTGCGAGGCTTTTTGCGGGAGAACGCCCCCCCCTGCATACATTATACCTGGCGCAGGTATAATGTGGTGCAGGGGTTTACAAAGTGACGCATCTACCTAGATGCGTCACTTTGTAAATATGGTGTAACAAGGCACATTATTTACGCTGCTGGTGCGTCACAAAAAGTGACGCACCGGCGGCGTAAAAGTGACGCACGGCCTCATAAATGAGGCCCTATGTTTATCGGGTAATGAGGAGATCTCCACCTTGTTCTCTTTATGATGTCACTTGGAAAGCAACCACAATAATGGGAGTTAACTATCCATGATTATGTATGTGCTCTATCATCACAGCAAGAACCTATTCAAATCTTCTGTCTGTAGTTCCATGTAGCAGAGCCTGACACTCATTGAGTAGCCCATGGATTGCGATCTGTGCTGAAATACCTGTTTGTGCAAAGATCGTAATTATGATATTTGTAAATGTTATGGCACCTGGTAATACAAGGCGGACATTTGTAATAGTTGAATATTATCGCACCTGATGAAATCAACACACATCTAGGTCACATTTCATCAGGTGCAATAATGTGCGCATGTCATATCGAGCTACTTATAATGAGGATCAAAGCAACCGTGAACTTGTAGCAGCTCAATAGTGGAAGTAGAACTTGAAAAAGCCGATTTTCCTTGTTAAGGTTAACATGTCAGGCCCATTTTGAATACAGCTATTTATGTTCCATGTGGCTGAGCGAACATCTGCTCTGTGTGAACCTGCCTAATTCATACATTTCTTGGGGGTTTCTCTTTCAAAAATGTAATAGGTTCAGATGATAAATACTGAATCATACTTGGCATTCTTGATAAAATACTAAAGTTTATAAGGTTCTGAAGAAGTCTTTAAATAGCTTATTAACTTTTGAAAAAAACTCAGAATAATTATCTACAAGCTACAGAAAAAGACGTGCATGTTCAATAGGGAAATTTATATAATCTAATTCAAGATTTCGACATAACAAAAACATGACTAGTTTTTTCCCTAAACTATTTATAAATGTAACCATTGTGGAATGAGACGTAGAGCTCCGTATAATAATGTGCCCTGAGGAATAATGCTTGCAGGACAAATCGCTTTCACTGTACTATACCGTAAAACTTGATATTGTGTTTTCTCTTTTATCTCCACCAGGTAAAGACCAACTCGAGCAGACCTATGTTTGAATTCTGTCTTTCCATATGATCACATTCTGTGATTTATGGCACATCACTCAGTTTCCCTGTACATTAATACTTTAGGAGTGAATAATCTTTTTCCAAGCAGGAAAAATACACCTCTAGAGCACGACCAAATGGGAACCGACACAGCATTCTTATTGAATGTCTGGCAATCATCTTGCTGCATTGCTGGCCTTTTTTGATCTTTCTAATCCTAGCAACAAGGATACTGAGCAGATGGTCTGATTTTAAGAATCAAATAGTTGCACTCCAATACTTATACTAGCTGAGCAAGCCACATACGATTATTTAGTTCAACCATGTAAATATCGAAAAGTCTGGAGGATATGCAGGAGTAATGTGGTTTCTGCTTGGATGTTTTTACATGGAGGGCTCAGTTGGTGGTATTCCATGGGTTTCATGAACTGTGAGAGTGGAGATCAGAAGAGTCAAATAGTATGCTTTCCGACAAGTACTGTTTTTGTCCATTCTCCAGTAGCTTTTGCTGGTCTGGGATTTGTATGTTGTGCCACTGAAGATCACGCTGTAGTTACTTTCCTTGATGACACACCCATGTTTAGGACCAATTTCCTCAGGTAGCTGGATGGGGAAACTGGATCTGTTATTATTTTCTTAGTCATCAACAAGATATTATTGATTATCTCAGAGACAATATAAAGTCCTTGAACTGTGAACATTTCATAGATTTTTTTTATTGTCACAACTGAATGTTCAATTCAAAAAATATTCTCATCACTGTCACAGATGAATGTCCAAATTGATATGACAGATAAAATAATACAGGACAACCATGATTCTTCACACAGAGTAATTGATATCAGCCTACCTGGGTTTTGCAAATAATCAGATCTTCAGTGCTCAAATATTAAATTCAAACTCATCCAATTGCTGTGCCGATGATCCGGTCAGAACCCTGTTTCCCTAGCACACTGTATCGGACAACAAGCCTTATCAAAAATATTGCAAGACATCATGGATACCCTTATGAGACAAGTGGAGCATCACATTAATGTTCCTAGATATTTGCAAATCATATTTTTTCATTACTTATATACATTCATTTTTCTACAGCCCGCATGTCATACAAATTGGTGTAATTGAGTTCTATAATATCGAAATGTTGTTATACATTGTTAAGAAGTATAATATATAGCTCACAGTAGTAGAAAGAAACATTAGATACATTCTTTTCTATTTGATCTGTTGTTCTATGCAAGATCTCAGCACCTGTAAGTGTTAGATCCTTGTCACCATTTAACATTTGCCGCCCACAGAGATCAGGCGTAGGTCCAGGTTAAACTTGTTAATGTAGGCCCAGGTTAAACTTGCAAATGTAAACCATAATAATTAAGAGATATGGAGTATTATGGAGCATAGAACAATGTTGTGAAGCTTTTCTGGACTGGAGGTTGCAGTGCTGCCCAAGATGATGTTAAGAAATTCTTTTTATTTGGGGTGGGGTTAGTTTAAGTTTCCTCCAAGTCCAGGAGTACTGTGTCTTGCTGATGCAGTATTAATGGGGATGGTGGATGTGTTCTATTTTATTATTAGATACATTTGAGTATCATTCTCATATTCATCATCATCCAATTACTTCATTTTGGCCACCAGGGCTATAAAAGTGGAAACATTATAAAAAACATACAATTAATAATACATTCTTATAACATCATCAGTAATACAATTCCAAAGCTAAAATATATACAGTTGTGCAAGCATTGTCTAAAAAGTAATCAATTAAATAATATTTAAATTTACAGCTTATCCAAAAGATATAAAAATATGCCTCATTATTTATGGAAGAAAATAACATTGTATCAGATAATAAGTAGGAGAGGTAGAAGAGTGCAAGATAATAGTGCACTGTAATGTGATTAAGTGACATGGAGATGTAAAGTTTTACTACAAATCACCCACATTGCATCCAGAAACTTAGAGATGGAAGTAGCTAGAACTGGGTGGGAATCCAATCTAATGATATGTGCTAGGCCTGGCACCATAGGCATTGGTCTCCCTTCCATATTTGCTGTTGCCTCATGTAGGAGAGCAGGGTCTGCTTCCTATGGTTACTACCACTTGCTGTGATTCTCTAGTTTTTCGACTTTAGTGTGGCTGTGGATCTGCTAATCAGGCCCACAGCCCAGCTGTTCTCTCTCTAAATTGATACCATGTACTTTAGGTACATACCAGATTCGTTACTGGGTCACCCTTGTGAGCCCCTGTATAGTGTACCATAGGTACCCAGGGCATAGGTGCACCCTAGGCCTACCAGGGGCTGCAGCATGTATTGTGCCACCCCTGGTTTGCCTTCCAAACTGACACCACAGGTTTGCTCACACAGCCTGTGTAAGGTGGTGTAATCACCCCTTACTTAGAATAGTATACCTATATCTATATATTCATATAGACACATATACACCTATAAGTCACTCCTATGGCAGGCCTTAACAATCCTGGAGGCAGAGTGCTTGGTTTTAGGTGAGAGGGTGCCCTAGCATGAGCTGGGCTCTCTGCAGCTTTCGGAACCATCTCCTTATAGCTGTTCTATGATATAGCCATACCATGTACTCGTAGGTGCATTATAATTCTCGCGGTTGATGCTAACTTTGGTTTGGCTTTATCAAAACATGTCGGGTAAGGTGTAAAACACTTTGGAATACTACCCCCCCCCCCGCCAGTTCTGGTGGCGGGGGTAGCATTCCACCCTTCTAGAGGGAGAAGACATGTAGCTACTGGTTTACCCGGTTAAAGTTAAACAGAGCCTCAGCATCACAAAATGGATGCTGCTGCCACAGACACAAGTCTGCCCTCCTGCTGCTGGACGAAACTCCAGCAGGGGAGGCCTGGACAATAGGTTTCCTGCCCAGGGAGGTGCTGGCACCTCCCCATATAGGCTCTTTGTGTATTGGGACAGGGAGGGCTGCATTCAGTGAATGCTTTCCAGATACTGCCTGGGGCACACTAGGTGCTCCATGCATTTCCCAGTTCAAGACGGTTGCTGGGACACTCAGCCCCAGCTCTAGCGCGAAACTGGACAAAGGGGAAGGGGTGTAACCACCCCCACCCCAGGTCCACCCATAGAAGTGGGACATTAATGTTAGTCCAACCCCTAAACTTATTAAAAGTATAGGATCCCAGTCTCTAGGACTTTAGATGACCATGGACGAAACTCTGAAACATATATCCTGGACCTTCGACATTCCATTTCGACTGGAAGACATCTCCATTGTGGTCAAGGAGTGACCACCCTGTTGCCAGTCTGCATTTGTAAGGCTCCTGCCGGATCCTGAAGAATCTGCAACACAGGACATGGATTTCAAGACATCTCTGACCCGACCTTCGCTCGCAGCAAAGCTGAGACCCGTGGCGGACACAAAAGACGTGGGCCTGGAACTCCTGGACATCCTGCATTTTGCTACCTGCAACAACTTCCCGAGGTATCCCAAAGTTGTGCATTGGGGTACCTGAAGCCCCAGACCCGAGCACTTTTTGCACTAAAGCTCAGAGCTCCACACTCCATGAGTGGCCCGTGGGCTTGCTTTGTGCATTTCCGCTTGATGCATCTTTGTGGATACTAGTTCGTTGGCTAGTGAGCCCCCAAGAAGACAAACCTTTACTTTAACTTGTTTTCCTGGTCGCACCAGGCTTGCTCCAACTTCTCTACAAAGGAGAAGTTCCACAAACCTTGCTGGTCTGCACCAAAGCCCATCTCAACATCCTGCCTGGGTTGCGTTTGCCAAGGCTTGTCGGGTCCAATCCGGATACCGATACCGCAGCCAACTAGATCCTATGTGGGACAGCTCAAATCCAGTGCCTGGTTGTCGTTGACGGCTCCTGGTCTTCGTGGCTGAAGAGAAAAACTTCACCTTTTCACCTGAAATCACCCGACATCTGGTGGCATCTTCCTATCGCCGCCCTGGTCGCTGGCAAGTGGTACAGACTCTGTCCCTTCTGCTTTTAGGTTCTACAGATCTTTGATCCACCCTTGGATCCACCCGGACACTTTTCCTCTGTCACCTGCAGCACTTCTTTGCAGATCTCCATTGAAATCGACGATGAAACCTGACACCAAAAGAAACCTATGCACCCGGCTTCCATGGGTGAGGTAACACGAGTACTCTGGTAGTCTCAAGGGTATTGTCCCTCCTGGTGTCTAATTCTAAAAGGATTCCATCATAGTTCATTTAGAAGTGTCCTTAAATTGTAAATTTGTAACTTATTTGTTTCCCATAGAAAGTCAATGATAACCCGCGGCTGTGTTTAGACACTGCACGCATCTCCTGTGGGCCTCCTACATCCTAACCTTTGGTTGTTTAGAGTAGCCCCAGAGATTCCACAGGCCCCAGGCCTGCTTTCTAATACTCACGTGGTTCTTATACCACTATTTTAGTATATGGTTTTTTAGACTCCTAGGGCAAAACGTATACTGTGCAACTTATCATATGCTAATTAAGTAACTTGAATTGTACTTTTACCTCTAACCTCATAAAAGAGTGCAGAGGGGTTGTGTTTAGAATAAATACATATATATTTGATATATATACCTTGTGTGGTGTGCTTTCATTTGGTACTCAAGGGATTATAATTGGTAAAGCAACTCACTTATTTCGTTCTCTGAAGTCTTAGCCTGAAGACTGCTCACCACTGCTACCCCTAGGATAGCTTTCTATAAGGTTGACTTTACAACCACCATCAATAAGGGTCGATTAGACTGGTGCAAGGTGCCCACTAGAACTAGTGGACATCATATGCCAAGCTAACTTCTCACACCTCATGTATGTTTGCTGGTGTTAGATGCTTTGGGAACTGTGCCACTGCTATTCAGTGCCACAGTGCAAGTGCTCCCTATATTAAATTGATGTATTATTCAGTGGTTCCATGTTTGGCTATTTGGTTTACTTGTCAGACCCTAGTCTTGTGCATTGAGTGTGCCCAGGGCATGTAAATCCAAATGCTGCTGGTGGGCCTGCAGCACTGGTTGTGCCACCCTTAGAAGCAGTCTTGTAAAATGTGTCTAAGGTCTGCCATTGCAGACCATGCGTGCAGTCTGGTACTGTAATGCTGATTGGGCAAGTACACCCTCTTGCCAGTCTCTAAACCTTCCCCTTTCTTCATATCAGTCACCCCTATGAAAGGGCCCAAGGGGAGGGTGCATTGTAAGTATAAGGTAGGACAAGCCCAGGTGTGTGTGGCATGTCCTAATAGTGAATTACAGCCATTTCGTTTTTCATTATTGCAAGGCTACCTGTTCTCCATAGGCCAGAATGGGCTGTTATAATTATTATATTTTATAATCCTAACTAACTCAGAGAACATGGTAGCAATTTAAGTTTACTATGCCTGAATGATAAAATACATCTTTTAGTGAAGTTGGTTTTAACATTCCCTGTTTGCAAATACCACTTTTAGAAAGTAGATATTTGCTTGCCTATCCTTTCAAGCCTGCCTCTTCTAGGTTGTGTATTGCTTTGTCTGGTTTTGTGAGTGACAGGGCTGGGGGATTCCAAGAGACAGGATGAGTCAGCCCAGTGGTGAATAGGAGATCTGCATGTAGATGGGAGGGAGGAGTTGCACCTGAACCTTGAATAGGGCTGTGCATGCCTTCCACAATGCTGGCTCCAACTCCTGGGGAGCGGCCGATGTATCTGCCCTGCACACTGAAAGAAAAGAAGGAGTCCTGTAAACAAAGTGCTCCAGGACTGTACTTGCTTTCCACAATGCTGGCTCCACCTCCTGCGGGGCGTCTGATGGTTCTGCCCTGCACTGTGAAAGGGAAGGAGAAGTCTGGTAAACAGAGTGCTTCAGAACTGGTTTGGACTGGGCAAAGGCCCCTCTCCCCTCAGAGAACAAAGGATTTTGGGTATAAATATTGGGACCCTGGTCCCATGAAATTAGATCACTTTGGACTACAAGAAGAAACCTTTACTGAGGAGAGGAACGTGAAGAAACTGAGGAGAGACTATTCCCAAGCTGAAGTGCAGCTTCGGGGATTGGCCTGCAGTGGTTGCCTTACTGCCAAAGGAAGGAGAAAGAAACTTTTTGTACTTTCCTTTCAACTTGTGAAGGATCTCCAAGGGCTTGGAAAAGAGCTTGCCTCCTGCTGAAGTCTCAGGGACAACAGACTTCACACCCCAGCTCCCCAGATTTCTTTTGAAAGTGCCTGCTGCTGTTTTGGGTCTTCTGAAGAATTGCGTGTCCCAAGGAGCTAGAAGCGGACTCATCGAGAAGAAGCTTGTCGCTGTCGCTGTGCCTGCTGTCGCAACTCCGAAGAAGGGTGTCGCTGCTGGAACTGTCGCACTGCACTGCATAAGAGAGAAGAGCGCCGCAATGAAGAGGAAGCGTGTCACCGTCGCTGCTGCTGCCGTCGCAACTCCAAAGGAGGGTGTCGCCGCTGTAGTTGTCACACTGTATAGCATCGAGAGAAGAGTCTTGCAACGAGGTCGGAGCGTGTCGCCGTCGCTGTGCCTGCCGTCACAACTCCAAGAAAGGGGGTCGCCGCTGGAACTGTCGCACTGCACCCCATCGAAGAAAAGCGCCTTGCATCCCCGAGAAGCACGCTGCCATCGGAGCTGCTGCCATCGCATCATAGATGTCGCTGATGTAGTTGTCGCATCGTTCTGAAGCTTCACGCATCGTAGGAGAAGAGTGTCGCAAGTGGAGCTGCTGCCGTCACATCGCGGAACAAGGGTGTCGTTGCTGCAGTCCATGCATCAAACTGAGAACTTCTCGCATCCCCGAAGAAGCGTGCCGCATCTGGAAGATCTTCACGCCTTTATTTCTTTGTACTTAAACTTTGCCACATTTCCCTCGCTGCGACATTGCTTGTCATGAAAGCGCAACGCATCCTAAGGTACATTGAATATAAAGTGTCACATCTTAAGAACTGAACTTAACTAAGCTAAATCTACCATCTTAAAGTAACAGTGTTGTGTATTTTTGTCGTTTATGGTCTTATGGTAACTCTATATAAAGTATAATTATTTTTTATATAAAACCCTCTGTGGTGTCCATCTGTAGTGTTGTCACTGGGTTACTGTACGTGGTCACAAATGCTTTACACACTGCCTATGAGATAAGCCTGTCTGCTCATGCCAAGCTACCAAGGGGGTGAACAGGGGTTATTTAGGTGTGTAATTCCCATATCCTGACTAGCAGGCAAGGGTCCCTATTTGTCACAAGTACCTACCTGTGCCACCTAGAGACCCCCAAATCTAACAATATGTATAGCCTCTTAGTGGGTGCGCACTCTAAGTAGTCATCATGCCAGTGCAAGCTAGGTGTGGTGAAGTGATGCATGGCCTAGACAGACAAACAATATGTGGGAGATACTCCTTTTTGAAAGATTACAGGTGAGACAAGTGTCTCATTTACCAACACATCCAGAAGGGGAAATCCTTATTGGTATGGGGACTATGCAAAACGGAAAGTATAGTTTCCTTTGTAAAGGAGCAGTCACAAGATCCCAAAATGGCTCATATCCCCTTGTGGACATAATATCAGTGAATTCACTAGACAATCTAGAGTTAACGGCACTCTGTGATTCCTCAGCCATCACATATGCCCAATATGTCTTTTTCCATACAGCCTTAGGTGGTAAATCAGTTGTGGCTGGGCGGTCCCATAAATTGTGCAGCCCTGGGGAGTACAGTTGTGATTTAACATTCCTAAACCAAGGGATTTTACTAAAAGGATCGGCCTTCATAACATCCTTCCCACTATCAATGTAAGGAGCAAGCTCGGGTGGTCCAAAGGCATCTTCAGACATGCAGTGGCTACTAACGGATTTTAATCGCTGCCCCTGTAACTGCCAAATCACTAAGCAATGGGTACAATGGATGCTGGCCAGAAGGGAGACGAGTTTCCTAAGGAATTTGCTCACAGCTCTTATTCGATCCTCATAGTTAGAGTACTCCCATGGTTCTGCATAATATAATGCTGAGCCCAAAGTCTTTGCCTCATAGATCTTCAAAGCAGGTGAGATGGGTTGTGTGTGTGACACAGAGAGTCCCTCGATTATCACCCCAGAAATCTGCTTGAGTTTGGTTGTTGCCTTACTAATGTGGAGGTGCCAGGACATGACCTCTGCAAAAGTAACCACTATGTATGTATGCAAAAGAATTGACCTTCTCACGTGGAACACCCCCTAGGCATAATATGCCCTCATAAGCTCTGTGATGATTACAAAACATCATCTTGGTTTTAAGACTGTTGATCTGCAAGCCACATGCAACACAAAGATTGCTGAAACAAGTAAATAGTTTCTGAAGCCCAGCTTGAGTCTTGGGGATCAACACGGTTTCATTTGTGAAGAGTAGGATCGAACATTTAATGCCTGTCAAAAATGGGGCATCTGATTCAACTTTAGACAGAAAGGACACAATATCATTGAGGAAGAGTTAAAATAAAGTAGGAGTCACGACACAGCCCTGGCGGACTCCTTTACAAACTGGTACCTTTTCAGTCAACTGGGACTCAAGCCTGCCCATATCCTCTTTCCACTATTATGTCACACGTCCTACCCAGGACTCCTTCAGTGATAAAGATGCTCCCTGTATATTTCATTGCTTCAACGAGTAGTCAATCTATGTAGGGGCTATGTTGGAGGTTAATGTACTAGCTAGGGAAGAGGGCGACCCAGGAAGACCAGGAATCTCTGCACATTCTCCTAATAGGTTGTCAATGTGATCTAGCACGCAGTTCTCAGCTGTGTGTTTGGTGATTTCTATTATTCTTTCTGTTTGTTCAAAAATGTTGCCCAGTAAGGGGTGGCTCAGCACAGCCTCCTCTAGGCTCTGACAGGCACAGACGGGCCCGCCCTTGGCCTGTGCTTTGCCTGGGCATACCCACGCATGCCTCATGCTGCAGAACTAGTTTATACTTTAGGAGGGCTGCGGGGGCCGGAAGTGCCGCCTGGCCACCTCCGTGCGGGTGCTGCAGCAGTGGTTGCCGGTCTCTGTAGTCTCCCCTGCTCAGTCCTCCAGATTTGCACGTCTCATATCAATTATTAGAAATGCCAAGTTTAGTAAAGTGCTCATCTAGAGGCTCAAGGTACATGATAAGAAGGATTAGTGTTATGATATATCATTGTGGTGCGGCAATTGGGTAAGTGTTGAAAGTGAGTTCTTTGAAAAAGAAGATTTGGGCCAAAATAAGACTAAAGGGCATATTTACGAGCATTTGGTGCAGGGCAGTTCAGTAAACACCTTGCTGCGTTGCCTTGCTTTTAAATGAAAGGGCAGGAATGCAGCAGATCTATGACATATGGTGCATTCCTGTTCTTTCCCCAAGTGCTGTTGCTGATTCGGCAGCCTAGCACCAATGCAGGCATATTGCACCATGGTTCAAGGAGAGCCTGTGTCACATTAAGGATTGTTTTCGTTCAGGAAGAAACACCTTCCTCACATAAACAATCCTGGGAGGCGTTTTCCTATTTCTATATGTGCTGCAGAAAGCAGAGGAGAAATAGAGTTATTTGCTGAACTGGATTTTTTGTACCACTCTTTTAAATGCATCTGTGAGAGCATTGATTGGAAACAATTCCAAATTTTTGTGGAACATTTGGTAAGCATCATCCACAATCTGCAACGTGGATCCAATGGTCACCCATCTGTATGCATGGTTTATTCGATATGCATATGACTCAATTGACAAACACAGCAAAAGGATTCAGCATGTCATGCAATCACTCCATTTCCAGAGACTGTGGCTCGCACCTGTTTAGGTGAATTGTTTCTTACACACATTCACAAGCACCTTGTAAAACTCAAAAAATCAAAACATTAGGTAGATGTGTGAAATACATCTCATAACTCAATATCATGTACCTATTTGCCAAACAACATATGACAACCATATAGCAACATCAACACATACCTTCATCATTATCTATACAAACATTGCTGCCTTTGTACGTTCTTTTAAAAAAATGTTTTTATTAATTTTATAATGTGAAGAACTCAAAGTCAGTTACATCATACAAACTGTTATGGTTACATCCAATGTCAACAGTTACATCATCAAGCGATAAAACTGCACCATTCTATAACAAGTTGACAATTACATTTTGTTGAAACCAGCAGTGTATGCAGCACACCAAGTTGACCAACCCATGCGCACTCCCGCAATCTCACCAGAAAAAAAAAGCAGATGCACAATCAGCATTATAAATAGACTCAAATGCATTGCAGCCTGTGTAAATACGTGCAAGTTACACTGATTCCTCCAGTCGCAATCATACCTTCATGGTGAGAAGGACAGTAGGGTCACTCTGTGGATTTGTCAGTAGGGACGTTTTGCAAGTAATCTTTAAGTGGCTGCCATATATCCCTAGGCCTGGATGTTAACAGAAACAATGTAGCATAGTCGTCACTTGTTGTATGACAGTAATGCAGGTCCTTAAGCCACCCCTTAGTAGTCGGGCAATTTCCTCTACCCCAATTCAGGGAGATCTGTTGTTTCGCCAATAACAAGGGCATTGCAGTAAATCTTCTAATACTCTTTTTGAGTGGTTTAATATATCCCAGTAATGCTAAGAGTGGGCTGGGGCTCAGCACTTGGTCCACCATCAGGGAAATATGTTGGAACCCAATAGGAGTGTACCACACCACAGGTCCATTTCATATGTGCAAAATCTGCTTACGCACACTTAGAGCAGGTGCCGGGGGACTCGGGTGTATCTTTTTTTAAAAAGGCTGGTGTAGGATAAAGTCTGTGGACATATTTGTAATGAAGGAGTTTGTGCTATAATTAAAGGATGTAAACCGTATTTGAGAGCAACAATAGAGCCACACCGCATCAGATACTGGTTCCCCACGGTCTGCCTCCCATGCCTGTTTTGCTCGGAGGCCACCCGGTACCTGTAGAGTTTGGATAAGATGATAAAGCCGAGAGATAGGGGTGTTTATTATCCGTGGACTGAATCACCAAGGTTAGTGGGGGGGAAGTCCGACCATTCCTCCCTGGACACAGGCAAAACACCCAACAGTGTAGTCCTCATTCTTTGTAAGACAAATCTTTCCACCAGGGTTGCGTACCTTACAGACATCATCTCAGTGACTGTGCAAGCTTGTGAACTCACAAATAGATCACCCATTGGGTGTGATCTAAATTTTGTTAAAGTTAGTTTGGTAAGGGTTTCAGTGGCGGGTGATAACCGTGGGTTGTCTGCCAGTGGAAGATGGGGTGAATAAAGGTGGTCTGCATGTATGTATCTACGTAGTTTGTTCCAGGCCCAGCATGTCGTAGCCACCATCTCAATATCCCGTGGGGTACATTTCATCCCCATTGGGAGCAGTGAGGTGAGTTGTCGGGGTTGAATCTGCGAGCAATCCGTTCTAGGGTACTGTATACAATTGTCCGGGAGTTACCAAAAAAAAGGAAAAATGTGTTTGTACAATCAAATAATATAAATAGATATCGGGTAGTCCAAATCCCCTATGTTCTAACTGTAATGTCAGAGTCGAAAATCCTATTCGTGGTTGTTTGCCAGCTCATATAAGTTGGATCAATAGTGTGGACAGTGTAGTAAAGAAGGAGAGAGTGAGAGGGATAGGGATATTTGAAAATAAGTACAAAAAATGTGGTATTACTACCATCTTGATTATAGCTATCCTGCCTGCTATAGATAAGGGAAGGAGTATCCACTTTTCCGCCTGGTCAGTAAGTTTGGTTATAGCAGGTCCATAGTTTAGACGAATAACCACAGAACTTTCTATATGTAAATATCTGCCCAAACATCAAGGTGGTTCTGAGCACCATTGTAGTGGAAACTCTATATCAACTGGGGTTGTGGCAGGGGTTAAAGCGAAGATTTCAAATTTGGACCAATTTATTGTCAGCCCAGAGTGCACACCAAAACGGGTGATTTCGCGCAAAAGTGGGGGCAGATTTTCTTCTGGTTTGCAGACAATCATCATTATATCATCCTTGTAAAAAGAGGCCACCAGCGGACCAGTGTGTAACTGGAGACCGCGGTGTAAATGATATTCCAGCAGGTATCTGGCAAGAGGGTCCATCAGTGCAATGAACAAAAGAGGGGATAACAGACAGCTCTGGCGAATGCCACGGGTTAAGGGGATCGGTTGTGTCAGTGCGCATTAATACTTAAACGGGTGACCGGCAAGGAATATAACAACCTAATGAGAGTTAGAAATCTAAGCGGTAGGCCCAGCTTCTGCAGGACAGCGTATAAAAAGGACCATTTCAGTGAATCGGATGCTTTTTCAGCATCCAAAATCACTGCAACAGCCTGGAGGGCAGGGCCCATTTGAGTAATTACTGAGAAAAGAGTTTGTAGATTTAAAGTAGTGGACGGGCCAGGAACAAATCCTGCCTGATAGGGACAGAGTACAGTATCGACCAAAAGCGCAAACCTAGTGGCGAACATTTTATAATCATGATTTAGCAATGACAGTGGCCTGAATGACTGGCATTTCTCTGGGTCTTTGCCAGGTTTAAAGAGTAGGGTCACTATAGCTTCACGCATGGTGGGGGAGAGGGATCCAGACTCCAGAGCCTCCGCACACACCTCAATGAGCCACGGCGCAAGGATGTCCTGATATGCTTTATAGAAGTCACTGGTAAGGCCATCAGACCCAGGAGCTTTGCCACTGGCTAATGAATCAATTGCCAATGTGATCTCCTCCACTTCAATTGGTGCAGCCAGAAATTCACCACTTTCTAGCCATACCATGGCTATGTTTTGTAGATATTCCTGCAATAGCGGTTCCCACGGGGGATGTCTCGTTTTGTACACGTATGTATAGTATTGATGTAAAGTGTCGGCAATAGCAGTCTATTCTGTGGCTGGTGCACCCTCGTCTGTAACTAGATGTGTGATATAATTCGATTGATACCAGGGGCGCAGTAGGTGTGCGAGTGAATGCCCATGGCGTTCACCCTTCCCATACACTCGGGCTCTAGCTTACTTTCCAAGATATTTAACTTTCTGTGCCGCAGGCTGACCGAACTCCAACAACAGTGCTGCTCGTGCTTGAAAAGACTCAGATGTTGGGTCGGTGTGTATAGTGGTGTTTGTTTTACCTAGCTCTATCTCCAGTTTGGTCAGTTGGTCACGTAGTGATTGTAGGACCCCCATATGTTTAGATATGCATACTCCTCGTATGACAGCCTTAAAGGCGTCCAAGAGCATGAATTGAGAGGTGACGGTGCCGGTATTGATTTCAAAATAGTCCCTAATAGCAGTCTCCACCTCAGCTTTAAAAATTGGATCCAGCAGGGCTGATGAGGGGAACCGCCATAGTGGCCGCTGTTTAGGAAGAGCAACATACAGTAACTCCAGAAGCACTGGAGAGTGGTCCGACAAAGTACGTGGAAGATACCGAATATCACACACCACCAGTCGTAACTGTGGCGTAAGATACCAATGATCTATGCGGGACCATGAGTTGTGTGGAGCGGAGTAGAATGAATAATCACGGGTACCAGTAGGGTAAATGTTCCATCGGTCAGCCAACAGCGCCTGTTGCAGCAAATGTCCGCAGACCCTGTGTGGTTTCGTGACAAATCAGGCCTTTAGTGTCTGTAAACGGGTCTGAAGTTAGATTAAACACCCCCCATGATTATAGAGTCCACCCCAATGCCATCGATTTGTGTAAGTATTTCAGGGAAAAAATCCTCACAATTCGTGTTAGGCACTTATATGTTATTTAGCAGCACCTGCCTCCCCCCCAAAGTGTCATGCACCATGACATATCTGCCAGCGGGATCTGCCTGTGTCACAATCTGCTGGAAAGGAAGGCGTTTGTGTATCAAAATGCAGACCCCCTGGAGTATGAATTATAGCAAGAGAAAAATCTATTGTGACCCCAAGTAGATGGGAACTTTTGAGTAGCCGTGGCTTGAAAGTGTGTCTCTTGTATATAAGCGATTTTAATGGCATGTCTCTGTAAATACGCCAGGACTTGTCTACTCTTTTTCAGGGTTTCCCAGTCTGCGTACGTTCCAGGAGAGATACCTAATCTTCTACCCTAGTTGGACAGTGTCAAAGTACGGCGTCATGTGCAGTGATGCTGTGCGTTAAACCTTCCGGATACTAAGAGCAAAAAATGAGTGTACCATATGAAATCTTTGAGTAGCTGCAGGTTCGCATCTTGCATGTAACTGACTAAAACCTACAAAATCCCTTATTCCCCCATCCTCCCCCCTTCCCCATCGGATACACAAAACCAGGCACCCGGTGAATCCCAACTATTACAAGGAAAACAGTGTGAACAATGAACAATAAAACGATGATACAAACATAAAACGGTCTAATAGGAATCATCCTGTGGGGTGTGGCAACACTCTTATGGAGCCATTAAGAATACCATAATAAAACTTGCAGTGCCATCCTGAAAGACAGTGGAACAACCAAGAGGGCACTGAAGTGTGCAATCAGGAAAGACAAGGAATCACACTCATAATAAGTGCTTCAGAGTTATTAGGACCTACACACAACCTGCACCAGCAACTGCGAGAAAAGATGGGCTCCTCACAACTCAAATAGCAATAAGACACAATCGAATTGGCATAGTCATTCTGAGTTTGGACTATCATCTGCATCCTGGCTGAAGGATTCAGGGGAGTTCTTAAAATGTTTCAAAAATTGTTCAGTATCTACAGGAGAGTCAAAGATGCATGGTCTATCATTCACCTGAATTTGCAGTCGTGCTGGATTGAGCATTGAATATTTAATGTTCATTTTTGATGCTAGTGTGCTTTCTTCTGGCTTCCTGTACCGATTGCTTACAATCAGAGAAGAACGATATTGTTGAGCCCTGATACTGCAATTGTCCATTTCTCTGGCAATCCTGAGGGCAGTGTCCCTATCTTAATAATTGAGTATTTTAGCCACTATAATGTGCAGTGGTGTTCCAGGGGCCGGCGGCGGTCCGAGAGTGTGATGGGCCCTCTCAGACGCAAAAGTTGCTGTGAAGGATTCCCGGCCAAAGAGTTCGACCAGTACTTTCTCGACAAATCTTGCCATGGGGCCGGTATTTGTGGATGCGAATGTTGCATCTAGGTGAGCGCGCTTCTAAATCCTCCGCCCTTGACGCAACTTGCTTGAGAAGTGCCTCCGTTCTTGCTACACGTTTTTGCACGGAGGGTTGTTTGTCCTCTAGATTGGATATACGTTGTTCCACAGTGGTGAGCTTGAGTTCCTGTGATTCCAGCTTGCCAGTGATATCCTCCAGTCTCTTATTCATGGTATCAAGTTTGGAATCAATGGAGGAAAATCCAGATCGAAGTTCTGACATAATGGCTGCTATTCCCTCGGCCGGGGAACTGTCCTCTCCATTGGCACCATCCGTGTTATCTCCACTTGATGTTTTACTGGCCTCGAAAGAAAGTTATTCAGCTTGAGATCAGCCCGGCCCATGCTTGTACTGGTGATTTGTAGCCACTTCTGTAGTAAATCTCCCACAGAATGTCGAATCGCCACAAGGCCTAGTGCTCCCCAGTGTATCTCAACTCCGGTGAATGTAGAATGGCGATCTACAAAAGCCAGTAATAGAAAGGGAAAGTGATTTGCTATACCATGCTCATAGCCATGAAAGTTAAAATATTGGTAGCTTCGTAGGCAAGTCGATAGGTTGCACCCCTGCACCCTTCCTCACATCCACTCGTCCAAAACTGCACCCGTTGAGTTCTACAGATCAAAGGGAGTACAAAAGTGGTCTATATCTCTGAGTTGAAAAAAGCATCACAAATGCAGCACCGGCGCTGGTGGGGTTCCCCACGTATAGTAGCACTCGCCTTAAGTCTAAATGTGGTGGATTATGCAATAATTATCAAGCCTGCAGTGTAGCGGGTCTACTAAAAGTGATCTTTTAATTAGAAAAATGTCCGTAATTCCTCTCCGTTGCTGTAGTGCTGTCCAGCCAGGTGGACCTGCTATGGTGTCAGCGTCGGGCACACCGCTGTCGATTCAGGCTAATGCGTTAGTCATAAAAAGGGCAAGTCACTAACCTGAAACACATTTGTCCGTATCTGAGGTGGTTGCGGGAGCTGAACCTTTACCTCCGGTTAAGGGGGGCCAGCCACAGCATCATCCGGTTCCTAGACTCCGCCACCTGCGCCATGCATGTTCGCAGCTTCTGGGAAGTTCCAATGGTCTCTACAGGCCCCAGTGTAATGCAGTTGATTCAGCACTGTGTCATCACCGCTTCCACCCCTGCCCACAGCTCGATGGTAAGCGGAGCATGCCCTCAGGCGTATCCCTCATTGTTGTTCATCAGATATAGTATTTGGACGCCATAAGAGCAGTTACTGATCGCTGGGCTTCGGAGCTTCAGATTCAAGCGGCCATGCTGGTTGCTCGCTCGGCCACGCCCCCGTCTTTGTACGTTCTTGATGATAATATATTTTTTTGTTACCCTTCATATGCAACGCTGTTGGATCTATTAACATCAAAGGAGGAAAGATCCAAGTAAGTATACATACAAACCATGATGTAAAGAAGAATGAACATAATTAAACTGACCCACATACTTGTAGGAAGCTTTGGTATGCACTAGAGAAAACAGGGTTCTGAAGGTTTAACTACTATACGTTTGTAACATAATTATATTAAAATGTAATACTTAATCTTGGGAATATTTCCCATAAATCTCAAAGGACTTGTTGACTTGCACTTCACCTTTACATTTATTTAACTTTGATAAATCAAGTGACACAATATATGCACATTCACTTACATTGCAGTAAGCACTGTACTGCCGGCACAACTGAATTTGCTGTGATATATTCATAACAATAATGACACATATCTGAGTGGTATGGGCAACTAACTTGTATTTGGTCCCCATTTATTTTTTGTAATTGCTTTTGATTTCTATCATGATATATTTAAGTAAATTGTTCACATGTGTATTAAATCAGGAAACATAATTTGGAACAATTAGCAGCCGCAATATCAGATACAACCAAAGAGCACCTCTTTCCCAAGTGAGACTACAATTGGCCAACACAAATCATGGTGTTGTTATTTGCATGTCAGTGTCGAGTATTGACGTATTCTGCTGCAAATGTGTGCCACCTTGTTGACCTCTTGCTATTGTATCCTACCCATTATCAGAATGATATGCAATGTGTTGTAAAGTGGGTTACTAGTATTGGTAAATAAGCATCTACCACTGGTAATAAGGACACTAACACGGTCTACGGCTCAGTATAGGTCTCAATAAATTATTCCCATGCTCAGTCCTTGGTAGCTTGGCTGCGAGCAGGCAGGCTTAAATTATGATACAGGTATGTAAGGCATTTAAAAACACACTTTCAGTACATAATTAGTACAAGAAACACAATAAAAATCCCACACAAATGTATAATAATTTGAAATATTTCTATCTTTAAAATGACACCAAAATAACCTCAATTTAAATTAGGGAACTTGAGATATGCATTTTAAAGAACTAAGCATAATCTAGCATTTAGAAACCTATAGCTCCACTCTGGGAAGAAGTTTCAGGCCAACCGCAATGGAGATTCTACCTTTTGATCTAAAAACCTTTCTGGAGCTTTTCTGCCGGGGTCCCTCGATGCTCTTCATCAGTGTGGGTACATTGAGGGTTCGCCGGCTTGCTTTCCAGGGTGCTCCCGGTCATACTCTGAAGTCAGACCTCCGGAGCTTTTCAGCGGGATGAACCAGCAGGCCAGGCCAGCTTGACTCGCGCGGGTGAGTCTGTCCCCTTGTGGAGATCCCTTGAGGGGAAGCACTGAAATTTTGGCACCATTGTTCACGTTTTCTTGTTGCCAGTAGTAAATATCCTCTCAGGTAAGTTCGAGATCCTAATTCTTTATCCTCCCCGAATATTCATTGGAATCCAGTGTACGAGGAGATCCACGCGGGACAGCGCCGCACGCTAAAATAACCCCACCCCCTAACCATTGCGGGAAGGATAAAGAAATAGGATCTCGAACTTACCTGAGAGGAAATTTACTACTGGCAACAAGAAAACGTGAACAATAGTGCCAAAACTTCAGTGCTTCCCCTAAAGGTGTGAGTCTATTTCCACCTGTGACGACCTTTACACTAGGAAACCCCAATTTAAAGCCCTGGATTTCAAAATAATTCAAATTAGTTCTGCTGGCAACGAAGTGAAGAAGTTATAAGAAAAGTCCTTCTCACTTTTAAACTTAAGGTGACCTTACATATAACTTTTGCAAAAATAGAGAGTATTATCAGTTGTCTTGATAAAGATGGAAATATAATAATTGACCATCAAAATGCGTCAACGCCTTTATATTTATACGCAAATCTGTCAACACAAGGCATGGTGGAGAGTACCATTTGCACAACCACTGAACTCAATGCCCTGGATACTGTCACATGACGGATGTGTAATACTTGAAGACATATTGTATTTGTCTACTTCGTTTTATACTCTCTTTCTTATGATGTATTTTTTGATTGTTTCTTTTTATTTTCACAAATGTTTTTAACAGAAATATGTTGTATTGTATAGGGATTGTGTTTTTTCCAGAAACCCAGAACCCTTTTTAAGATGAATAAATGAAGGAAAATACATTTTTTTAAAACAGAGGTTCCTGTTATTCCTTGTTTTATATGGTTCAATCGCCTCTTTGAAGGATTAGTGCATTAAGGGAGGGAGATGTTTGGTTTACGTATGACAGTTTGATTGTTGGCTGAGTGTGGAACAAGTTACCTAAAGGGAAACTACTTACTTGTTACTGATAGCCTTGACACACTGTAGCACACATAGAAACACCAAGCAGGCCCCCGTCCACAATGTGCACAAAGGGACCTCCTCCACATCACCAATACCACAACTGACCCATGCACACGTGCTGAATACAGCAAAGCAGCGGTTCTGTGACCCACTCTGACTATGCAAAAAGCACTGCTAGCCCGATAGCAAGGCAGCAGCCCAAATACATGAGATGGCCTACGAATCGACATGGAGGAGGCCCATTGCGGATCACAGCCGTAAAGGAGCAGGTCACACTCTGACATGTTCACGTGCACACACAACCCATGCCTTTTGATACACTCAGCAGACGAACAATGCACAAGGCCACAAAATCTGTCCGAGAGCACATATGACAAAAGTCAAAAACAAATCAGGCCCCGAAAAGCATATAATTCAAAGGCACTCCGCCTCAAAGGGAGAAGGCTACACAAAATCAGAGCTGCAGGGTCAACTCCCCCACAATGCAGCACACACACATAGCAAACACAGAACATCAGCAATGAGAGCAATGTGGTTCAATGTGCAACTCCAACAGCAAAGGCCACGGCTCACAACAGATCCCGTACGTGTGTGGTAACTGTCAACTCACATCTGGCATTACCTGACACTGTGGGATGGTAATGCACGGGTACTATCACACATCCGTCATGTAGTCGAAAAACACACTGACTGCCATCAAATAGCCAGCTCCACCAAAAATGTACCAATGTACATTGGCATGCAGTCTGAATGTAAACATCTGCAAAACTCCAACATACATGTGTTACTCTGTTAACCTGCATCTCCACTTTTACATTGATGAGGGCCAAACAACACCTCCTGCAGGGCACACCACACCTCACATCATTGATGACGAAGAGGACAACCTGCACATATGTCAAGACACCCTCCAAAGGATAATGGACAGCCTCCGCACTCCATCGCCAAGAGCAGGGCAGGCCAGCTGCTCCGAGGTGAGACCACCACCTGCACAGACCACATGAAGCACACACCACCACAGCTGTCTCCCAGCACCCCTGACCAATACATGGAGTTCCATCAACGTGTGTGGTGTTGCTAGGTGGAGTTGGCTGAACAGCTGCGGGTGGGTTTAGAACTCGTGGCAGCCAAACTTGATGCCATACGTGGGTGTCTGAGTCCCATCAGGGACCACGTACAGTCCCTATCGGACACCCCTGTATGTACCATGCTCCGCCACAGACCTTGGCTGACCTCGCTAGGGCCATGTATCTACTACTAGCACTATCTGGTCAGACAGACACCAGCGATTACAGCACAGAGTTGGCACAGATGCGGAGGCCAATGGAGACCATGGAGCAGATGCAGGCTGGAAGTATGTCTCACACGGTTGGACACCAGAGAGTAGTGTCTGGGAACTTCAATGCCCTGCAGTACTTCATCTTGCCATTGCTGCCACTGAGCTGCTCCTAGATGACTGCAGCGGGAACATCAACACACACAGCTCTGACCCCTGATGTGTCCGTGGCACGCAGTGGTGCTGCCCCATTACCCTTGCAGTCTGTTTTGTCAGTTGCACACAGTGATGCAGTCATCACCCCGCCACACATCGGACACACCGGACACAGAACCTGTATCAGGGGAGTAAGAAGGGGATGGGATTTACTGTGTGAGGAAGGAGGCAGTAGCATTCATCACCGCTGTATGCCCTGTCTCTGCCTGGTGATGGCCTATGCATAATGCCCTGGGAAACACCTCCTACTGACCCCCGGAACACTCAGCGCCATTCACCCAGACCCTGACATGGACTCACATTTTATCACTGCTGGACAATTACACAGCAATCCTGCTGCAGACCGCACCCTCCCACTTCCTAATCACTTCTCAATTCCCAAAAGACTGTGGTTTGCCCACCACTGGGCTTCCATGTGATGTGGGTTTGGATGGCCATGTACAGCTCCAGCTCCGTCAATCACCTGAATGTGAATAAAACATTCTGAATCACAAAGATGTGTCATTACTATGTTCACTCACGTATGGAAGTATGGCTGGATGTAGGGACAATAATTGCACATGAAGGTACACCATGGTAACTGACATCTATGCATATGTGTATCCCAGAAGACACATGGCAAATTGGATGACTGTGAAGGTGAGTACTAGCTGTGGCCCCATTGCACATCAACAACAATCTCACGAACCCCCAACGTATGCACACGTCCATGTGTTGAATAGGGCTGTGTGTAGGAGTGACCAAATCGGTAGCAGGCCAGAAGTGGTGTCCTACATCACATGTGACAACAGAACTTCACGACGCATACCTACTTACACACATCTGTGTGGACACATTCTGTTATAATACATGACATTGCACCACATGGTCAGAGGTTGGACACCATACTCACATCTCTGAAGTCACATACGTGCACATGTCGGCCAGCACATATCCCAAAACAATGTCTAGCTCACAGAGGTTGAGCTTGCAAAAGGGACCCACCCCCATTGCACATGTGTCAGTCAGTTCCTCCCTGTTTAGGGACAATGCTCATTGTGGCACATGAGTGGACAATCAAATCAAAACATCTCACACCTAGACACCAGTGGGGTGGCATAGACTTTATTGGGATGTGCGTGGCATTGTGGATGAGGCAACGGCCACAACAGTCAGGGACATGCTTCAGACACTTGCACATAGCATGGGTACATGTTGAGGTTCAGGGAATAGTGGTGTAAAAATGTACGACAATCATCACGGATGCCAACACTCCAAGCCCAACTTGCCTTGGTGGATGAGTCATGTGTTGTTTGGTGCTTGCCCATTGCCCCGTGTGAGTGGCCACGACTCACTGCCCATGGGATCTGCATAGTTCTCTGCCACCGTAGTTGTCCGATTGTCTGCTCTGCTGACAGTGTTCAGGTGAAAGGGTCCGACAGGTTCACATGTCATGCTACATTGCCATGTGTGTGCTCTCCCCCAGCGGTGTGTCCAAATTTGCATCGTTGCCAAACGACTCTGTTTTGCTCCGACCATGGACCTGCATCACCTTGCACAGGTGTGTGTACACACGGTTTGTGCCATGCACATGCATCCAGAGTCCAGACGATGACAGACATGTCCTCTGTTGTGGTGGGATATGTGAGCAATCCCCACGATGCAACAAATTGTTGGGAGATGTGCTGTGGGTGACAATCGGAGGTGGCTGCAAGGACATTGTTACACGTCCATGAATAACCGCGCTGCTTCATGTGCAATGTGTTCCAATTGTACGTCGTTGTCGTGTTCATGGAACAAAAGGGTGAGCCAATCCATTAACTGGTCCAGGCAGGTGTGCTCAGCCCATGCCGTTTCACTAATCCGCAATACAGCCCAATAGGGGAGCGCCTCTATGTGGTCACTGCACACGAGGAATTGTGCAATCTCCCACGCACTACTGCCAATACATGCGCAGTATGTCAAGGCATTCCATGCACAGCTGTCTCGGTTACACTCCTGTTTGTGTTCCAACAGGGGGCGCACACTCAAGTCATAGTCCAATTCATCTACGGTTGTGTTGGATAGGCAGACTTCCATGGGACAGTCGACTGTGCATGTTAGGCAGTGGAACCAGAGCTGGACCCAGGTGACGTAGGCAATGCGGAATCTGAGCCGGTAACTGATATGCAGCACTGCCAGTGGCAATGCGCCCAGTAAATGCAGCATACAGTCTCATTAGTGTTCCACGGGACGGGGTTGTGCATGTCCCAATATGGCCTGCCATTGCCTTGGTGCGTCTCGTGGAACCGGCACTCTTCTGAACTGCGGCAGTTGTGTGGAGGATATGCCACAGCTCTGGGGAATGGTTCGAATGTGAGTGCAACGTTGGGCTGAATAGGTTGCTGTTTCTGTGAGTGTCAAGGGCATACCATGTGGGGGTACCTCTGGCAGGGTCTTCTGTGTGTGGGGTGTAGATGAGTTGGGTAGTTTATTTGGCCTATGAATGCTGTGGAAGTCGTCCACATCTGCCTTCGCATCTCTCTCAGGATGTTCCAGGCACGTTCTGAACCAAGGTCAGAGGTGCAGGTGTCTTCCCGCCTTCTGCATTGGTACAATGGAGCTTTCATCCCTGATGTTTGTCTCAATTCTACTTGCATTTTCGGAATGTGATGTGGCTTTGGAGCTGAGATTGGGACACAGCCTTGGGCTCATGGTGTACGGATTGAGATGCACACACACATGTAGGCGTGTGGAGCCAGTTGCCCTGCGCTGCTTGTGCAATTTCACTCCATCTCTCTCCCTTGCTCTCTCCCTCTCTTTCCTTTATTGGGCGCATGGCACACCTTCTTCTCTTGGATTTAGTGATCCAGGCTGTGTCCTACGGATTGTCCAGTGAGGACCCTCTAGGTCTCATCCATATGGTTGTTTTGGCATTTGTTGTGTGGAGTTTTATGTTGGTGATTGCATTGCTGTATGCCTGAATCTCCATTTATCTGGCCACGCATGTATGTTGATTTTCCTACTTGTGTGACATCAGGCAGAATATTTGTTTTGGTATTCATGGTGTTGGTGTGCAGTTTCTTGGCCCGGGGTTGGGGCCGGAGGGGGGGGGGGGTTGTTGCTGGCCTGGGTGTGGTGTCGGTGGGTGCTGTGACCCTCTTGGGTGTCCGTGCTGCTTGTTCAGTTGCTCCATGGCATCCGTTTTGCCGATCTGGCTGGTCGTTGTGAATGATGAGGTGTGGTGTTGTCGCAGCTTTTTGCACGGTAACACCTACTCTGCATCTCATTAGCGATAGTTACGGGGGTCCTCTGTTGTGATGTTTTTTGCGGCTGATATCGTGGGAAAACTGGTGATATGGGATGTTAGCACCAGCTTGTGAATGGTGGTTCGGTAACTTTATCACGACTTTGGCTGCGACAAAGTGCCGCTAATTCGGTGATAGCTCCTTGTGAATATACTCCAAGGTTTTAAGTGTAAAACCAGAGGTAGTGTAAGTAGTGTTAACCACATAATAGGGACAGTGGTGAAAGCTGCTTGAAATATAATCAGTTTGCACTTGTTTATATAACTATGCTAGTCTTTAAATGATAGAGCGTCCCCTGTAGCCCAGTAAAAATTCCATGAGATGTTAAGGGTTTTATGGGCCCTCACTTGTGAAGTCCGTGTTTGATTTGACATTTTAACCATTTTCTCGCTCACAGAAATATCTCAACTACTACTCAGTGCCCAAATTCAAAATCATAGAGTGAAATGTTCCTTGTCCTTCCTATGTTTTGCTTCTTGTGCTCCTAATAAAATGTGTTCTTTGTGCTTCAAAGCTGAATACCTCCTGGGCTGTTAGTTATTTGCCGACATGGAGCATTCTTTTATCTATACAACCAGAAATAGTCACATTCCTAAATACTGATTCATACCCCCTTAGAAGAGGATGCCAAAACTGGTGATATTAGTGGAATATTAAGGAAAAGATTGAAGACCTTGGGCCTTATTTAGAGTTCCATAGTAACGGATAATCTAGTGATTACTGCAAAAATCTCTACATTTCGAGTAGAATTCTCCTATAAAATGTAATCCACCTTCCTAAATTTAAAGGGCAGTAAATCCGACTGGTGAATGCAACTGTGGCTTTAGAATTTCCTCTCGGAATCAGATTATTCTCTGTTACTACTGTGTATGCAGGTCCATGCAGTTCATATTGAACTTAATTGAATAGTGGAAAATATGAGAACATATCTGTCTTGTAAAGCAATTCTAAAAAGAAAGGTATGTGATCTGTTGGTGCATTACTTTAAATGTCTATTATAAACATTGGAGCAAATACACTTTTACGAACCTATGTTAAACACTATAGTACACGTATACTTATCATTTATGGAAAAGTGCCATGTGCTACTCTATATTTTAACATAACATATTTAAACAACAGATCTGAAGGTAGTAATCTTTTTTTTACATATTTCCAGAATAAAGTATTTGTGGTTCTTTAATATATGTGTTTAAAGCCATTACCGTACAGGCTACGAAATCATCTTCTTTGCACTCATTTTCCTGACCTTTTGAAGAGCGAATATTCAAATGTTAAATTTTAGACCGAAATTCAGAGCAACGGGGTGAATGACAGCTGTCATTATCATTCTCACCTCTATTTCCTGTATGGAAGCCTGTTAGAGAAGAGTTATGATAATTAGTCCTCTAGAAGGCAGTGGCAGCTTACCGAATGTTAAGGGGAAAAATTCATAGTTTGGAAATGCTCTTGTTATTCATTTCTTTCTGCTCAACTGTTATTTATGGCGTGATCTTGAGTCCTAAAAACACGCAAACTTCATATTTGAGGCTAAGTGCTACAAACAAATCTAAAACAACTCTTCTTGGAAAATAGAACACCAACCCATTTGAGTCTTTCCCAATAATTCAGATACTTTTGATTTGTTTTCGAACTGCACATTTAATTTGGTCAGATGTCATTTCACATTGCCAATATTGCGTGGTTTCATGTGCAGGTCACGGGCTTCGGGTATTTCCGAGCTTGACATTTTCACAACTCATATTGCCAGACTCCCTTTATGAATTTCCATTTTTTCGCCTGCTTCTGATTCAGACTCTCATTCTGTCTGACCTAAGTGGTTTAACTTCAAGATCATGTCCACGGCTATTTTCTCATGAAATCAGAATTAATGCAGAAATTCTAGGAGAGTGAAATCATTAATATTAAAGAGCTTCTGTAATACCTTGGTCGCGAGGTGCATTGTAATTCCACACTTCCACATTAAATTGTCATTATTTTTGATAGAACAATCTGATCAGGGAAGACATTTAAAAGCCTGTTTAATTTTGCAAAACTTTTAACTTAATTCACTGTTCACAAACTTTACTCTCAGGCATTTAAGTTGAAATCAGATACGATGTCATAACACGTCTTTAGGTGTCTTTCCCAATTCTGTTTAAGATTAAATTGAAGTGTCTGATGATACCAAGCGTAAAAAACACCACCATTACTTCGAATAGCTAATACCGCCTACTGCTTAAGCCTAAAGCACACTGACAGGTATCAATTAGCGCACTGATCTGCATTCAGAATGTGTGATCTTAAGATAGGGGATGTCATGCTGCACTTTCTGCCGACATGTGTTGATGCCACAGAGATTATAATTGTTGTTATACACACCTTTCCTCCCCTACGTTTAAAATATGATTTAAAAAAAAAACATTTCTATTATTTTTATAGTAACAGTGCATAACGTTACTTTTATTCAGAACACATTTACATCATACCATTCGTCAACTCGGCTGCACAATAGTAGACATGATATTTGACTTGCCTTTGAGTATATTTATTGTCCCTCTAGAATATCAATAGAGTATTTTCAGTCATACTGCACTTAAACAGGGGCAGCGTCCCCGGAGGTGGTTTTGACACTTTTAACTATTTATGAGCCTGTTCTGTCTTCAACTCCGCCGATAAAAGCTCCTAAAAAATACAAAGTAAGAGAAAAACATAAGGGAGGTCAGAGATGCGCAGCCAATCATAGTAAAAGAGGCCCAAAAGTTACAATGATGAGCAAAAGAGAAGTAAAGAGTGTGCAGGGCGTGGCCTCGATTGGTGTAGTAGGTGCTGTAGCACCTGTGCTCAGGAGGCCTGAGGGGCCCAGTGGACCCTGTCTATTTTAGTATTTTCTAATTCAAGTAGAAGATGGGACCTTCTTTCCTTCCTCTCACCAGGGCCCACGATACACTGGCTACCATACTGAGTGTGTGGGAGAGATGGCTGATATGAAGAGTGAAACGAAGGACATGTGAAAACTAAAAGAAGAAAGAAGCTGTGACTGGGAGAAAGGGCGAGAAAAAATAGATGGATGCACTGGTGAACTGACTGATGAATGAAGTGTAAAACAACATTTGCATGAGTGGGTGAAAGAAAGAATGGCCGGAATGATGATAGACTAAATGAAATGAATAAACATTTGGATGAATAAGCGAATTGATAAAAGGAGGGTGGAATGATGGATGGGTGGATGAAAATGAATGGATAAATGGATGGGGAAAGGATGGATGAATGGCTGCAAGTATGAGTGGAAGGATCGAAGTGTGGATGGAAGTGAGTAATGATGAAAGAGGGATAGGGAAACTGATAAAGGCAGAACGGATGGAATTGTGATAGGCTGGATAGATGGAAGCAAGAAAACATGGATAGATGTGTGAATGCATGAAAGGCTTAAAGGATGCAGAGAAGGATGGTTGGAAGGAGGGATAAAGGGACGTCATTTAAGGTGGGTAGGGCCTACTCACTTTGCTCAACTGATGGGATTTGAGGTATGTATCAAAGTGGGGGGTACGTTAATGTTCTGTCTACTCCCTTGTTTTGGAAGACCAGAAAGTATAAACTTGGCCGACATGAGATGGTAGGTAAGAAACAACGATGACTTATAAATACATTGTGGATTATCTGGCAAAGCGGTTAAAATAATATGTATTCGTACGTCTTTATTCGAAATATTTCATCATAAAAGGCAACATGTAAAAGACAATTTTAAATAAAAACACATTGCTCTCAACAGTGTTAAAACATAATACCAAAATAAAACGTTAAGCAAAAATGGTACATCCTAGTATACCAAAAATACTTTCTGCGCACTAATAGTCACTAGATGAGGTATAACACAGTGCCGTGCAAACTCATAAAGCATACAACATGATTAAATTTACAGTTACAAGAGTACAGTTATATTAAAATTCAATTTCAAAACTCTCAGTCTTTATCTCACGTGGGGGTGCCTGGCTCTAATAATCCAGACCCAGCCCAGAAACTTTGCTACTGCTATGGCCACAATTTCTGATGTGTTAGCTCTAAGAAGCCATAAAGCCTCCGCACTCACCCGCGTTCTCAATTTGGAGCAAATTGGTTTTAGCCATTTTCTCCGAGGTGCTCGGTAAGCGGGGCAAGCAAAGAAAATATGCCCAATTGATTCCATTTGATCTCTGCACCAAGGGCAATACTCAAAGGACTGGCCTCGCCATTTATTAGTAAAAGACCTCACAGGTAACGACCCGACTCTAAGCTGGTGATACAGCTTTCTGTCATTGCTCTTGGTAATAATGTCCCAATATTCCTCTAAAAGGGGGTCAAGTTTATGAACCAAGAAATTGCCAGTCAGAGCATTAGACTCTATCTGGGCAACAGTTTGATATCTTATAGAGGCCCAATAAAGTGCTTTAAATTCTTTATTTGAAGGAAAAGCGTTGTTTCCAGGGTTCGACCACCGCAGGCTAAGACCCATATTTCCAAGCATACGTTTCACCTCTCTAAACCATGTAAGGTTACCCGATCCAACGATTGATCTTACTTCAGAGATTTTCTTAGCAAAAAGGGCCAGTTCCGGGGTTACCCATATTCTACGCCACAATGCTATCATCCTATACCGCGCTACATCAACAATAGAACGGCAGCCCATATCAAACATTAACAGAATCATAGCAGTGGATTGTGGGAGGCCGGCCAGATTGCGTAAAAATTTATTTTGTATTCTGACCAGTTGGGAAAGGTCCGAGAAACCCCATAGGTCTGCACCATACATAATTGCAAAGCTTATTTTTGCAGCATATATTTTTAACGCAGGTGCTATCCTTTTAGTTTGAGAGGATCGTTGTTCCTTTATGAGGCACCCTGTTAATCGAGCAAATTTTAAACAGAGTGCATCAAGTTGAGGTTTCCATTTTAACCTGTATTCTAGGACTACCGCAAGATAGGTCATGACTTCCACCTGCTCTATATCTGTACCGTTCATGGTGACGTCACACTTCTTCAGCCTGTTTTTGGTTAAAACCATGAATTTAGTTTTGCTTACGTTCACCTCTAGGTCATTAAGTTTAGAAAAGACCTCAAACTTATTAATCGCTTGTTGGAGTCCCTTTTGTGTCTTAGAGAGAATGAGAGTGTCATCTGCGAAGATGAGAAGGGTAAACTTTATGACACCCAGAGCAGGAGCATCGGTGGAAGAAACTGCAAAATGCTGCACTACCTGGTTTATAAATAGTAGAAATAAAGACGAGGCGAGTACACACCCTTGTCGAACACCGCGATTGACTGGAAATCGCTCAGTTACCTGCCCCTGTCTACACCATCTAACCCTAGCAAAATTATCTTTGTGTAATCTAATTACTAGATCCAACAGTTCTTGGGGCATTCCCATTTTCCCTAAGGCGGCCCATAATTTGTCTTTTGGGACAAGGTCGAATGCGGACCGCAGGTCCACGAACGCTGCAAATAAGGTACCACCACCTAAAAACACCACCTTCCAGTAGATCAGGATAAATCTAAGCACCTGATCGATTGTGCTAACGCAGGATCGAAAGCCTGCTTGCATTTGGGAAAGTATATTCTCGTTATCGATCCAGGTCGGTATTTTGGCCAATATTATTCTAGTTACAACTTTTTGTATAGCATCTAAGAGGCTAATCGGGTGGTAATTACCTGGTAGGGAGCGATACCCCTTTTTGAAAATGGGTAACATTTCAGCCCCTTTCCAGGAGCCCAGGATCCGTGCCCCTTTTGCGATGGCATTGGCAAGAGTCGTAATGTATGGCACCCAGTTCAGCTGATCGTGTTTATATAGATCGGCCGGGGTGCAGTCCAGCCCTGGAGCTTTTCCGGCTTGAATCAAGCCCAGCGCGGCCTCTGCATCTTTATCCACAAACACTAAAGGCAGGCGTGACGGTAGGGGCATTGGTACAGATATAGCCAAACCACACCCTGGTGCAGGTTCCTTTCCCCTAAATTGAGATGCATAAAACTCGACCCAGTTCTCTGCAGATACGTGGTTCCCCGGAATTTGCTAATCCGGGTTTCCACCCCATTTAACGATCTGCCAAAATTTAATCTGATCTGAGGACCTACTTGCTTCATATAAGTCCTTCCATCGACTGTCCTCCCATGCTCGTTCAGCTTCCTTTAGGGTCTTCTTGTACACAAGCCTAACCATTCTTATGTCTGTCATTACCCTAGATTTTATAGCTGTGATCAAGGAGCTGTAAGCCTGTCGGCATGCTTTATTGTACCATTTTTACCTGGTGGTGGTGCCAAAGCTTGTCCAGATTTGGGGGGTTTTGTAAGCAGAACTTTAAGGTTATCAAATAGCTGCTCGTGAAGTGCTATTGACTGTTCGTATAGCCCTGTAGAATCAACCAGAGCCTGGATGGCTTGGCGGGTAGCTGAGACTTCATATGAAATCCTTTCTAAAGTGGCAGGGTCTTCAATTACCCTACTCCAGCGAACCCTGCGTCTATAATTAGTAAGAATGGCCTCAGCAGTGTCACACATAGTGGGACAACTGCGCCCAGAGTTACCTTTGAGTTTAAGACTTAAAACCAACGGGTTGTGGTCATTCTCAGGTCGTGCAAGGATTGACATATCATCAAGCAATGACCAAAACTCAATTTTAATTAAAATGTAATCAATCCGACTAGTGCTGGAACCATTATCAAAGGTTGGCCGACCTAATTTATCGGAGTGAGAGCGGCCATTTGCCACCCGCAACCCCCACTATAAACACAGTCCCAGCCAGTGAAGTGCTGCCTCGGTCCCCCTCTTAATTGGGCTCAGCACAAGATGGGGAACTTTCCAGAGTGCGTCTTCTTCAGCATAAAAATCCTCCCCCTCATATAGAAGTGGTTCGAAGGTACAGTTTATGTCCCCAGCCACAACTAAACAATTGTCCCTTCCAATAGTATTAGGGAGCAAATCTAAGTCACCAATGATTGGCGGACACCGCCTTCCAGGTAAGCCACGTGCATATATATTGAGGATAAAGATTTCCTGGTGATTATCCTTGCTTAACTTAATCCCAAGAATATCGGGGTCATGCACTGGCACCTCAGTGGGCCTATAGCTAAGGGACTGTTTCACCCAGATTGTTAATCCACCGGATGCTCTGCCTTTTTTACTCTGGATGGCCGGTTTAAAAATATTAAGGTACCCCAAACGAAAAATGGGATCGGGTGCCCAGCTTTCTTGAAATGTTAAAATATCATGATCATCAACAAAATCCACCCACTCCCCTAGATCTAATTTTCCCTTTAGTCCTGCGATATTCCATGAGAATATTTTTAATAGGGGATCCTATATATTGTGTTGACTTGATACGGGAGACTGTGGATTTAAGGCTGTTGTCCACCCACCCACAATCGGTATCTCAGTTTCTGTTTCTGGCGGGTCGCTAATCAGAGGGACCGTGAAAAGCCTATCTGGCCCATTGGCAGCTTTCCAGCCCGCCTCAACCCATTCATTGCACCTGTACTGCTCCAGATCGCTGGTACTAACTATACCATCTTTAGTGGGACAAATACTCACCAGCTGCCTACTCAAGCTTTTGGACTGGTTGTTACTGCCTGGCTTAGTCGGAAGTCAATCGACTCCTTCTAAGCCAGAGAGAGGTTCGAACCGGTTGAACAAAGGTGGAAAATATGGTAAGTATGCTTCCCGGTCAAATGGGGGTCCTCTCAATGGATATCTCCCTCGAGGCTTCAAAGGTTGATAAAAGGGGTCATTGTGTCTTTGGGGATAAAAGTAATGTAGATCTAACGTTTGTACTTCACCCACCCTTCCAAACCTTGGCTCCCTACGAATAAAATCCACCACCCATTGGTCCTTAAAGTTGATGATGACACAATCTCCCTCTAAGTCCTTCGGGCAATGTCCCACCCAATTAACTCTTCTGACGTTTAAGATCTCTGTTTTGGACTGGGGAGGAAGGGATCAGTTCTTATTTAACCAGAAAATGACTTTGTTTTTCAAGTCCCCATATGATTCTCTTTTCTCCTCCTAAATGGCTGGAACTCCCGTCAGAATGATGGTGTATAGGGCAGACTCAGGGGGAAGATTAACATATTGAGGCCTCTGTTTAGCTGTCTCATTTCCCAATTTGCCCTTCCCCTTTGCCTGTCTGCCAGAGTCAGGTACGCCAGGATCGGGCCGAGTTCTAATTGCCAAATCCTCTTTCATAGCATTACTCGTAGTAGATGCCAAGAGATTGGTGCAAGCAGGAGGTTTCTCCGGTTGTGCACGTCTCGACTGGGCATTTGGTACATCAATTAAGGCTGGAGGAGCTAGCTCTGGAGTGACCCTGATATTCAGGGAGTCAGTGGGGGTCACCAATCTTTTATCTAGGCCTTTTGCTAAATTATCCATCATATTGGCATTTGCTATAACTCGGTTCTCAAGTGAATCCAATTTAGAATTGATCAGCCGTGTGCGTTCCAATAAGGGTAACATTAATGATTTAACGAGAATTTCTATTTTACCCAATAGTTCTTCATCTGTACTACTAGTCGAACGTCGATCGACCTGGTCATTCTAGACCGCCGTTGGAGTAGGCAGGCTAGTTATAATATATGAGGAGTGTGTGGCACTATTTATTTTTGAGATTTTTGATGTGCCCCCTTTCTGATGATGGCCCCCTCTTTTCCTTTTGCCAGGATTTGAATTTTCTGATTTACTCTCATTTTGGACTTTTTGTGCATTTTGTGCAGGACTGTGTTGTATGAGCAAATCACCAGAGCTATTGTTTAAACTATTCATAGACGTACTAGCTGTGGTTGTGTTGAGTGCAGGGCAAACCGTCTCTATATCCGAAGCCACTGATATGAGGTCTGGACTCAGGCTATGATGTACTATAAGGGCTCATTGAGTTGACTTTATGGGAGTAGTGGCTGACCCGATTTTGCCCAAGGACGAGCATTTTCCCGTTATCAAATCAATGGATAAGCGCTTCTCAACAAAGGCTATTTCTTTTTCTAAAATACCTGTTTACAAAAATGGTCTAAGGTGCCAGTGACCAATCCGTTCTTAGTTGGACTTGTACAGCGGGGGCCGCGAGAAGTTGTTGCTCTCAACGATGGAAATCCTCAATGTCAAGCAGTTCCAGCAGCAACACCGACTCTCCCTCCACAAGAAATAAGACAGGCAGCACCTAAAAGAATCCAATATTAAATGAATCTGAGTAACAAATCGACCATCTTAGGAAGCTATTGTAACATTCCCGAGGTGTCGAGGCTCTCATACGACTTTTCAAGTTGCAGATGATATAAGACGAGGATATTCTCCTTTCGAGTGTGCCAAATGCTGCATTAATACAACCAGCCAAATTCAACTTGCAGCATCAGCGATACACAGCAACAGAGCATCCCCCTAGGCTTCCGGAAGGGAATGTTTCAGCTCTCCATTGCCTGGACATTTATAGTCAAATACGGCCCTTTGAAGATTTTGTGCAGGCAGAATACAGGCACCACTAGCAGGAGTAGCAAGAAAAGCATCAGTGTGGTGAAAGAAGAGACACAGCCTACTGATTGACTCACTGAACAGCTTCAGTAGTTTTTATTTTGTTTTTAATGTGTGCATGCTCTGACAGGTGAAATATGGAGACACAATAAAGGCATCTATTATGAGAATTGCCAAAACTACACAACCCCCCAGAAAAAGTTTCCAATCATCACTGATCTACCCCCATTGAAAGCTTATCAATAATCACCACCAGAGCAGCAACAATCAAGCCTGCTACCACCACAGCAGCCGCCAATAGTGTTGACAACACAACTCGTATTACCATAAAACCTTTAGTGGATATTGACATCGTGGAGGCTGTGCTCAGGCAGCTACAGTCAGGGTACATCACCCCCTTCATGCCCTGAATCCCTCAGGGCATGATATACAACTGAGAGCATCCAGCAATACAGAGATTGTGAACCCCAGTTGGTAAATGACCCAGAACAACATATGAAATTCACCGATCATCATGCAATATGTGCCAACTGCCTTTACATGTTTCGAGGACTCAGAAATGGCATCAGCATCATTGAGAGAGGAAAAAACAATGCTATTGGAAACCTCCTTCAGGATATCCTGCTACATGCATGCCTTGCCCCACAACTCAGGACAGTCATTAAGGAGGAGTCCAGGTCCTCATAGCACCACAGGGAGCAGCAAACGCACCATGGTCTCACTATATGCTGAGTCATGAACAGACTCACATTTTTCAATATATCAATCAGCCAACATTTAGCAGACGATAGAACTAACTTAGCATGATTGAGGGCCTTCCTACTCCTGATGAGGCAAGAAATGACCGCTTCTCAAATGCACTGTTCACTTCTGGGGAGCACCACGATGCCCCCTTCTGTCCTTTGCTCCTCCTGCTCCACACATTATTCCTTTTATGGCCCCAGGCTGCACACTTTCCCATAATATTATTGGAACTATCTGTAAAGAAACAGGACTTCTGTAAGGTGTAAATGTTTTCAGGGCATGCGGTTGGTGTGGCTAGGGAGTGGCTGAATTATGGTTCTGGCGTGTAGGATGATGTGGCGAGAACACACTGGTGTTAAAGGACTGTGTTATTGTTATTATGTCAATTCAGAAGTAATTAGAAATGATACTACTGATGGCAGTGGCATCAGTAGCCTTCTTTTTTAAGTTCAGAAAACGTTTATTAAACAAGATGAGGTGTCAATACAATATATAAAGGTGATACAGAGATAAGTGTAATAGTATACAAGCAAAGCATTGCATCAATAATAAGAATTAGAATGGGCTGTGGAGAGGCAAGTAAGGCTGTACAAAAAAAAGATAATAAAACAAACAGTAATAAAACAAGGTAAAAAAGTACATTGGAACAGTAAGGTCAATCAAGGGGGTTTAGACACTTCTTGCTGAATGGGAGATAAGGGAAATGATAGTTTAGCACAGACATCAAGGTGTAGTGTTATAGGAAGCCACAAATTGGTACGCTTTGTTGCCATATGAAGAGGAAAAACAAAGGCAGTGTCCAGTCTGTGATTATGACAAACATTATACCACCATGCTTTAAATGAGATATTTGCTAAATGTTTCCAATTAACAGTAATTGTTTGGAATGCAACAGCTATCAGTAAGTCAATGATCTGAACATTGAATGTAACGTGGTCCCAACAGGGAGAAAGACTTCCTAAAAAAATGTGAAGAAAAGAAAAGGGAATTTGTGTGTGAAAGATATCATTAATTTGAGACCAAATTTGTTTCCAAAAAGTGTGAATGACAGAGCAAGAAAAAAGCATGTGGAATAGAGTTGCAGTCGGTGAGGAGCAGGACCAACAGAGATCGGGGACTGAGGAGAACTTTTTACTAAGTGTGTGAGGTGTAAAAAGGAGTCTGTTATAAATAAAAAAAAGTGTCTGTGTTAGAGTGGCAGCTCTAGAGGATTTGCGAAGTTTGGTCCATAACGTATCCCACAAAGAGATGGGACAGGAAGTGGCTAAGTCGCATTCCCATTGTTCCTCTACTTTAGATTTTGGACGAGGTGAAGGTGATGCGTGGAGAAATTTGTAAATAAGGGAGGCATTGGAAGAGGTAGATAAAAAGGAGTGAAGTTGTGAAGTTGGGTTAGGAGATGCAGGACGAGTATGAGATTGTTGGAGATGGGTATAAGTGGACAAAACCGCTTCTTTAAGTATAGGGTATTTACGAGCAAAAGAAGCAGGAAGATTAAAAGATTGGCTAAGTGTTGAAAAATGTAAGAAGGTGGAGGCAGAAAAGAGTTGGGAAACCCAAATTAAACCCTTCTGTCTCTAGGACTTCCAATAAAAGGGTTTATTATTGATAAGGAGACTTCTGTTATGCCAAATGGTAGTGGTTAAAAAATCAGCAATCGAGGAGGGAGGAGTAGGAGAGGAGGATAAGAGTAACTTGGCAGTAAATCTGTGTATGGGAGTGGATGATAATTGTGGTTTACGAGAAAAAGAAAGAAATTCAGCAAAAGTAAAAGGGGCAAGTGCAAGACGTTCTACAGTTACCCATAAAGGGCAAGTATCATCTGGGTCTCGTAACCAGAAGGAAGCTTGACGTAGAAGGAAAGCCCTGTGGTATGCTGGAAAGTCTGGAAAGTTAACTCCACCCTCTGATTTGGGACGTATCAACCTAAGAAGAGACATGCAGGGTTTTTTGCCCAACCAAAGAAAGGAAGAAAGAATGATGTCAATTTTCCTAAAAAACTTCATGGGAATAGGAATAGGGATATTGGAGATAGTATAAAGAACAATAGGGGATAACATCAATTTAATGGTGTCAAGGCGTCCCCACCATGAAAGATAGAGGGGATGCCACCTAGCAGTGAGATCAGAAAGTTTCTGAATACATTTTGTAAGACAGAGCGAAACTGTATCTACAGTGGAGGGGGTGACATGTAAGCCCAGGTATTTGATATGAGAGGGACTCCAAGTGAAGTTGGAAGCAGCAAAGTCGGGTTTGAAAGTATGTTTTGTTAGGGGTAGAATTTCGCATTTGTCATCATTTAGTTTATATCCAGATATCAGCGAGTATTCATGGACTTCAGCAAGGAAGGCGGGGTTGGAGTCAGTAGGGTTGGACATAAAGAGCAGAATGTCATCCGCATAAGCAGCAAGTTTGATGTGGGATTGAGATGTCTGGAAACCATGTATGTTAGGATTTTGCCGAACCTTGGAGAGAAAGGGTTCCAAAGCTAAGTTAAAGAGAACTGGGGACAGGGGACATCCTTGCCGAACACCCCTGCCCAAGTCAAAAAAAGAGGAGACTAGACCATTCGCACAGACCGCAGCTCTTGGATTGGAGTAAAGAAAGGAAATTAAAGAAATAAATTTAGGACCAAAACCAAACCATTTAAGGGTGGAAAAAAGATAAGTCTATTCCACTCTATCAAACGCTTTCTCTGCTTCTAAGGCAATAGCCTCCAGGGAGTTTTGAAAGCGTGGGGATTTAGACAACACATTGAACAGAAGCCTAGTGTTGTCAGTGATAAAGCACCCCTTAACAAACCCAGATTGCTCGGGTCCGAGTAGATCAGGCAAAAAGGGGTCTAACCGTGCAGCAAGTGATTTAGCATAGATCTTATAATCAATGGTAACCAAGGAAATTGGTCTATAATTTTTACAGTATCGGGTGTCTTTCCATTCCTTAGGTATAAAACAGATGTGAGCATCGGAAAAGGTGCCAGAAGAGCTGCCACGGGTGACAAATGAATCTATGAGGGAATGTAATTTAGGTATTAGCAATTTGGAAAAGTGAAGGTAGAATTCAACTGTGAACCCATCAGGTCCAGGGGCTTTGTCTTCTTTCAGAAGTTGAAGGGCAGAAAGTAATTCTTGTTGGGATATGTCCAATTCCAAAGAGGCTAAGTCAATAGGGAAATGGTGTGGTTGTTGGATAACGAAGAAGAAAGTAGAGAGAGAGTGGGCAGTAGGTTGCGTCTCAGAGGAATAGAGGGTAGTGTAAAAATGGGAGAATTCATCTAAGATATCAACATCCTTATGTTTAAGAACAGAATTTGCATCAAAAACAGATTCAATATTTAACTTATTATGTTTGATTTTCAAGTAATTAGCCAGAATATTCCCCGCTTTATTCCTCCCGCCATAACATTTCAAACTAGATTTCAATAGATATAAAGAAGCATCTTCTGTGGATTTTTTGTTGAATTTCATCTTGGCGTCAACAAGTGCTGTCAAGCTTTCCTGTGAATGAGAGGTGTAATAGGAGTGTTCCAAACCCTTGATTTTTTGGAGAAGATCGCTACTGTACTTATGAGCAGTCTTCCGTTTCTTAGCCACGTAATTGATGATGAAATCTCTAGCTATGCCCTTGAATGCATCCCAAAGAGTGTGTTTAGGTATAGAAGGGGTATCATTAATAGCAAAATATTCGTTAAAAAAATCAATAAAAGTGGTAGTATATTTAGGGTCTAAAAGCAAAGTATTATTAAAACGACACCTCTTAGGCCCAGTAAGTTTAGGCAGAATATCAATGTTAATGGAGACTGGAGCGTGATCGGATAATAAGATAGGACCGATTTCCGCGCGAGTGAGAGTCTGGGATATGTGATGGGAAACAAAGATGTAATCAATTCATGATTGGGAATGATGGGAAGGGGAATAAAAAGTAAATTCTTTGGTTGTTGAATTACATAAACGCCAAGCATCGACCAGTTTATGCTGTGATACTGCTTGAGTAAAAGGTTTATGAGGTTTGTTGGGAATAAAAGAAGCCTTAGAGTGTCGATCTAAAAAAAGATTGAGAGGCTAGTTACAATCCCCTGCCATAATAAAGTTATCATCAGTAAATTTGGTGACGTGGGTGACCATCTCACGCCAAAAGGTTGGGTCACCGCCTGTGGGGGCATAAACATTTAAAAGAGAGAGTGGAACACCCCTCAAGGAAAGCTTGACATATAACCATCTACCATCAGAATCAGATTCAGTGGCTAACAAAGAATGAGAAAGAGATTTACGGATCAGAATAACCACATCATTCCGCTTACCATCACCAGGAGTATAAAAGACTTCACCCACCCAACCTCTTTTAAACTTGACAGATTCCGCTTCACACAAATGAGTTTCTTGCAAGAAAGCAAAGTCTACATTCAATTTGGCAAGGTGAGTTAGAATTCTTTGTCTCTTAATGGGAGAGTTAAGATCTTTAACGTTCCATGAAACAATACGTACTGACATTAAAAGCAATAAAAATTATGATAACAAATGATAGCGAAACAGTAAGAGAAAGCCTCAGGTTGAAGAAAGTCGAGGAATGATGAAAAAAGAAAGAATAGAAATGGAAAATTAGAAAAAATACACGTATCCGAGGGCATCGTTAAACAAGAAAGAATATAAGAGTCAGAGAAAGAAGAAAAAATATTAATTAGATTGGAAGGAAAAAAAAGAAGTAGAAAGCCAATTCTACAGCACAAATAAAAGCAAAGAAATAAGGAGAGCAAGGAACAAGAAGCAAAGATAAAATAAGAGACGACACCTGATTGAAAAGAAGTGGAAAAGGGCAAGAAAGGGAAAAGCAGAACCAAGAAAGAGATAAGAGGTGGGACATTGGAGAGAAAGACAAAATAAAATAAAAACAAGAAAAAGTGAGGGTAAAACATACCTACACAAAAGGATAGTGCGTAGGAAGGTAACCAGGACCGTGAACAGGAACAAGAACAGGAAAAAGGAGGGAGGGTGGAACTAAATGGAGCAGAAGGGACTCGCAGGGTCAGCAAGGCGAGCGACCTAAGGAACACCTCGGAACGCTGTTCAAAATCTACAGAAACAGGAAACAAACATGAAATAGTAAGCAAAAAAAGGAAAGAAAAATAACGAAATTGAAGAGTTCTTAGATCTAAAAGACACAGGGACCGACTCGGAAGAAGAAACAACATGTTCATGAACGAACCATAAAGAGTTATCTACAAAGGAATAAGAAAATCAACTGGGGGAATAAAGAACATACAACAGTGGAGAGGAATTGATATTAAACGGAAACATGCGATGAACAAGACAATCAGGGGGGAAAGGAAGAGGGAGAGGGACCGGATAAGTCCATGTTGTCTGTCTTGCAGGAGTTCAGGAAACTTCGAAGACGTACAGGATCTTCATAGGTCGTAGTTTTGTTGTTATAGGTGACCTTGAAAAGGCATGGATGGAAAAGGCCATAGCGGGCACCCATAGCACGCAACTCAGCTCTCATATCCAGGAAAGCTTTGCGTCGACTTGCTGTGGCTTTGGCATAGTCCTGTGCGAAGAACAGAGAGGATCCAGACCACGGTAACCGAGGAGAAGCTCTAGCTGCTGACAAAACTTTCAAGCGATCTGGTTACTCCAAAAAGTACATGATAACACCTCTCGGCCTCGGTGAGGCAGTGACCGCAGAAGGAAGTCGCCCAAGCCTGTGAGCACGTTGGATATTGAGCACTGTATCATCTGGCAAATGCAAGAGCTTAGGAAGAAAGGACTTGAAAAAGGCAATCGGGTCAGACCCCTCACATCCCTACACCAGGCCGTAGATGCGTAAATTATTGCATATTGTGGTTCTCAAGCTCCTCCACCTGACGCTGAAGGGACGAGATCTGTGAATGAAGATGAGAGACCTTGGTTGTGGTTTCTTGAAAGGAAGTAACACTCCGTTCCACTGAAGTAACTCTAGCATCCGTCTGCGTCCAATTATCCGTTAAGACCTGCAATTTAGTATTTGTTTCCTCCATAAAAGGGCGCAGAGCTCTGATTTCCTCCAAGATAAGCTCCATAGACACTGACGATGCTGATTTGGGCGGTGAGGGGGGTCTTTTTTCAACCGTTTGGTGATGGCTTTGCCCGAAGTCGGCGTTGTAGATTCCATTGTAAATTGCGATTCTAGAGAAGACGATAAAGTGGAGGAATCAAGTTGAGCGAGTACAGAAAATAGCTTGGAGTTTTTGATGTAGCTATGTTTAGAAGCTAGGGAGGCAGTATGAGTCCTGTTACTGCCCATAGGAAACACAGTAGCGAGATAGAAATTCTCAGTTGCAGGCAAACCCCGAAATGAACCTCATAAGCAGCTACAACAAGCAAAATAAGAGAAATACTGCGAGATGAAGAAGCAGGCAGTAGTGACGTAAATGCAGTGGAGTGAACTGCAAGTGAATCCAAAAAAAAGAGTCCAGAAGTGAGCACCAATGTAGAGCAAAATGTGCAGCCTGTTTAAAGAGGACGTTCAATAATAGAAAAGGAGGAGAGGTACCATCCTGAGTTCACCAGCAGCATGAGATAGTAGTACTCCATGAGAGAGAGGTGTGGCCAGGTAAAAGCACAAAATGGCTGCCTCCTGTGGAGGTATCTCCGTCATTTGAGGGAAAAGCAGACCGGCAGGAAAGAGAGAGTCCAGGAAAAAAGCCAAAATGTGTCATGGGGTAAAAGAAGACCAGTAAAGTCGAAATGGCTCATTCATAGGCAGTTGTTAGGGCAGAAAACAGGCAAGAGTTGCAGCGCACACATCGCGCGATAAAAAAAAAAAATGGCGGTCGTGTCCGGAGGTCGTCTACAACGGGCTTACTTCAGCCGAAAAACACAAGAAGACTGCCATCAGGAGCTTCGGAAATGGCAGCAGCGGGATCCCGCCGATTTCCGATGTCTGAAACTGGAGTCAGCTGTGCCAGGCGATAGCGCGAACCGAGGGTCCTGGATATCGCCGCCGGAGCGCTCACCCAGGCAAGTCCATGCTCCATGGGTGCCAAGCCACGCCCCCCCCCATCAGTAGCCTTCTGACACATAAACTGTATGCCTTCTGCTTCCTCTTGCTTGCCCTTTGTGTTTGTGCCTCCTATGTCAGGCTAGTTTTGAGGAAAAATGGTCCCTAACAAGTCAGTTATCAGTTCGCAATATATATAAATAGTTATACCCTACAATTGCCTTTGGCTCAGCCTACAGCCTTTTAGCAACGTTCCTTCATGCCGGCTCCATGATTCCCTGATTCCTTGTGCACCATAGAGATTCTCAATGTACCTTGTTATCCAGCACTACTTAATTATTACCATAACACTTCACGCACCTCACGGCCTTAATTAATTTTTTTATTTTAATTGATTAACCAGCATGCCCCACAACTCAGGCCATCACCCGGCACCATCATCCGTTGTTGCATGTGTGCACTCTGCATGCTCTAGGCTTTTTGTGATATGTGTAAGACTAATGACACCTCCCTTACCAATCTCTAATTTGTCCCCCCTCTCCCCTTTTCCCTTTCTCCTCTTCCTGCCCTTCCCCTTTTTTTCACCCCAATGCCGCAGGTACCTATTTCCTTGTCCTGAAGGTGATCCCTGCATATCTTTAGAGGGATCGAAACATCGTTGACTCCTCACACCTGACATAACTGAATAATGTTATCAATATGTGCTTGTGTGCGCAAAATTATTTTGTGGTGGCTTAAATGTTGAATTTGTTTGGCCTCAACTTTCTGTTGCCTGGATCCTTTTTTGAAATATCTTTTTTTTTCTTTTACTTTTTAAGTATTAAGTATACATGAACAATTCGGACTTCAAGCAACAATATCAATCAGTTTTCAGCATTGTATTTACAAAAACATTTTGATTTTTTTTGCATATAATCTGAACACAATAGTCTTGCTAATAATTTTTAGATTCTAGTTGCTTATGCAAAGTGCTATGCTTATCACACAGAGTGCAGGAGTTTGCTCGACATTATTAGAATGATATTCCAATATCTTATATTTTAAACAAAACAAATAACTGTGTCACATACAATGATGACTAGAGCACCCCCGGGTTCCGTTGAGTATTTGGCATCTACCCATGTATCTTGCTGGCTAAAACTTCTAAGTGCGTAATGGAGATAAGCTAGTGCTAGAGGTACGACATGTGGGGCATCCAGAGAACAGTGTAATCTGTCATTTACCCCTAAGCAGTACGTGTGTGGGCCCGCTGTGTTACCTATGTATGTTTGTGTGGTAGGTTATAAAACTTCAGTTGGATTGTTTTTGCCATCTACCTCTCTTGGCTCCCATTCTCGTAACCCCTCTGTCCCAATGTTGGGATCTATCTGTATCTTCCTATCCTCTTTCCATGAAATGCTCCCGTGGTATGGTTCCCTGCGTGGAACAGGGAATGTTCTGACTACGGCAATTGCTGCCGGGGAGCTGCCATGACTGGACTGAATAAATGAACCTACTTACCAGACAGCGTTTCTGGCTTCTGTTTATTGGCGACAAATGGTTCAGTCTTCGGACTCCCCAACCACTGTTAACCTGTTTTCTGCTCACCAGCCCGGCGTGATTCTGCTCCTGCTGACTAATGTGTGGTGTTTCCTCGTTCTTGCTATCACTCCCCAGCGATCTCGTCATCCTGGTGGGCTCCTGCTGGTAACCTTCTGGTCATCCTGATATTTCTGAGGGCTGTTTCTCCAACTTTAAGGTGCATTTTGGCTATTTTGAGGGCCCCGTGCGTGACTGAGTCAGTTGCCACTGCTCCTCGCACCCCCTCTCTTCTTTTGTGACGTTGCTCCAGTATCACGCACTGCGTGCCACGTTTGTCTTCTCCTGACTCTGCCTGACTTCTTCAGCAATGCCCACGCAACGTCCTCACGTTGCTTGCGGCCATCTTGGATTTCCACAGCCTGTCACTGCACATTGCCATGGCAACGCGCTGCTAAATTTCCCGCTGATGTGCACAGCTGTCTGTCTTTCGAAGCGCTCAGCTCAAGCTTATCGTCTTTTCTGCTGCCTTCATAACGGATGTGCACAGCATACCCTCAGTGATACGCACACTTCCTACCTGATTTTGTATTAGTGCATCATCACATTTCTTCACCATTTGTGCTTTCGGTGATGCGCACATCATTTTTCAATTCTCTTTACAGTTTATCAAATGTTTGCTCTTATTTTAATTCTCTCTGCAGTACAATTCATATCGGCGTTGGGCAGCAACTCACCCATCCTCAGTTATGGATCGTGTTTTAGCACCTCCACCTTTCCTACAGTCTGCTGGTACACCACCTGTCCAATGGGAGCAGTGGAAAGATACTTTTGATGCATATTTAGAGGCCATCATTGGTGAAACTTTCACTTCTAAAAAGAAGTGTGCACTCTTAATCTACAACCTTGGCTCTGAAGGCAGGAACATTTCAAAAACCTTACCTCTGGAAGTAGTAAGTACTCTTGTGAGTGGTGGTGACAGCGGAGATTCCCTACTTGTTGATGAATTTGCCTCTGTCATCAAAACTTTAGACAAGAGGTTCAGTCCTAAAAGAAATATCATTCTGGAACGTCTCAAGTTTCTTCAACGCGCTCAAACTCCCGGTGAGATTATTGACAATTTTGTTGCTGCCCTTAGTATCCTGGCAGTCACCTGCAACTTCAGAGAATTCAGAGATGAGATCATACGTGATCAGTTAATTGAGAAGACTTCCAACAAAAAAATAAAAGAAAAACTACTGTCCTCTGATGATCCAGATTTGGAAACTGCACTCACGATGGCTAGGAGCATAGAGCACTCCCAGTTCTGTGTAAAAGAAATTGGCAATACTTCCTCGGCAACCAAAGTAAAATTGTTAAATACCAAAACTGTTCCAAACCCTCGAAAACATCCTCTGTAAGAGTTCCACGTCCCTCTACATTGAACGCTACCAAGGCCAAGTTCGAACAAAATGATGTCATGTGCTTCCGCTGTGGGAGCAAGTCTCATTCGGGAAATGCCAAATTTTGTTTTGACCTGAATCAAATTTGCTACAATTGTGGAAAAAAAGGCCACTACTCAAGAAAGTGAAAAGCCATTTCCATTAAGAAAAGTCCAACTCAGAAGGTGAAAGCCATCGCAGATGATTCTGATGAGGAAAACTATGATCTACTAATGTTGTCCCCTTCATCGTCTCACACTGAAGGGGTAGTAGAACAATCTTTCTTGGGTGGATTTCACAGAAGGAAATCTCCTTTTTGCAACATAACTGTCAATGGTACATGTCTTTGCTTTCGGATTGATTCAGGTTCCCCGTTTACTCTCATTAATGTCACAGATTTTGGAATAATAGCCAATGCCCAGTTAGAACAATTAAACATCAACATTTTTGCATATGGAGGTAAAAGAGTTGAGGTGTTGGGAAAATGTCCTGCCAATCTTATTTTCAATACTGATCATGCCACTGGGACTGTATTTGTGGTCAAGGAAGGTGCAAACTTGTGAGGCTGGGATAAACAGGGAGCTCTGAACATCATCTTGTACCCAAACATCCTGATATGGTAGTTTCCCGTAGAGTACTCTGTCAATTTTATAAATCCTCTTCTCTTGATGCATCCTCAGCTCACACTATTACCCAATTATCCAACGTCAAGTGGGAACACGTTTCCTGAAGTTTTCAATGGTGAACTTGGGAAGCTCAAGGGGTTCCAGCATTGTACCATTCTCAAAGATGGTGCAAAGGCCGTGGCTCACAAAGTTCGCAATGTGCTTTTGAGTCTTCGTCCTGAACTCAAAAATGAATTGGAATGGCTATGTACTGCAGGGGTCATCGAACCCATTGAGGGTTCCGAATGGCTCGCCCCCTTTGTTTTAGCGTGAAAATCAGACAAATGTTTTAGGATGTGTGTTGAATTGAGAGACCTCAACACTAATATCTGGGTTGATCGTCAATTACTCCCTAACATCAACGAGATGTTAACCACTCTAGAAGGAACCAGGTTTTTTACTTCCCTAGACATTTTCTCAGTGTATCATCAAATCGAGCTGTGCAAAGAGTCTAGACATCTAACATCTTTTGTCACTCCGGATAGTGCCTACTGATACATCCGTATGCCCTTCATCCTTGCCTCAGCTTCAGCAGTGTTTCAGAGAAAAATGAATAATCTATTCAAGGACATTCCTTGGGTCATTTTTTTTCAAGACAATATCCTCATTATGGAAAGACTGAATCTGAGCATGATGAAAGAGTCTAGCATGTACTTAGTATCATTTGAGCTAGTGGTTTGACATTGAGAGCTGACAAGTGCAAGTTCCTCCAAGAAGGTGTCGATTACTTAGGTCATCATATCTCTCACAAGGGAATAGAGTCTAAACTAAAAATCATAGAGGCTATCCAGAATGCACCCACACCTTTAAACAAGGAACAACTTTGTTCCTATGTATGGTCGATGGAATATTACGCCAAGTTTGTTAGCAATTTTTCCACCAAAACTGCTTCTTTGAGCAATTTGCTTAAGAAAAATATTACATTTGTATGGGATAATGACTGTTGTAACAACTTTGAATCTATCAAACAAGAAATTGTATAAGTCAGCCCCCTTAAATGTTCAACATCAACGATTTATGTATCATATCTACCGACGCCGGTATTGTTGGTTTGGGAACCGTCCTTCTCTAAAGGAGGACTGATGGTCGAGTAAAAACCACAGCTTTTGCTTCGAGAACCTTGAGGGGTGTTGAGGGCACTTACTCAATTATTGAAACGGAAGCCCTGGGTTTGTGGTGGGGTGTTCAACACTTCAAGAATTTCTTGTAGGGGAACAAGTTTATTTTAAGGACTGGTCATAAACCTGTGTACGACTTATTCACTACCAAGGGTGGCAAGAGGGCCATGCCACATATTTCGAAATGGCAATTCTGGCAGCAGGAATTTTGCTATCGTCTTGAGTATGTAGCTGGGGCAAAAAAACATGTAGCCAATTGCCTGTCCAGATTACCTCTCTCTGGTGAGGACAATGCTTTGGAACCTGATGATTTGGAAATTGTTAGTGCAGTATGCTCGTTGGAAGACACTGTGGGATGTGCCTTTTCTGAACGTGAATGGTTGGAGGGTGTATCTGAGGATGCTGATGTAAAGAAGGTCATTGACCTCTTGCCTGGTGTGTAGCCCAGCGACAAAGTTTGACCTTCTGAATTGGTGCCCTATAAAAGAGGCAAAGATAAGTTGTCTGTTGTGGATGCTGTACGAAGAAGAGGTGGTTTATTGGTAGTTCCCTTCTCTATTTGCAGTAGAATTTTAAATCTGGCTCACGAAGGTCATCCTTGAATTCGAGCAATGAAGCGTAGAGTGAGGCAAGATTTTTGGTGGCTAGCTCTAGATAAGGATGCTGAGCATTTTGTACGGGACTGTTGTGCATGTATCACAAGCGATAAATCTCAGGTGACCCATCCCTCTCCTATTGAACCTGTTGTTGTGAAGAATACTCCTTGGACCAAATTAGCTTTTGATATTGCTGGTCCGTTTGGGCTCATTGGTAGTTCCCCAAAATATGCTTTTGTCCTAGTTGACTACATGTCCAAATGGCCTGAAGTTAGATTTGTGGATAATGTTAACTCCTCATCTATTATCAATTTTTTTCAAGACATTTTTCTCAGGGAGGGTGAGGAGTTAGTATCGGACAACGGTACCCAGTTAACTTCCTCCGAAATGCAGAAATTCCTCCAGGATGTTGGCATTAAACACATTTTTACGTCCCTTTATCAACCCTGCAGCAAAGACTTGGTTGAGCGTTTCAACCGTGTTGTCATGGAACACTTGCAACTTGCATTAGTGAATGGGTTGCATTGGCAGCGGGCCGTCTGTGATATGCTGTGGGCCGTGAGGACCAGTCGTCATGTCAGTACTTGGGTTGCCCTGTTTACCTTACTTCGGGGGAGGGTGGCAGGCTCCAAACTGAACAAGGAATGGATGTCCAGGAGAGTGGTGGATGCCAAGAAATTGTCTGTTGTAAATCATGTCAGGGCTGCTGTTCAGCCCAGATATGACACCAGACCTGCTATTTGTCATTCACTGCATGTCAAGGTGGGTGATTGGGTAAGAATCAAGAAACCAGTATTTGTCTCTGTACGAGACCATGCGGTAGTGTTTGAGGATGGGAGAGTTTGGAACAAGTGTACCATCTCCATTGTACCCAAACCCACGGTAGATTGTGTTCACAAAAAATTTGGTGTTCATTCTCCTCCTGCTGTTGTGCCCACCAGTGTTCATGGGAAGGAAGGTGTCATACATTCTGACCATGCTCCTTTGAGGAGTGCATCCTCCAGATTGAAATTTGTTCCTGCTAAATTTCAAGATTATAAAATGCTATCATTTTTCTTTTCTCTTTTTATACTGCTTCTTTATAACATTTCTAATTTACATTGAGTTTAATGTAGAAAAGTATTTTTCTCACTTCAATTATGCCGCCATTTTTTAAACTAAGTTCTAATTTTTAGGCTATCTGTGTTGTTTTAGGTCATTTCTGAGGGGAGAAGCTTGCAGTTGGAGCCTGCGTCACATTAGTTAAGGTTTGTTTAATTTAATTGCTTTTAGGCTTAATTTAGGAGTAGGGCGAGAGTAGTTAGGTAGTTTATAGTGTATGTAATTTTTGGATTTTATGTTTGTTGTGAGGTTTAGTTTGTAGTTTACTGGATGCGAAATGCAGTTAATTAGTTGATAGGTCGGTGTTAGGGTTTGCTATATATGTTTAATTATATTTAGGGTACGGTGTTATCAATATGTTTATGTGTGGTTTTAATGATTTTACTGTATATTTGTGCAAAATGGATTGTGTTGTTTTTTCCACAGGTATTCACCGTTTAAAATTGCCTGTGGGAGAACAATGTTCTTTTTTTTTTTAAGGAAATGTGTATTAGTTTTGACTAAACTAATAATTATTTTACATTTCCTTCATTTTTCGGGTTTTCCAGGAGCGTTTCTTTATTTAACTTTATTTTTGGGGGGTTTTATGAAATCAACACTATGGATATATTGCCTGCAAAGTATATTTCATTTCAGTATTGGAATACCTTAACGTTTGGATTTTATTTTGCTGCCTGGATTACATTCTTCAGCAACAAACACATAAATTATTTTAAATTATTTACAGTGGGGGTGAAATGTAATTTGTATAATTGTTATTGATATTTTTTAAGATATAAAATATATTTATGTCAAATATTTTTTTTTTAAAGTTACATTAATTGACATATTTATATTTTAGATGTTTGCAAAGAAATGTTTAGTTAAGAACTCAGTTTAAAATTATGATTTTTCTATGTTTATGCATTAAGGTTTAATTGAAGGGATTTTGCTATTGTTTCTAAATATTCCAGCCATTTAGTGTTTGGTTAGAGTCTTACTTTGTATCGTAAGGCCTCGAAATTTTTTTGAGTTTGCTTAGTTAGTTTCGGACCTAGCTGTATTACCGACTGTTCTAGTCTTAGGTGATGGTAGCTTTGTTATTTTTGGATTGATTCTAATAATTTATGTAGGGTTGGTTGCAGTAATGCCTGTTGTGGCTTGGAACAATTTATACCATCCTTCCACAGTGTTATTAGTTTTTGCTTCTTTGTTTAGGGTACTGTTATATACATCCCACCATGGAATGTGGAATTTGGACTGTCTTCTGTGTCCGGATCTGTGTAGCCTTCCCACCCAGGTGTTCCTGAAATAGTTGAGAGGGGAACCATTTTTTTTGGGCTGTAGGGGCTTTCTATTAATACATTGTAGTGTTCTGCTACATCAGTTATTGGGACGTATGCTAGTGCAATTACCTTTTTAATTTCAAATGCAAAATTGCTTTAGTTGCATATTCTAAACTAAGAGTAGATTTTTGAAGGTGTCTCCATATGCATTGATTAAAGTGGTAATAGCAACCTTGTATTGCTGTGTGAGGGTAGTGTTTCAGGATGGCTTGTATCATTGACTGTTTAAAGTCTATGATAATCTTTTGAGGGTAGTAAACCTTCATTCTTTGTTTTACTTTTGTTAAGAGTTCTTCATAGGTAGTGGTTTGTTTGTTTGGTAGCAGGGGATATATAATGGGAATGTTGCTATTCTGATACTGTCCATGCATTGTGTGTAAATGGTAACATAGTTTGGTACATATTTTAAATGTTCCATCCACTATACATGTCTCATAATTCTGTAGTTTAAGTAAGTTTGTTGGAGTTGCAAATATTATAATCCTTTTTTCATTAGATTTATTGACATAAAGAAGAAATTGCTCTGCATTATGAGGTACAGTGAGTTCAGGTGGTATTTGAATTTGACTGAAAGTTTTGGGGGCAGTTGGGGTGGCCAAAGTTGATTTTTATGTTCTAGCTATTAGTCTTTTTACCATTGAGACAAGGGTTAATTGGTTAGTTACATGTTCTGGAACTCGGGGAGTACGCTTTTTAGTATTTCAGTAGTAAGTTTTTGAGAGCTAGGGCTAGCTTCTTTCAGAGTATTTCAAGCATCTTTCACTTCTATTTCAGCTATGTTAGGGGGTGGTTATGTTTTTAACATTTACTATAGTAGTTTATTTTGTTGTATCCCTTCCATAACACACATTTACATAATATTGACTACATTTTCAATTAATTTTGTCGCCTGTCTATTTTTCTTGGGTGTAGACATATCCCATATAGCATAATAAATGTTTTCCTTTCTGGGAAGAAATGAATTTTGCAACTGTAGTCATTCTGATGTTTCAAATGCTATTAGAAATGTATATAATCTTTTTACATATATTATAGTTTTATTGTAATTCAGACCTTCATATACAAAATTATACTTACATGTTTTAATATGTTGAACTTTTTTTGACGATGAGATGTTTCTGTTGGTGCTTGGCTTTAGTGTCTCTTTTTATTTTCTGCAGAAAAATAAGAATAGTTTTAATAAATTTGTTTAACAGCATTTTCTGTATTTTGGGGTTAGTGGGCATTTGGGGTTGGCATTTATAGTTCCTACATTAGTATACTTGTAATTTATACTTGCTTTTTTGCAAGGTGTCTTTTTGATGATGTTTGTAGTAAGTTGAGTGTTGTTTGGAGTTTCTGTAGAGGAGATATAATTAAAATGAATATTACATTAACTATTTAATTATTGTAAAAATTTCTTTACTTATATTTTACAAAGTTGTAACATTAGATTGATATTTTACTTACTTTGTAAAGTTCAAATCAGAGCTTTCAATGAGGAAGTCCAATGTTGTAGAAGCAATCCAGCAGAGATTCCCCTTATTCTTGTGTTTGTCGTTGTAGTATAAAATAATGTTAATTTTTCTTTAGTTTAATTAGTTTTTGTTTAATTGTTCTTTAAATCTTATTGGGTTCTTTAAGTTGTAGAAGTTTTTCATTGGCTGTTACTGATGTTTGTCGATTATTTTGCCAGTTGTTTCCTTATTTGGGAAATGCTAATTAATGTTCATTTAACTGTAGTTTTTATACTTTCTTTATTTAAATGTATAATAGTATACCATTTGTAATTTATATTGTATTGAAGGTACACAAATAATCATTTATTTAATATATTCTGTTCGAAAAGAGTAATTAATTTGGTGGATTTACTTATGTTACATTTTTTTTTATTTATAATTAATTTAATTTGTATTTTATTTAATTAATATGTTGTGCGTGTTTGTGATATTGTTCATATCTTATTTGTTATGTATTGTGTTATTTGAAATATTTTTAAGGGATCGATATTTCGTTTTGGGAGATAATTGTGTGGTCTCTATTTTTGTTTTTGATACTTGTGTTATTTTGCATGTTTATTTAATGTTAACGATATTAGTTATAACGATAACATTGATTTAGATATTAGTGATATCGATGTTAATGTTTGACGATATTTTTGTGTTGATTTTTGTGTATTTCTTTAACTAAATATAGAATATCGATATTTATGTTATCAATATTTGTGTGTTGATAATTTTGTAGGTCGATATTAGGAGTGTCGATGTTATGTCAGTAATCCGTGATTCACAATTCCGATGCTGGGTGTAGGGGAGGGCCGCCCATTCCCCCCAGCCGTGAAGACCACAAAGACATGTTGCTGGCGAGCACCCCCATGACTCTCCCAGGGCATCTGTTCTCTGTCTCTTGAGTGATCCTCCCAATCTGTGGGAGTTGTGCTCCTTGTTGCGGGGCTGCTGCTGGAGGCCAAGTGACAATGTACTACCCCATTGTTCAGGGCTAATGTCAGCTTGGTCGCAGTGGTAGCGTAAGCATGTTATCTGTATTATACGACCCCCTGGAGTTAGTGCTCGGGCCCACCATCAGTTTCCAGGCTTCCGTTGTCCGAATTAGTTGCTTTGTTATGGTTGGGGATCAGGGCCCTCTGCACAGCCCAGTACACTCACCGGTTCAACCATACAGCCTTTTCAACTACACTGTCTGTGTTTATCTGCGTGTGTCTTCGCAGCCTGCCCCTCCAGTTCTGTTCCAAGTCTCCACTGCTCTTCGGTCAGGTGGTGTTCAATCGCAGCTCCTGCTGCAAGCCTGACCGGCTCTGTTGTCCGCATCACAGCTGTGGCGTTGCAGGCCAGAACACCCCACCTTTATGAGCCACGTCGCTGCTTTGCCCACTGGATGGTGGATTCTGCCCCTCTGCCGTAGAGTCAGTTAGCCCTGCTCTTGTCTCTCGAGCCCATGCAGGAGCCGTATCTGATCGTGCGACGTATTCTTCAGGCCGCAGGTCGCGTCCAGGCAGAGCAAGGCTCTCACACTGGGTCTCTCTCCTCTGCCTTTTCTTCACTTTTCAGGGCCCACTTGGATGAGCACTGATTGCCACTGTTGCCCCCAGGCCACAAAGAGGCATGGAGTCTTTAAAAGGGCTTCTAGGCAGGAGATCCACAATAGAAAGCAGAATTACTTTTGGGCCGGGACGAACTCCGCGCTCACACATCCGCCATACTTGGTGCCTTGGCCACACCCCTGTTGCCTAAAATCCTTGTTATGAATTTGCTTCCACTTGTATATATTTTTTCAGTTAAGCCTTACATTAAGATACTATGTTCATTAGGGCAAAATAGTCATCATTGTATTACTATTTATATATACTGCGAACTAATACCTTGCTTGTTAGGCACCATTGTTCCTTAAAACAGTCCATACCGAAAGTCCCTGACTATTTATTGGGTTCCCTTGTTTGTTTTAAAATATATCCTGTGCCAGGCTCGGCATTTGCACACATATCTCCTCTGTATCGTTGTGCATTCTGTATCCTAATGGTGGGTCAAGTTTGGCTTCATTGGCAGACATGACCTGCTGTTTAGTCTTTCTGATAAGTTGATCAGGACCAGCAACTCTGTTATTTTCAATAGATTTAGGATTGTCTTCCTAATCCCGGGCCTTCGCCTTCATCCAGGGACTGGCATTGCCTTTCGTCACTCTGCATCCTGGTACTTTTCCTCCAGCAGTAATTCATGTTGTATGAGGCTTGATACCTGAAGAAGTGTAAGGAAATTCCTTGGGATATCTTTGTTCATGTTAATACTTGTAAGTGTTTTGAGTATTTGCAAAGGCTGCATTTATTGGACTGTGTGGTTAGATGGATTCATATCTTTATAGGTTGACTTCATGTGGTCCTCACTGTTGTTCATTGAAGGATGTGTTTTTTTATTTAATGAGTTTGTAGTGCTGCTTTACTTTTTGTTTTTAACATATGCTTTTTGAGTGTTTTTACTTTGGGAAATGGTATTTTCCTGTTTTACTTGATTATAGTCCTTTATTATCTGCTTTTAGATGCAGGAGGCTTTCTGGGCAATTCATTTTCTTGCATTTTGCCGATAGAGGGTGTCATTTCTGTGATTTACTCCAGTTGAGGTTAGCAAACATAGCCTTACTAAGTGATTTTACTGTATGTGTTAACTGCACATGTAACAAAAATGCATACACTGCTTTCACACTTTCTAAAGCCATAGTCATGGTTAATTTGTCTTCTCACCTGGAATTTCACCGAGCACATTAATAGCAAAACCATGGAGTAGCAGAATTAACATGTCAAACAGAATGAGGGTCCAGGTAACCTTTTAATAAAGTGTCTTTTTACCTGTCAGTCAGCCAAAAAGTACATTATGTCTGCAATTGCCTGGCCGCCAGCAAAATAGTTCATACTCTCTGCTCTTTAGCGGACCACAGCCTTAAAAGTAGAGATGATGTACATTTTGACTGGTGGCCAGGAAAATAGTGTGAAGGAGGTCTTTATTTACTTGGCTGCGAAGAAAGATTAAACAAGCAATGGTAAGGAGAAGGCCGTCTTGTAATGGGGATTTAATGTGCATGAAGTGTTGTGCCACTTCCTCACTCACAGTGCCACCTGCAGCCTCTTTCGCATGTCCCGCATGCTGATGTGCATCAGCTGGCAAAGGCGGTGCTTGAGGTATTAAAATGAATGGTCAACAATGGGAATGCGCTTCGCCTTCCGTCACAGACCTCCACCTGGCCTCCCTGTTCATTTCCCCACACTTACCTGCATTATGGAGATTGTCGTTGAGCTGGAACATTATTGAGGTTCTTCTCCCGATGTCGTTCAGCTTCCTTGTCTTCCGAGTCACAGCTGAACTTCCGGGGCATGTCGCAGAGTCGGCATTTCCCTCGCTGACCAGTGACTCCTCTCTGGCAGCGTATTCCTTACGCTGCATTCTCGGTACCTACAAGAAAAACAACAAACACAAAGGGAAGTATTAAAGAATCGTAATGTTCAGTTTACGGTAGGATAAGATCTATCTATCTATCGATCTGTCTATCTATCTAACTATCTATCTATCTAACTATCTATCTATCTAACTATCTATCTGTCTATCTATCTATCTATCTATCTATCTATCTATCTATCTATCTATCTATCTATCTATCTATCTATCTATCTATCTATCTATCTATCTATCTATCTCTCTCTCTCTCTCTCTCTCTCTCTATATATTACCTACTGGCGGTCGCCAGTAGGTATATATAGTTAGGATTTTTTCTCTATGGGTTTTTTGAAAATTCTATGTCTAATAACTTTGCCGTTTGTGGACGGAATTGGCTGAAATTTTCAGGAAAATGGCACATTTTGTTTCTGAGCAGCCTTTGAAAATTTGGGGGGGGTTCGTCAAGGGGGGGCCGAGAAAAAAGGGGGGTCCCAAAACGCGTTTTTCCCATGTTAATTTCCATAGGGCGGTTGGCCTCACTTTTAGCCCGAACGGCTGAATGGATTTGCACGAAACTTGGCAAAATTGTAGGGACTGGTAGCCCGATGTGCCTTTTGTAGGTCTCAATATATGTGCTCCAGTGGATTTTGAGAAATTAACGTTTAAAAAAAGATATATATCTGTAAGCGCGGACCAGGCAGCGGTCTGGTTCGCGGACTTTTCGCGCAACGGAGCTTTGTGAAGCGAAGCTGATTGGTTCTCCGGCGTCTGTCAACATTCCAAACAGTCCGTAGCGGCCGCCATCTTGTCTCTCGGTAGGATCGAGAGACAAGAGGAGGCGAAAGCGAAGGGGCAAATGACCATAAGGGGGAATAGTAGATCCTCGCTGACCCCCTAGGTTTGATGTGGAGGTTTTAAAAGGGCCCCGCGGGGCAAAAAAAAAAATAATAATAATAATCGAACGGCTGAATGGATTTGCACGAAACTTGGCAAAATTGTAGGGACTGGTAGCCCGATGTGCCTTTGCTAGGTCTCAATATATGTGCTCCAGTGGATTTTGAGAAATTAACGTTCAAAAAAAGATATATATCTGTAACAGCGCTCCGCTTCGCGTACTTTTCGCGTTACGGAGGTTTGCGAAGTTGATTGGTTTTTCGGCGTCTGTAAACATTCCAAACAGTCCGTAGCGGCCGCCATCTTGTCTCTCGGTAGGATCGAGAGACAAGAGGAGGCCAAAGCGAAGGGGCAAATGACCATAAGGGGGCATAGTAGATCGTCCCTGACCCCCTAGGTTTGATGTGGAGGCTTTGAAAGGTTCTCGCAGGGCAAAAAAATATATACAGTTTTTTTAGTTTTTTTGCGTGGAGTGCGCTCGGTTCGCGAACCGGGAAGCGTTCTGGGGAGCGTACTTTCTTGAAAATTAGTGAAAAAAGTTAGAGTACAATAATAATTGTGAGTGATCAGATGTAGGGTAGCTCTGAGAAGAGCTTTTGGGTTTATGGTACATTTAGGTACTTATAAGTAGGTACCAATGCACATTCTTAAATTCAGAGTGAAAACTCTGTTGCCCTCATCTGAGAAGTGAACTCCATCTCCTCTGTAGATATCTTGCATGTAGTAACGCAAGTTATTGTTGTACAGGGAGCCCATTCCATGGTCTCTCATGTAAGCTGAAACAGATTTGTTTACATGCTTCCTCGATTTCTCAATTTGTGGACAAAATTGGTTCGACCACCTCCATTTCTGTCTTTGGCATATATTTGAATATACCAAGGCAGTCTGAGGAAAAAGTGCCATCAATTGCTCAAAGGTGTCCTTTAAAAGCATTTCCAGACCTACCCCAGTCAAAGTGCCCAAATCATTACCTCCACAGTGCACAATTAACAGGTCAGGTTTTGGCAAATGCATAAAGGTTTTCACCAATGGTATCAATTGGTGACATTTTAATCCTCTGTGGCCAAACCACTTAATTTCCACATCTTGTAAATTGAGGTTAGGTAAATTCCTGTTTTCAGCGTACCTTTGAGCCCAATAGATGTAGCTATGTCCAACAATCCAGACAGAAAACATGGCGAGAGAAGGTTCTCCTGCAGTCAGATGAAGTGTGGCAATGAAATGGCAGTTGAAAAAATTAGAGTGTAAAATGAAAAAAACTGAGGAGTTTCTGTGTTAATGAAGCAGTAAGAGTGATTGGTGGATTTTGATTGCTGAAAACAGAAAGTTAGTGTGCATGGATGAGTTCGTTGAAAGATGTATTTTGAGTGGCGAAGAAAAAATCATTAAATGAAAGAATGCTTTGGATATGCAGGTGCACTGAGAGTTCAGAGTTCAATTGCAACATTGTTGTGTGAGAGGTCTTGCAAGAGGTGGTTGCTATGCAGAAAAAGCAGAGAGGGGGCAGAGGGGGGAAGGGTTTTGCTTTGAAAAAAAGTGAGGGAAGAGTTTTGATTGGGTGACATGAGAGATCTGTGTGAGGAATTACAGCATTTCTGTGCTTTTGATAGCTGCAGACTCTGGAGTGCATACCTTTTGCTCTGCTGAAGACAAATTGGTGTGTTTCTGAGACTGTTTTGAAACTCAAAGTACTTGCTAAGGTGAGAAAAAATTTCTTTAATTTAGATAGAAAATAGTGTGCTTTAAGGAGAAAATTATGAAGAAAGTTGTGTTTTTCAAATGTTGCTTTGTCTCAAGTGTTTCACAAATAGATTTTGTTTGTTTGAGAAATTGTAATTGGAGAAAATGTGAAGTATTAGTACTGACAGGGCTTTTATGTGCATAGGAGCTGTGGAGTGTTTTCAAATTATGACTTGTAAATCGTTTTTGAGAAAAAGCAATGGTTTTAATATTGATGAGAAGGACATAATGGTGTCTGCTTCTTTATAAGGTAATTGAGAGTCTTTCCCATTTCAATGTAAGAAGTTTGTCTGTGGAGCAAATTGCTTGTAAATATGCTCCCACCTGTGCATGGCAAATTTAGATTTTGAATGTTTCCGTTACATAGGCATGTTAAAGGTGACTGAAACATGCTGCAAAGGCAATCAAAAAATGCTTTTATGTGTCTTAAGGACATTTTAAGTCATTTCCCCATGTGCAGTGTTTTCAAATTATGAGTTGAAAATCGTTTTTGAGGTAAAGGAATGTTTTCAAAATTTATGTGCGCCATATGACCCCAAATTTTTTTTTCAGGGGTGCAGCAGGGTGTTCTTGAGATACCCCTGCACCGTCGGAAAAATTCGTAATTTGCGATGAGGTAATTGCTAATCGCAAATTGCACCTTCATTCCTATGGGCCTCCTGCTGCATGGAAATGAATGGGTAATCTTGCTGAAATGCAAAGTCGAATCTGTATTTAAAAGGGTCTGCACCTCTGTACGGGTGTTCGCTATGTGAAGCACGAAAGTTTCACGGGCCGAACTCAAGGCCACCTCTCTCTGAGACAAAAGAGCTCTTATTCTTGCCATGCTGTTGAAATGTGCTCCCAAGGTTGGTATTTGTGGCCAGATTGAAAACTCCCTATGTTCATGTGTGGGAGGAAATAGAACATTTGTGCAGCAAATAACCCGTTCATTTACTGTTACGATAAAATGAATACTTTTAATTAACCCAGAACAATCTTCATTATTGAGCATCAAATAACTACCATTTTCCAAGAACTTGAACGTGGGGATGATAGCAGGAACTGGCGTGCCTTGCAACACGCAAGCCATATTTGGTCGGTGTTTGTTGCATGAACCGTGTAACTGTCTGTGCCTACACATTAGTGAATGATCTGGCGTCTCAGTGCATTCCTCTCCATTCAGATAAAGTTCTTGATCATCTTTGAAAATCTGTATGTGTATGGAAGCGACCAGACTTGATGAAGAAAACCACTACCTAAAGGTTAATAACGACCTATTGGTATATATTTCATACAATTTGAAAACTTATATAAAGCAAAAGGCAGCGTTATTAAACCGTGGATAAGGCACGTTGCCAAAGCAGTCAACCTTTTGGATTTATACTGGAAATGTTAAAGGAAGAATTACGGAGTAGGGCCTGTAAATCTTTAATAGACAACGAGTAAAATTACTCCAACCATCGTATTCCTCTAACTCCGGGATAGTAGGGGTGTTTAATTTTTTAGAAGTAGCCAATCCAAAGCATTTGGTCTGGGAAATTGTTTCATTCACAAACAACATATGTTTTGGGATGAGACATGCACGGTGGAAAGCCTCAGTGCCTTGTACCTGCCAGGTTCGTGAACCCCAAACTGATGTAGATCCTGGATATTTTTACTCTGTATTACGTTAGCATGGTCTCATTACTGGTTTAAACGCCATTTTTCCTTTTTTGTAACTTCTGCACACGACACTTAGTTGTTGCTTTAGCTTTCAGCCTACCTGCGTCAAGATCTATGCCTGCTTCAAGCAGGCGCAGGGTTTTGATGTAGCTTTGTCCTATCTGATTGTAAATGCGGCACACCGTGGGTGGCAGAGCAGCGGTGCACGTTAACTGGTGCATCCCTGGGGATGTGCTAGTTAATATAAATCTGCCCCTTTACATTTAATTATGTGCAGGGGACACAGAGTAGGTGAGGTTTATCCAAGGTTAAGAAGAGATGAGTCCTGTTCAGTGAAAAATTGAAGATAGGCTTCAGTATATTATATACTTAAGTAGTGTGTTAAGTTTTTGATGACTGTTATTAATTTACTGTTGGGTAATAGTGGTTAATAACATTTTTTATTATATTTTACCACAGATTCAACTGCACATTATTTCAAGATTTTAGGATGCCTAGCAAAGAAAGAGTAAGAAAGGCTGGAAAACGTCAAAGACAGCAGGAGCATGGAATATTGCAGCAGTCCTCTAACAAAAAGATTTGTCAAGTCACCAAGAAAGCACCGGGTAAGAGTCGAAAAACAGTCATAAGAAATATGTGTAGTAAAAAAAATATTACTACAGAAAATGTTTCACTCCAGAAAAGGAGACCGAATTCAAATGGTAAGGAAAGGCCAATGAGAAATGTTACTGCTAGAGTAAGAGATAACTCTATGCATGAAAGTAGAAGGAAACAACAGTTTAGGGATATTCGTAAACGAATGTTCCGCAACAGGATAATTGGGAATTTGTTAAAAAATATTAAGAAAGGTCAGCAGAAAGTGGTTTTTTATAAGAGAAAAAAAATAGTTGAGAAAGTTATTGATCAGGCCTTTGAAATTAAACGTAAGTTATTTATTTTGACAATCAATAGAATTAGGAAGCTAAACAAGGTAATTTATGATTTCAAAAGAAATAGTAGATGGAAGAGAATAGTTAATCGTAGTAATTTTTGTGAAGTTTTTTCTGGAGAATGGATGCATAGTTCAAGCTCTGAGGCATTTTTTAATGAGGAGAGTTATTTCCAGGATAATGATTTGGTGCATGCAGTTGACACCAGTGGTCGAGCTTATGAAGTGAAAGATGGTTGTCCAGTTGAAAAAGAAAAACTTGTGAGAACAGAGATAGAAGAGGTGTTAGGTAATGAGGTTTTAGGGAGACGTCCTAAGGGTCCTGTGTACACCTGGAAGTGTAGTAGTATTTGCAGTGTACGACAGGATTCCATCAATTTGCTTTGTGATTTTATACGGTCATTTAGTAAGAAAAGTTTGAAGCAGAAAATGAAGTTGTTGCAAGAATTAGATCCTTGCAGAGTGAGAGAAGTGATAGGTTTGCATGGTCATTCACTGGCTTGTCTTTCCAGGAGAGTATGCCAGAGTGTTTTTCATCATTTCAGGATGCTAGCAGTGCATCATAATAAAGTGAGGAAATTAGTTAGAATGTTGTATTATGCTAAGAGTCCAGCAATTATGCTAAAACAATTATGCGCTGCTCTTTTGCATGGTTCTGAAATAGATGTGAAAAATATATGTGAAGAAATTGAGTTTTGTTACTTTGGAAGTAAAGAGGAGAATGTTGAAATTGACCAAGAAGAAGAGAGTAATGTGGAAGATAGTGTACAGGTTTCCAGTACAGATAATTTCCAGAGGGAAATTGCGACGTTTGAGGTGAAATCAAGTGAGAGGCCAAATTTCACTTGTGTGTGTTGTCGACGCACTTATTATAAGAATCAGACTAAGTTAGTGGATTTATATGGAAAAAGTGAAAGGGAAAATAATAGTGAATGGAAGGATTTTACAACATACTTGATGGTAGAAAATTGTTTTGATTTGGGATTGGATCAACGTGTGTGTACTTATTGTTGTAACAAATTAAATCAAAACCAGATGCCTGCTAGAGCAGTTCATAATAATCTGGAATTGGTTGAAATTCCTTCTGAATTGAAGGATTTAAATACTTATGAATCTATTTTGATTCAAAGTATCCATCCCTTTCAGGCTATTGTAAGAATGGAGCCAAAGACAGGGAAATTGCCTCCATCAGATTTACAGAGAGGATTAAAGGGAAGAGTTGTTTATTTGCCTCTAGATTTGAAGAAAAACATTAACACAATTGGAGTAGAAAAAGTGGAAGAGGAACCTCTGGTTATCTTAGTTAATGGGGTTCCGACAAAGAATAAGAAAATATGGCAAGATTTAGTAGATGTTAGGAAAGTCAAAAGGGCAACATTGTATTTGAAAAAATATAATAAATACTATAAAAATGTATATGTTGCAGAAGAGGAAGTAAGTGAGGAAGAGGATAGCGATTTGTGTGCTGGTCAAATTGAGAAAGTAGAACCCTGTACTAGTGAAGAAATATATGAACATTATAGTGTTCATCCTTTGCATTCCAAGGAAGTCATGGGGAATGCTATTGAGTTGTTTCAAATGAAACAAGCGAAAGGGAGTCCCATTAGTGTTTGGGAGGAAAGTTTGGAAGCTCGGTGTTTCCCACAGCTTTTTCCAACAGGTCAGGGAGGAAGATATGATGAGCGACCTCATCAAATTCCTGCTTCTGAATACCGGACTTTGCGATTGTATGCAGGAGATCCTAGGTTTCGACAATGCATTCCTTATTTGTTTCATCTCCTGTTTGAAAGCGATCTGTCTGGACTGTCATATGCAGTGAACCACATCTTGAAAAGTGGTATACACATGCAAAACATCTCGGCAAGTGACTTTATGGATAAAGTCAATGTCCAAGACAGCATTTTGGATTCTCACCTGATTAATCTCATGGCGTGTCAGCGTGGTACTAATGAGTACTGGTACCGTCGTCATGGTGATTTAAAATGTATGCTGAGGAACTTAGGAACTCCCACATGGTTCCTCACTTTGAGCTGTGCTGAGTATGGCTGGGAAGACTTACTTGAATTTCTACGAGAGGCAAATGCTAACGTAGAAAACATCGAATTCAAGACACCCGGAGAACTGTGCTCTTTGGATCCAGTCAATGTATGTAGGTACTTCAATCATAGATTTGAAGGTATGATGTCTTTCATCATGAATAAGAAGAATCCACCTCTTGGAGAGGTGTTGGATTTCTTCTGGAGGAAGGAGTACCAAGCAAGAGGTGCTCCTCATATACATATGTTGCTGTGGATCAAGGATGCACCTAAATTTGGAACGGATGCAGACGACTCAGTGATGAGTTTCATAGAACAGTATTCTACGTGTGCTGTTCCAAACGCAAAGGAGAAAAAAAGCCTAAGAGAAAAAGTTCTACGTTTCCAAAGCCATCGATGTGGAAAGTACTGTCGTCGTAAATTCCGGAACAAAGACAAGTTCTACACCAAATGTCGTTTCGGCTTTCCACGATCGGTGATTTCTAAAGGAAGAGTGAACAGTTTGATGTCTTCGCTGCGACATAATGTGATGAAGAAATCACCTAAAAACACATACAATTTGAAGAGGAACGAAGAGTCTAAGTACATCAACGACTACAACCCGGTGATTTTGTCCATGTGGAATGCTAACATGGATATACAGTTTGTGGCTGATAACTGTATGGCTGTGGCTAGGTATGTGACATCTTACATCACCAAAAAAGAGAAGACAGAATTGAAGGATATGTGGGAGGACATTTCCCATGAAAAGAGCCTCAGCAAGAAGTTGTACAGTTTCAGTCTGAAGATGTTGTCGCATCGAGAAATCGGAGCTTACGAATGTTCTGACCGGTTGTCTTCAGCAAGTCTCTATGCCAAGTCCAGGAGTATCGTTTGGGCGAGTGTTGGTCTTGCTGCAACGCGTAATCGAGTTCTGAAACCTGTGCGGGAAATTGAGTATTTGGCGGAAAAGGAGCCAAACAGTACCGACATTTTGAAGAGCAACATGTTGGATACATATTATCCAAATCGAAGCAGTCACCTCGAGAATGTTTGTCTGTATGAGGTTCTGCAAAATTACATATTCAAGAGGAACATCAAAGAAGATACTGAGAAAGGAGTGTATGCTGTAATAGGAAGTGAGGGATGTCTGGTCAAGCAAAGAAAATGCCACTTGATAAACCATCGAAAATTGAGTGGCGAATCTCCTGAAAAAAAGGAGTTTTTCTATTTAGCACTTTTGCAACTTTTTAAGCCTTGGCGTGCAGAAGAGGAACTGCTTGGAGATTTCCTCTGTTACGAAGACTCTTTCAATGCTGCCAAGGAGACCATAGAATGTCCTGCTTTTCCCAAATATGTAGAAATGTTGAATGTGGAAATTGAGCAGGAAGCAACGATTGCAGCCGAGATTGCCAGAGACAGTTCTCAGGACAGTCAGAGTTCTGCTTCATTGAGTCAGGATCCACTAGGAGGACCTCTTATCGAAAATGAAGCTGCCACTGCTATGAATGAAGTGGAAAGAGCCATGGCACATGCTCAGGAGGATGCGGTTAACTTAGAAGAGTTGGAAAGACAACTCAACGTTGAGCAGAGGAAAATATATGACGAACTTACCATGCAAATTGATCATGGATTAAGTCATGATAAGAAAGAGTGCTCATGTACGTCGTTGAAGCCTGTCCGACTGTACGTGAGTGGAGAAGCGGGAACTGGAAAAAGTTTCCTTATTAAAGCAATTTCATGTTATTTGCAGGAAAGGACAGAGTCATCGCTGTCTTGTGTTGTCACCGCTCCAACTGGACTGGCAGCACATAACATTAAAGGGATTACTTTACATCGTTTACTGATGCTGCCAGTGGAGCATGACAACAAATTAGAATATCACAAGCTATCTGGAGATGCTTGTTTTGAAGTTTCAAGAGTCTTGAGGAAAATGAAACTTCTTATCATTGACGAAGTAAGCATGGTTTCCAATGTTATGCTTGCCTTTGTGCATTTGAGAATGCAAGAAGTTCTCAAAACAGAGTATGATGTGTTATTTGGTGGCAAACACATCATTGTTTTTGGAGATCTTCTGCAGCTGACACCAGTGAAAGGGCAACCTGTGTTCAAAATGCTCACGCATGAAGATACCAGGAAGTGCTTAGGGAGTATTGGCAACGTCAATATATGGTTAAACTTCAATTATGCTGAACTGCATGAAAATATGCGTCAGGCAAAGGATGAAGTTTACAAGACTATTCTACAAGATGTTAGAATTGGAAAAGTGACCGAGCATGGGAAAGAAGCTTTACATGCACGATTACTGACAAATTTATATCCAGACGAAGATGTTGTGCCTGAGAATATTTTTCAGAAAGTTACTGAGAAAAAATCTGGAATATGTTTGATGCCAACTCTTGCAGAATGTGCCAAATTCAACAACAAAATGTTGCATTTAGAAAAGCAAGAGATTGTGAAATTGGAAGCTATTGACAGAGTAGAGCATATGGGATCAACAATTATTTTGTCTGAGAATCTGAAAACAAAATTGGATTCATTAGAGAAGAGTATATCTAAAACTGCGGGTTTTGAAAAGACTCTGAATGTGTGCTTGAACTGCCGTATAATTTTAAGAAGGAATTTACATGTTGAAAGAGGTCTGGTAAATGGATCAATGGGTAATGTTGTTGATTTTGTGAAATACAGAAATAGAGATGGAATTGAATTTTTAAAAATTAAATTTGATGGCATTGAGGAAGTACAGCTAATTGCTCGTTGTTCTGCTAGATTTTTGCTTGTAAAAGACTTATATGTTCGTCGTAAGCAGTTTCCTGTTTGCTTGGCATATGCGGTGACAATCCATAAATCGCAAGGTTTAAGTGTAGACTGTGCATTGGTGAATATTGGCAGTTCTGTGTTCAAGGAGGGTATGGCATATGTGGCATTGTCACGAGTTAGGACTTTATCGGGATTGTACTTGATTGAGTGTGATGTCACAAACATTTGTGCGGATCTAGATTGTGTTAAGGAATACAATAGGTTGAGAAGAGAGTATGCGCCACATTTGCCTCAGTATCCTTTGTTTGAGAAACGTGTGGTAGGCCGGAAACGAAGAAATGTGACCAATACTGGGGAGGTTGTAGCAAAAAGACGAAAAGTTGATGAACCTGAAATTATAAGCAGAAACAAAAAGGATTCTGTTGAAGATGTTGTTGGTTTTCAATTTGAAAACAGTTCTGGTGTCAACTGCTATGCTAATGTAGTGGTTAATGTTGTCTTTTCTCTAGAAACTTTAAAAGAACAGATTGTGGTCAATTCGGATCAAAGATTTTGCAGTTTGTTAAATTCTGTGTTAGAGAAATGTAGCACTGATAGAACAAACATAGAAAGTGTGTCTGAAATTCGAAATCTGTTAGACAGATGTTCAGGCCAAACACAATTCTCTCAAAATAGTCAGCAAGATTGTCAGGAGTTTTTAATGTATATGCTTGATGTATTGCATGATGAAGGTGTAGATGTAGATCACCTGTTTGGGCTTTCTTATCAATGGCAGCATGACTGCGAGAACTGTAGGGTATCAGCTACTACTAGTGTAGACTCAGAAAGATTTATATATTTAACTTTGCCAGACAGTAAATCAGTCTCTTTTAATAAGCTAGTAAAAGCAGCTGATCACAACATGGAGTGTAGCCAATGTAAATCTGAAATGATGTCCACTTTATTTATACGAACATATGGCCAGTATGTCATTTTAATGTTCCAACGATGTAGGCCTGATGGAACAAAATTGACAACTTTAATTAAAAATTTTGTGGCTTCACAGTTGTCAATATCAGGAAGGACTTTTGTAACTGTAGCAATTATATATCATGATGGTCCTTCAATAACATCAGGACATTATACAGCTTATTTAAAGTGTAGAAATGGCTGGTCATTCTGCAATGATTCTGTTTTAATTTTCAAAAAAAAATTGCCATATGACCTTAAAAACTCTTACCTGGTGTTTTTAAAACCAAAATTTTAGGGAAAGAATCTCGGGATGTGCTCTGAGGAATTTCAAGAAGTTCTTATGGCTCCTACACTATTTGGCCTTGAGGATAAGTGTAGTACAGAGACATAACTTCTAACCATAAGACTGGACGTCATGGAAAAATAACTGCACTTTGAATGAGTTCAGAAAAACTATTTCTTTTTATAAGCTAATTGAAGCAGCGAATCAAAACATGGAGTAGAGGGAATGTAAGTCTGCAATGCTGTCTACTGTTTTACATTGCTTTGTGATTAAAAGTGATGTAGAGAATTAAATAATTGTACTAGTCATAAAGGTAGTGTAAGTCTGCTTCATAGTAAGCAGTATCAGTGTGATAGGAAATGTAGAACATGATTGAGCAAGAAGGGGAAGATATTACTAGTCCAGGATTGTGTAAATGATCTTCAACATTTTAATTCTGAAAGTTGCGGAAATGCGAAAAGACGGGATTGGCTTACAAGAAATCCAAGAGTTATACATGGCTCTGACACGATTTGGCCTTGTGGAATCGTGTGGTAGAGAGCGAGAAGTCATTTATTGTATGTAACATGTTTTTGAAAACGATGGAGGTTTTCTTTCAGAAAGTGGCGGGTTGAAAGTAATAACAGCACAACAGAGTGTAAGCTGTTCATAGGACATCCTTGGCCGTCATGGAAAGTAAGTTAACTTTAAGGAGTTCTGAATTCTGATTTGTAATGTATGGGTTTTTTAAACACAATCATTTTGATTGTGTTTTTTTTTCCCCGCTGTTATATGATGAATACCTTCAAGTCACTGTTTTAGTGAAATTTGATACATTCTGAGAACAGCAAAAATAAACCATTTAACATGTATAATTAATTCTGTTCTGTTTGCATTTATGATGTACATGTAGAACTGTATAGGAGGCATGGAGAAGGTGAGGCTTCTGTCAGTGTCAAAGTTGTTGCATACAGTGCTCATATTCTACGTAGTCTTTTATATTTCATTACTTTCACTGTTTCTGACAGATCTAAAAAATTTTCTTTTAAAAGAACAGTAAGTATAAGGGAAGGAAACAGACAGTTATGTTAAAAGAAACACAGCTATAGGGAATAAACTAGGGATACTGTTACCCGCAATCCTCTGCTGATGATGTCACTGAGCATGTCATGAATGATGTAATATGTGACATCATCAGCAGTGGATTACGGGTAATAGTATCTCTAGTTTACTCCCCTATAGCTGTCTTTCTTTTAACATAACTGTCTGTTTCCTTCCCTTATACTTACTGTTCTTTTTTATAAAAAAATTTTTTTTGGTTCGCTTCCGGTTCGCGTACCGGGGAGCGAACTGGGAAGCGAACTAAGAGAAATAGAGGTTGGCACAGTTGCAAATATTGTACCAATTTTTTTATAACGGGGAGGTAGTTCTGAAAAGAACTTTTTTTTAAATTGTTTTTGTTGTTTTATATTTTTTTTATTATTTTTCTGAACATTTTTTTTACTTTTTTTGAATTTTTCTGAACAGTTTTATATTTTTTTTGTTTTTTTTTCGGAGGGGGCAACGAAAACGATTCATTGTAAAGGGCTCAACAGGAGGAAGAAAACAAAAAAAAGAATTTATTGTTTGGTGAGTTTCGGACAAACATGAGCATGATTGTTAATAGCTCTGTTGATCAGAGTGATGCTACTTTCTGCGTAGCAAATGATTCCACTGCAATGTACGCAGACTTGTTTTACTTCACGAAATCTCGTTTGTATATTTGGCACCATCTCCCTGCCCTCTGGTCCCGTTACTTCCGGTACAACAGATCTTCTGGCCATAATAGGGAGATTATCTAGGTCGTCCTGTTCCTCTTCTTCCTCTTCTTGCTGAATTATAACTTTAGCAGGTGGTCCACTCTTCCTTGGATGTGGTGGAGGTGGTGGGGAAGCACCAGCTGAAGCTAGTAAAGAAGCCATTGCTCACTGGTAACAAAGGGTCTTTCTCTCACAATGATGAAAGTCAGAGTGAGGAAAGAAGGAGGGATTTTCACCATTTGGGAAAAAAAATAGTTCTCAACCAATGAAAAGTGTTCATTTTAGATCATATGACCTAGTCTTACATCATTAGGAAACCGAAAGTGAAATGAACCAATGAAAAGTGTTATTACCAAGTCACATGACCTGCTGTGTTTACGTTACGCGCTTTGCAGGGCCTCCCGGTTTGCTTCCAGAAACCTGTGCTTTGCGACTCGGTAAGCGTACGAGTTCGCTAACGTAGCACGTCATATGACGTATCACGCGACAACGCGAAACGTCATGCGGACGGGAGGCGTCACGATGTTGTTTTCTAACGCGGCAGTTGCGGTAAAGAAACGTTTACCGGCTCGCGGTCTATTTCGCGGCATCAAGGTCAGCTAACGGGAAGCTTCCCGATTCGCGAAGCGGGAACGAAGAAAAAAAAATATTTAAAAAAAAAAATTATTCATAAACATATAAAATATATTTTTGGATTTAAAGAAGAATACATTTTACAGCTACAGATATTAGCTGTTAAAAAACCAATGAAATTCACTGAAAAAACCATAGGTTATAGACCATATATAGTTAGGAATTAGCATTTACAAAACCTTGAAAATTCACTGAAAAAACCATAGGTTATAGACCATATATAGTTAGGAATTAGCATTTAAAAAACCTTATTTTACTCACACAAAACCATTGAAATTCCATATATAGTTAGTTGCACTAACTATATATCGCGCACCCGTAATCCACTGCTGATGATGTCACATATTACATCATTCATGACATGGTCAGTGACATCACTGATGACATCACTGATGACATCTCAAATGACATCACTGATGATATCTCATTTGACATCAATGGTCACATCAATGATGATATCATTAATGTGACAATACAATGCATCTCCTCACACTTTAATATAACCTCTGTTACACCCAGTGTTAAATACAGAGTATAATTTTTGAAACCATTGACACACCAATACTAGTTACTACATACCCACTCACTGATTCCTACGTCTACACACACATTCACTCATTCACCCATACAATCATTCATACATACAATCAGTCATCTTTACAACACTATCATATGCACTCATACACCTATACAGACAGTCACACTCTGCCACTCATCCATGGAGTTACTCACACACCTAGTCAGTCCTGTAAAGAATCAATCACAGTTCCATTTTCTAATCTACACAGTTAAACATAGAGTACCTTACATTTTAAAACATATACTAACACATACTTACTCTCTTATAGAATCACTGATACAAGTACACATTGATCTGCACAGAGTCACACACCTCCCAGCCAGTCATACACACACTCAGTCTCCCATACAAATACTTGTGCAACCAATCAATAACCCATATAGCTACTTATATAGCTACTGATCAACACATGCAGCAGCTTGCACAACAACAGACATGCTGATGCACACTTTCAGACAGTTTAGTCACTAACCCGTGCATTTAGTAAGACGCATTTAATCACTCACTCATACAGTCAATCACGCACCTACTAAAACCTTCATTGAGACACTTATACATCCACTCATTCTTCAATATGTAAAACATATTTAAACTTTACAGAAACACATAATCACTGGATGTTGTCATCAGTGATGTCATTTGAGATGTCATCAGTGATGTCATCAGTGATGTCACTGACCATGTCATGAATGATGTAATATGTGACATCATCAGCAGTGGATTACGGGTGCGCGATATATAGTTAGTGCAACTAACTATATATGGAATTTCAATGGTTTTGTGTGAGTAAAATAAGGTTTTTTAAATGCTAATTCCTAACTATATATGGTCTATAACCTATGGTTTTTTCAGTGAATATATATATATATATATATATATATATATGGCATGATGGGACATTTCTGACATTATAAACTGTAAAGCACAAACATTTTAAAGCACACATGCTAAGTCGCCTTGTGAAAATGCAAAGTATGGGGCTTACTATGTTGCGCCGTTTCTTTGCAATGTTTTTTATTTTGTGCAAGAAATATTGTTAGTGTTCCCACGAGTATGTGAAATACCAGAGGCGTAATAGTGAAGTGCATGTTCTATTTTTAAACCTGTGAAAGATTTAAAAGAAGCTCCCAGTTTGATGCATTTTAGGTCGAGAAAGGCATTGTGACTGCCGAAACGCGTCCCTCTTGTGATCCACCATGTAACTGATGCAAATCCTGAAATTAATGGGAGCAATACACACAACACGAGTGCAGGCTCCTTAATCAGAGGAAGGTTATATATATACTAGCAGCCCGCCCCGGCGTTGCCCGGGGCAGAAGGGGGCTGGGGGCAGCATTTTAGGCTTCTGTGCATCCCGCCCGGGCCCCCGCCCGCCCCGACATTGCCCAGACCGCCTCCCGCCTCTCGCCCGCCTCCCTCCCGCCTCCCGCCTCGCCTTTGCCTTACCTGAGCCTCCGCTCCTCCGCCACTCCTCTTTTAGGCTTCTGTGCACTCCCGCCCGGGCCCCCGCCCGTCCCGACATTGCCCAGACCGCCTCCCGCCCGCCTCCAGCCTCCCGCCTCCCGCCTCCCGCCTCGCCTTTGCCTTACCTGAGCCGCCGCTCCTCCCCGCGCTCCGGACTTCACTGCCACTCCTTGCCGCTCGTCACCACTCCTCCCCGCCTGTCGTCATCACGCACGTCTCGGTCGCGGTCAGCACTACGTCGCGGTCGGCGCTAGTTTTGGGGGACTACTTTGTTTTTAAATTTTTATTTTTTAATTTACGTTTTATTTTTATTTTATGTCGCCTATGTCCATCTACACACCCTGAGGATTCCAACAATGTATTGGGTGTGTGGATTGGCGCTGTGGTTCCCGAGTTTACCTTGCCAAAAGGTTTCTGTTCTCTCTTTATAATAGTAGTATATATATATATATATATATATATATATATATATATATATATATATATATATATATATATATATATATTACCAAGCAAATGTCCCAAGTGGGGGGAGCTCTTTGAAGCCGGTGCTGGCGGCGAGAGTTAGGACACACTCGCAGAATTTGCAGAAAACTAAATTTCTTTGTATAAGAAATACGCCGCACACCACTCTTTAGATTACGCTGTTTATATATATATTTCAACACACAGTTCGCTGCGATTCAAGCCTCTTTCTCGACAGCGGGCCGTGGCGGGTTAGCGACACCCGTTACATTCCACAACACTTCGTTGTTTACGGCCTTAACAAACAGAGCCACGGCACCAGGCATGCTGATAAGGTGATTTTAATGGCAGCAGTGCTGCCACTAAAATCACCTTATCAGCATCCCTGGTGCCGTGGCTCTGCTTCTTAAGGTCGTAAACAACGGAGTGTTGTGGAATATATATATATATATATATATATATATAAAACCAGAAGAGTTGCCTCCAAATAACGAAGCCGCTCACAGCGTGTTAGACCATTTATTCCAAGGATTTTCAACAGCTTGGCTTAGCACACAAATAAAATGCCAAACGCGTTTCGGGCGTGGCTCGCCCTTGATCACTGGCGCAGGAACTCATCAGCACGAGCAAACCACCTGAGCATATATATATATATATATATTTCAGCAAGAGAAATCCGGTGAGACAGACATCAAATGAGCCCACAAAGTTGATTTAGAAGGTAAGGTTTATTCCTGGCAGCTAGGGACGAGGTCCGTGGTCTTGGTCACATGACCCATGTCTCCACAGTGCATCATTTTTAAAAGTACAGTGTAATTAGCATGTCATAGACATAGAGAAAACAGTAAGTACATGTTTTTACGTCACATTTCAAAAAAAGAAAGAAGTGCATAAATGGGGTTAGTGCATATAAAAATCGTAACTGCAGTTTTGCAACATGTTTGGGTTTATAGATGTCATATGTAGTGTGAACATAGTACATTGGAATACATCACAATATGTCATAATGCTGTCTGTCCGTGCATTGAGAATTGCTAAGCGTGAGTGATCTTAATCGTGTGAGTGGAGGGTCTAATGCCCTTGGTGTGCCATTCTGTGCAGGTGACAAGGTGCATGTGTTCCTATTCATACTAATTCATACTGAGGGTATAGTACCCTATTGTGCTAGAAGTGGCTTGGAGTGGGATGGGTTGCTGCCCAGGACTCTGGTGCTCATATCTGTAACTCATAAATGATCTCACACGCGATGTTTTACCAACATACTCCTACAAGAAGAAACACACCAGTTAGTACATGTACGATATACACAATTCATAGCCAGTATTTGCACAAACAACATATTAAAATGACAGCAACATAGTGAACCATCTACAAACAGTCATGAGGTCTGCAGTAGTGATGTTTAAAAACAAGGGTGGGGGTGCGGTAGTGGAGGGTGAGGGGAAGGGTTGTGAGGATGTCTGCTAGGCAATGTTGAAGTACATTACAGTTGGTCTTAAGGTATTTACAGGGGACTGTACAGTTCCTCATCCTGGTTAAGAGTAATACCATACGGAAATTTGCTGCCTGCTAGGAGGATGAAGCGTGATTCACGTTTGCGAAGGGAGGCAATGCGTTTGGATCTGGCTTTGGTCCAGTCTGCCCCATGTTCCTTAGCAAAGTGCCTTGCAGTACTGTAGCTCAGATCTCCATTGGTGATCATGCACAAGTGCTCAAGGATCCGCTTATTTACTGCAAATGTGGTGGATCCTATATACCAAAGGCCACAATGGGAAGACAATGGCATATACGACATACTCAGTGTGGCATGTGATCATTTGTGGTATCTTCCATTTGGTTTTGGTCCTTTCTAGGATGGTCTCAGTGACATTATTGCTATGTCTACATGCCTTACATTTACCGCATTTGCGGAACCCTTTGGTTTGCTTGAGCCAGTTGCTCTCTTTGGGATGGAGATGGCTATATACCAGTATATCCCTTAGTGATGTGTTCCTTTCATATGTGATGGATGATCTTATTCCTATCTCATTGCGTAGTATGGGGTCTTGCCTAAGAATATCCCATTTGTTTTTAAGGATGTTATGAATTTGCTTTGATTGGCTGCAGAATTTAGTGATAAATCTGGTGGGCTGCTTCTCACTCTTTTCTTTAGTAGCCTTGGTTCTGCTTACTTCAAGGATATCCTCTCTGCACTGAGACTCAACTCGTTTTTCGGCTTGGTGGAGAGCTTTCTTGGAGTATCCTCTCTCTTTGAACCTTATTTTCATTTCTGTTTAGCCTGTGTATATGTTTCCTCAGTGCTACAGTTGCATTTAGCTCTTAGGAATTCACTGTAGGGGATCCCCCACCTGAAACTGGGAGGGTGGGAACTGGTGGAGTGAAGGATAGAGTTCCCTGCTGTGCTTTTTCTAAATAGGTTTATACTTATTCTCCATTTTTCTACAGCGAGTTTAAAGTCCAGAAACTCAACAGAACTCTGGCTATGGTGTCTGGTAAACCTAAGGTTGACATCATTACAATTCAAACTGTCAATGAAATCATTTAGGTCATTCTCAGCTCCCCTCCACACAAAGAAAATATTGTCAATGTATCTTAGCCACTTGGAAACATTATAGGCCCATTTTTCAGTATGGTCATTCCAGAGCACCTGCTTCTCCCACCAGCCCATCATGAGGTTAGCGTAGCTGGGGGCGAAGCAAGTGCTCATGGAAGTGCCCTGTAGTTGTTTAAAATGAACATTCTCCAAAATGAATACATTCTCTTTGAGGCACATGGAAATCATGTCAAGTAGCTTATTGGTGTGTTGTAGGTATTTCGCTTTGCGGTTTTTGGGGAAGAAACAACAAGCTTTGAGCCTGTCTTCATGTTGTATACTCGTGTAGAGAGCCTCTACATCTAGACATACCAACCAGTCCCTGTTGCCCATTCTGATGTCTTGTATTTTATGCAAAAAGTCAGTGGTATCCCGTATGTAGGATTGGAGGACTTTAACAAAGGGGAACAGAAAGTAGTCTACATATGTGCTTGTATTCTCCATCAAGCTGTTCTTGAAGGATACTATGGGCCACCCTGGTGGGTCAGTATTGCTCTTATGTATCTTCAGTAGAAGATAAAGGGACGGTGTGGTTGGTGTGTCATTTTTAAGGAATTGTCTCTCATCCCAGGTTAGGATCCCATGTTCGTGCCATGTTGCCAGTGTGTAATGATATAGACTTTTAAGGGTGGTGAGGTATTTTTTGTCTACTTTGTCATAGCATGTCTTGTCTTGCAGTTGGCAATATGCCTCGTCTAAGGTACATTTCACGTGTCATAATAACAACGTTCCCCCCCCTTGTCAGATGGTTTTATGGTAAGGTTTTGATATTTCTGTAGATTGTTCACTGCCTCCCACTGACCTTTGGTTCAATTGCTTTTGCCTGGGTTGCTCCCTAAAAGGGAAAGTAGGTCTTGGGCCACTAGATGGCTGAATACATCAATGTTATCTTTCAGTAGTATTGGTACAAACTTGGATTTAGCTCTGAACCCAGTGGAGTGGAGTTGCATCGGTGTCTGTGCCCAGAAGATTTGTATGTCAGATGTATGCGTGGGATCAAAAGGGTCAAGGGTCATGTGAGTGAGTTCAAGCGGTGTTTGTTGTGCTAAGTTCGTCATGGTTTGTAACGCGGGAACGTCCCCAATTGTTATGCCTATGTCACTGTCATTGGTGTGGTTGGTATGTGTCTTATTAATGACATTTTTAGAGGCATGCATTTTACATAATTTCAGGTTACGCTCAAATTTGTACATGTCAACTCTTGCCTGTGCGTAGTCAAGTCCTTTTCGGGACAGAAAGACTAAACCAATTCTAAAACACTCATTTCAACATCAGAGAGAGTCTTATTACTGAGATTAATTACTGTTAATTTGTGTACGGCATTCTCCATTATTGGTTCTTCGCTTTCTGGCCTCTTGTCCCCATGCCAGTGGATCTTGTGTTGTCGGCGCCTGATGTTTCTCTTCCGGTTCTGTCTGCGTCTTCTTGCCTTTTTCCCTTTTTTCTCCCCCTGTTCGAATGTTCCTTTGCTTTTTGAATCAGTAGGTGCTCCCGGGAAAAAGACTGTTGTTCAAGGCTGCCCGATGCGGTGCTGTCTATTGATTCCTGGTCCGAGCTCAGGTCTGTGGTGGAGTAATCCTTGTTCAGTTCTAGGGACTCCATGGCCTTATCTTTCCCTAGTTCTGTTCTCACTTTGTCGTATTTTCTCGCAAAAGTTAATATGCGGCCAACTGCGTAGTCCCTCTCATCGCGCACAAATTTGCGTTGCTTTCTCGCCACAACATCCTTATCGAACACTTTCATTCTGTCCTCCACGGACTTGATTATTTTCTCTACCTCTTGCTGTTTCTTGTCTTTTTTCAGATCATCTAGGACTTCCTGGATTTGTACAAGCAGCGATTTTTGCTCCTCCCATGCGTTTGCAATTAGAATTAGAACATGCAGTGTTGTTTTCCACCCAATCTTGCAGTACTTTCGGTTTTGGTTTTGCTAGCGTGGGAGTAATAAAAATGCGCAGTATTCTTGGGATCCGGTTGCCCTGTAAGTAATTTTGTAAAGAGGTCGCCTCCCACCATCTGCTTATTTCATTGTGTCGCAGGCATTCCAGCGCGTTACCTTTTTGGAGAAGGCTGGTCTGTACTCCCTGTTGGTTGGGGGTCTTGTTGTATCCGTGTAAAGATTGCCTTTGCAGATTCCTCATGTCCCCTGAGGTACTCATCTGCCATGTTGTTGGATATACCGTGCAAAAAGGGGGCAGGGTAGAAACCCCCTGACCCCCTTGGCCTGCTCAGAGCCCCCCCCCATATTGGGGGGCGCTTGGGGGTCCTTGTGGGATGCCCTGAGCAGGCCTAGGGGGTCAAGGTGTTTCTAACCTGCCGCCTTTTTGCGTTCTACATGTTTGTTTTTCTACTTTCTTGTGCCTCAGTCTACCGAGGCACAAGATGGCTGCCAACACTTTCTGGTTTGGAGTGTTGACAGACAGTTGACAGCCAATTAGCATTCAGCTTGTGCTCGGGAAGGTACAGAGTACAATAAGCTTACAGTAAGCTTACCGTACTCGTACGATACTCGTACGGTACTCGTACAAAAGTCTTTACTGGATCAAGTAAAAAATGCTACCATCTTCACAAAACTGGATTTGAGAATTGCCTATCATTTAGTACGTGTAAGAGAGGGGGACGAATGGAAAACTGCTTTTTGTTCTAAGTTTGGGCTCTATGAATATCTGGTTATGCCCATTGGGTTATGCAATGCACCTGCGGCATTCCAATTCTTTATTGAAGAAGTCCTGAGAGAGGCATTGGATGTAAACACCATTGCCTACATTCATGTCATTCTAAACTATTCCTCTTACACAGAAGAGCACAAGCATGTGAAAAGCATGTTAGAATGCCTCAGAGATAACAAACATTATGTGAAATTAGATAAATGTGAATTCCACATTTCTGTGTCACCTTTTTTTGTTTTGTGTGGTCATCAAAAGACGTGACCATGGATCCTCAAAAGCTTGCAGCCATTATAAATTGTTGGCAATAAAGCATGCATTTGAAGAATGGTGTCAATAATTGTTAGGAGCATTACACACTGTTACTGTCATCACTGATCACAGAAATGTACAGTTTCTGAAAGCAGCTAGGGTCTTATCTATGAGACAGTTACAATGGACAAAATATTTCAGCAACTTTGATTAAGTCGTACAGTTTCAGGCAGGCACTAATCATGGCAAAGCAGACGCCATATCACGATATGGTTATGATTTATCTGATGCCCCAATTAAGGCATAATCAACCACTCATTTTAAGCCCTAAACGTATCTTGGGAGGTACCTGTACTGAGGAATCTTTTTTGAAGGAAGTGCTTCAAGCACAAGAAACCGAGGAAATCAAAGAATAGGAAACCAAACACAAAGGAGTCAGAATTTACAATCTTTTGTACATCCACGGAGGCTTAGTCCTCCTTACTAAAGTCTTACAACCACAAACCCTTGAATGGTGCCATTCACATATAGAAGCAGGACACCCTGGTAATAAAAAAAAACCTTTCTGTACTCAAAAGATACTTTTGGTGGCCATCCATTAATCAAGATCCTCACTTGTATGTTCAACAATGCTATGCCTGCACTCTCTGGAGTGGGAATAGTAATTTTACCCCTACGCTATCCAACGCTTTCCCTACTGTTGCACTCTCTGGAGTGGGAATAGTAATTTATACCCCTATGCTATCCAACGCTTTCCCTAGTGCTGCACTCTCTGGAGTGGGAATAGTAATTTTTACCCCTACGCTATCCAACGCTTTCCCTACTGTTGCAGTCTCTGGAGTGGGAATAGTAATTTTTACCCCTACGCTATCCAACGCTTTCCCTACTGTTGCTCTCTCTGGAGTGGGAATAGTAATTTTTACCCCTACGCTATCCAACGCTTTCCCTACTGTTGCACTCACTGGAGTGGGAATAGTAATTTTTACCCTACGCTATCCAACGCTTTCTGTACGGTTGCACTCTCTGGAGTGGGAATAGTAATTTTTACCCCTACACTATCCAACGTTTTCCCTACTTCTGCACTCTCTGGAGTTGGAATAGTAATTTTTACCCCTACGCTATCCAACGCTTTCCCTACTGTTGCACTCACTGGAGTGGGAATAGTAATTTTTATCCTTCCGCTATCCAACGTTTTCCCTACTGTTGCACTCTCTGGAGTGGGAATAGTAATTTTTACCCCTACGCTATCCAACGCTTTCCCTACTGTTGCACTCACTGGAGTGGGAAAAGTAATTTTTACCCCTACGCTATCCAACGTTTTCCCTACTGTTGCACTCTCTGGAGTGGGAATAGTAATTCGTACCCCCACGCTATCCAACGCTTTCCCTACTGTTGCACTCTGTGGAGTGTGAATAGTAATTTTTACCCCTACGCTATCCAACACTTTCCCTACTGTTGCACTCTCTGGAGTGGGAATAGTAATTTGTATCCCTATGCTATCCAACGCTTTCCCTACTGTTGCACTCTTTGGAGTGGAAATAGTAATTTTTACCCATATGCTATCCAACGTTTTTCCTACTGTTGCACTCTCTGGAGTGGGAATAGTAATTTTTACCCCTACGCTATCCAACGCTTACACTAATGTTGCACTCTCTGGAGTGGGAATAGTCATGTTTACCCCTACGCTATCCAACGCTTTCCCTACTGTTGCACTCTCTAGAGTGGGAATAGTCATTTTTACCCCTACTCTATCCAACGCTTTCCTTACTGTTGCACTCTCTGGAGTGGGAATAGTAATGTGTACCCCTTTGCTATCCAACGCTTTCCCTACTATTGCACTATCAGGAGTGGGAATAGTCATGTTTACCCCTACGCTATCCAACGCTTTCCCTACTGTTGCAGTCTCTGGAGTGGGAATAGTAATTTTTACCCCTACGCTATCCAACGCTTTCCCTACTGTTGCACTTTCTGGAGTGGGAATAGTAATTTTTATCCCTACGCTATCTAACGCTTTCCCTATTGTTGCACTCTCTGGAGTGGGAATAGTAATTTTTACCCCTACGCTATCCAACGCTTTCCCTACTGTTGCACTCACTGGAGTGGGAATAGTAATTTTTATCCTTCCGCTATCCAACGTTTTCCCTACTGTTGCACTCTCTGGAGTGGGAATAGTAATTTTTACCCCTACGCTATCCAACACTTTCCCTACTGTTGCACTCACTGAAGTGGGAAAAGTAATTTTTACCCCTAGGCTATCCAACGCTTTCCCTACTGTTGCACTCACTGGAGTGGGAATAGTAATTTTTATCCTTCCGCTATCCAACGTTTTCCCTACTGTTGCACTCTCTGGAGTGGGAATAGTAATGTTTACCCCTACGCTATCCAACACTTTCCCTACTGTTGCACTCACTGGAGTGGGAAAAGTAATTTTTACCCCTAGGCTATCCAACGTTTTCCCTACTGTTGCACTCTCTGGAGTGGGAATAGTAATTCTTACCCCCACGCTATCCAACGCTTTCCCTACTGTTGCACTCTGTGGAGTGGGAATAGTAATTTTTACCCCTACTCTATCCAACGCTTTCCCTACTGTTGCACTCTCTGGAGTGGGAATAGTAATTTGTACCCCTATGCTATCCAACGCTTTCCCTACTGTTGCACTCTCTGGAGTGGAAATAGTAATTTTTACCCCTACGCTATCCAACGTTTTTCCTACTGTTGCACTCTCTGGAGTGGGAATAGTAATTTTTACCCCTACGCTATCCAACGCTTACCCTACTGTTGCACTCTCTGAAGTGGGAATAGTCATGTTTACCCCTACGCTATCCAACACTTTCCCTACTGTTGCACTCTCTGGAGTGGGAATAGTAATTTTTACCCCTACTCTATCCAACGCTTTCCTTACTGTTGCACTCTCTGGAGTGGGAATAGTAATGTGTACCCCTTTGCTATCCAACGCTTTCCCTACTATTGCACTCCCAGGAGTGGGAATAGTCATGTATACCCCTACGCTATCCAAGGCTTTCCCTACTGTTGCAGTCTCTGGAGTGGGAATAGTAATTTTTACCCCTACGCTATCCAACGCTTTCCCTACTGTTGCACTTTCTGGAGTGGGAATAGTAATTTTTACCCCTACGCTATCCAACGCTTTCCCTATTGTTGCACTCTCTGGAGTGGGAATAGTAATTTTTACACCTATGCTATCCAATGCTTTCCCTACTGTTGCACTCACTGGAGTGGGAATAGTAATTTTTACCCCTACGCTATCCAACGCTTTCTCTACTGTTGCACTCTCTGGAGTGGGAATAGTAATTTTTACCCCTACGCTATCCAACTCTTTCTCTACTGTTGCACTCTCTGGAGTGGGAATAGTAATTTTTACCACGACACTATCGAACGCTTTCCCTACTTCTGCACTCTCTGGAGTTGGAATAGTAATTTTTACCCTTACACTATCCAACGCTTTCCCTACAATTGCACTCACTGGAGTGGGAATAGTAATTTTTACCCTCCCGCTATCCAACGCTTTCCCTACTGTTGCACTCTCTGGAGTGGGAATAGTATTTTTTACCCCTACGCTATCCAACGCTTTCCCTACTGTTGCACTCTCTGGAGTGGGAATAGTAATTTTTACCCTCCTGCTATCCAAAACCTTCCCTACTGTTGCACTCTCTGGAGCGGAATAGTAATTTTTACCCCTACGCTATCCAACACTTTCCCTACTGTTGCACTCTCTGGAGTGGGAATAGTAATTGTTACCCCCACGCTATCCAACGCTTTCCCTACTGTTGCACTCTCTGGAGTGGGAATAGTAATTTTTACCCCTATGTTATCCAACTCTTTCTCTACTGTTGCACTCACTGGAGTGGTAATAGTACATGTTTACACTTTCCGCTATCCTACGATAAAAATATTGCATAATTTTCATTAATATTACGTTCATATATATATGTATTAACAAATCAATGTGTATGGTTTATTTTTTTACTTACAATAATTATTTATTAATTTTAAGGTTATTTAAGTATTTTAAGTATGTTTAAGTTAATTATATTTATTATTTCATGAATTTTTAATTACTTTAAAGCATTAAAAAAAAATCGATATTTTGACTAACTATATTTTTTACAATGATATTTTTCGATTCAATATTTTTGTACTTACCTGTTTGAAGATAGGAATTTTATATTTTTTCGCATTCTATATTTTTTACACGATATTATGGTAGTTCTATATTTTTGTCATCGACATTGTTTCAGTGATCCCTTCTGGGGGCATGTCGCAAAGTCAGTATTTCCCTTGCTGAGCAGCCCGATCCCCCTCCTCTCTGGCAGCGTTTTCCTTACGCTTCATTCTCGGGACCTACAAGAAAAACATCAAACACAAAGCGAAGTATTAAAGAATCATAACTTTCAGTTTACTGTAGGATAAGATAAATATATAATTAATACTTGGTTGTATCCTATACTAATCTGATTCCTACTTCTCCAGCAGAGTAGAGCTAGTTCTCTATTTTCCTTTATTGGCTGTTTCTTAAGAGAAATATTAGTTCCTAATTTGTGGAATTGCTTGGTTATCTTATCCCTGACCCAGCACCTAATATTGTTTTTCGTCTTGTCTAGGAAAATACATTTTTTGGTTTTTTTCCTAGTTTCTCAGGATAGTTTACGTTTTATGTTGGTCAAGTGAATCCGAATGCTGGTCTCCATTAAGGTTGGTATGTTTCACTCTTATCACTGTTGAATGCTTAAAATCTGCAGTCCTAGTGTCTAAATTACATACTTCTACCCTTTCGATACCACCACGTCAGTTACACATTCTACTTATTCATATCTTCCCTGTACTATAGCAAAACATTCAACAGGTATCATGCATACATTGTTCATATTTCCAATACAGCACATTTATAGTTTTGGCGGCATACATACCTTTTGTATTTTTACTTATTAGGAACACATGACCTCCCGCTTGACGACCGATTGGATTATACTCCTTCTCCCTTTCCTTATTTTGTTTCCCTTCTTCCCCACCTTCTACTCTTTTGCTTTGACTTTTTGGGCGAAGGAAAGGGAAGTGGGGATTCAGCATCTATTCCTTCCACTTTGTCCCTGCGGAAAACCCAGGTGAGCCTCACTTGAAGCATTTGAAGTAAGTGCATATACAAATATACAATAGTTTGTACAAAGGTAAGCGCATGAACTGAGCTATGATGTTTACAGATAAAAAACAGAAAAGCCAATTTTTTATTAAAACATTTATCTTGTTTTAATATTAAAATAAGAAATATATATTATTTTAATATTAAAACAAGATTAAAAAAATGTGGGGAGGAACATGGCGGCCGCTAGCTAAACGGCCATGGCTCAGTTCTCCCATGGGATTTTGTTCACTTAAAATTATGAGTTCTTGCTATATTTTTAGGTAGAAAAGACATAGACAGTGCATTTCCTAGACCCCCCTCACTTTAATATGCGTGTAGGCATGCTCCTGAACTGGGTTCTTTTCGGCCCCGTATCTCCCGAGCTTTCTGTCGCAGGCGGTGTGGAGAGCAGACCAGGAGGAGCCGGCAATACGAGCCACGGCTGGTGCTGGCGTTGAGAGGAAGCTACCCGATCATGAAGATAATGCAACTCGGCTCAGTTCCTGTTCCAGGTCGTGGGGGCAGAGCCAGTGGCAGTGTCGGCTCGCCCGCGGCAGCAAGTGAGAGGTTGAGTTGTTGTGGGGCCCGTGCATTGGGTGCAGTGGATGCCAGCATTAAGGTAGGGAGTCGTCATCCCTTATTCCTTTCTCCCCTTGAGGGCACCATTTCCAGGAAGAATAATACGGAAGAGCAAATCCCCCCCTGCGCCTGTTTCTGAGCCTGGTGAGTCGACCTCAAAATAAAGGAACTGGGTTGACAATTACTAAGGCATCAGGCAAATGTATGGATGTAAAAGGAGCGCTTAGTATTGGCAGTCTTGGCAGCCTTAGCGGCACGGCAGTAGTAGTGTTAAAGGAGACCCAGGTCCCTAAAGTAAATAGACACACCCTTCGTGCTGGGGCAGTTTGTGACCCTATTAATGTAAAACCGGTCTACCTTCCTCGTGTCTCCAGTTTCTGAAGTAAGGGCTCGCACCAGACCTGGTAAAACTAAGGGGAGCAACTCTGACGAGGGCATTGAGTCTAAATTCAAAAATGGAGATACTGGCAAGAGAAAGGGAAGGGGCAAGAAAGGGTCTCTTACTAAAATAAAAGTAACTCTATCGCTCAAAACATTTTATAAAGTTATGTCAACTACTACAACTTCTACGTCTTCCTCCCAGCCAGCCCCCGTAGGCAATATCATAGAAAATATGAGCCAGGGTGACTCTCCAGGGGCGTCTAGCATTTTGAGCCCTGTAAAGGAAAGGGCTCTAGATATGCAAGTAGATACAGCCCCGGTTATGATGCACCCGTCAGTAAGCCTGTCAAATAGGTACTCAGCATTGGCAGTCAATGATCTTAAAATTCTTTCTATGGAGTCATCTGATGCTTCTAATTCAGCACAACCTGGCATAACAGATGACAATGTTACCACTAATAATGTAGGCACAGCAGACATAGCAGGTAAATCTGACACAACTTCACACTTTGGTGGATATACTTCTCACGATGAAGGATGAAATTGCCTGCAGATTCACGGTGTCCGAAACCAATCAAGCAGAGATGACTAATAGATTTCTAATCTCTGAGGCTAATCAGGCAGCAATTCAAGCCTTCCGTGAGGTATTAACCAAAAGATTGGATGAGGTCACACTAAGAACTGAGGCAATCGAAATGGAAATCCCCAAAATTAAGGACTCCATGCGTTCCACTGAAGCAGAGTTAGTCAAACTGTCTGCTCTGAATAAAGAACTGAAAGAAGACCTTGAACGCTTAGAAAATCACTCTCGGCGGAACCACTTAAGGTTTCTAAATGTACGTGAAGCCCTGGATGGGTCTGACATCAAGGGATTTGTAATATCTGTGTTAATGGGAACAGTTCTAAAAGGAGCACCTGAAGTTGACCTTGTGCATGAAATACAAAGGGTGCATCGCGATCCCTTCAGGAGGAACCTCGCTAAACAAAAACCTAGAAATATCTTGGTTAATTTCTTAATGTATTCAGTTAAGGAACAAATCTTATCCTCCGCCTTAAAAGAAGGCTCCATATCTTTTAACAGCTCTAACCCCTTTTCTTTTCAAATCAGATTGGATATTTCCCATACGACCGGAACTAAACAGTTGGAGTTGGGGAAAAGGTCGGAGGAGTTGAATAGTTTTGGGGCCAAGGCACAGTTGAAGTTCCCAGCACTACTTCGTGTGATGTGGAACAATCATATATATCAGATAAAATCCGGTGAGCAGGCTGACGTTCTTATTGTAAAGATTAAGATGAGCGGGGGAAGATGGGGGGGTGGTGAGTAAATGGAGAAGTTTTTGATTTTACTGACAAATACACTACTAGCAAGAATTCAGTCAGTTTAGTTCTTGTATCCCAACGGTGGAGAGGGGCCGAATAGGTTTCGCCTATTGGAAGGAAGGGTTCCTCATGGGAAGAGAGGGCACTGAGTGTTCGGGGAGGGGGTTCACATGGGTGGGGAGCAGTGGGTAAAAAATGAAAAAATCAACCTCATCTCACCTTAGCTATAAGAATATCTCGGTAAGTAGGGGTGATAGCCATACAGGTAAATCAGGTAAATGGCAGGAAACCAAGGCCTAGGGGACAGAAAGATCATCTTTGTTTCTTGTAACATGAATGGGTTGAGGTGTCCCCGAAAGCAAAGCTTAATTTTTAAAAATCTGGAACTCTCTACTGCCCAAGTTTGTTTATTACAGGAGACACAGACAGACGTCTCATAGTAGAGGTGTAGCAATCTTGGTTAAATATGGCGTCCTTTGTTCCATAAAAAAATCACAATCAGACTCTTCTGGAAGGTGGCTTCTGGCTTAATTGGCATTAGAGAACGTAGACTAAGGGGCCGATTATGATGGCGGACGGACCTGAGTCCGTCCGCCACCATAGAGTAGGAGGGAACCTCCGCATGGCCTGCGGAGTTCCCTCCTGTGCAATTAGGATGTGACCACCACCCTGGCGGTCACATCCTCTATTTTTACCATTGCGGCGAGTGCGGCTTCAAGCTGCATCCGCCGCAATGGTAAAAATGCATACATTGCATTTGTATGCAGAAAGCGGCAGGCACCGTACGGTGCCTGCCGATTTCAGCATACAAATGCAGAGGGGTACCCTAGGTACCCCCCATGTGCACCCCCCACCCCCCCTTCACCCAGGGGACCCGCAACGGGCCCCCGCAGTAAAGTTACACATGCTTTTCCACGGCGGAAAACCTACTGCGGAAAAGCATTTTTCACAGGCCATCCTAATATGGCTGACGGTGTCTGAGAGACACCGTCACCATATTAGAGCTTTTCCGCCGCGGTTGTAAGCCAACCGCGGCAGAAAAGCGGCTGACGGAAACCAGGACCCACCAGCCATCCTAATGTGGCGGTGGGTCTTTGGTGTGTCCGCAGAGGATTTTCCGCATCCTCCGGGTCGGCGGTAGCTTCCGCCGGCCCGGAGGATGCGGAAAATCCTCCATCGTAATAGGCCCCTCAGTGTGTGCCTTGTTTTATGGCCCAAATGTAGACAATCTGACCTACATATGTAAATTGCAATCAATACTGACTTTGGAATCCCCTCCTTATGTTATGGGTGGGGATGTTAATGTCCTGTTGGATCCATCAAAAGACAGGTCTAATTTGAGTCCTTATATAGGAGCCCCAAAGATACATTGTGCATTAATGAATATGATACACGAAATAGATCTGGTCGATGTATGAAGGGCCTGGAAGGGAGATCAACTGAGTTTTACGTTCTGCAGTAGCCACTCCTATAGGATTGATTATATATTTAGAGACAGATCGACCTTGAATGACCTAGAGGGGATTTCTGTTATGCCAAGTCACCTCTCAATTCATGCACCAGTGCAATTTTTATATCAGAACAAAGGGTTACAGTTGCAGCCAAGATGGGTGTTGAATAGGGCCAAGCTTCTCGACCCGGAAGTTAGTGAGGCTGTGAATTCTTCCTCTTTAAAATTCTTTTCTTTAAATATGGGCTCCACAACTATGGATTTCATTTGGGATGCATATAAGGCTAGCCTAAGGGGGAGGTTCCATGGCATTATTTGCTCTAAGAACAGAGTTGAGGTTGGGGCACTAAAAAGTATTGAGGGGAAAAAAAGTCAGTTGCAGAATGAGAGGAATGGATTACGTAATGTGGACTCTGAGAGTCTCTCGCAAGTCCTGAAGGACTTGGGTGAGGCAAGACAGGAGTATAGAGGCAAATTAGATGCAAGCTGCAGAGCGCAATGGAACTCTAGAAATATGTAAAACTTTGAATATGGGGAGAAAGCAGGAGCCTTATTGGCCTGGAAAACCAGAGCCGATCGTACTAGGAATAACATCAAAGAACTAATAGTAAATAGCAACGGGGAGACATCAAGCAGTATTGAGGACATGCAAACTTGTCTTCTTTGACTTTTTTCGGACCTCTATAAAGAGTTCCATTCGATCATGGTTGAGTAATAATCTGATGTCCTCCCTGTCAGAGGAGAGTAGGAACAACTTAGACACCCTCTGGAGGAAATAACTGAGCAAAATATTAAATCAAAGAACAACAAAGCTGCAGGCTCTGATTCACTTCCAAGTGAAGTATATAAACTTCTTGCAGAGGAGTTTATCCCTGTATTGGGTACTATGTTTAACTCAGTTTATTGTCCCACTGGCAGGGTCTTGGAAGGAGGCAACAATTGTTCTGATTCTGAAGCCAGGCAAGGACCCCCTAAAGGCGGATTCATATCATCCAATCTCCCTGCTAAATGCCGATTATAAGATCTTGGTGGGTATATTGGCGGGGAGATTGGCAAAACTGGTCCCCAAGTTGGTACATACAGATCAGAAGGGTTTTGTTGCAGGAAGGTACATCCAGGAGCAGACACAACTGTTAATAGGTAACATCGACCTAGCCATTCTGAGATCCGATCCTTTGGCCGTGGTTGCCTTGGACGCGGCCAAAGCATTTGATAGAGTCTGCTGGGTGTACCTTTGGGAAGTATTGGAGGTAATGGGATTCGGTCCCATTTTTATCCAAACCCTGCGAAACTCTTACCAGGGAGCCTCTGCTCGGATTCTTTTAAATGATTATTAACTTCGAGTTTTAACATTCAAAGAGGAACCAGGCAGGGTTGCCCGATTTTGCCCCTCCTATTCAATATCTATATAGAACCTCTGGCACAAGCCATGAGATTAGATAAATCAATCTATCCCTTTAGGTCTGAATATTATAGTTCCAAAAATAGCTCTCTATGCAGATGACTTGATATTATATACGAGTGATCCTGAGGTGGTAATCCCCCGGGTGGAGGAGCTATTGGTTGGATTTGGGTCCCTGTCTGGTTACTCAGTCAACATATCAAAGACAGAGGTAAGGTGTTGGAACTTGGATCATTTGGCAGGAACAGTCAGTACAGAGTTTAGATACTTGGGGATTTACATTGTTAAAGATCTGGAAAAAATTCCCCAGATTAATCTTAACAGAGTCACCAAAGAAATAGATTGCCTTTTTAGTACATGGAGGAATCTCCCCTTAACCATTTACGGGAAAACCAATTTGGTACAGATGGTCATTCTCCCTAAGCTTTCCTACCTATTCACCACTATACCTCTAAGGTTTCTGAAAAAGAGCATTAGTAAGGTGCAGAGTAAGATCAGGAGTTTTGTGTGGGGGACAAGGGGGTCCAACTGGCCTGGAATAAACTTAGACGCATACTAAACAAAGGCGGGATGGCCCTTCCAGATATTAGTCTGTATGCACTAGCATTCCAGTTTAAAAGCATTTGGATACTACTTGTGAAACCAGAGGGGTCAGATTGGGGTAAGTGGCTGGGAGAGCTGAAGGAGGTGGAGGCAGTGAGGCCTTTCTATATAAGTTTGGTTCCCCAAAATTCTTTAAGCGGGTACGCCTGAAGGTTCTAAGGGCAGCTTTGGAGTTGTGGCACAGGGTGAGACTCAGTTGGGGGATAGGCTGCTATTGTGACCTCGCCCCTGTTTGGGACGCACCCGGAACCCCGGGCTGCCTAAGAGACAGTTTGGCGTTGGCGTTTGGTGGGTATTACTACTTGGAACGAGCTGGTGGATTCCGAGGGGGTTCACCCATGGGAATATTTGAGAGCTAGGATTGGTACAGGGTTCTCTAGATTTAAATATCTACACTTAGTGTCATGGTATGATGCAGACAAATGGGAAGTAATAGGGAATGGGGAGATCGAAAGGTTGTGTCAATCCAACCTCCCAATAAGGAGGGAAATCTCAGTGTGGTATCACCATCTAATAGAAGCTGAAGATTTCGAGATTCCTTCCTTAGAGGCGACGTGGAACCCCCTTGAACCCTCAATAAAGTCCCTTTTTGAGCATTTACTAATGGTATTAAACAAGTACATCAAACCCGCCTGTCTGAAAAAGATTTTTTTTTGTTATCAATAGACTCTACTACACCCCTGCAAAGATACCCAAGTTCGCTCCAGTACCACTTCCCAAATGCCCCAGATGCCTGTCACCTCTAGCCAACGACCTACATGTCTTTTTGAGTGTCTGGAACAGGAAATATTTAGATAGAGGTGGGCGACTCTCTCCGGGATATCTTTAAAACCAATATTGTTGTTAGTCTGCCACTAGTCCTTTTTGGGGATGATGGCTTATTTTGTCAGACGGCCCCATAGGCACATAGAGGTCTACTATTATATTTGGGTTTATTAGCGCGGAGAGAGATCTGCAAGAAATTGAAAGATCCCTTTCCACCAAAAAGGGAGAACTAGCTTAAAGGCTTGTTTGCTATGGCCCGGCTGGAATATGAAGGTGTAGAGGATAAGCCATTAAACATCTGGCATCCGTTTATTAGTTGGGGTCGAAACCTACGATTAATATAGCTGGTCCTATGATTACACCAAGTTCCCTCACAAAAGGGATTGGTCAGGGTGACCTAAACGAGTACGGTAAGCCGGGAGGCCTACAGATCGCAACAGCGGCTTCAAACGCCCGCAGCGGCTTAAAAGGTGAGATGAGGACCAAAAAAAAATAAATTATTAAAATAAGAAATTTAGGAATCAAACTTCTGTTTCAGGAGCTCCAGTATATGGCATACACATATTTTGCGCTGCAGCAAGGATTGTTTTGCTGCCTGCAAAGAATAATGAGTAATGGGTTTTAAGCATTTTACATAAATATTTTTTTTTCACTCGTTAGAATACATTGTTTTTTAATATTCATGATCCTGATTTATTTTTTAGGGCTGGGTCTTTTTGGGGTTCTTATGGAAGGTCTTGTGATAGTTTTAGGCTTCTTTTTAAGGTGTGTTGTGCTTTCTTAGTATTTCAAACCTGGCAACAGAGAACAATATACAAGCAACAGAAACCAGCAACAGCAACCAGGGAATGTAGACACATGCATGATATGGTATCTGGGCTCCAGATCCCTCACACGTTCAGTAGGCAATTGGTGCTTGGGGGCACAGTGATTTGGGACACTTGCTGGGGTTAAATTGAGTAATACATAGTAATTGGACTTCTGTGGAATGAGGAATTGAAAGTAGGGGACTGGTAAGAAATGAATCTGGATAATTCCTAGGTGGCGTTCCCTTTGCTGCCTGTGATTAATCACCCATGTTCTTAGTATTCACCCAGAAGAGTGGGTTTCAAGCATAGATGCTTATTGGTCCTTTCAGAAATTAGGTTACTAATTAAGGAGGGTTAAACCCTTCTCATGCAGCAACCATATTGCTTCCCAGACTGAAGTCACAAGCAAGCTCTATATTAGCCTAAGCTCACTCTTGGGTAGCTTGGCTCAAAGCAGACACGTTACCTCTGAGGCAATGCGTAAAGTATTTGTACAACAATTCAAACAGTACCACAGTGACAACATACTACAAAAGAATCCCACAACAGTAATAAAAACATAGAGTGATTTGTAAAGAATACAACAAAATCAAAATGATATTGAGTTTTAAACAATGCCCTAGAGATTGCCCCTAATAAAGTAGATAGTATAGTTGCCTCCTTCTATATTAGAACTTGAGAACAGCCTATACCCACTTCTGCACCCGCATAATGATAGTGCAGGAAATGTAGGGTTGGATTTAGGTGTTATGCCTGCAGAGCAAGTCATTAATAATATTGCTGGTGAAGTCACAATATTTCGGAATCCCAATACCCGCCCACTCAGGCTGCTTTCATGGAACATTGCTGGCATCTCCTCGAAACTATCGGTGAAGACATTTGACATTATCTGGCCGAGGAAAAACTGAAGCAGGGATGATGTCACTATGGACGGATACTGTTCATTTAATGTCCGTGTAAAACCATCACCTGCAGGGAGGGCAAAGGGAGGTTTAGTGACCTTGAATTCAGTCAAATATGAGTTGATAAAGATAGAGATATAACTGACTCTCCTTGGTACCAGCTTATTCTGATTTCAAATATGATTGACGCCACACTATTATTGCTTCACTGGCACTACAATATGTTTGATCCACAACATTGTGGGGTTATTAACAACCTTAAAGATGAAATTAATAAAGTTGTGGTCAGATTTTTCCCACTGTGCATAATGTGGGTAGGTGATTTTAACTGTACACTATGTCAGCGCTGTATGCACAAAGATTGTGGGATTGTAGATACTGTAGATCAACCTTTGTGCCACTTTAAGTATTCCCCACAGGGCAAAGTACTAAATACCATCATTGTAGTAAATGATTTATGCTTGATTGATACCTTGGTCTGTATTCCTTCTGTCCAGCTTCCAATGTATCAGGGTGGTGGTAGAGCCAGCACAATTGATTGTATGTTGATATCTAGTAAGTATGCATGTTGTGTAGTTAGTTTTGCAGTCGAACCAAACCCTGCTAGTGACAATAATCCCCTTACTGCTTCCATGCATGTTATTGCACAGAAGGGTAGGGGTGATAATTATCCATTAAATCACAATTGCAATCATGGGGTTAGGTTAAAGTGGCGCTCAATACATCCCTCCAAATTTGAGGAGGTCAATATCAAAGCAAATCTAAATCAAGTCATCACATGCTTAGTTTATGACTTCCATCCTGATGCTATAATACAATGCTTTGAATCAATGTGTAAAGATGTGGCTAAAAATCTAACTAAATCATTGAGGAGACAGGATTCACCGGAAATAACATGGTTTAATGCTGAGTGTTCCATGGCGTAAAAGGATCTGAAGAAAGCTCTGCATGCAGTCCCCCACGATAGGGTCTTGATCAAGACTGTTAGACAGACCTACAGAAGTGTAATTAAGCCTAGGAAGACAAACTGAGAAGACTGGCCTGGGAAGGTCTTGAAAGATCCAGCGCTCGCAAGGACTCCAAGAGTTTCTGGGAAGTAATAAATCGTCCCCTTCTTTCTAATGAAACAATGGACTCAACTATAACAGGGGAAGCTTGGGAGTCCCATTTTCTGAGTATATTCAACCCAAAGGGTGTCTCATCACAAGAGCAAAGGGATGAGATAGTCATTAACAAACTGCATACCAACTAAGTTTATCCATGTCTTTAAGCGAGGTCAAGGGATCCCTAGCAAAGGGTATTTCCTCGAAAACCCCAGACCCAGATGGGGTGCCATTGGATTTATTTAAAAGCAATCCTCATCTTTGGGCACCTCTGATGCTTAATGTTTTTAAAGCAGCAATAGTGGGTCGTATTCCATTATCATGGAAAAAAGCAGTAGTGGTACTGATCTTTAAAAAAGGTAACAGGATTGGCCCCACACGCAATAGGCTGATTTCTTTAATTGACGCCACGTGCAAGGTAATTGGGAGGGTAATCTTTGCACAGCTGGTATCATGGGCCAATGCCTTTGGACTCATATTGAATACTCAATATGGCTTCAGGAGGGGGATGGGAACAAATGAACAGTGCCTCAACTTGCCCATGTTCATGGGCAAGTACATGAGGGCGGGGGGGTCAACCCACCTGACCTTCATGGACTTGTCCAGTGCTTTCGATACAGTGAGCTGGGGGAAGTTGTGGACACTGATGGAAAAAATGTGTTTCGAAGAACCCCTCATTACCCTATTGCACAGGCTACATGCTTCTACCACTGTAGTTATTCACTTTGGCCAAGGAGGAGGGAAGACCCATTGCCTCTACTGAGGGGGTACGCCAGGGTTGCATTTTGGCCCCTTTTTTATTCCTAATATATACAAATGGATTGGAATTATTCCTGGTAGAACAGAAATTAGACTTCCCAAGTATAGAAGGCAAACGGGTTCCATTTCTGTGACATGCTGATAATATAGATTTGATGGCCTTAACGGCCAATAGAGCAAACCCAAAGGAGATGATGGACGGAGTGTTGAACATTGCTAGCACTCACACCCAGTCAACTGATCTGGGTTTAATCCATCATCATTCTTTAGCGCACTCCACCACCCTAATTCAGACATGGCCATAAGCAAATCAGTCTGACCTGTGCCTCATGAGAACAGTCCAGCCCGAACTGCCAAGCCACGTCTTCCCTGGACCGGAAAATAGCATCCTTGGACCGGTTTCGGACTCACAGCCCTCTTCAGCCAGGCTATCTTGAATCCAGTGGCAAAGTGAGCAAGGGACCAACGTCTGGGCATACCCTGCCAATTTAGGGCGAACAAAGCAAAACCAAAGGGGATGATGGACAGAGTGTTGAACATTGCAAGCACTTACCCCCAGTCAACTGATCTGGGTTTAATTTATCATCATTCTTTAGCTCACTCTGTCAACCCAGTTCAGACATAGTCATATGCAAATCAGTCTGACCCTGTGCCTCATGGGAATAGTCCAGCCCGAACACCCAAGCCATGTCTTCCCTGGACCAGAAATAAGCATCCTAGGACCGGTTTCCTCCTCACAGCCCATATCAGCCAGGCTACATTGAATCCAGTGGCAAAGTAAGCAAGAGACCCACGTCTGGGCATACCCTGCCAACTTAGGGCGAACAAAACAAAAGCAAAGGGGATGATGGACGGAGTGTTGAACATTGATAGCACTCACCCCCAGTCAACTGATCTCGGTTTAATTCATCATCATTCTTTAGCTCACTCCACCACCCCAATTCAGACATGGCAATATACAAATCAGTCTGACTCTGTGCCTCATGGGAACAGTCCAGCCCGGACTGCCAAGCCGGGCTGCCATGTCTTCTCTGGACCGGAAACAGGAATCCTGAGACCAGTTTCGGACTCACAGCCCTCATCAGCCAGGATATCTTAAAACTGTTTGAATGCTTTCACTGAATTTATGATGGAATTGGACCTAAAGATACATTTTTGCAAATTGTTTTTTATGTTATGTGGTTCCAATCAAACTGAAACAAGAATGTTTATAGTAAAGGAAACAATCATTGATAAGGTGCCAAATTTTACCTATCTGGCAAATGTTTATAATAATAAATTTAATTGGAACCATTTAATTGTGGCTAGGGTTCAATACACCAGCAGAAAAATAGAGGGGCTGTTTCGCTTTGCTTGCAAGCTTGGACATAAGCCATTAGCAGAAATGTTAACTTGATATAAAACAAAATGTCTGTCAGTAGTTACCTTTGGGGCAGGAGTATGCGGTTACCCTAAAAGTTCCCAGATTCAGATTTTAAAGAACACATTATAAAAAAGATATTGGCGATTCCTAGCAGTTCCTCAACACTTTTTTGTCACTCTGAAGTGGGTCCGGATTATGTAAACAAAAGGATAAATATCGCCCCATTGACTTTATGGGGGAAAATCTGGACTTAAGAGGACTTACTATTTTTGAGGAGTATCCTTAGAGGTTGTATGAATCTTGATAACGCAATGTCACTCCCGTGGCTTTGTTATGTCAAAGATACATTTTATAAAATAGGCTCAGAAAAATACTATGATAATCCCAATAGTATCCAATCCAATATGAAACTGGTTATAAAAAATGCATATTGCATTGAATTAGGTATGTCTAATCAGGATTGTGGAATTCTGGATCGCGTGCTGTCGCAGGGATTCCGTTCTCATACAGAACTGTGCATAGAGACGTGGAACCTCATTGATTTAGGGTGTGTCAAAACTCACCTTAGTATCCAAAATCCCCTACCAGACTAGCTACAGTGTCTCTTTGGTTATTACAAACTCCCAATGTTTAGACAAACCAGAAGATGGACTTAGTGCACCTCAGGTTATGTGGAACACATGAACACTCTTTCGTTATACAATCATTTCAATCCAGAACAAGGAGTAAATGAGGACGCGTTCACATTTGAAATAGTTATTTACTAATGCAGTGTTCTTAAACGCAGTATCTTAGCTAATACAAGCAAACTTATTATAAGAAATAAAGTAATCAGCATAGTTACTAGTCCATAGAATACAAAAGGTGAAAGCATGTTAAAATGCTAAAAAGAATAGGGTTAAACATCACCTAATTCTCACCCTCCCTAGCTAGTATATTATATATTATATCTAAGAGTGTCTCTTTGGGATTTAGCTGGGTGGGCCCATACCTCAGATCCTAGTGGCAAGGGATCACATTATCTTCCACCAGCTCTCTGCATGCGAAGCACCATCAAGTGTGTGTGTATGCTGTGTGCAAAGCAATATAAAACGCACCTAAAACCAGAATTTGGTTGCATGCATGTTATGTCTAGGAAGGTGCGAAGATCAGACCTCACAACAACCACTGTGTCGAGATATCCTTGAAGGCTTCAGCACTCGCTGTACAGACGCAGCTCACCAAGCAAGGCTGATATCAGAGAAACAACATATTATTCTCGTGTAAATCAAAACACTCTACTAGGCTCAAAGCTAAAGCAACAGTTATGTGTCGTGTGCAGAAGCAGCAGAAAGGTAAAATGGCGTTTAAACTCCTAATAAGCTCATGCTAACTTAACACAGCATATAGGCAAAGCCTATCTATATGACACCCTCCCATGATCCGAGCACTGATAAGGTAAGATAAGATAAGATAAGGAGTTCATTTTTGAAAAGCAGAGTTCAAGAACGATACTCAGTTCAAATTAGAGTAAGTGAGAAAAAAATATTTTCATCACCCAAAAAAACATAATCTCACCAACATGACAATTTAGTGTTTACCTTGATCAAAGTCAATAGGTCTGGGACATCAAATTTTTTCCATAACTTCCCAAAAAAAATAATGAAAAAGTCCAACGTCAACAAGGGCCTTGATAGGTCTCAGCCTAGCACTGAGTATGCAAAATAAGCAGCAACAGCTTGCAAACAATTAAGCCATCCAATTCAATAGTGGGAAAGAACATACATGCTCTTCAATTACCGGAGCCTCTAGCACCATCAGAGGACAACTCGGTGGGTTCTCAATGAATCTATGTGCCAAGAAATCTTGCGCCGCTGCGAATATATTCCAATGACCCAGTACTCCATGCATTGCTGCCAAGGCCATAATCCCTTCGTCAGAACAAAGCAACTCATGAGCAAATAAGGGGCTCATGAGTTGATTAAAATCCACGTCAGGGGACACCATATTGCAGAGACACAAATCCAGGGCCCAGTAGAAATCGCAGCTCAGGCAATGAAAGACAGGCTGGACACATGTGAAATAGAAAAATCGAAACGATAATCCATATACTGCGCTAAAGGTGGCGAGCGGCAGCGTGCCATAGTATTCAAGCATCCTGTTGCGAAACAGCGCCAGCCGCAACAGCTCGTCTTGGAACACAAGATGTGCATCCATTTTTAATAAAACAAAATAGCACCAGAACGCCTGCAGCCAGCGCCAGTAAAACGGGAAATCCACCAAATAGGCTGGAAAAAATTGAATGGAAGAAAGCAGGAATGACTCCAAATATCTTTTGAAATGAAGTCACAAGACTGCCGCTAACTACTTAAAAAAAATGCGCCAGCCCCAATGTGGAGGATGCATTAAAGAATATATGAATCAGCTCACTGGAATGCAATGCTAGGTCAGTATTTAATAAAGCATGCACCTCTGTGCGGGTGTTTGCTACGTGAAGGGCAAATGTTTCACGAGCAGATGTCAGGGCAACTTCTTTTTGTTACAATAGGGCTCTTATTCGACTCATCCCATTGAACTCTGCTTTCAAGGTCGGAATCCTCAGCCAGATGGAAACATCCAAGTTCCCATGCGTGGGTACAAAACATTTTTACAGCAAACCACACGTTCACTGACTGTAACGACATAAGCAATGCCTTTTATTAACCCACAGCAATCTTCATTATTTAAAAATAAATAACTGCCGTTTGCCAGTAATGTAAATGTGGGGACGATAGCGGGCACGGGGTACCTTTCAAAACACAGGCTAAATTAGGCTATTCTTGATTGCAAGAGCCGTTTAATTGAATATGTCTACACATTAATGAGTGATCTGGTGTTTCGGTGCACTCTTGACCTTTCAGATAAACTTCCTTTCCCTCCCTAAGGCATCTGTATGTAAAAGGAAGCGACCAGGCTTCATGGAGATAGGAACTACCAAGAGGCTAGTATCTACCAATGGCAAAATATTTCATACAATTTGTAAATTTGAAAAGAGCAAATGGTAAAGTTATTAACCCGTGGATAAGACACGTTGCAGCAGTGGCCTCTGCCACAGAGAATGGTAAAGACTCCAATCGTTCAATGTGTAACATGGAAAAGGATGCATCTCTCATTGAAAGCAACCGCTGATTGTCAGTCAAATTAAATGGGGCAAATAGAGACGAGACATTCATGTAATTCCAAGGCACTCTCCCCGACTTAAGTGTCTGCAGGGTCCACGCAAACTGCATAATAGAACGCAATTGATTTTGACCATGGTATAACACAGACACTTCATCATGTACAATATCAACAACAGATGACACAATATTATCCAACGTGTAAATGCGGGAAGAAAGCGTGTTAATGCTATTATCTACAACTGCAAGCACTTTTTCTAAGTTAGCTTGATCAACAGCCCTAAGGCGGGTAGCCGCCTCAATCTGTGATGTTTTCCAGATTTCATTATAAACCGCATATATCCATCTTTTTGATCTACCACTAGAAATACTTCTACATCATAGCTGCGACTGATTGATCTTTTAAGCTGCATGAGGATCCTTCAAGGCTGCCCCCACTCACAAAACTATAAACAACAACAGCCTCAACCTAATTACACTAAATCCTCACGTGGATGACAATCTAAGGGTTTTCAATACCTTTCTCAATTCCCTTGATTGTGATTCCTTACACTACTCTGATGTGTCACAGTGTATCGCTAGCTACTTTTACTCTAAAACAACAAATACAACCATCCAGGCTAAGTCCCACCTTTCACCAATGAAAAAAAGTATGTGAAAAGAGAGAGAGTACCTCACGGTAGAACCACCAAAGGGGTTGCTGACTGTTACACGTCAATTTACCCACTTCTCATCACTGGCGACTCTCTCTCTAAGTGTAAAAGAAAATGAAGACAGTGTTTGTTCTCCTTTTAGAGAACCATAACATAAATGTGGTGAAAAAAGTGCTAGTAAGACAGAATAACTGTGCTTACTATTACGTGTGTGTGCCCTCTGAACCCCTGTGAGAATTAGTAAACATAATTCTCACCATTAAAAACTGGTAAGGCTTGCTGGCCAACCAAATTTTATTCCAAGCTGCAAGCCTACCTAATTAAAAATGGTTCCCTTCAAACCATATTCAATTCATTGTTTCCAACATGTTTCATTGCTACACCATATCGCAACTTCATCAGGGCTAATAGGCGTTCAAGTTCTTATTCTTCACTTTAGAATTCACTTCAAACCTGACGGTTGCAGAGTCACAGCATACCTGCAACCATCCTCAATTGGACCAACGTGTCACTTGATCGCGTGTCCCCGGAAAGACCGTCCACTTTCTGGCCCTCCGTGCCACGTCCCACCAGCGTGTTAGAAGCTCCAGCTTATATTAGAGTACACCAAGTCAGTGTGAGGGAATAGTGACAACAGTTCGGCAAATGTATCCTTCATTAGGATTTCCAGCCTGCCCCAGTTAGTGTGCCCAGGTAATTTCCACCACAGTGCACAATCAAGAGGTGAGGAGCTCGGAAATCCACAATGGTTTTAATCAAAGCCAGCAATTGATGACACTTTAACCCTCTCCGACCAAACCAAGAAATCTCCACATTTGGCAAACCCAAGACCCTGTCAATATCTCTCTTTTAGCAGCCTATTTAGCCCAAAAGACATAGCTTTGGATAACAATCCACACTCTAAGCATTTTGAATTGAAGGAGAAATAGCAGTTAGGAGAAGACTGGAGCTGAATGAGGACGTTTTCCAAATGGAAATCAGTTAAAATTGAGTTTTTTTTAAAAGATATATTTGATAGGCTGATGTCAGCATGTAAGTATATAAAATTTGGTAGTGTGTTGGATGCATTCACAAGAAGTGTTTAAACAGACATGGATATTCTTTTGAGTCCGTGGAGTAAACCTCAACTGTCGCATCTGATTTGAAAGAAGGATGGTCCTTCTAGAATGTGCTATTGTGCTATGAACATGTGACCTACTGGTTCCACTTGGTTGCTACACACAATCAGCTAAGAGTGTAATGGGCGGAAGGGGGTTAAAGAGACAGAACTCAAAAAGTTGAGGGGTTATGACACAATTTAAGTAATGATAAACTTTAATTTCCAACTCAGGACTATGTAATAAACTTGTGTGCAGTATTTAAATCAAAAACACTTAAGCTAAGTATAGGTTTAGAAGTTTTCTTCAAGATTAATCTGCGATGATCATGAAAACATCCCAGGACAGGAAACAATCAACAATTTAATAATATCATTTGCTGCCTTTCTCATGATTGAGTTGAAAGTTGGAGAGGCTGCCATTTTATAGTTTCCTGTGTATGAGCGTGGTGTACCATTCTTGTGCTTAGTTTTTACAAATCCTAACAGTGTCAAAACTATCCAAAAATAACTAAAACAACAATATAATCTACAACATTAATTCACTGGTATGTAAATAACATTTTAATTATTTTAAAAAGTGACATTAGAAATTAAGATGTGTATGGGAGTTTGGTCAAAAAGAGTATCACAGTGATATGAAAAAAATATGTCGGATGAACTGTATCTGGCACAGTGTATGTGTTTAAGATGTTAGTACTAAATATTTTTAGAAGTAAGAGAAGTATGAATTAGTGCCCCTTTATTCCATTGAGTACTGTATAGAAAAACAACAGCATAGTATTGTTGAAAGTTACAACAAGGAATGTATTTAAAGCTAAGAATGTTTTAAATGTCTAAGCATTAATTGCATTCTGTGAATTGCACTACTTTTAGTCACATTATTAAACAGGAGTAGGGTAGTCACGAATAAAAGATAAGAATATGTGCTGCACCTGTAAATGAATTATAACGTAGTAATACTTTCTAGGTATGTATTAGAAAGTGTTTGTCAATGTGGTTTTTAACTCATATGACTGGTTTGCATATGTTTAGATGGTGAGATATGGTTTTTCTCGTTGCAGAGAGTTACATGTACGATGAGACTCTTGAGTTTACGTAAGGATGTAGAGAACTATATATTTTTGGAAAAAGGGCCTGAAGGTGTAAATCTATTGTGCAATCACATATATGTTTGCATGGTGAGCTAGGTTATTTAAGATGGTTGAACATTTCATGTATATGGTGAGGGTGGTGTATTTTTTTTAACATGTGTTTAAAATTGAGGAGGGTTAATAGTGCAGAATGTCTGTTGAGAGTTCTTGTGCTAGCTTCACATGGTGTGCATTTTTTCTTCGAGAAATGCTGAATACATATTTTAAAGTGGCAATAAATATTTGAGAAATTTTGTAGGTATGCCATTAAGAAAAGGCTTTGTACTTTTAAAATGTACTGATGCATGTGCACGCTGAGTAACAGAGCAATGTATGCTCCTAGAGAGCCATGTATCCAATTACATATCAAGTGTGATATCTAGACTTTGCTCACATATAGCTCAGCAGAAAAAGAAAGATAGACTAAAACAGGTAGTTTGATACTGACAGAAGAACTAAAACAATGAGTCACCGATATATTCACAACTATTATGTATCTAACAGCAATGGAGGTATTTTCACAGTCAGTCAGGCACTACTAAGGCACTCACCCAATTACCCAGACACTACTCATGTAATCATAAAATCACTCACACACTATCCGCACATTTATTCAATCACCCATGCACTGCACATGTACTCTTCTAATCACACAGGCAACACATATGCGATCATTGAACTATGGAAGCACTACCCATGTGTTAATCCAATCACCCAGGCACTAACCGTTCACTTATACAATTACCAAGGCTGTACCTATGCACTCATTCAAATACCCAGGCACAACCCATGTACTCATTCAAATACTGAGGGACAGCCCATGCACTCATCCAATTACACATGTAGTACCGTTGCAGTGAACCTATCACCCATCCAGTACCTATGCACTCATTGAATTGCTGAGGCAATATTCTTGCACTAATACAATAACCCCAGCAGTACACTTGCTTTCATCTAATAGCTCAAGCTTTAGCAATGGATCATGCAATCACTCAGACTCTAGTCATGCACTCATCTTATCAGCCAGGTACTACTGATGAACTCATTTAATTATCCAGGAATTATTTATGTATTTAAATATTCACCCAGGCACAACCTGTTCACTCAAACAAAAACACATCGGCATGAGCCATGAACTCACCCAATCACTGAAACACTACTCATGCACTCATCTAATCTGCCAAGTGTTTTGCATGCCCTTAAACAATCTCATACACACTATCCATGCACACTATACATCACATATATGCTATGCATACACTCCTGCAATCATCCAGGCACTAAAATGCCACTCAATTAAATATGCATGTCTTGAATTATTGAGGCATTAGTCAGGCTCTTAGCTAATAATTCAGACTCCACTCATGCTCTCATCTAAACACCCAGATATCAGTGATATAGTAATGCAAACATGCAGGCAGCAGCTATACAGATATGGAACGACCCTTGGAGTTCCTACATAATTAGGTAATTATTAAGGCACTACCTGTATCCTATGGTAATTATATAGGTACTACCTATACACTCATTCAATCATCTAGGGAGTATTGATGTACTCAAGCACAAGCACAGGTATTTAAAAGTTTTAGTGAGGAATATGAAGTCTTTCAGAAACATTTGGTGGAATATATATGCAGCCTGTCACACACTCGTTCCATATACTCGGGAGAGTTAGCAAGCTATATCCTCTGATAGAGATTAATGTGCAGAATTTTATATGCAACATTTCCCAAAATGTTAATCTGATACATTTAAGTAGAAAGTTCTGAGGTACTAAATGCACCAGTTACACAGTGATAGAGAGACACACAAATTGCGCTTATGCTGTGTTTTCAGATTTACAGTATTGAGACACTGTATGTACTTCTACACTGTGGTTGATGTTCATTTTAAAATGTACTGTAGAAGGGATGAACTGGCCTTTCTCCATGTCTAAGTGAGTACTGAGATATAGTGCAGCTGTGCTGTAAGAGAGGGTGCTATAATGTTAAAAGATAACTAGTAAATACAATGTTCTGGTTTGCTTTGGGTTTGGTATATTAAAGTAAGTGCATTTAGTTATACAGCTATGGTCATGAGTAGATTGGAAACAGTAAGGTAACATAAAAGCTATGTTTGTATTATGTGCAAGTCATTAGTAAAATAGTTGGTACATTGGCTAGAGTGAACATAAATTTAGACTTTTTTACAGAATAATATCTACATAAATACAGACAGAATGCCTAAAAATGTTCAGAGGAAAAAAAGCAACAAAAGCAGAACAGAAAGAACAATTTGAGGGTGCTATAACGTTAAAAGTTAACTACTAAATAAAGTTTTGTGTTTTGCTTTGTGTTTGGTATAATGAAGTTAGTACATGTAGTTATACAGCTATGTTCATCTGTAGCTTTAAGACTGCTACATAACATAAGAACTGTTTTTGTATTATGTTTATGTGGGTCAGTAGTAAAGTAGTTGGTACGTTGACTGGAATCAAAATTGGAATATAACTTTTTTTAGAGAACAATATCTAAATTAATGTAAACAGTCAGAATGCCCATAAAAGCTAGGAGGAAAAAGCAACAGACGCAACTAGATTATCTATGCAGAATTGAGACACAAAAGTGGCAAAATGCATGAAAAGTGGGTAGAGAAAGGAGAGGTTTTTGTAAGAGGACAAAGTCATGTCTTAAAAATATATGTGGACACCTGCAAAGATTACAATATAATACAAGAACAGGAAAGAATGCAACAAAGATGGACATACCTTAACCAGGAGACAGAAGCAGTTTAAGTAAATCAGAGCCAAGATGTTTTGTAGTAGAGTGGTTGTAAATCTACTGAAAAATATGAAGAAGTATAGAAGAAGGAGAGAGGCACTATAACAGAAAGAAAGAGTTAAGAGGGTAGTTGATAAGGCCTTTTCTTTGAAGAGTAAGGTTTTAATTTTGATTATAAATAGAATGAAGTCTTGACAAAATGGTAGTGTACATGAGGATGCAAAACCAGAAGAACACATCAGTGTATAGAAGTAACTTTTGTACAGTTTGTGAGGATAATGCATACATACTTCTAGTACAGAGCCTTTCTTTAATGAAGAAAGCTATCCCTAGGATAGCAGATTAGTTCATGCTATTGATGAAAGAGGACAATATTATGGAATGAAGAATGGCAGTCCTATAGCAAAAGAGGTGATTGTATCTAGAACTGTAGACAAAGTTATTGCAGAAGAGGTACAACAACGGCATAGTCAGGCCCCTGTATACAAATGCAATTGTCGTAGTGTTTGTAGTATTAGACACCTATCCATTGATATAGTAAGGAAATTCCAACATATATTTTCAAGGTGAAGTTTAAAACTCAAAAAAAGTACTTTGTAAGGTTTGCGTCTTTGCAAGCTGAGGAAACATACACATTTTCAGGGACACTCACTAGCTTGTTTATCAAAGAAAGTGTGCCAAATCACAGTTCATCATTTCAGGATGTAAGCTGTATGCCTCTCCACAATGCAATCTTTAGTTAGGAGGCTGTACTATGTGAAAACTCCTGCTTTATGTTTGAGAGAAATGAATAGAGCACTTTTGCATGGTGCTGTGACAGGGGGTAGAAAAAGTATCTGATGATGTGCAGTTTTGTTTCTTTTGTCCAGAACAGGACTCCATGGAATTTGAAGAGCTGATAACAGGAGGAATTTCAGAACAGGACACAGGTATTATAGTTGATAGTTTTGAAGAAGAGATTACAACATTTAACACAGTGTACTCTGTAAAGTCAGAGTATGTTTGTATATGTTGCCGTCTCACTTACTACAAGATTCAAACAAGGACTGTTGACTTGTATTTAACAAGTGAAAAAGAAAATAATGATAACAGGCAATAAGTTGTTGTGTACTTATTTGTAGAGGAATGCTTTGCTTTGAATATGTAAATATTGTTAAAATAAATTAGAGGTAAATAAAATGTCAGCTAGAGCCGTGAATAACAAGTAAGTACTGATTCCCATTCCAGAACCACTTGAAGGTTTACATTTTTATGAGTCAATTCAAAACCTCAACCGGTACCTGACACTCTACTGCTGAGGGTTGGATGTCCATGGGACAGTGAGAGCAGTCTTTCACCTTTTCCGGATTAGACGGGAGCAGCCATAAGTGGGGATGGCTGTCCCAGTCTTTGGGGTGTGTCATCTCTGCGGCATAGTGGTTTCCCCAAAGGTGAGGCCTCACTGGGGGTTTCCAAAATGCCAGTGACGATATGCACAGTCAGGGAGATGCTGCCACTGGGCGGCACTTCTCCCCCAGGCTGCGGTCCCCTCACCGGTGGTCCATACCGGGAACAAAAAACAACTTCTTTGCGATCTGAAGGTCTTCGATCCATTCTACCTGGGGATACAAGCAGCACTCCCCATGCACTGGTTGATAACTTCCTTCAAATAAGGCCTGCACCTTTCTGAACAGATTGTTTTGGGCAAAACAAAGTACTTCATTCGTGCTAATTTTGGGCAAAAGAAGGAAAATCAGTTACAACTCCTATTTGCAGAGCACGCTGCTTCCGGACTCCCAGGAAATAGAGTCCAATGGCAGAGGTGCTCTGGGGCAATCCTTTATGTCCTTGGAGAACACTTGAGGCTCAAAGAGAGTAGCAGGCAGGCGAGCACACAAAAGTCCTTTGCAAATTAGCAGTCCTTCCAGCAGCCCAACAGGCAGCAGGCCAGCAAAGCAAAGCAAGTAGTCCTAATGGTGGTTCCTCCTAGCAGCAAAGCATTCCTCTGGCATTGTGCATCACAGAGAAATTACCTATTTCTAAAAGTGCCATTTCTTAAATAGTAATGTAAAATCCAACTACACAAGTAAGTATGATTTACCACCACTAATCGAAACATACCAAACATGGCACTGCCACTCCATTCTGATACGGCATTGCCCCTTAAAAGTATATATATTGGAATTCCTAAAGCTATACTATGAGAGTAGGCCTCAAAGCGGTGAAAAACAAAATAGGCTGTTTGCCTCTATCGCACATAAAGGGGCATGTCCTACCTTTTAATAACACAGCACCCTGTCCATAGGGCTACCTAGGGCCTACCTTATGGATTACCTATGTATAATAAAAAGGTAGTTTAAGGCTTGGAAAATAGGTTTAAATACCAAGTCAAAGTGGCAGTAAACTGTGCACACAGGGCCTGCAGTGGCAGGCCTGAGAAAGGTCTGAAAGGCTTCTTTTATGGGTGTACAAATCATTGCTCCAGGTCCATTAGTAGCATATAATTTACAGGCCCCATGTATAAGGTACACCACTTTAAAAGGGACTTATAAGTAAATCAAATATTCTAAACAGGTGTAAACCATTCATACAATGTTTGAGGGGAGAGCATGAGCACGTTAGCACTGATTAGGAGTGGTAAAGTGCCCAGAATCCTAATTCCAACAAAAAGCAGTCCACAAAAATAGGCTGAAGAAGGCAAAAAGGTCCAGATTCCCCAGAGATGAACAAGGCAGAAAAGGCAAACTAGGAGGCGCTGAGTGCAAGTAGGACAAGGATGGGACAACAGGACCTGGGGACTAGGAATCTACGAAAGCCAAGGACAGTAGGAGTAGCACCAGAAGACCCGATACATAAGGACCAACCAAAGAAGTACCATAACTAAGACTAGGACTACATGGACTATTGTTCTAAGGCTAGCTGCAGAGCTATGAGAGCAAGGAGCAAAACAACTAGGGCAAGGTGGATAAGGACCGGAATGAAGAGGACTATGAAGATCAGGACCATGACAGCAATGGCCAGTAGTACCAGAAAACTATGACAAGCATGACAGGGATTAGGAAGAACAAGGAGTTAGTATCAAGGGTACCCAGCAAAACCAGAGCAAGAAGGACTAGGTGAACTTAAAGGATCATGACCATTCCAGGGCTAAGAGTGCCATGAAGATTAGGGACTAGAGGACAAAGGCCTATATTACCAAGGGGTGCAGAGCAATGGCATCTGGACAGTGGGAGCCGGGAAAACCAGGACCCAAATGACTAGACTAAGGAGGATATGAGCAAGGAGTACCTGGATCAAGTATCAGTAAGACTAAAAGGACAAGAAAAAGATCCAGGAGAACCAAGACAACTCAAACCTGAAAGACAAAGTTTATGGGTACCAGGAAACAAGAGGTCAGATGGACAAGGAACGGTGGCATCAAGGCTAGGAGGTTCAGAGTGAGAAGAACCAGGACAAGGGACCGGGGTCAAGAGGACCACAAAGGAACAGAGATAGATGGGGCAAGACTGGGAGTACCAAGAAGGGCCAGGATGGCCAACAGGCAAGGCTTATGATAACAAGCACAATACATCAAGAAGGGCCAGGGTGACAGGACCAGGGAGATCAAGGCTAGGATGGTTGGTGAGCATGGTCCATGGGAACTAGGCCCAGATGAAACCGAAATATAAGGTCTGGGATCTAAATGATCAGGACTAATAGGCACACAATCTCAAAAAGGACAAGGACTATGAAAAACAAGAACATCCAGACCATGGACAGGAGTGCCAGGGATGTGAGACCTGGGAAACAGACAACCACAATGAAACATTTTAAGAGGACCAGGAAATAAATGACTAGTGGGGGCAGGAAGGCCATGGTAAAGAGTATCAGTAGCACAAGTACCAGGAGGATGAGGGTGAGGAGGGAAAAGAGGATCATAACCAGTGAAGTCAGGAGGATCACACCACGGAGGTCCATGCAACAGGGCTAAGAAGAAGAGGACTAGGGTAATGAGGAAAAGAATGCACTGCACTAAAATGACCAGAACCAGGAGAACCATGATCAATTGCTGTAGAAGGATGAGGACAAAGAGCAGGAGGATCAGGAAAATATCCTGGAAGACTTTGAAGAATGGCTGCATGAGTATTATGGCCAATTGGACCGGAGGACCAGAATAAGCAAGGAAGATGAGAGGCTAGTATGAAGAATCCCAGTAGATCCACAGATAGGAGTACCAGAGTAAGGAGGATTTGAAGGATGAGCACTAAGAGGACCAGGAAAAGGCTTAGGATTGCCAGGTGGACCATGGCCATAGCACCAGGGCTCTGAGAAACACATGGAACAGAAAGATAAACAACTAGGGGGCGGAAGATCAGGAAAACCAGAAAATCTGTACCAGGAAGACTAAGGGGACACGACCTGGATGTCTAGGATGACCAGGACCAAAAATATGAGGTTCAGAAAGACCCAGACAAAGAGAACTAAGACCAAGAGGGCCTTGATCATTTAGTGAGTACCAGAGGAGCCACAAGTGCAAGTCAATGGGTCAGGAGGACAAGGATAATCCAAACCTGTAAGACAAGAGCTAAGACAAGAAGGCCTGAGAGGACCAGGACACAAGGGGCCAGGTTGACTGAGGGAACCAGCAGGAGATGGTATTGATGTCCTACAAATCAGATGACCAGGCTGGAAAGGATCAGAAGTTCCAGGCGGAGAGACAAGAGGACCAGGAAAGAAAAGGAAGAGTTCATGTTGAGCACTACTGTATAAGAGTCAGAGCAGTCATCTGATTCCCGAAATATACTACCATTCCTGTTGCCATGCAGGTACAGAACTTGATAATCTTTACATACAAAAATACAACTGGTACTCAGGGTTAATTAGATTGTAAAGCTGTACTCATATTATCTCTTTTCAACACAACGTTTGTCAACAGACAGCCCATAGATGATTCAACATCAACCAGACAAAGCGCACAAGGCACTCCTCCCTGAGATCAACGGCTTTTGACGTATAAAGTTTATTTCTAGTAGATGAAAGGTAGGGTATAGTGGAAGTGGGTCAATATTGTCTCTGCAATGCCAATTGCGAAGCCACAAGGTAAGGCTTGTATTTATTGTCTTACATCCTGACTAGAGCCTCAGGGACAAAAGGCTCCAACAACCTTGAACCCAGCACAAGAGCTCTGCCATCTGTGAGTCCTACATTGTCACGTGGTGCCACCTCAGTCCTCTACCCATTGAAGTGGGCCTGAAGGTGCTCTGCTAGCCCATCTGTGGACCCAGCAGATTCAACGCATCTCCTCTGCTGTGCATTTCTGAGCAGACTCGATGCATCACCTCTGCTGCGAGGGATCTCTCAGTGCAATGACTCCACATGGACCTTGCAGCACACAGCTGATCTGCCACCTGTGAGAAGTGTTTCTGCTGCAGGCCTTCAGATCACAAATACCTCGTCTGAAGCAGCCCCAACAAAGACACAGGTTCTCGCATCACAGCCTCTCAGCTCCTCGGAACAGATACATGGTCTTGACTGCCCAATGAATCCCGGCGCCTAACTCCGCATCACTATCACCTCCTCTGCCACCCACTGGGCCACACACTATCCTTTGGTGAACACCTAGCAGATTTTATTGCACACTGCTTACTCACACATAACCACAGCATTATGATGACCTCAACCTTCACTGGAACGATAAAAGCAACACCCTAATCCAATCCCTCAATGACCTATTACTCAGTAACACCCTCTTCCAGCATTGCAAAAGTAGCACCCTGATTACAGGCGCAACCCTGGATGCCATCATAGCTCAGGAAACTATACCACACATTGACAACATCCTCCCTGTCGACTGATCTGACCATCGCCTCATTTTATTTCACTTCAACAAGGCATCGCTCCTCCCAACTTAAATGCAAAAAACTCTCCAATGGAAGAGAAACATCAGACACATTCCTCTACAAGACCTTGAAGATAAGATGGTGTCTCTACTGCCCCCTCATAGGAAACCCTCTCAACAACGGAACTCACCACCCACAACAACTCAAGATTGTCCTCCATATCCAATGGGAAGAAGATTTCAGGGGACGGGCTGAACGCCTAAAAATGTTTAGAGGAAAAAAGCAACAAAAGCAGAACAGAAAGAACAAGTTGAGGGTGCTATAACGTTAAAAGTTAACTAATAAATAGAGTTTTGTGTTTTGCTTTGTGTTTGGTATATTGAAGTTAGTACATGTAGTTATACAGCTATGTTCATCTGTAGCTTTAAGACTGCTACATAACATAAGAACTGTTTTTGTATTATGTTTATGTGTGTCAGTAGTAAAGTAGTTGGTACGTTGACTGGAATCACAATTGGAATATAACTTTTTTTTTAGAGAACAATATCTAAATTAATGTAAACAGTCAGAATGCCCATAAAAGCTAGGAGGAAAAAGCAACAGACGCAACTAGATTATCTATGCAGAATTGAGACACAAAAGTGGCAAAATGCATGAAAAGTGGGTAGAGAAAGGAGAGCTTTTTGTAAGAGGACAAAGTCATGTCTTAAAAATATATGTGGACACCTGCAAAGATTACAATATAATACAAGAACAGGAAAGAATGCAACAAAGATGGACATACCTTCACCAGGAGACAGAAGCAGTTTAAGTAAATCAGAGCCAAGATGTTTTGTAGTAGAGTGGTTGTAAATCTACTGAAAAATATGAAGAAGTATAGAAGAAGGAGAGAGGCACTAAAACAGAAAGAACGAGTTAAGAGAGTAGTTGATAAGGCCTTTGCTTTGAAGAGTAAGGTTTTAATTTTGATTATAAATAGAATGAAGTCTTGACAAAATGGTAGTGTACATGAGGATGCAAAACCAGAAGAACACATCAGTGTATAGAAGTAACGTTTGTACAGTTTGTGAGGATAATGCATACATACTTCTAGTACAGAGCCTTTCTTTAATGAAGAAAGCTATCCCTAGGATAGCAGATTAGTTCATGCTATTGATGAAAGAGGACAATATTATGGAATGAAGAATGGCAGTCCTATAGCAAAAGAGGTGATTGTACCTAGAACAGTAGACAAAGTTATTGCAGAAGAGGTACAACAACAGCATAGTCAGGCCCCTGTATACAAATGGAATTGTCGTAGTGTTTGTATTATTAGACACCTATCCATTGATATAGTAAGGAGATTCCAACATATATTTTCAAGGTGAAGTTTAAAACTCAAAATAAGTACTTTATAAGGTTTGCGTCTTTGCAAGCTGAGGAAGCATACACATTTCAGGGACACTCACTAGCTTGTTTATCAAAGAAAGTGTGCCAAATCACAGTTCATCATTTCAGGATGTAAGCTGTATGCCTCTCCACAATGCAATCTTTAGTTAGGAGGCAGAACTATGTGAAAACTCCTGCTTTATGTTTGAGAGAAATGAATAGAGCACTTTTGCATGGTGCTGTGACAGGGGTAGAAAAATTATCTGATGATGTGCCATTTTGTTTCTTTTGTCCAGAACAGGACTCCATGGAATATGAAGAGCTGATAACAGGAGGAATTTCAGAACAGGACACAGGTATTATAGTTGATAGTTTTCAAGAAGAGATTACAACATTTAACACAGTGTGCTCTGTAAAGTCAGAGTATGTTTGTATATGTTGCCGTCTCACTTACTACAAGATTCAAACAAGGACTGTTGACTTGTATTTAACAAGTGAAAAAGAAAATAATGATAACAGGCAATAAGTTGTTGTGTACTTATTTGTAGAGGAATGCTTTGACTTGTACACGCAGCAAGTTATATGTAAATATTGTTAAAATAAATTAGAGGTAAATAAAATGTCAGCTAGAGCCGTGAATAACAAGTCAGTACTGATTCCCATTCCAGAACCACTTGAAGGTTTACATTTTTATGAGTCAATTCAAAACCTCAACCGGTCCCTGACACTCTACTGCTGAGGGTTGGATGTCCATGGGACAGTGAGAGCAGTCTTTCACCTTTTCCGGATTAGACGGGAGCAGCCATAAGTGGAGATGGCTGTCCCAGTCTTGGGGGTGTGTCATCTCTGCGGCATAGTGGTTTCCCCAAAGGTGAGGCCTCACTGGGGGTTTCCAAAATGCCAGTGACGATATGCACAGTCAGGGAGATGCTGCCACTGGGCGGCACTTCTCCCCCAGGCTGCGGTCCCCTCACCGGTGGTCCATACCGGGAACAAAAAACAACTTCTTTGCGATCTGAAGGTCTTCGATCCATTCTACCTGGGGATACAAGCAGCACTCCCCATGCACTGGTTGATAACTTCCTTCAAATAAGGCCTGCACCTTTCTGAACAGATTGTTTTGGGCAAAACAAAGTACTTCATTCGTGCTAATTTTGGGCAAAAGAAGGAATATCAGTTACAACTCCTTTTTGCAGAGCACGCTGCTTCCGGACTCCCAGGAAATAGAGTCCAATGGCAGAGGTGCTCTGGGGCAATCCTTTATGTCCTTGGAGAACACTTGAGGCTCAAAGAGAGTAGCAGGCAGGCGAGCACACAAAAGTCCTTTGCAAATTGGCAGTCCTTCCAGCAGCCCAACAGGCAGCAGGCCAGCAAAGCAAAGCAAGTAGTCCTAATGGTGGTTCCTCCTAGCAGCAAAGCATTCCTCTGGCATTGTGCATCACAGAGAAATTACCTATTTCTAAAAGTGCCATTTCTTAAATAGTAATGTAAAATCCAACTACACAAGTAAGTATGATTTACCACCACTAATCGAAACATACCAAACATGGCACTGCCACTCCATTCTGATCCGGCATTGCCCCTTAAAAGTATATATGGGAATTCCTAAAGCTAGACTATGAGAGTAGGCCTCAAAGCGGTGAAAAACAAAGTAGGCTGTTTGCCTCTATCGCACATAAAGGGGCATGTCCTACCTTTTAATTACCCAGCACCCTGTCCATAGGGCTACCTAGGGCCTACCTTATGGATTACCTATGTATATTAAAAAGGTAGTTTAAGGATTGGAAAATAGGTTTAAATACCAAGTCAAAGTGGCAGTAAACTGTGCACACAGGGCCTGCAGTGGCAGGCCTGAGAAAGGTCTGAAAGGCTTCTTTTATGAGTGTAAAAATCATTGCTCCAGGTCCATTAGTAGCATTTAATTTACAGGCCCCATGTATAAGGTACACCACTTTAAAAGGGACTAATAAGTAAATCAAATATTCTAAACAGGTGTAAACCATTCATACAATGTTTGAGGGGACAGCATGAGCACTTTAGCACTGATTAGGAGTGGTAAAGTGCCCAGAATCTTAATTCCAACAAAAAGCAGTCCACAAAAATAGGCTGAAGAAGGCAAAAAGGTCCAGATTCCCCAGAGATGAACAAGGCAGAAAAGGCAAACTAGGAGGCGCTGAGTACAAGTAGGACTAGGATGGGACAACATGACCTGGGGACTAGGAATCTACGAAAGCCGAGGACAGTAGGAGTAGCACCAGAAAACCCGATACATAAGGACCAACCAAAGAAGTACCATAACTAAGAGTAGGACTACATGGACTATGACATTTCATGTTCTAAGGCTAGCTGCAGAGCTATGAGAGCAAGGAGCAAAACAACTAGGGCAAGGTGGATAAGGACCGGAATGAAGAGGACTATGAAGATCAGGACCATGACGGCAATGGCCAGTAGTACCAGAAAACTATGACAAGCATGACAGGGATTAGGAAGAACAAGGAGTTAGTATCAAGGGTACCCAGAAAACCAGAGCAAGAAGGACTAGGTGAACTTAAAGGATCATGACCATTCCAGGGCTAAGAGTGCCATGAAGATTAGGGACTAGAGGACAAAAGCCTGGATTACCAAGGAGTGCAGAGCAATGGCATCTGGACAGTGGGAGCCGGGAAAACCAGGACCCAAATGACTAGACTAAGGAGGATATGAGCAAGGAGTACCTGGATCGAGAATCAGTAAGACTAAAAGGACAAGAAAAAGATCCAGGAGAACCAAGACAACTCAAACCTGAAAGATAAAGTTTATGGGTACCAGGAAACAAGAAGTCAGATGGCCAAGGAACGGTGGAATCAAGGCTAGGAGGTTCAGAGTGAGAAGAACCAGGACAAGGGGCCGGGGTCAAGAGGACCACAAAGAAACAGAGATAGATGGGGCAAGACTGGGAGAACCAAGAAGGGCCAGGATGGCCAACAGGCAAGGCTTATGATAACAAGCACAATACAAGAAGAAGGGCCAGGGTGACAGGACCAGGGAGATCAAGGCTAGGATGGTTGGTGAGCATAGTCCATGGGAACTAAGCCCAGATGAAACCAAAATATAAGGTCTGGGATCTAATTGATCAAGGCTAATAGGCACACAATCTCAAAAAGGACAAGGACTATGAAAAACAAGAAAATCCAGACCATGGACAGGAGTGCCAGGGATGTGAGACCTGGGAAACAGACAACCACAATGAAACATTTTAAGAGGACCAGGAAATAAATGACTAGTGGGGGCAGGAAGGCCATGGTAAAGAGCATCAGGAGCACAAGTACCAGGAGGATGAGGGTGAGGAGGGAAAAGAGGATCAGAACCAGTGAAGCCAGGAGGATCACACCACGGAGGTCCATGCAACAGGGCTAAGAAGAAGAGGACTAGGGAAATGAGGAAAAGCATGCGCTGCACTAAAATTACCAGAACCAGGAGAACCATGATCAGTTGCTGTAGAAGGATGAGGACAAACAGCAGGAGGATCAGGAAAATATCCTGGAAGACTTTGAAGAATGGCTGCATGAGTATTATGGCCAATTGGACCGGAGGACCAGAATAAGCAAGGAAGATGAGAGGCTAGTATGAAGAATCCCAGTAGATCCACAGATAGGAGTACCAGAGTAAGAAGGATTTGAAGGATGAGCACTAAGAGGACCAGGAAAAGGCTTAGGATTGCCAGGTGGACCATGGCCATAGCACCAGGGCTCTGAGAAGCACATGGAACAGAAAGATAAAAAACTAGGGGGCGGAAGATCAGGAAAACCAGAAAATCTGTACCAGGAAGACTAAGGGGAGACAACCTGGATGTCTAGGATGACCAGGACCAAAAATATGAGGTTCAGAAAGACCCAGACAAAGAGAACTAAGACCAAGAGGGCCTTGATCATTTAATGAGTACCAGAGGAGCCACAAGTGCAAGTCAATGGGTCAGGAGGACAAGGATAATCCAAACCTGTAAGACAAGAGCTAAGACAAGAAGGCCTGAGAGGACCAGGACACAAGGGGCCAGGTTGACTGAGGGAACCAGCAGGAGATGGTATTGATGTCCTACAAATCAGATGACCAGGCTGGAAAGGATCAGAAGTTCCAGGCAGAGAGACAAGAGGACCAGGAAAGAAAAGGAAGAGTTCATGTTGAGTACTACTGTATAAGAGTCAGAGCAGTCATCTGATTCCCGAAATATACTACCATTCCTGTTGCCATGCATGTACAGAACTTGATAATCTTTACATACAAAAATACAAGGGGTACTCAGGGGTAATTAGATTGTAAAGCTGTACTCATATTATCTCTTTTCAACACAACGTTTGTCAACAGACAGCCCATAGATGATTCAACATCAACCAGACAACCAGACAAAGCGCACAAGGCACTCCTCCCTGAGATCAACGGCTTTTGACTTATAAAGTTAATTTCTAGTAGAGGAAAGGTAGGATATAGTGGAAGTGGGTCAATATTGTCTCTGCAATGCCAATTGCGAAGCCACAAGGTAAGGCTTGTATTTATTGTCTTACATCCTGACTAGAGGCTCAGGGACAAAAGGCTCCAACAACCTTGAACCCAGCACAAGAGCTCTGCCATCTGTGAGTCCTACATTGTCACGTGGTGCCACCTCAGTCCTCTACCCATTGAAGTGGGCCTGAAGGTGCTCTGCTAGCCCATCTGTGGACCCAGCAGATTCAACGCATCTCCTCTGCTGAGCATTTCTGAGCAGACTCGATGCATTACCTCTGCTGCGAGGGATCTCTCAGTGCAATTACTCCACATGGACCTTGCAGCACACAGCTGAACTGCCATCTGTGAGAAGTGTTTCTGCTGCAGGCCTTCAGATCACAAATACCTCGTCTGAAGCAGCCCCAACAAAGACACAGGTTCTCGCATCACAGCCTCTCAGCTCCTCGGAACAGATACATGGTCTTGACTGCCCAATGAATCCCAGCGCCTAACTCCGCATCACTATCACCTCCTCTGCCACCCACCGGGCCACACACTATCCTTTGGTGAACACCTAGCAGATTTTATTGCACACAGCTTACTCACACATGACCTCAACCTTCACTGGAACGATAAAAGCAACACCCTAATCTAATCCCTCAATGACCTATTACTCAGTAACACCCTCTTCCAGCATTGCAAAAGTAGCACCCTCATTACAGGCGCAACCCTGGATGCCATCATAGCTCAGGAAACTATATCACACATTGACAACATCCTCCCTGTCGACTGATCTGACCATCGCCTCATTTTATTTCACTTCAACAAGGCATCCCAACTTAAATGCAAAAAACTCTCCAATGGAAGAGAAACATCAGACACATTCCTCTACAAGACCTTGAAGATAAGATGGTGTCTCTACTGCCCCCTCATAGGAAACCCTCTCAACAACGGAACTCACCACCCACATCAACTCAAGATTGTCCTCCATATCCAATGGGAATTAGATTTCAGGGGACGGGCTATCTGTCAGTGTTGTGACAGATTAACTTGTCTGCTGAGTTCTAAATCACACTCTAAAATTCTGGTTGTGGACTCTTTTTTATGAGTGCATGTTTGCAAATATGAAGGATAAATATAGAATCTATAGTGCAAAATTAAACACAATAAAAAGCTGTTAAATATTTATTGCCAAAGCATATTAGAATCAGTTTCATTCAAGTCAGATTAAATATCAAATGCATTAGCTTAGAATACGTAGAAACCAGGGACGGCAGGTGTTATGGGGCGAGATGGGCGCTGAAATGCCACTCTGGGTAGTAACAAAAGGGTGAGAAGAAACACCGAGCAGCCAGCAATAAATTGTGCTTGTTGCTCGTTGACAAAGATGTGTAAACCTAGGGGTTTACTTTAGGGCTAGGGGGACTGCCCCTTGGCACTGTGTATGCATTGGGAGGGCGAGGTTGTCCTTGTCATGGAGGCATAAATCAAGGCTGTGTTGACACACTGATGAGTGCAGTGTGTGTGTTACTGACAAAAATATACTTTTTCTTTGGGTGTTATTCATATGGCCCAGGGAGGAGTCAGAAGACCTCCATTAATCGCAATGGCTGGGAGCAGGGCAGGCTGTCTGAGACGACGTAGGAGAGGGTGTGTTAGTGGCCTCAGCCTCTCCAATTGTGACCCAGCAACTCCTGGTGATTTTGTTATGCTAGATGGGCTGGAGTATGGAGGATGAGGCAAGTAACTTTCTTCCACGTTCATCTACAGTGTGGGTTAAGAGTTAGTTCCACTGCAGTCCTGTCACCAGGCCCAGAGAAAATAAATACATAGGTGAGTGAGTTTTGTGTGAAGTTTGGCTATGGTCTCCTGCGGTTCAACCTGCCTACCCTTGTGCAAAACCCTCTTGTTCTCAGTCGTACAGTAGCTGTACACATGGCATTTAGCACATGTTAGTTCAGAACCTATCACGCTGGCTAGGGCTCTGGCTACCTCCACTACTAAATTTGCAAATGCTTTTTGTGTTTTGAAATTGGGAGATTAAGTGATTTATCTGTAATTGCAAAATGTGGAACTGAGGACGGGAATGGATGTGGCCTATGGGCCTGAGATACCAACTATGAAGCTGGTAAACTGGGTTCAAGTTTCGGTATCTGCTCCACATCCTTTATTAAAGGCAAATCACATAATCTTGCAGTGCCCACAAAATTAAATCTGTTCTTGTCTAATGAAACTGGTGCTAATGCAAAGTGCTCCAGTACCTTCGGGTGGGGTTGGCACTATATAAAAATGCACAAATAAAAGTAACTGGTGCTAATTTAAAGCACTCCAATACCTTTGGGTGGTGTTGACGCTATATAAAACTGCACCAAAAGAAATTGAAAAGCAGTCGGGAGAGGAGGGGATTTGTGCAACAGAGTTCGGCGGGCCAAGCAGCGATGGGCGGTAGATAGATGGGTAGGCAACAGCAAATACAGCTTTTTACGGGGAGATTCAGGGCAGATTTACAAGCCCCTTGCACTGCTGGTGCATCACGTTGCATGACATACCGGTGGTCTAACCTGCTGAGTGATATTTGCAAGCACACGTAAAGCCACACTGCGTTACTTTACCTGTGTCTGTGAATACCTCCCCTTTTCATGCAACACTTTGAGTGTTAGGGGCATGGCATGGGTGTTGCTGTGGGTGTTCCCACACAACATCCATGTCCCCTAAGGGTTTCATAGCAAGTTGTAACGAGGAGAAATGTTTTAATTTCTCCTCGTTTTTTACCTCGATCAATGCATGCTGCATTCTACAGCACACATTGGAAGAGGAAATCACCTCAAATGATTGTTTATGTGCAGGAAGGTGACCCTTCTGGAACAAAAACAATCCCCCACGACCCAGCTATCCTTGCACCATGGTGCAAGGGTGCCTGCGCCGACGCAAGGCAGCAGTTTGTGCACCAGCACAGGGGGAAGCACAGAGATGAAATATATTGTTGTAAATATGTTCCATCCCTGTGCTTCAAAACGAATGCAGTGCAGTGCACAAAAATGACTTGCGACATCACGCTGCATTAGTTTCTTGTAAATCTGCCCCTTGGTGATTTGGCCATAATCGCAATATGTGGAACTGAGGCTCGGGAGACAATGCAGCCTCCTCTTGGGAGTGGATGTGGTGGTGTGAGGACCAAAGCTTTAAACAAAACAATGCAGAGTGCACACTTGACCCGAAGGTATCGGGTATCAGAACGCTTTACATAGCACCAGTTGCCTTACATGAGGACACATTCATTTTTTTGTTAGGCACAGCTGTTGACTATGGAGCTGGGAAACAGGGTTCCTTCATTATGGGTGACTTGCTTAATCTTCCTTTGTCTACAAAAATTATGTGTCCTTGTATAAAGGAACTGGTGCTAATGTAAAGCACTCCAAAACCTTGGAGTGGTGTTGGCATTACATAAAACTGCACAAAGAAGTAACTGGTGCTAATGTAAAGTGCTCCATTACCTTTGGGTGGTGTTGGTGCTATAAAAATCGCATGTATGACGGTACGACGCGTACCATTACAACGCGTCCCTTTACCACGCAGTTTTAATAACGCAAGTCGTTACAACGACTTGCGTTGGGGGGGCACTGATAGTGAATAGTTTAATTTACTATTCCAACACCAGTCCCCGTTGATAGTAGGGAAGGTGTTGGATAGTAAATGAAACAATCCCCTATCCTAGAGCGCCCTCCAGCGAAAGTCGTTGTAACGACTTTCGTTGTTTAAGCTGCGTCATAACGCAACCGCGTTGTAGCGGTTGCATTGTAAAGGATGTTCCCCATAAAAATCTGCACCAAAACAAATCTGAAAAGCAGAATCGGGGAGGAAGGGATCTGTGTAATGAAGTTCAGTGGGGCAAGTAGCGACAGGCGGGAGGTGGACGGGTGACCAACAGTAAATGCGAGCTGGATTTGGTAAATTTTTTACTTGTTTCAAATGTTTTCTTCTTCCTTGAAAATGCTATATTTGGATCGCCTTTTTTCAACAATTTGCAGGAAATATGTGGTGTAAAAAACACTATTTAAATTAATCTTTTCAATTATTTTGTGTTGGGCGAGAAGTCTCTCGCACCCTACTTTTGCTCTTCAGGCTTGCTTGCTCGCTCATTATACTCTGGTATAAAATGTACGCCTCATCGCTTTGAAAATCCACCAGCTGCCTCTGGTAGAAACATGCAAAAAAAGTCTAACTTTTCTATAAATATCTAAGGAATGTAGAGAGCCAAGCGTATTACCTTAAATATGTTCTATCTGCTTGTCACAATAAGGTAGAAAAGCAGAGAAGACGAAAGAAAAGCAAAATGTCGTCTTTCTTTTAACAGCTGTTTTAATTACACTCAATGACGACACCCACCTTTCCCCTAGGCTTCTAGCAGAAGGCATTGTGACACCAGTACTCAACTGTAATAAATTATTGTAGTTGGTTACTGATGTCACTTCTTTATAATTAGCGACTGTATATGTCACAAATCACTGTTTATAAAGACACTGAAGTCCTGTTTTTATACAGGGGTGGCAGAATCCACGTAGTAAACATTTACTATATAGCAACAAAATCAAAAACCCTACTATTAGAAAATGACTTCTCATTCACCAATTGAGGTAAATTAGCAGCACGATAGAATGTTTGTTAAAAAAGAATTCGCTGTACAGCAATAATGCCCTAAGGTCATTACAGAGAGCAAGATATTCTATATATATACACATTAAGTTATGAAATTAACATTTACAATTACCTGATAACAACAGGGAAATGTATTTAATATCTTAGTGGATTATCTACCATGTCTAAGTAATGGTTGATTGCAGACATTGTTCAACTTTCAGCACAGATTTTTAAAATGAAATCATTCCAGCACATGCCCACCACATAACTCTTCTCTTAAAACATCCCAGCTCATGATCGAATTCGCATGGATTTAAAATCCTGCATGTGATTTATTCAAGATATTGTGTTCCCCGGAGGATAAAGGAATATTTTCCTAAGTGCAGTAGAATGGCTAGGTCCCTATTTCCCATTTACTGCTTGATTTATTGAAATGATATCAAAGCACATTTCTAATGTTATATGTTGCGTACACATTGTGTTACTGTTTTCCTCTTTTCAGTGCTAAAAAGGCTTTTTGAGCTAAACGTCCTAAAAAGTCTTCAAATCTGAAGTTACATCACCAGTCTATACACAATTGATAGGTTCATAAGTTTTTTTAAAAAGTATCATTTGTATATGAAAAGATGGTTATCAATTTTGTGAAATTTGGGAGTAGAGGTGTGCTAAATTATTTAATTGCTTTGGGCCAGGCTATGCATAAGTAAAAACTTTCACGAACTTATCTTTTTAGGTGGATCCACCTCTGCCACCAAAAAGCTAAAAAGGAATCAAACTGGAGGCAGCAACATAGGAGAATTCCATCGACTCTGCATAAGAGTTCAGCAGGGAAGACTTTTCGCAGCAGTTCAATGGCCCATTGCTGATAGGTTGGTGACTGAGACAGTTAACAATTTAGTAGTATGTGTTAAAGCTTTATAATCTAAACACAGGGTGTTGAATTCTTTGCAGGTTTTCTTGTTTTGATTCTGTCACCCTGGCCTCTAGCATGGCCCTACTTATTTGCACTGTGCATAGGTATTATGAAGGGTTCCAATGTGTCCCTAAGAATGAGATAATGTGATGGTGAAGGAGGGTAGTAAACTTTTCCCTTCATTTGTTCAGTTCAGTTTAAATCTTTTGTTCAACTATCAAAAGAGGTAGCCATAAAAGTACAATAATATTGAATTTAAAAACAGGTTTAAAAAAAGGCAGGTACAATCACAATTATTAAAAATCAGTTTGTTTCTTACATTACATTATATCAAGACACATTCTCATGTTAATAGGCTTCAAAAATAGACATGACATTATTATTGCTTAAAGGAAAATCAACTACGGGATTAATAAAATCAATTCAATTATTTTATACTACATGCCGATATGTTTCCTTGCATTAATCGATTTCAAAATGAACTGGGCAACGTTGTAACATATCAGGGGGGTCACCTAAGGTCACCTAAAATGTCATTGCAACTTTCATTTGTTATTATATTTCAGTTTTAATGTTATAGACATCGTGTTTGATTACTTTTATGTAGCACGCAAAGCGTGGTGAATACTATATCCATATTCAGAAATGTTTCTTGATTTTAAAAAGCCTGCATGATATGCTTAAAAATGTAAATATGGGCAAATGTATCTTACAAGAATCTAAAACGGTCATTTAAAGTGTCCGTGTTTATATTGAATCCATTGGGATTGCTAGGTTTCAGTCCACAAACTAATTATGACCAAGTAGAAAAAAGAGCAATTTAGTGTAACAATTGAGGAGAAAGCAGTTTGAAAAAAAATCCCATCTTTAACACCAAGAAAAGAAGTTCATCACGATTGAATATAAAAGTCTACTTGCTGATTGAGATTGGCAGAAAGAGTCATTTTGATTAAGTCAATCATAAAAGGCCCTTTCTTACTGTTTTTCAATGCAATGAGGTTTAAGAAATGAAATAAACAACATGATTTGAATTACTGCAAAGTTGTGTTCATTTTGTTGACAATAACAGGGTATGTTCAGAAGTTTTCCAATATTGCATTCAGAGAATAATGGTAACATCACTAACGGGCACATGCATCATTGTCAATTGCATTCGCAAACGGTGCGAATAGCAATTTTGGGCCGTTTGCAAATGCAATTGACAAAATTGGGATGCATCATGTTTTTTGCAATTTTAGGAATCGCAATCATGTTGTTTCTAAAATTGCGATTGCATTTAAAAAATCGCAATTTCAGATTTCTTAAATGCAATGCATGAACGTTTTAAATTTGCGAATTCGCAAATAGGAAGAGGTAAATTACCATGAAGTTGACCTTCATGGTAATTTGCGAAAACTTTCAAAAATGCACAAAAGTTCTTTATTGAAAGTTTCATTTTACACACACACATGCCCTTGGGGCATGTGTGTGTGAAAAATGCACTTAAAGTTATATTTCAGGGGTGCGGGGGGTTCCTTTGGACCCCCCTGCACCCTTGGTATTGCATTCTCAATTTGCAATTCGCAAAATGCTAATCGCAAATTGTGAATGACTTTCCATTCATTCCCATGGGCCTCTAGGCCCATAGGAATCAATGGGAAGGGATTCCTTAATTGCGATTCACAAAATGTCAAGTCAAGTCAAGTCAGAGAATTTATATAGCGCACTACATACCCAGAGGGTCTCAAGGCGCTTAGAAAGGGGAGGAGGATTACTTGTCAAAAATCCACGTTTTAAGTTGCTTTCTGAAAGCTAGGTGGTTCTGGGTAAGGCGAAGGTAAGCGGGGAGTGAGTTCCATGTTTTAGCAGCCAGGTATGAGAAGGATCTGCCTCCCATGGTGGTCTTGTTGATGCGAGGTACAGTGGCGAGGGCTTGGTTGGAAGAACGTAGTTGGCGGGAGGGGGTGTAGAAGGACAGTCGAGAGTTGAGGCATTCTGGTCCGATGTCGTAGAGTGATTTGTGTGCGTGGGTTAGCAGTCGGAAAGTGATCCTCTTCTTGACGGGTAGCCAGTGGAGGTCTTTAAGGTGACCGGAGATGTGTTCGTTGCGTGGAATGTCTAGTATGATCCTGGCTGAGGCGTTTTGGATTCGTTGGAGTTTCTTCTGGAGTTTAGCGGTAGTGCCTGCGTAGAGGGTGTTTCCGTAGTCCAGTCGGCTCGTGACCAGAGCATGGGTGACTGTTTTCCTTGTTTCGGTGGGGATCCAGCGAAATGTTTTTCTGAGCATGCGAAGAATGTTGAAGCAGGAAGAGGAGACGGCGCTGACTTGTCTGTTCATTGAGAGTGAAGAATCCAGGATGACGCCTAGGTTCCGTGCGTGGTCTGTCGGGATGGGTGCTTTTCCAAGGGCTTCCGGCCACCAGGAGTCGTCCCATGCAGAGGGGGATGTACCTAAGATGAGGACTTCTGTTTTGTCTGAGTTCAGTTTCAGACGGCTTTGTTTCATCCATTCAGCAACTTCTTTCATTCCTTCGTGTAGGTTAGTTTTGGCGGTGCTGGGGTCATTGGTGAGAGAAAGGATTAGTTGAGTGTCATCCGCGTAAGAGATGATGTTGAGGTTGTGTTGGCGGGCGATGGTCGCGAGGGGGCTCATGTATACGTTGAAGAGGGTGGGGCTGAGTGAGGATCCTTGTGGTACGCCACAGATGACTTCAGTGGCCTCGGACTTGAATGGTGGGAGGCGGACTCTCTGGGTTCTTCCTGTGAGGAACGAGGTGATCCATTCAAGTGCTTTTCCTTGGATTCCGATGTTATTGAGGCGTTGTAGAAGGGTGCTGTGGCAGACTGTGTCGAATGCTGCAGAGAGGTCGAGGAGGATGAGGGCGACTGTGTCTCCATTGTCCAGTAGAGTTCGAATGTCGTTTGTTGCTGCGATGAGGGCGGTCTCCGTGCTGTGTTTTGCTCGGAAGCCAGATTGTGAGGAGTCGAGGGATTTGTTGGCTTCGAGGAAGGCGGCGAGCTGGTTGTTGACAGCTTTCTCGATGACTTTGGCCGGGAATGGAAGGAGCGAGATGGGGCGGTAATTTTTGAGTTCGGTGGGGTCCGCTGTGGGTTTTTTCAGAAGGGCGGTGAGTTCAGCGTGTTTCCAGTCTTCCGGGAAGGTGGCGGAGTTGAAGGAGCAGTTGATGATGTGTCGGAGGTGTGGTGCTATGACGGAGTCAGCTTTGTTGAAGATGTGGTGAGGACATGGGTCTGTGGGGGATCCTGAGTGGATGGAATTCATCAGGCGGATTGTGTCCTCAGTGGAGATTGGGTTCCAGTCGTTAAGGGTGTTCACGGGGGGAGAATGTTCAGCAAATGGTAGGGTGGGTTGGTTTCCGGGTTGGTTGTCGAAGCTGTTGTGGATGTCTGCAATCTTGTTGTGGAAGAATGAGGCTAGGGAGTCACAGAGGGCTTGAGAGGGGGTGATGTCGTTGGAGTTGGCCGAAGGATTGGAAAATTCCTTGACGATGTTGAAAAGTTCCTTGCTGTTGTGGGCGTTGTTGTCAAGTCGATCCTTGAATGCTGTTTTCTTGGCCTTACGGATTAGTTGGTGGTGAGTGCGGGTGGCGTTTTTGAAGGCGTCCTTGGTGCTAGCGGTTGGGTCTTTTTTCCAGGCCTTTTCAAGGGAGCGGCAGAGTTTCTTGGACTTCTTAAGATCATCGTTGAACCATGAGGCCTTTTTGCTGCCAGGTTTGCTTTGACGTTTTTTCAGTGGTGCTAAGGTGTCGGCGGTGTTGGATAACCATAGGGTGAGGTTGGCGGCGGCTTCGTTTGCGTTAAAAGAGTGGGCTGGGGTGTTTAGAAGGAGCGATGCGGAGATCTGGTCCGTGGTGATTTTGTTCCAGTTTCTTTGCAGAGTTGGTTGGAGGTGGTTGGTGGGTTTTGGTTTGTTGTAGGTGAAGTGAACGCAGCTGTGGTCAGTCCAGAGGAGATCCGTAGTGTGGCTGAAGGAGACATGATTGCTGGAGGTGAAGATGGGGTCGAGTGTGTGACCTGCGATGTGGGTGGGGGAAGTGACTAGTTGTTTAAGTCCGAGGTTGGCGAGGTTGTCTAAGAGGGTGGCGGTGTTGCGGTCGTTGATCTTTTCAAGGTGAAAGTTGAGGTCTCCCAGAAGGATGTAGTCTTTGGAGGGGAGCGCGTGTGGGGTGATGAAGTCTGTGATGTCTTCACTGAATTTTGCGCGGGGTCCTGGTGGTCTGTAGAGGAGGGTGCCTCTGAGAGTGGTCTTGGGGTCGATGTGGATCTGGAAGTGAAGGTGTTCCGAGTTGGCGAGGTTGGCGTCAGAGCAGGTTGAGATGCGGATTGATTTCTTATGGACGATAGCGATTCCTCCTCCTGTGTGGCTGGTGCGGTCCTTGCGAGTGATCTTATAGTCTTCAGGGATGGCAATGGTGATGTCTGGGGCGGAGGAAGCGTTCATCCAAGTTTCTGTTAGGAAGGCGACGTCTGGAGAGATGGTGTCTAGTAGATTCCATAGGTCAATGGCGTGTCTGTGGACCGAGCGGGTGTTGAGAAGGATGCATTGTAGGTGGTTGGGGTCGGGAATCTGTGTTGTGGTCGTAGCGGAGGTGTTGTCTGTGCCGATGAATTTGCAGGAGTAGCAGGAGAAAGGTCCATGGGTGTGTCCAGGAGCGGCTTGGACGCAGTTGTGGGCGCGGCCGGGGTTGAGGGCTAGGAGGGTGGTGGCATCGTAAGTAATGCGGGAGGGGTGGACTTTACGAGGACCAGGGGCTCTGGCGCTGGGCGCGGTCCAGGCGCGGACGGGCGTAGACGGGCTTACCTTTGGCGCACCTTCGGCGAGGCCGTAGCGCGTGGACGCTGCGCGTGGGGGCATTGGCCATAAATGGATGGTGGAGGGGGCGGTGGGTGGGAGGGGCCGCTGGGAGGCGGTATCGGGGAGGGTAGGCGGGCCAGGAGACTGCACAACAAATGGAATGGGAGGGGAACGTGAGACGAGGCAGAGGGCACAGGAATTCCAAAATGAATAAACAAATGGCACAGAAGCTATACAATGCAGCAGTATCAGGCAGCACCTTCAGTTCGGCGAGAAAATACCACGATAAAAATTATGAAAGCACACAAATGCACAAATCAGGGGGCGTGACTCAGCGCTGGTTAAGGTAGAGAGCGCCAGCAATAACAAGCGTTACGATACCACAGATCAGTTCCCAACAGCGCTGGGAGGAGGTTCACGCTCAGGTCTGCAAGCAGGAAGCGTGGAGGAGCGTCCGTGATGGACAGAGTCCAGACGGTCACAGCGCTGGAAGGGGGGAGGTCAGCAAGGTATTCGTGGGTGGGAGGGGCCGCTGGGAGGCGGTATCGGGGAGGGTAGGCGGGCCAGGAGACTGCACAACAAATGGAATGGGAGGGGAACGTGAGACGAGGCAGAGGGCACAGGAATTCCAAAATGAATAAACAAATGGCACAGAAGCTATACAATGCAGCAGTATCAGGCAGCACCTTCAGTTCGGCGAGAAAATACCACGATAAAAATTATGAAAGCACACAAATGCACAAATCAGGGGGCGTGACTCAGCGCTGGTTAAGGTAGAGAGCGCCAGCAATAACAAGCGTTACGATACCACAGATCAGTTCCCAACAGCGCTGGGAGGAGGTTCACGCTCGGGTCTGCAAGCAGGAAGCGTGGAGGAGCGTCCGTGATGGACAGAGTCCAGACGGTCACAGCGCTGGAAGGGGGGAGGTCAGCAAGGTATTCGTGGGTGGGAGGGGCCGCTGGGAGGCGGTATCGGGGAGGGTAGGCGGGCCAGGAGACTGCACAACAAATGGAATGGGAGGGGAACGTGAGACGAGGCAGAGGGCACAGGAATTCCAAAATGAATAATCAAATGGCGCAGAAGCTATACAATGCAGCAGTATCAGGCAGCACCTTCAGTTCGGCGAGAAAATACCACGATAAAAATTATGAAAGCACACAAATGCACAAATCAGGGGGCGTGACTCAGCGCTGGTTAAGGTAGAGAGCGCCAGCAATAACAAGCGTTACGATACCACAGATCAGTTCCCAACAGCGCTGGGAGGAGGTTCACGCTCGGGTCTGCAAGCAGGAAGCGTGGAGGAGCGTCCGTGATGGACAGAGTCCAGACGGTCACAGCGCTGGAAGGGGGGAGGTCAGCAAGGTATTCGTGGGTGGGAGGGGCCGCTGGGAGGCGGTATCGGGGAGGGTAGGCGGGCCAGGAGACTGCACAACAAATGGAATGGGAGGGGAACGTGAGACGAGGTAGAGGGCACAGGAATTCCAAAATGAATAAACAAATGGCGCAGAAGCTATACAATGCAGCAGTATCAGGCAGCACCTTCAGTTCGGCGAGAAAATACCACGATAAAAATTATGAAAGCACACAAATGCACAAATCAGGGGGCGTGACTCAGCGCTGGTTAAGGTAGAGAGCGCCAGCAATAACAAGCGTTACGATACCACAGATCAGTTCCCAACAGCGCTGGGAGGAGGTTCACGCTCGGGTCTGCAAGCAGGAAGCGTGGAGGAGCGTCCGTGATGGAATGTGAATCGCAATTAAGGAAACTTGAGGAATCGCAAAAAAAATTGCGATTTTTTGATGAACAGCCGTTTGTGATTTCTTAATTGCGATTCCTTAATTTTCACAATTAAGAAATCGCAAACAGCAACAATGATGCATGTGGCCGATAGTCCTTATAAATTGCCTCTCTATTTTAATGTGAGTTTTGGTGTTTAAAATTATTATTCTATAAAGAGGTTTTATGACAAAATATTGGCTACAAAAAAATTGAGAAAAAAATATTGAGGACAAAAATATCAACTTTCCATGAAAAGCAAATAATATTGAGAAAAAAACTATAGAGACCAGCATCATCAAAAAATAGGTACGTAAACTGGATTTAAACTATTGTACATTGTATTCACTTTACAACATACATTACCTTTAGAGTAGTACTAATTTTAGAAAGAAAATAATTACAATGAAAATAGTCCATGAAACATGCATATCATACAAATATAAAATTAAAATACATACTTCAAAATAATTTCAAATTAAATGATATTTAAATAATAAAACTACAAGTTAATTATACTTAAAATACAAATAAAATGTATTATAATTACAAACACTACATATTACAAATATAAGAAATGTTATACAATAATAACATTACAACAAACACAAAAAAAAAATATTATATATATATATTTTAAATTACACTGTCATGGATCCACTATGGTCCCCAGATTACAAAGGAGCTGAATGATGCTGAAATCCCAATGCTTTTTCCAGACTCTAAAACAGTATTTAAAGACTAAGGAGTGTTCCAAGTAGGGGAAAGGGTTGGAGAGAGAGAGAGAGAGAGAGAGAAGAGACTACCTTGTCTTGCTCTTCTGGGTTCTTTCAACATCTTGTTATTATAATCTTCAGCCTTCTGGGTTTTGGTATTACTCAGTGCTGTTTTAGATCTGCAAATTAACACAACACTTTAGTAGAATTGTATGGCCTTCTACTGTAAATATGTATCTGTATATGCTTTTCTTACTATTTAACATACTCCTTTAGACAAAGACTTTTGCCTCTCTTCAGAATGCAGCGCACATAGGAAGAGCAAAAAGCAAGGAGAAATAAAAGTATTTCTCTTCATTGCGCCACTCCTTGGCCTTCCCTGGGGAGGCATAGGAATCCAGTGCATTTCCAGGTTTACAACACTTTGTAAATCTAGGAATGTGTCAGGTTCCATGGATGTTGCATGGGAACACCCACCACAATACCCATGGAGTGCCCCTTTTAAGCAGAGTAATGCGTGAAACAGGCCTATACTTACAAGGACATGAAAAGTCACATAGGGTAACTTTACATGGCACACTGCACCGCCGGTCTAAAAAAGTGATGCACTGACAGCGCACTGGGCTTGAAAATGAGGCCTGATATTCTTACCTTCTTTATTCTGTCTCATGATATATTGAACAATATTTTTTAAATAATATGTGTGGAATACCCATAAAGAACTGGGATGATTTATAAATTCCTTTTTTAGTGGTTGACTGTCCACCCAAAAGCCTTACCAAAGCAAAGGTCGTGCATGACCAGCCAGGTCTGATGTCAAGATCTTGACCCTAGCTGAAAACAAGAGGTGCATCAGCAATGCAAATAATCTTGGTTGATGGGACTCATTGACCTATACTGAAGGACTTGGTTGAGCTATTTCCACCATTGCATTACTCTGCTCCAGGGAGGCATTCCATGGATGGTGTGCAGGTGTTCCCATGCAAAACTCATGGATTTTAATGCATTCCCAGATTTACCATATGTTTTAGACCGAGGCATGCACCAAAATTGTTCAAGAAAATGCCCCTGGGCATTGTTTTTGTGCAGGAAGGTTGACCTTCTTGCACAAAAACAATCCTGCTAACAATGCACGCACCCTTGCCCCAGGGTTTAAGAGTGCCTGCATGGGCACTAGGCAACACATTGTGCGCTAGCATTGGGAAAAGGCAGGAATGCACCATACAATGTTAAGCACAGTGCATTCCTGCCCTTTCCCTTTCAAGCAGAGCAGCAGGGTGACTTGTAGCTCTACATGATATAACAATAAATATGGCTCTAAGTTTGGATTTATGAACTGTATGGGAGCCCATATAACAGCAAATATATATCTGCTCTACTTTTGTAGCCTATGTTCTTTTGCTATAGCTTCAAAACTCAACTTGCAATTCATCTTTGGCTATGTGGGTGGCCACATGCCATCCGAGTCTCTAAAAACTTTCGTCCTTCTGAACGTCGCAGTTATTATTTTATTTTTACTTGCTATGGGTCTGCTACCTGAGGGGAAGGATGGCTACTAATTCACCTCCATCGATTGTAAAAGCACTAGTAGCATTTGTGCATCTTCCAGAGCTACTGCATTGATTAATGAACCTGCTTGATTAATCTAATTGGAAACACTCGCTATTACGATGCAAGTCTACTCCTTTAATTCTATTCAACTCTTACACTTTTGTCTTCTTTGTTTTACTTCTGTCTTCTTTTTGTTTTCTTTCTCTTCTTTCCTTTTACGTTGGTCTTCTTTCACTGTTAGGCCCTGAAAAGGCGGGAGGCAATTTAAAATGAGCAGACAGAGAATTTATTATTTTTCAAAATTCTGCATTTGACTTTCCTCGTCGGAAGGGAGAGTGGTTTGCTTTAGCTTATAGGAATTCATAATAGCTTGACTCATCACTTGGTCTATACTTCTCATTTTGTAGACTTCCTCCCTATATTTCAAAACACCATAGCTTGCCACCCTTTAGTTTCTGGGTTCTAATGGCAATCGAAGTCTCCAATTCATATAATTCTCTGGTACCAATATCTAGGGGATATCTACCATGGAGCAAACACTTGTCCCCGACTTGCGATGGGTTTTGGAAGATGCTTTATTATTTCCCTTATACGCTCTTTAGACATGCAATACATTGTCGCAACTACCAATATCTGCTACCAAGCACAGCAGTTTCCCCTGTTTCTTGTCTTATAGGTTTAAATCCTGCACTGCCTCTTTACAAGTGCACTGTCTTTGACTCTGGTCCTAACTATGGAAGTACTTCACACTTCATCACATATGGCTACTGCTTTATGAGTCCATTTTATTTAAATTCAATAATAGATTATTAACTTTTCTTAAATAAACACATTTCTATATTTCAACATCTAAACTAAAAAGGCAACATAATGAAGAAAAAATGTGCTCCTTTAAATGCTTATCTACCACCAAAATCTTAGCAAAAAATAAAGTGGGGGATTTGCCCTGCTAAACCCCATAGGGGGGGCTGCAGAGGGTCAAAATGTTAATACAACATTCAGAATAAGGGGCATATTTACAAGGTGATTTCGCCACTGGAACATCACTTTTTACAATGTTCAGAAGGTACAATGCCCTGCACCATATTTACAACGTGGTGTTAGCCACTTTGCGTGGCTCAAGGCCGCTTTGAGAATATGGTACCCTTTCACACAGTTTTCTCCGTGAAGGGGGCATGCTATGGGTGTTGCTGTGGCTGTTCCACCGCAACACCATTTGCTTTTTGACACTGGCACAGATTTACAAGGTTCTGTAAATCTGAGGCAATGTAAAAAGCTAATGCCATGTAAAAGCAGGCATTTGATTGGTGCAATAAGGAGACAGTTTTATTTCATCTTGTTTTTGTATATTTGCAGCACACATAGAAAGAGCAAAATACCTTTAATGATTGTGTCCCTTCCTGCACATAAACAGTCATTCTCTGCAATGCAGACACCGTTGCCCAATGGTGCAAGGGTGTTTGTGTTAGCCCATGGCAGCTATTTTTAGCGCCAGCGCAAGGGAAAACTCATGGATGCACCAAGTTGTAAATACGGTGCATCCCTGCGTTTTTTAAAAGATGCAGCACGGTGCTGAACCATTTCTTTGTAGATATGCCCTTAATTATTTCATTTTTAGTGCCATTAAATAGTCATACAGGCATGATGTTTATTGATATTTTGCAGATAACATATGCTCATTAAATAGTGAGAAAGAAATCGAATGCAGTCACTCAGTTGAATGTGTTCTCACACTGGCACACCCGAACACCATGACTGAAAAAAACGAACTTGATGATTTTGAGGAAACTATTTTTTCATTCAATCCATGCACTCAATTTGAAGATAGTTGAATGGTGGCTTGTTAGGCAGTTTCCCTCGTAATGTTATTGATGGATGTCAAAACGCTTCAACGATGACAAGTGATATTTTTCTTAAACAACTTCCGCTTTCTGTGATAGCAGACCCCCTTAAATACCCTGCCCAGCCTTCACTGGTGTCCGTACGAGATACTCTTTCACATCAATGATACAAAGTTTTTCTGACAAAGATTTCTGCAATTTGTACTTCATTTATGGTGCTTGATCTAGCTAAAGCGACAAGACGTTCAGTTGAGTGACAAACATTTTGATTTTGTTCTCACTATTCATTGAACACATTTTTATCAACAGTACTATATGCATGCCATTGCCTGCATGATCACTGAATGTCACTATATATGAATTCATTCATCTAAATATTGTATTAACGTTTTAACTTGTTCTTTCAATCTAAGACGCAGATGTACTCCTCTGTTTCTTTAAAAAATATTGCAATTTAAAAATATAGCCCAGTTTGAGTATCTGACCGCAAGCTTAGTTAGGACTGGCAAAATCTGTGTGGGGCTTTTATGTAATAACACACGGAAACAGATTTCGTCTTGCAAAAAGAGCTGCTTCCAACCAAAAAGCCTGATTACCACCATTCCTCCTTTCCCTCTTTTCTTGACTCTGTTAACCTGCTGCTCAGTGTGCCACTTATAGTTCTCCCACACCCAGCATGCAGTCTGTGATATTCAGACCGCAAGCCATAAATATTAGTCTTACCTTTGGGCTGATCCAAAATGTGAATGTCACTCTAATAAAGCAATGGCTAACAGGGTCTGACCCAAAGACTCTGCATTATATATGATTCATGACCAACTGATTTTAAAAGCTCTGAAAAAGAGTAAAATGCTAACTAAAGATAACTAGCCTAGGTGTACCTGACTTTAATCTACGATATGGCTATGTTCCTGGCTATTTTCTCTTCCATTTACACAACGTTACAATTCATGGTCCATCGACCACTTGGTATGTACAGTACATGATGTGCCATTCTTGGTTGAGTATAAGTACAGGGGCATTAACGCCAAGTTTCAGAGCACTTTTGGAACTGGGACTGAACCTGTCAGAACGACTGCTGTGCTGCTCAAGGACCCATGCAGGCGGATTTTCTGCAGTTTCCCTGCAGCATACTACTTATTTGGTGTCCAAAGGACTCACAGGATTGCTTTTCTGTCTGTTGACCTGCTGCCAATTGCTCCCTGACTTTGTTCTGCACTCGCACTGTGGTTCTGCCAAGAGAGATCGCCATTAGTACTGCTGGTCTGGTTGTGCTGGTCTACCTGCCTATTGCTGCCTGCCTTGAGTTTTCCCCACCAGTGTTCTCCCAAGGACCAGGGTGGGCTTGATGCTGCTTTGCAGCTCTCCTGGGTCCTACCACATTGATAGTTCCTCCTGCGTACAGAGCGCTTCACTGAAAGCAGTATGTATATTTACTTGGCTCCTCCAAAAACAGCGGGTGGTGAGTGCAGCTGCAGAGAACGTGACAGAGTGCCTTGTTTTGAAATTCTAAAACAAATGTTGTGGCCAAAACCAGTGCTACCCCATGACATCATGCTTCACCCTCAAAACCCACTGCATGACTGATACTGTAGCGGCAGGGGTGACTGAGGATGGCAGCTGTAAGGATAGGAGAAGGGGCTGTGAGTGGAGAGGGTGGACCCCATCTCTGAGGCCCGTCGGTATTCCTGCTGGAATCTTCCCTTGACAAACACCAATTTTGGTCAAGGCAGAAAGAGAGCCGTCCTCCTGGACTCCAGGACTGCTCTCCCTACACTAAGGTACTGGGTGACTGCAGAGGCCCAGCGCGTTAGTGGGCAGCTAGTTCTTAAGGGAGAAGTGCAGGGGCCTACACTGTATGCAGGAGACCAGAGGTCTCCCCGCGGAATTCAGCAGTGTGTGTGCCGCATCCCTAGTGGCCTGGGTCTTCATTGTTGTGGCTGATCCAGTGAGGTTGCCCCACTGCAATTGTACAGTTTGGCCCCCGCTAGCTAAAGGGATGGGTGCTTTGGGGGGCATTTGAAATTCCATAGGCAATACAGTAAGAAACCCTCGACAGAGGCCCCTAAGTGTGGCCTCGGTTCTCATTGTTGTGGGTGATCCAGTGACGCTGCTCCACTGAAATTGTACAGTTTGGACCCCACTAGATAAAGGTATGGTTATTTTGGGGGCATTTGAGTTTCCATAGGCAATACAGTAAGAAACCCTTGACGGAGGCCCCTGAGTGTGGCAGGTTACTGTCACAAGGGACTATTCTGACACAAACAACAATACAAATGAAGGGTTGCAACATAAAAAGTGCAATTTGTCTATAAAAACATTAACAGTAAAAACATGATCTGTATGATATTGACTACTGGCATCAATTACAGTTGGTGAAAAAAGCAGTATCTTCATACGAAACATTTAGTCATCGACAAAAACACAATTCTTAGGACAAAACACAATGTGCACTGATTTTACAGCACCACAACATCACACACATACCTTACATCAGCAATTGCACCCTGTATCACACCGAGGGGCTAAGCGTACTATTTGTATCACGCCCAGTGGTCCAAGTGACCAACATCTAAACAACTGACAGAGAAAATATGGCGTTGTCTAAACACATCCCTTAGCCCACTCCTAGCGCATGCTATCCAGTGACCAGGGGAAGCTCTGCGCTATACACAGGACTAAGTGAACCTGATAGTCTGTCAATATCAGATCAGGGACAAAAACAATAACATTAGTTCTGAGAAAAAATAACTCTGCCCTTTTTGGCCAAACACATGTTACACCTAATCTCCCAGGTTCAAAAAGTTCCCCTAAATGTTCGAATTGCAACCTGTATGACACCCAGGGATTAAGCGTGCCATCTGTGTCACACCCTGCTGTCCAAGCATACTGACTGGGTCACACCCAGTGGAAAAACCGTGCCATCTTTGTCATGCCCAGCGGTCCAAGCGGCCAACACCTCTCACTTCTTTCAGATACCAATGGTGTTGGAAAACCAGTGGCATTGAGAAACCCTTTTAGACTAAAAAATAAGATTGAGGTGTTCACTTTGACAATGTATACAATAAAGATTAACCTTTCCTAGTATGCTGACGATTGAAAAAAGGTGTCTTCCATGGGATCGTCTCCGAGGTCGCCTTGCGACGACTCAGCTAAGACAAATAGAATAGGTAATATGGCAGCTTCTGTCAGTAGCAGGGCGCTCATGTTCTCTTTTTACGACTCTCCCTAGTTTGCCATACACCACATGCTTTACTAAGGTTCTGATCTAGTCTCTTGCCCTCTGTGATGGCTGCTTTAGGATGGACCTCTGCCCCTGTAGATTCAAAAGGACTTCCATCGAATTTTGGTGTCTGGTCACCTTCCTTGTTGAGCAAATGTGAATCCATCTGGTCGGGCTCCCTTTCCTTTGGATGCAGTCTGGTTCGAGGTACAAATCATGTCCTATCTGGCTTGCCAAAATGTTGCTTGAACATGAAATACCTTGGAAAAACAAGAGATAATAGGAGTTTGTGAAGACGGGAACAGTTTGTTTAATTAAATGATAAAGCCTTGAGAACAGCTACAGGCATAAGGACTGTCTGAGTTTACTATTAGTTTACTATCGGACTAACACAGACTTTTATACAGTTCATTGAATGTGATAAAGTGTTTCTGGTGATCCTTTTTTTGTAAGGAATTTGTGCCTCTGTCTTTGCAGCCATAAATTAGGGCATTGAATGAAGAATCCAGGTGGGCTTCGAAATTGTGTGGACACAATGCAGCCAGATGTCCGACATGGGGAGCGCGTGATCACTGCATGTACTGTATGTGCTGTGTTGTGATTGGCTAAGTGTTCCTAACTTTATGTGGAATCTGACTTTATGGTATTTTGGGAACGTGGGCATTTGTGCTTTATTGGGGCCAATCTTCCTGAACCCTTGTGGTGTTGCTACGCCAATCTGTTGGATTAATCTGGGATTTCCTATTTGCTCATTTGAATGCTGGCTACTAGATGTCCCACCTATGACCCGTCAATCAGTAACATTAGGCCTGGGTCACAGGGCCTGTGTAACTAGGTATTTATGAGTTGGGGTTGTTGTGGAGTTCATAACAGGGAAATTCATCAATAAAGATGCAATTTAGTGTTTATGCATGAATGTATCGTTATTCTTATTGACGTCGAATTTCTCAATCTTAACATTTGGATTGCCACACATGCATCCTGCCCTGAAAATTCTTTTCAGTCTGTCCTTATTATTTCTTGCAATTTGTGGAATCTTATATTGCCTTTGGAGAGTGACCAGACATACCAGTTTAATGAAGGGCTGCAGAACCGAGAAGGCAAAGAAAACTGGGTTGAATGGCATAAATGCATGTAATTGATTCAATGTCTCCATTATTTTTTTTTGGGCTAACCAAAATGTTTTGAAACGTGCCAAAGTGAACAACATCTCAATACACTGGTCTTTTTCTATTCTTAAATCTAGTCTATCTAATATATTGGCAGACCTTGTTAGTGCAGTCTTTCTTCTATTTCAATATCTGCTGTGGTTGTAGTCCTGCTTCTCCCATAGTTGTGGCAACATTTAGTGACACATATGTTTTGTCATGTCCCTATTTTATGTTTTGGAAATCTGGTCACCCTATCATGTCGTGCAAAAGCCTCTGAAACCGTAGATTCTAACTCTCCCATCAGCAGATGTCCACTTTGGGATGACCAATAGGAAAATGTAGTCAATCAGTAAACATAGTCAAAATTGATATAATGAGATTCATTTACATAGGTTTTTTGTCTATTTATTAGTAACACTTAAAACTGGGATTGCTGCTGCAATCAAAACCCAGAAGGTTTCCTTCAGTAAATTTGCATTACTATTGTTTATCTATGAAAGACAGCGCAGTGTCATCCTCAATTGTCCAAACAAATGTGTTATCCATCAGTTTCTGAGAACGAGTACTACTGATTAAAGAATTCCGGTTCCCACATTTGCAAGGTTTTTTCTTTCGTTAGATGATGCATTGCTTGATCCTTTTACAAAATATCAATGCGCTTCCATTCACTTGTTTGCCTTTTCTCGTCCAACTAACACCTGCATGTGTGTGTATCTCCTCCAGCCTGTGTCTCCTTTCCACATAATTCCAATTTCGTTTCCATTTTAATGTATACAAGCTTCTGGATAGAGTTGCCATTCTACACTTGTGTTCCAGAAGGGCCATCGTTGGAATCGGAATGGTAAAACTACTTTGGCGCCGTTGTGTCTGATGTGTATTTGATTATATTCTGTGCTGGTAGGCCTCTGAAAGTGTACCTTCCATTCTCATAGGTGGCACTGACTATACCGATGTGGGAGGACAAAGGCTTGTCAGAAAGGTATATACAGTCCAGTACTTCCATTCTATATGGTTTGTTGTGAACCTAAAGAAATATTGGTTTCAGGAACTATGTGCAGCAGTCAAGTGTAAACACATTATTAATACCCTGAAAGGCAACAATGTAAAAAATATCACCAAGGCGCTCAAAGATATGTCTTTTAAAACTGAAAAGATTTGGTACCCTGAAGTCTTCTGTTCACATCCTTTGTCCACATTTGAGAAGATAATCACTGGTTTCACAGTAGGTCTGTTTGAACATGTCTGCAGATCTTCAAATGGTGCTTAAATACATATGTATTAAGAAGCCCCGCGATAAGAACACTCCTCGATGCACTTAGTGTGTCAAAGCGATCATATTGAGATTGTGGGAAGCATTTATCTGCGTTTGATAGCCTGCTGAGATTGCTGAACTGGTCTTCTTTTCACTTTTAAATGCTTATTTCCAGATACATCTGTAGTTTGGGGATGCAGGATCGTCAAATTAATCGGCTTAATTCCTTCCAAATGTTTTGTTTTCACATCAAGTCCTCTGCAGAATTGTATTAGTTCTGATCGCTGCACACCTTCAGTGTGAGCGTCAGAGGGTCCTGTCTCACATACAAGCATTGGCAGATCCAATAGTTCTCACTTTTAGGCGAGATACTGCCTTTGGCAATCGGGTGGGGTTGGTGAATGGTAAAGCGGGTGGGGATGGATAACAGGACTGATACAAAAAAAACATTATCAAACGGTCTTCGCTGTCAGCTTCATAGTGCTTTTTTTTCCTTTTGGTGGTTGGGGGAGTGGGGGGGTGTAGAAGAAATACAGACAGGGATGGGAGGGGAGTGAAGAAAGCAGATGACAGAGCCAGGTATAAAAGATGCACTCTGAGAGTGGCTGCATCTCTGCACCGGCTCAAAATCACGTGACTCTGGGCAAATCACTAAGGCCCTAATTAGGATGTCTGTCAATATGCCTCCCACCGCTCGTCGGAGGCTTACGGACCGATATTCTTGGTTTGGATTCGACTGCCGTATTACGATTATGGCGGTCAGAATCCAGCTGGTCATTATGGCTGGCTTGAAATGGGCTCAAGGAGCCCGTCGGCCAGTTGGAAACTGAATATGACCCTGCAACAGCCAGCGTTTCCACCATCAGGATTATTATGTCAGTTTCCGGCAGGCTTTCCATGTCAGGCTTTCTGACATGGAAAGCCTGTCAGAAAGGAAAGGGGGGGCTGCTCGGCCCCCATGCACACATGGCTGGGCCCGGCCCCCTCCTCCACCAGTGCTGGTTGGGCTACGCGTCCCGCCAGTTGACCCGGAAGCAGTTTTGCGCTTCCGGGTCGAGGGGGTGGGATTGCGGCATAGGGGGGGGGTTTAAGAGCCTGGGGAGCGCGGGAAGCTGCCTCTTTGTGCCCGCGCTCCCCAGGCTCGCTCCTCGCCCCGCTGTGGGGCCATTAATTTTCTCTTTTCTTTTCTATTTTTTTAGCTTGCAGGTTAATTTTCAGCGAAGCAGAGGCGGTCGGAGTTCACGACGAACTGCAGGAGCAGGAGCGCCTGATCGGCGATTGCATCTGAGGGTACGATGCTACCGGAGCGGTGTTATGTGGACGGGCGCGAGGGAGCTATGGGCACAGGGAGCGAGCATTCGTCATTACACCAGCGTTGTCAAAGACTGTCGGGCGCAAGGTACGTTTCGGCCCAAGGGAGCGTGTGTGATCTTTAAATCAACATTAGGGTAATGAAATGTTAACGGAGCAAAGCAGGGTCTGCTTCGGCAGCAGCCGAATGGGAGACCATTTGGGGCGTTTGTAAAATAAATCGATCGCTGTGTCATTAGGTGGGGCCAGACTCTGTGTATATTGTGTGGGAAAGCTTGATCACTTTATGAAGCAGGGCAGCATTAAATAAGGTGTGATTCTGGGCAAATTCACTTACTCTCACGGTGCCTAACGAAATGAATGTGTCCTCATGTAACATAATTGATAGCTGATCTTACATCTCCTCCAACTATGTCTACAAAATATGTAATGACTCTTGCATTTCCTCCAAGACTATTTGCCTGTATCCAGCAGTCTTAACTAGCTACATGGCTGTAGCCGAACTTACTTAGGCTGGTATTGTTATTCAAGATGTAACAAATCATTTCTGGGAATTTTCTCCACTGGTAAACTGATTTGTTTTCTAAGTGTATGAATGTTTCTACGTGGGCATTTGTGTGACTTTGAAGTCACAGTTTTGAATTCTGGGGGGTCTACTCCGCATTGTCTCCTTTGGGTACCAATTAAATGTGCCACGGCGAGCTTGCTATCAACATCTGCCTTTAGTGCCAAGAAACTACTTCAACTATTTTATAAAACACGCTCTTACACACTACAGTTTTGTTGTTAACACCTAACAGCTTTGATGGCTGTCCTGGTAAACATCTGGGACGATATCCTTTCCATTGTATCCCTCGCAGTGTTTACACTCCTGAATCGTGGTAGTCACTTACTGTTCGGAGGCTCCTCACTCAATTGATTCAGGGTACTTCTGTTTGAAAAGATTAACATAGGCCCACTGTTTACCTGACTCAAGTACAGTAACCACTGAAGCCGGTTCAGCATCCCCTTTGTCACCGCTGCTTGTCAACATATAACATCTATGCTGCTCTTTATGGGAATGCTGAGACCCCTAGTTTTCTCATTTCTCTGAGAATGAGGATGAGGGAGGTGACTGACGCTCATAGCTGCCTGTTTGTCGCTGCACCTTTGCAGCAGTAGGGTGTTTTGCCCAGAGGCCTGTGGTTGTTGGACGTGTGGATGGGGAGGGACGGACTGAAGCTCCAGAGGGCTTCAGTAAGTGTTGAAGGCCGAAACCCCCTCCTCGCCCTTTAATGTTCTTCAGACAGCTAGTGCCCTTGCCATGTCTGTGAAACATATGGTCGTCCACCCACATTGCAGCCCGACCATGAAATGCCATCTTGTGGATTTATTTTAGTGATTTATTTCAAGTTTAAATTCTTTTCGAGCGGGGTGTGCCTTATAGCATGTTAACATGTGCTTGAAAGGAAGTCTGCTTGTGCAGAATATGTACAATTCCAATTTTTTGCTACACTTTTTTGATACCTTACATTTTTATTATTTGTGGGGATCATGAAATGAGCAACACAGTATGCAATATTTGGTTTGTTGTTGGAAATACGGGCAAAGCAGGGACATTCGGGGCAATTTACTGCAGAAGGCACCGCAGTGGCTGGGTGTTTAAAGCGCCCGAGGATATCCACCGCAGTGCCTACCTACTTGTGCGGTGCCTCATCCCTTGCTTCCTTCCGAAACAAACGTGCAATCGGAACTCTATCTGCCTTTTGCCGCCATGTCTTTCGATGATTTTTCACTACATTGTGTTGCATTGCTCCTTAAATAAGGGCTTTAAGTGGAATACTGTTTGAATATCCCCGCTCCCGCATTGGGATGAAGAATTAATGCTCCTCAATTTTCCAGAGCAATACTTCGCTGAGATTTTCACCCTGCTGCCTTTGTATTAGTATTTACAACAAGGGGTGGTGAGGGACAGAGTCTCTGAATTAAGCAGAATACTCTCAACCTGTCAAGAGGTCAGGGCTAGATCCAACACCGTTTTTTAGCTCACTGCACCATCCCAGTTTCAGAACCTGGCTGTATGCAAATTAGTCTGTTCCTGTCCCAGTGCATGATGGGAACAGGGCAAACCAAACTACAAAAGCCAATTCTTACACTGGGAAGGAAACAAGCTTCCGGGGACCGGTTTCTGGCATTACAGCCGTCTTCGGCCCGGCTTGCTTGAATCACTGCACCATCAGGATTCAAGCAAGCCGGGTTCTGAACTGGGATGGTGCAGTGAGCTAAAAAACGGTGATGGATCAAGCCCTGATCTGTTGACTGGGTAGGAGTGTTCTGATTAACTCAGATACTCTGTCCATCACCACCCACTTTTTGAAAAGCCTTTGTATTAGTGACATGGTTTCCCACACGGTCCTGGCGCGTACCCAGATGTGAAATTTAAATGTACATAATGCAACACAATCAGCGGGCTGTGTGTGTCATGAAATATTCTGTTTAGATTTTTTAAGTAAGAGTGAAGAAGCCATGCAGCAATTTCACACCCTCGTGGGGTCTTTGCATCGGTTCTTTCGATTATTTTAGAGAGGCAAGGCAAGTTGCTTTCGAAATAAAATGGATATCCCACCAGTTTATTATTAAGTGTTCTTTACAACAGGGCTCCTTTCTCATTACATATATATTATTTTCTGATGCTAAAAGAGACATGTCCATTATTGCACAGGTTGGCCCAAATTCACTATCATTCACGCAGTGCAGCATGTCAAGCCCAGCGCTGGCGGGGGCAATGGGTGGGGCTAACTGTTGTGGCCGCGTGACTAGGACCCAGGCCCAATGTTTTCTATTTGGCAAATTAAGCACTGTGGATCTAACTAGCTTAACCCAGTAGAAAGCCCTGGTACACTATTCGAGTGTGTGTGCTACAGTATGCTATGCTCCCGTTGTCATATAAATTTACTGTGTACAGTGCCGTCACCCATGGCGGCTAGGACTGCACTCTACCAACCAGCCAAATATAAACATTTGATCATGGGGGAGAGAGCCAGGTGTGAAAGTGTGAGGATCTATGCAGCACTTTACCTCTGGATAGGTTTTGTGTAGACCTGAACTGGGTGCTCCTTCGGGCAGGGATGGAGCTATACTTCTCTGAGGGCACTAACGAGTTGAACAAATCTAGTGTGCCACTGATGTTTAGAGTGCTCTATACGAGGGCTGCTTTCCACCTAAACTGGTGAACTAGCCACAAATTCACTGCTTCTTTATTGCGTGTTCTCTGCAGCATTTTATTTCTGTACGATTTTGTTTGGACTTAAATTGAGGGCTCCCATGGGTAGGGACGGAGATATACCTCTTAGTGCTCTAATAAGGTGAGACAGAAAAGGGGGTGGTGATGAACAGAGTGCCTGAATTAAGCAGACCACTCTTACCAAGTCCAAAGATCAGGGCTTGATCCATCACCGTTTTTTAGCTCATTGCACCATCCCAGCTCAGAACTTGGCTATATGCAAATTAGTCTGTTCCTGTCCCAGTGCATGATGGGAACAGGGCAAACCAAACTACCAAGCCAATTCTTGTACTGGGAAGGAAACAAGCTTCCGGGGACCGGTTTCTGCCATTTCAGGCGTCGTCGGCCCGGCTTGCTTGAATCCTGATGGTGCAATGAGCAAGGGACTCACATCTGAGTATACCCTTCCACGCTTATGGTGGACAAAATGATTCAGAAAAGGGGGTGGTGATGAACAGAGTGCCTGAATTAAGCAGACCACTCTTACCCAGTCCAAAGATCAGGGCTTGATCCATCACCGTTTTTTAGCTCACTGCACCATCCCAGCTCAGAACTTGGCTATATGCAAATTAGTCTGTTCCTGTCCCAGTGCATGATGGGAACAGGGCAAACCAAACTACCAAGCCAATTCTTGTACTGGGAAGGAAACAAGCTTCCGGGGACCGGTTTCTGCCATTTCAGGCGTCGTCGGCCCGGCTTGCTTGAATCCTGATGGTGCAATGAGCAAGGGACTCACATCTGAGTATACCCTTCCACGCTTATGGTGGACAAAATGATTCAGAAAAGGGGGTGGTGATGAACAGAGTGCCTGAATTAAGCAGACCACTCTTACCCAGTCCAAAGATCAGGGCTTGATCCATCACCGTTTTTTAGCTCACTGCACCATCCCAGCTCAGAACTTGGCTATATGCAAATTAGTCTGTTCCTGTCCCAGTGCATGATGGGAACAGGGCAAACCAAACTACCAAGCCAATTCTTGTACTGGGAAGGAAACAAGCTTCCGGGGACCGGTTTCTGCCATTTCAGGCGTCGTCGGCCCGGCTTGCTTGAATCCTGATGGTGCAATGAGCAAGGGACTCACATCTGAGTATACCCTTCCACGCTTATGGTGGACAAAATGATTCAGAAAAGGGGGTGGTGATGAACAGAGTGCCTGAATTAAGCAGACCACTCTTACCCAGTCCAAAGATCAGGGCTTGATCCATCACCGTTTTTTAGCTCACTGCACCATCCCAGCTCAGAACTTGGCTATATGCAAATGAGTCTGTTCCTGTCCCAGTGCATGATGGGAACAGGGCAAACCAAACTACCAAGCCAATTCTTGTACTGGGAAGGAAACAAGCTTCCGGGGACCGGTTTCTGCCATTTCAGGCGTCGTCGGCCCGGCTTGCTTGAATCCTGATGGTGCAATGAGCAAGGGACTCACATCTGAGTATACCCTTCCACGCTTATGGTGGACAAAATGATTCAGAAAAGGGGGTGGTGATGAACAGAGTGCCTGAATTAAGCAGACCACTCTTACCCAGTCCAAAGATCAGGGCTTGATCCATCACCGTTTTTTAGCTCACTGCACCATCCCAGCTCAGAACTTGGCTATATGCAAATTAGTCTGTTCCTGTCCCAGTGCATGATGGGAACAGGGCAAACCAAACTACCAAGCCAATTCTTGTACTGGGAAGGAAACAAGCTTCCGGGGACCGGTTTCTGCCATTTCAGGCGTCGTCGGCCCGGCTTGCTTGAATCCTGATGGTGCAATGAGCAAGGGACTCACATCTGAGTATACCCTTCCACGCTTATGGTGGACAAAATGATTCAGAAAAGGGGGTGGTGATGAACAGAGTGCCTGAATTAAGCAGACCACTCTTACCCAGTCCAAAGATCAGGGCTTGATCCATCACCGTTTTTTAGCTCACTGCACCATCCCAGCTCAGAACTTGGCTATATGCAAATTAGTCTGTTCCTGTCCCAGTGCATGATGGGAACAGGGCAAACCAAACTACCAAGCCAATTCTTGTACTGGGAAGGAAACAAGCTTCCGGGGACCGGTTTCTGCCATTTCAGGCGTCGTCGGCCCGGCTTGCTTGAATCCTGATGGTGCAATGAGCAAGGGACTCACATCTGAGTATACCCTTCCACGCTATTGGCTGGCTGAAATGCCAGAAACCGGTCCCCGGTAGCTTGTCTCCTTTCTGGTGAAGAATTGGCTTGGTAGTTTGGTCTGCCCTGTTCCCATGGTGCACTGGGCCAAGGACAGACTAATTTGTATATAGCCAGGTTCTGAGCTGGGATGGGGCAGTGAGATAAATAACGGTGATGGATCAAGCCCTGATCTTTGGACTGGGTAAGAGTGGTCTGCTTAATTCAGACACTCTGTTCATCACCACCCCCTTTTCTGTATCCTAATAAGGTGAGGACATTTAGTGTGCCACTGATGTTGAGAGTGCTCTATATGGGAGCCGCTTTCCAGCTAAACTTGCAAGCTACCCACATATGTCTGTTTCTTTTATAGCATAATTCTTGCAGCACGTTATTTCTTGTCCCTAAAGTTTGTGTTTCCATAAAGGACAGGTCTCGTGTACACATAAACTGGGTGCTTCCTTGGGTAGGGACAGAGTTATACCTCTCTGAGGGCTTTAATGAGGGCAGCACATGTAAGGGGTTGTCCTTTAATTATGTCAGGTTGGCTTGGAGGGTATTTTACCGAAAGCCAAAGCAAAATGTCGTGCCGGGAGTGATAACGGGATTGATAGTTATAAACAATATTGGAAACTTCTCTATGCTAACCACGTTCTGTGCAACTCAAAGCAGAAAACCAAACAAGGGACTAGAGTACTTCAATTAGAAGACAAATAGTGCCGTGGGGGGGGGCCTAGTGACGTATTCAATTCGGGAAAGCAGAGATACGTAAAAGACTCTTGTTTCATTGATTATTAGGGGGAGTCTGAAACGCAGTGTGATACTGTTGCTGAGAGTACTATGTACGGGAGCTGCTTTCCAATCAAACTTGAGAACTATCCAGAGTCTTCTGCTTTGGTGTTCTGGTATATTGATGTAGCACTGTCTCTCTGAACGGGTCTTGTTTAGACTTAAACCCGGTGTGCATTCGGGTGTGGACATGGTTATAGCTCTCTGAGGAGGGTGAAACACATGTCAGGGGATGCTTGTGATCATGTCAAGTTGGCTGGGATGGTATTTACCAGAAGCCAAAGTGGGGAGCTAAAAAGGCTCTTGTGCCATTTTACAGCCTGGCATAGTTAGGGCTGTGCTAATCCTTTGTGTAAAGACTTTGATGCTGCACTGGCAAACAGACTGTCCTTTTCACACTTATATCCTATGCATAAAGACGTGGGTAGAAAACCAGGAATAGGAGGTGATGTCCTTGTCTGCAGCATAATTTTTCTTTTAGTAACAATGAATGTGAAAATAGGAAGCCATTTTTAATGCCTAGCATGGTTAGGGCGGTGCTAATCCTATGCTTAAAGACTTTGATGCTGCACTGGCAAACAGACTGTCCCTTTCAAACTTAGATCCTATTGCCTAAAGACGTGGGTAGAAAACCAGGAATAGGAGGTGATGTCCTGGTCTGCAACAGAATTTTTAGTAACAATGAATGTGCCGTGGCACTGCACTTCACACTGTGTATTCGTCCTTAAGGAGTCATGAGGGCGCTATTGTATTCACGGTGGACCCCATGCACTGGGTCACTGTACTGCACACTGGGTACTATTATTTAATGAGGGTCATTCTACAGGGCACTCTCTCCGTAACACTAATCCAATAACACTACATGGGACACAAACTGAGGCTATGCTTAACACTTACAGTTGGGAGTGTTAATGAGTATGCATCTGGCGCTAATCTTATCTAAAACTTAGCATGTGATGGCAATGTAAGACAAGCATGTGTACTGCAGTTATCGCCAGAAACACTAATGGTTTGTGTTTATCTTTTCCATTTATGTATGGCCGGGTCCATGGTGGATATCTGTGGAGTGCTCCACACCACAACAGCTGCAACAGGTGGACAGCCCAAGGGATGCGTACGTCAGGTAGAGGATGGCAAGCAACAACGTCAAGTGTGATGGGCGAGCGATCAAGGACGCAGGAGGTGCCAGCACTGGGTTGATTGTTTTTGGTGTGTTAACCCTAGATTGGGCTGGCCGCAGTAATGTAGCGGGAAGTTGCTTCACATAAAATGGCAGTATTTTCCTTAACAGGACATTGTATTTCTACAGTAACGGCGCCTGTGCTCGCAGGGCCACCAGTGTCAGCATGGTATATTCATAGGTTACCAATTGGTAGGGCCAACGATAGGGATGGGGCAGTGCACAAGGGTGTGCATTGCTAGCCTTGGCAACCCCAGGCCTATGCAACACCTCATCACCCCTTGTCGGGAAGTGGGGACTTCCATAGTAAAGTAGTAGACATACACTTAACATTTCCCAGAGCGTAGAGACCAGGTGTGGGTGGTTAGCAGACTTCACGATCCGCCAGTGGGAGGTGTACACGTATAGTACCAGGATACCCCCGGTCACAGCAACTACAGGGACCCCAAAGATGGGGTCTGTCCGTCCAGAGCGGGGAAGGAGAGGTACTCGATAGGCACGCCCCCCACCCTCAGTCATGCGGGAAACAACGATTGGGTTTAATTGGGCAAGGGGGTACTGGTGGAAGGGATAATCGCACTAGCAAGCAGGTTAGCAAAATATAAAACCCAGACTGCACCATAGGGGGTCTCAGTTGTTTCCCAGGCTGCAGGAAAAAGGGGGGTGGACTCGGTGAGTGCGCAGAATCACTCGGTGAAGAATCACTCGGTAAAGAGGATCAACACTTGGATTGAGAAATTATTTCAAACACCTCAATTGCAGTATATCCCACAGGGGTGCATCTGAGAGGGACAATTTAGATTAGCAGTCGGCTGATGAAAAGAGTTGGCAATTGTTGGAGGGGTGGTCTATACTCGCAGGTTAGGGGTCCATTTGACAGAGTCAGGGAATGCCCTATGGATAGGGAACAAACTAGCAGGGGTAGAGGGTTTTGATTAGGAGGATATGACCTTTCAGTATAGGCGGTTGGGGGGGGGCAGATAGTCGGTCAACTATGCTGGCCTGTGGCGGTAAGGTCATAATCGGTGAGCAGCAATTTAAGGTCCTTAGGTGGGGGCGTCCCCATTCACGAAAGGGGTCGCCCAGGGAGAGGGGCCATTGGTCTCTCCCAGAACTTCAGGGGCAGGATATCCGCTTGCTTGGGTGCGAGGGAGGGGAGTCACGCTTTCCTCAGGCTGGTAGCCACCCCACACATACACTATGCACTATGACGCTAAGGGCGCGAGTGTAAGGGCCCTCCTGTTATGGTTAAATGGAGTTCATGGAGCGCACGAGGGTAAACGGGCCCTTGTCGCGCATGCGCATCTCGGACGTGAGAGCGTAGCTGGGTAAAAGGATCTGACACCGGTTAGCGACCTTGCTGTAGGACCAGAAATTATTAAAATGCAAATTGATATCAGGATGTTAGATTCGGTTAGGAACCATGCTGTATTAGACATTTGTTAAGGTTAGCCCACCATACCTGTCTAAACTGGATGTAAATCTAATGTCTGAATTTTGCATTTAATAATTATGTAAATAATGTTAATTTATTAAATTTTTAATTTTGTTTCATATTTTAATAAATACGGCCGGGGGGTCTCGAGCTCGAGACCCCCTGCCTTCCAAAGAATTCTGTTGTTGGTCTGATGAATGTGTAACTGTAGTATGCACGTTAGGGGGGGGGTGGCCGGCAGTCACAGACCATGAGGAAAGGGGGGACCGTGTGTTTTGCTGTTGCATTAACTCTTTTTCCTTAGGCCTTCTTTTCCCTCTTAGATTAGTAATGTCGTATTTATTATGTGGGTCTGGCGGTAAGGTCATAATCGGTGAGCAGCAATTTAAGGTCCTTAGGTGGGGGCGGCCCCATTCACGAAAGGGGTCCCCCAGGGGAGGGGCCATTGGTCTCTCCCAGAACTTCAGGGGCAGGATATCTGCTTGCTTGGGTGCGGGGGAGGGGAGTCACGCTTTCCTCAGGCTGGTAGCCACCCCACACATACACTATGCACTATGACGCTAAGGGCGCGAGTGTAAGGGCCCTCCTGTTATGGTTAAATGGAGTTCATGGAGCGCACAAGGGTAAACGGGCCCTTGTCGCGCATGCGCATCTCGGAAGTAAGAGCGTAGCTGGGCAAAAGGATCTGACACCGGTTAGCGACCTTGCCGTAGGACCAGAAATTATTAAAATGCAAATTGATATCAGGATGTTAGATTCGGTTAGGAACCACGCTGTATTAGACATTTGTTAAGGTTAGCCCACCATACCTGTCTAAACTGGATGTAAATCTAATGTCTGAATTTTGCATTTAATAATTATGTAAATAATGTTAATTTATTAAATTTTCAATTTTGTTTCATATGTTAATAAATACGGCCGGGGGGTCTCGAGCTCGAGACCCCCTGCCTTCCAAAGAATTCTGTTGTTGGTCTGATGAATGTGTAACTGTAGTATGCACATTAAGGGGGTGGAGGGTGGCGTACAGTCACAGACCATGGGTGACTTTAGGGCCCCCTAGCAGGGCGCCCTTCTCTCAGCAGCCTATGGTTGTGGGCCCAGCGGGAGCTATGGTGCCCCTCTGTAAATCTCTGCACCATGTGGACGGCACTGTGAGGTGGCTGCCACGCTGTGCAGGGATTTACAGTAACTCACATTTCTCTATAGGCCGTTTTCCAACCACCTCACAAGCTCCCAGAGGGAAATGGGAGTTTGGGACCACACTATTTGCTGTGGCATCGTAATTGCAGTTTCTGACCACCGACACAATGTCGATTGGATTCTAAACCGCAGGAATGTTGGTTGGATGCAACTCCGACCAACATCCTAATTAGGGCAGGAATCTCCCAGTGCCTACACAAAATAAATGAGTCCTTGAGTATTGTAACTGGTGCTCGTGTAAAGTGCTCTAATACCTTTGGCTCGAGTTTGTGCTATATAGAAACTGCAAACATTAAAAAAATAACTCAACCTGCCCATGTCATTTTGTTAATACATTTGGTTATACTTAAATGAACCAACTTTAGTTATCAGAATGCACAATGTATTAAGCTGTAACCCGAAACTAGAAATAAGGTGCCCTCGTCATTTGATCAAATAAGCTACTGATCCCTCAATTATTAAGTCATGACGTTTGACATACTCAGCCAGTCTTGACTTTTCAGTAAACAGGACATTGTAATGCCATGTGTTCAATGGTAAACTGTGAACTGCAATTCCCTAAGACACTATGATAATGGTTGCAAAGCCTGTTGCTGCCTGCTCATTGTGCCTCTGCCTGAAATATAAACATTAGAACGGGGATTATGTAGTGTGACAGTCAGAGCTTCAGCCTGTAGTACTGCACCACATATTTTAAAAGGAGTTTTCAGCTTTTTCATTTTCATTTCTGCACGATGGAAGACAACAGGAATGGAATACTGGAACTGGAGGTTGTAGCAGATGAAAACACTTGGAAGAACTTCAGAAAAATTCCAGGAGAGGTTACAAATCTGACATGAAGCAGTTAAAATGCATTTAGTTATGTATGCATTTGGATGACTGGTGAAACATTCGAGTAGCTGTCGATATATTTAGGTACACTGCATGCATAGTCTACAATATGATGACATGTGTTTGGCCTTTGTGTAATTAATACATTTATTATAATCTTTATCTCTTTTTCACATGAAAGCAAAACATACAGGCATTGGCATAGAGGGCAGGGGGAATGGGAGGGAGGTAGAAGAAATAATACCTTTATTGCAGTGGACGGGCACCAATTAAGTGGAATTAATCTATGCTTGGTCCCTGTTCCCCAGATAGGAACAGAAGTGACTTATGGGCTGCGCTAACCAATTAGGAGGCAGAAAAGAAGAGCAACACTGGAGTCAACTTATGGTTAACAGTAGAGCGGGATCAAAGTCCTTTCTTGAAAGCAATAGTCTAGCAAGCAGGTGTATGCCTTAACAAAGTATGTGATTGGAATGCCATTTGTTGTGGTTTTTTCCCCAGTAACAACTTTTAAACTTTTGTCATTTTTTGTCAGCTTGTGGCCTATCTATGTTTCTTGCTGGTGGCCTCAAAACTATGGGGCATATTACCAACGTTAAGCGATATTTATCGCTAACGATGCTTAGCAACGAATTTTTAACGCTAAGCATCGTCAGAAATTATCACAGATAAACCTTGCTATTATCAAGGTTTATCGCAAATGCGATAAAAATCGGCCGCAATGCATGAATATCGCTGAAAAGTCAGCGATATTCATGCAATACCGAGCTAATGCTCTTAGCCATGTTATCCACCTCCCATTGGATAACATGGCTAAGAACTGCTCAGGGCAGGTGTTAGTTTTTGGAGATATTCGCGCTTAGCGCGAATATCTCCAAAAGTTGGTAATAGGAGATAGCGATGTTAGCGACTGTTTCCAGTCGCTAACATCTTGGCACGCCCACTTTGCATGTCATTAGTGATAAATATCACTGACATGCAAAGTGGGGCCCAAGAAGGTCTCTATCTCCTACTAGCTGTCGCTAACTGGTGTTAGCGACAGCTAGGTAATAGGGAGATAATTTTATCTCCGCTTTCTTGGCTTTTAAAGCCAAAAAAGCGGAGATAAACCCCCTTGATAATATGCCCCTATGTTTTCTGTTGGAAAATCCAGTTTAATCGCATTTGAGAGCATCAATTCCTTGGCGTTTGAAAGACTATTTCTCAAATTCAGGCAACGTTACCTTACAAAACCTTTTGTGAAGGAACGTTGAAGTTTTTGAATCTGCACATTATGAGGTTCAACTTGTTCAGTATTACTCCTGTGGAAGTAGATGAACAGTTTTCATTTTCATTAGCAAGGCAGCTGGACAATTTCTCACATATTTATCCAGATATATCTGGAGTGTTAGTCAGTAGAATGTGTCGAGTGTGATACTGGATTTCAAGCAATAAGGTATAATGCATATGACAGAATTTGTTTGCCATTACTGTGTAAATACAATGGAAAAACAACTTGAGATTTCATTAAATTATAGACACATGCACACGATGTGTAACCATTTGAACAGAGCTTACCCATCCTATGTGTAAGCAATATAATCTCAAAATTACATTTCTAACTTTAAAAAATGTAAAAATCCACCTTAACAAGAGTGTAAATACAGAAATAAAATAATTGGTCTATGCACATAATCTATGCATAAGTAACATTGTATAGTTACGATGACAACTTAAGAAGAATCAAAGAGAATTCAGTCTTGAATGAATGCTATCTGATGAGCATTTAAATTACTAGTTAACTGATGACTTTCTAACTCTGATCCCGGTTTACAGTTTAATGGATTGAGTACTGCATTTTAAATGCATTGGAATACCCTATCCAATACACCATTGAGCCTGCTACTTCATGTAGAAATTGGTGGACCTTAGGTATTTCATCAAAAGAGCCACGTTGGATCCATCAACAACTTACGATGAGCTGATGGAGTGGGAGAATTTGCAGGAAGGGTATTAAACCCACCATCCAACTTAAGATGGACAGTGCAATGTATTTTTTACCTGACCGTCATTCTAGGAAAATCCTGCCAGTCAGAGACAGACAAAAAAAAAAGTGGCCCTACGTCTTGGGAAAAAACTTCCAGGGTGTGGAGGTCAATACTGTTTTTTTTGGGAGATTTTTTTCCAAAAAACAAAAACATTGGAAACGTTTGGTGAATGGGGGGACAATATTGTTTGTGGCCATCAACCAAATGTTTAGTATACATCCAAAGGAACCACCATGTTGGTGTTTCTTTTCAATAAACAGAGGAAACCACTCGATTAGCAGTCATCTCTAAATCTGATGGACGAGTGGTGGGGCTAAGGTCCACTGCCACCCTAAAAGACAGAGTATCATTTGTCAAATTCTAAAGCTGGGCAGCAGTTGTTGTAGAGATGATAATTGTCAAATTGAGACTCTTATCTTTCATTTGGCTATATTTCTACATGTGCTCTGATTAATTTATGGTTGAAATCTATTATTGAGATTTTACTAAATAGCAACAGTACTGGTCTTCTCAGAACATGTGAAACAGCTCGGGCAGTTGAGCCCCAGTGAGTAGAGTACCACACAGGGATTCTCAGTAACTCCACAGTACTAAAAAGAAAAAAAAAGAAACTTGCATTATCCCCCCACTCCTCACCCCATATTCATCCTGATGTTAAGAATCCTGGGGCCTGTCTCGTGACCCGTGAGTGAGTGTTAATCTAAGTAGTTGCCTGTTGCTGGTCTGTGACCCGCAGCAGTCTCAGGTACCTCGGGCAGGGTACTTCTCTGAATTCTGAGGCAAGGAGGGACAGAAATGTCTGCCAGAGGTCCCCTGGACCTAGCGAACGCCACAACACCAGAATCCGCTACGATGCCAGCACCCTCCATGCACTCAACGCCGGCCGAAACCACACCTGCTTCCAGGCCGCCCCAAAATGGACCCACGGACCCTTCTGCTGCCACACCTGCAGCTACACCTGCGACAGAACCACCAAGCCTCCAAAGACTGGACCCAACCACCTCTGCTGCATACTGCTTAACACCGGCTCCGCATGCAAACACACCATCGAGCTCTGGGATCTGCTCGACACCTCCGTCCCAGACGAGGCCTTCCTGACCGAGACCTGGTGGAACGACTCCTTGGCGCCCGACATCGCCATAGCCATCCACGGCTACAAGATCACCCGCAGGGACTGCGGCATTGGAATTGGAGGAGGAATAGCCATCGTCAACAAGTCCACCCTCAAGGTCACCACCCAAGCTGACGACACCCTCAACACCACCGAACAACTGCACTTCCGGATCCACACCGACCCAAAACACCACCCTCAGAGGAACACTCATATACAGACCACCGGACCCCGGGCTCAGTTCAGCAACTCTATCGCCGACCTGGCCAGCACCCAGGCACTCGCCTCCATGGACTACATCCTCCTCGGGGACCTGAACTTCCACCTCGAGAACAACAACAACGCCAACTCCGCCACCCTGATCGCCAATCTCGCCAACCTAGGCCTCGGACAACTCATCACCACACCCACCCACGCCGCCGGCCACACGCTTGACCCCATCTTCTCCACAGGCTCCCACATCACCTTCGACCACACCACCGAACTCCACTGGACCGACGACCGCTGCATCCATTTCACCTTCAAGAAACCAACCATGCTTCACCGCACCCAACAGCTGCCTCGCCGCTGCTGGGGCGAAGTCACCGAAGACCAGCTGATCACCTCCCTCGCCAAGAACTCACCCACCGACCCCACCAACTCAGACGCCGCAGCCCGCAACCTCAGACAGTGGATCGATTACTGCACCAACACCCTCGCCCCACTCAAGAAACTGTTCAATAGCCACACCAACAAGAGAGCCACCTGGTTCACCGACAAGCTCCAGGCCTCCAAACGTGCATGCCAGAAACTGGAGAAGACATGGCTCCACAAACGCACACCGGACAACCACGCAGCCCACAAGGACGCCACCCGCAGACACCACCACTTCATCAGACTAGCCAAGAGAACCTCCTTCAAAGACCGCTTGGATAACAACACACACGACAGCAAAGAGCTCTTCAGCATCGTAAAGGAACTCTCCAACCCCAGCGCCAACGCCAATGACATCCCGCCCTCACAAGAACAGTGCGACTCACTAGCCATCTTCTCACACCGCAAGATCACTGACATCCACGACAGCTTCAACACCACATCCGCCCCGAATACGCCAGACTCCAGCCCCCCCTGTGAACACCACCAGCATCAACTGCCTGACCTCCTGGACCAACGTAAGCGACGACGAAACACCAAAGGTCATGAACTACATCCACTCAGGATTTCCGTCTGACCCGTGCACACACCATGTATTCAACAAAGCAGATGCAGCCATCATAACCCAACTACGGAAGGTCATCAAAATCTCCTTCGAAACAGCGACATTCCCGGAAAGCTGGAAGCACCCGAAATCAGCGCCCTCCTCAAGAAGCTCAAAGCGGACCCCAATGACCTCAAGAACATCCGGCCCATCTCCCTGCTCCCGTTCCCAGCAAAGGTCATCGAGAAAATCGTCAACATGCAACTGGCCCACCACCTGGAAGACAACAACATCCTGGACCTGTCCCAGTCTGGATTCAGATGAAACCACGGCACCGAGACAGCCCTCATCGCCGCCACAGACGACATCAGGTGCCAACTAGACAACGGCGAAACATCAGCCCTCATCCTCCTGGACCTGTCAGCCGCCTTTGACACGGTCTGCCATCGCCCTCTAAAGACACGCCTCCTAGAAGCCGAAATCCAAGAGAAGGCTCTTGACTGGACCACGTCCTTCCTCTCCGGCAGTATCCCAGAGCGGCAGCCTCCCACCCTTCCGATCCGAAGCCACCGACATCATCTGCAGCGTCCCCCAGGGCTCATCCCTCAGCCTGACGCTGTTCAACATCTACAAGTGGCCCGCCATCACGACCTCAACATCATCTCCTACGCCGGTGACACCCAGCTCATCCTCTCCCTCACCAAGGACACATGCACCATCAAAACCAACCTCTGTGAGGGAGTGAAGGCCGTCGCCGACTGGATGAGGAGCAGCCGTCTGAAGCTGAACTCAGACAAGACGGAGGTCCTCATCCTCGGACCCATCCCCTCAGCCTGGGACGACTCCTGGTGGCCGACCACACTGGGAGCAGCACCAACACCCACCGACCATGCACACAACCTAGGATTCATCCTCAACTCTTCCCTCTCCATGTCAAAGCAGGTCAACGCCGTCTCCTCCTCATGCTACACCACCCTCCGCGTGCTCCGCAGGGTCTACAAGTGGATCCCCATCGAAACAAGAAGAACGGTGACACAGGCCCTCATCAGCAGCAGACTGGACTACGGCAATGCACTCTACGCAGGAATCCCAGCCAAACACCGACGACGACTACAACGCATCCAAAACGCCTCCGCCCGACTGATCGTCAGTGCCCCCCGCTGCAGCCACATCACTCCACACGTACGACACCTACACTGGCTAGCCATCGACAAGAGGATCACCTTCAAGCGCCTCACCCACACACAAAAAGCACTCCACAATGCTGGACTAGACTACCTGAACAGCAGACTCAGCTTCCACACACCCACCCACCAGCTCCGCTCTGCCAGCCTCGCCCTCGCAGCTGTCCCCCGCATCCAACGAACGACCTCTGGCAGCAGATCCTTCTACTACCTCGCCGCCACGGCCTGGAACACCCTCCCTACCCACATACGGCAGACCCAAGACCTTCTCGCCTTCAGAAGGCTCCTCAAGACCTGGCTCTTCGAGCAGTAGCAGCAATCCCCCCTCCCCTCAGCGCCTTGGGACCCTCATGGGTAAGGAGCGTGCTTTACAAATAGATTTATTTATTGAATGATTGAAGTCTGCACCTTTCCCTGCTAGTGTCAGAGACATTTTCTCCATCCCCAACACTTGCCATAATCGCCGTAGCCAACCTGTGAATGAGGGGATCTGTGGTGTGCGCCAGTGTTTCAGGACGTTCTGAACTGCTGAGGCTAGTGCAATTGCGATCAGGTGGCCTCTTCGGTATTTGAGGGGGGTATGTCAAGGGGTTCGGGAGACCTAGCAGGACGTAGACGGGGAACTTAGGTATTTGTGTGTCAAGATGTTTGACCACCTCATCGAATACATGGGCCCAGTAAGATTAGAGGAGTTCGCAATCTCAAAGGACATGTACCAGGGTGCCGACTTTCTCACAGCCCCTCCAGCAATCTGCACTCTGTCCGGGGTCCACCACGTGTAGGCACTGAGGAGTGTAGTACCAGTAGGCTGGTATTTTCACCAACCTCTGAGTAAGTCCCCTGTGATAGGCTGAGTGGCGGGCTTTATAATACACCCCGCCCAATTCCATGCGGCTGAGTGACCTACCCACATCTCGCTCCCACCTAGCGTGGCTGGCGCTGTACGTATGTATGTTCCTTGCAAAGAGCATTTCATATAAGTCTGAGATGAGTTTCTTGTCAGATGTATGTGTGAGGAGACATTTTTCATCTGTAGGGAGAGAGCGATGAACGTGAGATTTAACATCTTGTAGGGTGGGCTGGGCCTTGTTGCGGACATTGTTAAGTTAGCATAGGCTTATTAGAAGTTTAAACGCCATTTTACCTTTTTGCCGCTTTTGCACACAACACTGCATATAATTGTTGTTGTAAGTTAGGCTGCGTGAAATGCTTCATATGAGAAGGGCTTGTTTTCGGCATCCCTAGACTTACATTGTGACTCTAGTCTGCACACTGAGTTCTAAAGCCTGCACGGTCATCATAAAAAAGTAGCTGTTGTTCGTGCTGATCAGCTCACGTTCGAGCCATAACATATATACAGCTTCAAGCCAATGTGATTCTGGCGCCTTTAATATCACACTGTAAGCATGATTTCAAACACTTGGAAGAAGCCTGTTTTTCCAGACAGACAGAGAGCTTTTGCAGATCTTGATGTGATTCACAACTGCTGATCTTGAAGTTATGGGGTCCCCTAAACAAGCCTAGGAGACCTTCTATATTTTATAAAACATAGTTCCTAGCTAGGGAGGGTGAATCATTAGGCGCTATAAGACCTATTTTCACCATCATTGTAATATGATTTCTCCCTTTGTGTTTTATGAAATTGTAACAATGCTGATCATAATATTTCTAATCATGTGCCTGCTTATGTTAGCAAAGATACTGCATCTTAGAGCACGTCGTTAAAATAAATATTTTAACCTTTCTGTGTCTCTTTTTTACTCCTGTGGACTGGCATGAGAGTATAACGAAGGAGTGTTCTTACTTCCCACCATTCATGAGTATCACCTAAGTCGCATGTTCTGGGTTGTCTAATCATTGGTTCCTCTGTTATTGGACGAAGAGCTAATGTGACACTGATGCTAGCTGGTTAGGGTTTCTAGGTACTGAGGTGAGATTTTTGGTACACCATAATTAACTTAGGTCCATGGTTTCTGTCCACAGTTCTGTGTAGGAGCAGAATCCCTGCGAAAGTCTGAGTGTAGTGCCCAGTGCTGAACTTGGAGGTATCGTAGTCTCTCAGACTCAGGGGTCCCATATTCGGACTTAAACTGTTGAAAGGAGCTGATTCCATCTAAGTCGAATGGATGGCCCAGGGACCAGCAGTCGGTGGCACGCCAGCATGCACCCGCTGCTTCTCCCATACCTGGCTGAAAGTGGGTGTTGTCGGAGATGGGAGTTAACGAGGAAGGGAACGTAGTTAGATTATGTTTAGTGCTAGTGGTATCCCATGCCTCCAGGGAAACCCTTGTGACAAATGATGCATAGAGGTTAGTGGGTCTGTGTGCCCGACGAAGGAAGGGAACCCTCTGTAGGGGCAGCCACCGCCTGTTCTTGAAAGAGCCAGTGTTTTTTCGGATTCCGACCGGTTCCATTCAACCAGGTAGTGCATTTGTGCTGCTTGAAAGTAAAGTTAGAGGTCGGGAATGCTGGGGCCACTATCCTCGGGGGGAGGGCTGCTATTGAATGTTTCAGCCAAGGTTTGCGGCCTTGCCATTTAAATTGCACCAGCTCTTATTGGGTTTGCTGGAACCACCCAGTGGGCGGGCGAAGTGGTGGGGTTTGGAATATGTATAAGATCCAGGGCAAGATGGTCATCTTGGTGGTCGCTCCTCTGCCCAGTCAGGAGAGTGGGTAGTGTTTCCACTGTCTTAGTTCTGAGCGCATGTGTGCCCGTCGTCAGGCATAATTAGTGGCGGCCGTTGCTGGGATAGAGGGGGCCAAGTGAACTCCAAGATAGGGGATTGAGTCCTCAGACCATTTGTTGGAAAGTGTGTTACTGGTGGGGCAAATGTAGGTCTGCCACTGGCAATAAGGCCACTAACACATGGTAGGACCCAGCATAGGTCTTGGAAAATTATTCCTGTGCTCAACCCTTGATAACATGGCTGCGAGCAGACAGGCTTAACTTCAGAGACAGGTATGTAAAGCATTTAAAAACACAATTTCAGTAATAAATTAAGACACAACACAAAATAAAACTCCAACACCAATTTATAAAAATAGGTAATATTTGTATCTTTTGAATGACACCAAAATGAAAGAAAATCCACTGTAGGAAACCAGAGATGTGCATTTTTAAAGATTAGTCACTTTCTAGTGCTTAGAAACCAACAGTAGAAAACAAGAGCATCTTCTTCACTTTTGCTGCCACCATTCCACTTCTCCTCCTCCCTCTCCCATTTTCTCTTAGCCAATTCGAATGTCTCCTTCTCCAAGGCAAACAAATCTAAAATTGAGCCTAAAGCTCTCTCTCTGCAAGGGACAGTAGTGGTACCTGAGTAAGGGACAATTCCCCACTCCCACCACCACCTTGATTCACCAGGGTAACACTAGTCACAATGGAAGAGGTCTCATCCTCACCCCTCTCTTGGGTGAGGTTGGGGGGGACATCTTCCCCCCCTGGGTTCTCCTCAGCTGCCATGGCCCAGGACTTTAGGGACTCAAGCAACCTTGCCTTCCTCATCTTATTAGCAGCATGCATCCCACGAAGCCTACACTGTTCCCCCTAGATCAGCCATCCTAAACTGGGACACTTTAGCCAGGTCCAGCTCCATGGTTCTCTAGATTTGGGTCATAAAAAACTAGGCACAACAGACTTAGAACAATTTGGAAAAATCAAAACAATGGATTAAAAACAGTTTAGTCCAAATTCCAAACATCAAACTCAAAGGTTTTGTTTTAGGGCAATTTAGAGGATTTTTATAATCTTAAATAATTCACTGAAAGGTGTACTTTTTAAACACAAGCCCTCATCCACGCCGCTGAGCACCAAATGTTGAAAAGTGGGTTATTGGTACGGGCAAATGTAGGTCTGCCACTGGCAATAAGGCCACTAACACATGGTAGGACCCAGCATAGGTCGTAGAAAATTATTCCTATGCTCAACCCTTGGTAACATGGCTGCGAGCAGACAGGCTTAACTTCAGACAGGTATGTAAAGCATTTAAAAACACCATTTCAGTAAATAATTAAGACACAATACAAATGACACCAAAACGAAAAACGTCCACTGTAGGGAACCAGAGATATGAATTTTCAAAGATTAGTCACTTTCTAGTGCTTAGAAACCAACAGTGCACCTTTTAGTCATTTTGGTTTCTCTCACAGGGACACCGTTAGAAATTGTTGTGGAGAACCTCACCAAAGGGGTTGTGTGGCCTTCTCCATTGGGCGGGATCCAGTTAGAACTCCTTCCCGAAGTTCTGCTTGCCGGTCCCAAAGTATCCAACACACAATCCAAGGTTCTGGAATCTCCAAGAGGGCCTTGAAAGTGTGAAACTTTACTTCCTTAATCCACTTGAACAAAACCCTTACAAATCCACTGGTACTCTAAGCAGGGAATTCTTTGTGGTGATGTCCAGGTGAGCTCTGTTAACCTGTAGCTTGCAGGGAGTCTAATCTTGACTCCTTTTGCAGCAAGGTAATCCACAGGGCTGCAGTTTCAGTTGGTGGAGTCTTCAGAAGTCAGGCCTTAGAAATCTTTGCACAGCAAAACTTCTCAGCAGGGCACTTCTTGCTTCAGTAATTTTCAAGCTGCAGATTTGGAGAGCTCTGCCACTCCCAGATACTTATTCAGAACTATCTGGATCAAGCAGCAGGTCAGTCCTGACCAATGAGAGCAGGGTAACTCCTCAAGGCGATGACCACAAGTGTGGCATTATTTTGTCCCAGAGTGCATGAAATCTTCCAAATCCATAATGGCTGATTTTCCAGCAGAGAGGCAAGACCTGGCTAAACACACTCCCAGGGACGGCTTATTTCCCTAGACTCTCCCACTACCATCTGAACATACCTTCCTTAACTCCTCCCATGCATGTGGAATTTCCACGCTGTGCGGGCGTTTCCATTAGTGGGCGGGGATTCAGATGGCCGTGGGCCATCCTGCACACACGCCCACTGTGACGCGTGATGGTTTCCGGCTGTCATGTGCCTGGAAGAGGTTAAGCCTAGCCCTGACTATGGGTCAAGTGTAAAAGTGTAACTGACACCCAGGCCTCCCCTCTGCCTTTGAAGAGCATGGTTTACGACTCCACCCCGTGGTATCAGCACACTGACCTCCCAGCAGAGCTGGTAACCCCAGTGGCTCTTTATCACCTCCTCAAAGCAGCCAGGCTAATCCACTTAAGTCTGACAAATCAGGGCAGACCACTGGAAGGCTGAATTTGGACTTACAAACAAGAAAGTCTTATAATTTCTTGTAGGTACACTTTAGGAGAAATTCAACAATAGGATATTGTTGGATTTACTACTACCATTCTGGGAAGCCTTTGATTGGCCAGTCTAGTCCTCTCCTATCAATAGGTATTATTCAATAACTTCCTACAATGTCAACCTATGTAACAAGGGATTTGTAATGGGAAAAATGACTTGGGTCATTTTTCCAGCACCAGGACTTACAGAAATATATTTTATAAGTACTTGACATATCTACAGGAACCCCATCCCATGTGCAACTAGGGGAGACTTTAGGGGTTCTGCATCAGGAGAAATATTGCAGATTCTCCTTTTACTGTGCTCCTAGCATCAAAGTCGAATTTGAGCAGCACTTTACCACAATGTGGGGAGTGAAATGTGAAATTTCACTTTACCTAGGCATATAAAAACTCATTTTATAAGGGTGTACCTTATGGATAACTGACCCCGCACAAAAAAGTTCCAGTTAAGGCTCAATAAATTAATCCTTACTCAAACTTTGGTAACCTGGCAGATGAGCATTCATGCTTAACTTAAGAGACAGGTGTGTGAAGCATTCAATATTCAATTTAGGGGAGAGGAGTTGGCCTAACGGCTGGGGCGCTCGACCTCGGACCTGGAGGAACTGGGTTCGAGTCTCGGTAACGACGCCAAAACCTCCTGTGATTCTGGGCAAATCACTTAATCTCCCCGTGCCTAAAAATGAAAGTAACTGGAACACGTAAAAATGTAACGTAACAGGAAAAATATGTAAAGCGCTCTGATACCCAGATTCGGTTCGGGTCTAGTTCGCGCTATATAAAACTCTGCTAAAAAAAATAAAAATAAAAAAATATATCATCAACACAGTAAAAGATATAGCACAATAAAAACCTGCCAGAAATGTATACAAATAGAGAATATTTTCATCATTAAAATAACACCAAAATGGAAAAAAATGCAAAGTAGGGATATGAATTGTTAAAGTTAAAGACAAAAATGTCCTTTCTAGTACCTAGAAAAGTAAAGCACCAACCGCTCCTATCTGATTGTGCTGGACTGGGACAAGTCGAAGTTTCAGGCTGACCGCAATGGAGCATGGGTCGGATACGATGAGTGGTTGAGATCCGTCATGTTTTTGACCTTCTGACTCAGTCTTTTTTTGAAGCTTTGTCTCTTGTCGTTGAGCGAGCGGGTCCTCAATCCACATTTCAGTTAAACGATCAACAACCACAGCATAATGATGCCGTACTTAGTCCCTGCTCCATGGGAGGGATGGAAGAGAAAAAGGAGGGACAAGGAGGCAGGACTGGCCACTAGCAAGCAAAGATTTTTAAAGGAGACCAAAAAAGACGAATGAAAAACAATGGCAAGCAATATTCGGAGTCAAACTTCACTAAGCATGTACAACAGGTCACTATGTGACAGCGCAAGTGCTCTCTTGGCTGGACCTAAAAAGGGTATCATATCGGATATTCATTTTTATTACATGTTTGTTACTGCACTGTTCCAGTGGCAAAAAGTGTCATGCAGAGTGTCACACTTAAACAACTTAAATGTCACACAGAAGCACATAAAAACATAGAGAGGGCACACACATGGCAAATGAAAACTTGGCAGCTATGCAAACCCCTTCAGGGTTTATTACAGACCTTGTCTGAGATGCACTATCAGTACAGTGATGGTCAGAGGCGCAAATTACTAGACCTAAACTTTGGGGGAGCTAAGACTCACAACTACAGCCGGCTCAAGCACTGGTGGTGGCTGTTACGGCAGTCTTTTTGATGCTCTCCTCCCCCATATCTCCCTTCTCCATGAATTCCCTCACTACCACTCTCCAACAGTGCACCTAATCTCTTCATAGCATCTCCCTGATGTACATTTCATTTTTTTATAGTGCTACTCATAGTTCACTCACATTCACTTCTGTGATCTGCATGGTACATGTACTTTGCAGTAGGCACATTAACCCTCCGTGCTACTTTACGATGAGCCAAAACTACAACTAGACAAATGTATGAACTCTCACTAGTCGTAACAATAATCACCAGAGTTATCTTGATGCTTTCATTTGTTGCCTGTAAACTACCTAATGCACAAGGATGTTGATGTGCTTTTAAACCAAAAATATTTCTTAAACACAGTGCCACCCACCAAAGTCAAAGCACAGCCCTAAAGCCCATCCTGCTCCCAACAATGGGGCTGGAGAAGAATTTCCAGAAATGGGGTGAGAGCTCCCCTCATATCCATTATATGACAAAAAAGATCTATATAAGTCTTAGGATGTAATACTTCCCCCAAATTCCAGCAAGCAAAACACGTTAACAAAGTTCTTGTAAGTGAGTTAAGAGAGAGTAGATTTCTCCACTGAGAATTTTTTTTTACTTTTTGGATCAAATATTCGAACACGTTACATTAAACATTTGAGTAATTTCATGTTGCACCAGGGAAGCCTGGCCTTTCCTAGGAGTAGGTCTACATTTTTTTCAAATGTGCTAAGGCATAAATTAGTTTCACTATACCAAGGTCCTCATTTTTTCATGGGTTGGCCCATTATGCCAAGGATTAAATTCAATATGATAGTACCAGAAATGTACCATGGATACTTCAGCCACAGCCAAGGGTACCTCTAAAAATTCCCTCCAATATGCAAGGGTCAGCATTTTGTCATTCACACTCCCTATAAAATGAGTACAGGAAATCTTGTATAATATCAGTTCAAACATTTTTCTATAGATCCACTAAATATGCTAAGAATTACGTGCATTATGTCAGGGCCTTTGGCAAGGTGTGGTGGCGTGTTTTCTGTGTCCCTGCTGCTGAGTATGACTGGGCTAGCGGAATTCTCAGTAAGACGGTTTCAGTCCCCACAGCCAATTATGGTGTCTTAATAGAAGCATGTTAGGGCCTGCAGTTTGCCACAGATAGCACCTTCCATCCATATTCTATTAGTACCCCTGACCATAAGGCAATATTAACCTCAAGAATGCCCAACCAACAGCACCCTTGCACACATAACACACATACACTGACACACACACATTCTCTCTTGCACACAATCTCACTAAATCTCCTGCACTCTTGGGGCATGGCCTATCGCTTACCAAGATGGCCGCATTGTGGGGAGCTCTGCAGAAGCCTTCCCCTCCTCACTGAAATCCATCACTGACCCGACCGATCCGGAAGGGCTGGGATAGATGGAGACGATAAGTGGACCGCTGCTGGGGCCCGAAGCCAGAGTGGAGCTGTGGATGGTACCCTTGGGATCCCAAGTCATCAGGAGCCCTCTCTGCAGGTGATGGTGGACCCCAGAGCCGACTGCTGGGTGCTGGGACGGCCACGCAGGAGCAGGGCTCTAAGGTGGCCCTGGGCTCTGCTGCCATGCGGCACTACATCGCTCTGCTCTGAGAGGCAGAGCCTGCTGGTCAGTCCGGACCTCTGGTCCTTATCCTTCAAGACAGACAGGCAAGGTCCTTCTATTGTGGAGATTTAAAGTGCAGCAGGTTCAGTCCTCCTGAGTGCAGTCTTCGCTTCTGGAGTCCAACAGTCCAGCAAGGCAGTCCTTCTGCTCCAGATGTTTTCAGGCAGAGTTCTGAGGTTCTCTTGCAGCTTTCCTACATTTCTTTCCCATTTTGGGCAGGCTAGAAGGAGGGCACACTAACCAATGGGGTTCAATTTGCCACCCTCTGCCATGACAACATTCTGTGAAGTGTGGCATATTTTTGCCCCAAAATGCACATCTCAGCAAAAATTAAAATGGAGAAAATCTCTTCTTGTAATTGCTGGTCTTGCTAAACCAAACCACAGATGTTGCTAACTTTTTCCAACACTCCCCTTCCAGGTCGTTTCCAGATCTAATCTATGACGTCTAGTCTTCTCTCGTTGAAGATCAGCTTATCTTCCCAGTCCCCTTCCTGTCCTTGGCTTATCCAGGAACCAAATCTCCTCCCACCAAATGGGTGTTTTGTTTCATCCCCAGGCCTCTTCACACCAAATAAGGGAGCCGTTGGCTCAGGCTTATAAAGGCTCGCCAGTCATAAGAGGCTGCTAAAGGGGTGCTTTAGGTAACTTCAGGAAAGTGAGTTCTAAAACGCTTTTCCTGCAATAGGTATAAAACATCTGACCATGGCAAGTTGTTGGATTTATTGTAGCAATTATTTTGTTACTTCCAAATAAGTTGTAAGCACACTCCTGTCAAATTTCAGATTTTATTATAGTTTAATTAAGTCTTCCCATGATAACCTATGAAGCTAGCAGCACCATAATGGGGAAAATGATGTTGGCTGTTTTTCCCACACCAGGGCATATAAACCATCTTTTACGATGTCTCTGCTTTTTATAACAATGCACCCTATCCTGGGGGCACCTAGGGCAGACCTTTGGAAATACTTTAATTTAAAACCAATAGAATATGGGCTGGCTTTAAAATGACACCAGACACCCCAGCAGTTCACACTTAAGTGCATTAAATCCTCTGGGATCTCTTACCTACATGCCCTACCATACTCTCGGGACTTACAGGAAGGTTGTCTGAACTAATTGTAATTACACCAGTTACCTTATACTTTTCAAAGAATATGTCTCTTTACAGCATGTGGTGTTACCAAGCGGCAGGTAACAACGATGTTGTTACAACGACCGCGTTGTTACCACGCATGACTTTACATCGCAAGACGTTTCTATGACTTGGACTAGATGTCCTGCTGGACTTAGGAATATAATAAAATAAGTAAGAAGAGGGGGTCCCAGTAGCAATGGAACATAAAACCACACAGTTGAAAGATAATCAAGAACACATAAATTGAAACCACATTGTTTACTTCACAATGGGAATGCGTATCGAATATGCAGATATAAATACACACAATAATAGATCACTCGTTCAGATGGTGCCCCAAAGAGGGAAGCGGGATGGGATGGTGTAGTGATAGTGGGGAATTAGTGAGGAAGAAAGTGGCGATTCATAAGTGACAGTAAAATCAGCAATTGTCAATCGTTTGACAGAGTTACACACTATGTACAGAAAAAATAAGACACAAAATGTTCATAAGAATGTTCGAAAAGAGTCATCCTCCAAGTAGTCCAATAAATGTAGACAGTGGGGAATGGAGTTGACAAACGGAAATGGATATCGACGTTTCGACCCTCAGGGATGCAGATATCAGTGGTTATCTTGCTGGGGGGTCTTCATCAGGACTGGAGGGACACACACCCTAGTAGATATATAGAAATATATATACGTTGTGAATACGGGATACAAGTCCCTGTATATAATTCAAAACAAAGTAGCACATCACCACACTAGGGTTAGGATAAAGTAAATGAATTAAGATCCCATACAGATGGTTGGGACACTATAACAGCTAACAATCGCATTATATTGAGGTGTCAGTAAAATTATTTTACTGGTCGTGAGCACGTGGCACAAAAAGCTAGATCAAACAAGTTGGACGGGGGCACGGAGGCAATAGAATGGTTGGTGCCCGATAAGGCCTGGTAAACAGGGTGCCAGATCAAGGAAAGGCCAAAGAGACAATGGGGACTGCATTGGAATTGCAATGTAAATGTACCGGACTTGCAATGTAGAGGTCGGTAGGAAGGACTTACCACGGTAGTGGTATCTGCAGGACCGAATCAATTGAGCAGATAATACCACAGGGTGATCTGTGGAATAAATACATCCAAAGTTAAAATGCATACCTTGCGGGCTGCAGGGTAAAAATGGGTGGTGGTGGTTGGAAAAACTCACCGTAGTAGGCACCGAAGGTTGTAAAATGGTGGCGAATAGAAAGATGAGTCGTGGATATCTTCGTGGTACACTTCTGTCTAAAAATGAGGCGGAGGTGTATTTAGGAAAAATGGCGCGAAAGGCATCAGCACAGTGAATGAGGCAATGAGGAAGGGATACGGACTTACCCCGATATCAAGTTGCGGACGAATCCGGCGGGGGTAAATTGAATGTGTCAGTCAGGTAAGAAAGCTCGCAAGTGGCGGTCTATTGGGGAAAACATGAATTACATTGTAAAATGTCGGTGTATGTCGTGTGAACACACAGACACATGGAAACCAGCTGCAGTCTTGCACAACAAGCCCACTGCTTACCGGTCATAGAAAAAATCCGTCTCAGATCGCGTGTTGGCGTCTCAAAGGCGGTGCGGGTTACCGGGATCAGTCAGGTAGGGAAGCTCGCAAGTGGCGGTCTACTGGGGAAGACATGAATTACATTATAAAATGTCGGTGTATGTCGTGTGAAAACACAGACACAAGAACCCCAGCTGCAGTCTTGCAAACCAAGCCCACTGCTTACCGGTCATGGAATGAATCCGTCTCAGATCGCGGGTTGGCGTCTCAAAGGCGGTGCGGGTTTCCGGGATTACTGAAATCACCGTGGCAACACAGTCACGTGGTAGAGTCACATGGTGCGGACGTACGCAAACTGGATGCCGTCGCTAAGCGACATATAAACAAAGAACATAGTGGACATACTCCGTACTGGCTAACGGGGCTAAGCCCAGAGAAGCATTATGAAAAAGTGGTCCCCCTGGCGCAAATTGTCAGTGTGAACAAATGCCATGGACAAGAACCCTAAATAGGGGAATGCTGAGCAAAGATTATTCTATGCAGCGGGAGTACCGCATGTTCAGCGGACCGATGAGTCAACAGACATGGACAGACCCAGTACGAGGGGGGTGCAAAGCGAAGGTCCGTTTGTGTAAAAGAAGTACCGCAGGTAAATCGGGCGGATGAGTCAACAATGGGAACTTGTGTCATAGTTCACTATATAGTATGAGATAATCGGATGGTGCACACAATAGATTGTCAACTCCATTCCCCACTGTCTACATTTATTGGACTACTTGGAGGATGACTCTTTTCGAACATTCTTATGAACATTTTGTGTCTTATTTTTTCTGTACATAGTGTGTAACTCTGTCAAACAATTGACAATTGCTGATTTTACTGTCACTTATGAATCGCCACTTTCTTCCTCACTAATTCCCCACTATCACTACACCATCCCATCCCGCTTCCCTCTTTGGGGCACCATCTGAACGAGTGATCTATTATTGTGTGTATTTATATCTGCATATTCGATACGCATTCCCATTGTGAAGTAAACAATGTGGTTTCAATTTATGTGTTCTTGATTATCTTTCAACTGTGTGGTTTTATGTTCCATTGCTACTGGGACCCCCTCTTCTTACTTACTTTATTACCCAGGTCCCCGTAACTATTACTGGGTCAACCCCCCTATTATTAATCTACTTCGAGCAGAAGCATTTCTGCGAGGTTTCTCTTCATGTTCAATTCATTTGAGCTTAGCACATCATGGCCGAATTGCTTTCCTACTCTGAGGAATATATAGATAAGTTACTAGAAGATCAAAATAATTTGTTCATCTCTTCCGATATTCCCACGATCGATTTCACACTAAAGGATAAGATCTCCAGACTAGAGCGTTTGGAGAAAAAGCTGATCCGGACTCGGTGGCACGGCCACCTGCTAACTAGGTACCTTAAGGAAAACGTCATCCCGATTGGACTGCAAATCAAGATTGAGTCAGCGATCTTCGTCGAGGTACCCAAATTCAGGGAGGGTTTCAGTCACGTGGCCAATAACTGCAGCCGTCACTGGATGGTCCTCGGCGTTGAAACTGCCGCGGACCAAGTCAAACTAATCACTGCGGAAATTAACACTTTAAAAGCTGAGATTACCGCTGATCCTAACTTCGAAAGTGCCAAAGAAACTATTACCAACCTACATACCTCACTCCACGACTTCGACTTAACAACTCAGAACCGCAAACTGGAGAAACTTGCACGAGACATCAGATTGTACGATAAGAAGAAAACTTATCCGTATCTTCAAGAGGACCATTTCAAGCAAGACAACCAAGGTAGATTCCTTAACCGCGGCCGAGGATCGGCCAGAGGCAGACGGAACTACTACACCTTTTCCGACTCCTCTTACAGCTCGGAAGGCGAACAAGATCAACCTGGTCCTAGCTATCAACAAAACTATTCGGATCCTGGTTACCACCAGCAATACCAGTTCAACCCTTTTTTAGGGCAACGCCAGGGCACATGGCGCCCACCTCGAGGCAGAGGCAATTTCTGGCCGCGCGGCCAACAACGTGGATCTCACCAGAACACCAACACCTGGAATGGAGGTCGTGGCCAACAACAACAACAAAAACAAGTTCATTTCCAGTCGGAGCCTCAGCACGGGGAACGTGTCACGCGCAACAAGACTTACAGATGGTAGTCGGCATCAACACATCAGAGGTACCAACCTACCCTCGGTTACGTCTTCTGGGAGGAGCTCCTCCAGGCACAGCCAGCCCTGTTGTCAATATATCTAAAGAAACTCTAAATGACGATGAAATCAAAATATTGGAAAAAGGTCTTTCCTATGTCCCCACCAGCCACCCTGATTCTTTTGCGATTCGCACAGAACTATTTAAATTTTTTCGCAAAATCAGATTGAAATATTTCTTCAGAAATTCTGCACCCAGTGTACAATCATCTGTCACTGGTCTTAGACCTCCTTCGACCTTTGTTCCTTTCAGCACTGCTATGTCACACAAGATTTTGGCCTACGAATCAGTTGTACTACGGGACGTACTGCAACTTCTAGGAACCAAAGGCTACACCAGATTCAACACCAGCAAAAATGAGAAATTGGCCCTACAATCATTATCTCAGAACACCAAACTTGTCATCAAACCGGCCGATAAGGGTGGTGCCATTGTGGTACAGGATGCCAGCTCTTACGAATTAGAAATTCTCCGCCAACTGAATGACGGCACCAGTTACCATCTGTTACGATCGGATCCTTCACAGGCAATTGCGCGTGAAATTCTTGAAATCACAACAGCTGGCTTAGACCAAGGTTTCTTATCCGAACTAGAGTTCAAGTTTCTGAACAAACCACACCCACGGCTGGCTACCATTTACACCTTACCCAAGATACATAAATCAATGGTTGACCCCCCTGGCAGACCTATAGTATCCGGATGTGGTTCGATCCTTGAACCCTTGGGACAATACATCGACTTTTTTCTGAAACCTATTGCAGAGGCCACTCCGGCCTATCTACGTGACACCATGCACACCATAAACATCGTGGAACGACTACCCTTTGATGTGAACCAACAACTCTTAGCTACCTGTGACGTCTTGTCACTGTACACATGTATCCCTCAACAGGAAGCCCTAATGGTTATCGCACGCTGCTTACATCAACGACCTTCCCCGGTCCAAGTACCCACGGAATTTATAGTGGCCTTGCTACGCATAGCAATGACGAAGAACTTTTTTGTCTTCAAGGATAAATTCTATATGCAAACATCGGGAGTAGCCATGGGAGCGCCTTTTGCCCCGGACGTAGCCATTTTATACATGGCTGCCTTCGAACAGGACACGGTACTTAATTCCATCAATCCATTCAGAGACCATCTTGGTCTCTGGATGAGATACATAGACGACATCTTACTGATCTGGCAAGGCAATTTGGAACAACTGATGCGGTTCTTTGAATGGCTGAATGCTCAGTCCCAATTTTTAAAATTTACCATCCAATCTGACAACCATCAAATCGATTTTTTGGATCTCACTATCTATGAGAACACAGGGCACTTATTGACCAGACTTTACCGCAAACCTGCCGAAAGGAATTCCCTTCTGCACTACGGCAGTCACCAGCCTTATGTTTAGAGCGCAGTCTCTACCTCAAGCCCATTTTAGTACAACAAGGGATTAGATCCACCTAGGAGGCTGTTTTTCATCTGTATCCACTGGAAACAGTGAAACATATGGCTATGTTCGGCAAATTTATACAACAGACACGCCGGAAATTGATGGACTCCCCCAGCTAAGTAATTGGGCCAGTACCTGCACTGATCTCCCACATCGTCGAGACTTAATAGCCTATGCGATTGAGAGCAGGCCATATTGCTGAGAGAGCACGAACGGACTAATGCACTTTAGATTTTTACAATGCAAATGTTTTTAATTATTTAATTGCTCTATTTCTATGGTTTTGAGTAACCACAAATAAATGTATTCATTTTTTCATTCATTCCTTCATTCCTTCCAAAGGTATGCAACAGAAAGTTATTAATATTTGACACGATGGTCATCCAGGTGTTTCAAGGACAAAGAAAAATGTTAATGCATTATATTGGTGGCCCAGAGTAGATTTGGAAATTGAAAGAATGGTACATGAATGCGTGAGGGATGTATGATGGTACAACGCGGTATAAAACACCGCAGACCATCGCAACGCAGGTTTTACAACGCAAGTCGTTACAAAGACTTGCGTTGGGGGGCGCTGGACTTAGGAGTAGTATAATTTACTATTCCAACTCCAGTCTACATACAGTAGGGAAGGTGTTGGATAGTATATTATACTATTCCTTGTCCTAGACCGCCCTCCAGCGCAAGTCGTGGTAACGACTTGCGTTGTGAAACCGCGTTGTAATGGCACTGCGGTGTCATTACTGCTTTGTAAAGGATGTCCCCCATGCGGGGGCTGTGAAGGTGCTGACAAAAGTCAGAAGACACTCAATCCACCTATGTCTTCTTTAGGATGTCCCAAGTTACCGTGGGAAGCTTTAGCTTTGGAGATTATGGGACTTATAACCTGGTGGGATGGTTTGTGCAAATATATTTTAGTCCTAGTCGACCTATTCTCCAGGTGGATTGAGGTCAAAGTTGTGGAACACGTTAACACTTCTGCTGTAATTCAATGACTTGATGAATGCTTTATTAGAGAAGGTTAACCTGCTTCTATTCTGACTGACAACGGGGTGCAATTCAAATCGGATGATATGAAAAGGTTCATGAAAGCCACTGGCATAGTACAAAGATTTGCAGCGCTATGTCATCCCAGGGGCAGTTCAGTTGTAGAAAGAGTTAATATAGTTATTAAAGGCGCTCTACAATTAGCGAGCAGAGAGAGGAAATATTGGAAATCTGAACTAGACAAACTTGTATGGTCATATAGAATTACTGTACATGATACTTGTGGTGAGAGTCCTTGTGGTCTAATGAAGGGGAGAGTTCCTTATTGCAAAATTAATCCGAGTTGGATGGGTAAGAGTAAGAAATATGAATGGGATAGCAAGAAAGTAAGAGAATGTATTTCCAATTCACAGAGCAGAAACAAAACATATTTTGACACCAAACATGGTACTAAGAAAGTAACCTTGGAGGCTGGTCAACTAGTTAGAATTAAAAGTGCAAAAAAGGTTGGCAAATTGCAACCTCGTTTTTCGGGACGCAGACTGGTTTCTAAAGTCATGAGGAATACTGTCATGTTGGATGATGGCAGTGTCCATCACATGAGCCGTGTTGCAGTCACACAAGATCAGTGTTCTTTGTGTGGCAAAATTTCAAATAAAAGGGGGATGTGATGATTACTGGTGGTTAAGTCCTAATTCTGGTTTGGGGTCAAAACATGATGCATCACCTATTGTCTCGCAGGATGTTACTGGTTCGGATGTGTTGATGGTTCATGTTATTACACCTAGTGACTCAAGCACTGAACCAGTTACATCTGGTGTGCATGAACCTGTCAATCTTGATAGTCCTATAATTTCAGGCCAATCTGAACTAGTTGGTGGAAAAAATGGTGTTCCGATTGTTACAGGGTATGGCATAAGTATTAATACACCCAAAGCGTTACAGGACTTTATTTGTAATTAGGTTATTTTATTTTCACTGTTTTCAATTTTTTGTTATTTATTTATTTATTTATTTATTTATTTTGTGTGTCTGTTTATGTAGGGAAGGGGATATATAGTAACGTGTATTCTTATCTTGTTGGAATATTGGTGTAGATTGTGTTAACATCATTTAGAATGTGTATAAAGGTTGGAACCTTAGAATGTACGAGCACTCTGCCCAGGATCTTCCTAAGAGCTGCCAGCACCCTTTTCTCTTGTGTACTTTAAATCTTGAATAAAGAAGATTATTCTTAAACCAAGTCTTGAGAATTCACGACACCTACCCACGTGGTATAACCCGTGTTGAAACCATTGTTTCCCTATTTCAAACAGAGCATGGACCTATTTAGCAGAGCCCAGGGCAAATTCATAGTCAGTAAGCACCAGTATCAGTCGAAAAATGGGGATCATCAGGGCAAAAAGTGTGACATTCCTTTAAAGACCATTCAGGTGTGCAGTTCTTTAATCATTAGTTTTTATGAGTGCTCCTGCGCATATGTCTGTATAGTCCAAGCTAACAACATGAAGATGTTAACGCAGGATTTCTGATCTATGGTTATAAATCCAGATCCCAAATCAAGTCGAATGAATCGTTGGTACCTGTCATTGAGTAAAAGGCAATCCACTACTAGGTTAATCAATTAAGAACTTAAACCACTCTAAAGAACCACTGACTACAAATAAGTTTAAAGATTTATTATAAAGCCAAAAGTATCTGAAGATACAAACATCTCAGAATAAGATTCAAAAGATATACAGGTATCAATACAAAAAGAAATTCTCTGAATGCTCTCAATCGGCAAAAGGAAATTATCAAAAATATCTCAAATACCATGAGTGTTGCAAGAATCGCTATAAGTTGCAACTTAGGAGTCATTTACAGAAAGGAAAAGTTCAGATTAGTCTGTTAGTCTGTCCCTACACTAGACTAAGTGACATCCCTACTTAACAAGATCTTTACCTAAAAAGGTGTCAGCAGTGGTGACTTCCAAAGAAGATCACACACTTCTCTTAGTCTTCTTGGTGAATCGCTCTCTCGTGGTCAATCTATCTGCCTACCCATCCGCTTTCTTAGGCTTCTCAGACCCTCTGCCCTGACTCCTCCCCGGGGTACTGTCCCTAATACAAAATCTCCTTTCCAATAGGAACACCCCTAGAGACGCCCCTCACGTGGTATCGATTCTGGCGGTAAATTCCTTGCTGGTGCTCCTCTGGACCCTTCGTTAAAGTTGACCTTGTTTCCCAGGCTTCTTCTCCGCTGGTCGGTACCCCCCAGGAAATTCCTGAAGCCTCCTCCAGGCCTGTGCCAGGCGTCTCTGAACAACGCCCATTCATCACCAAACTGATTAGGGCTCCTCGCACCTGCAAATAGACAGTTCTACTGTGGGCCCCAAATTCCGGCCTCCACCATATCTTTAAGTCGTAAACTATGTCTTTGTTTGTGCTCTGTGCGACCTCTCCTTAACGAGCACATGCAGATCAAAGAAGCGACTTTATCTATTCAGGCCTACTAAATTACATGAAACAGGCATCGGCACTCTGCACATTTAATTTCTTTGTTTAAACAGTATTCTAACTAACACACATTACTATAATGTAACACATCTATATAAAACATATATTTCAATTCTATGATTAATAATACTTTGCAGAAAAATGACAGTAGTATCCAAGTTACTTAAAAGTGTAGCAGCATCTATCGTTTCTTTTGAAATGCCAGGTGGCCTACACATTTCCATGGTTTGCTGAGTTACTTTTCTTTTTCACACAGTCACATAACGTGAGATTCCAACATCATTCTAACATTTCTACAAACTTCTACATTAGTTTTCACACAGATATATGTATCCCTATTCTAGTTAAACACTCTTATATTTTCACTCTATGAGTATAACACTCTGGTGCAATCTATATTTAAACTAATACTACGTGCTTGTAAATATGGTGCACTTATACGTTTTTCAGATCTGCGCTCTCTCAATCCCCCCTTTGATGACTTCCAGTAGTCATCATCATCGCAACACTCTCTCTTAGGTATAGATTGTCAAACTGAAGTCGTCGCAACATTCCCTCGTTTCATCTCCTCTAGATCCCTCAGACTCCTGTACTGATTCTCCTGCATCGCAGCTAATCTTCTCCCCTGTTCTCGCATGGATTTCTGCAACCTGTTTGCTGTATACCATTTGTACAGTCGCACCAATCCCCACAAAGTGATTACACAAATCACTATTATGATGATAGGTTTCAGTATGTACCAAACAAAACCCTTTCCCAGGTTGGCAAACCAACCTCCAACCTTTCCCATTCCTTGTCCTACTTTTTCCCACACATTTACCTGCGCCAAATCCTCAACCTCACGATGAATCGAAGTAATGTTTCGTATGTACTTCTCTAGAGGTTTTGAATTGTCTGGAATGTAAGTGCAACATTCCTGGACCTTCAAAGCCTTACAGACTCCGCCCTCTTTGGCTAACAGAACGTCTAGAGCAAGTCGATTCTGAAGAACCATTGCCCTTATCGATTGCATCTCTCCCTCCACCAGCATTAAAGACCTAGCAGTACTGGCAGATAATCTATCTACGACTGTTGCCAATCTTCTAATTTTGATTTCATTCAGTATTAACCCTAAAAGAGGAAATGCAGCTCCAAATATGTCTCCAATTACTTCAGAGCTTGCATCTCTCCTTCCTCTTGCTTGAGCTCCTCCCTTTTTGGACTCTAATTCTTCAGCATGATATATTTTCGGGAAGACAATCGCCAAATAACATGATCCATACCAATTATCTGGTAGTTTCACATATGCATTTCTTCCACAAACAAAATATACATTGGGGATCACCTGCATCTCCTTCAAGAAGTCTTTGGAGTAATACTCCAACTGGAAAGCATGTTCACAACTGACTTCTCCCACGAACACATTCTTGTAATAGGTTTGACCCCTATGTATACATAGTTTCCCTTTCTTCTCTCGATCTAATGCTATTGGACCACTGCTACCCTTGCTCTTGTGTGCTCTTTCTTCTTCAGTCCAATCTGTTTTCCATTGACCTGAAGCCTTTAAAATCTTTTGTCTCCTGTATCGAGTATCCACCTGCCCTATAAACTTTTTCTCAATTTCTGACACGGAACAAGTCAAATTATTCCTTCGGGCATGTGAAGTGTCTAATGTTCTCCATGGTAGGAAAAATTTCTGTAATCTGTCTTCACTCTTGTAATAATCCCACTTATTGAGATGTTCATAATTTGGCACCTCTGGCAACACAGAATCGAAGTTCGAGAAGTAATACTCGAACCCATCCCGTTCATAAAATATGCTCAGCAACAAACTACATGTGATTCCATAAGTCAATGGAAGATGATGGTATCTGATGCCCTCATCTACAGAGGCTGGTAATTGCATACAGACGTAGCAATTCTTCATCTCCATGACATCAACGTATTCATATAGCAATTTAGCATAAGCATTTGACTTAAAATTCCCCTGGGATTCATCAGTGTGTAATCTCTTAACCTCAGCATCTAACAAAGCCTTCTCCTTCTCTGTGTTAACTCTACTTTGTACAGCAGTAGTAGGCCTCTGTGTCGATACTCTTTTAGCTTCTTCTCTTGCTTTTGCTTCGTTTTCATGTCCCACTACATATGATATAGTAACTACTAAAACTATAAGAAAAATCACTACCACTAAAAGTGTGCCTACTATGCATTTTGCCCTGCGGTTCGGGTTGCCAGCTTCCATGATCTCGAAACAGTGTAGCTCTGGTTTCGGTTCTCAGCCAAAGTCTCCTACTGGACTCCAATGTCTCTTTTCTCTGCACAATGTCTCTCTTTGAGTCCACACCTGGAAGCTGATAATTCCCTCCGCAAGAACAGTCTCTGAGTTCTGTAGCAATAGACAGCCCTAGCCCTTCTCCATCCACTAAAATGGAAGTCCCTTATTTCTTTCTTCTTCCACTCGGCGCTAGGTTATCTTTCAATCAGTATTTACAAAGTTCTTTACAAAGTCCTTAATAGTCCGAGATTATGCGTGTTCCAAGAATTTCCACCACTCGCTCAAATATTTCCCTACGAAGAAGGATTCCCTCAAGTATTGGACACCTTGAACAGCAACACGGAAATTCAACTGTCTCTAAGATCAATTTTCTTATTCCGCTCAAGAGAGGAGGATAGACAATGTTGAGTGTCAGCAGTCTCTCGACCTCCACTCCTGGTACCAGGAACTTTACTTCCACTGTGATGATTGGGTCAATTCTGGTCAGGGTCACTTCCCTCACCCTCCCAGTTCTGCGTCCCTCGGACATCTGCAGCGAGGTAGGTCCACTCAGGAGTAGCGTATCTTCTGCAAGGCACTCGCACCCTCCTTGATCTTCTCGGACCTTCCTGTTCCTGCTCTTGTGCACTTTCTTCTAGATCTGAATCTTCGGATATAGGAGAAAGAGTTCTTTCTGAAGTCAGCTTTAAGTTCGGCCTTTGCTTTCTTTCGGGCCAACTAACTTCTCCACGTCTTGTTCTCCTACTTCTTGTCCTCACACTCTGTTCTTGATCACTCTGGTACTGGTCTGTGTCCGAGTCGTAGTCACAACAACTTTCTCCTTCAGTGGCAACTTCAGTTTCACTGCCGTCCTGCCTTTCTTCTTCTAGATCTGTTGCACTCCCAACTTCTTCAGACACCCCCACAGCTTGACTGATCCCCTCTTGTGATTCTTCTTCCACAATTGGATTTTCGTCTGTGAGAGGAGCCGTTTCTTCCAGGGGTGCTGGAACTTTTCGAGTATGGGATGCGTGGATCCAATTAGGCAGTCCTCCGCACTTCACGGCAGTGTTCGTAGTTAAAATAATCTGATAGGGTCCCTTCCAGCACACGTCTAAGCAATTCTTCCGGACGTGCTTCTTCACCAGGACCCAATCTCCTGGGCACAGGTCGTGGCACAAATTTCTTGAAGACGGAACTTCTGCAGCCTGTACCTGAAGAGACACAGAATGAATGGCGTCAGACAACCCCTTGCAATAATCCAGGATCAGGTCATCTGTAATGTTCAACAATGCCGCAGTTGGGACAGAAGGAAGTCTCATTGCCCTCCCCATCAATACCTCGTGTGGAGAGAGACCTGTCCTCCTGTCGGGTGTGCTTCGCATACTCATAAGGACTAAAGGAAGAGCATCAGGCCAACGCAAGGAAGTTGATGAGCATACTTTAGCTAATCGACATTTCAGTGTCCCGTTTATCTGCTCCACGATACCTGAGGCCTCTGGTCGATAGCTACAATGCAATTTCTGATCAATGTTCAATGCAGAGCAAAGCATCTTCACAATTTCGCTGTTAAAATGAGTTCCTCTGTCCGATTCCAGAGAGGCAGGCACCCCGAAGCGCGGTATCAACTCTCTAAGCAACAACTTTGCTACTGTGAGTGTATCGCACCTGCGTGTAGGGTATGCTTCAACCCATCTGGAAAATATGCATACAACCACCAGAACATACCTAAGGCGGTTGACTTTTGGCATCTCAATAAAATCCAATTGCATTCTGTTGAAAGGCCCCCCAGACCTCCCAATGTGACTCAGTGTAACTGGTGTTCTTTTCCCTATGTTCAACTGCTGACAAGTAACGCATCGTTTACACACTGCTTCTGCTGCAATCCTAAACTTAGGGCAATACCAAGTTTGCCTGAATACCCTCAACATGGCATCCCTTCCCAAGTGTACTGGACCATGTATCTGTCGTGCCATTGGACTCGCCAACTCCTCAGGTAGCACTGCCCTTCCATCTGCTGAAACCCAAAAATCCATTTCGCTTCTCACACAACCTGCAGTTTCCCATGCCCGTTTCTCTGATTCTGGTGCATTCTCTTGCATTACCCTTAAATCCTCCCAAGTGTCTACAGTTTCTAACATCATATTCAGTTCTGTCTTCTCCTGAGCCCCATCTATTTCCACTTTCGTGAAAGAATATCCATGCTCCGCACAATAGCAGGCAACTTCATCTGCATATCTATTTCCTTGTGACACAAAATCTGTGTTTTTTGTATGGGCTACACATTTCACAATTGCAATAGCGGCTGGACCCTGTAATGCTTCCAACAACAGCCGCACAAATTCTCCATTTCGAATTGGCGAACCAGAGGAGGTCATGTAACCTTTCTGAGACCACAATTGCCCGAAATCATGAACAACACCGAAACCATATTGGCTATAAGTATATATGGTGACTCTATTCTTATTACCTGCTATACAGGCACGGGTTAATGCAATGATTTCTGCTACCTGTGCGGAGTGTACTCCTTCCAGGCAAGCGGCTTCCACCACTCCAGTAATGGTGCAAACAGCATAAGCTGCTCTCAACCGACCAGTATCGTCTCTTAAACATGAGCCATCAACAAAGTAAATTTCATCGGGGTCAGTCAATGGCTCATCCACAATATCTGGTCTGGGCTTCGTGCATAGTTCAGTCACATCAAGGCAATCGTGATCTTCACATTCTTCGCCTTCTATATCATTAGGAAGTGGCATCAACGTAGCAGGATTCAAGACAGAGCACCTCTTACGGGTCACGTTCTCAGCAGCAAGAATAACTTGCTCATAGCGCGTGAGCCTACTATTGGTCAAGTGCTGTGTCTTGGTCCGGGTCATTAACAATTCCACAGAATGAGGTACATACACCACTAACTGGTGTCCCATCACTATGCTTTCACAACGCTCAATGCTGATACCTGTTGCAGCAACGGATTTGAGACATCCGGGCAATGCTGCGGCTACCGGATCTAATGTAGCCGAAAAATATGCAACTGGTCTACGGCCATTTCCATGAACTTGCACAAGAACTGACAAAGCACACCCCTCTCTCTCACAGCAGTAAAGTGAAAATGATTTTTCATAGTCTGGCATCCCTAGAGCCGGAGCACGACATAAGTCATCTCTCAATTGTAGGAACGCCATCAAGCACTCATTGTCCCATGGTACCGGATCACTCACCTCCTTGTGCGTCAGTTTCTGTAAGGGTTTTGCTTTCAGTGAAAAGTTAGCTATCCACTGTCGGCAATAACCAACCATTCCTAGAAACATCCTGACTTCTCTCTGCGTCGTAGGCACACTCATTTTCATTATCGCCTCTATTCTGTCTGGTGACACCTTGCGCTTTCCTTTTTCCAACCTGTGACCCAAGTACTGTACTTCTGTCAGACAGTACTGCAATTTGCTCGGAGATACCTTATGTCCATTTTCAGCTAAATGATTCAGTAGGGCGATGGAATCTGTCTTACACGCTTCCTCTGTTTCTGACGCAACAAGTAGGTCGTCTATGTACTGGACCAGAACTGAGTTCTGTGGCAGTACTAGACTTTCAAGATTCTTCTTCAACAGCTGGTTGAAGATTGAAGGACTATCTGTGAACCCCTGTGGGATCCTACACCATGTTAGGACGCGATCTTCCATTTTAAAGGCGAAAAGGTACTGGCTTTCTTCATCTAATGGGATTGAAAAGAAGGCCTGACAAAGATCTATCACTGTGAACCACTCAGCTTGGAATGGTATCTGAAACAGTATCACTGATGGATTCGGTACCACTGGACAACATGAAACAACTATCTCATTGATTTTTCGAAGATCTTGAACTATTCTGAACTTCCCACTAGGTTTCTGCAAACCCATAATCGGGGAGTTGCATGGACTACCCACGATTTCCTTCAGAATACCCTGTTGAACCATAGAATCGATCACAGGTTTTATTCCTGCAATCGTCTCTTGGGACAGTTTGTATTGAGGCGTTCTTGGATAATCGACATTTGGTTTCACCATGATCTTCACTGGCTCTACCCCTTTGATCAATCCTATCTCTTCTCCAGTAAAATCCCATACTTCTAATGATACTGCCTCGCGTAAGTCCCAAGGAAGTTCTTCCACAGTCAGAGTAGGATACAGTTCTATGCATGTTCTCGAATTAACAACTTTAAAAGTCGCATCATCGTCTGTGGTTTCTACCTCCACTCCCTGAGGTGTGCAATATATGGTGCAATTCAATTTGCACAACAAGTCCCTTCCTAACAGACACACAGGACTAGAATCACATACTACAAACTGATGTTCATTCATGTAGTTTCCTATTTTCACTGACACTGGTTCCGTCAAAGGGCTAGTCATTCTCTTGTTTGCGACTCCAACCACCTGAATTGTTTCTCCCGACATTGGTAGATCAGGAACCACTGCAGATCTCAGAGTTGATTGAGTAGCTCCAGTATCCACCAAGAATGTTGTGGGACACCCTGCTACCTCTGCCTCAACAAATGGCCCTCTCTGATCCACTTCTAGAACTGCCCCGAGGGTACAGTCCTCTTCTTTGCTTACACGTTGTCCCGTCAAAGGGTCAATGTAGTAACACTTTTCTTCATCTATGAAAAGAGGCATTTGTCTAAAGACCTTTCCCCCTGTCGCAATCTTAGGTGGCTGCGGAAACTGAGCTCGTGGAGCCGAAGTCCCCCCTTTGGCCACCTTGTTCCTTGGCACTGTCACCCCTTGAACTGGAACCTCTTGAACTTCCTCCTCTACCTCTAATTCTCCGTTTTCAGGGTTATAGGGACACTCGCGTCTCCAATGTCCCACCTGGTGACACTGATGGCACTTTGTCGTCTTCTTCAATGTGGCAAAGTCTATTCTAGGTCTCGAGTTATCCTCACTGTCCTTATTCTGATTACTCGATTTCCGTCCCATTATCCCCTGTTGCTGCTGTCTGCCCTTTCCAGCTGACTGCATCTGCACTACCATTAGTTTTTCCTTTAGCTTCTTTGACTTAGAATCTATTTCATCACTACAGTACCTCGCATACCTCAAAATCTCATCCAGTGGTCTGTTCTGCCAGCAAATTAAATGTTGCTGAATCATTAAACAAATATCAGGTCTCAACCCCAAAACGAACTTTGATACAAACTGTCCTATATCTTTGGGGTCCATTACATCGAGTCCACTGTATTGTTTGAACGTTTTCAGCAATCTCTCATAAAACTCATGAACTGTCTCCTTGGGTTCCTATCTTGTTCGGTCTATTTTTACCCACTCTATGTCTTGTGGTGGCACCTTATCTTTCAGCCAAGTTATTACCCTTTCATACTTTTGCATTACAATTTCAGACGGTCCATTTGTAGCAGCATTCCTTTCTGGTTCTACAGTTGGCCACTCGACACTAGTCTTACATGCTGTCCACAAATCTCCTGGGACCACAATGTCAAACAAGGTGTTCAAATCAATCCACAATACTTTTGAGATTTTCACAAACCTTTCTACCTGCTTGTACCACTCAACAGGATTGTCCCTTAACTTCGGAAATGAGTTGGTAAATGCAGCTAAATCTCCTCTACTCCAGGGCACATGTACATAGTTCCCATTTGATATTTTTCTCAAAGGAAATGCCTCCATCTGCATTATCCTTCCTTCCGGAGACACCACACTCGTGCTCCGTCTGACAGTACCCCTTTTGGACCACCTCTCTTCCCATTTGTCCAGATCCCTCCACGCTCTTATTCCTGTTATCAGTTCCCTTATGTGTGTTTTTAATCCTGTAGTTCTCTTCTCATCTAAATCTTGGTCCGAATACTGCAACCTATGGTTACTCTGTAATGTTTTTGTTCTGGACAAATCTACCATATACTTCTCTGCCAGTTCAGACAATTTCTCATGAATTGCTCTTGCCTTTCGGGTAATGTCCTTTGCTATAAACAGCAACTCATCTTGTTCGTACAAATCAATCCTTTCTAAGGCCAACGTACCATCTATGATCTCATCCACATCTGATTTTAAGCTGGTAACATCGAGTCTTTTGGCCTTTACTGCAGCTTTCAGTATGCTAGCTCTAGGGGGTCCATTCACATCTCTCCCATCCCAGCTCCGAGTCCTACGTTTGGGCTCAGGCGAGTTACGGGGAGTCCTCCCATGCTCCCACCCCTCCAGGTCCCATGCAGTTCCGTCCTCTCTGGGTGGATGATAAGACACTCCATTGGGCCTCATGGTCCTATTTTCCCCATCCTGCCTGGTTTCTCTGGGTGCATGGCAAGACATTCCATTACTCCCCCTTTCCCCACAGTTTGCCTGTGATCTCTGACTACTCGATGTATGGCGAGATCTTTCACTGTTCCCTCTATTCCAGTGCTGTACATCCTCTCCAAGTGCGTGATGAGCGCACCTAAACCTATCTCTGTATGTTAGTACCATTTGGTCTCCACCCTTTTCAAAGAGACGAGACATCTCTTTACACTCCGTGCTTCTACCATTTCGCTCCTGCTGGTCCCTATCATCCATAGGACGTATAACTCCTCTGTTCTCCTGACATTGACCCTCACGCTCCTGACTGCTTTCGCTAGCCCCACAGTGAGATACCGTCCCGTTGCCTCGACTTCCCCATTCAGCTTCTGCTCTTGACCTGTTGCTCGGTGCTTCTGTGGACCCATCCCATTCTCTCAAGTCAGCTCTTAACTCTTTAAAGGATTTTGGCCATGGTCCCCTTAGGTCCATCGGTCCTCTTTGACCCTCCTGTCCTGTTGTGGGACCCACTGCTGAATCGAATGGGGTGTTCCACGTTACTGGTCCTGGCAATTGCCTCCAGGCATTTGTCGTGTTGTTCCTCCTTTCCATCTCAACCCTTTCTCTGTCTAACCGTATCTGTTCTTCCTCTCTGTCTCTCTCGGGGTTGTAAATCGATACTACAGGACCTATGGTAACGGGTACTTGTAGAGCGTCTGGCAATCCATAAGACTCAACTTTCTCTGTGGTTGGTGTCTTCTGTACCACAAACCTTCCGACTACACTCTGTGCTGTACTATGTTGAGGTGTCTCCTCGCCTTTGGTAGGTGTCCATTCTGATATAGGAAGTGGTACATACCCCTCTATGGCAGCCCCACCTTCCCTTGCGAGTCCTCTACTTTCAGTCCCCCCAACGTTCGGAGGCGGTCTATCTATCAGCAATCTATTTATCAAGTTGTCCTCCGACTCGCTCTCCTCATCCTCTTCCATGAGGCTCTTTTCTCCTGCCACCTCTCTCACTGTGTACAACTTATCCACCTCAATAGCCTGTACCCTCCATCTCTTGGCGTCCGCATCCCATTGAGCATCTCGCACTGCTCTTACCGATCGCTTCAGCCTTTCTTGGCGCCTATTCAGATTCCTGTCGTGCGCCGCCCTAATCCATGCGTTAAGGGCCTCAAACTGTGTTGGTCTAGGCGAAGGGTTCAATGAGGACATGATTGCTTTCAGCCGATGTAACGCCTCTAACCTGAACGTTCCATACCTAGGAAACGTCAGTTCCTCATTCCCTTCTGAAATCTTGCTCCATTCACTAATCCACAGTATAGTATGCAACCCAACATTCGTTGCCATATAGTAAGCTGGTGTACCCTCTGGCGGTGCCTCTTCCCCGTAATAAGAGTCACTTCTTTTTCTTTTAAAAATCCCTCTCAAACATTTAAAGCACTTCATGTTCAAAACCTACAGAATTTCTATTTTTCTCTGCGTTTGCTTACTTCCTGATGACAATCCACCAATCTCAGCGCTGTTCTCGCTAACTGGCCTATCAGAGCGCGGCTCTAGCCGACGTCACACCAACCGCTCAATCAGAGCGCGGCTCTAGCCGACGTCACACCAACCGCCCAATCAAAGCGCGGCTCTAGCTGACGTCTCTCGTCCCCCTTTGCAGCAGTTCCCCTCCTTTCTCAGCTCGTCTCCGCGGTCATGCATGCGTCCCATTCATACTCTGAAAAATGATTACTTCCGTCCAAGCGATCACTTTTCTTGACTGTACGTCCACAGTCTACCTGTAGTTGTCCCCTTAACTGACGAAATGTCTTACCGTTACGTTTAGACAATCGCCTTCTCCGATAGGTTACTTACACACAGTAACTTTCGACCAGCGTCCGTTACTCACACACTCACTCTTACACTCCCCCTATATCGGTCCTGCGGCGGTCAATGGTACCTCATGACCTCCTTACTCTGGTCGACAACTACTCTGGATGTTTGATACACCCAAACCACTTAAGCTCTACCTCGAACTTAAGATTTTCACCAGATCACCCGTTTACCAGGTTACCAGTTTATCAGGTTGCGCGCGCTCACAACCCTCTCTCAATCACACTACAGGCATTCAACTCCGCAAGACATTACAATACAGATACAACACAAAACACCGCAATCTGTTCACGCATGACCCTTGTTATACTCACTCTCTTCCGACACTGCTGCTTCTCTCGCACCGTCAGCACCTTCTTCGGCACTCGATTCTTCCGCTGCTCATCTCTCGATCACTAGGGGCCTTGGGGTAAACTAACCTAGTCTAGATTACCTTCCTCAAGAAGATAACCATCCTACTCTGCTACCAACTGTTAACACGGGATTTCTGATCTATGGTTATAAATCCAGATCCCAAATCAAGTCGAATGAATCGTTGGTACCTGTCATTGAATAAAAGGCAATCCACTACTAGGTTAATCAATTAAGAACTTAAACCACTCTAAAGAACCACTGACTACAAATAAGTTTAAAGATTTATTATAAAGCCAAAAGTATCTGAAGATACAAACATCTCAGAATAAGATTCAAAAGATATACAGGTATCAATACAAAAAGAAATTCTCTGAATGCTCTCAATCGGCAAAAGGAAATTATCAAAAATATCTCAAATACCATGAGTGTTGCAAGAATCGCTATAAGTTGCAACTTAAGAGTCATTTACAGAAAGGAAAAGTTCAGATTAGTCTGTCCCTACACTAGACTAAGTGACATCCCTACTTAACAAGATCTTTACCAAAAAAGGTGTCAGCAGTGGTGACTTCCAAAGAAGATCACACACTTCTCTTAGTCTTCTTGGTGAATCGCTCTCTCGTGGTCAATCTATCTGCCTACCCATCCGCTTTCTTAGGCTTCTCAGACCCTCTGCCCTGACTCCTCCCCGGGGTGCTGTCCCTAATACAAAATCTCCTTTCCAATAGGAACGCCCCTGGAGACGCCCCTCACGTGGTATCGATTCTGGCGGTAAATTCCATGCTGGTGCTCCTCTGGACCCTTCATTAAAGTTGACCTTGCTTCCCAGGCTTCTTCTCCGCTGGTCGGTACCCCCCAGGAAATTCCTGAAGCCTCCTCCAGGCCTGTGCCAGGCGTCTCTGAACAAAGCCCATTCATCACCAAAGTGATTAGGGCTCCTCGCACCTGCAAATAGACAGTTCTACTGTGGGCGCCAAATTCCGGCCTCCACCATATCTTTAAGTCGTAAACTATGTCTTCGTTTGTGCTCTGTGCGACCTCTCCTTAATGAGCACATGCAGATCAAAGAAGCGACTTTATCTATTCAGGCCTACTAAATTACATGAAACAGGCCTCTGCACTCTGCACATTTAATTTCTTTGTTTAAACAGTATTCTAACTAACACACATTACTATAATGTAACACATCTATATAAAACATATATTTCAATTCTATGATTAATAATACTTTGCAGAAAAATGACATTAGTATCCAAGTTACTTAAAAGTGTAGCAGCATCTTTCGTTTCTTGTGAAATGCCATGTGGCCTACACATTTCCATGGTTTGCAGAGTTACATTTCTTTTTCACACAGTCACATAACGTGAGATTCCAACATCATTCTAACATTTCTACAAACTTCTACATTAGTTTTCACACAGATATATGTATCCCTATTCTAGTTAAACACTCTTATATTTTCACTCTATGAGTATAACACTCTGGTGCAATCTATATTTAAACTAATACTACGTGCTTGTAAATATGGTGCACTTATACGTTTTTCAGATCTGCGCTCTCTCAAAGACATGAATCTTATTTTCCTAGGAAGTCTTACAGGAGGTGAAACACACTTGAGGGGATCCACATCATCTCTTGGCTTGTCTCTTTTGTTAGCCTCTACCTTGTGGTTGTGTGTTTGTAATGTTTTGAGAGTATGTGTACATCCTTGAAAACCATCATCTGGAAGGAGTGCAAAAAATATATCCACCAAAAATTGGTAGTTACCCTATATTTCCTCCCTGGTTTTCCCACTTTTTTAGAGGCAAGGGAATCCTGTTTTTCTGATGTCCGAGTCTCATCTACCACTTCCACCAGGAAAACCCTTGCTGCAGGTATAATGTCAAGGAGAATGGTGTTTTAGTGGTCGTTAAATTCAGATCTGCTTTCCAACTCAGTCCATCTACCTTCCAGCATCCATTCAGCCTGGAACTGTTGCATTAACCATTGTTGTCCTCACCAGAAAAATCTACAGATACCATCCATGCGCTGAGAGGAAATTCACAACAGATATGGTCATTAGTTACTTAAGTGCAAAAACCTCCGCCATGTATTCTCTTTTTCAGTATATGTGACAAACATAGCGAGGCGCAAGGGGGAAAAAGCCACTAACTGCATGGCATTCTCTAAATTTATAAGGCCTGCCAAACCAGAAGTGAGGCCCTGAATATTTACAATCCTAGCAAATGATGGTAGCTCAGTGATAGTCACCTGAACATTCTTTTTGGGCATGAAGGCTATCGCCTGATGATGTTTGGCAGCGTTGCCATTACCAAGGTTTAATGCTACTTAATTTGCGAACCTTCAGAGAAGGGAAGACTAAGTTAGCCTTACAGGAATTTAAATTCACAAACTCTGGACCAAAGTAGTAGTTAGTAGGAGCATTAGGTCAACTGAGCCATATTGCCAGTCTTTGTTGTGATATCTCCCAGTTTTTGAGAAACACAGAAAGCAAAAAATGTTTTTTGTGCATCAGTGTTAGATATGTCAGCGCATGTGCGAGTCCCTGGTGGCCACATGAACGTTGGTTTGCATGTATTTTTTTAACCCCTACCGTGCTACCGCGTTTTCCCGCTGTGCGCTGAAAAAAAAAAAGGCTTGTTTATGACAAAGCCAGCTTGTCATCCGCGTAGCGCAGGTAACGCCCATGACGAGCTGGCTTTGTCATCAGCACTGAAGGGGTTAAATATGGTCCATTTTCTGGGTCAGTTCAAACTTTCAAAGCCATCTCTGACTCAATCCCTCATCCTAAGCTGCAAAACTACAACATCCATTTTTTTAATTAAATGGTAAACACAACTGGGAAATAGTTTTTTTCAACAATGAATTGAAACAAATATGTAATTTAATCTTTAGTGCATTTCATTAACTAATCAAACCCTAATTATTTTTTAAATGATTAAACATTGACTGACATAGCATTCCTCCATGGTTTCTGAATGCAGGAGAAGCGAGAACAGAAATATAATGTTAGATCCTTTTTGCCCAGATAACTGTTTCATTGAGGCAAAAGGGGTTATGGTCGATCAGTGGAATCAATTGCAAGTACATTACCTACATGTACAAAATAGGATTTCACTATTATTAGCACCTAGCAAAGATCCTATGTATACAACGGTATCATCTGTACCAGATGAGAAGCTGTTGCATTTCACCAGGAATAGTTTTTAAGAACTACTATCAACAGTCTCTGCTCCAAGTTTTTTAATTACACTCGAGAAGGTCAAAGGAAGGTAGATGGGGAACGCTGAATCGGGCCGATTCCCAGAACATGCATGTCAGACACCACATCTCATAGAAAAACATGAAGACGCATATTTCTGACTTGCTGCCACAGTTTGAATGTTTTTATAGCCACATCATTAATAACGATGTGTACATATTGTCAATGAAGCTTGCACTCGGATGCTTCTTCCTGCCTCACATCTTCACATCAAGGATGAGCAACAGCAGGTCATGGGCATTCTTCCATCCTCAGGTTTCTTTCGTTCCTTTGTGTTCTTTTCAACTTTGATGTGTGAGAGAGGCTCAGTGTATCAGAAAATGTAATTCCACGTGGCAGAAATATACCCGGCCTCCCACCCTTTGGACATGTCACCCAGAGAAAGCAGTGGGCCTCTAACCTTTCGCAAAGCATAGCGGCCGAGTATTTCTGAAGGCATGCATGATTCATGCGACAAATAATTATCGGATGCATACCGTGTGCTCCTTTGACCCGGAATACGTTGTGAGGCTTCAACTTCATTTCCCATTCTCATTGAGGCAACAACATCCTCTTTCGAAGTCATACGTCTGGATTTTTTCTCAGGCTCTCATATCCATTTTTGTCTGTGCATGGATCTGTATGAAAGGTAATCGCTGCATTTTGAATTTGTAGACACCCGAGGGTGATGTGCGCGCCGTTTTCTTTTCTGTTAGTAAAAACGTTTCCCTTTAATTAACCTGGGAATCCTTTTTCTGCACAGGGACAGGGTGCTGGACGCGCCAAGTTCTATTAGCTCAGTAAACCATAACTAATGAATTTAAGTTGTTTTTGGAGTTTGCAATGCTACATTATAACTGGCAGTTTCATCTAAATATGAGGTCACTTTAACCTTTGATTTTATTCAGTGAATTACCAAGTGATTTTTTTTTTAAATGGCTGTGATTGATCTTTATGTTTAATAAGCTTTATTAAGACAAAAGTTGATACAATATAACATATGCCTAAAAGCATAATAATATAAAGAATAACAAAGAGGCGAAATATAGTAGGCAATAAATCATAGTAGAAAGCTGTTTACATTTTAAGGATATTATAGGAAAGAGAATAGGGGAGGGGAAGAAAGAGGGGGTAGAAGGGGAACAAAAAATATTTTTTTAAGCTAAGGTAATATATTATTAGCATATCTAACAATAACGTCCTTTTAACCTTTGTTTTTTTACCAAATAGATAGATAGATAGATAGATAGATAGATAGATAGATAGATAGATAGATAGATAGATAGATAGATAGATAGATAGATAGATAGATACATGGATGATGGATAGATAGATAGATAGATAGATAGATAGATAGATAGATAGATAGATAGATAGATAGATAGATAGATAGATAGATAGATAGATAGATAGATAGAGTGAGGGCGATAGATAGATAGATAGATAGATAGATAGATAGATAGATAGATAGATAGATAGATAGATAGATAGATAGATAGATAGATAGATAGATAGATAGATAAAGTTTCTGTAATGTAATTGCGCAAAATTACCACAAAAATACGTGAAATTACTTTTAATGCATCTTGCACTATCAAAATTCTCCGAACGGCCCATTGGTATAAGAAACCAACTGAAAACTCAGTTTTCAAGTTGATTTTCTGTTGCTCAGATTAAACAAATAATCACTCATTTTTGGATTTGTAGTTTTGTGCTCCAAATTTATCCAAATGAAATGATCCATTCAGGTAAAAAATCTAACTGCAATGTTTGTTGACTACTCATATCAAAACAAGCTTTTGCAATGCAATCGGTCTCTCCTTTAGAACCTTATAGGCATTTAGCTATGCAGCACATTACCTTGGGTGCTGAAACATCTACTGTTCTTTAACATGTAGGGAAAGTAAGCTCCAAATTGTGGAACACACCAGGTGAGGGAACATATGGAGAGAAATATTGCCTGTCAGTGGGAAATGGTATAGTCCAAAGCTCTGTTTTTTAATATATAACCGTAGCCTTCGGTGGTCATGTCACTGAAAATACAAGATTTGAAAAAAATATTATTGTCTACGGGTGCTTGTGGAAGACAAGTTTCTATGGACTGGAATCTAGAGAAGGCTAAAGTGATACTGGTATTTTTCTGACCTCTGCTGTTCGTTTTCTATCCAGAAAGTTAAATAGAGGCAGTTGCCAGAAAAATAAAACAATAAAGTCTCTATGCTGAAAGCAATTCTTGTATTTTACTGAATTCTATTGGTCGTTTTTCATCAGGATAGTTAAATAGAGGCAGCTGAACAAACAAACAGATAGCAAGTCCGGTATTTTACTGACCTCTACTTGTTGTTTTCTATCAAGACAGGTAAATAGAGGCAGTTGGATAGAAAAAAGTCCCTAAGAAAAAGTGGAAGCAGACAAGTGTTGGGGTTGATTCAGAGCCCACAAAATACATACAACAGACCTTCCAAACAGCGCTACTTGACCTAAAAACCGCTGCTTGCATTCAAAACACTGGTGCAAAGGTATGTGCAAGGTACAAGGCAGCAACATGATGCTCCGCTGCAGTGGAGAGGGGAGGAGACAGCCATATTGCTGTATATATGGCGCTCTCCTGCGCCATTGTCTGTCATGCAAAGCAGCACAGCATTTTTTGCTGCTGCACTGCATTGGGTGATTGTTAGATTTTGGTGTCTTTAGTTGGCACAGGTAGGTACTTGTGACAAATAGGGACCCTGGCCTCTAGTCAGGGTAAGGGGGATACCCTCTTTAGATAACCCCTGCTCACCCCCTTGGTAGCTTGGCACGAGCAGACAGGTTTATCAAAGGCAATGTGTAAAGTATTTGTACCAACACTCATAGTAACACAGTGAAAACACCACAAATGGACTCCACACCAGTTTAGAAAAATAAACGTATTTATCTAAACTGAACAAGACCAAAACAACAAAAATCCAACATACAGAGTTCAAGAATATGGTTTCAAAAGAGAATCTTAGAGTTGCGTTAAAATAATCCACAGTTGCGTCATGTTTTAGTCAAAAGTACCTTTAGATGCGACAATCTTTGGGATGACGACAATCTCAGGTACGACAGCGATGCGCAGCGTCGATCTTCTCCTCTCGCAGCCCCTCGATGCCCAGGGCTCTGCGACGACTCTCGCAGTGACGTGATGCGGTCCGCAAGCAAGTGGTGCGAAGATCTCACCTAGCACGACAGGCTCTGTGACGATACTCACTGCGATGGTAACCTTCCCGCACCAGAGCGATGCATTCCGCAAGCGAGGGATGCGTCAGTTCTTGCAGCAGCAACAGGCGCTGCGACGAACTCGATCTTCGCGGCGGTGGGAATTTCCTCGCACTGTCGGGGATGCGCTCTGCAAGCGAGCGATGCGTGAAACTTTGCAGAATGTCTTTAGTTTCTCCTCATCCAGCTCCCCAACAACAGGTACAATTTCCAGAGGCACCACAACTGGCCCAAGCACTCTAGGAAGGACAGAACTCTCAGTGGAGTTCATGGGGGAAGCTGGGGCTGTAGTCCTTTTGTTCCTGGGACTTCTTAACAGGGAGCCAGCTCTACTCAGGCCCTTGGAGATCTCTTCAAGCAAGGGGACACAGCACAAAGCAAAGACATTCCACTCTCCCTTGCAGCAAAGCAACTGCAGGTCAGCCCACAAACACACAGCAGGACAGTCCTTCCTCTTCAGTCTTCCAGCTTTCTCCTTGGCATACATTCCTTCTTGATTCCAGGATGATCTAATTTTCTGTAGTCTGGGGTCCTGTACTTATACCCCTAAAAGACTTTGTTTCCTTTGTGCAGGAGGGCTCTGAGCCCAGTCTGAACCAGTTCTGGGTGTTCCTTGAGCACTTTGTTTTCCTGGCTTCTCCTTTCCTTTCAGAGAGAGGGGCAGGGTTGTCAGCCTCCCAGCAGGAGGTGGAGCCAGCATTGTGGAAGGCAGGCACAGCCCTATTCAGGCCCAGGTGCTACCCCCTCCCACCACTCTAGATGCAGATGGAGCTATTCAGCCCAGGGATGGCCCCCTCAGCCTCTGGGAGCCACCCAGCCACTGTCACTCACAAACCAGACAGTCAATTCACAAACAGGCCAAGGCACACAGAAAGGTTAGACAAGAGAACAGTCACAGGAAGAAGCAAAAAGTTTGGGGATAACCCTGCAAAAAGGGCCATTTCCAACAGTGACACTTTAGTAAAGCTGCCCCTAAGTCTGTGCTGGTAAACATACAATAGAGTGACAAGACTGCTGTGGTCGGTTGGTGTTTTCATGTAGAGATGCTGCTCAGAAACGGTGTTGCTTTATTTTATTTACACAGCCAGCACAGAACTCTGCTTCCTCATCTCTGCTCTTACAGGGGCAGTCCTTCCTAAGCTTACTGTGTGCCCCAGCATAACTGAATAATGCTTTCTGTCCTTTATTAGTTCAAATGGACAGGCTTGTTGCTCAGTGTGAATATGAAATGTGCAAAGTGCCATGGACCCTTCTCCCTAATCACAGTTCATGCCTGAGTGTAGCTTTTGGCATAAATTGGACCTCTTCACCTTAGATACAATGAGAAACTGGGTATGTGAGTATTGTATTTGATTTGAAATATTACAACAAAGAAGAAGTAGATACGAACGTTTTCACAACTACATTTCACATTTCAAACTACTCATCAGGAAGTCAACTTAATGTGAAGCTACTCTCTGTGAAAAAGAGAAACATGCTTCCTGAACAAAATCATATAGTAGGCCAAGATCTGAAAAGAAAAAAAAGTGTCATGAGAAAATTGTGTCACTAGCACTAATATAAAATAAACAACAATCCGTGAGAACTGGAAACGGAAGCATGCTACAGGAACCTGTGATGGGTACTTAGAAATCATTGTAGACTGTATGTAACAGAATTTTTTAACAAGAAGCTAACATATGAGATCAATTAAGAACAGATTTTAGATCTTGCACTGGATAGCAGTATCTGTCTGCTGAAGACCTATTGTTTATACTAAATTGTATATACTTAGAAAAGGCATAGGGTCTCCCTTGCACGTGACTGAATGTTTTTGTTGTTGAGGCTAACATCAATATAAAATCAAGCCTCCTGATTGGCTGAAGATTTTTTGGGAGTGAGTGCTCTGATTTGCTGGCTGCAGCGTGACTAGAGATATTCTGTACTCGGTTCCATGTCCAGAAAAATATTCCTCAAAAAGTATGTACTGGGGAAGGGTAGAGATACCCTGAGCATTTAGCTATTGGGGACCCCAAATTATTATTTTTGAATTGGTTATGTGTCCTGTGGTACTCCCTCAGTACTGGAGGCAACAAGGCAGGACACATTGGCGGCCTCAGCTGCAATGTCATCAGTATGTATGTCACACCATTAATTAAATTAAAACGCCTAAACAAAAGTGAAGATAGTTTAATATTTCCTTTATTTGAGCCATCACTGTAAAACTAGGATTATCAATGTTTTAACTATTCATGTGCTTACTGAATAAGAGAGGTGAAAGTACATTTACTGTAATAATGGTTGCCTTTGTGCTGCCACATGATGCTGTCATTTCGATGGATGAATTAGGATATTGATACTCGACACCTAGAAGCCACAATCCAGGTGGTAGGATGTCAGAATTTGCTTCTTCCAACAAGTCAATTTGACTGCCATCTTCGAATGGTCCATGTTTATCTTAGAGAAAGAATCACAATAAGTTTCAGGCTAATCAAGCTTTTAAAAGGAAGCTTATAATCAGGGTTACTGGAATGATGTGGCAGTAGAAGGCTAAATTATGGAGCAGGGTTGAGTAATTTTGTTTGCGATAAAAGGCAAATTATGCGGTATATTGTAGTAAATTTGTCATTGGATTATGTCATTATTTCAGTACTTTTCAACTTGGTAACACTCTGTGGGCATTGTATGCACCTCATTAGTACCAGTTTAACACCTCAATATAGCGATAAGCAAAAGAAAGGTGACAACCAGTCCAGCTTTGGAAAGGGCCTTCTACTGTGCGATAACATGTGTCACTGCATGTTTAGTAACTTTGAACCGCTGGAGCTAGAAACAAAAATTGTTGTTGTTAAAATCTGCAGTTTAGGCGACAGATGATCGATTATGTGGCAAATCTATAATTATGCAAAGATTACGGTGGCCGCAAAATTGCATAATTCCAGTGGCCCTGTTTATAATATTATTTTATTTGAAATGTTTAGCGAGTATGACATTTCTATACTGACGGTGTGGTAAATTAGATTTCTAAAAAAAACTGTAAGTCTTATTTTGTAATGTGCATATAAATCACTTAATATAATAGCTGGATTTGCCTCTAATGATTATGAATCAGTTTTATCTGATGTTTCTGAGCTATAGAGAAAAGTGTTGTAGTTAATGTGAGCCCTCCCATTCCAAAGTGGATGCCATCTTTACATGAATGTATCTGTGAACGTTTGGCTGCCTAACTTGTCCTTTTTCTAGTTCTGTATGTCAAAGATGGCTGAGGAGAAGGCTGAAATCAGAAACCTATGAATGCGGTGTTAGGTTACACTGTTAGTGTTATGGGACACTATGAGCGGTGTATTTGCTGAGAATCATGGGACAGCAGAAAAACACATATGTATGATCAATGCACAGTCAAAACGTAGACTTTATGCATTACAAATGAAAACAGACTCATCAATTGGCTTCTTTGAAGGAACTACTTTTGAAGTGTTGCAATTAATCAGCGCATATTTGATTACAAATAAACACATTTTTGCCCCAAGAAACAACAGAAGTAAGGAAGAGCACAGATCACTACTTTTGAACAGATCTTCAGTTAGTTGCATGTATGTGGTACAAGACTGTGCCGTAGTTTGACACCATTTCAAGCCATTTGTCATCTTTCATCCAAGATCCCCTGCTTTATCCGCATGTGGTGAATGGAACATGTGTCCGTGTCACCTGCCTTAGCCACAACTCTTCCTTTCTTACATGCACCTCGCTGCTCTTGTCACGCCGGGAACAAACGATTTAAGAGTTTGTGTCCTATTTAGACTCGGTTTCATGTCTGCTTCAGTTAAGTGTGACAAGGTCAGGAGCAGTTGGTGAGGCAAATATTTGTATTGCTAATCACAATGACTGGATTATTTTTTGATAACCAAATGTTATTGTTCTACAACAATATCAGTAATACAAAAATAACCGCAGTCCACCAACTGACACAATATTGGAATTACATGACAACACTTTATTGAGCCCCATTTCCAGTCCATAGTAAGCCCACCATTTGCCCCAAATCCTCTCGTATTTACGGGGCCGCCTCTGGACTGCAAATAGGGCGTTCTGGTTAGCACACCCATCAACCCCCTCCTCGACTCTACCACCAGGTTCTTGACACCTCCAGTGATGGTTATGTCTCTTTTGGCCACCAGCGATGCCACCCAAATACATATGTGTTCCATCCTCTGCCCTCCTACATCATCTGACAAACATAGTAGGTCAACCCTGGGGGTGAGGTTGAACTGCCGGCCCACAATTGTCAGGAATCTCCTTTTAGACCTTCTCTCAAAAGTGAACTAATTTTGAGCAGGACCACATCATAGGGAAGAAATCCATCCCTGAAAATGAACAATGGACACCGTTTGCCTGAGAAGCCCTGTTTATCCAATGAAAGTGCTGGGTAATCATGCATGCAATTTGAAGATAGCTGTGCTGGACCATTCAGAGGCAGTCAGGGATTGCTAATTTCTTGGGGGCCATTTGGGACACACGCCATTCCTCATCTCTGAGTTCATCCACCTAGCTCTTCCATCTCAATCAATCAAGTGACTTGTATAGTGCACCTACTCACCCGTAAGGGTCTCAAGGTCCTGAGGGCGAGGACGGGGCGGGGACCTGGGAAGGGGACCTGGGAAGGGAACTGCTGATCTGTTAAAGGCACTGTGGTTCAGTCAAAAAAACAGATCTTGAGGTCCTACCTGAATTGGGGCAGTAATAGTGATTGACTAAGAGGGAGATGCAGGGCTTTCCAGGTCTTTTCTGCGGTGTAGGAGAAGGATCTTCCCCCGGCCATTGTCTTGCGGATAAGCGGGGCAGAATGGAGGTCTTTGGTGGGTGCATGGAATGCGAGATGGTGGTTGTGGTATCCAGGTCCTGCTTGAAGGTGATTCTTTTGTTGAGTGGGAGCCAGTGGAGGTCTCTCAGGTGGCTGGTGATGTGGCTGGGTCGGAGGCTATTGAGGACTCCTATGCTGTTTAGGGAAGTGGTATAGTGCGTTGATGATTAGAGAATAATAGATCCAGGAAATGGCTCCCTTGCCCAGTATCCCCATAAATAGCTTAGTCTAAAGGAGGCTAAACTCTGGGATAAGTTTATCTGGGGAGATATTGGCTGTTAGGGCAGGACCGAGCTGCAGAAATGGATAGAACTGTGTGCAAAAGAGCTGATAGTTCTTATGTGGCTCCTGGAACAAGTGTAGACTGCTATCCCTCCAAACATCCTGAAGATGAGAGATGCCTATTCTATCCCCTCCAGATCAGCAATGTGATGCAACCATGTTCACTGCTACAAGGGATCAGCTCAGATAATCTGCGGTTCCTGCCTATACAGTGGAGTGGCACCTTCCAACACAGCAGTGTCACCCATGTTTAGTTAAGGAGTGTTAGGAGAATTGGGCTCCCATAAAGCAGGACCAACAGTTCTTTCTAATGGGTAAGTCTGGTCGCCCACCCTCCATTGAACCAGTCATTAAGAGCAACTAACTGCAAGTCCAGGTGGCAGTAATACAGGCCCACCACACCCATCCCTCCATTGTATGGGGAGTGTTGGCCATTGAGAAAGGCTACACGAGGGCAGCCACCCCCCTACACCATCCCAGAGAAACATTTTTACTTTTGAGATCAGGGCCTGGAACCAACATCGGGGAATGGGATGAGGGAAATTTGAGAATATATAGAAAGCGGGATAGAACCATCATTCTAAAAAGGACAATTCTATTTTAATTTTTTACTCTACCAATGGATGTACCTATTTAAAAATGTCTTGCCACAGGTCAGCGCCCTTTTCAGCCACACTGACTATTCGCCCTTTTCTGACCCCCTCTGAGCATCCGGTCCGTTTGGCTTACCTTCTCTAACTTTTTTTGTATCCACAGAAGTTTTCAACGCCATGACTGGACTACCTAGAGTTGATACGTATTTCTACCACCTCGCTTGTCCCCCTCTATCATCTGTGCTTCTCAGGACTTACTTTTCTATTTTACTTTTTGCTCTACCAACCGATGTACTTGTTTAAAAATGTCTTGCTTTATGCTATGTTATTCTCTAGAAACTAATGTAACCATGTAACACTTTTCATTTTGTAACCAATATCCTCATCTGAAGTTCTCTGATACCTCCAGATCTAGTCGGCGCTATATAAAACTTTTCAAACAAACAAATAAATAAATAAATACATTCTCCTGAGGACATTTAGTGGGAGGAAACTCCACTTCTGCAAGACCCCATTCATTTGATTTATTAAGGGGGTCAAGTTAAGGCTCCCGGACAAGTCAGGTAAACAGAAGACATAAACATCTAAATATTTAAAGGACAGACAGCACAACAGGATCACAAAGTACCAGGAACAATAGTCATCATCTCCAGCAATGGGCACTTGTAGGGACTTGGGCTCATTCACCTGGAGACCAGATACCTCACCACACAGCCATAAGATCTGTAAACAATGGGGGTGAAGACCGTGGGTCAGACAGGAACACCAGAATGTCATCAGGATGGAGCACGGTGTGCTCCACCTGGGCTCCATCCCACAACCTCCCCCAGATGCGAGTATCACAAAGGATGAGTCACGCCAAGGGGTCTCTTTCCAATGTGAAGAGAAGGGTGGAGAGGGGCAGCCCTAGCAGGTGCCTCTACAGATCGGAAAAAGGCACAGATAGCATTCTGTTGATCAAGACCTGCCCTGTGGAGATACTATAGAGAAGACCGACAGGTGCATGAAAGTGGGGTCCAAACCCAGCCATCTGCAGCACTGCATCTATGTAGGACAAGTTCACAGTCTCAAAAGCCTTCTCAAATCCAATAAACGCAGTGTTGAGGGACAGTGAAGGCAAAGGGCTTGAGAGAGCGCCACTTAGACTCCTCAGATAGAATGCCGGGTGGCCCTATTTGGCATAAAGCCAAAATTAGTTGTTGTGGACCAAGTAGGGTAGGGTGCGGGATAGGCACATAGCCAAGACTTTGGCAAATACTTTGACATTGGCATTGACAAGGGAGATAGGTCTGTATGATGGGCAGCTATCAAGCGGTTGGCTCGGTTAGGGGATCACAACAATCTTTGCTGTATCCAACTCTTGGGGAACTCTCCCGGCTGCACCACATCGGTATAGAGTGCCAACAGATGGGGAGAAGGAGAGTGTGGCACTGATGGAGGTACTCAACCGGGAAACTATCTGGACCTGGAGACTTCCCAGGGGTCAGCATAGAGAGTGCTTCTCAGATCTCCTTCACCGTGATTGGTTGATCAAGATCTGTTGCCAGAGATGGGAGGATCTAAGACAGTGGAATGTCTTGCAGCACTGGGTGGATTATCTCCTGAGGGGTTTGAGGCGTCTTCACATATAACGTGCAATAATAATCTGCAAAGACCTGAGCAACTGCAGGGGCCTGCTCAAGAAGGCAACCCTCAGCATCTCAAATTGAAGGCACTATTCTAGAGGGGGCATCTCTGGTAGCCAGCGAGTATAAAAGCTTTCCTGATTTGTCCCCTTGTTCACACATTCACTGTGTCAAGGCTGTTTAGCATTGTCTGGCCTCTTTCAGGGACACTTGGCGCAGGGTGGACCCTGCACAGACCAGTTGTCGATCTAGGTGAAGGTCACCACTGCACCCTTCACTCCACAGTAAGAATCTGGGTCTCCAGAATCAATCAACTGTGACAGCTTTTGTTTTTTTCCCCATGGATGCACCCATTATTTAACCCCCTGAGGGCAGGTTTACCAGCCACCCAGATTGTACCAGTTGGGGTCACTGTGCCCTTGTTCACCTTAAAGTATGAACAGACCTCCGTTTCATTAAAGTTTGAGTGTTCTTGGTCGGTAAAATACAAAGCGCTAACCCTCCACATAGGGTACTGTGACATTGTGGGGAGCCTGAATCAAAGTAGATTTGGAGCATGATCAGAGATTCCCCAAGGCATGGTCTCACTCTCTGTGAGCTTATGGACATCTGTTGCTGGGAGCCAGGCGCAAAACACCCATTGGGCTCACGGGGCTTCAGCCCCCCCCGTCATGTCCGTCAGCCCGGGCAGAGACAGCTTCGCGGGCTGGCGAGCATCTTATTGCAGCCGCACCCGAGTACTTAACAGGTCTTTAAAAGACCATTTACTTGCAAATGAGGCTTTTGTAGTGTGCTGACCCCTTCTTACAGCCACTCTGTCTAAGGTGGAAGAATTAGCCCGCCCGAAATAATTTTCAGCCCCCCCCCGAAATTTGGCTCTAGTTGCCCGCCTGCTGGGAGCTGTACCATATCTATGCATGGCAGGGTTTTATGCACTGCTGACATGTGTGTATAAGTACGGGTTGGGGTGCCACATATGTCACGTGTCGCAGAGACCCAGGGATTCAACCCAGACCAGAAGTTGTCAGGGGTGCAGCTGATGTCCGACCATGATGTGATTTAGAATGGCATTAAAGTCACCACTTAGCAGTGTGGGGCCCTGAGGAAGCGTCAGTAGCAGTGACTGAAGTACTTGGAGTGTGGGTTGGAGGTGTTGCTGTGGAATATAGACCGAAATTAAGTTGTAGTTTGTGCCCTCAAGCCTACCTTCAATTCCCACATAGCACCCCTGGGGTCAGCTGAGGATGCAGAGACCAGAAACGGGAACCCCCTATGCAGGTGAAAGGCCTCTCCTTGAGAGCCCTGGAAGAACCCTGCATGGCTATCCCTGTCATAGCCAAAGCAGCAGAGAAAGTGGAAGTGCTTGCCCAGCAGTTGAGTTTCTTGGAGCAGGAGCACAACCTCTCGATACGGTCTAAGAGGCAATTAACATTCCAGGGGAGTACCCTAAATGGCATTAGTAAGAGAGAGGGTCAAGGGAGGCTTAAACCCTGCAGAAGGACAGAAGGTAAAGTCTGGGGAGAACGTGCCTAAAGTGCAGCACAGAAAGCATTAGTCCAGCTTACAAGTGGTGGATGTGGGAGAATAGTGCCTATGTGATGTGTGGGCAGAGATACAAAATCCAACATAGAAACAACCAAAACAACTCAACCCCACAAACTTCCCCCAACCCGTACTTCTATTCCGGAAGCATCTATCGCCCTCACCCCGAACATGTTGCAGGCTGACTAGGGCCGAGACCAACCACCTCAGAGGGTGCCCTTTCCACCAAGGATCCTGATTCCTGACAGCTATTACACTTACATATGCACAAGGGACTGAAGTAGGAGTAGCATCAACACCAAAAGAGCATCAACCTCGCATGTCAAAAGAAACCAGGGAAAGAAACAGCAAACATAGATGAGCCACAATCACAATGTTGTTGATCTCTCTGCAAGGTGTATCCAAATGCCAGCCAAGTGGGAGCCTGAGTCACCACTCTGAAATCAAAAGAGATGTGATGTGTCATTTAAGATGGCATTGTTATTACTCCCTCCTGCTGGTGCGTCATCAGGGTCCGAGGTGGGGGGATCATAACTGCTCCAGGGGTGTGAACAAGTCCACAGAGGGAGAGGTGATCTCCATGTAGGTGGAAGAAGTAGCTGGTGAGCAGTATTGCCCACCTGGAGGTTAGATGCACCAGGGCGGTCTGTTCGCCGGAGTACCCTCCTCTCTGCTGCCCCTTACCATGCCTGTTCCAGAGTGTCAAAGAAATGGGTGACAGAGAATAACTGGATTATTTACCAGTAATTCTGATTACTCCAATTATTTATCCCAATACTTAAATAATGAGTGTTGCAAGGAGACACTATTACATGATATGAATGGTGTGCCCCATCATGTAACACTCCCACAATACACAGAAGTGAACCTTGGGTTCACCCTTAGCAGCCCTAACTCGGTCTTGGTAGCGTAGCCTGAGCAGTCAGGCAAACTCCGAGGAACATGTGTTAAGCGTTTCACAGTAACAACATTGACAACAAGTAAGTGACATGACTCGAAAAAAAAACATTGCACCAATTAAAAAAATAGATTGTATTTTTATATAAATATAGACACCAAAATGAACTTGATACGTGGCATGTAGCTGGAGTTAGAGATTTTTAAAGAATAACTGCACAAATCACTCTTTATACATTTACCATGGCCGTGAATGGAGAAAAACTTAAGCCACGGTATGACCGCCAAACATTCAACATTAAGCAATTGAGAAATACGGGTTGGCAGACAGTATCCTCAAAACAACATGTACCATAGCGGTCAACAGAGGAAAACTTCAGTCACGGTATAACTGCAAAACATTTACTATTACCGTCAATGGAGAGAGATCAGATATGACAATGTGAAACTTGCAGGGTGAGCTCAGCGGAGCTCTCTCGTGGTTAAGGTTCTAGGTGGTCCTAGACTGAGACTCAACAGTTCTCCATTACCTTGCCCAGGGACCCCAGGTGCTGAGGTACTCTGCTGTCCTTGGTGCTGACAGGTTCCGTAGTAGCTGTCAAAATGCAGCACTTGGCAAAACCACACATGTCGGTGACGGCCTTTGGGGTCCCGCACCCAGCTGCAACAACTGAATTGTTTCTACCTTGCTCAGTGGTGCCGGATGTAGAGGATAGCTGGCAGTGGTCAACCAACGGTGAGGTTGTGCCAAAGATGCATTGCTGCATACTCAATGAGACCATCTTCAAGATGCAGGGCCACAGCAGTGGGGTAGTTGACAATGTTGGGCGCTGTGAGGTGCTCTAGGGCAGGAGAGTACGATGACAGGGTCGATCACCTGACTGGCGATCCCCAAGTCTTGACTGCGGCAAATGTAATCCACGGTTACTTCAGCAGCTGGAGGGCGACAGTTGAGTAGCAGCTTGTAACTTGGTGAACGCTTGGCTAACACTCCAGACTTGCAGAACTCCAATTCAATTTGGGCTCACTCTTGACAGGCCCAGCAGGTTGCAATTCTTGTCAGGCAACACGTCAATTTTCCTGCAGTGTGCAGGGGACTGAACCCACTAATTCATGGGCATCTGTTTTGGTTTTTGGCATCTACTGGAGTCCCTCTTGCTGGGAACAATGAGCTTTTGCCAAGGACACACTTTTAACACATAGTTCCCGTATAAGGTCTCTTCAGGGCACTAAAGTGTCCTCTCTTTGTACTGCGGCAGAATCCAAAGTCCTGTTGTTGGTGATGGCATCTTCTCTGTGCCTCTTCTAGGATTCAAAGTCAGAACTGAGATTCTGGTGTCAGCGGAGCCCTTTAAATCTAGGAGCATTACAATTAGGGAGCGTTAAGAGCATGAGGGTCAGTGGCCAATGGGCTACTGGTCCCTGCACTAACCCACCCCTGTGGTGGCATCATCCTGTGGCTGTATGTCATCTTTCTACCCGGAGTCCTCTAATCTAGGGTCTTCCAACATGGCAGAACCCTTCCTTGGCTGTACAGACCTGCTCACCCACCCTAAAGGGGTGGTTAGCATTTGAAGGTGTATGTCTTCTGAATAACTAATATTCCTTTCTGTCAGGCAGGGCAGGAAGGGCCTTCTCCTTAAGTGGGTGACAAGCACTCTCGCATATCATGGGCGGTGAAAACTTTTGAGGCTCACCGCCTTCATAACTGTAAACACCATCCTACCTGAGAGGGAGGAGATGTGACCACCTTCCTGCCCAGGCCATAGTCTCCATAATAGGAAAGTGCTAGAGGAGGAGGGCAGACTCTTGTCTTCGCAGGAAATGTCTTGGGGGAGCCCACCAAGGCATTGGAGCACTGTATCATAGGGAGGCACGCATGCAGATGTTCCTCAATTGAGTTGGCTTTCTCAGTCTTTCTTGGTAGACAGCCCATGTTACTCGATCGACTGCTAGTCTTTTACAGTTAAACCTTGCTTTACAGGGTTACCATATGGATATATATGTATAAGCATATATATCCACACCTTTAACGTAACGCAATGTATTTCCTGGGCTTAGGAGGACAATCTTAAGAATGACTTACTTAAAATAAGGCAGTGGTATGGCTCTGTAGCACATGCCGTATGCAGAGTCACTCTTCAGCAGAAAGGCTGCTTGTGTAGTGGCAGTCCTGCAAACATACTTACACTTGGGTGACAAAGTGTGGCACAATATAGCGCTGTCGCCCTTGGGCCCCTTTTACCAACCTTGCCCTGGGTACCCCTTGTACCATCTACAATGGACAACCAAGGGTGTACAAATTTAACATCACTTTTAGTTGAAAGAGCACGGGTGCTGGGGGCCTGGTTAGTAGGTCTCAGTGCACAACGAGAGTTAAAAACAAGCATCTAGCAGTCTAAAATGGGGCAAGGAGTGGGGGGCATCTACAAAGAACCCCAGTTACTAACTATGAGGATTAACCTCAAGCAATTCAGCTTTTCAAAACTTCCCAAGCTTTCTGCCATTTCTGCTATTTCTATTGGAGTAGCTGCAGACCAACCCCCTATAAAACATTCTTCGTCCCTACTGTCTTCCTTTTTTTTGTGAGAGACAATCTTTTTTCTTTCAGCTGTTAGGAGTTGCCGAGGCTCTCCCATCTATTACTTTTTTTATATTTGGAGAGGGCTGCCACCTCTTCTATGATGTGGTGCAGAGGCTTGCACTTATGGTCCTAATTTTACCCCCAAGATGAGCTCCTCCTGTCATAGTGATCAAGAGATTTCTCCTGCTTCTTTGTCTGGTAATTGCTCCTCAGACAACTCTATTGATCTGCTAGATTTCATGCAAATTCTTAGAATGTATTTACAAAGAACAACTGCATTTAGACAGTTAGGCAGTTTTTTTTTTTTTAATTTTGGTGCAGCAAAGTTAGGGGTGGGCAGAACGTGTGGAATTTGACTCTACGGAATTCCATGGAGTTACAAAAAAACTCAGTGAGAGTTCAGCCAATGGGCAGAAATAGGTTTGTTGCACTGCTTGCTTTGTCATGTAACACCATCAGCACATTTTGCTCCACAAAATCAGCGCAAACTGCACCATGCAGAGTGCCAGAGGATGCAGCTACTCCAGTTCATTTTGCTGCTCCTCAAGTAGATTTTCTACTCGAGCGGCAGCCTTACAACCACCCGTGCTTGAAAAGACTTGAGGGATTTTATTTTTATTTTTAAAGCTTTATAAAGAGCACAGCTACCAAACAGGGTTTCCCGGTGCTAAAGCAGGACCAAAACATAAGCCATAAGTTGCAAACGACCAGATTAAACCTGATTATAAAGAAAGTTTTTTCATTTTTTGCGGAAGGCTAGGAGCGAGTGACACAACCTAAGTTGCAGAGGTAGGGAATTCCACAGTCTGGGGCCAAGATAGGCGAAAGAGTGCCCTCTCATGTGGGCAAAGTGGCCTCTGGGAACAGAGAACAATGAAAGGCTAGCAGGTCTTAGCTGTCGACTGGGCACATAAGGTTTGACCATACTTTATATGTAAGGGGGCAATAAGCCATGTCTAGCCTTAAACATAAAATATAAGGCCTTAAACTCAACACGCTTGCTCACCTTGTGCCAGTGGAGTTGCTGGAGCAAAGGTGAGGATGAGGCCTGGTGAGGCAGCTGCACAAGCAGACGGGCTGCTGCGTTTTGTATAAGCTGTAGGCGATGGACGGAAGATTTATCAGCACCTAAGTACAAAACGTTGCCATAATCAAGTCTGGATACAACCAGCTCCTGCTTTACCATTCTTTGAGCAGCTGGAGGAATTAGCCAAAGGATTTTCGCAGTGACCACGGACACCTGTGCTTTAAGGGAATGATTGTTCTCGATGGTAAAGTCCAGCTTTTTTACTTTCGGGACTGCAACAGGTAGAGGTCCCGGTAAGCATGCCAATGGGTAATACTCCACAATTCATGCTTCTTGCCCAAAATGAGAACCTCACTTTTTCCCTGTTCAGTTCAGGGTGTTTTTGGACATCCACCAAGAAACCCTAGTCAGTCCGAGTTGGAGCAGGGAAGTGTCCTGAAGATGTGCTGCCAAAAGAGGAAAGATGATCTGAGTGTCATTTGAGTAAGAAACGATAATCAGTCCTGACTTCTCTGCAATATCAGCCAAAGAACGGACATAAAGATTGAAGGGGAAGGGGCTCAAAATTGAACACTGTGGCACTCCAGAGGTTAAAGCTAGTGGATTAGACTTAACGGTGTGTGAAAAGACTTTAAATGAGCAATCCCTTCAAAAAGAGATCAGCCACTCCAAGGACACACCCGACACACCTGAGGCTTTGAGTTGATCAACGAAGATAGAATGCGAGACTTATCAAATGCTGCACTCAAATCCAGTACAAAAAGAGCTGTCATACCACCGCAATCTAACTGCTGCCTGAGAATTTCAGTAATCCCGAGCAGAGCAGCTTCAGTGCTGTAGTCAGATCGAAAGCCGGAATGAGGCGGATGAAGTAGATTGTGAGTCGCCACATGAGAGGAGAGTTGGGAGTTGAAATGCTTCTCCAAGACTTTCAAAAAGACAGAGAGAAGAGATATGGGATGAAGGTTGGACCAACAGAGAGGATCAAGCCCTGTCTTTTGCAGTAGGAGGAGCACCAAGGCGTACTTCCAATTCTGCAGAAGTTGCCCAGGACTTAGAGATATTAAGAAGATTAGGAATCACGTTAAGAATAAACTCATCCAGAAGTCTGAGCTTAGAAAGAGGGAGAGGTTCAAGTGGTGAGCCAGACTTAATGGTTCCCAATAAAAGTTGAAAGGAAACCAAGTTGAACAGGAGCCAGGCACTGATTTGAAGAGTCTCGTCAAACGCGAGAGCCTGGGAGTGTGAGTCGGCCAGGTCAGTGAAGCAAATGTCAGGGGCGGAGGAATTATCTAAAAAGGGTATATCATGATCTATCTGACGGTGAATGGCCACTACTTTATGAAGAAAAAACAACGCTAGTGTCATGTAGCTACTGTATATCTTTATTATGTGTTAAGTTAGCATAGGCTCATTAAATGTTTAAACGCCATTTTTCCTTTTGCTGCTTCTGCACACGACACTTAATTCTTGATTTAGCTTTCCACCTAGTAGTTCGTTGTGGTTTACAGGAGAATAATATGTTATTACTCTGCTATCAGCTTTGCTTAATAAACTATGTCTGAACAGAGAGTGCTGAAGCTTCAGGAACAACACGATACAGAATTGTTATGAGGTCTGATCTTCGCGCCTTCATAAACATAACATAAGTGCAGCTTCTGCCAACTTTGGGCTTTAGGCGGGCTTTATATTGCTTTGCTTGAAGCACACAAACACACTTGATGCTGTTCGCATGCAGAGAGAGCTGGTGTATGCTGATGTGATCCCTTCATTCTAGGATCTTGAGGTATGGGCCCGCCATGATAAAACCCAAAGAGACCTTCTTAGCTATTAATATAATATGTGAGTTAGGGAGGGTGAGAAATAAGTGTTGTTAACCCTTATTCATTACAGCATGTTAACATGCTGTCACCATTTGCTTTCTATGGACTAGTAACTATGCTGATAACTTTGCTTCTGATAATATGTTTCCTTGTATTATCTAAGATACTGCGTCTGAGAAAACGGCATTAGTAAATAAATATTTCAAATGTGCACGTGTCCTCATTTACTCCACGTTCTGGTTTGAAATGATTGTATAACGAGAGAGTGCTCATGTGTTCCACGTAACCTGAGGTATTGTAAGTTCATGTTTTGGTTTGTCTAAACATTGGGAGTTTGTTATGACCAATGAGACACTGTAGCTAGCTCGGTAAGGGGTTTATTGCGTACTAAGGTGAGTTTTGGGTCACCCTAATTCGCCGAGGTTCCAATCCTCTGTGCACAGTTCTGTGGGAGAACAGAAACCCTGCTACATGGCGCCCAACGTTGATGGTCTTATATCATGACAGTCGAGTAGTATATCATTCAAACCTTAACCCCTTCAATGTCGTTTCCGGAAAACGGTGGTGTCGGAGAAACCTACCTATTTTTTGAAATAGGTCTTTTCAAGCTTGAATCTTTCTAAAACGGTTTCTTTGAATTACTACCCAGTTGTGCTACAAAGTTTTCTTTGTTTTTCAGTAGTTCCGGTGTGATCATGGCGCAGGCTGTGAATATCCCGCAGCATAGTCGCATTGCGGTACGCAACCATTTACAGGCTTTCCAAGTCCCATTGGATGGCTTGGCTGTGATTTTGGTGATGTGTGCGGATCCGGCGTACCCTTTCGAACTGTTTTATTCGTGGGTAACGTTTCCGGAAGTGGACGCAAATTCTGGTGTGTTCCACACCTACACACCCTCACCTGTACCGGCTGAATATACACTGTACAGGGCACTGGAAGTACCTATTGATCATTGGCAGCATCGCGTTTGGTTTGATGGCGCCCTACCCCACCCTTTGTCCGCTGTGAGGTTGGGTCCTTTGTCCATTCCAGGCACAAATTGGCCTGCATTGGTTGGATTCACCCCGCACCCGAATCACGGTGCATGTCCCCTAGCGGATATTCGCAGACTACATGTTGTCTCGATTGCCGTGATTCGTGCATTAGTGCAATACATAGGTCGTCATCTCCCGGGTGGTCCCCCTGGGGGACCGGCCGTTCAAACGGAACATGGCGGTTTAAGGCTAAATCCGGTTATGGTCAATTCGGTTTTTGGTAAGCGCCCCGATGATAAAGATGAATTCCCTTTCTGGCTTGCCGAGAAGTTTGACCAACTGGAGGCTGTGTTTCCAAATTCTACTCCTGCTGATAAACATAGAATGTTGACGATTACTTTGCCTAAGGATTTAACTCCTGAACTCATTGACTGTGAAAGTTGGGGAAAAACTTTTGCGGCCGTCTATACGAGGTGTTTCGGCACCCCGTCTTTGTCCGTATTGCCTACGATCGTTAAGCGTGTTCAGGATGATCACGGGCCGGAGGCTGCGGTTGAATTGGGTATGCGCCTGTGTGGTTCGTTTGAGATTGTTAGCGATCTCATCCTTTCCAATATAAAGGGAGATGCAGTGAACTTTCAGGTGTCGAACGCTTTGGCTGCTCTGCCCGATGCCGATAAACCCCGACAGTTAGCGAAGATTGTTGTGGCCGCATATAAAACTATAGGTCGCACAAGTAAAGGTCTGAAATATTTTGTTGTCAAGGAGAAGAAACAACCACAAGGGCAGTCAGCTGTGCAGATGTCCAGCCCAAGTCCAAAAAACAGACTCAGGGGATGCAACAACAGCAAACTCAGGAATCTTTTCCTGCGCCACAAGTTCCTGCGCCGACGGAGAGAGTTTATGATTTGCGCGATCGCGCGATGAATAAATCACCTGATCGATTTCAGGTTTCTGATCAACGCTCTCCTCGTTCCTTTCAGGACTCATCGGCCCCGAAGATCGGTGGAGGAGGAGGCGGGAGGGGACGTGGTGGCCAACAAGGACGTGGCCAGCCCCGCCAGACAAACGGCGCAGGGAAGCAGGAAGATTCTACGCCAAAGAGACCGCAGTTTGCGAAAAAGAAAGTCGCAGCCTTAACAGCACATCGATATGCCACAGATAGTGAGAACGCGGCTTCGGAATCTGACGTGGGCTATGACCTTGCTGGACATTACCATAGTGAGAGAGGCGCTGCGTCCACTACTGAGGGTGACAGCGACTGATATCTACGTTGTAATAGAAACAGCCGATACGAGACTTGCTCCCCCTGAAAGACTTTATGAAATTGTCCTGTTAATTGAAGGTGACATACAGCGTACCATCAAAGGGGTATTTTGGGAAAATCTTTCTTCTACATATGATATTTTGCTTTCGGAGGCTGACTGGCCCCCACCTTTTGTGCTCGCGGCGCCACAAGGGGAGGAGGTAATCCTCCCCAGTTTCGCGAACACTGTCTCGAAAGAGCATGCGCAGCATTTTGCAGAAGAGTGGGCTTGGGCTCTCGCACCGGCTCTGTACCGTAACCAATGTGGTTGGGACAAATTGTCCCCTTGCCACGAAATTCCATTGCGGTCTCAGCCGCAGCCTCAACCTCAATATCCCATTCGGCGTGAAGCAAAGGCTTCCGTCACGGAAATCCTTGAACAATTGGAATATCAAGGAGTTATTGAAACGTGTGTGTCACCGATGAATAATCCTCTTTTTACTGTGACCAAGCCTGACGGATCATATAGTTTGGTATTGGATTACCGGCATTTAAACTCGCATAGCCGTAACTGTGCAGTACAGAATACTCACGGCTCTGCCCTAGTGGATAGTCTTGTGCGTAAGCGTTTTAAAACAACGCTTGACATTTCCAACGGTTTTTATGCCCACAGATTGGATAGCTTAAGCTCCCAATGGACCAGTTTTACATACGCTGGGGTCCAAAAACAATTCCGGCGTCTCCCAATGGGCTATAAAATAGTCCTGGTATATTTACCGCTCGCATAGTCTCTCTTTTAGAGAGAATCGACCCAGATGCTTGCTAGTACGTGGATGACATATATCTCACTGACGACGAAATTTGGGAGCATCTGTGTCGTGTAAATTCGATAATTTGTACCTTCGCAGACATGGGTTACAAATTTAATTTTGCAAAATCGCACATTGCTGAGTACACGGTGTTGTTCCTGGGCTATGAGCTCAACAATGAAGGTAGAGGTTTGGCTCCTCACTTCTTGGAGAAATGCGCTCAGTTGCGCGCTCCAACAACGCTGAAAAAATTACAGTCATTACTGGGCTTTTTAAATTTCGGGAGGACATACATTCTGGAATATGCCCAGCGTATCAAGCCTTTGTATGCTTTGATACAACCAACTTTTTCCCACTGTGGAAAAGGTTTTAACAGCTGTGCAGGTGGCAATTCTTAGGGAACGAGCTCTGTCACAGGGGAAACGCATGTTGGTTGTTACACCCTGTCCTCATTTGGAGGCGGTCACGAAAGCCAGTGTACCAAATTCAAAAGCTTTGCACCCTCGGTGGATTCAGTGGGCTGTGTCCTTGGCATCCTCGGATGTCACGTTTATTTTTGATGCCTCATTGCGGTCGCAAGAGTACTTGCAATATGAATTTGTTCATCCTGCTCCTCTAGCTATGCGACTTTTGGAGGACTTCCATTGCATCATTTACACTGATGGTTCGGTGCAGGTTGCACATGGCTCTAACACGCCTACGTTTCCGCATGCGCCATTGTGGTCGGTGCCATGTTGAACGATGAGTTCATATCCAGGGAGGTGCACACGCTGCCTCTGGGAGATTGCACCGCACAATTGGCAGAGCTTCGTGCTCTCTTACTAGCGTTGGAGTACGCTGATCCTAGTGTGACTACTCTTATAGTGAGTGATTCTTACTACTGTGTCCAGTCTTACAATGAAAACTTGTTCTTTTGGATTCAAAATGATTTTCGTGATTCCAAGAGTAGCACAATAAAACACAAGATGATCTGGGTTCGAGTGGCAGAGCTTAAGGCTAGGTTGCCGCTCGTTTTTGTGATACATACTCTCGGCCACCAGCGTGTTGGAGTCCACGCTGTCGGTAACTCGCTTGCTGATGAAGCAGCAAAATCAGTGGTATCTACATACTTAGTTGCGGCAGTTACTAGGTCCAAAAGTAAGATTGATAGTGACATCTTGGCGGCTGTTGCTGCCACTGAGAAGGGAGGTAAACATCCTGCGGGGTTCCCTTCGAAGTACACATACCACTTAAGTCCCGAAAAGGTTCCTTTTGTGAAAATTCCTGATGTTGGAGAACGTTTGATTCCCAACTCGGATCGCAGGGCTGACTTGATTACAGCGGCACATGAAGGTGTGGCGTCTGCGCATTCGGGCGTATCGGCCACTGTAACTCAATTACAACAACGTTTCTGGTGGCGGGGACTGTACAAACAGACGCGTGATTATGTCCTTCTTTGTGACATTTGCCAGCAGATTAAACCTTCGACTGCTGCGCGTCCGCCACAGACACAGTTGTACATTTCTAATAAACCACTAGGTTGTGTTTATTTAGATCACTGCGGTCCTTTTTCCTCTGATACTGCGTATAAATACATCTTAGTAGCAGTTGATTCATGCACACGCTTTGTGTGGGTCTGGCCCCATCGCAGCGCTGATTCACGGACTGTCATTAGAGATTTGCGTGTCTTTGTAGGGATTTTTGCCTGTGGTACCTTCCATTCGGATCAGGGTCCGGCTTTCGCCTCTAAGGCGTATAAGGATGCCATGACTTCGATGGGGGTCCAAGTCAAGCTTTCGTCTCCCTACAGACCTGAGGGTAATAGTGTAGTGGAGCGAATGAACCGTGATTTAAAGCAATCTTTGACAGCTCGAGTTATAGGCACTGGCAGAAACTGGCTGGCCCACCTCAATGGCGTGCAGCGTGCTCTTAATAATCTCCCTAGAAGGTCTCTGGGTGGGCGGACCCCATATGAAATGCTCTTTGGCATCAAGATGTACGTCCCTGACCTTGACATTCTAGACTGCGTGGCTCGCGCCACGACCTTTGACGTAGATGAACATTGTAATGTTTTACAGGATCTACAAAAGACCAGAGACAGTCTTGCAAAGGAACATTTGCCCTCCACATCGGATGTTGCGTTGCAGATCCCGGTAGTTGGCTGGCTACCCCAAGTTGGTGAACTGGTTCGCGAGAAGATCGATAACAAGAAAGAATTTGGTCCTTCCTATCGAGCTCCGGTTCCAGTGCTTGGAGTGAAGGGCACAAGAACAGTTATTTTACCACCACTTCCAGGTCGTAAGGAAAACAGGTTTATCTCAATTGACAATGTCAAGATACACAGAGTGGCTGATTCTTCTTAGCATGACACCGGCAGTCTCTTGTCCTTCCATTGTAAGAAGTTCAGTTTTGCCCACTACTTCTAATCATGAAACTGAAGTGGCCATCGAATTACCTGCAATTTCCAGTCCTTTATTAAGTACTTTGCCTGGTACAGACCATGATGAAGTAGACTATACTTACCCCACTGACTTGTCCATGCCTGACCTGCAAGCACGTTTGGCCACAGAATCCAGATTTTCATTTGACACTGTTTCCAATGCCTCGAAGAAACCCTCACGTTTTGTAGTTTATGCCAGCTTATTTAAAAAACATTTTTTAATTCCCCCTTGGACATATATTTGGCTGGTACTTTTTTCAATTTACCTTTTTATGTCAATTGGGTTTGTGTTTTATTTTTTCCGCTTGGTAAATGGATACTATGTCGAGGAAAGAACATGCATTCGACATCTCAATGGAACTTTGGCCCCCCTTTTCTCATCGCATTCTGCACACAGACTGAGAAGAGACTTGACATTTGTTAACATCACCGCTTGGCCTGTCCTTGATGGCATAGTTTGGGATGCCGTTAGATTTCAAATTCATGGCTCTACTGAGGTTGTTAATGTCCCTAATGTGCTTAGAGTTAATATGGGGGATGTGGTGAAACAAAACATACGTTCTGATGATAGGGATGTTCAGGCCATTGAGTCTTTGTTTTCTGAGTGGAAATACTATGCTGCCTTTGATGCTGAGGATTTATACTTAGAATCTGCTAATTATGGTGATTTGTTTTGCTTTCAACATTTTGGCAATCACTTCTTGCATAAAACAACATCCAGAAGGAATACTGTAAATTATACACAATGGGAACATTGCCCAGCTCCAAGGCAGTTCTAGTACTTTTTTGAAAAAGTACAGTTATTTTACTGACTTCAATCAGTCTAGTCCCGAGTCCTTTTATTTCAAAATTACACAGAAGCCTATGTCCAAGGTTAGACTTACTGATACCAAATTATTGTACTCGAAGTCCTTTCTTGATCAACTGGCTGTTAGCGGCTATGAATTATGGAAGGAAATTATTGACCTAAAATCTGTTTGGGGTACTAAAAACTGGCAGGTACAAGGCACTGAGGCTTTGCACCGTGCATGTCTCATCCCGAATGAAATGTTGTTTTTGAATTCCACTATTTCACAGACAACGTGCTTTGGATTGGCTACTTCTAAAAAACTAAATTTTCCGACCATCCCAGAGTTAGAAGAATATTCTGGCTGGAGTAATTATTCTCAGTTATCGAATAGGGAATTACAGACCCTATTGCTGAATTCATCCTTTAACATTTCCAGTATGGACCCTAAAGGTTGGCTGGTGTGGCACAGAAGTGCTGATTCATGCCAGCACCGTTTTCTGGGTTTGTCTGATGGCTTTACACAGGTCAGACCTGATCCACGTTTTGAAACTGAACATTCTGTCACAACTTACTCTGTGGGTAAATTGTGTCAGAGTTGGCTGAAACATTCTAAATTGTCTGCAGTTAAATTACATCTTGCAAAACTGAGTGATGATGTAGATTTAAATGATTTCATAAAAGGCCCGGCTAGTGGTAGATCAAAAAGATGGATATATGCTATATACAATGAAATCTGGAAGACCTCGCAGATTGAGGCAGCGACACGACTTAGAGCTATAGATCAAGCAAATCTAGAGAAAGTGCTGGCAGTAGTTGACAATAGTATTAACATGCTTTCTTCCCGCATTTACACTTTAGATAACATTGTGTCTTCTGTAGTGGATATTGTGCATGATGAAGTTTCAGTGTTGTACCATGGTCAGAATCAATTACGTTCTATCATGCAATTTGCATGGACCCTTCAAACGCTTAAATCTGGCAAGGTGCCATGGACCTACATGAATGTTTCTTCTCTCTTTGCCCCCTTTAATTTACCTGACAAGCAGCGCTTGCTTTCTATGCGAGATGCTTCCTTTTCAATGTTACATATTGAGAGATTAGAGTCCTTACCTTTTTCTGTGGCAGAAGCCTCCGCTGCGACGTGGCTTATCCACGGTTTAATAACTTTACCTTTTGCTTTGTATAGGTTTACAAATTGTATGAAATATGTTGCCACAGGTCGCTATGAGCCTTTAGGTAGTGCATTTCTCCATGAAGTGTGGTCCCTTCCTTTCACGTATAGATGTTTGAAAGACGGCCAGGAAGTTTATCTGAATGGGGAGGAATGTACAGAAACTCCAAATCACTCGTTAATGTGTAGGCACATACAATTATACGGTTCTTGCAACCAGGACCGACCAAATTTAGCCTGTGTTTTGAAAGGGACTCCTGTACCAGCAATCACCCCGACTTTTACTTTACTGGGGAACGGAATTTATTTACTTTTAAATAATGAAGATTGTTGCGGGTTGATTAAAGGTGTAGCTTATGTGGTAACCGTAACTGAGCGTGTCGTTTGCTGCCGAAATGTCCTGTACCCACCAACACATGAAAATAGGGAGGTTTCCATTTGGCCACGCATCCCAACCTTGAAAGCAGAGTTCAACGGCATGAGCAGACTGAGGGCTCTATTGTCCCAGAAAGAAGTGGCCTTGAGTTCGGCTCGGGAAACTTTCGTGCTTCACATAGCTAACACCCGGACTGAGGTTCAGGCCCTTTTAAATACTGATTTACCGTTGCATTTTGGCAAAATGATACATTCTATCTTTAACGCATCCTCCACAACTGGGCTGGCGCATTTTTTTAAAGCCGTTAGCAGCGGTCTTGTAACTTCATTTGAAAAAATATTTGGAGTGATCCCTGCTTTCTTCCATTCCATTTTTTCGAGTTTGTTTGGAGGATTCTCAGTTTTACTGGCACTGGCGGAAGGCGTTCTAGTTGTCCTTTGCTTCCTTAAATATGGATGCCCCACATGTGGAAGGAGCCGCCCAGCCCCTTCTGGCGCTGTTTCGCAACCGGATGCTTGAATATTATGGCACGCTGCCGCTTGCTATTTTAAGCACGGCATATGGATTATCGTTTCGATTTTCCTACTTCACCTGTGTCCAGCCTGTGTTTCATTGCCTAAGCTGTGATTTTGACTGGGCCATTGATTTGTGTCTTTGCGGACCGGTTTCTCCCGACGTCGACTTTAATCAGCTGATGAGTCCCATAGTTACCCACGAGTTGGTTTGTACTGGCGAAAGAATTATGGCCTTAGCAGCGATGCATGGACTAATGGGTCCTTGGAACATACTCGCAGCAGCGCAAGATTTCTTGGCACTGAGCTTTCTTGAAAACTCACCGAGTTGTCCTCTGATGGTAATAGAGGCTCCGGTACTAGGAGAACATGTATGTTCTTTCCCACTTTTAAATTGGATGGCTGACCTGTTTTCAGATGAAGACGGCGATTTCATGCTGGAGGCTGTTGCTGCATATTTTTTGTATTCAGTCTTGCCTTAACTTCCTTTATTGATTTATGATGGTGCCACCTTTTTCATTTCAGTTTTTCACCTCCCAGTCCTATTGACTTGATTGCTATTGACCACTACAATTGACATTTTTGAGTTTTTGGTTTTGTGGTCTTTTCCATCACTTTCAATGATTGTAACGTTGTTCATCGTTCTTGAACTCTGATTTCATGAAGTTGCCCTTATCTTATCTTATCTTATCCGTCCTCGGATCATGGGGGGGTGTCATGTAGCTACTGTATATCTTTATTATGTGTTAAGTTAGCATAGGCTCATTAAATGTTTAAACGCCATTTTTCCTTTTGCTGCTTCTGCACACGACACTTAAGTGTTGATTTAGCTTTCCACCTAGTAGTTCGTTGTGGTTTACAGGAGAATAATATGTTATTACTCTGCTATCAGCTTTGCTTAATAAACTATGTCTGAACAGAGAGTGCTGAAGCTTCAGGAACAACACGATACAGAATTGTTATGAGGTCTGATCTTCGCGCCTTCATAGACATAACATAAGTGCAGCTTCTGCCAACTTTGGGCTTTAGGCGGGTTTTATATTGCTTTGCTTGAAGCACACAAACACACTTGATGCTGTTCGCATGCAGAGAGAGCTGGTGTATGCTGATGTGATCCCTTCATTCTAGGATCTTGAGGTATAGGCCCGCCATGATAAAACCCAAAGAGACCTTCTTAGCTATTAATATAATATGTGAGTTAGGGAGGGTGAGAAATAAGTGTTGTTAACCCTTATTCATTACAGCATGTTAACATGCTGTCACCATTTGCTTTCTATGGACTAGTAACTATGCTGATAACTTTGCTTCTGATAATATGTTTCCTTGTATTATCTAAGATACTGCGTCTGAGAAAACGGCATTAGTAAATAAATATTTCAAATGTGCACGTGTCCTCATTTACTCCACGTTCTGGTTTGAAATGATTGTATAACGAAAGAGTGCTCATGTGTTCCACGTAACCTGAGGTATTGTAAGTTCATGTTCTGGTTTGTCTAAACATTGGGAGTTTGTTATGACCAATGAGACACTGTAGCTAGCTCGGTAAGGGGTTTATTGGGTACTAAGGTGAGTTTTGGGTCACCCTAATTCGCCGAGGTTCCAATCCTCTGTGCACAGTTCTGTGGGAGAACAGAAACCCTGCTACACTAGCTCGTTACACTGTAGGAGTGAAAGTGAAGGAGAAGGCCGAAAAGTAGTGGCAGCAGAAAGCTGTTTCACAACCTAAACAAAGTTTTCTGACAATGTTGGGAGTTGCTAATCCTATCCGTAAAAAACGTAGAGCGAGCTGATCTACACAAAACATGATACTTTTTTAGTGCGATTTCAAAGGCTAGCTTAGTGGGGGACGCATAATGCTTCCTCCATAGTCTCTCCAGAACTTTGCAATGTTTCTTCAGTTATTTAAGGGACTCATTGAACCCCGGGGCTGGAGGATGTACTCCGAGTTGGGATTTGGCTGATAATGGAAGAACAGAATCAATAGTGTCAGTGAGGCAATAATGCACAGAGATTTGATCAGACTAAGATGTAAGAATGGAGATAGTATTGGAGAGCTGCTCATTCAGTGCTGGCATCTCAAGTTATGACCAATTCCTAGTCTTAGACATTAAGATTGGGTGGGAGGGGGGGCCATACCAACTTGATAGTAAAAGGGACAGCAAAATAGTATGACCAGTTAAGTTGGATAGGAGATGCAGCAGACAAAGTAGCCAGATTAGAAAGGATGGGGTCCACAAGGTGCCCCGCTGAATAAGTAGGGGAGGAGTTAATGAGCAGAAGATTAAGAGTTATTAAGTCATCTATGAGAGCTGCTGCTGGCTTAATATTGTAGTCCTCAGGATGAAAGTTGAGGTCAACAAGTACCAAAAATTAGCCACACAGAAAACAAGAGAGGCCAGTGAGTCAGCGAGAGCTGAGCTCCATTTTTTAGGACCCAAACGGCGGTAAATAGGAGCACCGGAAAATGTAAATTTGGGAGTAAAAGGAATGGAATAAAATTGTCGTGGGCATTTATACTCAGGTCTCCGCCAGGGTTTCTGATTAGCTTAATTGGTGTTGTTATATCAAACATTGGTTATTAGATCATCTTGCCATATAAATCATATTTGTAATAAAACTTGTTTTGTAATTCATCAAGTTATATAAATACAAACCAAACATATGCTTTGGGTCACTAGCTCTTCACGAGCTGAATAATTACATGTGAGCAGAAAAACACGCTGTCATGTGCAAATTGAAAACACGTGAAGCCGATTCCCTGATGGTTGACATGAGCGGCAAAGGGGATGAAAGCCGCTCACATCAAGAACACGCGCTTGGTCTCGTTGGCAGCAGAGACATCGCTCGTACCTGTACCTCCTTCTCCAGTCAAGGTGGTGTCTCCGGTTATTCTTCGTGGCCGCTTCAGAGTAAGCAGCGATTCCGCCACCTCTTCGTTCCCACTTGGCTGCCTTTCGCTCCAGTTCACCAGACGAACTCCTGGCACCATCTTTTCGGTCTCAGTGCTCCAGGAGACAGAAAACATCTTCCAGTCAACTCCCCATCCGAGTCCCGACTTCTGACGGCAATCCTAAGAACAAAAGAAAAACACGTACAGATAAGTTCTTTTAAAGCTGATTTCTGGTGAGTTTAATTTAGTTTGTTTTTTGACGATCAAAGGTCTACAAGGAACTCAAAGTAATTCATAAACATTGCTCAGAACTACATTTTGTGCAGATTGTTTGATCTTGGAGAAAAAAAGATCCAAGAGAAGGTGACTATTTTCTGTGCACTTTAAAAAACTAAAAGAAGCAAGTTTAAGACTCAAAAGACTAAGTGCAATCTTGAAAAACAAGTCATTGTTGTGTTAAGTACCGGAAACCCTGTGTACTTATTGATGGACATTTATTGCTAGCCACGTGCATATTGTTAGAGGTAATTTACGCAGAAGGTTTTATAATTATTTAAGATACATAGAGGTCTGAGGAGTGAGAGGTGTATTTCAACTTTTGTCTCTTTTCAGTATTTCACGCAAGAACTAAAGACAGTTCAACTCTATGCAACGAACATAAGAGAGTCCTACAGAGAGTCCTTACCCTAGGTACATGTGTATTTATAAATGAAGGTAGTAATGATTTAAATATTTGTATATGTGTTAACGGATTGTTAACTTACCTGTTGTAATTGCACATATCCTCAGATCACAGTATTGCGGTTGCCAGCAGTCACCTTACTTCCTTCAGAATTACCAAGAAGTTTCCTAATTCTCGGAAATACCCAGCAGGACAAGAGGACTCTCTCTCTCTCTCTCTCTTTTCACTCCCATTCCCCCTTTCCCCTCAGGAACTTCCAGGGAGACAGAGTATAAATATTCCTGGCTCTCTGGGAGTTTTTGAGAAGATAGTGGTTCGCTCGTCGTCATCAAGAGCAAGAGTACAGGTGAGTGTTTTCCTTGACAGAAGACCAAACCCTACAAAATTAAAAAAATAAAAGACTCTTTTGATGATGATCGTACATGGCATTTTCTGGGAATAATTCACAGCTCTCACAACTCACAGAGGTAATCAGAGGGTTACAAGAGACAATGCAACACTTAAAGCTAGAAAATCAGACACTCAAGGAGGAGTTACTAAGAGTAGAGCAGGGTTTACACAATGGAGAGATCCAAAGTTTCCTGATACACATCCTGTTTTAGCATCTCCCAAATTTAATCCCCAGACTACCTCGTCTAGCATTCAATAATCAGACCAAAACTTGCAAGTGACTGTTATTTCCCCCACTCCAGTTCCCTAGGCTAATCCCGAATGTTTCACTGGCTCCCGTTTTGCAACTTTTATGAGCCAATGTCAACTTCAATTCCTTTGTAAACCTCAGGTTTTTAATTCTGATGCCGCCAAAACAGCATTCGTGATTTCCTATTTAGGTGGAGTAGCAGCCAATTGGGCGATTCCACTAGTAGATTCTAATGACCCTCTTTTACAAGATTTTGATACCTTTAAAGATACTACGACACGCGTGTTTGCCCGGCATGTTTTTTTGCAGTCCAGTTATAATGAGCTCTTGAGTCTCTGTCAGGGAACCAAAGACCTTCTCACCTATATAACTACTTTCAACAGGCTCCTAGCTGAAACTTGTTGGCCCGAAGGTAAACGCTCTTCTCCATTCTATCGAGGTCTAAGCGATGACCTTAAGGATTCTCTAGCACATATAGTGGACCTCCCTGAGTATTATACTGATTTTGTGGACTTGGTCGTAAGACTCGACCATAGAATGAGTGAAAGAAAAGGCAAAAAAACTAAGACAGACTTTCGCCCTTTTGTATTTAAAACAGAAAGAAAAGAAAAAGAAATCAAGACCAATGAACCTGAACCCATGCAAATAGGAACTCCTAGAGGCCCTTTATCTCAGGAAGAAAAGGACAAAAGACGTAAGGAAAAATGATGTCTTTATGGTGGTAAGGCCGGGCATTTTACTAAAGAATGCACAGTTAAACCACAAAATAAAAATAAAAATCGCAGTAGCTTTGCCCGAACACCTAGAATCGGGAAACTAGACTTCTTGGAGAAAGTTGAAATTGTTTCTCCGAGAAAAAAGAACACAAGGATCTCAAAGCTCATACATAATGTAACCAAGAGTGTCTCAAGACACATGATGTTGTTAATGACAATAATTGTTACAGTCCAACAAAGACATATTCTACCAATTCTTCTTGATTCAGGAGCAACAGGGAACTTCTTTGACATCCAGTTAGCACAAAGAATAGGGGTCTCTCAAATACCAAAGCCTGAACCAGAACTGACTGGTGAGAGCTGTAGACAGCACTGCTTTATCTTCTGGTCTAATTCGATTCCATACCACTCCTTTGACCATAGTTAGTTGAAAATGATCATACTGAACAATAATGTTTGACTTAATTGATACTCCAACTTTTGGAATAATTTTAGGGATTCCCTGACTAGAAAAGCACAACCCGAGTATAGATTGGGTTCAAAGAACCCTGAGGTTGGATTCAGCCTTCTGTCGGAATAAGTGTTACCAGGAAGCACTGGATCAAATGTATCCCTTCTATTGCTCAAGCACTGATACCAACTCAGACTTATTACCTGTAGAGTATAAAGACGTTATGGATGTCTTTGATCCAGTTCAAGCTACTACATTCCCACCCCATAGAATATACGACTGTAGGATTGATCTGATACCTGGGGCTCCTTTACCCTGCAGTCGTATCTATGCCCTTACTGAGCCTGAAACCCAATACCTGCGAAGTTATCTTGATGAACTCCTAGAAAAGGGATGTATCCGTCATTCCACTGCACCTGGCCCTTCGCCACTTTTTTGTGGCAAAGAAATCCGGAGATTTAAGGGCTTATATAGATTATCGGACCATCAACAAGGCTACTATTAAGAACAGATATCCCCTTCGGTTGATTCCTGTCCTTTTAGAGAAAGTGAAGGGTTCAACCATATACACTAAGTTGGACCTTCGGGGCGCATATCATTTGATACGTGTCAAAGAAGGGGACGAATGGAAGACAGCCTTCCGTACCAGATTCGGCTTGTTTGAATATACTGTCATGCCGTTCGGGTTAAGTAATGCCCCGGGGGCATTCCAGTATTTCATAAACAACATTTTTCATGATCTCCTTGATGTTTGTGTTATCGTTTATATGGACGATATTCTAATCTTTTCTAAAAGCCTTGAAGAGCATAAAAGTCATCTTAGAACAGTTTTGAAATGACTCAGAGACAATTCTCTTTTTGCCAAACCAGAGAAATGTGTTTTCCATGCTCGATCAGTGGAATTTTTAGGTTATATCCTTTCACCTACTGGCATAACAATGGATCCTAAAAGGGTTGATGCCATCCTAAACTGGCCCATTCCAAATTCCGTAAAAGACATGCAAAGGGTCTTGGGGTTTGCTATTTTTTATCGACGATTTATTGCCAACTTCTCTAGAATAGTAACCCCCGTTACTCAGTTATTAAAAAAGGAACAAGCTTTTCATTGGACAGATGAGGCTAATACAGCATTCCAGATTCTTAAGAAGGCTTTTACTTCTGCTCCGGTTTTGGCTCATCCTAATCTTGACCAACCGTTCTTTATAGAGGCAGATGCCTCTCAAACAGCAGTAAGGGGAGTTCTTATGCAAAAAGATCCTAAAACTGGTCACCTTCATCCTTTGGCATTTTATTATCGGAAGCTCCTTCCGGCTGAACAAAATTACACAATCGCCGAGAGAGAGCTACTGGCCATTAAAGATAGATGTGTTTTCTGACTGTAGACATCATCTGTTAGGAGCTAAACACACTATAATCATCTACTCTGATCATAAGAATCTACAATTCTTTACCACTGTAAAAGCTTTAACACCTAGACAGATGAGGGGGCTACATTTTTTCAGTGAATTCGATTTCCTCATTACTTATCGGCCAGTTCAAAGACAAGTGTTATCTGACACCCTATCCAGATTGAACGAGAAAGATCCCAAAAATCCAAACGGTCGGGCCCAAAATGTGATTCCAACCGAGCGACATGTAGCACCAGTTCAATTGGACACATTCCTAACCAAGGTAAAAACAGAGTCCCAAAAAGTCAATCAGGAAGACTGGAAGCAAAAAAAAAATAATACTATACAGGACGGATTCCTTAATTATTCCATTAAAAGAACTAAGGGCCAGATGTAGGTAATTCTATTTTACCGACTCATAAATACCGAATTTTACCGATTCGGTATTTATGAATCGGTAAAATAGAAGGAGGGAGATGTAGGTAAATTCGGTAATTGAATTACCGAATCTGTAAAAATCGGTATTTACCGTTTCAGTAAATACCGATTCGGTAATGCCCATTGATTCCTATGGGCATTGAAGTCCATAGGAATCAATGGGCATTACCGAATCGGTATTTACCGATTCGGTAAATACCGATTCAAGCAAGGGTGCAGGGGGTGTCACTTTGACACCATCTAGCACCCCAAATACAGGCATGTGTGCCATGTGGCACACAGACATGCCCTAAGGGCATGTCTGTCTGTCACATGGCATAGGTGTGCATGCACACATGTGCATGCACACCTGGATTCGGTATTTTACCACCCAATTGGATTGGGTGGTAAAATACAGAATCTGAAAGGCTTTTGGGACTCAGAAGAGTCCCACCTACATCCCGAAGTTACCGAATCTGTAAAAATACCGATTCTGTATTTCACTGATTCGGTAAATTTACTGATTCGGTAAATTTACAGAATCTGTAAAATTGGCCCCCTACATCCCGAATACCCATTTACCAGGCGGTAACTGCCGAAATCCGCCGTTACCGGTCGGTAAATGGCCACCTACATCACGCCCTAAGAGAGCAAATCATAATGTGGCATCATGATTCTGGTTTAGCTGGGCACCCAGGATACCATAAAACCCAAGAGCTATGTGAAAGAAATTTTGGGTGGGACAGTATGAGAAGAGATATACAGGATTATTTTAAATAGTGTCCAGTTTGTGCTCGGAATAAATCTTTGAATGTAGCACCAGCTGGGCTCTTGCACCCGTTACCTGTCCCAAGAACTCCCTGGCACACAATTAGTGTAGATTTTATTACAGACCTCCCAGTTTCCAATAATTTCACCACGATAGTAGTATTTGTTGACATGTTATCCAAAATGGGTCATTTCATTCCGCTAAAAAAGATACCGACAGCAAGTGAATTTTGTGATGTTTTTAGTCAAAAATTAGTTAGGTTACATGGCCTGCCTAGTACAATTGTGTCAGACAGAGGTCCCCAATTCATTTAAATTTTGGAAAAAGGTTTGTGAACAACTAGGAATCGAAGTAGCCCTGTCGTCCACTTTTCACCCCCAAGCAGATGGACAAACCGAAAAAGTAAACCAATATATTGAACAAACTCTACTTTTTTTATTATGACCTTAACCTTCCAATGGGATAGAGCCCTGTCTTTGGCTGAGTTCTTCCATAATAACTCAATCCATTCAGCCTTGGGGTGCTCTCCTTTTTACTGTTCTACTGGCCATCATCCCCGAAGTATTCCTACACAAAAACCAGGAGATGAGACTCTATCACCATCATTATCCGACAAAATAATAAACTTACAAAGTATCCAAGAAAAAGCAAGAAATAGTTTAGCTAAATATAAAATTCAAATAAAAACACAGGCTGATAAACATCGCTCACCCAAACCTTCTTTTCAATCTGGGGACCTGGTGTGGTTATCTACTCGCAATATCCGATAGGAGGGTCCAAGAAAACTACAACCACGATTTTCAGTATTGAAAAAGTAATAAATCCTGTAACTATGAAACTAGCCTTCCAAATTGAGTACTAAATTCACCCAGTGTTCCATGTTTCCCTTTTGAAACCTTTCTATCCTGGTACTAGGAAGGATAATCTCCCTCCTCCTATCATCATTGATAATCATCTGGAATATGAGGTTAATCGTATAATAGATTCCAAGAGAATAAATAGAAAATTATACTACCTAATAGATTGGAAGGGATACGATATTGCAGAACACTCCTGGGAACCTGCTTCAAATGTAAATGCTCCCCGTTTAATTAGGCAATTTCATGCACGTCATCCCGATAAACCAAGACCTGTGGGATGGCCTTTGGGAGGGAGAGACTGTCATGGGCATTCATACTCAGGTCTCCGCCAGGGTTTCTGATTAGCTTAATTGGTGTTGTTGTATCAAACATTGGTTACTAGATCATCTTGCCATATAAGCCATGTTTGTATTAAAACTTGTTTTGTAATTCATCAAGTTATATAAATACAAACCAAACATGTGCTTTGGGTCGCTAGCTCTTCACGAGCTGAATAATTACATGTGAGCAGAAAAACACGCTGTCACATACAAACTGTAAACACGTGAAGCCGATTCCCTGATGATTGACACGAGTGGCAAAGGGGATAAAAGCCGCTCGCATCAAAAACACGCGCTTGGTCTTGTTGGCAGCAGAGACAGCGCTCGTACCTGTACCTCCTTCTCCAGTCAAGGTTGCGTCTCCGGTTATTCTTCGTGGCCGCTTCAGAGTAAGCAGTGATTCCGTCACCTCTTCGTTCCCACTTGGCTGCCTTACGCTTCAGTTCAACAGATGAACTCCCAGCACCATCTTTTCCGTCTCAGTGCTCCAGGAGACAGGAAACATCTTCCTGTCAACTCCCCATCCGAGTCCCGACTTACGACTTCCCGTTTTGACGGCGATCCTAAGAACAAAAGAAAACAAGTACAGATAAGTTCTTTTAAAGCTGATTTCAGGTGAGTTTAATTTAGTTTGTTTTTGACGATCAAAGGTCTACAAGGAACTCAAGTAATTCATAAACATTTCAACAGTTCAACTCTATGCAACGAACATAAGAGAGTCCTACAGAGAGTCCTTACCCTAGGTACATGTGTATTTATGAAGGAAGCTAGTAATGATTTAAATACTTGTATATGTGTTAACGGATTGTTAACTTACCTGTTATAATTGCACATCTCCTCAGATCACAGTATTGCGGTTGCCAGCCGTCACCTTCCTCCCTTCAGAATTACCAAGAAGTTTCCTGATTCTCTGAAATATCCAGAAGGACAAGAGGACTCTCTCTCTCTCTCTTTTCACTCCCATTCCCCCTTGCCTTTCAGAAACTTCCAGGAGGCAGAGTATAAGTAGTCCTGGCTTTCGGGGAGTTTTTGAGAGGATGGGGGTTCGCTCGTCGTCATCAAGAGCAAGAGTACAGGTGAGGGTTTTCCTTGATAGAGCTTTGCAGTTAGGAATCAGAAGTTCCTCAATTTTACAACTGTAGTGCTTCTTAAAGATGATGGCAATACCGCCACCAAATGTAAGGGGTCTATTAATGTCTAACAAAGCAAAGTTGTCAGGAAGTGCCGCAATGACGTCTGGCATGCACCCATCGTGGAGCCAGGTTTTGGTTAAGAAGACCACATCAGTGTCAACATCTATGAAAAAATTAAAAAGTGAAGTTGATGTTTGGGAATGGAGTGACAATTAAGGCTAAAACAATTACATTTGCTGGAAGCACATATGTCGGCCATCGCATATGAAGGGGGACAAAGTAACTCCCCCCCATTAATGCAAACAGAATCCACCTGCTGCTGGAAATTGCAGGTCGTGTGAAATTGGCAGCTAGTACAGTAGAAAGGGCAGGTGGAGAGATCAGAAACCTGGTAGCTGGCCTTAGGAGCAGGTCTAAGTGAAAAAAGCGTTGAAGAAGAATAAGATATTGGGTTTTGCTGGACAGAAACAGGGGTTCTGGGCCCATGCCCCTGCCGGCCACGAACGGGTACCGCCTAGTGAGCAAAAATCATGCTAGGGAACACCAAATCTCACTTGCGCTCACCAACTTACCTATTTGGTGTGCACAAGCAAAAATTCTGCCACGTGATGATTGGTGGAATTTGGTTAGATCTCAGCGTACTCTTATAAATTCCTATTTGAAGTCAATTAAGGGGTGCATTTATGATAGAGAATATCTAAGCTCTGCAAGAAAGCTTCAGGAAATTCTGTATCATTTTTATCTTAATTCTATATGTTTTTAGTATATAGCATATGGTATTTAGATACAAAATTATTTTATAAACAGCACACTGCACTTTAATTTTTAGGATAAATTAAATCCTTGTTCATTTATTACCAGGACAAGAAAGCAAAATACACACAATTGATGGACAGAATGCAGAACAAATCAAAACATTCCCCCCGGTCAAGAGATATGGGTTAAATCCATAATTCATTTGCTCACCATGCCACCCCAGTTTAGACCTGGCCATATGAAAATCAGTCTTGACCCTGTGCCTCATGGGAACAGTCCAGCCAGTACTGCCAATCCATGTTCTCCCTGGACTGGAAACAAGCATCCGAGGACTGGTTTTGGGGTTTCACCCCTCTTCAGCCAGGATAGCTTGATTCCAGCGGCACAGTGAGCCCCTGACCCACGTCTGGGCATACCTGGCACACTTAGGGGGAGAAAGCAAAAGACTCACTTGCTCTCGATGCCACTCGTTTGGCAGTCCGGGCTGGAGTGTTCCCATGAGGCACAGGGTCAAGACTGATTTTCATATGGCAGGGTTCAAACTGGATTGGCATGGCAAACAAAAAATAGATGGATTTAGGCCCAGATCTCTGTACTGGGGTGAATGTATGACATTGTTCTGCATTCTGTCCATCAACTGTTGTTTTTGCTTTTGTCACTCCGAGAGGGACGGGTATGCCCAGATGTGGGTCCTGTGCTCTCCATGCCACTGGGATTTAGGTCTGATGAGGTCTGAAAGCCCGAAACCGGTCCTAGGATGCTTGTTTCCAGTCCAGGGAGGACCTGGCTTGGCAGTTCGGGGTGGACTGTTTCCATGAGGCACAGGGTCAAGACTGATTTGCATATGGCTGGGTTGGAATGGCATGGTGAGCAAAAAAACAATGGATTTAGGTCCAGATCTCTGTACTTGGATGAATGTATTACATTGTTCTGCATTCTGCATTTTGTCCATCATCTGTTGTTGTTGCATGGTCAGTACCTAACTCTAGGTGCAATGGTATTGAACTACGTGTAACAAGGCGAATCAAATGCAACAACTGAACATTGCCTTCCTTAAAATGAGTATGAGTGCATGCAGTAATTGCATTGGTTTAACCCATTAACATTAATAGTATTCAGACAATAGAGGAATCCAGCAGGGCACGTTGCACTTTATTGACTATTTTGCACAAAATGATGAATGGTTTAACCAATAACAGTCTAAATGTGATACCTTTGGCGTTAGGGCCTAAAAAGCACGATAAGATCTATGAAATGAAATTACTGTAGATTTATGTCTTTAAAATCAATCTCTACTCGGAAGCTACGAATTATGCAAGTGTATTAAAATTACCCTCCTGATACCCTGAAGTAAATTTTTATTCTAGGTCCGTGAGGTAAACATAAAAGAATTTATACAGGGGAGATGGAGCACCTCTAGGAAGAAACATAGTAGAGTTCAGTATATTACTCTGCTGCTCTCAATGCCTGTGTGTGTTCATGAATGTTTGATTAGGTCAACATGTTTCGCGCTGGGAAAAAGGTCCCCAATTATTTTACGTATACCTCATGGACCTATCAATTAAAATTGACTTCAGGGCACCGGGGGGGGGGTCATTTTAATACCCTTGCACTTATCCCTTTTAGGCCCACACACCAGCATGCACAACTGCAGCGTCTCCTAAAAAGATCTCCGACAAAGAGCCCTCTCGTGGGCCCTGTGGAGGACAGCAGCGCTACCCCCACGAGGAGCAACGTCCGATAAAGAAGCATGACACTCGCAAGAGTGTGTGAGGGCACTAATTTCTAAAGGAGATATTCCCTCACCTTCATCCGGTTTGGACCTCACATAGAGACAACCATTTCTTTCTTCTATTTCTATGTAACCTGAATAGGTTATGGCTTTTTGATTAGGAACAGTTACCAGCCAGTGAATATATGCCAACACTTCAACCAGGAAGTGTTGGCAGCCATATTGGTACTCGGTTGAAATGAGTCCCACAAAAAAAGGACAAAAAAGAAAAGGGGGCAGGGTAGAAACAGCCTCACTTTGTAGGGCTCTTGGGAGGTTCCCACTGGGACCGCGCAGGGCCCAAAAAAGCATTTATTGTTTTTTAACTGGCATAAAAAAATGAAGCATGGGCTCCAGCGCTTAGTTCATTATCTGCTCCTGGTTGTCCCGGGTTCTGTTCTTTTTTTATTTATAATGTAGGGGGTGTACACTGGCTCTCTCTCCTGGGGCTACTTTAATTGTAATTGGGGGGCCTCTTGAAACTGCCACCTCCCCAGGGTTTAATGCTAAAAGAATCCAGGAGGGCATCATGGACCGCCCCGTGGCCTCAGAGACCCCCACTTCCAGAAGGCTGTAATTTGAAAAATGCAAATGAGGCAGCGGACCCCCCACAGCCTTTACATTGAGTGTGGGGTCACGCGGTCCCACCAGCAGCCCAGGGGACCACCACTTCACATGCCTTTAAATGTAGATATTATGGGGGGTTGAGCAGACCCCCCCGCAGCCCGAGGGCCCTCCTCCCTGACACGTTAACCAAAAAAATGCATGGGGCACACAGGCCCCCACAGCCCCAGGGACCCCACCTCCGAGGGGTAAAATCAAACAAAGGAGCCCCCCTACTGGATCTAATAATTGCCCTGGGGACTGCCACCCAGCAGGGCCGGCACCAGCAATGTCCCAGGACAATGCAATTTTCTTTGGCATGGCGGGAGCACCACCCACCAAGCCATAGCAAACTCTGCTCCGCTTTGTGTAAATTGCTCTTGCTTGCAGGAAGCAGAGCAGAATTGCTTTTGAATAGGGGGAGCTGCAGATTCAGGAGCTCCCTCTGTCCAAAAGCAACACCAACTCCTGAAAGAGTCCCCCCCCCTTGCTTAATAAAAAATTACTACAAAAAATAAATGGTAGGCCCTAGGGGATGGTGTCCCCGGGGACAAAATCGGCCCAGGGAAGGGGAGCCAAGAGGCCCCTCTTGCTTTCATTAAAAAAAAGAAGAAAAAAAAAGAAATGCCGGGCCCTGTAAGATGAGATCCTATGGGCCAAGTATGGCCCAAGGAAGGGGGGGCACATGGCCCCCCTTCCTTTGAAATAAAATAAAATGCTACCAGCGTGACGCCGGAGGCCCTGCCACCTTTCTGCATCACTCTGCAATCGCGTCTCCTGGCACGCTGTTGGTTGGGGATGAAGTCCTCTTGCCTGCTGACGGTCGTTAGGGGCCAACAGGACCTCTTGTAACCTCCACTAAGTCTAACACAGTGGGATTGCAGAGAGGTAGTCGGAGATCATTCCCCCTTTATCCACCACTCGGCAAACGTGCCTCTCATGGCACTACTGGTGGAGAATGGTGTCCCCTTGCCACCTGAGGACTTGAGGGCTAAAGTGGGCTTAGTCTCCCAACCAGTAGTGTGCCAGGAGGTACATTTGCCGGATGGCAGAAAAAAAGGGCATGGCCTCTAATAACCTCTTAGCAATACATCTCTGTGAGGCTTGCTGGAGGTAACAGGAGAGGTAGTTGGTCCCCAAGGACCCTCTGAAATCAAGTGGAATTCCTCCCCCAGCCAGCAGTGTACAGGAGGCACATTTGCAGAGTGGTGGAGAAAGGGGGTGTGCCCTCTGAACACCTCTCAGCAATCCTCCTGTGTGGGCCTTACTGGAGGTAACAGCAGGGGTTGGTGGTCCCTAAGGATGTCCTAATGAGCCAACTACAACTCCTGTTACCTTCAGTAAGTCCCACCCTTCAGGATTGCTGAGAAGTCTTTGTGGTCTGCCCCCTTACTCTACCACTCTGCAAACATGCCTCCTGGCACACTACTAGTTAGCTCAGCTAACTATAACTGGCGAATTTCACTGGTATTGTGAAAAAGAAAATATATATATATATATATTATTTTTTTTGCATCCAAAAAAGCCAAAGGTTAAAGTGATGTTATAGTTAGGTGAAAATATCAGTTACAATGTAACATTTGAATCTTAAAACTCTGAAATTCATCAGTTATAGTTTACTGAGCATTCTCAAATCTTTAGCCGCACCAGGTCCAGTTTTGTCCATCAATGATGTAATTTTACATACATTGGCTTCTGCAGCACAATGGAAGTGGACTGTCAAGAGGGCAGGGGAAGGGGTAATTGAGGGCAAAATTAAAATATAAAAAACAAAGTACTTCTTCCTGCCTCGATGCCGATAGCCACCTCAGTGCCTCACTCCCGACCGTCTCTGGGAAGGCAAAGGCTGCCAATTCAATCCAGAAGCTGCTCTCATGCTATGAGTGAATGAAGGCAACTGGGGGTTGGGCCCACTGGGAAAGAGGGTAGGTCGGGCCACTAGTAAATACAAAAAAAATGGGGATTTTACCTATGCCTCTGTTGTGAATAAACCAATGAATGCTGAATTGGGTAAACCAAAATTTATTAGTTTAGCCAGACTTTCAAGTCTTTTGAATTCATTTGTTTTTTAAATCAATCAGTTATTTTAGTTTAGGCAAAACAAAGAACATTATCAACTTCACGAATTGCCATATACTCAACAATACATAAATATTCCACAAAAATACCAACATTAATACAATACTGGAGACATGACTACATAAATAATAATTACATGTATATACAATTCCAATACCAGAGTGCTCTTAGACACAGTGAAAAAATAGCGCTGTTATCTAATAGTACAGTCTTGATCCTGATTATTCACCACACTTTTGGACAAAAAGCAGTATCGAGTATCTCAACCCAATACAGCATATATCTGCTTATATGCAAATCTAGAATTGTTCTACAATAATCACAATCAAATGAATGTAACAAAAATGAACAATGCCGACGCGTTTCAAGTCCCTTGGATGAATCAAAAGACTCTCATCAGGGCTGTCAAAGTCTGGTCCATGGAAACTATTTCTAAAACACAAAAACAAGAAAAACTTAATCTGTCTTGCCCTGCCACCATTCAATATTTACAAAGGGATTTCTCCCGTGGGGAAGGTGCAGCCTACCTGCTAAGTTCGAATTCCAGGGCTGCACTTTTCATAAACTGTGGTCTGTGCCATGGGTACTCACTGGAACAAAGTGAAATTATTTTATCAAAAATCTGTGTGGCTATAAATTCATAGTAACGAGGCCAGCGAGGGCAGTATTTTACCTTTCATGTGTTGGTGCCGACGTCACATTTGTGTCACTTCCACCGGCAGAGAAAAAATCATCACCTGGATCACATATTCTAAAATAATGTGAATAACAATAATCAGCCTCACACTGACTGCGTGTGCAATAATTTACTGTTTAGGAAGTGTTCCACTGACTTACTTTGAGTCCGCCCTGAGGCGGTTCGACCCCGCTGTGGATAAATGAATGTACTTGATTTCTGTGGAAATACAAGTAAAATGGACACGTTTTAGTCATGGGCGCGTGCCGGCGCCAAACACCACATTTGTCTCATTATTTGAGCCTTCCCAAAGAAGCCTACCTTAACCCGTCTGTCACGGGGCTTCTCTGTGCCGCTGCCGATGGTCCGATTAATTCAAAATCTAAAAGAACAAACAGGCGGTGCGCGTGTTAAACGGACCGCATTGTCCTCCGTGGAAAGCCAATTATCACAAACATCTCTGCGCTGCACAGGGGCTTACCTTATTGCTCGTTTTGTGTAAACGTCCACATCACACCAAGCAGTACTTGCTCAAACGCTTTGCAGGTCGCGCGAGTACTTCGCAAGTCTTTAGGAACCAAATCATGTGATCATCATGTGACTTGGGAGGGTGTGGGGACCAGCGTGGAGGCTTCTGGGAACAGTAGTTCTCCATAACTGTGGATTGCTGCCTATTCTTTACATTCTGTTTATTTCGCTCAGACAATTAAGCCCATTGTTCACGCTGTTAAACTTCATTATTAAGTAGGCTTCCTTTTGGAGTAAGGCCATTTCTACATTTGGATTATACTTAGAGTCAATCCAAAAAAGAATCGTCCACTTGAAATCATTTTCGGTGTGGTTACAGCTCACAAAATGTTCCACCATCGGCGCAGTCAGCACTTTTTTCTTAATCCGTGAACGGTGCTGTGTAATTCTGACATTAGCTGCTTGAGTTGTTTTTCCTATATACACCTTGTTGCAGGCGCACACCACAGCATAGACCACATTTTTGGTTCTACAATTTGTGAAGACATCATGTCTCCACATCACATCATTATTGGAAAAAACATTTCCTTCAAGTGTTGACGCACAGGACACGCAATTGCCACATTTGCGGTGCCCGCAGATGGGTTTTAAATTCCATTGGGCAATAAGATCACTTTTTGGCTTCGGGATAAAACTATCTGCTTTGACCAACTGTTGCCCTAAGCTTTTGTTTTTGCACATGGCGAAGATTGGTTTTTGAAGGGGAGGGTCCAGCGTTTCAAGTAAATGCCAGTTATTTAGAATAATGCGCTTGAATTGGTTTGTATGTTGGCCGTAGGTCGACACACAGACCAGTCTTTCAAGCTCCTCCTTCTTCTTCACCTTGAGCAAAGAGTCCCTTGGGATGAATCTAACTCGTTTCTTCGTGTGTGAGAGCAGCTTTTTTGGGTACCCCCTGTTTGCCATTTCTTTACAAAATAGGGAGGCGTGTGTCTCAAAATCAGATGAGTTCGTACAATTGCGTTTTATCCTTAGCATTTGCCCGTAGGGCAAATTTTCTCTTAAACTTTGTGGATGCGAGCTTTTGAAATGCAAGATTGTATTTCTATCCGTTGCTTTTTTGTGCATTGTTGTAAATAGCGTTCCCTCGCTGCTGCCTACTGTGACATCCAGAAAGGTCATTTTATTTTGACTAGAATTTAATGTGAATTTAATATCACTGTGACGAGAGTTGAGCCAATCATGGAATTCATCTAGCTGGGTCTGACTCCCCTGCCACAGGAGCCAGACATCATCGATGTATCGTAGCCATTGATGTATGTTGTCCCTGAATGGATTGTTGTTATATATGAACCGGTGTTCATATTGGTCCATATATAGTACCGCCAGCTCCGGCGCATAGGGACAACCCATGGCTGTCCCCTTGATCTGAATGTAGAACTCATTCTCGAATTTAAAATAGTTGCTCCGTAACGTGATTTCCGCTAGTGATAAGATGAATGACGTGGGTACCCTGTGTGGTCTCTCCCGCTGGTCCAAATAAATTTCAATCACTTCCAAAGCCTCATCTTGAGGAATTTGGGTGTATAGAGAGGCCACGTCTAGTGTTACCATCAGTTGTGTGTCTGCATCAAATGGGTTCCCCTCAATTTTGGTGATGAAATCCATAGTGTCGCGAAGATGTGACTTAACCTGCAGTATGCACGGTTTTAGGAAGAAATCAATATACTTCGATACTGGCTCAAGTGCGGAGTCACAGCCCGAAACAATCGGGCGGCCCGGGGGTACCTGGGCATTTTTGTGTATTTTGGGCAAAAAATACAACACCGGTGTTCGGGGTAATTTTTTATTCAAGTATTCATACTCTCTGGATCCCAGAAAGCCCTCATCTAGCCCTTCTTTTGATAATCTCTGGATTTTATCTTGAATCGCGTGTAAAGGGTCTTCCATGGATGGCCTGTACCACTCGCGATTATTCACATGTGCCTGACCTTCTGTAAGGTACATGGAGCGTGGCCATAGCACAACCGCCCCACCCTTATCTGCCTGCTTGATTATGATCGAAGTATCTGATTTCAAGTCACTGATTGCTGTAGTCATTCCCTTACTGATGTTATTTTTCAAAAATCTTTTCGTTTTTTCCAGTTTAGTGAGCGATGATAAGACCGTTTGCTCAAAAGCAACTATTTGTTTGGGGATGTTTTGGGTCGGTGTAAACCTCGACTTGACTCTCAAACCTGTGGTTTCACTACTGGATGTCATTTCGGCAGAAGCGAAGAATGCCTTTAGTCGTATCTTCCGACAAAAGTTCAATGCTTCCAATTTAAGTTTCGTAAAATCAGTTTTTTTGTTAGGGACGAACTTAAGGCCCAGGCCCAAGAGCATCTCCTCATCTTTTGTTAGCTGTTTTTCAGAGAGGTTAACTATAGTTGACACATTTAGTTGTTGTAAGTCTTGTTGCGGGTGCGCATCTCCCATGGTTGTTTGAAACGGACGCGCGATTGCCCGCCCCTGGCTAAAAAAGACGAAGAAGAAGAGGAGGCCGATGTGGCACCTCGTCTTTTTGAATTATTTTGCCTGGAGTCGTTAGAGGAATCAGATGAGGTTGTGTCGGAAAAAGTAAGAAATCTGTTCTTTGATCTGCCTTGATACGATGAAAGTGCCCCCCGTGACTCGCCTGCCGTGTAAAAATCCTCTTTAAGAAAGGGATACACTTGTTCAAGTTTAAAGGCTTTAGAGTCCCTGTCAAATTGGGAAGATTTAATAGTAAGAGTGTTATCCTTAAAAATCGCAATTTCTTTCTCAATCTTATCGAGCAACGCTTTAGCCTCAGTCACAGTTTGGGTATCGTTAATGGCTTTAATCAATTCCTCGATCTCTGACTCCTCTTTGCTGCAGATACGTTGTGCTGTCTCAATGGTATGCACCATTAGATCTCTGCTGCACTTGGTATTAATTTGGCTAAACCCCTTCTTATATTCTGTGTCTTCTGTAAAGATGACCGGGATATTCTTCACCTGAAGGCCCCACGGTATAGTCCCCGCTTTAAGGTGTTGGTGCAAAAAGTGGCCATGCAGTTCTGTGCGGATATGTTTTTTTTGAAGACGTATCAATTTGTCAGCCTCATTTTGTTGTTTTGCTGAGGTACTGAGAGTGATTGAAGAGAATGGGGAGGACGCAATGAGGTTCTGTATATGGCTTTCCGTGAAGGACAGCGTATCTTTGTCTGCCATGCTATGCAGGAGGCAGATCTCCTGCCCAGGAATTAATCACTATCGCAATCTGTAGGAAAGACATGCTATGAGATCAGCACCAGGATTGGTCTAAGTAGCCTTGTCTGCCACACAGACACTTCCTCTGAACATTCAGCTTGTCTCCATCCCGACTGTGAACAGAGCTGGTTTGGAGAAATAGAAGTGAACTTGTCTATTACTTGTGCACTTCTAAGTGCCCCTCACTCCTCCCTGTCATGACCTGGCCCCACCCACACACATGTACTGTCAGCCAGAGCCCCTCACAGAGAAATTTAAAATATATTATTGTTTTAATATCATCTTATATTTCTGTGATAAAGCCTGACCACTGGGGCAACGTTCCTCTACGATTACGGAGGAGCCACCCCTGTTTACATGCTATCAAGAGAGGTTTTCACTGATGTCATCAATTATGTCACTGAACATGTCATGAGTGATGCAATGTGTGAGAATGTAAGCACAGCATGGTGGGGACACAAGTTCTAGGTAGTCTCCTAAAGAAGAGTCTTTAAATCTCTTTGTCAATTCATTCTCTTATTGATATAAATTACTTGATCTACAGATAAGGGGTGTTACCCCTTGAGCTGGTGGTTTCATGCTTGGAAATCACCCATTAACAGTGGGGCCAGGTATTGACCCCACCTTTTCAGTGGCCAATTAGCTGCTTGAACACTCCATTCAAAATGAATAAAAAAGGAATCTGGACCTTCCCTGTGAATACATTATTAAATGACTACTTAGGGTATATGGGCAAATACGCCTGTAGCTTTGGTCAAAGTAGTGGACGACTGAGTTGATGCAGCATTTTGTTTAGAAGACAACTGCTGCTGCTGCTCCCCCTGAGCTTTTACAGAGTGTTGTAGACTTTTTCTTTCCTCATGAGAACTATGTAGATATCACTGAAGTATCTATTCAATTTTCTCCTGCCCTTTAACCAACTGTTGTACCAGGGCCTTAGTTTTAAAACGGGTACAGCAATACCACTTCCGACACCTTTTGTTATGGGTTTGGCCAAGTACAGATGACTATAGTCAAGAAAAGTGATGTTCACATTTCTTTATTCTGACTTTTTTTCTTAAACTGTAGGTAGCAATTCTTTTATCTCATATGTTACGTCCCTTATGTATAAATTCCTGCTCATGTACTCCCTCTTCTGTCCTCTTGAACATTTTTCTTTTATTTCTTCTGTGATTAGTTTACAAAGTACTTTGACAGTTCTCAAGATGCCTCCTCATTGGCACCCCTTGGGAAGAAAGAAGATAGTTCAAGAAAGTAATGTGTTACCATCTATTCTTAATTTCTTTTCCTTCCGTTCCTTCTTCATTTTCCTTTTCTCTTATTTACTCTTCTGATCTTCTTGTCTCTGTTTAAACACCAGATCAAATCATTAGAATACCACCGATTTACATTAGCTGTATTGATTTTCTTATCTGTTGCTCTTTTTAGAAAACGTCCTCTTATATGAATGTTGAGTCGTTATCCCTGACATAAAAGAACAATCAAACAAAAGAATAAAAAAACAATATAAAGCATGTTCCCCTTGAGGTTTTTCCCTATTATAAGTCAATTAATTCCCACCCTGATTCCTCATTCTTTACGAACCTGTATCTGACCACTTTCCTACTTCCTTGTGCCTTTTTTAAGTACATGTGAGCGCAGAACACCAGTAATGTCCTGAACCTCAATATCAAATGAACCTTAAAATGTACTACGTGTGGATCAGCTCCTCTAGCCTCCTCATTTATCTTGCCGCAAGAGACTACCCTCCATTTTAATACATAAACTTAGCAGAGTAAATCATAGTTAGTAATTGGGACCACTTAAAAACTGAGTTTGAAAGCAAAATTAAGTTTTAAAGGTTTAATTCAGGATCATCAAAATGAGCATTAGAAAGTAGAAAGCGAAATGCATATTCTGCCATAAAGGGTCAAATAGAGAATCATAAATTATAACAGAAACCCTTGTTAGTCAATTTATAATATAAGCACCTTATAACTAATTTGGTGTTCTGACTGCTGTAGAACTGCATCCGCCCCCACCAGTCCACGGCACTGGCGGTCCAAAGACCGCCCGATTACAGGTTGATCATGGGCCGGCAATGTGGAGGTGGGGATATTGCAGCAGTGGTGAGCACTACTACCAAATATAATGATGCCTGTGTGTGCATTCCAACTGCATATGATTTGGATGCACACATATGCATGATATGTATGGGAAAATACCATATACGCATTACAGGTGTTCAGCCCATATGTGGGCAGCCCTGGCAATGGGTATAAAGAACGATAAGGACTCACCTGAAGATCGCCGCAAACAGGGTCATAATCCTCGGGTTGAAGATCCTGTTGTGAAGGGGGACCCGGAGAAAGGGATCCTCGACGGAATCTGCCTCAAAGAAGAAGAAAGGGGTGAGCACGCACCCCAAATACTTTGTCAATGCCATCTTAAAGCAGGCATTTGGACCACCGTGGTCCGCTCATGGAACAAGCAACTCCTAATGCAGATGGCGGTGCAACTCACCTGTACTGCCTTATGGTGGGTGCTTTTACCCGACTGTGAACCCAGCGGTCGGTGGCCTGCTGGCAGTCTTGGCAGTCCAGCGGCAGTCTTTGCAAAGCTGATCTGCATAGCTCGTAAGATGACAGTCAGACCACTGAGCTCACAAAGCTCGGACGGCTACCATGATACGGCAATCCACGGGACAGCCAAACTCATAACAAGGTCCTAAGTATCAAACCCATAAGGAGAACTGACAGCATTTTATGTAAGGAAAATCTCAAATTAATTGGCCAGATACTCAGGAGGGAAATTAAAAGTCACTCCCTATGCTTCAAAACCCGAGGTTTTCATGCAGAATTTACGCATATTCATTAATAAAACTTCATTCTCAACATGGCATGATTATGGTATCTACTCGAGCTCGGCGGACATGGGTAGGTCTCCCCACACTGACACTGGAGATTTGAGCTACACTTAATGGGCTCATCCCTGTTGTTCGACCCCGCCGATCCCTCATGTGGCAATTAGTCCTTAACCATTAGGCATAGGAGAATCCACAGAGGTAACATACACCACATACATGACACTAGCATGTGATTGATGTTCCTTTCCCTTTCTCACTTTTGTAAAGGTCCTGATGAATCGCGTGTAACTAGACACTGTGCGAGAAACATGTCGACCACCTTCACTTCTAGTCTCCTCTAGGATCACTTGCATTGACCTGTTGACACCTAGCGAGCTAGCCCCACCTTTTAATCGCAGCCAGGGGACCCCCAGAATAAAGTGAATTCCGGTACCCCTTGCTACATTTTAATCTCCCCATCACATCACTATACCATCCTGCCCACACACCCCCACCTCATCAAAAGGCTGTCGGATAAAAAGATCTCCGCCAAAGCGCCCCTCTTTGAGGTGAGCCCGTCGGGGATTGCACCGCCTCCCCGACGAGGAGCATATGCCGATGATGAAGCATGACACCCTTCTGGGTGTGTGAGGCAAATACATCTGACATAATGGATGCCCCAGGGTGTCACACGAACACCTTTGGTCACGCCAGCTAATACTTTCCAATCTCTCCACAGGAACAGTTCAGCAGCCCCCCTTTTGCTTGATGATTATGGTTAGGTCTCAATGGCAAATCAAAAACATTTTTATAAAATCAAAAGACTAGCCCATTTATTAAAGTAGGAGAAATCTTCTGTTTGCTTTCTCATCAATGGCGTAGATGTACAACTTAAAAATCAAACATTTTTCTAATAAAAGCTCATAGAATTGGGTTCCAAAGACACTCTTTCTTCAGAACCAGCAAATAAAATGCTTCAAAATGATAATTTAGGTGAAAGTTGCATTCACAATACATGCCTTCCTACACTTCAGTACTTTCATGTCATCCCCCTGTGTTCCACGGAAAATGTAGGGACCAAAGGCTTTCGGTATGTAACTGATTGGGAGAGGAGAATGAGCACGTGCAGGATGTACAAAACACCAAAAACCACATCCATTTCTCCTTGTTACTCCTCCCCTGGGAAGGTTTACCCGGTTAGGTAAATCTGGGAATGTGTCAAAAACCATGGAATTGCGTGGGAACACCCCCTGCAATGCTCATGGAACGCCTTCCTTGTGCAGAGTAATGCAGCCCAGCCAGTTGCGCTCCATGGGCCTCATTTATGAGGCTGTGCGTGAGTTTTGCGCTTCCGATGCGTCACTTTTTGTGACGCATCGGCGGCGTAAAACATGCCTCCTGATGCGCACTATTTACAAAGTGACGCATCTAAGCAGATGCGTCATTTTGTAAACCCCTGCGCTACATTATACCTGTGTCAGGTATAATGTATGCAGAGGGGGCGTTCACCCGCAAAAAGCCTCGTAATAGTGACGCAGTGAAATCTATGAGATTTCACTGCGTCACTTTTAGGATGCTGTTGCGTCAAAATCTTGCGCCTGCCTCACAGCAGGCGTAAGACTGACGCAAGCCCTTTCACATGGGGCTTTCCCCATGTGAAAGGAAGCATTGCTGGAGTTGCGTCACTTTTGTGACACACTCCAGCAATGCGTCACTTTTGCGCCTACAGATACGTCAGAAATACTGACGTATCTGTAACTCCTTGCGACATGATGCGTCATATTATAAATATGACGCATCAATCATGTCGCAGGGAGAGCGCAGTGAAAAGTGACGCATCGCTGTTTTCACGCAGCGATGCGTCACTTTTCATAAATGAGGCCCCATATTTTTTAGGCCCTTCAACGCCATGCAAAGTGACTTTGAGAGGCTGCAAAATATGACTTAGAGGTTTGCATCATGAATTTAACTTGTTACGTGGTGCAAGCATGACGCAAAGCTCTCACAAATATGCCCACAAGTCCTTTGTTTTAAATATTGTGTATACATCGCTGGTTTGCAACACTTGTCTGTTTAAATAGACTGTAATGTTTTATTGGCTGGTATGTTTTATTCATGTTTGTTTCTCATTGGCAACTGGATGAAGGAGCACTGGCAGAAGTTACAAACTGTGATAACTCAATCGGTGCTCTTTAATGATAACCCTGTGCTTTGGAACAAGAATCTCTTTGAAGATGCATTTGAAAAATGTCCTTCAACTGTATCATCTATTAAGGATTTGGCTGCGTGGCAATGACTGTATTTAAAGCAGAAAGTGATTTCTCCGTTTTTGAACTCTCAGTAAAATGTTGCCATGTTTATTCCTCTTTCAGATGGTGGGTGTTTGCAAATTACCGTTAACCATCTGACCATATGCTTTGAAAGGGAAAAGAGTGTACCTGTTTCTCCCCACACATCGTGAAGAGACTCCAGCAGTACAAGTTGCAAATTGCTGACATTTCCAAGATGAGAACTGTTTGCCACGGAACACTGTGCAAATGATCTTTTTTGTAGAATTTTAGAAAATTCACGGATCACTCAAGCAGAAGTATACAAAATGTTTTGTGAAGTTGACATCTTTGTGATTTTGTTCTATACTGTTGTGGTGTAGGCTATGAGTGGGTGTTGTTAATGCCGCTCAATTCAGTGGCAATGACAGCAACATGACCTCACAAACATAATGCTATATCAAAGGAAAAACAACTAGATTTAGATTAGACAGCTCCCTTCAGTTTTGCTAGTCCCACAGAACATGCTTCATTTTTTTTCTATCGTTAGTCTTTTCGTCTATTACATATTCACTTTTCTATTGTTAATAAATATATCTTCCCTAGTCCTGTCTGTAAATCTATAGAATTAGCAAAATGTATTTCTTTTTCCTTTTCGAGAACTATTTTTTTTACATTAAAGTTTCATGGTCTAATTTACATTTTTTCCGAATATAAAACAAACTTATATCTTTGATAGTGCTTTCCATTTTCTCCCACACTATTGGTTTAGTGCTGAGGCTTTTTCGCTAGTGCGGTGTCTACGTTCTGTGAATCTTTAAGTATGGTGTATAGTACCATTTGCTTTGAATGATATGAATATTGCTAGTCACGGAGGACATCCACGTACATATTGAGGAACGAGGCCGTAGGCCATTTTACTGCATAAAATAATGTAACATAAATAGATGGTCTGATGTACTGAGACCTCTACCTATGTTTGCTGCATTCTGCAGCACACATAGAAACAGGAAAGCGCCTCTAACCATTGTTTTTGTGCAGGAAATCAATCCTGCATGCAACGGAAGCACCCTCGCACCATGGTGCAAGGGTGCCTACATTGGCGCTAGGCTACCGAAATGGCGCCTGCACAGGCAGAAAGGACAGGAATGCACTGTTTGAAGGGCAGTGCAGCAAAGTGCCGTGCTGCACTGCCCTAAGCCAAAATGCCATAAATGAGGCCCTAAATTCATAGGTGTTGGACGTCCCTAAGTCTTTCTCCGCTACCCTAGCCAGGAAGAGTCTCCATTGGCTTCCGATCCAGCACAGAATTGTGTTTAAAATTCTGTGCTTGGTCTTCGGAGCGCTCCAAGCAGGAACTTCTGATGCCTTAGGCCCCCTCTTAACTTCTTATTCTCCTAGTAGGAGCCTTCGTTCCTCCCTTATGAATCTTCTATGCATCCCGCGCAGTAAGAAAGTCAGATGGGGAGGCAGGGCCTTTGCCACCGTGGCCCCCCGTTTGTGGAATGCCCTCCCCCCGACATTAAGGTACAACCTTCGATGTCTCTTTTCAGAAAGGCATTAAAAACGTGGTGCTTTATTAAGGCTTATCAATAAGCTTGCTCTGTGGATATTTTTGGACTAGGCGCCTGGACGCCCTTTGGGCTAAGTTGCGCAATATAAATTGGATTTCATTCATTCATTCATTCATTCATTCATTCATTCATTCATTCATAGGTAAAAACTGTGCAGCAACCTGATTTCTTTATCCAATCTTCGACTAAATTGCAGTTGCCTTGGTATCATTCCTATGTACTGGTCAACTGGGAAGTGTTGTTTTGCAATCAACTGTTTCTAAGTGTTTTTTGCCCTTTAAGAAAAAAAATGATATATGCTGTTAATTTTATTCTATTATAATGATTTTTGTATCTTTTTGCTCATTAAGTTTGTCATATTTTTCTTAATTTGTTTGGAATTTGTTATTGTTTTCTGCTCTTTAGTTTATTGGCATGGCTTGAGTTTAACACACTTCTGCGGGGATATATATATATATGTATCATATAGATATATAAATAAATATTGGGGTTTGGTTCGACCCTGTGCACATAATTGGAGGAGTTTTTTGTCCATCTCACTTCTCTACTTTTATCCCTGTTGTTAGGGAGCATGGCTGCGATGGACGGTTTTTGTCTTGTCTGTGATTGGTGTTTGTGTACCTTTATCTGCAGACTTAAAACATGGCAGATCCAGTAGCAGGTTGCACACAAGGGTGGCCGATTAGGATGTTGTTCGTAAACTCTTCTGACCGAATCAGTTTCGGAATCTGTTGGAACCTAAATATGTCAGGTCACCTAGGGTAGCCTGGCCTAGGGTAAGGCAAATTCAACAGAGGCACATGTGTAAAGGTTGCAAGCCACCCCGCAGTAATTCAATGCAATATCACCCAAAAATGACACTACACCACTGTTTGGAAAAATACGAGCTTGTTTATAAAAATATTCTTTGCTTTCTTGTCTTCAGAAATTACAGCTCAGTACATTACATTTAATCATGAGATTATTAAGTTCCTCAAAGTTGCCAAAACTCTTTCACTATTTGGCTTTCTAACTTTACATCACATTACAGAAGTTCCCAGGGAGCAATGACTGCACTCCTCTAAAAGAATGGTTAACACATTTACTCCCACTCCACCACCGACATCAGGAAGTACTGGCTAACCCTCCACACTTCCCTTATTTAAGGACTTGCTCTTCTGGAGAACTGTCACGAGGCAGGCACTGTACCAATATTTATATAGCCAGTAGGAAACAACAATCTGTGTAGACCCCTATGGAAGTCTTTATGGGCGCTGCACGATTTAGGCTTGATCCTTTGTTTAAATAAATACTAGGCCTTGCTTCTCTGCCTTTGTTTTTGTTTACTTAAAGAGGACAACTTCCCCCTCTCGACCTCCTCCTTACTTGTAGAGAATCTGCTGGGCTGGTGTCTTTGATCGCCGGGGGCGGCAAGGAAAAGGAACCGAATCACACTGTGGCTCACCAGCCTCTGGGGGCTCCTCGGCTCTCCCCTCCCGCTCAAGCCAGCTCCTCCGTGTGGCGCTCAAGCGGGGGAAAGAAGGCACAACAACAAACACGAGCCGCTGCTACACTCCAGGCGCTTCCCTGTCCGGTTCCACCTCCGCCTTCCTTGAGGGAAGCGGCTCGACCGGGCATGCGTGGGAGAGTAGCGGCTCAGGCCAGAGCCTGCTCGACTTCGCAGGACTACCTCCTCCGGTCCCGCCCACACGCGCCGACTGACGCGCTCAGACAGCAGGGCCGGCGCTGATCAGAGACAGGGAAGGAAAGGGTGATTCTCCTCACACGATGTCACCGCCACAGTCACCGGACCCAGGGCGATGAGGGCGGACTTTACCAGGCGGCCAGTACACTCGGTGACGCCTTGCCAGGCACACAATTTCAGCCCCAATCCAGTCAATCCGACTACTCCTTGACAAGGGGCTACCCCAGGTAACGGGGAGTTGGGGGAAGAAAGGTTTGATTAAAATGTCTGATGACTCCTCTTTTGCTCACAGTCCCCTTGGCTACCGATGGAAGTATCCAGGACTCCCTTTCCTCAAACTCTGCACTAGAGCCTCTTTCCTCACTGGTCAGGGGGCTTCCCACAGGTACAACCTCCCTCACCCACGCCTTTCGCTGGGACCAGATGAGTACAGGTGCCCAGGGTCTTCAGGATCCCCTACAGGCAGGGTCAGGACAACGACTATAAGGGTGGTGAACCAGTAAGGAGCGTCCCTACAATGGGAGGTCAACCCTCTGATGATCCTACCCCCCGTCTTATACTCCAGCCTTAACTCCAGCCAGCTTACACTGCAAGACAAAATGGCTGACCAACATTTCGCCTTATATAGGCTGACCCTCAGAGGTCCAGAAGGGACCAGAAGGTTCTGGAATGCCCTACTCTATCCTATGGGACAGGTTCCAGGTATGACAGTTGTGACAGTTGGTAGCCACCATTTTAAGACTCCAAGGAAATTCCTGTCAGGAAAGGCCTCTAGGCCTGAGGTGAAAAACTATGAGGGCGAAAGAGCACCTATCCCCTAGACCAACACCTTGAAAAATCTAGTGGACACAAAAATGAATAAAGGTATGAGGGGCAAAAAGGGAACAAAATAAATAATAAATTGGAGGGACTACGCAAAGGGCCAGACAGGTCTAACACGCGTCCCCCCCAGCTGAAAGTGGGGAGAGCTACCCAACCCCTTGGGAGTCCTCATCACTAAGGCGGAAATACCTGGAGAGACCGTCTGCATTGGCGTGGTCCACTCCAGGCCGATGTTCCACCCGGAAGTCCATTCCCTGTAGGGAGATGGACCATCTCAGCAACTTGGGATTCTCCCCCTTCATCTGCATTAGCCAACGAAGGGGTCGGTGGTCAGTCTGAACCAGGAAGTGTGAGCCAAACAGGTATGGCCGCAGCTTCTTCAGAGCCCACACCACCGCAAAAGCTTCCCTCTCAATTGCACTCCACTTCTGTTCCCGGGGAAGCAGTCTCCTAGATAGGAAAACCACAGGCTGATCCAGGCCCTCTTCATTCAGTTGCGATAACACTGCCCCAATGCCATTTTCTGATGCATCTGTCTGGACAATGAATTCCTTGGAGAAGTCTGGGGCCCTCAGGACCGGTGCTGCACACATTGCCTGCTTCAACTTTTCAAAGGCTTGCTGACAAGCCTCCGTCCAAACTACCCGTCGAGGTTGTTTCTTTGAGGTGAGCTCTGTGAGGGGCGCTACAATAGTGCCATACCCCTTCACAAAGCGACGGTAGTAGCCTGTGAGACCCAGGAAAGCTCGGACATCAGTCTGTGTCTTGGGGGGTTCCCAGGCCATGATTGCCTCAATCTTTGCCTGCAGGGGCTGCACTGTCCCCCTGCCCACCAAGCGTCCAAGGTACACAACCGACCCCTGCCCAATCTGACATTTGCTGGCCTTGATTGTCAATCCAGCTTGTTTCAGGGCCTGGAGAACTGCTTGCAAATGTTGCAAATGGTCCTCCCAACTGCTACTGAAGACAGCAATGTCATCCAGATAGGCAGCAGAGAAATCCTCCATTCCGGAGAGGACCTGATTCACCAGCCGCTGAAAAGTGGCAGGGGCATTTTTGAGCCCAAAGGGCATCACACAAAATTGGAAGTGTCCCTCAGGCGTGGAGAAGGCTGACCTTTCCTTTGCTCCATCTGTCAAGGAGATCTGCCAGTACCCTGAAGTGAGGTCAAAGGTACTTAGGTATTGGGCAGCTCCTAGCCGGTCAATTAACTCATCCGCCCTAGGGATCGGATGGGCATCAGTTTTTGTAACTGAGTTCAGTCCCCGGTAATCCACACAGAACCTCAGTTCTGGCGTGGTGCCTGGTGGAGCGGCTTTTGGCACTAGCACCACCGGGCTGGACCAGGGGCTGTTGGAAGGTTCTATAACTCCTAGCTCTAGCATCTTGGCAACCTCTCCATGGATGCTAGCCTTCACCATGTCGGAAAGCCGGTAGGTCTTTGACTTCACTGGTGGGCTGTCCCCTGTGTCCACATCATGGGTACACAGGTGAGTCATTCCCGGGACAAGGGAGAACAACGTAGAGTACTGCTCCAGTATCTGGCAACAGTCTTCCCGCTGTTCAGGAGTTAGGGTGGGAGAGAGAATCACTCCCTCCACTGACCCATCCTTTTCTTGAGACAAGAACAAGTCGGGGAGAGGTTCACTTTCCGCTTCCTCTCCCCCATCAGTCACCATCATTAAGATGACCTCGGGCCTCTCATGGTGGGGTTTGAGTCGGTTGGCATGAAGCACCCGTAGGGGCTGTCGTGGGGTCTTAAGGTCCACCAGGTATGTGGCCTTACCCTTCTTCTCCAACACCTCAAAGGGGCCTGTCCAGCGATCCTGGAGGGCACTAAGCTCTCCAGGCTCCATCACCCACACTTTCTGGCCAGGCTCCAACTCCACCTGGTGGGCATTGTGGTCATACCACTCTTTCATGACTGCCTGGCTGGCCTCCAAGTTGTCAGAAGCTTGCTTCCACAACTTCGCCATTTGGCTCCTGAAGGCCAGCATGTAGCTCACCACATCCTGGGGGGGTTTCCTGGGAGACTTTTCCCAACTATCCTTCACCAGGCTGAGAGGACCGCGTACAGGGTGCCCATACAGAAGTTCGAAGGGGCTGAAGCCCACTCCCTTCTGTGGCACTTCCCTGTAGGAGAATAGCAAACAGGGTAGGAGGACGTCCCATTTCCTCCGCAGGCTTTCAGGCAGACTTCTGATCATGCCCTTCAAGGTCTTGTTGAACCTTTCTACCAGTCCATTGGACTGGGGTTGATAGGGAGTGGTGAACCGGTAGGTCACTCCACACTCCTTCCACATTGCCCGCATGCATGCTGACATAAAGTTGGTCCCCCTGTCAGACACGACTTCTTTGGGGAAACCCACTCGGGTAAAGATCCCCATTAGGGCCCTAGCCACCACAGGTGCAGTGACAGTCCTCAGAGGAATTGCCTCTGGGTACCTTGTGGCATGATCCACCAGAACCAGGATAAACCTGTGACCAGCTGTTGTTGGTGGATCCAATGGCCCTACAATGTCGATGCCCTCCCTTTCAAAGGGGGTGCTAACGACTGGAAGTGGTTCCAGGGGAGCTTTCAGCTTCACCCCTGTTTTCCCACTGGCCTGGCAGGATACACATGTCCAACAGTAAGTGTTGGACGCCACTTTCATCTGAGGCCAGTAAAAGTGGGGGACAAGCCGAGCAAAGGTCTTGTCCTGACCTAAGTGTCCTGCCAAGGGTATTGCATGAGCCAATTCCAGCAGAAAGGCTCGGTATCGTTGCGGGACTACCAAGGCCCTTGATGAACCAGGTAAGGGTACCTTGGGTTCATTGTAGAGGAGTCCATCCTCCCAGTAAATGTGGTAGTGTCCCGCAACGTCCCCTGCTGCCTGGGCTTCAGCCTGTCGCCTCAGTCCCTCAAGGGTAGGGCACTCCTTTTGGCCCTTACAGAACTCCTCTCTGGTAGGCCCTCCCTCCACATGCCACTCAGCAGGGATGGGCAGGTCCTCCAGAGAAACTACTTCCCCCTCCACGGACTCCTGGTCCACCATCACAGGTGGCCGATCTGTCACATGGGGTGTGGAAGCCGAAGCAGGCTCTTCCTGTCTTCGGGTCTGTCCCTTTTTGGCAGCGGGTTGGGCCATTGTTCCAGGCTCCAACCCAGGCGAACTCCCTCTCCGGGCAGTCGCAGACCTTGTGCTTATACAGGCCCAGTCAGGTGTACCCAGCATCGCAGAATGCGTCCGGTGTTCCACCTCTCTCCAAGCATTGTGCTCCATATCATTCCCCAGCAGACAATCAACTGGCACGGCAGGGCTTACGGCAACTCGAAGTGAACCTGCAACCCCTTCCCACTCAAAGGGAACCTCAGCCACTGGATAGTGGCCCATTCTGCTGTCAGCCATCGCGGCGGGGTGGAGTACATTGGGAACCACCTGCTCTGGAGACACCAGCTGACTTCTCACCATAGTCATACTGGCTCCTGTATCTCTCAGAGCCTCCCCTCTCTGGCCATTGATGGTGATCCATTGTCCATACTTAACAGTATTTGGGGGCACCTGGATCTTAGGAACCATCTCCCGTTCTCCCAGGGACACTAAGGTGACACCCGCCCACTCACCCCCCTTATCTAAGGGCAACTCCTCCCCAAGCGGTACACTAGCTACTCCCGGGGCTTTTCCTCCGGTGGGAGGGGGTGGTCTCTTTGGGCATCTGACATCTCCCTTATAATGTCCAACACCACCACACTCGAAGCAGTGGACAACCCTTGGCTGCTGGCTTTGGCCAGGATGAGGGTTTCTGGGCGGGTTAGCCTTAGGGGTGAAACCTGTTCCCTTTCCCTGGAAACTGTTTTGGGGACCTTTAGAGAACTCCCGCTTTTTATCTCCCCCCTCCTTCTTCTGAGGGGCGCCCTGTCCGGCCTTTTGGGAATCCCCTCCAGTCCCCTTTGAGGACACCCGGGTACTTGCCCAGATGTCCGCCTCCTCTGCAAGCTTCCGGGGATTAGTCAGCTTGCTGTCCACCAGGTGTTGGCGCAGCTCAGGAAAACATTTCTCGAGTAGATGCTCTTTCAAAAAAAGATCATACAACCCCTCATAATCCTTCACCTCACTGCCCTGTACCCAGCCCTCCAATGCCTTCCTCGCATAATCTAGGAAGTCCACCCAGTTCTGGGTGCTTAACTTGTGTCTGCCCCTGAACTTCTGGCGATACTTTTCTGGGGTTAACCCAAACTTCCTGATCAATGCTAGCTTCATGGTGGGGTAGTTGGTCTGCTCCTCCGGTTCTAAGGCTAGCAAAGTGTCCCGAGGAGGCATGTACTTGTACAACCCACCCCCCCAGTGCTTCTCCTGGATCCCATGGGCTCTTAAGGAGACCTCATAGGCTGCCAGCCACTTGGCTATGTCATCCCCCTGACTATAGCTGGCAATTATATCCTTAGGCAGGTAGGGTCTGGACTCCCTGGTTGGTTCTCTGGTTTTGCTGCCACCATTTGGAGTTGGAAAGGGTCCCCGTTGCAGGGCCTGGAGTTCTAACTCTTTTAGTTTGAATTCATGAGCCATTCTCCGCTCTTCCTTCTCCTGTTCTAACCTCCTCCCCTCCCTCTTTTCTTCCAACTCCATTTTTGCTATTTCCCACCTTAACAGTCTTTCCTCTCTCCTGTCAGCTAACTCGGTTTCTGACAACCCTCTCGATGACACACTGCTGCCCCCCGTGAGGTTGCCTTGGGGCTGATTGACATCTCACCCACCCCCGGGGGACATTCCGCAGTCCTATCAATGACAGTACCTCTGTCCGATTCCTCCTCCTCCACCGTTCCCTCTTCATTGCGCGCTTCCACCCAAGCCCTCAAACTGGTCTGGAGTTCCCCCTTCTTGGCACCACGCTTAAAGAACACTCCCATTTGTTGACAGAAATCTTTTAGCTGGGCCAATGAATAAGTGTCCAGTTTTTCCAGTGCAAATTCCATTTTGCAACAGGCAACACAAGGTTAAGCACACAAAAAGAATAGAGTTGCAAGGGCAACCTGAAGCTACCTCCACCCCACCACCAGGAATAAATTTGGAAACAGCAAAAATAAAAATTCGGAGGGCCGCTAGGAGAAAACTCCAGGTGTAGGTTAGTGGATTACACTCAATTACTGCAGAGTAGTTGCAACCACAGTCAACATCCCACCGCTAGACACCAACTTGTTGGAACCTAAATATGTCAGGTCACCTAGGGTAGCCTGGCCTAGGGTAAGGCAAATTCAACAGAGGCACATGTGTAAAGGTTGCAAGCCACCCCGCAGTAATTCAATGCAATATCACCCAAAAATGACACTACACCACTGTTTGGAAAAATACGAGCTTGTTTATAAAAATATTCTTTGCTTTCTTGTCTTCAGAAATTACAGCTCAGTACATTACATTTAATCATGAGATTATTAAGTTCCTCAAAGTTGCCAAAACTCTTTCACTATTTGGCTTTCTAACTTTACATCACATTACAGAAGTTCCCAGGGAGCAATGACTGCACTCCTCTAAAAGAATGGTCAACACATTTACTCCCACGCCACCACCGACATCAGGAAGTACTGGCTAACCCTCCACACTTCCCTTATTTAAGGACTTGCTCTTCTGGAGAACTGTCACGAGGCAGGCACTGTACCAATATTTATATAGCCAGTAGGAAACAACAATCTGTGTAGACCCCTATGGAAGTCTTTATGGGCGCTGCACGATTTAGGCTTGATCCTTTGTTTAAATACATACTAGGCCTTGCTTCTCTGCCTTTGTTTTTGTTTACTTAAAGAGGACAACTTCCCCCTCTCGACCTCCTCCTTACTTGTAGAGAATCTGCTGGGCTGGTGTCTTTGATCGCCGGGGGCGGCAAGGAAAAGGAACCGAATCACACTGTGGCTCACCAGCCTCTGGGGGCTCCTCGGCTCTCCCCTGCCGCTCAAGCCAGCTCCTACGTGTGGCGCTCAAGCGGGGGAAAGAAGGCACAACAACAAACACGAGCCGCTGCTACACTCCAGGCGCTTCTCTGTCCGGTTCCGCCTCCGCCTTCCTTGAGGGAAGCGGCTCGACCGGGCATGCGTGGGAGAGTAGCGGCTCAGGCCAGAGCCTGCTCGACTTTGCAGGACTACCTCTTCCGGTCCCGCCCACACGCGCTGACTGACGCGCTCAGACAGCAGGGCCGGCGCTGATCAGAGACAGGGAAGGAAAGGGTGATTCTCCTCACACGATGTCACCGCCACAGTCACCGGACCCAGGGCGATGAGGGCGGACTTTACCAGGCGGCCAGTACACTCGGTGACGCCTCACCAGGCACACAATTTTAGCCCCAATCCAGTCAATCCGACTACTCCTTGACAAGGGGCTACCCCAGGTAACGGGGAGTTGGGGGAAGAAAGGTTTGATTAAAATGTCTGATGACTCCTCTTTTGCTCACAGTCCCCTTGGCTACCGATGGAAGTATCCAGGAGTCCATTTCCTCAAACTCTGCACTAGAGCCTCTTTCCTCACTGGTCAGGGGGCTTCCCACAGGTACAACCTCCCTCACCCACGCCTTTCGCTGGGACCAGATGAGTACAGGTGCCCAGGGTCTTCAGGATCCCCTACAGGCAGGGTCAGGACAACGACTATAAGGGTAGAAGGGTGGTGAACCAGTAAGGAGCGTCCCTACAATGGGAGGTCAACCCTCTGATGATCCTACCCCCGTCTTATACTCCAGCCTTAACTCCAGCCAGCTTACACTGCAAGACAAAATGGCTGACCAACATTCCGCCTTATATAGGCTGACCCTCAGAGGTCCAGAAGGGACCAGAAGGTTCTGGAATGCCCTACTCTATCCTGTGGGACAGGTTCCAGGTATGACAGTTGTTACAGTTGGTAGCCACCATTTTATGACTCCAAGGAAATTCCTGTCAGGAAAGGCCTCTAGGCCTGAGGTGAAAAACTATGAGGGCGAAAGAGCACCTATCCCCTAGACCAACACCTTGAAAAATCTAGTGGACACAAAAATGAATAAGGGTATGAGGGGCAAAAAGGGAACAACATAAATAATAAATTGGAGGGACTACGCAAAGGGCCAGACAGGTCTAACAGAATCGTTTCTGACCGACTCGGGTTCTGAAAGTCTGACCTCTGAACATCGTTAGGTCACACTTTCATTGACTTCAATGGGAGCCTGTGTTCCAAACGAGAACACAGGCTCCCATTAAAAAAAGGACTGTTTGGGTGAAAACCATGCATCCTGTGACATGCACCCCATGTCGCCTTGCACACTGTGTATGGTTGAACAGGGGGTCCCCCGGGTACCACCATGGACACCAACAGGAGACCTCAGGGTGAAGAGGGGCCTACTATGGGCCGCCGAAGTCAGATTCCGACAGCCATTTTGTGTCAGACAGACCGAATTGGAATGGCTGTCCGAATAGGTCACCGTAATCACTCATTCAGAAACTGTGTCCATAGAGCTTTACGAATCGGCTCAGAACAAACTCAGGCTGACTGAATGCTGTTCTGAACTGATTCAGACAGCGCAAAAGGTTTCCTTGCATGGTAATCGGTCATCCAGAAAGGTTTCTGATTTGGTCAGAGACACAGGTTCTAAATCGGATTTGTTGAATACAAATCCGGTTCAGAGCCTTTCTGGACGGCATCATAATTGACCCTAAGGTATTATGTTACTGTCTTATTAGGTATCAAGGGGAGAGGGAGGAACAGCAGGGCTAGTTCACTTCCCCTGAAATATATGTATTATCAATGGGAACTAGCCTCAAAGGGCATAGGGATAGTGTGTTTGTAAGGAAGAAAGAAATATTATTTCATTTGAAAACCTAGTTGGTGGCATGCTTCATCATCAGGCTCCACATGGGATGCTAATTTCCATTCATTATGTGTGTGTGTGTATTGTTTTATCTCCTTTCGGTTTACAAGTACAAAGCACAGAGGGAAGCACCCTCTTACCCATATTGCACCTTAGCGAGTGCAACGCATAGAGGGTCACTTACACTCAATTCCTGACCCTGCCTTATTTTAAATCACTTCAGGAGCACTTCACACAATCATAGGTCCTGAAGAAAGCCAGCTCATTACCAAGGCCTGGCTGAAACATGTTGACCACACAGGATGTGGGAGACCATAGATAACTCCACAACACATCCATTGCCTTGTTTTTAACACTGCCAAGTGCCCGCTAATAAAATTACCTATTCCTGGAATTGGGACCCGAGGACAGTTTAGGAGTAGTAAAGTTAGGACTCCTAACTTTACTACTCCTAAACTGAGAAAAATCCTAACTTTAAAACTTTCGGTATTCACAGAAGGCATTTAGGAGTCCTAAAGTTAGGACTCCTAACTTCTGTGAATAGCGAAATGAGTAAGTGCCTTCTGTGAATACCAAAATGGTAGTAAGTTTAGGATTTTGTCTTAAGTTAGTTCTATGAATCAGGCCCTGGGTGCTTTCACTAGTTATGTCCATATTTCCAAAATTGAAGTGGTGGTTAGAATGGGGTTTACTTTTGCCAAATGTGGGAAATGCACTCAATGCTCATTTTCACACAGTTAGCTCAGCAGACATTTCTACAGTACTCATAATATGCAAGCATGTACAAACATTGTTTGTGTTTAGTTTCCACAACTAGGTGCCACTATGAATTAGGCCAGTCATTCAATTATGTTGAACCTAAAGGATGAGGAAAGTGTACAGTACTTACCGCTCAGCTGCTGGAATGCACCCATGAACTCCAGAGCTCCAGGTCTTGGGACCTTGAAGAGGCCTCAAAGATCCGACAAGGATATATCAATTTCCTATCAAAATGTAAAGTTCTCTGGGGGGTATAGTTCTACTACCCCCAACCTGGCTGTCCAGGTAGAATTTACCGTAATAGATCATCATATGTCGTGTTAACCATTTAACGGGAATATGAAACTTGGCTTTGACCCTGGAAATATTGCTTGCCATATCGTTGGTCTGGTCTTTGAATTTAATTGTATTGCTCTCCCAGAAACCAGTCCTGGCATTTGAAATCAGACATTCAAAACCTGAATTCTTCACTGAAGTGTGGATATACCTTACCTAAATGGAATTGTGGGTGTACTTCAGAACAATTAATATTTAAGTATTGTTCTTAATGTCAAATGATACTGAAAGGAAAGCATTTGAATTGGAATATCATTTCACAAATTGGCCAACCGTAAGCCAATAGAGAAGCCCCTGGTTGAACTTGACCAGAAACAAGAGCAGAGAACACAGCACAGGTGATAAGGCATGGTTTGTGAGCAAAATCTGAGCTATTTGGTCAATAAAAAACTTTGTACAAGAGAGCTTTAAAACAGACCTTCTTGTGCACTAGCAGATGGTATATAGCTCTGCAGCCTTTTAAATTGGGGTCATAGTCTCTTAGTCGTGCTCCCTTCTGTGCTAACTTTTTTCTAAAGTATTATAAATACTAGGTAAAGACAGTTGCAATAGTCTATGCGTAGAAAAATGCACATTGTCATCACCTTAGAGCATAGTTCTGAATAAAGAAATGGAATAAACTTTATCAGTGCATGAAAAGAAGCTGAAAAATCTTTGTTGACGTAGGTTTTAAAAGAAATGTTTTAATTCAAGAGAACGGCCAAAGATTTTACCATCAAAACATGTGATAATGGAGTCCACTATACGACTCTTTGACATCATCATTAGGTGGGAAAATAGCCACTCTCCTGCAAAAAGCTCTCTGGTACGTCTAAAAATTCTTATTTGACTAATGCCAGATGTGCCAGACACAGTAATTGGATGGAAAGCACTGATGGTCAGTTCAATGCCTGGGTGCCTGGATTAGGAGGAAATATTCAAATAGCGAAACCATTTTTCCCTATGTTATATACACACAAATACAAGCACTGGTCTATATTTTTAAGTTTGTGTTTTTTGTCCTGTTGAAATAGGTGGAATCATGCCGCGACTGTTTACAGTAAAGTATATCTTAAATTGACCAGTATCTGATTGTAATAGACTAACCTGCTTTGTGTGTATCAGCCGGCGCTCTTAAGCGGCTGCGGGCTCCTGCGCGGCGGGAGCCTCTATCTGATTGTAATAGACTAACTTGAGCACAACAGCACAGCGCACTTTACCAGGGCAGGAGCTGGAATCCTTTCGTGTTGCACAGAGCACAGCATACTTTGCTGGCGCAAGGGAACAGGACCACAACGCCCAGCAGCCTTTGTGCCAGGAGGCGCCAGCGCGCTTTGTGTGTGTCAGCTGGCGCTCCTAAGCGGCTGCAGGCTCCCGTAGCGCCTACACACTTGAGCATGCCCGGGCCAAGGGCAGGGCCATCTGCGCCCGTCTGCATCTGGACAAGGCTGGGCTGGGCTGGGGCACTTGGCTGTTTAATACAGAGAAAGAAGCACCAGAAAAAAGTCCTTTGGCATAGCCAGTGCATTGGGGACAGTAATACACAAAGGTAAGGAGATGGGAAAACGTAAAACAGTTATGACCTCTGCCAAGGCTGTTAACTTCATCAAGCACTAACTGTTTAACAATGGCGTTGGGGGAAATGACTAGCGAAATAGAATCAGTGGAGTAAAGACTGGGGGAAACCCAAAGAACATTGCAAAATGGCACTTCAGTGGATAATGCACACTATCATGATAAAATATCGGAAGAAATTGCATCTACTAGACAGAGACAAAGCTAACAATGGTACCACCCAGGAGGGGGGGGGGGTTATGGATACTCTTTGGCCACCGTCATAAACAAAATATAAGGCTTGTGGGAAAGCTAAGAAAGACACATTGCCTACGACGATACTTAAGAAAACCATGGCCCATCTTGAATGCCAGCAACAAAGACTAGAGCAATGGGCATTGTTATGGACCCCACAAACGTTGAGCCACTGGGTGATAGTGCGCTAATCAACCACCTTACACGTTCGGTAGAGGTCATTATTAAGTCAATTATTGATCCATTTGTGGGGGTATTAAAGAGCATTGACGTCTCGCTACAAAAATATTGATTGCCTCTAGTATTTCAAAGGTAACCTCAGGCCCGGAGCCTACGACTAATTCTATTCCAAATGTAAATCTGGATATTTTTTAGGTCCCTCCACCTCCCTTGAGATCGACTCCTGCGATTTGTTTTACCAGTAACACTGAGACTGCAATGCAATCGTCAAAACAACTAGAAAAAGTACGTCCGGGTGCTACAACAGTTATTGGGGAACATAGTGAGACTGATCTCACTGGTATAAAACACCACAAGCTCCCAGTCGGTACCTGCAAAAGTAGCTTGAGAATACTCCACCTACCCCCGGAAGTTACCCTTATGGCATTGTTCTTAAAAATTTCTCACCCTTGCCAATCAGAAAGGAAGAAGACTGGAAACAGCTAAAAAATAAAACAGTGCATTGGTTGGTGAAGTCTCTGACTGGTCAGGATGTGACATTCTTCATGATAACATAAATAATGCTGAACGTGTATCATGGGTGGGCTCACAGGCACAAACCGAAACAGGAAATTGTACTGTTGTAAGTTTAAGGGACTGGAACTCTGCACATTGGCTTATGGACAGACTCCCTTGAATCAATAGTGTGGAGGGCTTTATTGAAGCTGTACCACTAGGATACTTCTAGAAGCCGCCGCCAAATATATGCATTGGTCGTGACCCCTCACAAATTAAAATGTTCTCCCCGTTGACCATTCCAGCTTTTAATTATTTTTTCTCCTTTAGATCAAGTGCAATGACTGAACTATCAGCCGTTGAGGGGGCTTGGTGCTGAAAATTTAACCTCACCCTACGCTTTTTTTGAAATAGATAGTTAGCTATTATGCACCAACAGCCATCCCGCCATTACTTCTCAACATTAAAATCTGAAGCGAATCTTGCCACCATGACCAGGATGGTTTGACAGTGTTGACACATTCTATAGCGCCTGACCCTGTCAATTCTCTTTATGATGGCATATCAGAGCTTCTGCCAGTATGCCCTGTTGTACTATCAGCTGGTGCCCAGATCTCTAACATGTTAATACACACGCTGATAGTAGAAACCAGTGTTGTAGCTATTTGCTGCTCAGAGAGCAACCACACCACTCAGATTAGCATAACTACATATGGTAGTGTCTTTTGGAACATAGCAGGACTGTCAAACAAGTTGGAAATTAAAGATTGGGTAGAGTTTGCTAGTAAGTATAGCTTAGTTTGCTTACAGGAAACTTGGATGCGCGATATAGGTCACATTAATGGTTTTTATTCTATTCATACACCAGCTAGAGTCTCCACAGGTGGTCTTGATAAAGGAGGACTATTAACTCTGATTTCAACAACATTAAATGGCAGAGTTAGGAAAATGCAGTTGGAGTCTCCACATTTTCAGATTATTAATATTTTGTTTAGGAAAAACTTGATCCTTGGTGGTCGTTAATTTCTATCATAATAATTTTAACAACACAAATATTACTATTGCACAGGAATTGGAAACTGCATTAATGAAGCATATAGAGGAGATAAAAATGGACTTTGTAGTACTTTGGGGGGGGTGATTTTATTGTAAATTATGCTCCATGTCCAAATGCCCGGCATGTCACCGTCTAGCGAGGGGTATGGTGGGCGGCTATCATTTTAAACATAGTCCCGGTGGGAAAATGTGTTATTCTTGGTGTTGAAATTCTCATTGTTTTTAACTTTAGATCTTAAGGAGTTGTTACATTTTGTTGTTGTAACATATGAGGGAAGAGGCCAAGGCACTTTGATTGATTTCATTATTTTGTCTGATTATTTTAATTCACAATAAGTGATTTTTAACATACCTAAAATACATTTTAGTGATAATCACTCACTAACATTACAACTAGTGGTCCCATCTGATGATTTAATCATGCCAGTTAGAATATTGTCCTTGTCTTACACTAAAAACAAGGGGTTAACCCGGAAGTAGTCCACTGTCAATCCAGACTTTGTTCTGGAGGAGATCATAAACAGTAACCTTGGGCGAGTCTTGGTTTGTCTGGAGGATAATTTAAATGCCCCAGCTATGATTAAATCGTATAAGGCACTATCCGAGACAATCAAGACACTAAGGGTGGGCGTAGTTCGCTAAGTAGCGCTCCGCAAAGCTACGCGAAGTGCACTTCGCACTACGCAAACTTCACGTAGCACTACGCGAGCTGCGTAGTAGCATGTTCGCACTGTGCAAGATGCCTTTTCAATGATTGCACAGTGCGGACAAGCATCCAGCACTGTGCAAGCATTGAAAACGGCATCTTGCACAGTGCGAGCTGTAGTTTTCTGCTGCTCGAGTAGATTATTACTCGAGCGGCAGCTTTCTCAACGCAAAGAGGTAGTTTCTCATTGAGAGCGGTCGCGAGCATGCGCAACTACTCACAATGAGAAACCTGACCTCCTCGCGTTGAGAATCTCGCCGGGATGTCATTTTGCTTGCTCGCGGTCGCGAACATGACGTTCAGGACCGCGAACAAGCAAAAAATGACCACTGCACTACGCTACGCTGCCCTACGCATGTTCGCACTGTGCTACGTGCAGCTCCCATAGTGCGAAGTTGTGAAAACTTCGCAAACTCCGCGAGCGTAGCGTAGTGCTTCGCCCAGGGTTACTTTTAACTAAGAACCAGCCTGACAGAAACAGAAAAATAAAAGGTGGTTCAATAGGGAATGTTCTCAGTTACATAATAAATTAATTAAGATTTTAAAAAATTAAACCACGTAATAAGGGGGAAGTGAGACAGATGCGCACAGATTATAAGCGCACTACGGTAATAGTACTGAGACATACTGTGGTGTTGATTTTCAATATGTGGCATATTCTTTGGAACCCCCGACTTTAGATGAGGTAAATAGGGCGCTTTCTCAGACTGTAAAGAATAAGGCTTCCGGGCCGGATGGAATACCCGCGGATCTATTTTTAGGAAATATCTCACTATGGCTACAGCTGCTAACAAACATATTAAGTTGCTATGTGGCCCAGGGTCCTCCGGATTCTTGGAGATCAGTCATAATGGTCCCTATATATAAAAAGGGAGACAGGTCAAACCCCAAATGTTACTGACCAATCTCTCTCATTGATTACTCCTGTAAGATCATAGGATAAGTAATATTGGAGAGATTGGAGACCTGGATAACAGAGAACAGGAAGCTCTCTGATGTCCAATCTGGTTTTAGGAAAGGTCTGGGCATGATAAAACAGTGCCTTAATCTGCACCTGGGCATTGGCAAATATGCTATGGCCAAGTCAGGGACCTTATACCTTGGGTTTTTGGACCTGACTTTTGCCTTTCACTGGGTGCAGAGGGAGAGACTCTGGGAGAAAATGCTGCTTATGGGCATTGATCCCCCTATAGTCCATTATCCAGCAGCAATACATCAGGCAGTCACAGGGAGAGTATGATATGGAGCAGCTGGTGAGCTCACCTCACCAATAAAGATAACTGATTTTAACTAGTTTTAATGAATTCATGAGTGACCTTGGTTTAAAAACTAATGTTGCAAAATCGCATGTCATGGTAGTAGGCAAATTCCCTTCAAAAACAAAAACTTTTTTATGTGCCAACCTTTTCCTATTTAGGCATCCTTTTTAATGAAACAAAATTCTCAGTCCCATTTAGTTAATGCAAAGATTGGAGGCTTCTACAAAAGTCTGGAAGCCATTTTCAGATTTACAAAAAAAAAACAGGCTTTCGGGCCATAAAAGCCATTATAGATATTTATAAAGCACGAACATGGGCCGTCACTTGGTATGGTGCCGGAGTTTCAGGTTGCACCAATGCTTTGGGCCTTCAGAAAGCAGAAAACATGATGCTAAAACGTGTGTTGACACTACCTAAAAGCACTTCTGCCACCATGTGTCATAGTGAATTAGGTGTAATACCATTATCGTTTTGCATGCAATTAGCACCTCTGATGCTTTGGCATAACATTTGGGTAAAAGAGGAACCAGCCCTGAACCATGATATAATTTTAGATTGTTTGAAACTGGACTGTGCGAAAGAAATTCCCTGGCTCTCTTATATGCAAGAACAAATGGAGAAGTTGGGACTGCAGGACTGTTTTAATACACCTGGAAATATATCTGAAAACCCAAAAGCTAAGCTGAAGAGATTTTCTCTCTTAACTGAAGCAAGTAAGAGATAGGCTAGAGATGGTAAAAAAAGGGTTGTACAACATTTATTAATAGTTACCTCTACAAGAATTGAATCCTACCTCTCCTTTTATTTTAATCAAGCCAAAATGTTTTACCTAATTAGGTTTAGGACTGGCATTGCTCATCTTTTGGTGTTGTATCCATGTGATGCAAATTGCGATCCTAAATTAGAATTGTGTCCATGTGATTCAATCTCCGCACAGAGCACTTTGCATTTTATGTTTTTTTGTAAACTTTATCTTAACCCGAGACATACCTTTTTAAAACCATTGTTAAGATTTTTAAACATAAGAAAGTGTCAGCCTGAATTATGTCATCTACTCCTTTTAAGTGATGAATTCACTTGTTTATTGATTTATAAGTATATTTCCTCTGCAGTTTGTCTCCTTAATATTGTTAGAAAATGATTTTTTGTGCATTGATTATGTCCGTTAAAGTGTATTATGCTAATCTTTATGATATCATGTTTTTTAATTATTCTTTTATGTGTTCTTTAATGGATGTTATATAGCCAAAAAAAGATCTTTGACTGACTGACTGACCAATTTTTACAGTATTAATGTAGGTATTGTGTGACATATATTGTAGCAAACGTCATGACCTCGGTCCGGTTGTAGTACTGCAAAAATGCTATCACATTTGCAAAGTTCAAAAATTGTCCATAGAACTTTGAGAAGGTTACAAAAAATAGCTGTGCAGCTCATTTTACCTGTTTGTTCTACTTAGGTGTGTCATATATGTACACATAATTTTGAAATCCGGGAAAATTTTATTAAATGTAATAACTCTTAATATTCATTCTGCCCAACTGTAAGGCCGAAAATCGAAGGAGAGGAGAATTTATGCTCAATGTAATGACGAAATTAACCTAATTCAACATGGCATAAACCAAATGCACATCGCCTCAACATACAGTAACTGAGTTGAGAAGAGAGGAAGCCACTCCCAAGGCAGAGAGCAAGCCTTCATTAAAAATATAAAGAAACAACAACCGAGAGAAAGGAATGAAACACGCATAAGAATTGCCAAGTACATGTGAAAACGAGAAAGAATGTGTACTACAAGAATGAGTTAATACCAGATAACACCGTGGTCCAGTCCTGACGACAATCCCCTAACTTATAGGGGTATTGGAAACGCGTTGGCCTTTTCTTTCTTTGCTGTCTACGAGGGAATCATATTGAGTGGGACTCTTGAGAGGGTGCACCAATACAAAATATACCCCTAGAGAGAATTTAAATGTTTACTTCCCCGTAGAGAGTCTACTTGTGTGCTTTGCAAATGAAGAAACTGTAAATAATCTTGGCACAGGCAGACTGATAATTTGTTATACTGACTGGTGTAATTATTTAAAAGGATTATTGCATTGATATGGTTCATTGCATTCACATGATTTTAATGTTTTCATTATTATTTTGTTTCAGTTTGATACGTGTATTATGTTCTGAAAAATGAGATGTGTATCCTTGAATGCATCTAATATGTACAAATGTTTGAAAAGTGACTACAATGAATTACAGTTGTTAAAGTAAGGTACAATAACTGAATGTGTTGTATTCAAAATCTGCTGAATAAATAAGCAGTATTGTGAACTGGAGGCCTGGTAACTTCTATGTTATAACGATCTAGCTGATTCAAAGACTGAAATGTAGATATGCATGATAGGGAAACCAGTTATGATTCTTTCTGACCACCAGACAAACTGCACCTTAGTAAATAAACAGAACTGTCTCTTGCTATTTCTAGAGCCTGCCGTCAGCAGAGCTTCAATGTTGCACACTGCACTAAAATCCTTTTGGAATATTTTCATGTTGTTGAATAGTATCGAGTGTAGAACCATATTGTGAATGCTAAGCTTAATGCCTAGTGTTGAATGTAATAACGTGGGTGTATAATTAGTAGCTTTCAAATTATGTCTGCTCAGTAGAATCCCAGATTCCTAATGGGTGGAATGTGAAATTCAGTTTATTAAAAGTTAGACAAGCTAATTGTTTGATGAGTCAGCACACAAAGAAGTTATTGTTATCTTCTGCTGTTGTAGTAGATGTTCACACATGGGACTCATTACCCGGCAAGTGTAACACGCTATGTTTCAATTCGATCAAGGTATTGGCTTTTAACATTTTTTAATGAATAAACTACAATTGGAAACTGTGCATTTGCTTTTCTTTACCTGGGTGATTTGCATTTTTCATGTAAATAGATTTATATTACACTGGTTTCTGTAAACCTTGTATAAACAGCAGTCACCTATTTCTATATTATCGGCAACATGTGACACACAAAGTCAACGATTAGAAGGACAAGAGGTCAGAACTCGATGATTATACGGTTTTTACAGTCAAATTTTGACCTCACAATGCCTGCTTCCAGAGCCTGTAGCCGAGGAGAAAACAGGTCAGGTCAGGGAGCATAATTAATGCAGCCGTTTAAAGTAACAAACGTAGCACTGCTTTTCTGTCTTCTGCTCTATTGTAATAGCTTATAATGACAAGCAGAAAGAATATGTTTATTTTTTGCACTTCTTAGAGAAAAGTTAGAAACTTTCTGAATGCTTATACAGGTTCTGAGATACTGTAGCTTTTTTTTCTAAACTGATATATTGAATTCTTTCTAATATCTGTTTTCAACTAATATCAAATAGGTTTTTGATGTGTTTAATCTTGTAGTAGAAGTTTAATTCTTCATGTTTGCAAACATGCTCGCTCTTTCATATGAGAGAGAAATACATTAAGGTGTTAAGTGGGTGGTGGAAAGGTGATGGTGTGACTATGTATTATGTTTGATAAAACACCACTTGCTGTATATGATAAGGACATTGCAATTCAACACGGAGTTCCATAACCTTACAAAGAAACTCAGTCTTCGGCCTTGTTCCTCTATACTGTTAAGAAACTTCTTAGTGCCCTTTAATAATCTTTTAATGTATGGTAGGTGGCATTTATTCCCTTATATGATCCCTCATGTTTGTACTTATTTGTCCCTTTATATAATGGATGCCTACTTTATAGCAAACGAGTACTCAAGATCATTCATAGTATGACTCATTACCCTTTTGACTATTTGATATTTAAGAAAGCTTACATTTCTTACTGATTCTTTGTGAATTAATGCTGTGTTTTAAATACTATAAACTGAGTCATCAATTGTTGTTGACCAATAGATAATAAAACATTACAATTAAATACAAAAAAAGTGTAAATGTAAATATGGCACATAAAATTACGCCTCATCAAATACAAAAAATACACCAGCGTGCAATATGTAGGCACAGCCAACCATATGAAGCTTAATATACACTGACATAATGCCTCAACACCTGACAAAAATGTTTTGCACAATATGTTAATGACGTTGTATTTATAGCACTCTATACCCCTGATTAGTCATTGAAGCACATTCTCAGACTGGTAGCCAGCTTTACTGTAGGCTGTGCTTGGTTAGAAGATTGTGGGTTTGTATTGAGGCCTATATGGGAAGTGTTTTATTATTATGGTTCATGACATTAATGGTGCACTTATCATATAATATGTCACTGCATTTAAGAATGTGTTGGAGCAAAGAAAATGCTTATGTTTTACATTAAAGGTAAGTCTGGAGTGGTGTGGGCTGTGGATCTGGCATGTAGGGGAATTGTTTTGGTGTTTTATGTGATGAGCAGCACCATTGACTTCACATGTCTCTGCAATCAAGTGGTTCATACCCAAGGAGTGGACTGAAATGGCGTGAGAGATAATTGTGCATGTGATCATGTCTACTAGCTTTGTAGTAGATTTGTGTTTCAGTTCTCAGATGGGTAATGATATGATAAGTCATTATTGGTATCCTCTAAGATTAGGAGATCAGTTCTATCTAATTCTTGGACAGTGCAATTGTGATTTATTTGTTAGGGTAAAGCCAGGTCCCTACCCCCACAAAAATATATTCCACTGACCCCTCTTAACTATTAAAAAACTGTCCATCAATTCTCAATAAAACTTTAATAAACAGTTTTTAGTCCCTGGGGGGAGCACTTGAGTGTGCACTGGCTCCCCAGAGGTCTTGAACGACCAGACAGGGGCTAAGATGGCTCCCTTGGGAATCCTATGGTACCACAACAACTCAGAATATTCTTTTTGCATTTTGCGCCCAGGGATAGTACCTATGTGACCTGCCACATGGGCTGGGAGGTCAATGACCCTTTGATAATTTTCATTCTAATTTCTTATGGCTTGGCGACTTAGTCCTGCAATAGCAGCAGCACCATTTTTCTTCATGTTGAACCAAGTCAATCCTGTCACTCATTCCTACAAGTGTCCAGTGAGACTAGGCAATCAAAAGGTGTTATTGTCGTTTTTTTCCTGCAAAAGTCCTGCGGCAATAGATCTTGCTGTTCTATAATCCTTAATTTCTTTAAAAATAGCTGAACAGATTTACATCAAATCACAAAAAGCATGCTTTCTGGATAAATATCTAGCCTTTTGATAAATTTGGTGTAATTCTTTTGAGCCTATTTTTACATCTGGCATAACTTTTTTCAGAAGGCCACGGGGCACGCGGGGGCTACAGGGTCCAACCGTAGTGGTCAAGGCCTTTTACACTTGGCGTCTTGGTGCCAACCTACTATGGATCCTGAGCAACTGGGCCAAGTACCCTTTCTGTACTTGACTCTCCGTGGTACCTGTGGATTAGAAGTCAAAGGCTCCCTCAAGGGGTAAGGGCATATACAGGTAAATGAACTCCAAGTGCATAGAGTACGAGCAATAGATCAGTTTCCAGTTCAATACTTACTTTAATAAGTAAAAGAGGTATTTTGTTTCTAACTCTGCACCTGCAAAAGAATAAAAATACTCATATACAGTAGCACATTCCCCTTGAGGTTGGGGCTCTGGAAGATGTCATGCTAATCTTTGTCCCACCCTCTACCTTGTAATATGTTTGGGGTATTCCACATTCACTGGTGGCCACATCCCGGGAATGCATTCTAGTAGGCCATTTTCAAAAGCTCCAGTTTGACTCTTTAGCTATAAGTCAAAAGTGCTTATGTTGCGGCAACACCATTATCAAAGAGTCCGCTGGGGCCCCACTGTCCCAGTTCTGGTCTTACATACTCTGTGATGTAAGTTTACAGCAGTGCAGCAAGTGCCCTTTGTGTGTTCACTCTGTTTGACGAAGACGGGCTATGCGCTGTTCATGTGTAAGCACCTGACAGGGACAGGCTCACCCCTCCGAGTAGCACTGCTGGTACGTCCAGCAATCAGAGTGAGGTAAGTTATTCTTCTCCAAATGGGGGGGTGGTATTCTCTGGCTCCTGTCTGGAGCTCCAGGGAGAGTGCAACTTCTTTGGTGGTGTCTATGTGATCCACAGGCAATCAGTCAAGTGCTGTTGGTGGGCTTGTCCCACTAGTCATGGCGGGTAATCCTCTCATTTGGGCCACAACCCAAAATCTTAGCCACAGTGATAATGGCAGCACCTCTTGGCATATGGTGTTGCAGAACCTTCCGACGGGATCACCCGCCAGGCACATTGGGTCACCAATTTTGACAAATGCAAGTCTCATGATCCTGGTCCAAAAAAAAACCAGGGGTGGCCAGTGTGGCAGACAGGCACACTGTGGCTTGGTGGTACAGGCCTGACACTTTTTGACAATGCACTTTTCACATGGCTTAGATCATGGCAGCTTCTCCTTGCAAATGGAGGTTGCAGGAACATTCCTGCATATGGGCAACAACATGAGCTTTGCTCAGCCTATTCCTCACACCTCGCTGAGGGATTCCTCTCCATAGGGATCTCCATTGAACCTCGACCCCCTCTTCCTCACTGGGTGCACTGGTCTTGGCAAGCATGCAGGCTATTGGTCAGGTGATCTTCATTTTTCCTGGGTGATGTCCACTCACCCATCAGGGATACTAGAAGGCCTTGGCCCCCAGTCCTGGTCACAAACTGATATCTTGCAGCGCTTCCCTTTCGCATGCAGCCCGTCTGGCTGCTTCGCAGATAAAAAACATGTAGGTTTCACCCTCCTCTTCTTATAATCCTTTTCCCGACACCAAATCTTATTTAGGGTCTGAGTCTTTGAGGTTTTATGTTGGAGTTGTTCTTCTTTTGAAGTGTACATTTCTCGTTTACTCCTTTCCAAATTAAAGGATGTCTGTCATAGCAGGCATGACTTTGAAGCTGATTGATTCACAAACCAATTCATGGAAGTGACCAGAATTCACACCGAGATGTCAGTAGCAGTGATATTTATTTATTTATTTTTGAATTTTATAAAGCGCTTAGTTACGCTCACCGGCGTGTCCCTGCGCTAAGAATGCTTTAGTAAGGGAGGAGAAGTTAGGGAGGAGAAGTTAGGGCAGTGCTAGAAGAAACAGATGTGTTTTGAGGGCTCTGCGAAATTTGGGCTCAGAGGGTTCCAGGCGTAGTTCAATCGGCAGTAAGTTCCAATTCTTGGCAGCAAGAAAACGGAACGATCTTCCCCCCATGTGGGCTCTGCGAATTTTGGGGACAGTGACCAAGCCAGTGTCGGAGGATCTGAGCATCCGCTCTGGTCTGTAGGGGGTAATAAGACCGTTCAAAGGGGCGGGTGCTTTGCCTCCTAAGATACGCTGGCATACGCAGAGGGCTTTGTATTTGATCCTTTCACAGATTGGTAGCCAGTGAAGAGATTTTAAGGCCGCTTTGGAGGAGGTACGCCTCGGGAGCCTTAGTACCAGCCTGGCTGCTGCATTCTGCAGTACCTGGAGACGGTTAATACTGCTGACCGTACTACCCAGGTACAGGAGATTAGCATAATCCAATCTTGATGTTACCAGGGCATGCACAAGGGTCTGTCTGTCTCCAACAGGGAGCATATCAAGGACCTTACGCAGGGTTTTGAGTACTCCAAAACACATTCCTACTACCCGATTGATCTGGGGCGTAAACGATAGTTCGGAGTCAAACAAAACCCCCAGATTTTTGGCCTGTTGAGCCGGCATTGGTGTGGGGCCTAGGCAGTCTGGCCACCATGCTGAGGACCACACAGATGGACTCCTCCCCACCACGAGCACCTCAGTCTTGGAGCCATTCAACTTCAGGCAGTTGTTAGACATCCAGGAGGCAAGCTCCTGCATGCAGGCACTGAAGTTGGCGGCCGCGGTGCCGGGTGCCCGTGATAGGGAGATGGCCAGCTGCGTGTCGTCAGCATAAGATACAAGTTGGATATCGTATCTCTCCACAATAGTGGCTACAGGAGAAGCATACAGGTTAAACAGAGTGGGGCTAAGGGCGGAGCCCTGGGGAACCCCTTGGTCAAGATGGAACAGCTTGGAGTAGCATTCACCCTGTCTGACCTGGAAGTCTCTTTCCGTCATAAAGGATTGTAGCCATCTAAGTGCCCTCCCATTGATTCCTCCCTTATTGAGACACTGTAGCAAGATGGAGTGTGCTACAGTGTCAAAGGCGGCACTAAGGGCAAGTAAGATGAGTGCCAAAGTTTGACCCTCATCAACTCCTTGCCTGATGGTCTCGGTGGCCATAAGCAGCGCAGACTCCGTGGAGTGGCGAGGACGGAATCCAAACTGCGTAGGGTGGAGAAGATTGGATTCATCCACAAAGGCCATAATTTGGGAGTTGAACACCTTTTCTGCCATCTTGGCCATATAAGGAAGAAGAGAAATGGGTCTCAAGTTGTCCAACCTGTCCCAGCTAAGGTTAGATTTTTTTTGGAGCGGGAGTACACTTGCTTGCTTCCATTTTTTGGGTACAGTGCAGGTCTTAAAGGAGATGTCAAGAACATCTCTAATATAAGGTTCTAGAGTTTCGATGCTTCGACTAAGAAGTTTCGGCGAAGCCGGGTCACAAGGAGACCCGGACTTGATCGAGCGACAAATCCGCTGCAGCTCATTAGGCGGTGGAATCACAAAATTGCATAATCTATTTGTGCCTGCGTCTAAGTTAGGAAGTTCCCTGAACTCAGTTGCCTTTTCCTTCCCCCCTGCGAAAGCAGAATAGATGTTAGCCACTTTATCAGAGAAGTAAGTAGCAATACGATTGCAGGACTCGACTGAGCTCAGTGAGGGATCGACAGAGGAGCTACACATGGAAATTTCCTTATAGATTTTAAATAGCTCCTTGGTGGAGTTCTGGGCTTCTCCAATCCTGTCTGCTGTCTGAAAAGTGCATGGTTTTGGCGCGTCTAATAAGATTGTGATATTCCCTGCGTCTGCCTATGTATTTCAATTTAGCTTGGTCTAGATACGCAACCCTCCATTGTCTTTCTAATTTCTTGCATTCCGCTTTAACTAAGCGGAGTTTCTCACTAAACCAAGGGGCCGATTTCTGCGGTCTGCTATAGGGTTTTATTTGACAGAGTGGAGCGGTAGCGTCCAGGGCCATAGTTATGCGCTCATCGAGTCTATCAGATGCTGTAACAGCATCTTCCCCACCTGGTCTGCCACCTATAGTGAGGGCCGAGTCAAATTTCGTTTGGGAGAATGTAGTCCACTTCCGACTAAGGTATTTGGTACAGTGGGGTTTGTGGGTATTTATAGCTGGGACGGTTAGTGTAAATGGAACTACAAAATGATCGGACCAGACCACAGGGATATGAGAATGAATTTTTACACCATCCCAGTTGGCAAATATTGGATCCAACAAGTGGCCTTTTGAGTGGGTGGGGGCTTTGGATTCAGTGGATAGTTGAAGGGATAAAAGTTGCTGATGAAAATCAGTGACTGCTTTATCAGCTAGGTTATCTAAGTGGATATTGAGATCGCCTAGAAGCAAGAACTTATCTCTGCGTAGGGCAGTTTCCGTGATACCATCAATCAGACGAGTGGTGAACTGGGTAGAGGGACCCGGGGAACGGTAGATTAGTAAGCCGTTCACCATATTCCCTGTGTTAGCTTTGATAGTGAAGGCTCCTATCTCGCCTTCAGCAATGGGGAAGGGATCAAGTTGACATGTCAATGGCTGTTTAAAAATGATAGCTATCCCCCCACCTCTTCCCTCAATCCTGTCCAAATGGGCCATACTGTATTCCGTAGGGAGAGAAGCAACTATATCTGGGCCAGAATTGGAATCCAACCAGGTTTCTGTGAGGAACAATAGATCGAGTTTCATGTCTAATAATAGATCATGAATATCCAGGCTGTGTTTCCTCATGGATCTGGTGTTAAGTAACCCACATAAGAGCCTGGTATGCTCCTCTCTGGGAGGGGGTCTGGTCTGCCATGTATAATGGCAGACTTTGCAGCTATTAGTTTCCTCTACATTAAGACTGTGAAAACAGCCTTTAGCCAAACCGGGACGCAGGTCTCGTAGTTGCTGGGAAGTCCAACATAGTCTAGATTTGATTTGACCAGGGGGACTGGCCCCTGTCCCCGGCCGTGCGCGGATGGGCGCAGACGGGCTTGCCTTTGGCGCGCCTTTGGTGCGCCGCCGGCGCGCCCGCTGCGCCCGCCCGCTGCGCGGACGGGAGGGTGTCATCTTTTTATAGAGTGGGAGGCGGGTGGGAAGCGTTCACCTACTGGACCGCAGCCTTACTCCTTCCCCCAAGATGGCGACCCTCGTAGCCTGCCGGCGTCAGCCCCAACATCGGCTGCACCGGTCCGGAATGGAGACGAGGGGCCTCGGAACAACGTGAATCTTGCCCCGAGGGGACTGTAGTGCAGGTAGGTAAAAATGCGCTATTAAAATATTTTACACTTTTTAAAATATTTTCTGTATTTTTAAAATATTTCTGTCCACAATCAAGTAAAGTACTGCCTGTGAGCAAAAGGGAAAGAGAAGAGAAACCCCCGGCTTCCGCCTCATGGGTGAAAAAAGCAAATCTGAACCCTGCCTCGAGCACCGGGATTAAATACCTGGTCGGGCGGGCGGGAAGCGTCCAACTACTGGACCGCAGCCCTACTCCTTCCCGCAAGATGGCGACCCTCGTAGCCTGCCGGCGTCAGCTCCAACATCGGCTGCACCGGTCCGGAATGGAGACGAGGGGCCTCGGAACAACGTGAATCTTGCCCCGAGGGGACTGTAGTGCAGGTAGGTAAAAATGCGCTATTAAAATATTTTACACTTTTTAAAATATTTTCTGTCTTTTTAAAATATTTCTGTCCACAATCAAGTCAAGTACTGCCCGTGAGCAAAAGGGAAAGAGAAGAGAAATCCCTGGCTTCCGCCTCAGGGGTGAAAAAAGCAAATCTGATATGTTCATCAAACGTTTAATACCAGGCTCCTTGATTCCCTTATCAGCCCCATCTCCTTTCGTGAAATGTGTACAGGCTCCTTCTTTGTGATCATTCACTGAATCAAGAGCAATCTTTTGATGTGCAAAGGAAGGGTCCATTCCTTCCTTCCTCAAGTGTGTCCCACCCAACTCACAGGTAAGAAGTAATACACAAATCAGTTTGGGAGGATTCCACTACTCCTCATGTCTTCATGTCTTCACCTAGGGTCCTCCATATAATGAACTAAAGAATAACTGTGGGCAGAGAACTCCGCTCCGCCCGCGGAGAGTGCAGAGATTTGCCCACTCTGTGTTCCGAGGAGAACGCGGAGTAGGCAAATCTCTGCACACTCCACAGCAAAGCAGAGTTGTCCCACCGCTTGCCTCCACCCCCATTAAGATATAAATTAAAAGTAGTTTTAAAAAAGTAAAAACCACTTACCTGTTTACCAGGGAGAAATGTGCATGCGTGGGTGCGCGTGCATGCGCAGTTCTATCAAGCAATAACCATATGCCGAGGAAGAGGAGGTCAGCCCAGGGACTCTGCGGTAAACAGGTTAGTGTTTTTTTTTACTTTTTTAAAATTACATGCTATTTGCAATCACCACACTGCCACCACAAACGCTCACCCTGTGTGCTCTGCACAGCACTTGATCCTTCATGTATTGTACTTCACACAAGCACACATACACCCAGCACATGCTTTCACTGCACACGCACTGCACAGAAATACATCTTTCATGTTATGATTCCTCTCATCTCAATCTATAGAGAAAGTCTTGTGGGACTTATTTCAATCCAGAGTAATCATGCAGAAGTATGAAGGCTCTTAATCCAGCTTTATCACATACAGTACAATCTCAATTTCAATCGCAACATTTCTTCAGTATCAAGTACTCAATAATGATACATCGATATTCAAAAAATCACATGTTTGACACGTGGAAATTCTGTCAAATATGTTTTCATACATATTTGAACAAAAATACAGGTATAGTGTGAAAAAGTGAATTAATATTGCAGATGATGCAGTGTTAGCATAATAAAATAATAGACAATATTCACAACACAAACTCACTGTATATTCCCCAGTGGTTGAATACACTTCAGTGTTTAAAGTACCTTGTGTAGCTTTCATACCGGTCCTAGGAAGCATGTTTCCGGTCCAGGGAAGGCATGGCTTGGCAGTTTGGGCTGGACTGTATCCATGAGGCACAGGGTCAGACTGATTTGCATATGGCCATGTCTGAACTGGGGTGGCAGAGTGGGCTAAAGAACGGTGATGGATTAAACCCAGATCTGTTGACTGGTTGTGAGTGTTTGATTGGTTCAGATGCTCCGTCCATCACCACCCCCTTTTGTACCGCTTTGTTCTCCATAAGTTGGCAGGGTATGCTCAGACGTGAGTCCCTGGCTTACTTTGCCAATGGATTCAAGCAAGCCTGGCTGAAGACAGCTGAAATGCCAGAAACTGGTCCTAGGAAACTTGTTTCCGGTCCAGGGAAGACATGGCTTGGCAGTTCGGGCTGGACTGTTCCCATGAGGCACAGGGTCAGACTGATTTGCATGTGGCCATGTCTGAATTGGGCGGGCAGAGTTGGCTAAAGAACGGTGATGGATTAAATCCAGATCTGTTGACTGAGTGTGAGTGTTTGATTGGTTCAGATGCTCCGTCCATCACCACCCCCTTTTGTACCGCTTTGTTCGCCATAAGTTGGCAGGGTATGCTCAGACGTGGGTCCCTTGCTCACTTTGCCACTGCATTCAAGCAAGCCTGGCTGAAGAAGACTGAAATGCCAGAAACCGGTCCTAGGAAGCTTTTTTCCGGTCCAGGGAAGGCATGGCTTGGCAGTTTGGGCTGGACTGTTCCCATGAGGCACAGGGTCAGGCTGATTTGCATGTGCATGTCTGAACTGGGGTGGCAGAGAGGGCTAAAGAACGTTGATGGATTAAACCCAGATCTGTTGACTGGGTGTGAGTGTTTTATTGGCTCAGATGCTCCGCCCATCACCACCCCTTTTTGTACCGCTTTGTTCGCCATAAGTTGGCTGGGTATGCTCAGACGTGAGTCCCTTGCTCACTTTGCCACTGGATTCAAGCAAGCCTGGCTGAAGACGGCTGAAATGCCAGAAACCGGTCCTAGGAAGCTTGTTTCCAGTCCAGGGAAGGCATGGCTTGGCAGTTCGGGCTAGACTGTTCCCATGAGGCACAGGGTCAAACTGATTTGCATGTGGCCATGTCTAAACTGGGGTGGCAGAGTGGGCTAAAGAACGGTGATGGATTAAACCCAGATCTGTTGACTGGGTTTGAATGTTTGATTAGTTCAGATGCTCTGTCCATCACCACCCCCTTTTGTACCGCTTTGTTCGCAATAAGTTGGCAGGGTATGCTCAGACGTGAGTCCCTTGCTTACTTTGCCAATGGATTCAAGCAAGCCTGGCTGAAGACAGCTGAAATGCCAGAAACTGGTCCTAGGAAACTTGTTTCCGGTCCAAGGAAAGCATGGCTTGGGAGTTCGGGCTGGACTGTTCCCAAGAGGCACAGGGTCAGACTGATTTGCATATGGCCATGTCTGGATTGGGGTGGCAGAGTTGGCTAAAGAACGGTGATGGATTAAACCCAGATCTGTTGACTGGGTGTGAGTGTTTGATTGGTTCAGATGCTCCGTCCATCACCACCCCCTTTTGTACCGCTTTGTTCGCCATAAATTTGCAGGGTATGCTCAGACGTGGGTCCCTTGCTCACTTTGCCACTGGATTCAAGCAAGCCTGGCTGAAGAAGGCTGAAATGCCAGAAACCAGTCCTAGGAAGCTTGTTTCCGGCCCAGGGAAGGCATGGCTTTGCAGTTCGGGCTGGACTGTTCCCATGAGGCACAGGGTCAGACTGATTTGCATGTGCATGTCTGAACTGGGGTGGCAGAGAGGGCTAAAGAACGGTGATGGATTAAACCCAGATCTGTTGACTGGTTGTGAGTGTTTGATTGGTTCAGATGCTCCGTCCATCACCACCCCCTTTTGTACCGCTGTGTTCGCAATAAGTTGGCAGGGTATGCTCGGACGTTATTCCCTTGCTTACTTTGCCAATGGATTCAAGCAAGCCTGGCTGAAGACAGCTGAAATGCCAGAAACTGGTCCTAGGAAACTCGTTTCCGGTCCAGGGAAGGCATGGCTTGGCAGTTCGGGCTGGACTGTTCCCATGAGGCACAGGGTCAGACTGATTTGCATATGGCCATGTCTGAATTGGGGTGGCAGAGTTGGCTAAAGAACAGTGATGGATTAAACCCAAATCTGTTGACTGGGTGTGAGTGTTTGATTGGTTCAGATGCTCCGTCCATCACCACTCCCTTTTGTACTGCTTTGTTCGCCATAAGTTGGCAGGGTATGCTCAGACGTGGGTCCCTTGCCCACTTTGCCACTGGATTCAAGCAAGCCTGGCTGAAGATGGCTGAAATGCCAGAAACCGGTCCTAGAAAGCTTGTTTCCGGTCCAGGGAAGGCATGGCTTGGCAGTTCGGGCTGGACTGTTCCCATGAGGCACAGGGTCAGACTGATTTGCATGTGCATGTCTGAACTGGGGTGGCAGAGAGGGCTAAAGAACGTTGATGGATTAAACCCAGATCTGTTGACTGGGTGTGAGTGTTTGATTGGTTCAGATGCTCCGTCCATCACCACCCCCTTTTGTACCGCTTTGTTCGCCATAAGTTGGCAGGGTATGCTCAGACGTGGGTCCCTTGCTCACGTTGCCACTGGATTCAAGCAAGCCTGGCTGAAGACGGCTGAAATGCCAGAAACCGGTCCTAGGAAGCTTGTGTCCGGTCCAGGGAAGGCATGGCTTGGCAGTTCGGGCTGGACTGTTCCCATGAGGCACAGGGTCAGACTGATTTGCATGTGCATGTCTGAACTGGGGAGGCATAGAGGGCTAAAGAACGTTGATGGATTAAACCCAGATGATGTTGACTGGGTTTGAATGTTTGATTAGTACAGATGCTCTGTCCATCACCACCCCCTTTTGTACCGCTTTGTTCGCAATAAGTTGGCAGGGTATGCTCAGACGTGAGTCCCTTGCTTACTTTGCCAATGGATTCAAGCAAGCCTGGCTGAAGACAGCTGAAATGCCAGAAACTGGTCCTAGGAAACTTGTTTCCGGTCCAGGGAAGGCATGGCTTGGCAGTTCGGGCTGGACTGTTCCCATGAGGCACAGGGTCAGACTGATTTGCATATGGCCATGTCTGAATTGGGGTGGCAGAGTTGGCTAAAGAACGGTGATGGATTAAACCCAGATCTGTTGACCGGGTGTGAGTGTTTGATTGGTTCAGATTCTCCGTCCATCACCACCCCCTTTTGTACCGCTTTGTTCACTATAAGTTGGCAGGGTATGCTCAGACGTGGGTCCCTTGCTCACTTTGCCACTAGATTCAAGCAAGCCTGGCTGAAGACGGCTGAAATGCCAGAAACCGGTCCTAGGAAGCTTGTTTCCGGTCCAGGGAAGGCATGGCTTGGCAGTTCGGGCTGGAGTGTTCCCATGAGGCACAGGGTCAGACTGATTTGCATGTGCATGTCTGAACTGGGGTGGCAGAGATGAATAAAGAATGTTGATGGATTAAATCCAGATCTGTTGACTGGGTGTGAGTGTTTGATTGGTTCAGATGCTCCGTCCATCACCACCCCCTTTTGCACAGCTTTGTTCGCCATAAGTTGGCAGGGTATGCTCAGACATGGGTCCCTTGCTCACTTTGCCACTGGATTCAAGCAAGCCTGGCTGAAGACGGCTGAAATGCCAGAAACCGGCCCTAGGAGGCTTGTTTCCGGTCCAGGGAAGGCATGGCTTGGCAGTTCGGGCTGGACTGTTCCCATGAGGCACAGGATCAGACTGATTTGCACGTGACCATGTCTGAACTAGGGTGGCAGAGTGAGCTAAAGAACCGTGATGGATTTAACATAGATCTGTTGACTGGGTGTGAGTGTTTGATTGGTTCAGATGCTCTATCCATCACCACCCCCTTTTGTACCGCTGAATAGAAAGTATAAACTGTGTAAAAATGTGCAGGTCACCATTACTTCAGTAGGTCAAGGCAAAGCATGATTAAGTTAATGACCTACCTGATGTGCAGAATAAAATAACTGTGCATAAACAAGCCAGCCTTACAGGGGCAAGCGGGCCTCCTGTGCACGCCAGATTAGAAAGCATAAATCCAAAAAAGGAAGTATGTAAAGCACATCATGCTTTACTTGATGAATTCTAGCCGAGGTGAAAGCGAATGTGTGTCTCAAATTAAAGCTTGTTGCTTACTACGGTAAATAATTGTAACACATGATCATGTGCACCCAGATGGTATGTAGGAGTAAGTTCGGGACTTCACAATAACAATTTAATGATAATGGCGCTTATAACACTCTGCGCTGAATAACATAAATCCAGGCCGTTACCTGGAACTATGTTAGTTTACGATCAATGCGTTTAAATAGTTACATTGTAGCAACGGAAAACTGGAAACGCGTCTGATATGTAATGAAAGCGTGTGTCTAAGCGGGAAGTGCTTAAAAACCTTGCAGCGCCAGCTAGCACTGACATTAATTCAGGCCGTTACCTGGGAAATATCTTTGTTTACGCTAAGTGCATCTAAATAGTTACATTGCAGCAATGGAAAACTGGAAGCACGTCTGAGAAGTAATGACCGCGCGTGTCAAATCTGGCTGTTCCATGTGGGGCAATTTTTGCGTCCCCCACGGTTGCAGTCTGGATCCCTCCACCATCATAATGTGGCGGGGGAAAATTGCGGTCTGAGGGAGGAAGGACCACCACCATATGGCTGGCGGTAGCGTTCCTTCCGCTATCCTATGCGGACCCTAAGTTTCTCTAAAAAGCATTTATCAGACCGATCTTCTGTTTTCACATTTATTTGGGATGTCGCAATGACATTGGTAACCTCAACCTCCACTATAGCGCCTTTTCCATATAGTTTAAAATACATATATACACACATTGTACAGTATTTTACCCACTAGGGGTTTCTTACAGTATTGTCTAAACTCATGTTGTTCAGAGAGTTTCTATAAAAAACAACTCTATAACCTATTTCACATTTTCACAGTGACTCCGGAGATCGCTATGATGTCGGTTATCGCGATTCCTCCAGACACGTCGTGCAAAAGGAAAATAAAAGCAGGAATTTAATAGCCACCACCACACTAAAAAATGATAACTACACAATTAATTCTAACCATCACAGTAGATAACTCGCTATCTAAAGAACTCTATAAAAGCATTTAGCAGACTCTTAGTATCTCCATAACAATGCGTATTAATGATTCACTGATATATTTTTTAATATTTTCATCCATAGTTGCGATGTCCCCGCGATGATACACGAGGGGCCACACTGGCGGTCGCATCAACATTGCGAATTTCGCTCGTGATTAAAAAAATCTCTTTTGGAAACATAACTTGTGTCACTAACACCCCCATTTCTCAACCATGGAGTCAAAGTACCTCAACCCTGACCCCTGATGTGGGCTTTCACACAAATGTTCCCGATAGAAAAAATAGTGGCTGCAACTTTCTGTTTAGCTTGCGTCCAGCCAATCAGAGCATTACCGTTGGCACGTGCATTCGTGAGTCATTGTGAAACCTCCATGAAACATCTGTGGCCAGAGATATCACTATAATTTTAAACTTACATTTCTCAACAAATTTACACCAATTAACCAAAAGGCACTTTCTTGAAACAACATCTACCTCCCTGCCAAATTTGGTGTAAGTCTGTTAAACAGTTCGGGCTGTAGCTTTGGCTTAATGTGCCCATGGGAATTAACATTACAAACGGATCCTTATTTCGTGCCCCAAATTCTCAGTGACAACTGCACAGATCACCCGAAACCTTCCATAACAATAGAACCCACCTTGACACTTTTTAGGGAAAATTTCAGAAAGATTGGTTAAACAATGTCAAAGTTATAGCCAAGTCAAAAAAAAGCTTTTCCAATGGAAACATGGTCATAACTATAACTACCTACTGTCGACTGCCAGTAGGTTATAAAGTAATAACATAATGTAATAATATAAAGTAATAGAAATATATATAGATGGCGATATATGTATATATATATATATAGTCACTGAAAAACCATAGGTTTCAGGCCTTATATAGTTAGGAATTACCATTTAAAAAACCTTTAAAATTCACTCAAAAAACTATAAGTTATAGGGGTGTTATAGTTAGCTGGACATTTCACTCATACAAAACCATTGAAATTGCTCCTATATAGTTAGTTGTACTAACTATATTTCGCGCACCCGCAATCCACTGCTGATGATGTCACATATTACATCATTTATGACATGGTCAGTGACATCACTGATGACATCTCAAATGACATCACTGATGACATCATCCAGTGAATGTGGTTTGCTTCGTTATTTAAATATGCATTATAGATATAGCAATTTGCATTGAAGAATGAGTGGATATATAAAAATAAATATTTGGATGGAGGATTTAGTAGCAGTGTAATTGATTGTTTACTTGACCAATTTATAGTGTCTCACTAAATATAGTGGATAGTGACTAAACTGTTTGAATATCTGTATCACTTTGTCAGTTGTTGTGTAAACTGGTTCTCCAGTTGGTTACTAGCTATGTGAAAGTCTATATTAGTTATTGATTAGTTAACTGAGTATTTGTATGGGAGAGTGAATGTGTGTGTGGTTCAGTGGGGGGGGGTGTGACTGCCCAAAGATGTGTGAATAGTTGATTCACTAGATATATGAAGTTAAAACTATATGTTCTAACAGTTGTTTGGGTGAGTGAATATCTTTATGGGTGTGGTGATGAGCAAATATATTTCTCAATGGTACATGTCAAACAAACTAGAAAAATAAAAGGCAGTGTATGTGTCAGTTGTTGTATATAAATAAGTATGCATAAGACTCAATGATTGTGTGAGTGACTGTATGGATAACTTTATACTTGTAATAATGATTTTATAATTCACTAAGTATGACTTACTATCTAAATGAATAGATGAAGTTGTGTTTTTATAAGTGTGTAGCTAAGTAAATATGTAAGTATGATCCATTGTTTGCATAAGTGAGTAGGATGACTTCATATGTGAATAGGATGTGTGCTGGTGTGTAATGTTGATTTAGGTGTATAAGTATTTTTGATAGTGTTCTATTGTTCATTGACAGCATGTATGAGTGAATCTACAGGTAAGTGATTAGATGTGTGTATACATCTATGAATCACTGAGTGGGTTTTTAGATACTTGTATTGCTGTAACAATGAATTCAAATATGATACTCTGTATTTTACAAAAAGTGATGAAAGATTTTACTAGTGTATGAAAAGGTGTATGTGATTGTCACGTGGATGATGTCATCAGTGATGTCATCAGTGATGTAATTTGAGATGTCATCAGTGATGTAACTGACCATGTCATGAATGATGTAATATGTGACATCATCAGCAGTGGATTGCGGGTGCGCAAAATATAGTTAGTACAACTAACTATATAGGAGCAATTTCAATGGTTTTGTATGAGTGAAATGTCCAGCTAACTATAACACCCCTAAAACTTATAGTTTTTTGAGTGAATTTTAAAGGTTTTTTAAATGCTAATTCCTAACTATATAAGGCCTGAAACCTATGGTTTTTTCAGTGAATTCCAAAGCTTTTTTAAATGCTAATTCCTAACTATATAAGGCCTGAAACCTATGGTTTTTTCAGTGAATTTGCAAGGTTTTTAAATGCTAATTCCTAACTATAGAAGGCCTGAAACCTATGTTTTTTTCAGTGAATTTCAAAGTTTTTTTTAATGCTAATTCCCAACTATATAAGACCTGAAAGCCCACCAGGAATCTCCAGTATGCGCCAGGGGACTGCATTGCAGAGAGGTGTAATGAAGCCACGCCCCTTTTTACATCTCTCTGCAACGCAGCCCCAGTGCATGTTTGAAGATGGGGAACTAATTCCCCTTGCATACTGGGGGCCCCTGGTGGCCAACTAGCCCACCTGTAACCTCCAGTATGCGCCAGGGTGCTGCATTGCAGAGGTGTAATGAGGCTATGCCCCTTGCTACACCTCTCTGCAACGCAGCCCCCTGGCGCGTTTGCAGAGGGGGAACTAATTCCCCTTGCATACTGGGGGTCCCTGGGTGCCAACTAGCCCACCAGGAGCCTCCAGTATGCGCCAGGGGGCTGCATTGCAGAGAGGTGTAATGAGGACACACCCTTTTTACACCTCTCTGCAACGCAGCCCCCGTGCATGTTTGAAGAGGGGGAACTAATTCCCCTTGCATACTGGGGGTCCCTGGGTGCCAACTAGCCCACCTGGAAGCTCCAGTATGCGCCAGGGGGCTGCATTGCACAGAGGTGTAATGAGGCTATGCCCCTTTTTACACCTCTCTGCAACGCAGGCCACTGGCACGTTTGCAGAGGGGGGACTAATTCCCCTTGCATACTGGGGGTCCCTGGGTCATATCTGCCCAAACGCCGATATTCCGAACGATTGAAAATGACTTTTCTTGAGAAACATTTGGATTTGGATTATCATGGCCTATACTTTGGAATTTTTGAAAGACTGACTTTGAGGATGCTATAAATAACTCAAGTCTGACTGAATTGTGTGGGTCAAATTGATACCTAGTCACTTTGAATAAGAATGTACTTACGTCTCGTCTAACATTTGGAAGAAATATCTAGTTATATGACAACAGGATACCGACATAACTTGAAGGAAATAAGAACGCCCTGAAGAAGTTCTGTTGTACAGAACGAAACGCGTCGGCTGGCTGTGGTACATAAACTTAAGGAAATTAAAAGCATTTGAATATACACCAAGATTCAGCGCTTCAATAAGGACTCTAAGTGATATGATTTGATTGGACTTATTGTGCAAGTGGTGCTTTGCCAAACTTTGGAATATTCTCCACTACTCTCTACTTCTCATTCTCTACTACTCCACTACTCTCTACTACTCTCTCTCTACTACTCACTCCCTACTACTCACTATCTACTACTCTCTACTACTCACTCTCTACTACTCTCTACTCTCTACTACTCACTCTCTACTACTCTCTCTCTACTACTCGCTCTTTACTACTCACTCTCTACTACTCTCTACTACTCACTCTCTACTTCTCACTCTCTACTACTCTCTACTACTCACTCTCTACTACTCTCTCTCTACTACTCTCTACTACTCACTCTCTACTACTCACTCTACTACTCACCCTCTACTACTCTCTACTACTCACTCTCTACTACTCTCTCTCTACTACTCTCTACTACTCACTCTACTACTCGCTCTCTACTACTCTCTACTATTCTTTCTCTCTGCTACTCACTCTCTACTACTCTCTACTACTCTCTACTACTCACTCTTTACTACTCTCTACTACTCACTCTCTACTGCTCTCTACTACTCACTCTACTACTTACTCTCTACTACTCTCTCCTACTCACTCTCTACTACTCACTCTCTACTACTCTCTACTACTCACTCTACTATTTACTCTACTACTCTCTACTACTCACTCTCTACTACTCTCTCTACTGCTCTCTACTACTCTCTACTCACTCTCTACTCTCTATTACTCACTCTCTACTCTCTACCTCTCTACCTCTCTCTACTTCTCTCTACCTCTCTACCTCTACCTCTCTACCTCTACACCTCTACCTCTCTACCTCTCTCTACACGCACACATATACAAATATATATATGCATATGCATTTATATATATGTATGTGTATATTACCTACTGGCGGTCGCCAGTAGGTATATATAGTTAGGATTTTTTTCCTATGGGATTTTTGAAAATTCTATGTCGAATAACTTTGGCGTTTGAGGACGGAATTGGCTGAAATTTTCAGGAAAATGGAACATTTTGTTTCTGAGCAGCCCCTGAAAATGTGGGGGGTTTTCGTCAAGGGGGGGCCGAGAAAAAAGGGGGGTCCCAAAACGCATTTTTCCCATGCAATTTTCCATAGGGCGGTTGGACTCACTTTTAGCTCGAACGGCTGAATGGATTTCCACGAAACTTGGCAAAATTGTAGATATTGTTTGCCCGATGTGCCTTTGCTAGGTCTCAATATATGTGCTCCAGTGGATTTTGATAAATTAACGTTCAAAAAAATATATATATCTGTAACAGCGCTCCGGTTAGTGCCCCTGTTCGCGTACCTGACGCGTAACGGAACTTCGCGAAGCGAAGCTGATTGTCTCTCCGGTGCCTGTCAACATTCTAAACAGTCCGGAGCGGCCGCCATCTTGTCTCTCGGTAGGATCGAGAGACAAGAGGTGAAGAAAAACGAAAGGGGAAATTAATGAAAGGGGGCAAGGTAGACCCCTCCTGACCCCCTAGGATTGATGAGGGGGCAATAAAAGTTCACGCGGGGTAAAAAATAAAAAAAAATAAAAATTTCCGTTTTTTCGCGGTAGAGGCGCGCCCCGGTTCGCGGACCGGGAAGCTAACCGATAGCGTAACGGGAGTCCGCCATCTTGTGTTTCGGATGAATTTAGACACAAAATGGAGGATAAAGAATGTTGGGAAAGGGTATAAGGGGGCACAGGAGACGTATCCTGACCCCCTAGGTTTTCTAAGGGTGGCTGAGGAGGCTCATATATGTCGAAAAAGAAAAAAAAATGCATTTTTCGCGAGGTTAGCTGCCGGTACGCGAACCGGGTAGCGAACCGGGAAGCGAACAAAAGTGAAAATTAGTGAAAAAAGGTACATTTTAAATTTTAAAAGAGTAATCATAGTTAAGGTAGCTCTGAAAAGAGCTTTTGGGTTCTGTGTAAGTTCTAGGTACTTATAAGTAGGTACCAATACATAGTCTTAAATTCAGGATGAAAATTCTGTTCCCCTCATCTGAGAAGTGAACTCCATCTCCTCTGTAGATATCTTGCATGTAGTAACGCAAGTTATTGTTGTAGATGGAGCCCATTCCATGGTCTCTCATGTAAACTGAAACAGACTTATTTACATGCTTCCTCGATTTCTCAATTTGTGGACAAAATTGGTTGGGCCACCTCCATTTCTGTCTTTGGCATATATTTGAATATACCAAGGCAGTTTGAGGAAAAAGTGCCATCAATTGCTCAAAGGTGTCCTTTAAAAGCATTTCCAGACCTACCCCAGTCAAAGTGCCCAAGTCATTTCCTCCACAGTGCACAATTAACAGGTCAGGTTTTGGCAAATGCAAAAAGGTTTTCACCAATGGTATCAATTGGTGACATCTTAATCCTCTGTGGCCAATCCAGTTGATTTCCACATTTTGTAAATTGAGGTTGTGTAAATTTCTGTTATCAGCATACCTTTGAGGCCAGTGAATGTAACTATGTCCAACAATCCAGACAGAAAACATGGTGAGAGGAGGTTCTGCTGCAGTCAGATGAAGTGTGGGTATGAAATGGCAGTTGAAACAGTAGAAGTTTGTAATGAAAAAAACTGTGGAGTTTCTGTGCTAATGATTCTGTAGCAGTGATTGGTGGATTTTGATTGCTGAAAACAGAAAGTTAGGGTGCATGGATGAGTTCTTTGAAAGATGTAATTTGAATGGTCAAGAAAAAATCATTTTATGAAAGATTGCACTGGATACGCAGGTGTACTGAGAGTTCAGAGTTCAATTGAAACATTGTTGTGTGAACTTGTAAACATGAGAGGTGTTTCAGGAGGTGGTTGCTATGGAAAAAAGGCAGAAAGGGCAGAGGGGGGAAGGGTGTTGATTTGAAAAAATTGAGGGAAGAGTTTTGATTGGGTGACATGAGAGATATGTGTGATGAATTACAGCATTTCTGTGCCTTTGTTGGTTGCAGCCTCTGGAGTGCATACCCTTTGCTCTGCTAAAGAAAAATTGGTGTGTGTCTGAGACTGTTTTCAAACTCAAAAAGTATTTGCTAAGGTGAGAAAAGATTCATTTAATTTAGATAGAGAATAGTATGCTTTAGGGAGAAAATTATGAAGAAAGTTGTGTATTTAAAATGTTGCTTTGTGTCAAGTGTTTTACAAATAGATTTTGTTTCTTTGAGTTACATAGCCATGTTAACAGTGACGCAAAAATGGTGCAAGGGCCTTAAAAATACGCTTTCATGTGTGTTAGGGCATTTTAAGTCACTTCCCCATGAATGTGGGTGAATAATTGGTTTACTTGATGTGTTTAAAAACGTTTCTTGAAGTCAATTAGGTTTCTTGATATGTACTGCTAGAGTTTCATAGGCTGCTTGGGGCATATTTACAAGGCCTTTGAGTCACTTTGATGTTATTTTCCCCATTTCAATTTAAGTCATTTCCCCGTGGTGCAAGGTCCTTGTAAATACGCCCCCATGTGTGCTTGGCAAATTTAGATTTTGTTTCTTTGAGTTACATGGCCATGTTAAAAGTGACGCAAAAATGGTGCAAGGCCCTTAAAAATACGCTTTCATGTGTGTTAGGGCATTTTAAGTCACTTCCCCATGAATGTGGGTGAATAATTGGTTTACTTGATGTGTTTAAAAACGTTTCTTGAAGTAAATTAGGTTTCTTGATATGTACTGCTAGAGTTTCATAGGCTGCTTGGGGCATATTTACAAGGCCTTTGAGTCACTTTGACGTTATTTTCCCCATTTTAATTTAAGTCATTTCCCCGTGGTGCAAGGTCCTTGTAAATATGCCCCCATGTGTGCTTGGCAAATTTAGATTTTGTTTCTTTGAGTTACATAGCCATGTTAAAAGTGACGCAAAAATGGTGCAAGGGCCTTAAAAATACGCTTTCATGTGTGTTAGGGCATTTTAAGTCACTTCCCCATGAATGTGGGTGAATAATTGGTTTACTTGATGTGTTTAAAAACGTTTCTTGAAGTCAATTAGGTTTCTTGATATGTACTGCTAGAGTTTCATAGGCTGCTTGGGGCATATTTACAAGGCCTTTGAGTCACTTTGATGTTATTTTCCCCATTTTAATTTAAGTCATTTCCCCGTGGTGCAAGGTCCTTGTAAATACGACCCATTGTGTGCTTGACAAATTTAAGTACTGACAGGGTGTGCTTCTACATAGGAGCTGTGTTGTGTTTTCAAATTATGACCAGAAAATCGTTTTTTTTTAAAAAGAAATGCTTTTCACATTTATAAGAAGGTCATAATGGTGTCTGCTTCTTTAAATAAATATTTTACTTTCCACCATGAATATGTGAGAATAATTTTCCTTGTTTGTCGGTTTAAAAACACGTTTCTTGAAGTCATTAAGGTTTCACAATATGTTCTGCAAGAGTTTCATAGTCACTATGATGATAATGATATACATTTAGAACTGTGCAGGAGGCATGGAGAAACTGAGGCTTCTGTAAGTGTCAAGGGAGGTGAGTAATGTACATTGCTCTGTTGCATACAGTCCTCATCTTCTGCGTACTCTTGGATATGCTAGACTACATCTGCACAATGAGATACCTAAGCTGAGGAAACACAGGTGATGTGATTGTGAATTGAGCATAAATATTTGCACGTTTTTTAATTATATCACCTGTGTTTTCTAACATTACGAATCACATTGTGCAGATGAGGTTTAGGTCTGTCCAGGGAGACAGAGGAGGTCTGGCCTTTGTTCAAGAGTGCAGTGGACATGACTCACTTCATTGGTAGGCCTGCACATGTATTATCCCCTCTGTACTCTTCAACAAGCCTAAATTTCATCTGCAACCCTGAGTAGGCCTCACCTCAAACAAACCTCTGGATAGGCCACACCTTATCGTCATCCTGAATCAATCATTTAAAATGTTAGGGGTACATTTATGATGGCTGTGCACCTCTTTCGTGCCGCTGTTGCGTCACTTTTGGGACGCAGCAGTGGTGCAAAAGATGCACCATGTTGCAAGATAGGCCTCACTTCATCTGCAACAAGATACCATCAGTTTAAACTGTATACATTTAGGAGTGTGTAGGGGGCATGGAGAAGCTGAATCTTCTGTAAGTGTCAAAATTGTTGCATACAGTGCTCACCTTCTGCGTACTCTTTGATATGCTAGACTACATCTGCACAATGAGATACCTAAGCAAAGGAAACACAAGTGATGTGATTGTGAAATGAGCAAAAGAAATTGCACGTTTTTCAATTACATCACCTGTGTTTCCTAACATTACGAATCACATTCTGCAGATCAGGTTTAGGCCTGTCCAGGGAGACAGAGGAGGTCTGGCCTTTGTTAAAGAGTGCAGTGGACATGACTCACTTCATTGGTAGGCATGCACATGTATTATCTCCTCTGTACTCTTCAACAAGCCTAAATTTCATCTGTAACCCTGAGTAGGCCTCACCTCAAACAAACCCCTGGATAGGCCACACCTTATCGGCATCCTGAACCAATCATTTAAAATGTTAGGGGCAGATTTATGATGGCCGTGTGCCTCTTTTGCGCCGCCGTTGTGTCACTTTTGTGACGCAGCGGCGGTGCAAAAGATGCACCATGTTGCAAGATAGGCCTCACTTTATCTGCAACAAGATACCGTCAGCTTAAAATGTATATATTTAGGACTGTGTAGGGGGCATGGAGAAGCTGAGGCTTCTGTAAGTGTCAAAGTTGTTGCATACAGTGCTCATCTTCTGCATACTGTTTGATATGCTAGACTACATCTGCACAATGAGATACCTAAGCTGAGGAAGCACAGGTGATGTGATTGTGAAATGAGCAAAAAAAATTGCATGTTTTTCAATTACATCACCTGTGTTTCCTAACATTACGAATCACATTGTGCAGATGAGGTTTAGGCCTGTCCAGGGAGACAGAGGAGGTCTGGCCTTTGTTCAAGAGTGCAGTGGACATGACTCACTTCATTGGTAGGCCTGCACATGTATTATGTCCTCTGTACTCTTCAACAAGCCTAAATTTCATCTGCAACCCTGAGTAGGCCTCACCTCAAACAAACCTGTGGATAGGCCACACCATATCGTCATCCTGAACCAATCATTTAAAATGTTAGGGGCAGATTTATGATGGCCGTGTGCCTCTTTTGCGCCACCGTTGCGTCACTTTTGTGACGCAGCAGCGGCGCAAAAGATGCGCTATGTTACGACATATTTACAACTTGATGCATCTAGGCAGATGCATCACGCTGTAAAGTCCTGTGCCACATGAAACCTGCGTCAGGTTTCATGTGGGCGTTTTGTTGCAGGGTGGGCGTTCACTTGCATGAAAGCCCTGTAAAACTAACACAGTGAAATTTACAAGATTTCACTGAGTCAGCTTTATGGCATTGCTGAATCAAATCCTTACGCCTGTTTGAAACAGGCATAAGGAGTGATGCACCATGCAATGTGTGGCTTACCACTGTATATTTCAGTAGTCATGTCGCGCTTGCGACGTGATTTCTGCAATGCGCCGCTTTTGCGGCACAGATGCGTGACGCATCTGTGCTGTTTTTGCTCCATGGTTCTCCGCATTGTAAATGCGGCACATCATGGGTAGCAGAGCAGCGGCGCACGTTCACTGGTGCATCCCTGAGGATGCGCCAGTTAACATAAATCTGCCCCTTTACATTTAAGTATGAGCAGGGGACACAGAGTTGGTGAGGCTTATCCAAGGTTAAGAAGAGATGAGTCCTGTTCACTGAAAACTTGGACATAGGCCTCACCTCCTCAGCATCGCTGGACATGGTTAAATAATATCTGCAAAATGTTACTCTTGTTACACAATTTTACTATTATAGTCTCTGAGATTTGTCTCTTACTCTGCAACATCTCATTGTTGTTCTCTTTCTTTAAAGATAACGACAACATCAAGCATGAGTGATAATGAGCAATCTGTTGATCTCGATCTTATCATTGAACTTGTCATTGAAACATCAGTGGAAGTAGATCCCTTGGATGATTTAAATCCTGTGGATGATGAAGAATATGATGAGGATGCCGATTTGTCAGAATTGTATGACATAGGGTGGGAAGCTGACCTGCTCGAGCCTATGGAACTATAAAGACTTATTTTTAAAAGTTACTGGAAATGAAAAGTAACCATGTTAACCGTTTCATTTAAAATTAAATACAACTTCAAAAACAGCTTGTGTGAAGTGTCTTTAATAAAATAGTGAAATATGCTAATAAAATTAGTTCAGATTCACATATAAAAGAGCAAAGGTCAAATGTAGAAGCATTCCATTTCTTTGCTACTATTTGTGAGTTTTAAATTTGCCAATGCACAAAAAATTATTGTATGTAGAATTGACAAGTAGTGTGTTAATTTTTTGACGACTGTTATTGATTTACTGTTTGGTAATAGTGTTTAATAAAAATTTTTATTATATTTTACCACAGATTCAACTGCAGATCATTTCAAAATTACACAATGCCTTCGAAGCAAAGAAGGAGAAAGGCTACAAAACGTCAAAGACAGCAGCTTACTACATGCTTGCAGCAGTCCTCTACAATAAAAACTTGTCAAGTCACCAAAAAAGCTCCAGGTAAGAGAACGAAATCTTTCCTAAGAAACATTTCCAGAAAAAAAAGTATCACTACAGAACATGTTTTAGTACAGAAAAAGAGAGCCAATTTAAACGGAAAGGAAAGGCCACTCAAAAATGTTACTGCTAGAGCAGGAGATAACTCTGTGCATGGTAGTAGAAGGAAAAATCAGTTTAGGGACATTCGTATACGAATGTTCCGCAACAGGATAATTGGCAATTTGCTAAAAAATATTAAGAAACGTCAACAGAAAGTGGCTTTTTATAAGAGAAAGAGAAACATTGAGAAAATTATTGATCAGGCATTCGAAATTAAGCGAAAGTTATTTATTTTGATAATCAATAGAATTAGGAAACTAAACAAGGTAATTTATGATTTCAAAACAAATAGTAGATGGAAGAGAACAGTTAATCGTAGTAAATTTTGTGAAGTTTTTTCAGGAGAATGGATGCATAGTTCAAGTTGTGAGGCATTTTTAATGAGGAGAGTTATTTCCAGGATAATGATTTGGTGCATGCAGTTGACACCAGTGGTCGAGCATATGAGGTGAAAGATGGTTGTCCGGTTGAAAAAGAAAAACTTGTGTCAACAGAGGCAAAGGGGTGTTAGGTAATGAGGTTTTAGGAAGACGTCCTAAGGGACCAGTGTACACCTGGAAGTGTAGTAGTATTTGCAGTGTGCGACAGGATTCCATCAATTTGCTTTGTGATTTTGTACAGACATTTAATAAGAAAACTTTAAAACAGAAAATGAAGTTGTTGCAAGAATTAGATCCTTGCAGAGTGAGAGAAGTGACAGGTTTGCATGGTCATTCACTGGCTTGTCTTTCCAGGAGAGTATGCCAGAGTGTTTTTCATCATTTCAGGATGCTAGCAGTGCATCATAATAAAGTGAGGAAATTAGTTAGAATGTTGTATTATGCTAAGAGTCCAGAAATTATGCTTAAACAATTATGCACTGCTCTTTTGCATGGTTCTGAAGTAGATGTGAAGAATATTTGTGAAGAAAGTGAGTTTTGTTACTTTGCAAGTAAAGAGAAGAATGTTGAAATTGACCCAGAAGAAGAAGGTAATGTGGAAGAGAGTGTACAGGTTTCCAGTACAGATTATTTTCAGAAGGAAATTGCCACGTTTCAGGTGAAATCAAGTGAGAGGCCTAATTTCACTTGTGTGTGTTGTCGACGCACTTATTATAAGAATCAGACTAAGTTAGTGGATTTATATGCAAAAAGTAAAAGGGAAAATAATAGTGAATGGAAGGATTTCGCAACATACTTGATGGTAGAAAATTGTTTTGATTTGGGATCGGATCAACGTGTGTGTACTTATTGTTGTAACAAATTAAATCAAAACCAGATGCCTGCTAGAGCGGTTCATAATAATCTGGAATTGGTTGACATTCCTTCTGAATTGAAGGATTTAAATACTTATGAATCTATTTTGATTCAAAGTGTCCATCCCTTTCAGGCTATTGTACGAATGGAGCCAAAGACAGGGAAATTGCCTCCATCAGATTTACAGAGAGGATTAAAGGGAAGAGTTGTTTATTTGCCTCTAGATTTGAAGAAAAACATTAATACAATTGGAGTAGAGAAAGTGGAAGAGGAACCTCTGGTTATCTTAGTTAACGGGGTTCCGACAAAAGAGTAAAAAAATCTGGCAAGATTTAGTGTATGTTAGGAAAGTCAAAAAGGCAACATTGTATTTGATGAAAAACAATCAGCACTACAAGAATGTATGTGTTGCAGAAGAGGAAGTAAGTGAAGAAGAGGACAGCGATTTGTGTGCTGGACAAATTGAGAAAGTAGAAGCCTCTAAAAATAAAGAAATATATGAACATTATAGTGTTCATCCTTTGCATTCCAAGGAAGTCATGGGGAATGCTATTGAGTTGTTTCAAATGAAACAAGCCAAAGGGAGTCCCATTAGTGTTTGGGAGGAAAGTTTGGAAGCTCGGTGTTTCCCACAGCTATTTCCAACAGGTCAAGGAGGAAGATATGATGAGCGACCTCATCAAATTCCTGCTTCTGAATACCGGACTTCACGATTGTATGCAGAAGATCCTAGGTTTCGTCAATGCATTCCCTATTTGTTTCATCTACTGTTTGAAAGTGATCTGTCTGGACTGTCATATGCAGTGAACCACATTTTGAAAAGTGGTGTACAGATGCAAAATATCTCGGCAAGGGACTTTATGGATAAAGTCAATGTGCAAGACAGTATTTTGGATTCTCACCTGATTAATCTCATGGCGTGTCAGCGTGGTACTAATGAGTACTGGTACCGTCGTCATGGTGATTTAAAATGTATGCTGAGGAACTTAGGAACTCCCACATGGTTCCTCACTCTCAGCTGTGCCGAGTATGGCTGGGAAGACTTACTTGAATTTCTACGAGAGTCAAATGGAAACATTGAAAATATCGAATTCAAGACACCCGGAGAACTGTGGTCTTTGGATTCAGTGAATGTATGCAGGTACTTCAATCATAGATTTGAAGCTATGATGTCTTTCATCATGAACAAGAAAAATCCACCTCTTGGAGAGGTGTTGGATTTCTTCTGGAGAAAGAAGTACCAAGCAAGAGGTGCTCCTCATATACATATGCTGCTATGGATCAAAGATGCACCCAAATTTGGAACAGATCCAGATGACTTAGTGATGAGTTTCATAGAACAGTATTCTACATGTGCTGTTCCAAAGACAAAGGAAGACAAAAGCCTAAGAGAACAAGTTTTACGCTTCCAAAGCCATCGTTGTGGAAAGTACTGTCGTCGTAAATTCAGAAACAAGGACAAGTTCTACACAAAATGTCGTTTCGGCTTTCCACGACCGGTGATTTCTAAAGGAAGAGTGAACAGTTTGATGTCTTCGCTGCGACATAATGTGACGAGGAAATCACCCAAAAATACATACAATTTGAAAAGGAACGAAGAGTCCAAGTACATCAACGACTACAACCCAGTGATTTTGTCCATGTGGAATGCTAACATGGATATACAGTTTGTGGCTGATAACTGTATGGCTGTGGCTCGGTATGTGACATCTTACATCACCAAAAAAGAAAAGACAGAATTGAAGGATATGTGGGAGGACATTTCCCATGAAAAGAGCCTCAGTAAGAAGTTGTACAGTTTCAGTCTGAAGATGTTGTCGCATCGAGAAATTGGAGCTTACGAATGTTATGACCGGTTATCTTCAGCAAGTCTGTATGCCAAATCTAGGAGTATCATTTGGGCGAGTCTTGGTCTTGCTGCAACGCGTAATCGAGTTCTGAAACCTGTGCGGGAAATTGAGTATTTGGCGAAAAAGGAGCCAAACAGTACCGATATTTTGAAGACCAACATGTTGGATACATATTATCCAAATAGAAGCAGTCACCTCGAGAATGTTTGTCTGTATGAGGTTCTACAAAATTACATATTCAAGAGGAACATCAAAGAAGATATTGATAAAGGAGTGTATGCTGTAATTGGAAGTGAGGGATGTCTGGTCAAGCAAAGAAAATGCCAATTGGTAAACCATAGAAAATTGAGTGGCGAATCTCCTGAAAGAAAAGAGTTTTTCTATTTAGCTCTTTTACAACTTTTCAAGCCTTGGCGTGCAGAAGAGGAACTGCTTGGAGATTTCCTCTGTTACAAAGACTCTTTCAATGCCGCCAAGGAGACCATAGAATGTCCTGTTTTCCCCAAATATCTAGAAATGTTGAATGCGGAAATCGAGCAGGAAGCAACGATTGCAGCCGAGATTGCTAGAGACAGTTCTCAGGACAGTCAGAGTTCTGTTTCATTGAGTCAGGATCCACTAGGAGGACCAGTTATCGAAAATGAAGCTGCCACTGCCATGATTGAAGTGGAAAGAGCCATGGCACATGCTCAGGAGGATGCGGTTAACTTAGAAGACTTGGAAAGACAACTCAACGTTGAGCAGAGGAAAATATATGATGAAGTTACCAACCAAATTGATCATTGATTAAGTCATGAGAAGAAAGAGTGCTCATGTACGTCATTGAAGTCTGTCCGACTGTACGTGAGTGGAGAAGCGGGAACTGGAAAAAGCTTCCTCATTAAAGCAATTTCATGTTATTTGCAGAAAAGGACTGAGTCATCGCTGTCTTGTGTTGTCACCGCTCCAACTGGACTGGCAGCACATAACATTAAAGGTATTACTTTGCATCGTCTACTGATGCTGCCAGTGGAGCATGATAACAAATTACAATACCACAAGTTATCTGGAGATGCTTGTTGTGAAGTTTCCAGAGTCTTGAGGAAAATGAAACTTCTTATCATTGACGAAGTAAGCATGGTTTCCAATGTCATGCTTGCCTTTGTGCATTTGAGAATGCAAGAATTTCTCAAAACAGAGTATGATGTGTTATTTGGTGGCAAACACATCATTGTTTTCGGTGATCTTCTGCAGCTGACACCAGTGAAAGGACAATCAGTTTTTAAACTACTTACGCATGAAGATACCAGGAAGTGCCTAGGGAGCATTGGCAATGTTAATATATGGTTAAACTTCAATTATGCTGAACTGCGTGAAAATATGCGTCAAGCGAAGGATGAAGATTATAAGAATATTCTACAAGATGTTAGAATCGGAAAAGTGACCGAGCATGGGAACGAAGCTTTACATGCACGATTACTGTCAAATTTGTATCCAGAAGAAGACGTTGTGCCAGAGAATATTTTTCGGAAAATTACTGAGAAGAAATCTGGAATATGTTTGATGCCAACTCTTGCAGAATGTGCCATCTTCAACAACAAAATGTAGAATTTAGAAAACCAAGAGATTGTGAAACTGGAAGCTATTGACAGAATAGAGCATATGGGAGCAACAATTATTTTGTCTGAGAATTTGAAATCTAAATTGGATTCATTAGAGAAGACTATATCTAAAACTGCTGGTTTTGAAAAGACTCTGAATGTGTGCTTAAATTGCCGTATCATTTTGAGAAGGAATTTACATGTTGAAAGAGGTCTGGTAAATGGATCAATGGGTAATGTTGTTGATTTTGAGAAATACAGAAATAGAGATGGAATTGAATTTTTAAAAATTAAATTTGATGGCATTGAGGGAGTACAGCTAATTGGTAGTTGCTCTGCTAGGTTTTTGCTTGTAAAAGACTTATATGTTCGCCGTAAGCAGTTTCCTGTTTGCTTGGCATATGCGGTGACAATCCATAAATCGCAAGGTTTAAGTTTAGACAGTGCATTGGTGAATATTGGCAGTTCAGTGTTCAAGGAGGGTATGGCATATGTGGCATTGTCACGAGTCAGAACTTTATCGGGATTGTACTTGATTGAGTGTGATGTCACAAACATTTGTGGGGATCTAGATTGTGTTAAGGAATACAATAGGTTAAGAAGAGAGTATGCGCCACATTTGCCTCAATGTCCTTTGTTTGAGAAACGTGTGGTAGGCCGGAAACGAAGAAATGTGACCAATAGTAGAGAGGTTGTAGCAAAAAGACGAAAAGTCGATGAACCTGAAATTATAAGCAGAAAGAAAAAGGATTCTGTTGAAGATATTGTTAGTTTTCAATTTGAAAATAGTTCTGGTGTCAACTGCTATGCTAATGTAGTGGTTAATGTTGTCTTTTCTCTACAAACTTGAAAAGAACAGATTGTGATCAATTCGGATCAAAGTTTTTGCTGCTTGTTGAATTCTGTGTTAGAGAAATGTAGCACTGATAGAACAAAAATAGAAAGTGTGTCTGAAATTCGAAATCTGTTAGACAAATGTTCAGGTCAAACGCAATTCTCTCAAAATATTCAGCAAGATTGTCAGGAGTTTTTAATGTATATGCTTGATGTATTGCAAGATGAAGGTGTAGATGTAGATCATCTGTTTGGCCTTTCTTATCAATGGCAGCATGACTGCGGGAACTGTAGGGTATCAAGTACTACTTATGTAGACTCAGAAAGATTTATATATTTAACTTTGCCAGACAGTAAATCAGTGTCCTTTAATAAGCTAGTAAAAGCAGCCGATCAAAACATGGAGTGTAGCCAATGTAAGTCTGCAATGCTGTCCACATTATTTATACGAACATATGGCCAGTATGTCATTTTAATGTTCCAACGATGTAGGCCTGATGGAACAAAATTGACAACTTTAATTAAAAATGTTGTGGCTTCGCAGTTGTCAATATCAGGAAGGACTTTTGTAACTGCAGCAATTATATATCATGACGGTCCTTCAACAACATCAGGACATTACACAGCTTATTTGAAGTCTGGAAACGGCTGGTCATTCTGCAATGATTCTGTTTTAACTTTCAAAAAAAGATTGCCTTTTGACCTTAAAAATTCTTACCTGGTGTTTTTACAACCAAAATTTTAGGGTAGGAATCTCGGGATTTGCTCTGAGGAATTTCAAGAGGTTCTAATGGCTCCTACACTATTTGGCCTTGAGGATAAGTGTAGTACAGAGTCAAAAGTTATTTTTGAGTTTTAAGTAGTTCCTGGAAAAAAAAGAAGGTTTTCTTACAGAAAGTGGTGGGCACGGATTAGTTAAAGGACAACAGAGTATTTCCCAAAGCAAACGGTGTTCTTACCATAACACTTGACGTCATGGAAAAATAACTGCACTTTGAATGAGTTCAGAAAAACTGTTTCTTTTAATAAGCTAATTCAAGCAGCCAATCAAAACATGGAGTAGAGGTAATGTAAGTCTGCAATGCTGTCCACATTATTTGTACAAACTTTTGGTTATAATGTCATTTTAAAATTCCAACTATATAAACCTGATGAAAGTAAGTCTTCAACTTTAATTACAAATGTTATGGCTACACAGTCGTTGATTTTAGGAAGAACATTTGTAACTGCAGCTATTATATGACATGATGGTCCTTTGACAACATCCGCTTATTACACAGCTTATTTAAAATTTAAAAAAAACTGATGTTTCGGAAATGATTCACATTTGACTATGAAACAATGTTGCCTTTTGACTTAAAAATATTCTTACTTTCTGTTTTCAGAAGAGAGAATTTTGGGTAGGTAACTGGCCTATAATGATTCTAGGAGTTGATATAATTTTATGTACTGTTTTCAATTGCTTTGTGATTAAAAGTGATGTAGAGAATTAAATAATTGTAGTAGTCATAGAGGTAGTGTAAGTGTGCCTCATAGTAAGCAGTATCAATGTCATAGGAAATGTGGAACATGAGTGAGCAAGAAGGGTGAGATATTACTAGTACAGGATTGTGAAAGTGATCTTGAACGTTTTCTTTCTGAAAGTTGCGGAAAAAGAAAATGACGGGATTTGCTTAGAAGAATTCCAAGAGTTATAAATGGCTCTTACACGATTTGGCTTTGAGGAAAAGTGCGGTAGAGAGCGAGAAGTCATTTATTGTATGTAACATATTTGTCAAAACGATGGAGCTTTTCTTTCAGAAAGTGGCGGGCTGAAAATAATAACAGCACAACAGAGTATAAGCTGTTCATAGGACATCCTTCGACGTCATGGAAAGTAAGTTACTTTTAAGGAGTTCTGATTTCTGATTGGTTATGTTATATGGGTTTTTTAAACACAATCATTTTGATTGTGTTTTTTTTTCCCCGCTGTTATATGATGAATACCTTCAACTCACTGTTTTTAGTGAAATTTGATATATTCTGAGAACAGCAAAAATAAACCATTTAACATGTATAATTAATTCTGTACTTTGTATAGTTAATTTTAATTTGTACTCATCTTATCTCATGCTCACTCATCTTTTACTACCTTCTATCAATCCTCCTTACATACTCACATTGCCTTTTGTTTTATTCTCTTTCACCCTTGCTCTCTAACTCCACTTATCGTTCAACCTTTGTTTCCCTAATCCAACTCTGCTTTTTTCTTTTCTCCCTTGCACCATTTTCCAGCTTTTAGACCTTCTGATTCGCTTGTCTTTTCCATCTTTCCTCCCTTTGTTTTCTAAATTAAATATTTTTGGGTTCTCCTTTTTTGGTGCAATCAGTTAGTATAACTCACCCTCACTCATTTATCTTTCTTTGTTGCCTCACTCAGTCTATATCTGACACTCTTTCCTTCACTTCCTCTGTCTCCTTTCTCCCTCACTCTCTTTTCCTTATTCACCCTTTCCTTATATAGTTTACCTTACTCACTTTCTTTTAGTAGCTTACACAACTTCAATTTAGTTTTCTCTTCTATCCTTCTTTTCTGTCACTGAAAGTATCTTCCTTTTTTTTCTTTTAGTAATTTACTCTATTACAATTTCTTTTGTCTCTGACTGTCTATCACCGTTTCTTTCTCTTTTTTTTCTGCATGTTTATCTCTAACTTTATTTCTTTGTAAAATTGGATGATTGTCAATCTTTTCCCTTTTCTTTTCTAATTTTTAAATACATGTTTTAATATTTTTCAAATTTTTGTTGTTTCTTTCACAGATTGAAAGTATAAAAATAACAAGTGACTAAGTTAACGACAATTATAAGGTAAGTGTCTTGTACTCTTTTCGTTACATTTCTATCACATTTAACTTCTATTAGTTCCACTGCTTCATTTCTTTAACCATCAGTTTCCTTTTGCTACTTCCCTCATTCCTTTTTCTATTACTTACTTACTCTACTCCTTCCACTCCTTTTCTCAGTCCCTCTGTTCTCATAGTTCCTCACTCCTGTTCACTCACTCCGTCTCTATTACTCTCACTATCTCTGACTCATCACTCTTTCACTACTTGTTCATTATGCTTTCTCCCTGTAGTTCAAGCACACTAAGGGGCATATTATCAACACAGGCGATAAAATTATTGCTGCTTTTATCGGCAGAAAACTGCCACAAAGGCGGCTTTAGCGGCAGTTTTCTGCCGCAAAAGCGGCTTTAGCGGCAGTTTTCTGCCGATAAAAGCAGCAATAATTTTATCGCCTGTGTTGATAATATGCCCCTATGTTATTTACATTTCTTTGCTGTTTCAATCATTCCTTTTCTGTCACTTCTTCTTTTCTGCTTTCTGTTTTTTCTCTCTGTTATTCCACATGTTTTAACCTTAGTCACTATCATACATCTTGTTTTATTCCTATTTACTTTCGCTCACTGTTTTCTTACCGCTTTCCCTCAGGATTGTTCTTTTAGTCCGGTTCTATCCCTACCTCTCATTCCACATCCTTTACTGTTTTTCTTCTTAATTTGAACATTCACTCACATTCCCTAAGAAACTCTTGTTTATTATTCTTCTACTCTCCTTTTTTTCTTTCACTTCCTTATCTATTTTGTTTTTCACAATTATACCCTCTTCCATCTTTTCTTCGGTAAATAATCTATTAAACAGTATCTCTGTGTTACTCCCTCTAGCTGTCTTTCTTTTAACATTACTCTCTGTTTCCTTCCCTTATACTTACTCTTCTTTTTTTTTATTTTTTTATTCTGGTTCGCTTCCGGTTCGCGTACCGGAGCGCGAACCGGGAAGCGAATCAAAAGAAATAGAGGTTGCCAGAGTGCTAAACATTCTAGCAATTTTTTATAAAGGGGAGGTAGTTCTGAAAAGAAGTTTTTTTTAAATTATTTTAGTTGTTTTATATTTTTTTTATTATTTTTCTGAACATTTTTTTACTTTTTTTGTATTTTTTGAACGATTTTATATTTGTTTTGTTTTTTTGGGGGGGGAACGAAAATGATTCATTATAAAGGGCTCAACAGGAGCAACAAAAAAAAAGATAATTGATTTTCTGGGGCGTTTTGGACATTTATGATTGTCAATAGCTGTGTTGATTAAATTTATGCTACTCTCCCTGTAGCAAATCAATTGGCCGCACAAAATACACACTTGCTTCACGTTCCCAAACTTCAGCTGGATATTTGGGACCGTCTCCCTCGCCTCTGGTCCCGTCACTGCCTCTTGATTTGATGTACTGGCCACAGGACGGGGGTTATCCTGCAGGTCACGTACCTGCGCAGCACTATAATTTATAGGGTGCCACCTATCCATATGGCGATGCATGGTGTAATTGCCATAGCTGTATTTCTTATCAGTCCCTCTGGACAGATCTTTTTTGCAGATAAGACAGGTAACATAGCGGGCATTTACTTTTTTTTGGCCCCGGGGATATTTGAAAAATTGCCAGATGTAATTTTCCTTGACATGGGACCTCCTAGGCTCTTCAGGCAAAAACTGCCTCTCTTGCTCCTCTTCCTCTTCTTCCTCTTCTTCCTCCTCTTGCTGAAGGATAACCTGAGGAGGTGGTCCTCTCTTCCTAGGAGGTGGTGGTGGTGGTGGGGGTGCACCAGCTGCAGCTACTACTGAAGCCATTTTTAGTAAGCAAAATAGGTCTTACTCTCACAAAGTTGAAAGTCGGAGTGAGAAAAAAGGTGGGGGCTTTCATCATTTTGGAAAAAAAATAGTTCGAAACCAATGAAAAGTGTTATTTTTAGGTCACATGACCTAGCCTTACATCATTAGGAAACCAAAAGTGAAATGAACCAATGAAAAGTTTTATTAACAAGTCACATGACCTGTTACGCTTACGTTACGCGCTGCGCGCCGCGCCCCGGATCGCTTCTGGGGAGCTGCGCTTGGCGCCTCGGTTTGTGCTCCGGAGCAGTTCCGGGTGCGCTAACGCGGCGCGTCATAAGACGCATTACGCGAGAACGCCATACGTCGCGCTTACGCGACGCGTCACGATGTTGTTTTCTAACGCGGCAGTTGCGCAAACGGAACGTTTACCGGTTCATAGACCGGGTCGCGGCACCAAATTGAGCTAACGGGAAGCTACCCGGTTCGCGGACCGGGAGCAAAAATAAAAAAAATAATAACAAAAAAAAATAACAAAAAAATTGTACTAAAAACATATAAAATATATTTTTCGATTTAAAGAAGAATACATTTTAAAGCCTTTGATATTTGCTATTAAAAAAACATTGAAATTCACTGAAAAAACCATAGGTTATACACCATATATAGTTAGGAATTAGCATTTACAAAACCTTGAAAATTCACTGAAAAAACCATAGGTTATAGATCATACATAGTTAGGAATTAGCATTTACAAAACCTTATTTTACTCACACAAAACCATTGAAATTCGCATATATAGTTAGTTGTACTAACTATATATCGAGCACCCGCAATCCACTGCTGATCGTGTCACATATTACATCATTCATGACATGGTCAGTGACATCACTGATGACATCACTGATGACATCGTAAATGACATCACTGATGACATCACTGATGACATCTCAAATGACATCACTGATGACATCACTGATGACATCTCAGTTGACATTACTGATCACATCACTGATGACATCATTCATGTGATAATACGATGAACCTCTTCAGACTCTAATATAACCTTAGATACACTCAGTGTAAACATACACTCACAGACTGTCACTCATCCATGGAGTTACTCACACACCTAGTCAGTCATGCAAAGAATCAATCACACCTCCATTTCCTCAACTATACAGTTATACACACCTTACTTATTCAAAAATATACTAACACATATTTACTCTCTTATACAATCCCTGATACAAGTTCACAATGATCCGTACAGCCACTCACACATTCACTGGCTCTTATGCACAGTTATTTATATATGTCAACTCTCACATGTACTGTGTTTTACATATGTACTTACTTTGACATGTAGCACTGAGATATCCATTCACTCACCAATACACTCATGCACACAGTCAACCGCCCATACAGCTGTTTCCACATGCACTTTTGAACCCATACATCTAGTGAATCAACTGCTCACACATCTATGCACAGAGTCATACACCTCCCAGCCACCCACACACACACTCAGTCTCCCATACAAATACTTGGGCAACCAATCAATAACCCATATAGTTACTCATATAGCTACTGATCAACACATGCAGCAGTTTACATAACAACAGACATAATGATGCACAAATTAAGACAGTTTAGTCACTAACCCATGCACTCAGTGGGACACATTTAATCACTCACTCATACAGTCAGTCATGCACCTACTAAATCCTTCATCCAGACACTTATACATCCACTCATTCTTCAATATGTAAGACATATTTTAACTTCACAGAAACATACAGTCACTGGATGTTGTCATCAGTGATGTCATCAGTGATGTCATTTGAGATGTCATCAGTGATGTCACTGACCATGTCATGAATGATGTAATATGTGACATGATCAGCAGTGGATTGCGGGTGCGCGATATATAGTTAGTACAACTAACCATATATGCGAATTTCAATGGTTTTGTGTGAGTAAAATAAGGTTTTGTAAATGCTAATTCCTAACTATATATGGTCTATAACCTATGGTTTTTTTCAGTGAATATATATATATACATACATATATAAACATATATAATCTGCATATCTATATAAATACAAATATAAATGCATGAATACATATACATATATGCATACATATGCATGTTATTTACATGAAGGTTTTAAAAACACTAATAAAAGCAAAGCTAAAAAGCCACCTCATTACAAACAGAATGGCTTTAACTTAAACGAGGGCGAGATCTATTGCATTTTCAATGCTTGTTTACTTTGGTTCCATCAAGAAGGCATTCAGATGTGTCACATATTTGCCATAAATTCTGAATATTAGCACTCTAGTTGCTCATTAGATCACTGTAGTAAAGCTACTGCTCACCAGGGAAGTCTGCTGCTGGTGTTCAAAGTGCATGTTTCAGTGTGCATGTCAGAATTTTTTTAATGAAATAGAAGAGGATTTGAGAAGTCAATCAAAATGTGCCCTATTTTTTCTTTCTGAAGCACCAATCATACTTTCTATGGCACAATGAGCCCCCTCATTTTGTTCCTTTTTAAATTAAATGCTTTCAGACCTACCACTTCATTCCAATCAAGATGGCTTCTGGTGTGCCATACTTTTATCATAAGTAAGACTGTTGGCGCTCTAGTTGTTCTTTAGAACACTCTGGGACATTCTGTCTTTGGGCTATACTTGGGCTACATCTGGTTGATATTTGGGCTACATTTGGGCTCTTTTGTCTCTGGTGGCCATCTTGGGAGACTGCATGTCAGAACTTTTTTAATGAAATAGAGGAGGATTTGAGAAGTCACTCAAAATGTGCCCTCATTTTTCTTTCTGCAGCACTTATCATACTTTCTATGGCAAAATACACCCCCTCATTTTGTTCCTTTTTAAATTAAATGTTTTCTGACTTACCACTTCATTCCAATCAAGATGGCTTCTGGTGTGCCATACTTTTGTCATACGTAAGACTGTTAGTGCTCTAGTTGTTCTTTAGAACACTCTGGGACATTCTGTCATTGGGCTATACTTTGGCTACATCTGGGTGATATTTGGGCTCTTTTGTCTCTGGTGGCCATCTTGGGAGACTGTATGTCAGAATTTTTTTAATGAAATAGAAGAGGATTTGAGAAGTCACTCAAAATGTGCCCTAATTTTTCTTTCTGAAGCACTAATCATACTTTCGATGGCAAAATGAACCTCCCCATGTTGTTCCTTTTAAATTAAATGTTTTCAGACTTACCACTTCATTCCTATCAAGATGGCTTCTGGTATGCCATACTTTTGTCATAAGTAAGACTGTTAGTGCTCTAGTTGTTCTTTAGAACACTCTGGGACATTCTGTCATTGGGCTATACTTGGGCTACATCTGGGTGATATTTGGGCTACATTTGGTCTATTTTGTCTATGGTGGCCATCTTGGGAGACTGCATGTCAGAATTTTTTAATGAAATGGGAGAGGATTTGAGAAGTCACTCAAAATGTGCCCTAATTTTTCTTTCTGTAGCACTAATCATACCATCAACAAATGATTTATAATGTAAATAATAACTACAATGCTTTTTAATGAGGTGCTATCATGTATATTGGTCCCAAGATGGCTGCCAACACTTCTTGGATGAAGTGCTGACAAGGCAATCAGATCTCACGAATAGATTTGTGGTTAGGCTCCGCCCAGATATATATGTGTTTTTGAAGTTAATTTTCATAAAAACCACTGTAGCAATTTTCACCAAATATAGAAAAGGCACTTCTGGGTACCAGTGCCTACAATTTTGCAAAGTTTGGTGTAATTCCATTCAGCGGGTCGGGCTGTAGCCTTGTCTATTCGTCCTATGGAAATTAACATGGGGAAAATACGTTTTGGGACCCCCCTTTTTTCTCGGCCCCCGCATGACAAATCCCCCTGAAACTTCCAGGGAAGACGCGGAGCAGAGCTGGCCTAAATTTTGGAAAATTACATGCAAATTCCTCAACCGGCGCCAAAGTTATTCCCAATAAAATGTTGCGCATTTCCTATGGTAGCTAGGTCCTAACTATATAAACCTACTGGCTATCGCCAGTAGGTAATATATATATATATATATATATATATCAACACAGTGACAGGAACCCCAATTTGAAGACAGCCACAAGAGGATGAAATTAAACATTCGGTTTAATGTAGGCTTGCATGGCAGCTATTCACAACAGCATGTAACTTCATTTCATAAGTCCTCGCCAAACGCGTTTCGAGAGCCTCCTGCTCTCTTCTTCAGTGGCTTGTGTTGAATGAAAACAGCGCCTGTGCCGGTGCACAGTTTAAATTAATCACCTGCTTCCAAGAGGGGGCGTGGCCGACACCACGACCTTCTGGAATTTGTAGTTCAAAAAGGTGTCCCATGTGGGCTCACTGTTTTTTTAGTAACACCAAAATTATTTCCCAAGTGGGCTGAAGTTGCCAAACAGTCCGAGTGCTGCCCTGCTTTGCAGCCACACTGTGCACCCAAGCGAGTGTCTCCCTGCAAAGACACCAGCTCGGAACCTCTTCCTTGCTCGAGAAAGACTCCCACTGGAGCCTGCTCAGGACCCACAGCTGTAGTGGTGAGCTGTCTTCGCGACCGGGAAGCAGCCGCCTATAAATCAACACAGTGACAGGAACCCCAATTTGAAGACAGCCACAAGAGGATGAAATTAAACATTCGGTTTAATGTAGGCTTGCATGGCAGCTATTCACAACAGCATGTAACTTCATTTCATAAGTCCTCGCCAAACGCGTTTCGAGAGCCTCCTGCTCTCTTCTTCAGTGGCTTGTGTTGAATGAAAACAGCGCCTGTGCCGGTGCACAGTTTAAATTAATCACCTGCTTCCAAGAGGGGGCGTGGCCGACACCACGACCTTCTGGAATTTGTAGTTCAAAAAGGTGTCCCATGTGGGCTCACTGTAATTTTAGTAACACCAAAATTATTTCCCAAGTGGGCTGAAGTTGCCAAACAGTCCGAGTGCTGCCCTGCTTTGCAGCCACACTGTGCACCCAAGCGAGTGTCTCCCTGCAAAGACACCAGCTCGGAACCTCTTCCTTGCTCGAGAAAGACTCCCACTGGAGCCTGCTCAGGACCCACAGCTGTAGTGGTGAGCTGTCTTCGCGACCGGGAATCAGCCGCCTATAAATCAACACAGTGACAGGAACCCCAATTTGAAGACAGCCACAAGAGGATGAAATTAAACATTCGGTTTAATGTAGGCTTGCATGGCAGCTATTCACAACAGCATGTAACTTCATTTCATAAGTCCTCGCCAAACGCGTTTCGAGAGCCTCCTGCTCTCTTCTTCAGTGGCTTGTGTTGAATGAAAACAGCGCCTGTGCCGGTGCACAGTTTAAATTAATCACCTGCTTCCAAGAGGGGGCGTGGCCGACACCACGACCTTCTGGAATTTGTAGTTCAAAAAGGTGTCCCATGTGGGCACACTGTTTTTTTAGTAACACCAACATTTTTTCCCAAGTGGGCTGAAGTTGCCAAGCAGTCCGAGTGCTGCCCTGCTTTGCAGCCACACTGTGCACCCAAGCGAGTGTCTCCCTGCAAAGACACCAGCTCGGAACCTCTTCCTTGCTCGAGAAAGACTCCCACTGGAGCCTGCTCAGGACCCACAGCTGTAGTGGTGAGCTGTCTTCGCGACCGGGAAGCAGCCGCCTATAAATCAACACAGTGACAGGAACCCCAATTTGAAGACAGCCACAAGAGGATGAAATTAAACATTCGGTTTAATGTAGGCTTGCATGGCAGCTATTCACAACAGCATGTAACTTCATTTCATTAGTCCTCGCCAAACGCGTTTCGAGAGCCTCCTGCTCTCTTCTTCAGTGGCTTGTGTTGAATGAAAACAGCGCCTGTGCCGGTGCACAGTTTAAATTAATCACCTGCTTCCAAGAGGGGGCGTGGCCCTGTCACTGTGTTGATATATATATATATATATATATATATATATATATATAGAGAGAGAGAGAGAGAGAGATATACCTTAAACCTTAAAAAATTACCCAAAAAAAGTTAGAAGGACATTATAGTTATAACATACTATTTACATAGAAACAAAACCACTGAAAGTCGCAGTTACAGTTATTTCAAGTAAGTATAACTAATGCCCTGAAGGATCTATAACTAGTGCATAGAAGAACAACAAGGAGAGCAAGGGTTGTGTTCACCAAGGGTGAACGGGGAGTACTCCTGTACCCCTGGGTATAACTGCAGAAAAACAAATGGAGGAGTACCACCAGCAAGAATTCACAGGTTGCTATGGGGGTAGAAGGTTTTTACAAAGTGGAGAAAATCTCCTTTTGTTAGAAACCCCTCACTCATCACCTAGTGATGACATGCTTCATCATCGGGGTCCACCCTAATGACCTAACGTCATCAGGGTGTGCTACAACACCTGATTACAGTGGAGCAGGTTGTGAGTCATGGTGCGTGAGAAAAAAGGGGGGTAGGTGTGTTAAAAATTGTCCTGGTTTGAACTTGAGAAAAAGATTTTTTATTAGCAAGCAACTGGACAATGTTAAAATCGTGGCGAGATAAAGTGAGGGCAGTGATGAGCCCGTGTATCTCTCTATGTGTTGGGTCTACATGTTTCAACCTTAGAGGTTATAATGAACCAGGTTTTCGTCAGGACCTTAAAACCAAATTGGTGGACGGTCTGCGTCCCCTAAAAGACGCACCTAATCCTACCAAATGGGACCACTGGTAGGCAAAAGTGTGCCTGTGGTATCGGCTCAAACCACACTGGGTGAGCTCTAAAAATCAAAAAGCCTGTAAAAGAAAGTGCGGACAAATGTCACACCTGGTTCATTATAACCTCTAAGGTTGAAACATGTAGACCCAACACATAGAGAGATACACGGGCTCATCACTGCCCTCACTTTATCTCGCCACGATTTTAACATTGTCCAGTTGCTTGCTAATAAAAAATCTTTTTCTCAAGTTCAAACCAGGACAATTTTTAACACACCTACCCCCCTTTTTTCTCACGCACCATGACTCACAACCTGCTCCACTGTAATCAGGTGTTGTAGCACACCCTGATGACGCTAGGTCATTAGGGTGGACCCCGATGATGAAGCATGTCATCACTAGGTGATGAGTGAGGGGTTTCTAACAAAAGGAGATTTTCTCCACTTTGTAAAAACCTTCTACCCCCATAGCAACCTGTGAATTCTTGCTGGTGGTACTCCTCCATTTGTTTTTCTATAACTAGTGCCCCATATACACAGTGCTGTCATCAATTATGTTATTTCAATTATTGCAGTTATATTACCAATAATGTCATGGACCACATTATGAGTGATGTAATATGTAAGGTAATTAGCAGTGCACGGGCACTGTTTTTATCTTTTTTTACTGCAGATTGGTTTTTGGCCCCAGGCCCCACCAAGACCAGAGGGGCAGCATATCCCTACCCTACCCACTGTATTTTTTACTTTTCCTGAGTCCTAAACTGGCTGCCATCATATCTTTGTTGATGGGGCAGCCAATCAGATCTCATCTCTAGATGTGTCAGCTCAGGAGATCCTCCATGCCATGATATATACATATATTTTAAACCTTATCTTCTCTCACACTTTACTTTACACCAAATACAAAAGCATGCTTTCTGGGTCAAAATCTAGCTTTCAGCCATTTTTTGTTTAACAACTCCTTTTCAGGCTTAGAGTGCTGTACAAATAATGTAAAAAAGAAAGCATGGAGCCCTGAGTAGTTCCCATGCTTCAGGAGAGCAGCTCAGTTTTGATGAAAATTATGCAACGCAACACCACTAGCACTCTAAAACTGCTCACCTCAAATGTTTGTTTTTCTAGCAGACTTTTTAAACAGTGCCATACATTCCAAGTTACAAAAGTAATAAAGCCTTTTAACATTATTGCAACTAAGTATTTAAGCATAGGATTAGCAATTGCCATCCAAGCCCTGCTGACACAAGACAAAAGCCTTCCTTTTCCATTTCCAGACACACTAATGTAGTTTGGGATTGGCAAAAAAACATCCTAGCCAACCTGAAATGGATAAAAGAAGTCCCTGACATGTGTTTTGCTCTTATTAAAGCTCACTAGAGAAGCACAACATTGTCCAAACACAAGGAAGCACAGAGTATAAGTCAAAATAAGGTTCTTTCAAGCTCAGAGTGTCTCTTAATTTATGTAAAAAAGGAAGCAGAGGTAGTTTCCACATTTTAGGCGGCTCGCAAGTAGCTGTTCATATGGTTTGATTTGGATGTATGTCAGTGCAACGCGATCTAAAAGATCGCGATACTTGACAACGCGGGCATTACAACGCAAGTTGTTACAACGACTTGCGTTGGAGGGCGCGGATTTTTGAATCTTATAATTTTATATTCCAACACCAGTCCACGTAACAGTAGGGAAGGTGTTGGAATATAAAATTACAACATTCCTTGCCCAACAGCGCCATCCAGCGCAAGTCGTAGTAATGACTTGCGTTGTAATGGCAGCGTTATAAAGGCACTGCGTTGTAAACACCGCGTTCTAAACGATGTTTCCCTTTGATTTGGAATATTTATTTATTTATTTATTTATTTATAGTGTTTTATATAGCGCGAACAAGACCCGTGGGTATCAGAGCGCTTAACATAAAAAGATTACAGATTGACATTATAATAGCAATTATAACAACAAAACAGATATGAGGTAGAAGGCGATATGCTATAAGGGGTGATTAGATAAATATATTCCTAACGCCTGTGCAGTTAGCATTGAGAGGTGCATAAGGCTTAGCTTGTGTCATAGTCATATAGTCAAGCTCGGTGAGGTAGGGTTACAAAGCATTATCAGTACAATTACATGTGTAATTAGCATTAAGAGTTGAATAGGTTTAGCTTGTAGTAAGGATCATATAGATAAACAAAGTGAGGTAGAGGTTATATAGTTTTGGCTGTGAGATACAGTATATAAGATCACATATATATGAGGTAGCAGTAAAGTGTACAGCCGAGGCTTGAACGGGAATCAGTCGTTTGTCAGATATTGATCTTCAAATTATTCATGATGAGTACAACCCTCTTTTGGCGTAAATGTTCATACCAATGATCTGTAGGCTTCTCTATGTAGGGTATTTACTCATCATGTGGCTCTTCAGTTCCCGTTTGAATGTTACAGTATTTTGAATCTTCCTGATGTTTGGAGGGAGTGAATTCCAGACTCTGGGGGCGGCTCCGGAGAATGCTCGGTCATAGGTCTTTTTCTTACGGAAGAAGGCCGGTTGCAATAGCAACTCTTTAGCGCTTCTAGTTGGTCTGTTACCTCCCGATAGCTTAATTTTCTTGGCTAGATATCTAGGCATGTTGTAGTGAACCGCTTTGTGGGTAATACAGGCCATCTTCATTTGAATTCTGGCCTCGTAAGGTAGCCAGTTTAGTGCTTTCAGGTGGGGAGATATGTGATCGAATTTCTTCGTTCCCGTGATGAGTCTTGCCGCTGCGTTGAGACAGGCTTTTAGTGGTGCTGTGGATGTTTTCGGTAGGCCAGCTAACGTGGTGCAACCATATTCGATCCTCGAGATAACTAGCGATTGGATAGCCAGTTTTAGATCCGCCTCTGAGATAAAGGGTACAAGAAAAGAGCTGGGAGTGCAATATTTATGTCTGAAACAATTGGATATTTTAATTTGCAAAAAGAAACACAAATAGATCAATGGTTCAAAATTCTAAATTGCAACCATAAATACAATCAAAATTCTTCTTTTTCTTGTTTTTCTGCAGCCGACGCGTTTCGTCCTAGAAGCAGGACGTCATCAGGGCTGCAATAGCAAACACACAATACAAACACATCAGTATATATGTTCAATATCACTCAGTAATCACCTGTGAAATGAAACAACACATCTTCAGGTAACTTTTAAATCCAATACAGCTCATTGTGCCGAGTGGTACTGACCGAGAATTAAATGACTTCACAGTACTCCAAATAAGCGGGAAAACATTTCACAAATCATCATATCTGTTCCAGCAAGCACATATTCCACAACATATCTGTTGTGCCTACTTTGAGCACTTACATATTTAGTCTACATCCCGAGATGAAGTACTGGCAAACTGTTGCACAAGTGTTTACAAAACAATGTTCATTGATGGTGGACCGCTCACCTAATTTTGTTGAAGTAAGGCTCTTCTGTTATTTTGACTTCTAATATTGAACCTGTGGTCTAGGCAAATATTGCTTCAAGAGGCCGATTCTTCGTGTGTATAATAGTAACATTGAAAAACTGGGGTGAGGCAGAAAAAAGGAGAGACCAATGAATTATCAAGTCAATTTCTATATATCTACCCAAATATAGCCTTCACGATTCTGGTTCTCTTTTATCTTATACTGCCTCCATATGACAAACCATATTAACATCCATACCTTTCCAAACTAAACGTATAGGCTTCACTCAAAATCGATTTATCCCTTCTTTAAACCGAGAGTCTTTTAAAAGCGATCCGCCCGTGGCTTCTCACACCTACGAAAGGTCCAAACACAATGATACAATTTAGGATGCTCTATTCGCCCTCTTGAGTATAAAAACATTGTGTTTCCCTATTAACTCACCGCTATCCAATATATTGTAGCCAAGCGGGAAAATAACATCTATGTTTGCAGTAGTGCTGTCCATTCGTTCATAAACTGCTCAATCTAAAAAAGATATTTGACACAAAAAGGACAGATGCTATAAACTTGGCGTATCTTCAGTTATAATTTAACTCTCGCACTCAACTCTACCTAATCTTCTTCGCTTACCTTCGTAATATGGCCTCCTGTACCTCTAACCACGCCAACCGGGTGCGATAAATCCCGGAGGTGGGGTTTCTCCATACTCCATGTGTTTAAAAAGAGCTCAATGGCCAATCAGAGCTTTCAAAAATTCCGCGCGCATTATCATGCCATTCACCTGTGAGCGAGTGTACGTTTCCAATCAGGTCCGCTACCTCTTTTTACCGCTTATCGTTTCCGATCATGCGCATTAGAGTATTGTGTGGACTGATCGCTACCTCTGTTCATTGCTAATTGTTTCCGGTCATGCGCATTAGACTTTTATGCAGGTTGATTAGTTTACCCTAGTATTTCCGGTCCTGCGCATTTCGTGTGCGTGGGTTTCCAGTCTGGTCCGCCATGTGTACGAATCTTTGTATTGTAGAAAAGGAGGGATTCCTAAATATTCCTTATCCTCTCTGCGTGATGATTCCATCTATTAATGCGCACTCGCGCATTCGTCCAAAATAACGAAAACAATTTACAAACACTCGTCTGCAGAGAAAGTTACCTATCCGACACCACCGTACACCGGCACACTCCAAAAGAAAACACCGTAGCGACCTCAACCAAATCTCCCGTAGCGAGTAGTATCATAAGTCATCTCATACTGACTAAAAAAAGCCACCTTATTTCTTGAACAGAATACTCCAATGTGAAGAAACAAACTTTGTAATGAAGCATCGTGCCTGCTAAGATTTGGCCTGCCTTTTATTCCGGTGTGCTCAGTCCTATTATTGCTATGCTTCCTTATTCCCCTGTTGGTCAATTTCTTGTGAGTACAACTTAGTGTAAGTGTTATCCCACAGGGGCACATTTTTGAAACATTTCCATATTATCTTGGAAGATTTATCATCTAATTACTCTAATAATAGATTACACATGTCTACACTTGATAAGGAGGTATCCGTAAAGAAAACAACAGTTTGCCTGCTCAACATCTCAGAATGTGTACAATAAACACATAAAAGGTGCCTAATACCACATCCATTTATCAAACCCACTGTTTCTGATCATATACATACATTTTAGGTCCTTATTCATTGATGATTATGCCAAAAAATGGTGTAGTTCAGAATCAATGTTTAAACCATGTGTCATACTACGACATTTGATTATCCAACGTGCTTCTGTTTGACGAATTCGTAGTTCCCAATTCCCACCCCTTACATGCTGAGACACCTTTTCTATGCCATGGAATTTAAATCCCATATTGGCACCATGTTCCATTTCCATATGCACGTAGAGTGGGGATCTTGCTTCTCGATTCATTATTGCTCGTCTATGCTCCTGCATTCTTATTTTTAGGGGTCTTTTTGTGCTGCCTATATACACTTTATTACAGCTACAGATAATAGCATAGATTATTCCTACACTGTTGCAATTGATAAAATCATTAATGTGAAATTGCTTGGTTCCATTGAATCTGAAAGTTTTTGTTTTGTTAATGCCGTGCGAGCATATTACACAGGACCCACAGATATAAAAGCCTTTAGGCTGGGTGGATAACCAATCTTTGGTTTGCTTCTTTGTTGGACGAATATAATTCGTTGAAACTTTGTCCCTAATAGTCGGGCATTTTTTGAACGTTATTACGGGTCTGTCATCCAGTATCGTAGATAGACCCGGGACACCTTTCAACAGGGTCCAATTCCTACTTAATGCTTGTCTGATTTTCTCTTTTTGCACACAATATGCTGTAACAAAGGAAAGTTTATGTCTGACTGGTTCTCTCTTTTTCGGAAGTAAAGTGGTTGCTCTGTCAATTTTTGACACTTTCTCACTGGCCCTTGCTAGATCTTTTTTGGCATAACCTCTCTTCCCTAGTCTCAGTTTCAGTTGATTAAGTTCTTGAATATAGTCTTCATCCCGACTGCAATTTCTTCGGGTTCTGACCATTTCACCGTATGGTATCCCCCCAATCACAGATCCTGGGTGAAAACTGTCTGCCCTCAAGATGGAGTTGGTGGCCGTTTCTTTTCTAAATAGACTGCTGACAGTGTGCAAAAAGAGAAAATCAGATTGGTTATCCACCCAGCCTAAAGGCTTTTATATCTGTGGGTCCTGTGTAATATGCTCGCACGGCATTAACAAAACAAAAACTTTCAGATTCAATGGAACCAAGCAATTTCACATTAATGATTTTATCAATTGCAACAGTGTAGGAATAATCTATGCTATTATCTGTAGCTGTAATAAAGTGTATATAGGCAGCACAAAAAGACCCCTAAAAATAAGAATGCAGGAGCATAGACGAGCAATAATGAATCGAGACGCAAGATCCCCACTCTACGTGCATATGGAAAAGGAACATGGTGCCAATATGGGATTTAAATTCCATGGCATAGAAAAGGTGTCTCAGCATGTAAGGGGTGGGAATTGGGAACTACGAATTCGTCAAACAGAAGCACGTTGGATAATCAAATGTCGTAGTATGACACATGGTTTAAACATTGATTCTGAACTACACCATTTTTTGGCATAATCATCAATGAATAAGGACCTAAAATGTATGTATATGATCAGAAACAGTGGGTTTGATAAATGGATGTGGTATTAGGCACCTTTTATGTGTTTATTGTACACATTCTGAGATGTTGAGCAGGCAAACTGTTGTTTTCTTTACGGATACCTCCTTATCAAGTGTAGACATGTGTAATCTATTATTAGAGTAATTAGATGATAAATCTTCCAAGATAATATGGAAATGTTTCAAAAATGTGCCCCTGTGGGATAACACTTACACTAAGTTGTACTCACAAGAAATTGACCAACAGGGGAATAAGGAAGCATAGCAATAATAGGACTGAGCACACCGGAATAAAAGGCAGGCCAAATCTTAGCAGGCACGATGCTTCATTACAAAGTTTGTTTCTTCACATTGGAGTATTCTGTTCAAGAAATAAGGTGGCTTTTTTTAGTCAGTATGAGATGACTTATGATACTACTCGCTACGGGAGATTTGGTTGAGGTCGCTACGGTGTTTTCTTTTGGAGTGTGCCGGTGTACGGTGGTGTCGGATAGGTAACTTTCTCTGCAGACGAGTGTTTGTAAATTGTTTTCGTTATTTTGGACGAATGCGCGAGTGCGCATTAATAGATGGAATCATCACGCAGAGAGGATAAGGAATATTTAGGAATCCCTCCTTTTCTACAATACAAAGATTCGTACACATGGCGGACCAGACTGGAAACCCACGCACACGAAATGCGCAGGACCGGAAATACTAGGGTAAACTAATCAACCTGCATAAAAGTCTAATGCGCATGACCGGAAACAATTAGCAATGAACAGAGGTAGCGATCAGTCCACACAATACTCTAATGCGCATGATCGGAAACGATAAGCGGTAAAAAGAGGTAGCGGACCTGATTGGAAACGTACACTCGCTCACAGGTGAATGGCATGATAATGCGCGCGGAATTTTTGAAAGCTCTGATTGGCCATTGAGCTCTTTTTAAACACATGGAGTATGGAGAAACCCCACCTCCGGGATTTATCGCACCCGGTTGGCGTGGTTAGAGGTACAGGAGGCCATATTACGAAGGTAAGCGAAGAAGATTAGGTAGAGTTGAGTGCGAGAGTTAAATTATAACTGAAGATACGCCAAGTTTATAGCATCTGTCCTTTTTGTGTCAAATATCTTTTTTAGATTGAGCAGTTTATGAACGAATGGACAGCACTACTGCAAACATAGATGTTATTTTCCCGCTTGGCTACAATATATTGGAAAGCGGTGAGTTAATAGGGAAACACAATGTTTTTATACTCAAGAGGGCGAATAGAGCATCCTAAATTGTATCATTGTGTTTGGACCTTTCGTAGGTGTGAGAAGCCACGGGCGGATCGCTTTTAAAAGACTCTCGGTTTAAAGAAGGGATAAATCGATTTTGAGTGAAGCCTATACGTTTAGTTTGGAAAGGTATGGATGTTAATATGGTTTGTCATATGGAGGCAGTATAAGATAAAAGAGAACCAGAATCGTGAAGGCTATATTTGGGTAGATATATAGAAATTGACTTGATAATTCATTGGTCTCTCCTTTTTTCTGCCTCACCCCAGTTTTTCAATGTTACTATTATACACACGAAGAATCGGCCTCTTGAAGCAATATTTGCCTAGACCACAGGTTCAATATTAGAAGTCAAAATAACAGAAGAGCCTTACTTCAACAAAATTAGGTGAGCGGTCCACCATCAATGAACATTGTTTTGTAAACACTTGTGCAACAGTTTGCCAGTACTTCATCTCGGGATGTAGACTAAATATGTAAGTGCTCAAAGTAGGCACAACAGATATGTTGTGGAATATGTGCTTGCTGGAACAGATATGATGATTTGTGAAATGTTTTCCCGCTTATTTGGAGTACTGTGAAGTCATTTAATTCTCGGTCAGTACCACTCGGCACAATGAGCTGTATTGGATTTAAAAGTTACCTGAAGATGTGTTGTTTCATTTCACAGGTGATTACTGAGTGATATTGAACATATATACTGATGTGTTTGTATTGTGTGTTTGCTATTGCAGCCCTGATGACGTCCTGCTTCTAGGACGAAACGCGTCGGCTGCAGAAAAACAAGAAAAAGAAGAATTTTGATTGTATTTATGGTTGCAATTTAGAATTTTGAACCATTGATCTATTTGTGTTTCTTTTTGCAAATTAAAATATCCAATTGTTTCAGACATAAATATTGCACTCCCAGCTCTTTTCTTGTACTAGTTTAGTTTAACCTGGGGTGGGACGGTGCCCCAGTAGTTGGTGGAGTGTCAAACAGTGTGATTTCTAGTGTACTATCCCTAGTGCACCGTAGCAAACCCAACGTCGTCCAAAAATCTTTGTTCTGAGATAAAGGGTTTCAGTTTTCTTAAATAGTTCAAGTGGAAACGGGCGCTCTTGGCCATTGAGTTAATGTGGTCTTTCATGTTGAGGTTCTCATCTAACGTAATTCCTAGTGATTTAGCTGAGTTAACTAGGGTCGGAGTGCAGTTTAGCGCAGTCACCAATTTCACCCATTCCTTTACCTCAGGTTGGCTCCTTGTCGGTGAAATTAGCAGGAATTCTGTTTTATGGGCATTTAGTTAGGAATAGATCTTCTGTTTGTGGAAATGTTGGAATGTAATCTATAAGTAGGTGTAGGACAGTACCTACCACTAGAAATAAGGCCACAATCACAATAATAGGTACAGTTAAGGTCTCAAAACATTATTCCCTTGCCCAGCCATTGATAGCTGGCTGCTAACAGTTAGGCTTAACTCATTGAAAAGCAAAACACAACACCGATTTATAAAAATAGATAACATTTTTATGATTAAAATCAGACCAAAATGAAAACAAATCCAATTTAGGGAACTAGATATATGAATTTTTAAAGAATAAACACTTTATAGTGCCTAAAAGCCAAAAGGATCACTTTGGGACATCTTATCAGGCTTCACGGGGGCAAAGTCAAAGTTCCAGGCCAACCGCGATGGAGTGTGGGTCAGATATACTTACCTGAAGGGTTGGGTCAAGTTTTTACCTTGTGACTTAGGGCTACATATCTCATTATTTCAAATAGCAATTACCTAATTGCTATTCTCTGCCAATTGCAATTAGGTAATTGATTGATTGATTGATTGATTGATTGATGCTTTATTTCGATATGCACATATCATAAAAGCAATACAAAAGATAAAAACAGCATGTCGAAAAAAAGTATGACTGTACATTTAGTATAAGAATAAAACACATTGGGTCAGCATAAATTAATTAAAAAAAAGAATTAAATTGATATGGACAGTCTTCTAAGTCTAATCAACCAAGCCCATTTTAAAAACTTAGCAACAGCACAAACAATAGGAGAGGCTGTGTTAGTTAAAAGAATCCGGAGTGCAACGGAGTGCTGACGGGTACCAAGTTCTCTGCAGATAGGACCAAGCCAACGTGATCTGGGGCGACCATAGTCCGGGCATTCAAAAAGAAAGTGTGGCACCGTCTCTGGCTTATCACGACAAAGAGCACAGAAGCGTGATGTAGGCAATTGCTATTTGAATGTATATTTCCCAATGGTTCACAAATCGACCTACCTTATAAATATAAATGAGGCAGGTCACAATTTGTGACCCATTAGGAATCGCTAAATCACAGGGATGGTGGACTGCTGGGTTTTTTAATAAATCCTTAATGGAAGATGGGCTGCATTTAAAAAAGAGAAATGAAAAGTTTTCTTTTCATTTTTCAAGAACAGTCAGTCATCCATGGGACCACTGCCTGCTCTTAAAAACATTTTTATGTACATTCACAATGAAGAAGGGGTCCCTTGGGTACCCATTCCTGTTTACGAATGGGTTACCACCTACTTGGAGTAGGTGGTAAAATGCTAATGTTTCGCAATAGCATTTCAGTAGCAAAACATGCCTACATACCGCTGAGATTTGGTATTAAGCCAAGATAGGGGTCAGGCCCAATGAACAGACACCAGGTAGAGCGCTATAAAAATGTATAAACATAAGAAGACCTGGGATCTTGATTAATTAACAACAAAACCACACTACATACTTTTGTGGTGGGGTCATTTATCCACCCTATTTTTTCAATACTTCAATTTCTTATTTTAGTAAGGAAACTCATATCCTTCTGGAAAAACACATAAACATGTACACAATTTACACTACATTTATCACATATAACAATGACATTGTTTAAACACATATATCATTTGTAATCGTCAACACAAATCGATATGTCATATGACTATAGCATCAGACTTATATGACATCTATGTATAGACAAGAATATTTTACATAGGCATTTCAACCATCCTCAATTAATCAATTCACATTACTTATTTTGCAAGACAAACTATTTAACGTCATAGATTGACATTGCCGACGCTTTTCAAGCCTTGTGGTTTTCTCTACGGGCTTTCATCAGGGCTTCTTAATAACAACATATTGGACATATCTACAAAATATATAAGAAATATATACACAATCACTTTTTCATCCTCTACCCTTCATAGTTACTGTCACCTCCATTTCTTTAGGATTTATCGTACCTGCTATTGTTCATCCTTCAGCCAATCATGAAAAGCCTTTCAGCTTACAATTATAGGCAGGGGAATAACGGTGTGCACCCTATATAGACAAACCATTCGGTTAGCCCAAGTCTACACAATTACTCGTGTTTATATCAGATTATCTAATCTCTCATACCTTAAGTATGTAGCCTGTTGAGTCTGCTGCAGCAGTTTTCTATCGACCGGCGTGTTTTGGGCTTACACAATCCAATCTATAGGAGGAAGCGGTATCTGATTAAAGCTTCCTTCCCCAATACCTCACATGTCCCTCAAATGTTTGGGAAACACTAATATCATGCCTTCCTTCGCTTTCTGAGTTGCGATGATTTGCGGCCCCCTGGTTATCCATTTTACTTTCTTTTCGGTGTTTCGCTATAAGGGAAAGAAAGGGGGGAAAAGCCGACGATGTCACTCGAGTCGCCAAATACACGTTTCTAAGGTTTTCTATCTTTGACCCGTAACTGCGCTCCTCACCTTCCTCGCTAGTGGCATTCTTGTGGTTCACTCGCGCTCACTCCTGCATTGATAGTGGAAGTGGTCGCCTTGCTGCCCTCCGGATTTTCAAGTAGCTTAAGGCGCGATTCCAGTGACTATCATTAATGTTACTCGATCGCGATCACTTGATCGTTTCAACCGGAAGTATTGAATCAAACTTCTGTTTCTCAGTGAATCCAATATGGACTTCTAGGTGTTGTAGGCTAAATTCCTAATGCTAAAAATTGCAGGAGCGGTCATGTTTTACTATCGTGTTTTGTAAAACTCCGACTATGAGTGAATATTCACAAATATTTCAGTAACCATTATGTTTATACGACTGACCTTCTAACTTTACTTAACTTTTTTATGGGCTTATGGGTCTTATAATTCCCTCATTCTTTGAAATTAAAAAATCCCTTATGGTGCACACCATTAACTGCCATGTTTCAACTTTAACAACTTTAACTATAACAAATTGACACCTTTTCTTTAAACATCGTGTAGTTGACAATCATATACCACGGTTATACCTGACCTCATTTTCTTCTATTTTTTGGTCCATCAACATAGTTTTAACTAAAACCACATTCAACAACAGCATAGGAATGTATATAAATATATTCAAACAGACACTTACTATTCATTTCAATATTTGTTATGATATTCACACTCTTGATAATTCAGACATTTCATTTAATCCTGTCATGACACTGTTGAATTTCATTATTAAATATGCTTCTTTACACAACAGCAAAGATTCAATGTCTGCAGTAATGTTAGACATACTTAGTGCAAACAACACTGTCCATTTGAAATCACGCTCAGTGTGACCCTCCTTCATAAAGTGGTCAACCATAGGGGCTGAACTCACTTTCTTTTTTATTCTTGACCTATGCTGTGTAATCCTTTGATTAATTTGCTGGTTGGTTTTGCCTATGTAGATTTTACTGCAAGGGCAAACCACAGCATACACAACATTTTTGACTTGCAATTAGTGAATGATGTATGCTTCCATTTCACACTCTCATGTATAAACTCAGATCCTTCAATTGTAGATTCACATGCAGTACAATTTCCACACTTATGGTGGCCTTCCACAGGTTTCATGCCCCACTGTGAACGCAAATCTTTTTTCAATTCTTTAGGAAAAATGTCTGCCCTGACTATCTCCTGGCCAATACTTCTAGTTTTTTTCATTGCAAATAGTGGCCGTGGGAATGGGATCTCCAGATTTTCCAACAAGTGCCAATTACGCAATATAATTTGCTTCAATTTATTTGTACCTGGGCAAAAAGTAGACACGCATACAAGTTTATCAAGCGGTGTTTTTACTTTTTTTTCCAGCAAGATCTCACTAGGTGTGTACCATGCACGCTTCTTAGCGTGTTTCAGCATCTTTTTGGGATATCCTCTCATTTTCATCTGTTTGCAGAATTTATCAGCGTATAAATCAAAGTCGGTCTTTATTGAACAATTTCTATGGATGCGCAAAAGCTGGCCATATGGAAGGTTCTCTTTTAAACTTTTTGGTGTGAGCTCTTAAAGTGCAAGATCGTGTTTTTATCTGTTTTCTTTTGGTGCAACGACATTGTAAGTGCCCTCGCTTTAGGAACCACATCCACATCAAGAAATGTCAGTTTAGTTTTACTTTTGTATAGCGGAATTTAATATCCGGATGTCTGGAGTTAAGCCATCCAAAGAAATGATCCAGAGTTTCAGTAGGGCCGGACCATAGGCACCAAATATCATCATGTAGCGAAGCCATTGCTTTATATTATTCAGAAATGGATTGTCGTTAAAAATTAACTTACTCTCAAATTGGGCCATGAAGAGGACCGCCATCTCTAGGGCAAAAGGACATCCCATGGCGGTCCCCTTCGTTTGGAGGTAAAAGGCGTTGCCAAACTTAAAGTAGTTCTTTTTGAGAGCCACTGTTGCTAGGCTCAGTATGAACTCAGTTGTAACCCTGTGAGATCTTGTTCTCTTCTCCAAGTATAATTGAATGACCTCAAGTGCTTCATCTTGAGGTATCTGTGTGTACAGGGATGTGACATCAAAGGTCACCTTCCACTGCTCTTGTTCATCAAATTCTACCCCTTCCACTTTTTGAATGAAGTCAGTTGCATCTCTCAGATACGATTGTACCTCTCCAAGGAATGGTTTTAAAAAAATATCAACATATTTTGCCATGGGCTCAAGTACTGAGTCTCAACCGGAGACGATTGGACGTCCCGGTGGTTCATTCAGCCTCTTATGGATTTTGGGGAGAAAATAGATGACTGGGACCCTAGGATATTTTTTAGATAAAAATTCAAATTCCCTGGGTCCCAGCATCCCTTGTTCAAGGCCATCCTTCAGGATTACCAAAATATGTTCTTGTATGGCTCTTGTAGGATCTTCCTTTATCATCCTGTAGCACTCTCCGTTCTCTACTTGAGAAGTTCCTTTCCTCATATACATTTCTCTTGGCCAGATAACAAGGGCTCCCCCTTTATCTGCCTGCTTGATAACTACAGAATTGTCATTTTTTAATTCTGTAAGAGCCTTTTGTTGATTCATAGTGAGGTTTCTTTTAAAATACTTCCCCTGTGTCTCCAAATGAGTCAATGAAGACATGACTGCTTCTTCATATGCAATAATCTCCTTGGGCATACTATATGTAGGTGGAATACAATTAGATTTATTAGCAAGTTCTGTTACCTCAAGCTTTCCTTTATATTCTTTATCGGAAAAAAAGGCTTTAAGCCGTATTTTCCTGCACAATTCTAGGGTTTCCAGTTTTAATTTGGTGAAATATGTTGCCCTATTTGGAACAAATCGTCAAACCTAATTCAAGCACTGACTTCTCACTTTCTGTTAATACTTTATGTGACAAATTGACAATTGAACTTTCTTTCATGACTTGAAGAACTGTCTCCTTGTCCGCATTTCCCAGGGTTGTTGTTTGAATCTTACTTTTCCTTTCTGCTCGCCTTTGTCTAAAAAACTCCCCTGTCTCTTCTGTGGTCCGGGTCTAGGATCCAAATCACTTGAAGATTCAGATGAAGAGGTTTCAGAAAAAGTTGTAAATCTATTCCTGGAGCGGCCTTGAAAATTAGTAAGTGCTCTACGTGATTCTCCTGATGAGTAATAATCTTCTTTTATATAAGGATATGCTTGTTCCAGACTAAATGCTTTACTATCTTTTTCAAATTTAGATGTTTTATAACTGATCGTGTTATCTTTGAAAACCATAATTTCCTTCTCGATTTTCTCAAGCAATGCCTTGGCCTCACTGTCTGAATGATTATTCTTTAAGTCCTGTGTCAATTTATCAAGCTCCTCCAATTCTTGTTTGCTCAACCTCTGTGCTGTTTCTATTGTATGGACCATAAGGTCCCTGCTACATTTTGTGCTTATGCCACTAAAACCTTTCTTATATTCTGGATCATCAATGAAGATGACCCGGGTGTTTTTAACTTGCAGTCCCCACGGGATTGTTCCCGCTCTCAAATGTTGTAAAAGGAAATGACCATGTAATTCAGTTCTGATATGCTTCTTACTTAACCGGGTAAGACTATCAACCTCACTTTGTTGTTTCGCTTGGGTACTCAATGTAACTGCAGAGAAGGGTGAGGGAGCTAAAACAAAATTTTTAATATGTTCCTCTGTAAAGGAGAGAGTGTCCTTTTCTGACATCCTACTAAGGTAATTGGAACAACTGGTATTAGGCAGAGACGTTCTGAATAAACCCCTTCCTAATACAGAATCGGTATACATTGGCAATTCCAAAACACGATTCAGTAACATGTTACTGAATCACAAATTTAAATTCATACATACCAAAATGCATTTTACCAGTCGCAAACTGCCCAATTCTGCAAATCGGCCATTTGTGACCAGTAAATGGATGATACAAGTGGCCCTTAGTCACTTTTTGGAGCATTTTATCAACAACCAGCAAGGCTACTCATTAGACCAGCTTTGGGTTCGCTGACAGTGGCTTGACTCAGTGCGATGCCTCGGCCAACTCCTGGAAGTCTTGTCAACAATGAAAAGCTCCAGAGCTTTAGAAGGCCAAATCTGAATCTCAGACCACATATTGGTTCGACGTCTCTGGCATGACTCTTGTTAAAGAGTTGGTAACCTTTTGCCGAAAATTCTCCAATCTTCTCCAAACATCTAGATCTTCTTCCAGAAGATCCTTTTGGGACTATGTCTCCCATAAGGCACCTGGTAAAATCCTTTAAAGTTCAGCCAAAGGTGGTCAGCTGGTGTCTTCTTACTGGAGATGATGCAGGAGGAGATCTTTTAACCTGTAGCTTAAACGGAGTCCACTCCTTCACTTTTCAAATAAAAGCAAAATCCTTAGGACTTTAGTTCCAAAATGTGCAGCAGGTGCAGTAATTCGGAGTGCAATTAAGTTGGTGCTCGCCAGGGTTCAAGCAGGGCAGTCCTTCTTCTTCTTGAAGTTTCAGGCAGGGATCTGAGTTGTGGTTCGGCTGTCCCAAATCTATCCAGTGTTCTTGGGAAACAAGCACGGGGGCACCCCTGATCAATGGGTACGGGTTGCCACCCTCAGGTATGACAACTTCCTCCAAAGTGTGGCATATTCTTGTCCTAGAAAGCAGTATTTCTGTAAAATACAAAATGAATAAACTCTCTCCTGGAGGTTAATATCTGGCTAAGCCAACCCACTGGTGTGGCTACGTTTTTCTAACACTTCCCTTCCAGCCCCTCTGCTAATTCAATTAGCGGGGCTCCTATCTGGCTGGGGATGCGGGATGTGGGGGTGAGCCTGTGTCCTGCCCTGTCATTCCCTCTTTGAAGACCAGTTTGGTTACTTGACCCCCATCCGGACTTTTGCTCTTTAGTTATAGATCTCCTCCTGCCAGATGCCCTTTGTCTCTATGCGGGCCACTTCACACCTCATCAGAGAAGTTTGGCTCAGCCTTCCAAGGGCTGGCCAATGAGGAGACGCTGCTGGGAGGTTGGATTTTGAAACATCAGAAAAGCAAGTTATATAAAAAAGAAATCTGTGATAGTTATATAAATCTAACCTTGGCAAGTTGTTGGTTTTATTTTTAGGTATAATCTTCACACTTTTAAGTATATTTTCAGCTCACTTCTTTCAATAGATATATTTGATTAAAATATTTCCATGCTACCCTATGGAGTCATGGTGCTATAATGGGGGGGCAAAATGATCAGTTTTTCCATCACCAGAGCATATACAAAATCTTTTAAAATGTCCCTTCTGAGAGTTACAAGGCACCATACCCTTTGGGAGCTTAGGGGAGATCTTAGTGTTTGGCTATATGTAAATATAAGCTCGTTGAAAACTTTGGAAGTACCTTTAATTCCAAAATCGAATTTCCAAATAATTAAAATTTAAAAGTAGCCTACAAAGTTGGGCTGCCTTTGAAATGACAGCTGGCAACATAGCAGTGCACACTTAAGTGCATTAAATCTGTTGGGCCTCTAAACCTAAATGCTTTATCATATACTAGGAGAACACAGATAGATTGTCATGCCAATTGCATTACCGCCTAATTAACATATACCTTTTACACAGAGCACATGCCCTGGGTCTGGTTAGCAGAGGGCAGGACACAGTTAGAGTCAGTTACTACCAGTATCAGTCAAAAAATGGGGGTGTTCAGGACAAAAATTATGACTTTCTCACACACCCCTCTCCATCCAGACAAAAGGTGAAGGGTAATCACAGACAAAGGGTGATAGATAGCTAAACTGTATCCTGGTAGTCCTCATTAGCTAAGCGGTAAAACGTAGAAAGAGTCCACCTGCATTGACATGTGCAGTCCCAGGTCTGTGTTCCTTTTTTTTTATATATATATTTTTTCAATGTTGTTGTTTACACACATAAGGAAAAGGAAAAGCCCCAAAAAAATAGTAAAAGGAAACATTGGAAATATAAGAAGGAAAACACATTGCATAGCATATTGGCACATTATGCCTAGTTCCTGAGTATGTACACAAAGACCAAAAAGCGAATCAACTTTACATTTCTTTTCATATTGGCACCTTGTACCGAATTCCTAAATATATGCAAAAAGGGAGATACTGCCCTTAAATCATCTTAAATTCATCGCCATTTGATCACAAAAATAAAGATGGCCCATAACACATTGAATATCTAAAAATCAAATCATAATCATAATCATACAAAGCATTAACCCATAAACTTTAAGTTATAGCATATTTACATATTTACATATTTACACCTAAGGGGATTACCAACAATTAATATCCGTTAGCACTCATGTTACTGAAGCCAGTCTGTTATAGGGGCCCACAGTTTTTGTCCCTTTTCAATTCTCCTTCGTCCTTTTTACCGATAAACTGAGATTTCTATATTATATACAGCTAAGAGCCTAGAACGCCAGTTAGAGAAATTGGGGGGGTCAGGGCGGATCCAATTGGAAGTGACACATAATCAAGCTATGTCCATTGCCATAAAGACAGACCCAGTAACAGCACACAACCAGCTAGTACATAATCCAGCACATTGTTCTTGACTTCCTTGAGAGGCTTTTCCCAAGACTCTCTCACCAGACAAAATGGCCCTCTTATGACAATTCAAAGGGGCTGAAGCCAACCCCTTTTTGTGGCACCTCCCTGTATGCAAACAGTAGGTATTGGAGTAAGAGGTCCCATCTCCCACTGAGTTTGTCAGACAAACCCATGATCATGTCGTTCAGGGTCTGAACCTTTCCACAAGACCATTAATGTGGTGATGATATGGGGTGGTGAATTTGTAGGTAACATCCCATTCTTCCCACATCGCCTTCAGATAGCCAGGTCCACTACCAACAAGATATATCTGTTCTTTAATGCAGTTGGTGCTTATAGAGAACCAACAATGTCCACCCCACCCTCTCACAGGGAGTCCCAACCACTGGCAGTAATATCAAGGGAGCCTTTGGCTTCCCCTGTCTTGCTACTAGCCTGACAGGTTGCCAAGGAGCTGCAAAACTCCTTCACTTCAGTAGACATTTTGGGCAAATAGAAGTGGTTAACCAGCCTGTTCAAAGTCATATTCTAACCCAAATGACCTGCCAAAGGGATGTTGTGGCTCAATGTGAGGAAAATTCTCTATACTTTTGCCGGACCACGAACCTCCTGGTGGCTCCTTCCTTGAGGTCTCTGGCCTCAGTATATCGGACTCTCTCATCCCAGTAGACTTTGTTGAATCCACTGACATCACCCTCCTCTTTCCTGGAGGTTGTCTACCTCAGGCTCTCAAGAGTGGGACACTTTCTCTGTCCTCGACACAACTCCTCTCTTGAGGGTTCACCTGCTCCTGTCAATTTTGCCAAGTCAGACAGATCTTGTAGGGGTAGAATCACAACTTCTGGGGTCAGATCCTCCCCCTCATGGTATGATTCCTCCTCCACCTCTGGAGTTCTTTGGGCTGGCTCACCAGCCCATGTACCCTTTCCCTTGCCATTGCATGCCTCATCATCATCAAAATCTTTATTGCGGCTATTTCAGCCATAAAAGCTTTTCCAATACAATAAAATACATTAAAATATATCAGTAGCAGGTATAGAAAATACATTTTCAATATTAAACTGGCATTTACAGATTGAGTGAAGGTCAGGGCAGAAAGACAAGGAAGGCAATTTCATGTTAAAACATTGATTTTTAAAAAGAATAATTTAAGGATAAAAACATATAAGAAGTATTAAAAAACATTAAAAGTTAAACGTCCGTAATCAGTGAGGCTGCCAGCTTACAAGCACTCTGTCTCTCATACAGAGGCAATTTCCAAGATGTTGCTGTCGCATCAGTTAAACTGTCATAAAAACAGCCACAAGGAACTAAGTGCCGTTCTTTAGCAGATACCTTCGTTTTAACCACATAGCAAGGAGAAATTTAGAACTTGCAACAACATAAACTGGGTTTGTGTCAGATTTTAGGATCCTGAAAAATTCACAGTGGTTCCTAATACCCAAGTTTCTGCACAGTTGAATGATCGATTTGGACCTGGACTGCTTATATGCAGAGCAGAAGAGCCTTACATGGGTCACTGTTTCCTCCTCCACCATGCATCCAGGGCAGAGGGACTTTGTAACGCCCGCCCACTTGTTAGTTACTGCAAAGAGCGGGAGCGACCCATATCTGATTTGCAGATACAACTTCCTTGCTAAGGGAGGCTGTACTGAGTCTAGCACCTGCTCAAATCGATAATAAGACTTAAAGACCAAGAACCCATACGTGAAGCTAGTGGTTTTAACTGCCTGAAGCATACTAGTGTATTTATAATCTTTTACTGCTTTAGCAAATTGTTTTTTAGAGGTGGCTACACACGATTTCTCAAGGGTAGCCCATAGATGCTTCACCAAAATTTGGGGGTCCTAGTGTCAAGGATTTCCCTTCTGGGCAGTCTGTGACCTGGTCACAGCACATACACCCTCAGGGAGATCCAGCATCCTTGCATGGACAATTCTCTCCACCCCTGACCAGTAAGAGTCTTCAAGATCATTTCCCATTAGACATGCTACTGAGAGTGCATGAGAGATAACTACCTTCTTACTACCTGTCACACCTCCCCAATGCAAACTCATCATTCCCATGGGATGAAGTTTGACTCTGCTGTCTGCATATGTTATCTGGTGAACCACACCAAGGACCATATCACAGATGCAGCACATTTTCTGTGTTTGCACTGGGCAAACCTTTTAAGTGGTGTCCCCAGTGCAAACAAGAAAAATGCACTGTATTAGGATGAATCCACTGCCCCCAGTGCAGCTGTGAACTTGCACTGCCCTGGGGACAGAGCTTTCATTTAAAGAACAGAGTGGCTGCTTTGAAGCTACTCCATGTTTCACAGCACAGGTGGGCACCCGCCTGTACTTTGAATTGGAATTAGAGTCCCCTTGCAGGTGGGTGCAGTGAGTGATTGCACCAGCCTGCAGGAAGATGCCTGGGGGTTCCATGGGACCCCCTTTTCCACCTCCAGAGGGCTGCCATCAGGAAGCAAGGTAACAGTGTGCCACCTTTAAGGTGGCACACTGTCAGTGCACCTCCTGACCACTTCCTTACCACTGTGCCAGCGTCTATAACACAAAAAAACAATATGGATGGAAAGAATGCAGAACAATGTCATACATTCACCCCTGTAGAGCAAACGCCTGTTGCACCCTCTGTGCACTTCTGTAATACAACCACTCATATGATCTGCACTGGGTAAACCAGTTTCTCTACGACCATAGTCACACTGGCTCCTGTATCCCTCAGAGCTTCAACTTCATTCAACTTGATGTTAGGCCACTGCCTGTACCGCTCGATACTGGGAGACAAGGTGGCCAGGGTTGCAATTTCTTCCCAAACAAAGGATACTAACGTTGCCTCTGTGATACCCTTCCCTATCTTTGGGACACAGTCCACCCCCACACCTACACTGAAAATTCACTGGGACTGCCCACCAGTGGGTTGGCTTTCTTGAGCAGAGAGCATCTACTCTTTGTGTCCTGGCTGAAAACAGTCATAACATTTTCCTGCCTTCAGTAGATCAAGGAACTTTCCTGCCTTTTCAGGGTCAAAGTATTTCCCACGATACCCCCTCCCCTTGAAAGTGGATTGGCTCTGGGTGCTTTTGCCTACATAGGTGTTTGTAAATCTTTAGAGGGTTCTTTTGCTTTTTTATCACCATATTCCTGGGCTTTCTTCTGGGGGAACTTGTCCTCCTTTCTTTTGATCACCGCGGGCCTTGTTTGGAAGCCTGGTTCTCAACCATTCATCAGCTGACTCTCCAGTTACCTGGGACTAGACAGCTTAGAATACACTGGCTACTAGGGTAACTTCTCTTGTACAAAATGAGTCAGGATGTGCAGCCCTTCATAAGAACTCAACTGGTTACCTTGAATCCAGCCTTCTACTGCATTGACTGAGATATCTAAAAATTCCACCCAGAAGTGTGCGTTTATATTCTGGGTGTCCCCGAAATTCACCCTACACTGCTCTGGGGTGAGACCAAATTTCCTGACCAGAATGTTCTCATGCATGTTAGAGTAGGATTCTGCCTCACCCCCCTCTAGGGTAAGGAGCCTGGTATCAGCTCTCATAGGAGTGAACCCCAGTATTTTGAGGGGACCCTACTCATTTTAAGAGCCCTTTCAAATGCAGTCAGGCATTTGTCAATGACTTCCTTTCCTGGACCTATGCCCCTTGGAAGCCGGGAATCCAAACCACTACCCCTGGACACCTCATCATCCTCCTCTTTTTCACTGCCACCCTCCTCTCTTACCCACTTCTTATTTGCCAGGTCACATTCTTCTTTTGCTGAGCCTGAAGCTGGCTCACTGCAATGGACAGATCTGATTCCTCTGTTGGGGAGCCTTCCCTCTGTCCACTAGCTGGGAGACTGAACCTGGTACTAGACGTTATGGACAAGTTGCCATCACCGTCCTCCTTTAGGCTGTTGGTGAGGTCCTCTCCCCCCCCCCCCATCTTCATCCCCTGGAGCTGGATCTGCCCAGGTCCCAAGGGAGCTAACCATCTCTGCCTTTCTAATTTGATTAGCTGCTGGCAACCTGTTAGCCTTACACTGCACCTTAAGCTCAGTTGCTGTGAAGATAGTCAGGTTAGCCAGATCAACTCCATAGTATCCCTAGTTTTGACTTACTAAAGAAAGTTTTGCCAACAGAGGTAAACAATTTAGAAAAATCTAAATTCAATTAAAAACAGTTTAGTCCAAGTTTGATTTTTTGAACCCAGAGGTAAAGTGTTCATGCTCTCCCTGTTAAGCATGGTAAAAATGGTATACACAACTGACTGGCATATTTAATTGACTTATAAGTCCCTAGTATATGGTGCTCCCTGTACCCAGGGTTTGTAAATGAAATGCTACTAGTTTGAAGCCGCCCACTTTGTGCCACTGATTGAAGTAGCATTGCAAACCATGTCTCCAGGCTTGCCTCTGACACCTTGGTGTGCAGATTTAAACTGCTATTTTGACCTTTTCAAATAAACCTTTTGCCAGACCTAAACCTTCCTCTTTAATATTTATACATCACTCCTACAGTAGGTCTTAAAAGCCCATTGGGCAGGATTTTGAAAAAGTAGTATATGTATATTTTTTGGGATGTCTTTATTTTAATTTACATATGCATGTATTGATTCTATACATCAGTACAGCACAGCAGCATCTGTCAGTACAAGCAAATCAGGGCAAGTACTGATGCACTCAAAAAAGAAGAAGACCTTACGGCCCCTGCGAAGTAGTCTGTGAGTACAGTAACAAGGAAAGAACCCAGCAAGTGTCCTCTACGAACACTTGAAGTATGTATTACACAGTATTTTGAACTGTGGACTCCTAGTGCTATTCTTAGAGACTGATTTACAAAGGTATACTGAGAGAAAAGTCTAACTTATCTACTTTCTATATTCGCAAAAAGGAATTTTGCGAGTAGTAAATTTTGACTTTTGTCTCAGTTTTTGTCTCAGTTCAACTCAAGACTAAAACTTAAGTTTACTACTCCTAAATTCCTTTTGTGAATACCAAAGGTCTGGGTGAGCATTAAAATGACATGGGAGAAGGGAGGAAATTAGTAAAGTCATAGGCCTCTGACCCTGCTCGCAGGCAGGTCGCTCCCCACGCCACCACACGGCCGCCAGCAGCCTCGTACCTGCTCCCTGCCACCCACCTGTTTTCCCGCAGTTTCCTGCTCCTTCCCGCCGCTGCGTTTCTGCGGCCCACCCCCCTGCTCCCCATTGGCCACCCCGCTCCCGCCTCGCAGCTGCTCCTCCCTCCATATCCCCCTCTTATAGAGGCCGCGTGCGGCAGGCGCGCCACTGCGCCGGTTTGTGCATGGACCATGCCCAGCACCCGAACCCCTGGACCCCGCAAACGCCACAACACCAGATTCCGCTACGACACCAGCCCCCTCTACACACTCAGCGCCGGGCGAAACCACACCTGCTTCCAAGCCGCCCCGAAACGGACTCACTGACCTTTCTCCTGCCACACCTGCAGCTTCACCTGCGACTGAGCCACCAAACCTTAAAGGACTGGACTCAACCACCTCTGCTGCATACTCCTCAACACCCGCTCCGCAGGCAAACACGCCGTCGAGCCCTGGGATCTGCTCGACACCTCCGTCCCAGACGTGGCCTTCCTGACCGAGACCTGGTGGAACGACTCCTCGGCGCCCGATATCGCCATAGCCATCCCGGACGGCTACAAGATCACCCGCAGGGATCGTGCCAACGGAATAGGAGGAAGAATAGCCATCATCCACAAGTCCACCCTCAAGGTCGCCACCCACGCAGATGACACTTTCAACACCGCCGAACACTTGCACTTCCGGATCCACACCGAATGCAACACCACCCTCAGAGGAACAGTCATCTACAGACCCCCCGGACCCTGAGCTCAATTCAGCGACTCCATCACCAACCTCACCAGCACCCACGCACTCGCCTCCACGGACTACATCCTCCTCGGGGACCTGAATTTCCACCTCGAGAACGACAACGACGCCAACTCCGCCACCCTGATCGTCAACCTCGCCAACCTCAGCCGCACCCACCCAGGCCGCTGGCCACACGCTGGACCCCGTCTTCTCCACAGGCACCCACGTTCGGTGGTGTGGTCGATTCCACTACATCACCGAACTCCACTGGACCGACCACCGCTGCATCTATTTCTCCTTCAATAAACCCACCACGCACCATCGCACCCAACAGCTACCTCGCCGCTGCTGGAGCAAAGTCCCAGAAGACCAGCTGATCACCACCCTCGCCCAAAACCCACCCACCGACCCCACCAACCCAGACACTGCGGCCCGCAATCTCAGACAGTGGATCGACGACTGCGCCAACACCCTCGCCCCACTCAAGAAACCCTCCAACAACCATGCCAGCAATAGAGCCACCTGGTTCACTGACGAGCTGCAGACCTCCAAACGCGCATGCCGGAAACTGGAGAAGATATGGCTCCACGAACACACTCCCGACAACCACGCAGCCCACAAGGTCCCCATCCGCAGACATCACCACCTCATCAGATTAGCCAAGAGATCCTCCTTCAAAGACCGCCTGGATAACAATGCACATGACAGCAAAGAGCTTTTCAGCATCGTAAAGGAACTCTCCAACCCCAGCGCAACGCCAACGACAAACCGCCCTCACAAGAACTCTGAAACTCAATGGCCATCTTCTTCCACCGCAAGATCGCTGACATCCATGACAGCTTCAACACCATGACCGCACCGACTACGTCAGACCCCACCTCCCCTGTGAACACCACCAGCGCCTACCGCCTGACCTCCTGGTCCAACATCAACGACGACGAGGCACACAAGGTCATGAACTCCATCCACACAGGATCTCCATCAGACCCGTGCCCACACCACGTATTCAACAAAGCAGACGCTGCCATCTCACCTCAACTACGGAAGGTCATCAACATCTCCTTCACAACAGCAACATTCACGGAAAGCTGGAAACACGCCAAAATCAACACCCTCCTCAAGAAGCCCAAGGCGGACCCCATGGACCTCAATAACTTCTGGCATATATCCCTGCTCCTATTACCGGCGAAGGTCATCGAGAAAATCATCAACATGCAACTGGCCACCACCTGGAAGACAACAACATCTTGGACCTGTCCCAGTCTGGGTTCAGACGAAGCCACAGCACCGAGACAACCCTCATCGCTGCCACAGACGACATCAGGCGCCAACTAGACAATGGCGAAACATTAGCCCTTATCCTCCTTGACCTGTCAGCCGCCTTCGACACGGTCTGCCATCGCACTCTAAAGACACGCCTCCTAGAAGCTGGAATCCAAGAGAAGGCCCTTGACTAGACCACGTCCTTCCTCTCTGGCAGAACCCAGAGCGTCCGCCTCCCGCCCTTCCAATCCGAGGCCACCGACATCCTTTGCGGCGTCCCCAGGTCTCATCCCTCGGCCCAACGCAGTTCAACATCTACATGGCCCCCCTCGCACAAGTGGTCCGGCAATTCGACTTCAATATCATCTCCTAGGCTGGCGCCACCCAGCTCATCATCTCCCTCACCAAGGACCCACACACCGCCAAAACCGACCTCCACGAGGGAATGAAGGCCGTCGCCGACTGGATGAGGAACAGCCGTCTGAAGCAGAACTCGGACAAGATGGAGGTACTCATCCTCGGACCCACCCTCTCAGCCTGGGACGACTCCTGGTGGCCGACCACATTTGGAACAGCACCGACACCCACCGACCATGCACGCAACCTAGGATTCATCCTCAACTCCTCCCTCTCCATGTCTAAACAGGTCAACTCCATCTCCTCCTCCTGCTACAACACCCTCTGCATGCTCCAAATCTACAAGTGGATCCCGACCGAAGCAAGAAGAACGGTGACACAGGCCCTCGTCAGCAGCAGACTGGACCACGGCAACACACTCTACGCAGGAATCCCAGCCAAACACCTACGACGACTACAACGCATCCAAAACGCCTCTGCCCGACTGATCGTCAACGTCCTTCGCCGCAGCCACATCACCCTCCACCTGAGAGACCTACTCTGGCTCCCCATCGACAAGAGGATCACCTTCAAGCTCCTCACCCACGCACACAAAGCACTCCACAACACCGGGCCAGCATACCTGAACAGCAGACTCAGCTTCTACACCCCCACCCGCTTGCTCCGTTCCACCATCCTTGCCCTCGCCGCTGATCCCCGCATCCAACGAACAACCTCCAGTGGCAGATCCTTCTCCTACCTCGCCGCCAAGACCTGGAACACCCTCCCTACCCACCTACGGCAGACCCAAGACCTACTCGCCTTCAGAAGACTCCTCAAGACCTGGCTCTTCGAGCAGTAGCGGCACCCCCTCCCCTCAGCGCCGTGTAAGTAGCATGCTTTACAAGTACTCTGATTGATTGATTGTTAGGGGGAAGGGTAGGTCCTGAGCCTCTGTGTGGAGCTGGGAACGATACTTTGAGTAATCTCAGGTGTCGTCAGCTGGATCGCTACTAAAAAACACTCGGGAGCACCCATGGCAGTTGAGGGCGCATCTGTAAGTTCCTGAATGTCAATTGTCATTCCAGCCATGATTCATGAAAGAGAACCTGCCCCCTAGGAGCGCAAACATAAAGAGTATGAGCTCAATCCGATTATGGGGGTGTAATTCTGATGAATGGGGATCGTGTATGGCTAATATGCTTCATGGGTGTGAGGCCTGAGGTGCTTGAGAGCAGTCTGTTTAGTTTTGTCATTCAAGATAGCAGCCAAAACTAGGAGGTATAGTTCTACTTTGTGTTTTAGTGCATATTTGATTTACTTTTATGAGGCGGTTTTGTACATTTCGGCTATCTATTCCTCATATTTGAGGAGGGGCCATGCATGGAATGCATAACTTGGCAGCAGTCAGTGCCATAGCATGTAAGAGACATTCATGAGTCGTTAAGGTGGGGACATCAGCAGTATCATGGAGCATGATCATGTGGTGGGGACCGGGGCATGGCGATAGATCCACTTAGGGTAAAGCCCATCTCATCCTACAGAGTGCAAATGTCATGGCATTCACAGAGTACATAGACAGTATCGTACTGCAGTCGTTTGCAGCACTAACAATTTAAATGGGGAACACGCCAGATTTTTCCAATTTTACGGGAGTCCAGTACCAATATTAGAGTGTCTTGAAGAAGCAGAACTTTATTCTTGACTCCCCAGGCCCCCGCTCTACATTCTATACCAACTCCGTCCTCCTCCAGGTTATTGATTTGAAATCATTCTTGCCATTAGAATTGGAGTCTCAATAACTGGAGTTGGGAGTATAGGTGCTGGATTTGTCTGTTGAAACAACCTGACATTGCCCCTTTAAATTGTCCCCCACAGTGAAGGTATGAAATCACTCAGGAGGGCTGAATGGCTCATTGCCTTCAGTGTATAGAGGAGAAACTGGTTATTTGTAAGTATCTGCACTGTTGGCTTATCGGTAGGTGGAATTCTCCTCTTAATTCCTTAAAGGATTTGAGAGCACCTTGAGATGTGATTCAATTGCATTATACCCATCTGGTGCCACTGTGGCCAGTAAAGCATGGCCCCTCCAATTTGAATTATAGCATTGTGCCAGATGGGTTGTGTATGTTAGAGTTTGCGAAAATAGTCTCAGTGCACGTGTCCACTTTTTAACCATCCCTTGCATTATGGAATTCAACATTATTCATAGAGTTGCAGGCCCTCCTTGCTTATATAGGAGTTGCAGTCCATGCCTACTATCCTAGACAGTCCTCTTGATCCTCACCCAAAGTGGGTGTTCCAGAGTATGCCCTTGCATGTGGGTTATCTGTGATTAGTTCAGTGGGGTGCTGTAGTGTTCGACTGACTGAGCCTCCCTACTTCCTATTGGCAATAAGTTTGGCAATGGCCAACCGCAGTCTAGTGGCACTCCAGATGAAGTCTTTGAAGTTCGTGTCTATCATTTTTAGTTGCACTAAGGGTAACAGCAAGTGTAACATGACTAGTATGTAAGTGAATCTGCGGAGTACCATCATTTTTACTACCTGCGTTCTGCCCCATAGTGACAGGTTTAGATGTGACCATTTGGCATAGGCCACTTTGACGCTGGCTATAAGTGGTTTGAGATTATCAAGGACTATGCACTCTATACCCTTAATAATGTAAAACCTGAGGTTTTTGAGGCAGTATGCTTTCCTCTAAAATTGATATCCGCAGATTGACACTTTTGTCGGTAGGGTAGAGCCTCGCACCTCCACCAGTTGATCTTATACCCCGCTATCACTGTGAAGTCATCAATGATCCCCATCCCCCTCAGACGACTCATGTATGGCTGCAGCCAGAGGCTAGAAAGTCAATAGAAATAGTAGGGGGACAGTTGACATCCCTGGTTCATAGGGTAGGTATCCGATAAACCCCCGCAGTTCCCATGGGCCATGGGAGACTCATGTAACCATTTCACTTTGGCAATAAAATCGGAACCAAGGCCAAATTTGTGGAGGGCTGCAGAAAGGCCTTTCTGGAGTTGAGTGATAAGACCACCGACTCATCTGATAAGTCTTTAGTGAACGACCAGAATGTGCAGATAGTGCTGAGCCTACCTGTGTGTGATGTATGAGTAACTGAGCATGGGGATCACTTGCTTGAGCCGGGATACCAATATTACAACATAACCAATGACAAGCAAGATGTATGCTAGATATTACATAACAGGTGATCCTTGCCTGGCTTGGGGACTACGGTTACTTATGTCCTGTTGGAGAGTGCCCCCAAGCTACCAGTTCCTTTCACCATCTTATAAGCGCCAAACAGAGTCAGTTTTGGTCCATCTGTAAAATTCAGTGGGGGGCCCAACTTCCTCAGGTGTCAGTTGTAAGGGAGGTTAGAGATGGCTTGCCATATCTCTTCTCTGGTAATTTCTCCTGTTTGTAATGATTTGCCTTTCTTGGTGGGGCGAGACAGGTGAATTTTGTCTAAAAACCTGTTTATCCGGACCTCATCAGAAACATGTATAGGTCCTTATAGTAGTCTTCAAAAGTGGTTGCGAGCTACCAGGGATATCAGTCCAGCTGCCCTGTCTGTGTCGTGAAGGTTGGTATGGTCATCATCATCTACAGCTGTCTAAGTTGTCCTGTGAGTAACCTACCTGCTTTTTCACCTTTCTTATAGTCACATGCTTGAAAATTGTGAAGTGCATATTGCTCCTTCGATGTGTGGAGAGAGTTAAGCCAAATTTTCGACCTCTGCAGGAGGTGTTTGTGTCTGCATTGGGGTGGCCGATGTAAAGGCGTGTCTTCTCCCTGATGTCTGTTTCCAAGGAGTTGTCCACAATGGTAGCTTTAGCTGCTGACTAAAGATTTTGTGCTGATGATACAGAGCCCTCATTTTGTTCAAAATATGTTTTGAGGTGTGACTTAAGGAGGGCCTTACTCGTGGGCATTTTGTAAGGAGAGCTATTTCGGTCCCAAGGTTTGTGGGTTGGGTGTGTTAGCCCCACGGAAAGCATAAAGCAGATGGGAGGGAGGTCTGAGACTGGCTGTTCAATAATCAAATATCAGCCACTAGTGCATTTCTTCTATGCTGGTTGCAGATGTCTCCATATGTCTAGGATGCCGTTGTCAGTTAGGATATCGGGCATTGATGCCCTATCGGGTTATTGGCCATATCCACTGGGGCCGTGCAGTTGAGTATGGCATCCTGAGTCCAATTCCAATCACCCCCCCACAAACATTAACGTGGTACCTAAATCTGCTAGCATGAATTTTAGACAGATTCCTTTTTAGTCTCAATAGGTACATTTACCCAGCCTACACTCACTATCCCGTTGCCTATGTGGAACTTGGAAATTATGTACCTGTCCTCCGGGTCAGTCCAGGAGTGAGTACTGTGCATTTTCACAGGAGGATGGCCACTCCACATTTCCAGGGTATGGAGGGACCCTCCATGTCTGAAAGTGGTCACAACTGCTGTGTATGATCTGCCCCACCCATTCTCTTTAGAATCCTTTGAGTTTTTTACCTGCGGTTCAGGAGAGGTGGGTTTCCTGCATGAGCCCAATATCTTTACATTTGAAGTTGAGATAATTGACTACTCTCTTGCATTTAACATTCCAATAGATAGCGGTCAAATGTCTCAATGCCATCTCTCAAGGATGGTGGGCGATGGGGGGTGGGGGGTCGTCTGCTTTGGCATGTGAAGCCCTGAACTATGTGCAATATTAGAGGTAAGAAGGGGTGGTGGAGGACCGGAGGAATGGGGATGGGGTGCAGGATCTGTCTGGTGGGTCCTAGGTGCTGGTGAACGCTCACTGACTTCTCCCCTGGAGAGGATCCCTTGGAGTTTAAGCCCTCATGGGGGGCAGATGCAGCCCAGGAAGTGCCCTGAGATGGAAGAAAGTGGAGCAATTAACAAAAGGGATTAAAAAAGGGAGGAATGCCAACCCCCTGAGAGGGGCGGGAGTAGGTGAGTTGGAAAATGGAAGGAAAGAAAGAAAGGGACTACGGGGTATATTATCAAGAAGGGTGTTAAAATTACAGCCGATTTAGCGGCAGGAAACTGCCGCTAAAGCGGCGATAATGGTCTTGATAATATGCCCTTGAGAATTCCCATAGAAGCCCATGTTCACACCAGAACATGGGCTTCAATGGGAATTCACAAGGGCAGATTATCAAGCCAATTATCTTCGCTTTAGCTGCAGTTTTCTGCCGCTAAAGCAGCGATAATTTTAATGCTGTTTCTTGATAATATGCCACTAAGACTGCTCACATGGTGGGCCCTGGGTGTTGGCGCTAGGCTGCCCAAACAATACCAGCGCAGGGAGAAAGGACAGGAATACACCATATTGGATAATACGGTGTATTCCTGCATTTTCCCTGTGACGCCGTGCAAGGTAATATATCTTCAAAGAACATAGGTGTGGAGTTACGAATAGCACATTTGTACTTCGCTCTGTGCAGTTACATCCTTGATATTTTGTTTTCTTTCATATTTTGGTCACGAAATTGCGACCATTCTATATCCCTTCCTCTGCATTCCACATTACAACTGGATTTGTTAAAGTGTTCATGGCAGACCCTCTCTGTACTTCTTCTAATTGTACTTTCAGGAAAAATTGAAGACATGAGATTATCCAGTCAGCCAGTGAGTGCCCCCTCGCTCTATGTATTCTCGTTGCACTTTCTTTGAACAATTGAAGACATGAGGTATTCCACTCAAATTAAGCTATCGGTAGACAGATCTAAAGGGAGGTTAGCCATCTAAGGAGCAGGAAACGGCAAATCAAGAAAATAAGATAATTAGGTGATGTTTCAGAAATTGAACTACATTTGCATTACATATTGATTATGTATTGATGGCTTTAGTAACAGCAGAGTAAAATAAGTAGGCAAAGGATGCAACAGGTATTTACGTGACAAAGTGTTGTTGAGATCATAAATGATCTTTATTTAGGCACTACATATTAACGGATTTCATTAAAGTTTGAACAATAATTCACAAACTAGTTAGTTATATGTGCGCGCTGTGCTGGCTGGATTGGATCAAAACAACTCGAAATGGGAATAGCAAGCAATCCCACTTAAATTCAACAGCTGTTTCATGTAAATCTCCCCTCCTCAGGGTTTCGCACAATCTGGAAGCTGCACTGAAGCAGAAAATACATGTCAATAAAAAACACACCGGCAGTGCCTGCCTGCATGGTACACCAATTACCTTAAAGAGCTACAAATAGCAATGGCATGTCTCTGAATCTAAAGGAAGAATCAGTGTCTAGGCATAGTTTACTCATGCTGCAACTCATTGATTACATTTGTTTTGGGTGTCTAGTTGGTGACCTATTAAAAACAGTTGTGGCTCTAACCTAATGCCTTTCAGAATGTGTTTGTGTTTCAATGCTCCACTCAACTATTTGGTGCTAAACATAATATTAGTATTTTTTATCGCAAAAACATATCACAACAAGAGTTCCATTTATTTCTCCGATCATTTATAGAGAAGTACCCTACTAGAATGAGAAATCATAACTAAGTTAGCTGTCGAAGCATTGCACATTTTTTAACTGTGCCTACTTTCTTGCTAAATCCATGAACTTCGAAGGATTAGAGTCCTTGAGTCTCTCTATTGCCGAGTTTGGTAGATATCTGTCAAATCCACAGAGGCGTAGCACGGACCCCCAGCAGCCCAGCCATCCTCCACAAGCCTTTCAGCCCCCCATTTAGCTGAAAGTCAGTGAATATCTGTGAGATATGGGTCAGGAGCACTTCTTCATATTCTGCAAGGGTGGGTGAGTAATAGTTTGCGTACACTACTTCATGTCCAGAGTGACTACTCCTGGGACTCAGCAAAGGTCTAACAATTACCTAAAAATACATGGGATTTTTAACTTTTTTAATGAATGGAGCAAGAAGTTCTGCTGCATTTTGAGAATAGGATGTTTCTCAGCCCTATTGAAAGAAACAAAAACATCTTTGTTGTCTAACCTGTATTGTGTGGTCTTCCCAGTATAAGCCAGACTTGCGCAAGCATTCAGTAACAGGTGTGAAACCACAATCCACCGTGGGCATATTTGCCTCATGCTTTGACCACATAACGTGGAAGAATCCCGATGCAAACCTATCGGTCACTTTTATGAAGCCATGTACAGTCACTTTGCGTGGCTTTGAATGGCTTCACCAATATGGAGTATGGCAACGCATCGCAAATCAGTGCATTACCTTGCTCTGCGCAAGGGAGATGTTCTATGAGCATTAGATTGTGTGTTTTTGATGCATTCCCAGATGTACAGGGACTTGTAAACCTGGGGATATGTCACAATCTTATGGCTCACCAGGTGAAGCGTAACAAGAAGAAATATCTTTTATCTTTATTTCTCCTCGTTTTTCCTCTTTCTATGGATTGTTTTTGTGCAGGAAGGTGCCCCAGCCTGCACAATAACAATCCTGCCTGTAATGCAGGCACCCTTGCACAATGAAATGTGCTTTATAGCACCAACAGCTGAGGAGGGTTACAGAGGCCTCCTCGATCAGCCCTTAGGTGTCTCAAAGCATCTTGGGACTATGACTGCCACTAAGGCTTCCTCTCGCTGCTTCGGTTTCCATGCAGCAGGACTGGGAAATGTGCTTTATAGCGCCAACAGCTGAGGCTGTTTACACGGGCCTCCTCAATCACCCCTCGGTGTCCCAAAGTATACTGGGACTCAGAGTCCCACCAAGGCTTCTTCTTGCCGCTCAGGTTTTCCCCAGTATGCAGCTGTGTTTACCATCTACTGGAAGCCCCACTCTAAGTGAAAGAACTTCGGACATTAAGGGGTATATTTACTGGAATGGCTTTTTGCAGATCATGGGTTAACTCATCCATATAGTTCGTCTGATTGGGGCACCATCGTTTGGTGTGATGTGCGTTGTTATTTTAACATTTACATTTGGGTGAACATGGTTTCTTTAACTTGAGTGCAACCTTGGTTTTCATTATTATAATTTTCATTTTAGCATTATATCTCTGCTGCCAATTCATTTTTGATTTATAGCTTGTGTGGCACATGCTCTTGGTCAAGAGTAACTGAATTACCGCTGTGTGCTCCCTTACTGCACCAGGACTGTTTTTCCCTATGCACAGTTTCACATTGAACATACAGTTCTGCTTGTGTCTTAACAGTTATTGTCAGTCATTCGTTCATATCACAAGCTATGCCTGTTAGTAATCTGTTCTTAGAGCGGATCATTGTTATCATGCTGTTCGAATATGAATTTACCTTTAAAAAAGAAAGCATTTGGCAAAATAGGAACAGTTGTCTAATTAAACGCAGCAACCGTGAGATCAGGCAACAGGGTTGTGGTCCAAAGACTGTCTTAAAACACATTGGTTTCAGCCGTCCGTTTATACATTACATAAAGCATCATAAACTAATTTATGCATTCCTTTGGTGGTGGAAAGTGTATGCCCAGTCACAGGCCATAAATCGATGTGTCTGATAGGAAGCACTGGTGGGCCTCGACCTCGCGTGGACACAATGCAGGGCCAGTGGGTGTGAGTCCAGATGTCCACCATGGGGCGCGCATAATCACTGTGTGTAATGTGCATGCTGTGTTCTTTATTGGCTGAAATGTTTCTAACTTAGTGTTGCATCTGACGTTATGGTGTTTTGGGAACACGCATCCCTCCAGCCAAACATGCTTTATTAGAGCCCATCTCTTGGGACCTTTGTGGTGTTTCTGCCTATCTGTGGTATCAATCTGGGTTTTTCCTGTTCGTGCATGTGTCTAAGGGTTACATGTCCCCCTACCTCTGATCTGTCAATCAGTTGCTTCAAGTGTAGGTCGCAGGGTCGGTCTATCTATGTATTTCTGACTCAGGGTTCTGGGGGGGACAACCGGTAAATTCCACAATGAGATGCAAGTTCATTTTGATACATATATATTGGTTTACATCCACATTGTTTTTTCCTATATTAACATTCCCCCTCTAGTTGAATGTTCAGTCTCATCTATTACACCGTACTTCATGACTGACACACTATTTGATTTTCGATGTGTATATGTTGTGTCTATTACTAATTCCCTAGTTACTTGCATTGTACCTAATTTGAGTATTTTATAGCAGGAAACCTCCAATTGCAGGAAACCACACAAAAACGGTACATCAAGGAAAATTGGGAGCGGTGACAGGCACATTTTGGTCACCCAAGAAGGGAACCTGGAAAATAAGTCCAAAATCCAGTCCTTTTCAGGGGCACCTCCCTACTTCTTAATGTCAGCTTGCAGACAGTACACTGTTTGAATAACAAGAGTCATTGTCCAGTTATCAATATAATTTCTAGAGATCAAGGTACAGCAGGATGCACCGATCTTGGCACACACTCCACCCTCCATCGCAGTCAAGTTTACCACATAGTGATGTTTCTTCACCATAAGGCGGATGTCTCTTAGTGCTTCCTTGATACCATTCAGGCTGAGCACAGTGTCGTTGATTATTTCTAACATCTCTTACCTGGTTATTTATAACCAGCAGGTGTTCACTTTTGTTTGCAAGGTGAAGAAGTGTATGGACCATCCTGCGTTTACTTGAGCATCAGAAAACTGTCTGAATTCTTCCGAAATGTCCTTGTACTAAGTCCAAACAAAGTAATCAGCAGTTCTTTTTTCTATAGCCTAATGCAATAGAGTTATTTTCTTCTGTAGCGGATTTTGGAATAACTCAGACAGATATTCTTCAGGGATGATCATGTGTGGGGTGTCTATGGTTATGAGGGTGCAGAGGCTCTGCCATCTGTGGACGAGCTGGGTGTAACTTGCTGCACTGCCAGTAGGTATTCTTTAAAACAAAGGCACATCATTGCAGGTCTGGTAGCTGCCGTGTTGCTCCACAATTTTCATTGATGCCAAGTGGGATTGTTCCTATGCCTCTGAAACACAAAGAATGCAGTGTAAGTTTCCTTACAATTAGGGTTTGCCCCTTTTCCTCTAGCCATGTGTACCTATCATTCTCCAAGTCCCAGATTTCCTGCCATGGGGTATTTACGCTGGCATTCAACCATTCTCTTCTAGACTCATTTACTGTTGCATCATTGAGGTGAATGTCCCTGCAGTGAAACTCCATGTCTGGGGTCCACTAGTTATTAAAGAATACTGACCCAGACATGCTAAGGGCCATCCTGGGACCACATAAAGAGGCAGAAGTGGACATGTTCATGCACTGGTACGGTAGTCTTGCTACCTCCAAGAACCTCTTCTCTGGAAAATCTTGGGGAAAAACATATGGTGCCCTGCCTGCACATCCTATTTAGCTCAATTTAAATGTTGCTAGGCTCAGTAAAAAGGAGCAAAGCTGTGTGTTTGGTTTCATGCCTGCTGCTGTTTACCACAACTCTATGGGGTACCTACTCTACTGGGTTGTATTTTGGCCCTAATTCTACATAGGTTTATGTAGATGAGTTATTGTGCTTTTTCAGAAATTATATATTGTGATAGGTAAAGTCTACCTGTGCCCACGGGGCGTGGCTTGGATGCCGATGGAGTAGGCGGCAAAGCTTGTGAGCTCCGTCCCACTGGCCGCTGTTCAAACCCATCCTGACAGCCCACGGCGTACCGAAGGACCATCACTTGTAGCCCGCCACCCCTGGATCAGGCAGGTGACAGCGTGGACCTCTGAGCATTGATGCCGCGTACAGAACAGTGAAGGAGAAGAACCCGCAGCGGAGGCAGTGAGACATCAAAATGGCGGCGCACGACGGCGTTGAAAAATCGGAGACTGACATGGGCTTACCGGTGGAGCCCCACCGATGAATCGGCATTATCGAGCCATAATGAACTAAATGAGCTGGGGGCAACTTACGCCTGAAGAGTGGGTAAGAGGGGCGGAAAAGCTGTAGCACCAGCAGGTCATCCGCAGAGGAGCAGTAGTGCACTGGGAGAGGCACCGAAAGCGGCTCCTACACAGCAGGAGAGTTGGGGGAGGTCCGCCCTGGAGATCAAGACCCCTGCCACAACAGGCAAAGAGATATAAGTAGTGCAGGACCCATAGAGGTGACAACAGCGCAAAATGAGCCCTGGTAACTCACAAGGAAATGTACAGCGAGCCAGGAGAGTGTGCAACAACAAGATGGCGGCCCCGGCTGGCGATGGGAGCTCCCACTAACTAGGGGATTTTTCAAACATAGATAGCTGTGAGGGGGGCTTGAAACGTGGACCTGGGAATGCGAAACAGACTCTGCCCTGAGGTGTAAAAGCTTGGGGTCCTGCGCTACAACTGACTGGTTGTTGTAAATGACCAAAGAGAGCACAGGAGTGTGCCACTGACATCGAAGGAAGGAGCTGAAACTCCCCTGCCCTATAGCTGGAACGCTCAGACGGGACATGGTGAAGAGGGAGCGGGGACTGGGCCGTGCCCGGAACAAGCTAAACCCGACTGAACACCCACTGACAGAGTTGTGGTGGGGGTCCCTCACCCCTTTTTCCCCACACCTGACTGCCACACACCAGTCCACGTAGGCAGGTGATCTGTGTCAGGGGCCCTACCCCCGGAACTGCAGCAGATGAAGCTGGGGAGGGCGGGATCAGAATGCGACGCCTCCCTACACAACTCATAAGTGGGTGGCATACCGCAGCATACAGGAGACGCCAGCTTGGCAGATGGTGCAGAGCACTGAGGCCCTTTCTAAGCTGACTGCACATAGCAAGAGGCCTGATACACAGAACGGAGGAAGACAGCACAGTGCTGCGATCCCCTGAAGGAGACAACAGGATTTTCCCCCATCTCAGGGGAACAGGGCGCTCATGGACATACCAAACAGAGAATGTGGAAAAAGATTAAGAGGAAAGAGAAGGATGAACAAACAGACATACTCTCGGAGGAGGGAGTGACGCATCCCGCAACACCAAATGCACCTGAGAGCCTGACTCTACAAGAATCCTGCAGGCCATTAATGCCTCAAGCGAGAGGCTGGACACCAAAATTGACTCAATAGCGGCAGACCCTGGATTGCTGAGGGATGATCACCGATTCCTCAAGGAAAGAGTTACGGCCAATGAAGGTCAACTTACTGACACGGGCTCGGCACTCAAGGAGCTGAAAGAGCAACCCACAGGGCTGAAATTGAAGGTGAGAGTGTTTGAACCGAGGACGGAGGACGTGGAAAACCGCTCCAGAATGAACAATGTGCGAATAACAGGTCACCCCGAGAAAATAGAAAGAGCGGTCATGGTGGGGTACCTTGAGGGGTGGCCACGCACAGTGGTTGTGCCAGAGGGACTCTCACCATTCTATGCCTTCGAAATAGCACACTGAGTTCCGGGAAGACCACCTGCGCTGTGGGCGCCACCACGACCGGTGATAGCGAGACTACTACATTATCGCAACAGAGACCATATACTGGTGCAAGCCCAACGGAAGGCAATATAAAAGTCAACAATGCAGAGGTGAGCCGCTACCCAGACTTCTCACAAGATGTCCAAGAACAAAGGAGCTCATTCATGAGTGTCAAAGCCAAACTCCGCCACCTAGAATACAAGTATTCAATACAAGTATGCAATGCAATACCCAGCAAAACTACAAGTGTGAACCCCGAGCAGAAAGGAATATTTCATGTCTCCACAGGAGGCATGGACATGGCTGGAGCAGCATCGAGGAGTATTGCCACCAAAAAAACCTGGGACGGCGAAGGAACCAACACAGGAGATCTAGCAGTAAGGACGCCAGAAGGGGCACACTGGCACTGACGCAGGCAGAGACACCATTGGAATGGAGGAATGCTATGCAAGTAGTTGCCCTGATTAGCAGAAAGGAATTCACTCGAGGCAGCTCAGAAGTGGGCGAGCCAGGTACGGACTCGAGTTCTGAGCAGGACTCCAACATCTTGGAGGTGCCGAGTAGTGAGCTCCCCATCGTGACACCTGGCACAGCAGACGAGATCATCTGACCAGGAAGGTAGGAGGGCTTCAATGAGGGGGACGCTGAGAGAGAGAGACACTGGGGCACACAGATGATCTAATGCAATACTTGTGCTTAGCGGCGAGCTGGTGTGTGGATGCATCGAATGTGCCTATAGACTCACACCCTAACTCTGTGGATGACAGACCACGAACTTAACTGTCTGGTTTGGATGGGAGGGTTTTGCTTATTTGTCCTAGGGAAGGGGCATTGGGGAACTTGTTATAATGATGTTGAATTGTTGAGAAGAGACACACGAGTTGCACCAGCTACTTATTTCAGCAGTTGTGGGATGACACATCTGGTCTGTGCGAGAAGGGTGGTGTAGTCCGAGGGGTGGTCGCCAAAAGTAGGAACTGGGATATGACAGTTGACATGAAGTATAGGTGGTTAACCTGGAATATACAGGGCATGCATACAATGATTAAACAGTATAAAGTATTTTCTTACATTACAGACAGGGGATACACATAGCGCTCCTCCAGGAGACACACCTCACGGCAAAGGAGGGCCAAGCTCTGCAGAAGAGATGGCGGGGACAAACATTCTACACTACATATTCTGCCATTGCCAGTGGCACCATGATCTGGGTGAGCGTGGGAGCTCCATTTCAGGTCGTCAGTAAACCAATAGACCCAGAGGACAGATATGTAGCACTAAGAGAGAGATTAGAGTGTAGAAAAGTGAGCTTTGTCAATGTGTATGTCCCGAACCTGGACCAACCCCAATTTTTTGCGCGACTATCACGACAGTTAGCACCATACCTGATGACTGCAGTGCTCATAGCCAGAGACTTTAATGCCATTGCTGATGTTGACTTAAACAGGTCACACCCGCCATTGTCAGACTCCCCAACGGTCCGTCATGCATGAGCGTTTCGAGATTGGCAGGGACATTGGGGACTGGTGGACTCATGGAGAACCCTGCACCCCAGGACAGAGACTACTCATTCTTTTTGTTGACGCATGATGTACACACATGGCTGGGCACATACTGATGCACACAGACATGCATGGGCAGGTGAAAAGTACTGAATACCTGATGAGGACGATATCCGATCATAACCCCTTCTTACTGGTCCTCAGCTGGGCAGGTCCGGCTCCGGCCATTCCTACCCAGCGACTGCGTCCCGAGACATTGGAAGACCAGGTCTTCAAAGAAGGTACCAGAGAAAAAATTACGCAATATTTCCAAGATAATGAAGGGATGGCATCCTCTCCGCTCCCGGAATGGGGTGCCTTTAAGGCAACCATTAGAGGCCACTGTATAACAGAGATAACAGGGGTCAGGCACATAATGACAACAGAAGTTATAACTACTGAAAAGGAGGTAAGATGGATAGAGCGAGAAAGACGGGAGCGCCCTGACCTGCAGGAAGCCCTCCTAGAAGTGCACGACACTGTGGTGCGACAGACAGAGAGACTACGAGCCTTTGACTATAAACAATATCTGCACCACATGCATGCGGAATGTGATAAATCAGGCTCATTGCGGGTGTGGCTCGCCAAACCACACAACAGGGGGTCATTGGCGGTAGAATTGGAAGACGACGATGGATGTAGACAGTATACACAAGACGATATCAATGACATCTTCTCCAAATACTATACCAATTTATACAGCATTGTTATGGGGTGCAGTGGAGAGACATTAGGTGACTATTTCACTGACCTGGAACTCCCTCAGCTAGACCCTGGGGAAGCTGAAGAATTGGGGGCAGACATCTCCCTACGGCAAGTGAGAGTAGCCATTAAGCATATTGGGCACAACAAAATGCCAGAGACAGATGGACTCCCGGCTGAGTTCTACATGACATATGCTGAGAAGGTAGCTCCTAAGCTGGTTGTACTGTACCGGACAGCAAGAGAGCAGCGCCACCTGCCCGACACCACGATGGAAGCCCTAATAATCCCTGTGCTTCAGCCCAGAAAACCGCACTACGATAAAACTGCGTATAGACCGCTGTCCATGCTGAACATGGACTATAAATTATTAAGTAAAATTATAGTGAATGATTGTTGCCCCACATGACCCAGCTAGTGCTAGCGGACCAAACAGGACTTATACCACAAAGGAGTACTGCCATTAACATCAGGTGACTCATGGCCATAACGAGGGCAGAAGACTATGCCAAGGGCGAGGCTGCAATATTTGCAGCAGATATTGAAAAAGCATTTGAGAGCCTGGACTGGCAGTAACTCTACAGAGTTTTAGAAGTGATGGGCCTTGGCGTGGGATTCATAGAATGGGTAAAACTGCTCTATGCAGATCCCAGGCGAGGGTGCTGACGAGGAAGGTGATCTCCCAGAGCATGAGGGTAGAGAGAGGGACTGGACAGGGATGTCCTAGCTCCCCTCTTTTATTCGCACTGGCCATGGAACTGCTGGCTGTCAGGCCAGAACGAGACGGGACTATGCAGAGGTGTTATTCAACAGCATTTATCATTGCATAGCATTTCATGCATATTTCTTAATCCTCTTTTTGCAAAATACAGGTGGGGATTTTCAGGGGGCCAGAGATATGTTAAATGAATTTGGAGCTCTATCAGGATTGCAATTAAGCTGGCAGAAATCCAAAGGTATTCCCTATGACGCATAATGGACAACCCCCAGAGGCTCCGGGGACCTTTCAATGGGAATCCACATGCCTAGAATATCTGGGAGTGACAATATACCATGACACTGCAGACCTGGTAGAGGGTAATGTGGGAAGGGGGATACGCGCTCTCCTCACCTCCATGGACTTTTGGGGGCCCCTCCCGCTGTCAGTGGCAGGCAGGGTGGCCCTTTTGAAGATGGTGGCACTGACCCGTCTGCTATACATATTTGGGACACTCCTGATTTGGATATCCTGTGCGCGTGTCCACAAACTAAACTCACAGATCATAACTTTTCTGTCGGGGACGGGGTGCAGAAGGGTGGCACAGAGCACGATGCAGCACTCTACAGCCACGGGAGGGCTAGCGGTCCCTGACCTCAAAGCTTATTACCTGGCTGCGCAGCTGCAATGGTTGGTAAGATGGCTGGCGAGCAGCAGAGACCCAGAATGGGTTCAACCACCATTTGCCCCTCAGCCCCAAGTCCTAACAAAAATACTGTTAAGGCTGAGGCAGGGGCTCTGTAGGAAGATAGACGAGGAGACAGTAATTGCGAGGTGCTGGATGAGATGGCTACAGATATCGGGCTGAAGGGTCCCCTACTCTCAAGACATACCCATCAACATGCTCAGGCAGTTACCGCATGAAGGGAACTGGGCTGTGCTGGAGGAATGGAAGGAAGCCGGGCTATAAGTAGTCGGGGATCCCTTTAGAGAATCCCAAATGCTTCCATTCCAGGATCTACGAGAGGAGTTTAACCTCTAGCAGGGACATTTGCTACTTACTGCGGCATTCCAAAAACACTGGACAATGGGGGCGACAGAACTTAGAGCGCTAGATTGTTGTAGATATGTAGTCCTTTCTATAGGTAGGGTAAAAACAGTATATTGCATGTATAGAGCCATCAGGCGGGATGTTCAGAGGCCCATGGAGCGACTCAGAGCACAGTGGGAAGAAGACTTAGGGGTACCAATCGTAGCAAAAGACTGGGATACCATTGTGGAACACACCCTGAAGATCTCTTGAAATGCAAGGTTCAGGCTCATAAACTACTACATGCTTCATAGGGCGTACCTATCACCAGCCAGAATCAGGCTTTACTTCCAGACAGAGAAAGCGGCATGCCCATAATGTGGGAATGGAGAGGCGCACATTCTACACATGTTGTGGGATTGCCCAGGCTTGAGGGAATTCTGAGAGGAGGTACTAGTGACTTTCGAGAGTGTCATAGATAGGGAAATTGAGCACACACCACATCGATGAATACTCCACTGGTTCCCGCAGACAACCAAGACAAAAAATACCGGAAGATTCCAAGATTTAGCATTTGTACTTGCGAAAAGGGAAATGACAAAGAACTGAAAGTCCACAAGAGGCCCATAAATTGGGAGCTGGAGAAGGGAAATTGAGAAATGGGCAGCTACAGAACAAAGAGCCATAATGTCAGCAGCGAACAGAAGCATGGGAAACCTGGAAATAGTGAGAGCCTGGAGGAACCTAGTGAATGACACCAGACCTAGATGATACAGCAGATGACCAGCCGGATTTGCCACCAAAGAACAGGGAAAATGAAATAGGGATGCTAGAGATAGGAGAGCGGTAATGGCCCTAAGCTGTGTTGAGAGATGTGACAGCCCCTGTTTTCCCCCATCCCTGCCCACTTACCATGCATCGGCCAAAGTAAGAAAAGCACAGTTGACAAAAGAGTAGCACACATCGCTGACACATACAACTGATACTACGCAACTTGTTTAGGGCGGAGTGTGGGGGGAGTTGAAAGTTAGAACAGGTTGAACCTGTTGAAGAACCTAATCTGAGCAGATATTGCATTGCAGAATGAGAGAATAATGTACTGTATGCTATTGGCAAAATGTCTGATACTTGAAATGTGAAACCTTCAAAGAGTGGTAAGTAAACGAAATGCCAATAAAATCATTTTTCAAAGTCTATCTGTCCCCACGGTGTGGGGGTATCAGTGAACAGACATAGCATGAACTAGCCAATATGTGGGTGCCTACGCCGATCATGCGTAAGCACCATGTGTTGTTAAAGAGTGCGCTGTGTAGTGCATGCAGAAAAATAGCATTTGGATCAGTGTAAGAGTAAATGAGGTGGGCGGTAGCACTGTAGGAATGTTGAGATAAGCTCCATGTGACTAGAGTTTTTTTTGCTGTGAATGGATGTGGACATACCTATGCTAGAATACAGTATAATAAGGTGAAACACTACGTAGCTTTTGAAACATTGCATATCTGGGAATGGTGTCCAGGAGGGTCATCTGCATCTTTCATGCAACTGTAGGTGTCTTTGCTTGGCACAGTGTAAAGTCTGTTTGTCAAAATATTGTCTATAAAAATAGTCTGAGGTACAGTTCACGGATAATTTCACGGGGAAGGTTTTGGTGAGGAGGGCCTGGGCTTCTCTTCCCTCCATCTTAAGGGAGGTAGGTGTTGTGAATATTACTTTGTAAGGCCCTTAAAATTTGTCCTGCTTCCACTTCCTCACAAAGATGCGCATGTATACTTCCTGCCTAAGGTGTTTGGTAGGGTAGTTTAGTGGTGGTGCACTTGGAGCTCCGATGGTGGACCTGCTTTGACAGGAACTTCGCAGTTTTGGTTAATTCAGACAGATACTCATACATTTTGCCCTCTTAGTGCTTGAGAGCCCATGTCAGTACTCAATTTGGTCTGGGTTTTAGGACTGGTGTTCCCATTAGCCTGTCTGTTGCAGTCTGGTGTGGTGTAAGATGGTGATCGCTGCTAGGTATGTTTCTCAGAATTAAAAAAGCTAGGGGTAGACAGCGGAGCCATGTTTTGTTAAGGCTGGTGCAAATTTTGCTAATCTTATTTTTTAGCAGGCTGTTGAGTATCTCAACTATGTCATTACTTTGGGGATGATAAACTGAGCCCAATTTATGCAAAATACCCAGAAGGGTGCAAATGTGGTCAAACATTGAGTTAAATAAGTGCCTGCCGCTTTCTGACTGGATGACGTTTGGTACGCACGATCTTGGTATTACCTCCCTGACAAGGAAAGTGTCTTCTGCCTTGGCTTCGCAGTGCACACAGGGGCTGGACTTGATCGGCCTGGGCTCCAGGCAGACTACTACTATCAGGTATTGGTAATTAGCACATCGGTCAATCACATCGATGAAGTCGAGATGAAGTGCCATAAATGGCCCTGTTGGTAGGTAATGGCCGATGACACAAACTTCAGTGTAGGTTTGGGTGAGTAGAGCTGGCAGACAGTACACTTATTCAGAAACATGTTTATGATTTCAGAAAGGTTGGAGATGAACTAATCACTTTGGAGCTCAGCTATGAAGTTATCTTTTGCCTTGTATGTGGGTAAGTGCAGTTGGGGTAAGGCTATGTTTAAGAGGCTTTGAGGCATGACAGGTTTCCCTGTAGGTACATGCTGCCAGATAAGGTAATGCATGGTTTGTCTGCAACCCTGGGCTAGCCACTGCCCATTTTCGTCAGGTGATGTGAATTCCTGCAGTTCCTTCATGTATAGTCCTGTTGTTTTGGTATACGGTTTGTTGTGTGATGATTCAGTCTCTGGAGTCTGCTGTAGAGGGAGGATGTGTGCTTCTCTGATTTTCATGTTGGCTGCCTTTTTCGTGATTTAGGTCAAACAGTGTGTTTTCCTAAGATACGAAGTCCCTGCACCCTGTGTGAGAGGCTCATTTCACCACGTCCACACGCCTAGGAAAAGTTAGCGCATCTGTAGGAAGCTCGCTCTCTGTATAGTAAACAAAAGATAAGTACACTGTGCAGAGAGCCCGGAGAATCCTCAAATGGTATACAGAGGTAAAGCAGATAATTCTAAACCTCTTTTTGTGGTAGTGTGAGTAAGCAGTTTGGTTTATCAGAGGGTAGTGCTAAGCATTTGTTATACCCACAGAGCCAATAAATGAGACACACATGCAAGAACAAAACTGATGCCAAATTTTATAAAGTTAATTATTATTTATTTTTTAAGACCAAGAACACAGTTCTAAGGTAAGTACTTTTGGAGTTACGATTTTTCAAAGTTTGAAAAAAAATCACTATTGTGCGCAATTACGCATCTTAGGAAATAATAGGGAGACAAAGGAATAGATGCATATCAAATCAGTCAATACTTTCATGAAGTCCACCTTCTCGTTTTAGGTCGATGTCGGGACAAGGTCCAATGATCCAGCAGGAGAAGTTTGGGATCGTCCCCGATTGGGTAGGAGCAGATTGCTGAGGATCTTGGAAACAGTTGCACAAAGACAAAGGGGGCCACTTGAAAATGCACTGCATAGGTGGACTTACATTTAAGTGCAGTTGGTCTCCTTGGATAAGGAGGTCAAAAGGGCCCGTGGACCTAGGGAGCAGAGCTGGTTAATCGGTGCCGGGGCCGGTGGGGCTCGGTGCAGATCCAACTCATCAAATGGCATTGTGCACATTTAGGGTCCTCATGGTCAGGAGTAGACAACTTAGAGATGCAATCTCGGGACAGCTAGGCCACTCAGAAAGTTAGTCTCAGGTGTATAATCGTCCCGCAATAGATGCTCACTTCTGGTGCTTTGGGAGTCCGGTGTGGACTCTTCTTCTTGGCTTTTACTGCTGGGTTCCAGAACTGCGGGTGTTGGTACACCACAATACTGGTAGGTCATGGTGCCTCCAAAGTTGGTGGGGAGGCAGAATTGACCCTCTTCCTGCTTCGGTGCTGCATTGAGGTCACTGGCGAGTAGCAAGTTGACAAACCGGACTTCACAGGATAGGTGCCTGCGGTGTGCAAGGGAGTGATATATTCACTCAATGGGAGCATCTCTGTGGTTTCTCAAAGTTTGAAGGTGCTCCAGGGTACTTGGCCTCCTTGCAGGTTCAGGACAACACACTAACAGCAGACAGCAATCGTCCAGTCCTTGGAGCAATTGGCCAGGTTTGGCACCTTTTTATTCTGCAGCAGGGCTTCAGTTCTCATGCAGCGTGTCGTATTTGTCCTGGTCTTCTTCGATCCAAAGGATATGATGTTCAGGTCTTGCAGAGACACCAAATACTGAATTTAGGGGAGTTACAAAGGAAGATAGGCAATGGGCTATCTACCTTTATGGTGTCTACACCCTCTAGTGACCACTAACTGTGGGAAGAAGCAATACCTTAGCCCTAATTGGAGGTTTACTTGCCATCTCACAATGGTGGAATCTCAGGAGAGGGGTTCACCACGTCTGCCCCGCCCTAGGGGTGGTGCAGGCTGAGGGGGGACCATCCATTCCTACTGCTAAAGATGGGGCAGGAAAGGGACCCCCCCACTATCTTGGGGTTCCTGGGTTGGATTTCAAAGGCAGCATTGACTTTGAAGCTTCCAGCCCAGGAAGGCCATCCTGTCCTGGAGTAGGTGTGAAACTCCCCTCCCAGAACTTGTATTGTTTCTATTCTCTGGGAGCACTGGCTCTCATCCCATGAGGTCAGAAACATGTCTGGTGGGGGCAGACTGGTGAAAACTGAGCAGAGATCCCAATAGTGCTTGGTTATGATTCAGGGGATCCTCTAAAAGGGTGTCCTGTGTGAATGTAATAATATACCCAACACTGGCATCAGTGAGGATTTACTAAGACAAGATGTTTGATACCAAACATCTTAGAAATCAGTAATGGCATCACTTGAGTTGACAGGTATCCAGCCCATGTAGTCTTTATGGCTTCCCTGTCAACGTACAACATCTCAGAATAGTCTGGACATTGTAGGGGCATATCTGCTCATGCTTATATGCCCTCAAATACGATATAGTGTACCCAGCCTTAGGGCTAATGGCCTACAGTAGGGGTGACTTTCCTATATATTATGGAATGTATGGTTGGCATGGCACACAGGGTGTGCTGACTCTTTGGCTTTACTGCACCAAGACACACATTCTGCATTGCAGAGTGAATCACCTGGTTGAGGGAGTCCTGGGGTAGTGCTAAACATTTCGCTCCGCCGAACCAGAGACCATGGACAGTCTGTGCTGGGAAGAAATTAAACAGCAGGCGGACAGTGAAACTCCGAGCTCCTGGGGAAGGCACTTGAAAACCTGTCTGACAGAGCTTGAATTAGAAACAGTATGGAAAACTAGGGCAGACAAAGCAGGTATAAGTGGAGCAGTCGACTAGTCAGCTAAAAGGAAATACTTCCTGAAGGATAAAAATACAATCTCCAAATGTCTGCATGGGTGGACCATCATCACCTCCTATAAATCACTTAAACCGCAAGCATATTTAGAATCTCACTTTAGAGGGCACTTAAAAAGAACCTACATAGACTTTCGGATGGGACAGCATGTTTCAAAAGATCTATTACCTTCCTGGAAACATAACCATCAAACTGAGCAATGCCGTCTATGTGGATACACAACGGAATCCTTATCCCACTTTTATGCGCATGTCCAGCAGTCATGGTCCAGAGGAGACGGTATTTGAAGCCTATCTTTAATGAACTGAAAATTCGAACATGCAGACAGGCAGTGATAAGTTGTCTGGGAGGCTCCTCCATAATTTTGGCCTGCCGGGGAGTAAAATTCCTGGCAGAGGTAAGAAAATGCTTAGGGCAAGCTGAGCAGGAGGAACACTGAGGAGGAAAGCCCTCCAGGCAGGCCTATTTTGGGACTCTTACGGTTTACACAAACTGAATTTAAAGACGATTAAGACCCCACAGAGATGGCAAGAGCCGGCCTAGATCCAAATTTTAACTATTGTATTTATAATATTTTTGGACGCTAGCCGTAAAATGAATGGGTAATTTTTTAATGTTGCTTGCCATTATTTGTTTCTATATAGTTATTTTAATTATGGGAAGATTGTAATGATTTTAATTAATTATACAATAAACCTTTTTTGACCAGTGCTGCAGCCCAAGAGGTTCCTCTTTAGTACCCATGCCCTAGGTACCAGGGTACCATTTACAAGGACTTACAGGGGTAGCTGAAGTTGTGACAATCGTGGAACAGTGTTTTGGGAAAGAGATCTGGCACTGAGTACCTAGTTAGCTGAGACCTACTACATTTACAGTTCAAAATCACATCAGGCAACAGGCAAAATGTGGAGGCTAACCTTACGAATAGAGACACGTTCCTACATGAATCCTCCTAATGAAAGAGGATGAGACCAAGCTCTCCCTAGAGAGGCTTTATCTTCTAAGTGGAAGAACCTGGAAAGAACATCTGCATCAGCACAGTCAGTCCCAGGGCAGTGTTCCCCTGTAAAGTCCATTCCTTGTAGGGAAATAGATCACCTTAACAATTTGGGGGGTTTACCTTTCATCTGCATAAGCCATTCAAGAGGCCTGTGGTCAGTTTGGACAAGGAAGTGAGAACCAAACATGTATGGTCTCAGCTTCTTGAGGAATCGAATCACTGCAAAGGCTTCCCTCTCTATGACACTCAAACACTATTCTCTGAGTGGAAGCCACCTTCATATGAAAGCAACAGGTTGGTCATGACCATCATCATTGGCCTGGGATAGGACCACTCCTATCCCATGTTCAGAGGCATCTGCCTGCACTATGAACTTCTTAGAGTAATCTGGAACTTTCTGAATCAGTGCTGAGCACATTGCTTCTTTCAAGGTGTCAACAATATTGTGATAGCTCACTGTCCAGTTTACATTTTTTGGCTTTTTCTTAGAGGTCATTTCTGTGAGGGGGCCGCATTGGACCCTTATCCCTGCACAATCCTTCTGTAGTACCCAGTCAAGTCAAGGAATGCCCAGACTTGGGTCTGGGTGGTTGGAGCTTCCCAATCCAGAATGGTCTGGATTTTGGTCTGCAGGGGCTGAACGTGGCCTCCACCCACAAGGTGGCCTAAATATGCAACTTTGCCCTGATGTATCTGGAATTTGCTTCCTTGTTAGTGAGGCCTGCTCTCTGCAAAGCTTCCAGGACCTTTTGAAGGTGGATCCGGTGATCCTGCCAGGTGGCGCTAAATACAGCAATATCATCAAGACAGGCTACACAATAGGCTTCAAATCCAGCAAGGACTTTAGTCGCCAACCTCTGAAAGGTGGCATTCTTCAAACCAAAGGGCATTATAGTGAACTGGTAGTGCCCATCTAGATTGGATAATGCAGATTTTTCTTTTGCTCTATGAGTCAGACCTATCTGCCAGTACCCTGATGTGAGATCTAAGGTACTCAGACATGTGGCTGCCGCTAACCTGTCAATTAGCTCATCAGCTCCTGGAATTGGATGGAATCTGCCTTGGTAACTGCATTGAGGTGCAATGTAGTCCACACAAAACCTCCTTTATTTCTTTTTACCCTGGGAATAAGGCTTGAGAACTAACACAACTGGGCTGGCCCAGGGGCTCTCTGAGGGTTCAATGAGACCCAACTCCAGCGTCTTGCTTACCTCAGTTTTGAAGCTTTCCTGGACAGGATGAGACTGCCTGTATATTTTGTTTTTGACAGATAGGCTGTCACTAGTGTCCACATCATGTGTACACCAGTTGGCCTGTCCAGGGGTCAAGGAAAAGAGCTCAGCAAACTTGTTTAGGACTTGCTTGTGATCAGTCTGCTGTTGGGCAGTAGAGGTGTCTGAAAAGACAACTCCATCAACTGACCCATCTTTAGGGTTGTGGGAGAGATCAGGGAGTGTCTCACTCTCTACCTCCTGTACATCATCTGTAACTATAAGCATGGTCACATCACCCCTGTCATTGTAGGATTTATGAAGATTTAATTGTATCACCCTTTTGGGGTTTCTACTTGTGCCAAGGTCCACTAAGTAAGTGACTTCCCCTTTTCTCCCAAGGATAGGTTAGGGCCCAGTCCATTTGTCCTGAGGGACCCTAGGTGCAACAGGCTTCAAAACCCACAACTTCTGCCCTGGTTAGAACCTCCCCATGGTAGCCTTTTGATCATACCAGAGGTTCTGGAGCTCTTGGTTGGCCTCAAGGTTTTTGTTTGCTTTTTTCAAGTATTCAGCCATCCTTGAAGTAAGGCCAACTACATAATCCACAATGTCTTGCTTTGCTTCCTGGAGGGGTCTGTCCCAACCCTGCTTGTCAAGACAGAGGGGTCTTCTTACAGGGTGTCCAAACAATAGTTCAAAGGGGGAAACCCTACTCAATTTTGTGGCACCTCTCTGTAAACAAAAAGCAGGCAACATAGCCAGGCATGCCATCTTATTCTGTGTGTTTCAGGGAGTACACCTATCATGACTTTTAGGGTTCTGTTAAATCTTTCAACACACCCATTTGTCTGTGGATGGTTGGTGTAGTGTACCTAAAGATCACTCCACACTCAACTCACATGTGTTTAAAGCATGCAGACATGGGGTTTGTATCTCTGCATGATACTACCTCCTTAGGAAAGCCACCCATAGAAAAAAATACCAAGGAAGTTGTGGGCTATTGCAGGTGCAGTGGTAGTCTTTAGGGCAATTGCCTCAGGGTACCTGGTGGCATGAACCACTACCATCAGAATGATGCTATTGGAGGGTTAAGGGGACCATCAAAGTCAATCCTTACCATTTCAAAGGGTACCCCAACCATTAGCAGTAGAATTAAGTGGGTCTTTGTGTGTTTACCTATCTTGCCACTAGCCTGACAGGTGGCACAGAAGTTGCAAAACTACTTCACCTTTTGGGACATTCCTGGCTAGTTGAAGTGGTTGAATAGCCAACTCCTTTTTTTTTATCCTGACAAATAGCCCAGCTAGGGGAATGTCATGGGCAATATTCGTAGAAACTCTCTAAACTGTTGAAGCACTACTACTCATCTAGTGGCACCAGGTTTGGCGTCTCTGTCCTCAGTGTATCGGAGTCCCTACTCCCAATAGGTCCTGTGGGAACCACTGACAAGTTCCTTTACCATATTAGCAGCTTGCTGCCTCAGGCTTTCAAGAGTGGAAGAGGTTCTCTGCACCTGGCACAGATATTCCCTAGGGGGTCTCCCTGGTCCTTAGGGTTCTGCCGTGTAAGGCCCAAGCTCCTGAGGCTCAGTTCCCTCTGGGGCTGATAAGTCTTCTCCTTGAGGAGAGGGGGCTTGGTCTGGAGTCTGTTTTGAAGCTGGCTCTGAAGTCTTACTGCCTTTTCTCTTGGAAGGTTGGTTCATCATTTCAGGGTTCAACATTTCTTTTTCACCTTGGGTTTTGATTTGTGCCCTTGTTTTGTACACACACACCCATTCAGATATTCCCAGCATTTCTGCATGGCTTTTCATTTATACCCTAACCCATGCTGTGTACTACAAATCATTTCCAAGCTGACACTGTATATGGATAGCAGAGGACACCACCAACGTTTTGAGGCCACTAACCCTTCCCCAATCAAAGGCCACCATCATTTTCTTGTGTTTGCTTTGTTTGCCCTAAGTTGGCACTTTGGGCAGGACTGTTCCCACGTTGGGCGCCATGTCGTATAGTTCCTATAAACCTACATAGGATCTGCGTGTTTAGAAAACATAGACTGTGCGAATGGTGTCCAGACTGATTCCAGACACCCCCACCGGGTATGTTTGCCTGTATATCAGCTAGCTCACTGTGCCACTAGAAACCCATTTTACCAAGGAGAGAATAGTTCTTGGCAACTATCGAACATGACAACTCTATCCCATCAGGGATCATGGAAACAGTACAGTACTTTTTGCTCAGTCACTAGTGCTTACTTTGTCTCAGAAAGATACACAGAATAAACGGTGGGGACGTTTTCAATAAGCATTTATTGAACAAGCGTCATTCAAGTGTAAAATAAGTGTGCTGAAAACAACCATAAGACAGAAGCAAATATAAATGATTACAAGCTCCAACAGAGTCAAAGAATGGTAGATTCTACCATAGTGCTAAAACAATGAATACAGGCAGGTATATAAAATGTATGACAGTAAAGATGGGTACTCCTACGATGCGCCCTACCTAGATGTACCTAAGTGTACCTAGTAAATATGTAGGTGTAGAGCCAAGAATCTTTCTAGGATAAAGTCAATATCATTACCTGAAGTGAAAGACTGTGGGACCCCATCTTGGCCTCCAGATGGACACCCCGTGAGGGATGTCAGACCACAGCGAGCTGGAGTGTCTGCATGCAGCAACCTCAGTGTCTCGAGTCTGGGTGTCTGCATTGGAGTCCTTTTCTGCTCTCCTTGAATCAGCAAAGATATGCTGTTTATATACCCAAAGTGGTACCCCCAGGGGTTCTACCTTGCTGTGTCATGTCAGACTTAGGATAACTGAAGGAATGACCCTCATACATAGTTATTATGCAGGAGTTGGAAGTCCTGCTAAGCTTCCAAGAATCCTCATGCATTATGAATGAGGCTAGTTTTCAGGGAAAACCCTACGTCCCTTTCAAAGTAACTAGGTAAAAGGTCAGTCCCAAGAACCGTTATGTAGTGTAATGGCAGTGAAAAATATAGGTGAAAGGTTAGGTTGCTACCTGAGCCTCTAATGGGATACCGATATAAAATATAACATCCCATATGGAGAGTCACAACTGCATTTGCTGCAGGTGGACTAGAGGCATTCTTTTTGTTTTTACAGCTAGGGCCTCCAGTTTGGTGTCCAGTGTTCTTGGAAGCAAAACACGAAGCCTTCTTAGGGTCCCAGTTTTCACCCTGGTACCCACCTTTAGACTATGATGAGTATTTGTGCTCACCCTCCTGAGCACATTTTTGGGGGCCTGGAGAAGTCTCATTTTTGTCAATTTGGTCACCATCTTACTCCTGGGGCTCTTTTTGGCCTATTTCTTTTGTCACTTCCACCTGTGGTAGTTTTAGTCACCCTTCTTTTGACCCAGTGGCCTGCTTTATTCCCCAAATCTAAAGGAGAACATGGACATAGGTCTACTAGATGCTGATGTAACTTCTCATTGTAAAAATTGCTCAAAATATGCTCCTTCATAATTAAATTGTAAAGCCCTTTTTTAGACTTGGCCCTTTTGGCAGGTTCACCCCTGAACTTTTTGCCTTGAACTCTGACAGGATGGTAGAGATTTGTGGCCTCTGCGCACTTTAGCACTGTGGCCCAGTGTAAAGTGCGTGTGCTCTCTGAGTGCGTGTGGTGAGATTGGCCTGCCCTCAATTAGGAATGCATGGGGATATGTGTGTCCATGGTAATTCCTGATATGGGAGGAGTGCAGGGGCAAGTTTAGTATGTGTGAACTCCTGAGAATAAATGCTGCGCCATGGTGTACGCCGATTTATTGCGACTAGTGGAGAAGTGCCACTTTTAGAAGTTGGCATTTCTTTGTGCAATGTCTGCCTGCCTGTTATGAATTGCATGTCTGGCTTGTGATTGACAGGGGCTGGCTGGTGTGGTTGACTCCAGGAGCCAATATGGGTCTGCCCGGTGGTGAATAGGGAGATCTGCATGTAGATGGGAGGGAGGAGTTGCACCTGGGACCTGCATAGGGCTGTGCCTTCCCTCCACAATGCTGGCTTCACCTCATGTGGTGTGTGTGATGTCCCTGGCCTGTCCTGTGAATAGAAGAGGGGAGCTGGGCCAAACAAAGTGCTCCTGAACCAGTTGCATCTGGTTCTCCCCTTGCCCTACAGTTGTAGAAAAAGGAAATGGTGTATAAAAGCAGGGGCAGTGACCCCATGAAAATGTTCACTTTCGGATCCTGACAGAGGGGGGCTTGCTGCTGGTGGGGCCCACAAGGGACCACCATGGGGGATGCCTCCTTGCTGGAGGGCCCTGTGTGCTGGCCCCTGGGCCCTGCATTGCCCTCCTGATGCCTCCAGGACTTATGGGGCCTTGTTGCTTCCTTTTGCTAGGCTTATGGATTTTAGGCTGCCCTAGTGCCCTGTAAGCGCTTTTATTTATTTATTGGATTTTCCCCCAGCGAGGGAGAGCCTGGGGGCTGTGCAGAACTGTGCTGCAGCCCCTGATGAGGGAACCCCTCTCATAGGGATTCCCCCCTCTTTCTGAGCTTTGCTGTCGCCCACCCTGCTTAAATAATTATTGTTATGCGCGGGTGCCCACCCCGCGGTTTTGCTTTCATTTTTATGCGCGGGTGCCCACCCCGTGACTTTTCCCGTAATGAAAGAGGGTACCCATCCCGCTGCATATTTTTAATCATGAGGGAGCCTACCCATCTCTGCCCACTTTCATATTTGCCTTTCTTTGTAATTGCGGGTGCCCACCCCGCGTTTCACCGCCAACGCCCGAGCAAAGGATGGCCTCTGCCCCAGAAGCCAGGCAAGGTTTGCATGCTTCTGGGCGGGGCCGGCGGCAGGAACGGAAGCAGTGCAGGTGGAAGGAAGGACGGGAGCCCACCCCACCTCTTCCGGTATTGTGGAAAAGTCCCGGGTACCAGGAGGGGGCCCGGGTGAGGAGAAGTATGGCTGGAAGTAGTTGGGGCTCCCGTGAGCCGAGGGAGCCCCTCGTTGACCGGCACCACCCGGTAGAGAGAAGTGGCATCTGGAGCATCAAGGGCCGTGCATTAGAGTCCCGGGTCCCAGGAGGGGGCCCGGGCGAAGATGGGCTGGATTAGAGTCCTGCTCCCAAAGCCGGTGAGTGAGGCCTCAAGGGGGCGGGGTGGTGCCAATCGAAGACCAGATTCCGAGCTGTCCTGCCGTAGTGCGGGCCACTCCACCAACGATGTGATGTGTCCCTGAAGAGCACACAGGTGTTGGAGCCTCTGGAGTATTTACAGCGGTACCACCAAGGCGGACTGCTGCCACAATGGGGGCAATTCTTCCTTTAGAGTGCCAGGGCGGGTCCCCGAGCCGTGCCCCCTTCCAGTTGGCATCCCCTGCAGCTGCCCCGCTTGTTAGAGATCGATATATGCATAGGGGTCCCAGACCGGACACAGAATTATTTATGAAAAGTTTTTTACAATATTAAAAAATTCTGATCCAAGCAATGAACATGTCCAGTGTTTTTATTTTCACTGCACACTTATTATCATTCAATGATAAGTAAATATCAAAACATTTATATATACAAATTGCGCCCACAAAAAGGGAAGGGAAAGGGGGTGCAGGGAAAAATTTAAGATAGTTGTACTTCACTAGTCATAAATTTACTTATATACACACAGATTCACGAATACAGTAGATAAATGTTAATTGGTCCCCACGAGAGGCCACACAAAGAATGAGCATAAGTCACAACAATTTCATAACAAACAGACTCCTAATCAGCTGTATGGATCATGCTATGGTTTAGGAGTTGATAGTGTAGATAGCAGTCTACGTTTCGACCCAGAAGTTTGTAGGATAGTAGATCCTTACTGCGCGGGTCTTCGTCAGGACGTGATGGGGGGGTTGGTTGGGCAGGGGCTAATTCCTAGGTTTAATGAAAAGGAACACTAGTAACTCAAACTGGTCTCGATAGAGTCCCATAAAAGCAAAGCAAAAATATTAAATTAAATTAAATAAGTGACTAAAAAGGACAAAAGGATTATACTGAGGGTGAGCCACATAGTGCTCGCAGCATTACAGAAGTTTACCTGTTGACTAAGCGGGGCGAGTGCTGTGGAGCACGGCCATACAAAATGATCCGTGGACAATCTGTATGGGTAAGAGAGTCTGATGTAAAAACTAACATATTTGGAAGACCAGCATAAATGGATGTTCGATAATTAAAGGATAAATTACCTGTAGTATTGAGAAACTGGTTAGAATCACTCCACTATCCGTATCTACAAGATCGGGAAGAGATATAATGGAAGTGGGTCATATAATTGGACATGGAATTGTGATCTCTCTCTTACGCAGGAATGTCATACAACAGAACCGAGGCTTACCTCGTAGTTCGGGATAGCGGGATAGAAGGGAAGGAACTTAATGATCGTCCTGCATTCCTCCATCAGGCGGGAGGGCTTGTGAGCATTCAAGGCTCAAACACGGAGCGATCCGTAGTCATTATCTGTAATAAATAACACAGCAACGTGCGAAGGTGCGATTTCTGCAACACCGCAGCCGGGTAAGGTGTAAGGTCCAAGGAGCCCCACTTGTGGATCACTGTAATGAAAAGAATCACTCTCCTGAAAGCCTTAAGTGGATTGTGGTAGAACAGGTCAAACTGGGTCCAAGGGGTGGTAGTACAGAACCCATCCTAAATGTGAGGGAGATTAAATGGATCCAATTTTTTGATTCTGTGCGTATGGGTCTAAATGAATCGGAGAGCAGTTTTGCTCAACTGGCAACCCTTTGAATGTCCAACGGTCTGTGGTTTAACCACCATGTGGTAGGTTCACGCAAATTTAGCCTGCTTGATTATTACTGTTATTTGGATTTATGTGAATCTTCGTGTGATAACTGAACCCTCATATCCCATGGTGTCATGCGCCTTGACCGCCCTGTTAGGCAGGTTCGCGCTTAAAAAACCAATGCACAATTTACTGATATGCTGTTCCGGCACTTTTGCCTATGGTGTCAGGCGCCTGACGGCCTTGTAGGGCAGGTCCGCGCCTGAAAATACTATTGAAATAATCCATAATCATGCCTATTCGTCTTAATTGCTGGAGAACAATTTAGGGAATGTAATTATGTTTTTAAGAATTGAGTTTAACAATCTGCTACAATTTATCGCGCGAGTCAATGTGTCCCTCAGTAACCATAACAACGGTAGTCTTTCTTCGCTCGCAGTCAAACGAGGTTGAATACACTTCATGTTACTCGTGGCAGCACTCCCTGGTTACAGGAGACGCGCTGAGACGCCGCCCTGAACACCTCCGCAAAACCACTTTCCTGATTACTTCGGGTGAGTTTCCCTCCGGGCGCCGTGTGCGGTTCTGCTTTCACCACACGTGTGTCTCCATTAATGACCGGCCCTTACTTTCTTAAATTTTTAAATATTACAGATAATGACTACGGATCGCTCCGTGTTTGAGCCTTGAATGCTCACAAGCCCTCCCGCCTGATGGAGGAATGCAGGACGATCATTAAGTTCCTTCCCTTCAATCCCGCTATCCCGAACTACGAGGTAAGCCTCGGTTCTGTTGTATGACATTCCTGCGTAAGAGAGAGATCACAATTCCATGTCCAATTATATGACCCACTTCCATTATATCTCTTCCCGATCTTGTAGATACGGATAGTGGAGTGATTCTAACCAGTTTCTCAATACTACAGGTAATATATCCTTTAATTATCGAACATCCATTTATGCTGGTCTTCCAAATATGTTACTTTTTACATCAGACTCTTACACATACAGATTGTCCATGGATCATTTTGTCTGGCCGTGCTCCACAGCACTCGCCCCGCTTATTCAACAGGTAAACTTCTGTAATGCTGCGAGCACTATGCGGCTCACCCTCAGTATAATCCTTTTGTCCTTTTTAGTCACTTATTTAATTTAATTTAATATTTTCGCTTTGCTTTTATGGGACTCTATCGAGACCAGTTTGAGTTACTAGTGTTCCTTTTCATTAAACCTAGGAATCAACCCCTGCCCAACCAACCCCCCCATCACGTCCTGACGAAGACCCGCGCAGTAAGGATCTACTATCCTACAAACTTCTGGGTCGAAACGTAGACTGCTATCTACACTATCAACTCCTAAACCATAGCATGATCCATATAGCTGATTAGGAGTCTGTTTGGTATGAAATTGTTGTGACTTATGCTCATTCTTTGTGTGGCCTCTCATGGAGACCAATTAACATTTATCTACTGTATTCGTGAATCTGTGTGTATATAAGTAAATATATGACTAGTGAAGTACAACTATCTTAAATTTTTCCCTGCACCCCCCTTTCCCTTCCCTTTTTGTGGGCGCAATTTGTATATATAAATGTTTTGATATTTACTTATCATTGAATGATAATAAGTGTGCAGTGAAAATAAAAACACTGGACATGTTCATTGCTTGGATCAGAATTTTTTAATATTGTAAAAAACTTTTCATAAATAATTCTGTGTCCGGTCTGGGACCCCTATGCATATATCGATCACTTACCCAGGTCCCACTGACTACATGGGTTGAACCCAGCTACTTATAACACACCGCTTGTTAGAGGGCAGCTGCAATGATTAGGCAGTGTTTCAGGTCCAGAGTCCCAGAGAGGGACTCCAGTGGCACCAGGGTGCCAGTTTTGATTTCTTGATGCACAGCTGCCCCCCAGACAGAGGGCAGTTGCAACAGTGGCGCAGTTTTGATTTAGGAGTCCCTGAGAGGGACAGAAGCAGCACAGTGGTGCCAGGCCTCATTGGAATGTTTACAGCTGCCCAGCAACTAGTAGGCAGCTGCACCGTTTAGGCACAATTTTTTAGGGGCATGTCTGAGTTAGGAGTGAGTTGCACTCCTGTGCCCCGGATATTCCCAGCTGCCAAGCAAGTAGTGGGCAGCTGCAACGTTTAGGTTTGCGCAGTGGCGCACCCTTGAATTTCTCTGCCTAGGCAGCAGCCCTGACTTTGTGGACAAAGGGCATTTTAGCCCCCTTTTTGAGATGGCCAGTTGGCCAGGGGGACGGTTAGATTTATAGGGCGCAAGGCCCTAATGTGATTTATGTGCTAATGAGATGTGGTGCTGGAAATGCAATGTGTGTAGTATGTTTTATGCACCCTGTGTTATACCTCTAACTGTGTTTTATGATTATGAGGTTGTTCTGCATATCATGGTTTATGCTAGAGAGATTATGTTTCAATGTGTGATTTACACCCCTAATGTGAGTTATGCTTAGGAGGTTAGTGTCTAATGTATTTAGACTTGGGTGACACTGTGCATACTGTTGTTTATGGCACAGGCTGATGCTAAGTACAGTGATTACCAGTATTTACTGGTTTTACGTTTATGATCTATCTTACTTTTACCAAGTTCGCTTTGTGATGGTTCTGACAGTGGTCCATGTGGCCCTGTCATATGTAAATAATTCCCTTGTAGATACGTCCTAGTGCCAGATGGCACCATGTATATTATGTGTTTTCTGTTCTAATGTGTTTTGAGAATACAAAGGCTATTTTTGATATAACCTTGTGTGGAGTTCCTTTTGTAGTGTGCCTGGGATTTTGTGGCTGTTTTGTACGTGCGGAAATGCTTTACACATGGCCTCTGGGATAAGCCTGACTGCTCGTGCCAAGCTTCCAAGGGGGTGAGCAGGGGTTATATTTGGCGTGTAACTCCCCAGCCCTGACTAGAGTGGTGGTCTCTGCCTGGCTTTGGCGCAAGCCTCCACCAACCAGAGATCCCATTTATAACACCCTTCAAATTCATTCACATTGCCACCTTCTAACCAACCACCTAGTGTTTCAGAGAAAAATCAGCGCATTCCATCCAGGACAGACTCTTGGTTTTTTGCGTCTCCTTTAATCTTATTCTATACTCTTCAGTGGTGAGTCCAGAGCTCTCAATCACAGTATTTTTGATGAGGTCATAAGACTCACCATCTTTGTCAGGTATTGTCAGGAGAATATGCAAACACAAGGAGATGATGGATGGAGCGGTGAAACTTTTCAGACACTCACCCTCAGTCCCAGATCTGGGTTAAATCCATATTCGTTCTTTAGCTCACTTCGCCACCCCAGTTCAGACACAGCTAAATGCAAATCGGTCTTAACCCTGTGCCTCATAAGAACAGTACAGCCCGAACTGCCAAGCCAGGTCTTCCCTGGACTGGAAACAAGCGTCCTTGGACCAGTTTTGGGGTAACACCCCTTATCAGTTAGGCTAGCTTGCATCCAGTGGCAAAGTGAACAAGGGACCCACATCTGGGCATACCCTGCCAACATTGGGCGAACAAAGCAAACACAAGGATATCATGGTCGGAGTGCTGAAACTTTTCAGACACGAACCCCTTGTCACAGATCTGGGTTGAAACCATCATCGTTCTTTAGCTCACTTCGCCACCCCAGTTCAGACCCAGCTATATGCAAATTAGTCTTTACTCTTTGCATCATGGGAACAGTTTGCCCAAAAAGCCAAGCCAGGACTTCCCTGGATGGGAAACAAACATCCTGGGACCAGTTTGGGGATAACACCCCTCATCAGCCAGGCTAGCGTGAATCCAGTGGCAAAGTAAGTAAGGGACACACGTCTGGCCATACCATGCCAAATTAGGGTGAGCAAAGCAAACACAAGGAGATGATGGACGGAGTGCTGAAACTTTTCAGACACTCACCCCAGTCACAGATCTAGGTTGAATCCAACACCATTATTTTGCTCACTTTGCTACCCCTGTTCAGACCCAGTTCTATGCAAATCATTCTTGCCCCTGTGCCTCATGGGAACAGCCCAGCCCGAACTGCCAAGCCACGTCTTCCTTGGACTAGAAACAAGCGTCCTGGGCACCGTTCCCTCTAGGCCACGCGCGCGCACCTTCCCTGACGTCAGCGCGCACCACCTAGCGTGGAGCGTGCACACAGGACGTCGCTAGAGAGTCGCACGTCCGCCGCTTTTAAAAAGCGAGCGGCGCGAACATGAGGCACATTTCCAGTGGTGACGGTGGCGGCGGAGCGGGCGTAAGAAGTGCAGGTAAGGAGGCGGGAGGCTGGTGGCGATTGTGGCGCTTGCGGCTGTGTGGGAGCGTGGCAGACTGTGGCCTTTTGTTTAAATATTGCTGACAATCAGAGCCCCTTCACGGGCTCCGATTAACAGCAATACTTAAACAAAATAGCACAGTCTGCCCCGCGCTTCACTAACAAAAGCATACACACTTTCCAAACACAGTGTGTACTTTAGCACACGCTGTGTTTGGAAAGTGTCTACTCTTTTGTTAGTCAAGCGCGGGGCAGACTGTGGCATTTTGTTTAAGTATTGCTGTTAATCGGAGCCCGTGAAGGGGCTCTGATTGTCAGCAATATTTAAACAAAAGGTCACAGCAGTTGGGGAAACGAGCGGAACAGTAGGCAAGAGGGCTGAAAGGCACAAAACGAGTGGGACAGAGGACATAAAGGCACAAAAACGAGTGGGACAGAGGACATAAAGGCACAAACAGGATATAAAGGCACAAAAACGAGTGGGACACAGGACATAAAGGCACAAAAATGAGTGGAACACAGGACATAAAGGCACAAGTGGAACACAGGACAGAAAGGCACAAAAAACGAGTGGGACAGAGGGCAGAAAGAGTGGGACAGAGGGCAGAAAGGCAGAAAAACGAGTGGAACACAGGACATAAAGGCACAAAAAACAAGTGGAACACAGGACAGAAAGGCACAAAAAACGAGTGGGACAGAGGGCAGAAAGAGTGGGACAGAGGGCAGAAAGGCACAAAAACGAGTGGGACAGAGGACAAAAGCATACACACTTTCCAAACACAGTGTGTACTTTAGCACACGCTGTGTTTGGAAAGTGTCTACTCTTTTGTTAGTAAAGCGCGGGGCAGACTGTGGCATCTTGTTTAAGTATTGCTGTTAATCGGAGCCCGTGAAGGGGCTCTGATTGTCAGCAATATTTAAACAAAAGGTCACAGCAGTTGGGGAAACGAGCGGAACAGTAGGCAAGAGGGCTGAAAGGCACAAAAACGAGTGGGACAGAGGACATAAAGGCACAAAAACGAGTGGGACAGAGGACATAAAGGCACAAACAGGATATAAAGGCACAAAAACGAGTGGGACACAGGACATAAAGGCACAAAAACGAGTGGAACACAGGACATAAAGGCACAAGTGGAACACAGGACAGAAAGGCACAAAAAACGAGTGGGACAGAGGGCAGAAAGAGTGGGACAGAGGGCAGAAAGGCAGAAAAACGAGTGGAACACAGGACATAAAGGCACAAAAAACGAGTGGAACACAGGACAGAAAGGCACAAAAAACGAGTGGGACAGAGGGCAGAAAGAGTGGGACAGAGGGCAGAAAGGCACAAAAACGAGTGGGACAGAGGACATAAAGGCACAAAAACGAGTGGGACAGAGGGCAGAAAGAGTGGGACAGAGGGCAGAAAAGCACAAAAAACGAGTGGAACACAGGACAGAATGGCACAAAAACGAGTGGGACAGAGGACATAACGGCACAAAAACGAGTGGGACAGAGGACATAAAGGCACAAAAACGAGTGGGACATAAAGGCACAAAAACGAGTGGGACAGAGGGCAGAAAGGCACAAAAAACGAGTGGGGCAGAGGTCAGAAATAGTGGGACAGAGGGCAGAAAGGCACAAAAAACGAGTGGAACACAGGACAGAAAGACACAAAAACGAGTGGGACAGAGGACATAAAGGCACAAAACACAATTGGGACAGAGCACACAAAGGCACAAAAACGAGTGGGACAGAGGACAGAAAGGCACAAAAACGAGTGGGACAGAGGGCAGAAAGGCACAAAAAATGAGTGGGGCAGAGGTCAGAAAGAGTGGGACAGAGGGCAGAAAGGCACAAAAAACGAGTGGAACACAGGACAGAAAGGCACAAAAATGAGTGGGACAGAGGACATAAAGACACAAAAACGAGTGGGACAGAGGGCAGAAAGAGTGGGACAGAGGGCAGAAAAGCACAAAAAACGAGTGGAACACAGGACAGAAAGGCACAAAAACGAGTGGGACAGAAGACATAAAGGCACAAAAACGAGTGGGACATAAAGGCACAAAAACGAGTGGGACAGAGGGCAGAAAGGCACAAAAAACGAGTGGGGCAGAGGTCAGATATAGTGGGACAGAGGGCAGAAAGGCACAAAAAACTAGTGGAACACAGGACAGAAAGGCACAAAAACGAGTGGGACAGAGGACATAAATGCACAAAACACAATTGGGACAGAGCACATAAAGGCACAAAAATGAGTGGGACAGAGGACAGAAAGGCACAAAAACGAGTGGGACAGAGGGCAGAAAGGCACAAAAAGCGAGTGGGCCAGAGGTCAGAAAGAGTGGGACAGAGGGCAGAAAGGCACAAAAAACGAGTGGAACACAGGACAGAAAGGCAAAAAAACGAGTGGGACAGAGGACAGAAAGGCACAAAAACGAGTGGGACAGAGGACATAAAGGCACAGAAACGAGTGGGACAGAGGACAGAAAGGCACAAAAACAAGTGGGACAGAGGGCAGAAAGGCACAAAAAACGAGTGGGGCAGAGGTCAGAAAGAGTGGGACAGAGGGCAGAAAGGCACAAAAAACGAGTGGAACACAGGACAGAAAGGCACAAAAACGAGTGGGACAGAGGACATAAAGGCACAAAATCGAGTGGGACAGAGGACATAAAGGCACAAAAACGAGTGGGACAGAGGACATAAAGTCACAAAAACGAGTGGGATAGAGGACAGAAAGGCACAAAAACAAGTGGGACAGAGGGCAGAAAGGCACAAAAAACGAGTGGGGCAGAGGTCAGAAAGAGTGGGACAGAGGGTAGAAAGGCACAAAAAATGAGTGGAACACAGGACGGAAAGGCACAAAAACGAGTGGGACAGAGGACATAAAGGCTCAAAAACGAGTGGGACAGAGGGCAGAAAGGCACAAAAAACGAGTGGGACAGAGGGCAGGAAGAGTGGGACAGAGGGCATAAAGGCACAAAACGATTGGAACACAGAACAGAAAGGCACAAAAATGAGAGGGACACAGGACATAAAGTCACAAAAACGAGTGGGACAGAAGACAAAAAGGCACAAAAAAAGAGTGGAACACAGGACAGAGGCACAAAAAACGAGTGGGACAGAGGGCAGAAAGGCACAAAAACGAGTGGAACCCAGGACAGAAAGGCACAAAAAACGAGTGGGACAGAGGGCAGAAAGGCACAAAAAACGAGTGGGACAGAGGGCAGAAAGAGTGGGACATAGGGCATAAAGGCACAAAAACGAGTGGAATACAGGACAGAAAGGCACAAAAAAAGAGGGACAGAGGATATAAAGGCACAAAAACAAGTGGAACACAGGACAGAAAGGCACAAAAAGCGAGGGGAAAATGAGTGGAACAGAAGGTAAAAGGGGCAGAAAAACGAGTGGCACAGAGGTCAGACAAGCACAAATAACTAGTGGCAAGGAGGCAAAATACAGAAATATAGGGGCAGCTAAGAACAGAAGGCAGAACGGGCAGAGAGGCACGGGTGCAGCGAGGGGAACAGAAGGGAAAACTGGGCAGAGACATGGGCAGCAGGGGGTACAGAAGGAAAGACCTGGCAGAGAGAGCATGGGGACAGCGAGGGGAACAGAGGCAAGAAAAAGGGAACGAATTTTCGTGCTGTCTGATTGCTCACTTTCCACAAGCCCTTGCGTACCAATAAATAATACACTGCTGTATGCATACATGTCCATGCCAATAGACCTAATTCAGGCTGTCCCCCTCTTGAAATTGCCTCTGCTTCAAAAGGCGTTTTTTTAAAAGAAATTTAAGTTATACAAATTGCTTGGGGATCTCCGGCTTCCAAACAAGAATGGATGAGGCATTTCCGGATTCTTTAATGCATGCATAGAATTTCAGTAAACACACACTGCGCTGGTCATCCTTTCCTAAAATCGGGCGCTATAATATGTCGGGGAAGTCTGTGATGTTAACATTAAAATAAAGCAACCTACTTTGCTTTAACTTTGTACTTTTTTCTGGAATGGCTTCCTGCACAACTTGCTTTGACATGTTATTAGTGTATTTATTTAATGTACAGTACTGATGTAGCCCATCAAATAGTTAAATATAAAGCATACTCTTTGATGTAACACAGACTGCCGGCTTCCCCACTTGACTGTGTGATCCTAGGCAGTTATTTTATTTCACAGTGCTACCTTTTCCCTTCATTTGACAGCATATTTCAATCCACAATTTCAGTATGTGTACAGAACAAAAGCATTTCACTCCTTAGGGTATCCATTTTTGGAATTATGAGTCTGCCAGCTCTCTCCCTTCTTATGTATATGTGATATTGTATAGGCTCGCAACATTTCCCCACCCAATGAACTGTGCTCCAGTTAAGAATATTTATTATAATCTTATGATGGTACCACCATTGAAGTCTTGTGCTTTTCTAAACTTGAAGTGTACTTGCCAGTGTAACCAATTCATGTCATGGCGTGCTTATCCAATTTGCAAACTGCCCTTAAGACCCTTATTGTGGCGCTGTATGTGTGAAAATGCACCATCTTTTCACTTTTTAAAGTAAACGTTTTGAGTGCCATTTGGCGCCGCAGACACGCGCGGTTTGGTTCCTGGCGCACATAGCCATGGTTGCAGCGCACGGAGACCCTCCACTGCCGCACACAGAGGAAAAAAATTAGAGGGAACATTGGTCCTGGGACCGGTTTCCGGATAACACACCTCATCAGCCAGGCTAGCTTGCATCCAGTGGCAAAGTGAACAATGGACCCATGCAGTGCTGTAACTTTTCACTCAGCCCCAGTCACAGTTCTGGGTTAAATCCATCATCATTCTTTAGCTCACTTTGCCACCCCAGTTCAGACCTAACTATATGCAAATCAGTCTTTACCATATGCCTCATGGGACAAATTCAGCCCAAACTGCCAAGCCAGGACTTCCCTACACCAGAAACATGCATCCTCGGACCAGTTTTGAGGTAACACCCCTCATCAGCCAGGCTAGCTTAAATCCAGTGGCAAAGTTAGCAAAAGAACCAGGTCTGTGAATACCCTGACAAATTAGGGCAAACAAAGCAAACACAAGGCGATCATGGACGGAGTGCTGAAACTTTTCAGACACTCACCCCAGTCATTGATCTGGGTTAAATCCATCATCGTTCTTTAGCTCACTTCGTCACCCCAGTTCAGACCCAACTAAATGGAAAACAGTGTTGACCATGTGCCTCATGGAAACAGTCCAGTCCAAACGGCCATGCCAGGTCTTCCCCGAGCCGGAAACAAGTGTCCTGGGACCGGTTGTGGGCTAACACACCTTACCAGTTAGGCTAGCTTGAATCCAGTGCCAAAGTGAGTAAGGGACCCACATCTGGCCATACCCTGCCAAATTAGGGCGAACAAAGCAAACACGAGGAGATGATGGACAGAGTGCTGAAACTTTTTAGACACTCACCCCCAGTCACACATCTAGGTTGAATCCATCATCATTCTTTTGCTCACTTTGCCACCCCTGTTCAGACACAGCTCCATGCAAATCAGTCTTGCCCCTGTGCCTCATGGGAACAGCCCAGCCCGAATTGCCAAGCCACGTCTTCCTTGGACTGGAAACAAGCGTCCTGGGACCGATTTCCGGATAACACCCCTCATCTGCCAGGCTAGCTTGAATCCAATGTCAAAGTGAGCAGGGGACCCACTTCTGGGCCTACCCTGCCAATTTACGGTAAACAAAGCAAACACAAGGAGATGTTGGACGGAGCCCTGAAACTTTTCCGACACTCACCCCGAGTCACTGATCTGGGTTGAATCCATCAATGTTCTTTAGCTCACTTTGTCACCCCAGTTCAGACCCAGCTAAATGCAATTTGGTCTTGACCCTATGCCTCATGGGCTCAGTCCAGTGCAAGCTGCCAAGACAGCACTAACCTGGACTAGAAACAAGCATCCTGGGACCAGTTTTGAGGTAACCCCCCTTCATCAGCCAGGCTAACTTGAATCAAGTGGCAAAGTGGGCAAGGGACCCACATCTGGGCATACCCTACCAATTTAGGATGAACAAAGCAAACATAAGGAGATGACGGCCGGATTGCTGAAGCATATGAAACACTCACCCCTAGTCACTTATCTGGGTTGAATCCATCATCATTCTTTAGCTCACTTCGTCCCTCCAGTTCAGACTCAGCTAAATGCAAGTCAGTCTTGACTCTTTGCCTCATGAGATCAGTCCAGTACAAACTGCCGAAGCAGGACTTACCTGGACCAGAAACAAGCATCCTGGGACCAGTTTCGAGGAAACCCCCCTTCATCATCCAGGCTAACTTGAATCAAGTGGCAAAGTGAGCAAGGGAGCCACATCTGGGCATACCCTGCCAATTTAGGGCCAACAAAGCAAACACAAGGAGATGATGGTCGGAGCGCTGAAGCTTATGAAACTCTCACCCGAGTCACAGATCTGGGTTGAATCATCATCGTTCTTTAGCTCACTTGGCACCCCTATTCAGACCCAGCTATATGCAAATCAATCTTGCCCCTTTGCTTCATGAGAACAATCCAGCCCGAACTGCCTGGTCAGGTTTACCGTGGACAGGAAACAAGCATCCTGGTACCGGTTACAGGGTACGTCCCTTCATCAGCCAGGCTACCTTGAATCCAGTGGCAAAGTGAACAAGGGACCTTTGTCTGGGCATACCTTCCCAACTTAGGATGAACAAAGCTAACACAAGGAGATGACGGACAGAGAGCTTACACTTTTCAGACACTCACCCCCAGTCACAAATCTGGGTTGAATCCATCATCGTTCTCTTTAGCTCACTTCGCAACTCCAGTTCAGATCCAGCTATATCCAAATCAGTCTTGACTCATTGCCTCATGGAAACAGTCCAGTCCGAACTGCCAAGCTTGGTCTTCCCTGGACGGGAAACAAGCATCCTGGGGCCAGATGCAGGGCCCCTTAAGGAGGTCCATGCATCTGGCATGGCTCAGGTCTAGGTAAGGGATCAGGTTGAGCTCCTGATCATGGATACTTGTTTCAGGCATTATTGTACTAAAGTTGGGACCTTTTTATGAAGTTATAAAAAATATACCTAAATACTAAATGATATGTCCTAACTAAAGTATAGATTTTTACATTTCTATACAGATTGTTTCAGGGACTTAATCGAGGCCCTAGCAGTTACTTTTAGAAATGTGGAAACAATAGAGCCATCTAAAATTTGACTAGTTAAAGACTATTTTTGGATTTACTCATGTGGTCAAATATTAACAAAGTGGTTCCAGCAAATGCAAAGTCTTATATTCTACCGCTGATCCACCAAATGTAGGAAGCTCGCTCTCTATATAGTGTTCTAAAAATAAGTACACTGTGCAGAGAGCCCAGATAATCCTTAAGTGGTACACAGAGGTAAAAGCAGATAATTAAAATCCTCTTTTTGTGGTAGTGTGGTGCAAGCAGTTAGGCTTACCAGAGGATAGTGTGAAGCATTCACATAGGCAATAATTGGGCACACACTCAGGAATACATCTTACACCAATTATTTTTTTAAGTAGATTTTTAGGTATGTTTTAAGACCAAAAACACAGCTCTAAGGTAGGTACTTTCAGAGTTACAATTTTTCAAAGTTCGGAAAAAAAATATTTATTGCGCAGTTACCTACCATATGAAACAATGGGCAAAAGGGAAAAATGCATCTAAAATCCGGCTATGCTTTCATGAAGTTCACCTTCTTGTTTTAGGTTGATTTCGGTACCAGGTCCAAAGTTTAGTAGGAGAAGTTTGGGAGCATCCTGGAACGGACGGGAGCAGAGTGCTGAGGGCCTTGGAAACTGGTGTGCAAAGACATCGGGGACCACTTGAAAATAAGCTGCACAGGTGGGCTTATAGGTAAATCTGCAGGGTCTCCTTAGAGGGAGGAGTTTACAAGGGCCTGGGTACCATGGGAGCAGAGTTGATTATTCGGTGCTGGTGGGGCCGGGTGCATAGGAAACAGCCAGCTGGGCATTGTGTGTCTTTAGGGTCCTCATGTTCAGGAGCAGGTAGCTTGAAGAGGTTATCTCGGGACAGCAGGGCAACTCAGGAAGTTGCTTCTGGTGCATTGGGAATCAGGAGTGGTCTTTTCTTCTTAGATTTTACCATTGGGTGTCCGTTGGTACGCCGTGGCTGTAGTAGGTCCTAGAGCCACCACACCTGATGGAGAAGCAGATTTGACCCTCTGGAGCTGTTGCACCTCTTCCTCCTTCAGTGCTGTGTCAAGTTCAGCAGGGAGCAGCAGGTCAAAAGAACAGACTTTACGGGATCAGTGTCTGCAGTGTTCAGGGGAGTGATACCTTAAATTAAAGGTATCTTCTTGCAATTTCTTAAAGGTTCTAGCTGCTCTGGGGTGGTTCCTGGAGTGCTTGCAGTTTCAAAACAACACAGCAGGCAGCAATTGTTGAGTCCTTCGAGCAACTGGCATGGTTTGAGTATTTATCTTCTGCAGAAATGCCTCAGTTTTCGTGCAGTGGGTTTTCTTAGTCCTGCTCTTCTTTGGTCCAATGAATCCGAATTTCTGGTCTCATTGAGCTACCTAAATACTGAACTTAGGGGTATTGCAAGGGGAGACAAGGGATAGCCAATAGGCTATCAACCTTTAGGAAGTCTACACCCTCTAGTGCCCACTTCCTGTGGGAAGAGGCACAACCTTAGCCATGATTGGAGGTTTCCCACCATCTCAAAATGGTGGAATTTCAGGATAGGGGTTCACCTCGCCTGACCAGCCCTAGGGGTGGTGCAGGCTGAGGGGGGACCTTCCTTCTCATCTAACTAATCTACCCACCTTTCCTCCCTCCAAAAGTGGAACAGGAAACAGGGCTTGGCCTCCCATACTATCAGGGGTTTCTTCGGTTGGATTTCAAGTGCAGCAATGCCTTTGAAGCTTCCCACCCAGGAAGGCCATCCTGTCTGTAGGAGGTGTGAAAGTTTCTCGCTCAGAGCAGGTATTGTTTCTGTACTCAGAGAGCACTGGCTATCACCCCATGAGGTCAGAAACATGCCTGGTGGTGGCAGGCTGGTAAAAACCGGCCAGAGAAACAACTAATGTTTGTTTGAGTTTTTAGGACCCTCTAAAAAAGTCTCCTCTGTGAATGTATTAATATATCAAACACTGGCATCAGTGAAGATTTATTAAGGCAAGATGTTTGGTACAAAACATCTTAGAAATCAGGGAAGCCATCATGGACGAGAAAACTCGTGTTGACAGATATCCAGCCCATGTACACTTTAAGGCTTTCCTGTTCAATTACAACATCTCAGAATAGACTGGACATTGTAGGGGAATACCTGCTCATACTGATATGTCCTCACATAGGATAGAGTGCTCCCTGCCATAGGGCTAAAGGCCTGCAGTAGGGGTGACTTACCTGTACTTACCTGTGTCTTATGCAGTGTATGATTAGCATGGCACACAGGGCTAGGTGCCTTGCCAACTCTTCATATTTTCCTGAACCAAGAGACAGACTGCAATGGAAGAGTGTATAGCCTTGATGAGGAGGCCCTGGGGTGGCACAGTGTCTATCATCAAATCTAGGTGGTCCCTGTGTACGAAGGGGCTTCCATCTGATATTAGAGACCTTCATCTTCTCCATCTGTCAATGCTAGAGTGCACTGTAGTGGTGACATACACAGAGTCGGAGTACATTTTTACAGTTTTCTCTGCACTTTGGCTGCAGGCTTCAATTAGCACTGTCAGTTCTGCCGCCTGTGCCAAGAGGGGGGAGGAGACTGAGCTGCTTGGTGATGTGCAGCACCTCTGAGGCTGCGTTGCTACGAGCTGTCACCACTGTGTTACATACCCCAGTTTCTTGGTCTATTGTGGAGGATACATCGATGAATAATGCTTCACTATCTGTGAATAGATCCTCCTCTGCCTGGCTGATCCCTTGGGGATATGGGTCACACATTCATGGGTCTCCTCTACCTCCTTGACCTCATGCAGTAGAAAGGTGGCTGGATTTACCTGATGGCATCGTACTATTTTTAGGGATAGCCTAAAGAGCATCAGCTCACAGCCGACACCCATTGCTTGGTCATTGTGCTCTTCTGTATGACTGCAAACACTGAGTGTTCAGCATAGAGTGTCAGCGAAGCCCCCATCACGAAGAAGATGTTTTTGTCAACAGCAATGGCCACTGCTTCCAATGCCTTTTCACACAAAAAAATGACCCTGCGTGACTGAATCCTAGAGCCCACTGTAATATGCAAGTGACTTGTGTCCCAGGACCTACTTTTGGTTTATGACAGCTGTCATGACTCGTCTGTCGCTATGAATAAATCAGAAAATTCCTTCTTATATTTTGGTATCTCTAAAACGGGGGAGTGTGATATCTCTGCTTTTAATTTGTGCAAAGTCTTGCGCATTTCAGCTGTCCATGTTAGTTCCTCATGGCTCACCCTGGCCTTCTTCATGGCCCTGAGTAAGAGAGCGATAAGCATGCTGCAGTCAAAAACCCACTATAAGATATAACTACATAGTCCTAAAAACTTGTGCATACCTTTTTTTAATATATGGTGGTGGCATAGCCCTGATAGAGTCAACACATTCCTGCATGAGCCAGATAACTAACCTCCTGCTGTACATACTGCAGTTTTCCCTTTCCCACTTTATACCCCTTTGTGGCAGGTGCAGTAAGGAGAGCTATCTTTTCTTGGCAGCACAAACCCTCGGAAAAGCTGCATACCAGGATGTCATTAGCATTCTGTATAAGGGGTCTGCTAGATTGGAAGTTGGCAAGATCCTTCCTCAGTATCTTGTTAGAGATAGAAAATGAATTTATCGATTTCTCCGTTAATGGGTTACCGTTTATATATATTCTATAGAAAATTGTGGTTACCTTTTCTAGATCCATCCTACGTCTCTGAAAAAACACTGGACATTGATGGGGATTCCTTATTTGTAAACCGCATTGTATACATTCACATTATGAACTCTGGTGAGTACCCTCCACTAATTTAGTTTCATCTTAAGGGATATATAGAAAAATCAGGGACCAATAACAGAGTTACCCTATGTGTGTTAGTTCAATTCCAGTATTAGGACTGCCACACTAACTATAGGGAAAATAGAAGACTGGAAGTTTGATCCATCGGTACCCCCCAATTGGAGGACAACTGCCAAGTCATTGGTAGGTTGCAGTTTGTCTTTAGGATTTATAGTATCCTTCTACCCAATTAGATAGTGTTTTTTTTATACTAGGTATAAATTGATTACCTTTATCTTGTCCATAGAGACTGTACCTACTAGCGCTTGGAGCCCTAAGGAGCCCCGCTACTTTTAATTGATATCCCCCAAAAATTTCGGAGCCTCCCCGGATATATCAAAAGGTGGGTGGTACTTTCTATCATATTAGCCTTTGTTTGTGTGTAAAATTAGGTATGTGACTGAGCCTGAATGGCATACCGTATGTGAATGTTTTTCTGGGAAAATGTGACTTATGAATGGTTAACTGCAATGGGACTCTATGGCCGGTTGTGCTTTACAATACTATGATCTGATAGGTTTCCCTTGAAATGTATTGTTCTATGTATTTGATATGCCCCATTTAGTACAAGCCTCCAGTGAGGAAAAATGTAATGCTTTTAACATTGTCTTAAAAAACGTTTGATTCCTGTCCAATAAATAAGATGGGCCCATACTCACGCCCCTGATGTGGGTGGGGGTGGGAATATTATCTAGGGGAGGGCACCTTGGAATGTCATTAATCATTTGGCTTACACTTTCGTTATATTGTAATGTTTATATGTTTCTTAAATAGGATATGTTTGTGGTTTTTAAAAGGAGAGATCGCTTTATATTTTGTCCTGAAGAAGGTGGCTTGAATTAATAAAAGTGCCACCGAAACGCGTCGACGTATTGTAGTTTCATATTGGGTTACATCCAAGGATCGTGTTGGTTGTCCAATAGAGGATATGATTTATGGACAACTATGAAATAATATTATGAATTCCATGTGGAGTAACTAATTCAGTATGTTTGTATAATTATGCACTGTTGTTTGTTGTCTCTCTCTCTTTTTTATATTTTTTATATATTTTGTTCTTTACTGTTAGCAAATTTTTGTGGTGACTTACATTGCACATTGTGGAATTGATCATAACATGATCTTTTATGTTTAAAGTATTTTTATTAGAGAGGTACAGTGGTAGAGGTAGACAAACATACAAAGGGTCAGTGCTCGCGTCAGAAGCATCTCCGGAATGCAGTTCAAATGTCCCGGCCTCTGGGGCCGTCCAGCACCTGACCCAACACTTTGCAATATGCAGGAAACAAAGGCCGAAAAAGCCGTACCCATACCAATCGAACCCCCCATTAACCAACAAACCCTCCCCCCACAGTCCCTCCCCCCACTCCGTCCGGTGTCATGTAAAACCAAAGCCTTGGTGTAGTCTCTAGCGCGCATCCACTCCTCAGCACCACCCGCTAGTACTCCCCTGCAACCCACGCCAACAGTTCCTCACATCGGTGGCGTAAGCCTCATGAGCCTCAGGTATCTAGGGCATGTTATTTCCTTGAATTCCGTGGACAGCAGTGCATGAAAAGGCTGCCACAACTCCTCAAAGCCATCCACCTCCCCAGCTAACGTGAGAGAGAGTTTTTCCATCCCCAGAACATGCCACAGTCTATGTAGCCACCCTGTCAAGGAGGGAACAGTGGGTGTGCGCCAGTGTATTAAAATGTTCTGAACCGCTGAACCCAACATTATCGCAATCTGCCTCCCCCGTCGGGATTTCAAAGGATACATTAACCTGTTAGGGAGGCCTAGCAGGGTATAAGCAGGAAATCTGGGCAGTTCAATCCCAAAGCACACATCAATCTCATCAAGTATCTCTGACCAATATGCCTGTATAATTGGACAGTCCCACAGGATATGTGTTAGAGTGCCTTTCTGCCCACAGTCGCGCCAGCACCTATCATCAATCAGCCGGTTCATCTCGTGTAACCTCTCCGGAGTGCGGTACCAATAAGTAGAGACCTTGGTAAATGTTTCCGTGAGGCCCACATGGTAAGCTGAATGCCGCGCTCGGTATGATATGTGTTCCCATTCCTTATGACTAAGAGTCCTCCCTAATTCCCTGTGCCACCTCTCCCTGCCGGGGATATGGAAATGTGAGGGCGGACGTTGCAGCATCTTATACAGATCGGAGATTAGTTTCGCGTCTGAGGTGCGCGTCACTAACCATTTTTCATACGGCAACAGTTCCCTGTCCGCCGATCCCCTGACCTGTGGGTGAAGGGCCCAGTGCCTAACTTGCCAATATCTCATGCGGTCCGTTTCATCCAACTGGAAATCGTCTTTCAAGCTTTGGAAGGGGACAATCCCGTCAGTCGTGTACATGTGGTATAGTGCCTTACAACCCTTCTCCCTCCAGCGCGAAAAGCCCCCAGGTTCTGTCCCCGGTGTGAAGTCGGGATTGTTCACTATAGGTGTGAAAGGAGAGGGGAAAGTGGTGAAGTCAAATACACGATTGGTGGCGTCCCACACCCTTAACGGGACCCGTGTGATGGAAGAGGCATAGAGATTCGGGGGACGGTGCGATCGGCGGAGAAATGGTATGTCTTGCAGCGGGCGCCCGGCTACCGCTTGATCCTGAAAAAGCCAATGCTTGTCGGATTCCAGCCTGCTCCACTCCACCAGGTATCTCAATTGAGAGGCCTGGAAGTATCTGCGCAAGTCCGGGACCCCCAAGCCTCCCGATTCCGGAGCCAGAGTAGTAAGTGCGCGGCGCATTCGGGGGGCGCGGCCCTGCCACACAAATCGGGACACTTCTGTCTGCATCCGTGGAATCCACCCCTTGGGGGGCTGCAAGGGCAGAGCGCGAAACAGGTATAAAATTTGTGGTAAGACCGTCATCTTGACAGCTGCCACTCGCCCCAGCCAAGAAATGGTCCCCTTGTTCCACCTCCCCATTTCTTCCTTGACTTTCGTGTACATCGCCTCGTAGTTAATGGTGATCGTCGCTTGCAGCGTGGGGGCGAGCGCGATCCCCAAGTATTGCACTTGGTCCCGCGACCAACGGAGGGGGAAGAGCCCCTGCAGCTCGCGCTTAGTCGCGGGTCGAAGGGAGACATCTAACGCAGTGGATTTCGCTACATTCATCTTGAAGCCCGCCACTCTCTCAAAAGCCTCGAGTTCGGTCATGCTAGCTGGTAATGACCGCCTTGGGTTCTCTAGCGCGAAAATCACATCGTCTGCATAAAGGCTGATCGCGTGGGAGAAACCCCCCATCCTAATGCCCGTCACATCCGGATTCCGTCGCACTCTGTGAGCGAAGGGCTCCATATAGAGCGCGAAGAGGAGAGGGGATAGAGGGCACCCTTGTCGTGTACCTCGCGCAATGTCGAAGCGCCCCGAACTGCAGCCATTCACCCGCACCACCGCGGACGGGAACTTATAACAATTAAACACCATGTTACGAAACTTCTCCCCCATCCCCAACCGTGCCATCACAGTCTCAAGGTAGGGCCAGTGTACACGGTCAAATGCTTTCTCGGCATCGACCGAGAGCAACATCCTCTCCCCCGGAATACGCGTAGCTTTTTCCAAAACGTGCACCAGTCTCTTCGTGTTGTCAACTGTCTGCCTGCCTGGCACGAAGCCAGACTGGTCCGGTTCAATCAAGCCAGGGAGGTATCGCGCAAGCCGTGCTGCTAAGATCCCCGTATAAAGTTTCAAATCTATATTCAAAAGAGAGATTGGCCTATACGAGCCGCATTGGGTCCTATCCTTTCCTGGCTTGGGTATCACCGACACAGTTGCCTGCAAGAGATCTGGCGGAATAGCCCCTGGGTCTGAGAAGGAGTTATACAGCTTAGTTAAAATAGGGGCGAGCGTCGAGCAAAACGTTTTATAGAAAAGGGCCGTGTACCCATCCGGGCCCGGGGCCTTTCCATGTTTAAGCTTGGAAATTGCCGCAATCACTTCTTCAATCCGTATCTCCCTTTCCAAATAGGCAGCTTGGTCCGGGGTCAAGGACGGAAGGGGCACCGAATCCAAGTAAGCCTCCGGCTCCTCAATCCGAGTGTCATCTGCAGCGTATAGGTCAGCGTAAAACCGACGGAAGACGTCCGCCACGGCAGCGTCATCTGTGATCAGCTCCCCGGTTGTATCCCGTAGCTCCTTCACCCGACGTCACTGGTGCACCGCTCTAAGTTTAGCCGCTAGTAAACGGCCACACCGGTCCCCCCCGTGTAATAGGCGTGTTTTGTTCTCAGCGCAGCGTACTCCGCTCTATCTAAATCCAAAGAGGACAAGAGTTTTCTGGCGGCTTTGAGCTGCCTCCAAATTCTCGGAGCCCCAGTCCGGCGGTGAACCTGTTCCAGTTCCCGTACCTTCTGAGTGAGCTCGTCCCGTTTTAGCGCCCTATCCTTATTGTCCGCAGCCGAAACTGCAATGAATTCTCCCCGCAGCACCGCCTTAAGGGCTCCCCACTGAGTTGAGAGTGAGGTATCCGAGTTAGAATTATGTAACTGAAAGTCCTGAACCGAGTCTCCGATCCGCTTCACCACCGTTTTTTTGTGAAGGAGTGTGTCCCGCAACCGCCAAATCGCAGCATTCAACTGGAGCCGGAAAGTCCCCGAAGTCCCCGAGACCGGCGCGTGGTCCGAAAGACTGATAACCCCTATTTCCGAGGCCGTGGCCATGTCACGGACAGGCCCCGTAACCAGCAAGTGGTCCAATCTGGCGTATGTCTTGTGTGCATGCGAGTAGTAAGAAAAATCTCTGTCCGCCGGGTGTAGGCTCCGCCAGAGATCGTGCATATCCAAGTCTACCAGCTGGGCCTTAAGCGCCGGAGACAACTCACCCGCCTGGGGACGCCGTTGCGCAGATCTGTCCGCGGAGGAATCAAAGACCATGTTAATGTCCCCTCCCAGAATGACGTTCCTGTCCGGAGAAGCGGTAATGTCATCGAGGGCGGAGCGCATGAACCTGTCTTGCTGTTCGTTCGGGCCGTAAATTGTCCCCACCGTGAACAATTGGGACCCCAACTTGAGGCGATAGGCCAGAAGTCGACCCTTCTGTTCCGCGAGTTTATGCAACACCTCCCCCCGGAAGGACTTGGAGAACAGGATAGCTACCCCGGCCGTTTTAGTCGTGTTGGAAGAGAAGAATTGCGCGGGGAAGTGTCGGGAGCGTAATCTGTGACAGTCCGCAGCTAGTAGGTGGGTCTCCTGAAGCAGACAGATGTCCGCCTGAGAGCCTTCAAGCAGCGATAGAATCGCTCTTCTCTTCGTAGGATTATTCAACCCCTTAACATTAAGGGTTACCACCTTCAGTGTCGCCATGAGATGTCTGAGCCCTCCCCTTTGCGCAATGTATCGACTGTGTGGAACCGAGAGAGTGTAAGTGATGGCGCACATGAGTCAGGACAGGTATGCGTGTATGCCCCTAGAGCACCGAACAGAGTGGCCCCAAGCCCCCAACACCCCAACTCACCCCCACCCAACACCCAAACTTCTTCAACTCCCCGCCATCCCAATGACCCCAGTCTCCCCCCCCCACCCTTCAATTCACACCCCAACTGACCCATAACTACCTGAAAGTGTCCCAGACAGGCCCAGGCGGACCAGTCCGTGGAATGTTACCTTAGTGGACGTCCAGCCACACGTGTCCATTCCGTCGCCCCCACCCCCCACCCCGAGCCAGCAATTGAAGCGTTGCTATGGTGAACTCCCCCCGGAGCACATTTAAGCGGTCAGTGCCGCCACCACCGTGCCTCCAAGTTCTTCAGAGGCTGTCTGGATAGCATCTTCTCGCGCCGCTCTGATAGTTGGAGAACCCGGCCTTCGTGAAACCCCCGTCGTTCTCCTGCGTGATACTCGCTGCCATCCCTCGTCTGCTGTGCGGCGCCTCCTCGGTGTTTGGGATCCCTCCTCCTCCGCCGTGATGCCCAGGATTTCGCAAGTATCTTGTAGGGATCGCAATTGGTGAGTCTCTCCACGCCATGTGAAAATTATACGGAAGGGGTGACCCCAGGAGTAAGGCGTATCGTGCTGCCTGAGGAAGTCCGTTACAATCTTAAACGCCTTACGCCTCTGAAGCGTGAGCGTGGACAGATCCTGAAATAGCGCCACAGGGTGATCGCGAAAGGTGAGTGATCGAGCTTTCCGTGCCTCCGCCATTATCTTCTCTTTCAGTGGGAAGTCCGAGAGGAACGCTAGAATGTCCGGCGGAGGGCCATTAGCCCGTCTAACTGGCCCCACTCTGTGCGCTCTGTCAATTCTGATGGGGAAATCATCCCCTTCACCCAGGACTGACCGAAAGAGTTCCTGTAGGTATGTGACTATATTCGGGTTCTCCTCTGAGGACGGCACACCCCGGACCCGTATGTTGTTTCTTCGTGACCTATTCTCCAAATCCTCGTTATGCAGTTGGAGGTCCAAGTGCTGTTCTCGGAGGGTCAGCACTTCCTGCTGCAGTAAGGTAATCTCCTCATCCTGCCTGTGGGTGGAACCCTCCACCGTAGCCACCCTTTCGCCCAGTCCGTCCACCTCCCTGCGGAGCTCTCTCACCTCTCCCGCCACTTCCTGTTTCAGTGCCTGGAAGTCCTCCCGCAGCGTGCCAAATAGGGATTCCAAAAAGGATCTAGTGACCGGGGGTTCCGCCGCCACGTCCGACTGTGAGGTCCCAGCTGCTCCAGGGGGGGAGGCGGACTTATCACCTTTGGTCTGAGGTCTGCCGAGCATCTCCGGCAACGTGCGATCGTTCCGCTTACCACCCCTCTGAGTGGTCATGGTGCAGGTCCCCCACCGATTCGCTCGCCCGTCACCCCTCTGCTCCTCACCGGTCCTCACCGCTCCAGGGGTCCGCCTCCAACCCGGGCCCGGCGTCGATCTCCTCGCAGACCGCAGCCCACCGGGGTCTAGTAATGCTTCTCAGTTCAAAACGGGACGCCAACTGCTCCTAAGGCTCTTACGGCGCTGTGGCGCCGGGGCAGGCCGCGGCACACGGGCCCCAGAGCTGTGTCGAGGGCCTCGGGATCCGTGGTCAAGGCCCGCACCCCAACAGCCCGGCTCCCGGCAGCGCACTATTGCAGTTCCTCGAGGCGGCTCCCGCTCCTCCACAAGCTGAGTCCCAGTCCTTGCTCCTGCAGGCGGGGGCTGCCACCCGGATCTCTGCTGCTCCCCAAGGTGGCAGGGGCGGAGAGAGCCGCCGCACCCACGTCCGCTATGTGGCCCGGGCAGCTATGGGCCTCCCTGGCAGGGTCGCACTGAAGCAGGCCGGCGCTGGGGGGTCGTGGGCTGCCTGCCCGCAAAGATGAAGCGACCTTCCCGCCACCACCAGCGTTCGCCTGGAGCGGAACTCCAAAGACCGCCACTTCCGGCCCTCCGCGCTGCCCGGAGAAGGCCGCAAAGCCGGGCACTCGCGTAGCTCCCACCCCAGTGAGCCAACGTCCCGGGGCGGGGAGTGCACCAGCCGCCAGCCAAGGGGTCCCCGCTGCTGGCAATCCGCCCGGGTCTCCACCGAGCGCACCAACCTGATGGCGGAATCAGCAGTCCCCGATCCGCTCACGTCTCCTGGGTGCTGGTCGTCACGCAGGTTCGGGGAGAGAAGTCTCGGCCTCAGCCCGTCGCCATCTTGGGCCGCTGGGGAAGGGCGGAAGCTCCACCGCACAGCGCTGTGCAGGTATGATCGGGACCCCGACCACGGTCCGCCGGCACAGATCAGCCTCGCTTCGCACCGTCCAGGCAAGTCTCCGCCTCTCGGTGTCTCGAAGTCCACAGCACCGCTGGGATGAAGGCGCCTCGCCGGCTCAGGTCCGCCCCGGTCTGCCGCGCGACACTCCGAACCCAGTGAGTTCTCGCCGTATCGGGGCCAGGCTGCGATGGACAAGCAGCCACCGACTCTCCCGCTCACTCAGCCGCACAGCGCAGCTCCGGGGGGGAGAATTTAGCTGCAGGTAGGGCTCAGGGCCTTAGTCGGGGTCGGGAGCTCCGGCAAACACGTCCGTCTACCCCGCCATCTTGGCCACGCCCCCATAACATGATCTTTTAACTTTTGTTTTAGTCATATGTAATTTTAATAAACCATAAATGTCCTTTTTGAACATTAGCTGTCCTTTGAGTATTGTATTACATAATTGACAAATCGGGTCCCGGATGATTCTTTTGTGAGTGGGAATACTATAGGGTTCTGGTTGAATGGTGATGGTGAATCAAGTTTGAATGGTTTATATTGGTTAATATTTCCGACCTCAGTGCAGGGGAATTATTCCCAAGAGAAATGTTCTCTTTTGTTTTACCTGTGGTACCCCTTCTCTTGGGTTTGGGGTTGCTCCCCCTTCTTTTTAACTGATTATGCTAGTTACTATGACAGAAGGATCCATTACTGTGGGGAACTCGGGGAGCACAATGTCATTAAGGGGGCACAGGTCCTGCACCATGCTCCAGGTTCCTCCCTTGCTCTTTTTTAATAGGAAGATTGGCGTATTGCAGGGGGTGATCCTTACATGGAGGACCTCTTGGTCAACTAGTGCTTAGATCGTAGGTGCTAGACCCTCTTTTGACTTCTTGGAGAGCAGGTATTTGTGGACCCAGGGCAGGATGGCTGATTCCCAGAAGGTTATTCCTACGGGTTCGGTTGTGTTGATGAGCAACATACTGTAGGTACCCTTGGCCAAAAGCTAGGTACCATTGCAAAATCTTGCTCATGTCATGTTGTTAGTACCAACATGGGTATCAGGCCTCATTCCCTGATTCCACCAGAAGTTGGATGGAGTTGGCAAAGACAATCTCTGAGGCCCCAAGGCACTCGCCGAACAACTGGTCATCAATTATCCACTGTATTCTGAAGTCAGATGCAATAAATATGACATATGCCCTCTTACATTGACTTGGTCAGTTGCCAACAGGACCTCATATCTGAGCCGTATCCATACTGCCTCCAAGCACTGCAGTGTTTCTCCTTGGCGTCCTTGATCATGGTGGCCTTCCGGAGGAACACAAATTCATAGGGCAGCTGCACATTACAATCTAGCAGCTCTTGCACATTAGCAATGAGGATGAGGACGACATTGGTAAAAGCAGGACGATCAGCGCGTGGCGCTCTTGCCTATCCAGCTTTGCAATATGGGTGCAATAAGGACATGAGCCCTGACAAGGCAATCCCAGTGGTCAAGCTGTCATTGTTGATTCCACCAGGAAATGAATGGCCATCATGTTCTTACCTAGAAGATTAGTCAGGGAAGATTAGTCAGTTGCCCCTTGACATGGCTGCCTCCCATATCTAACTCCAAGGGTTTCATGAAGGGAAGACAGGGGTACAATCCCTTCTCTTAGACAGAACTTTGCTGCCACGTGTCAATCAGAAAGCTGTGGGGTGTGTCATTTATCAATATCATCACAGTGGGCTACTCATTGGACTGTCTGGTCACAAAGTACATGGGGTATGTGAGAGCGGGGTGTCTATTTCGCCCAACGAGCATGATGCTGTCTTGTGCTTGCCCAGCTGCTTAGTGGGGTCTGTGATGGTAGGGGAGGATATGACTTGGTCCCGGTCTTGGGGGTTCTCTGCACAAACGTCCTCAAACCCTGTTGCTACTTGCTATATCCTTCCTGAACCTCAGCTGCTGAACCTTCATTGTTGCCATTGCCTTTTGTGCCATGGCAGCTACTGCTGTTCTGATCAGACTCGCTTGTTTCCTGTTCATGGATATCCTGATCTAACCTCTTTTTACGTATTCTCATTTCCCTTCTTCCCTTGACTTGTTTTGTCTCCCACCTTACAAGGCATTGCTGCATGTCGGGATGTATGTGTGTGTGTGTATATATATTCACTGAAAAAACCATAGGTTTCAGGGGTGGTATAGTTATCTGGACATTTCACTTGTAGAAAAACATTGAAATTCTTCCATTATAGTTAGTTCTGCTAACTATAACTCGCGCGCCTGCAATCCACTGCTGATGATGTCACATATTACACCATTCATGACATGGCAGTGACATCACTGATAACATCAGTGACAACATCTCAAATGATATCACTGATTGTTATTGTTATTGTTATTGTTATATTTGATTTGTAGCGCGCTCAATCACCTACAGGCCTCTAAGCGCTCGGGAATCGATGGTAAACAACAACTTCGACAGTACAGAGGGCATCCATTAGCCTAGGTGGCTCATAAGGCTCTCCTAAATAACAACGTTTTCAGCCCCTTTCTGAAACGTAGGAGATTTCCTTCCTTACGTAGTGGCTCAGGCAGTGTGTTCCATAGATGAGGAACCAGCACCGAAAAGGCTCTTCCGCCCTTGGTGACAAGTTTGTACCGAGGGCAGACTAGTAGCTGAGAGTCTGAGGATCTAAGAGCTCTCTTTGGGCTGTACACTGCCAGACGATCTTTAATGTATGCGGGCGCCATGCCATAGATGGCTTTATGGGCTATGCACAAGTTTTTAAATTCCACTCGCTCCTTGATAGGAAGCCAATGGAGACTTTGTAGTAGGGGGGATGCTTTAGTGCGTCTTGGCAATCTGAAGATAAGACGGCGGCGTCGTTCATCACCACCTGTAGCCTATTTATCAGGGTTTTTGGTAAGCCAAGGTAAAGGGCATTTCCATAATCTATACGTGAGATCACAGTAGCTGTGACGATGGAACGTAGCATAGATTGAGAAATGATAGGCACTAATTTTCGTACCTGTCGGATAATATTAGTACAGCTGCCCACAACTGAGGAGATTTGGCTGACCATGGAGAGTTCACCGTCCAATTTGATCCCCAGGCTCTTCACATTCAGGCTGGGTTTTGGGGCTGGACCTAACTCTGCGGGCCAGTAGAGGTCACACCATGGTGAGGTGGCAGATGAAATCACCAGGACCTCAGTCTTATCTGGGTTAATTTTTAGGAGATTTCCTGTCATCCACTGAACCGTGTGTCTCAAGATATTCTGAGTGTGCAGTTGGGCGGTGTTTGTATTTTCAACACTCAGCAGCAGCTGCGTGTCATCCGCATAATTGTATACTGTGCAGCCCATACTCGCCAGGGAGGCAATCAGAGGCTGGAAGTATAAATTAAACAGTAGTGGGGATAGGGCCGAGCCCTGAGGTACCCCACATTCTAACTCTCCCACTTCGGAGATTTCTTCCCCGAGTTGTATTCTTTGTGTCCTTCCTGACAGAAAGGACTGCAACCACTCAAAAGCCAGACCTTTGATGCCAAAGTCACTCAGTCTTTCCAGTAACAACGCATGGCTGACGGTATCGAACGCCGCTGAAAGGTCTAATAAAATCAGGGCGCTCGGTTTTTTACCGTCAGCCAAGCCTCTCAATTCATCCAGCACCGAGAGCATCACCAACTCGGTGCTGTGATGTGCTCGAAACCCAGCTTGTCGTTCGTGAAGCAGGGAGTGGGACTCCAGGTACATGGACAGAGATTTTTGTACATGTTGCTCCAGTACTTTAGAGAGGAATGGTAGCTGAGAGATCGGCCTGTAGTTTTTTAGTATTGCGGGGTCTGCACCTGGTTTTTTCAACAGCGGTCTTACACGCGCTTCCTTGAGTGCTGCTGGTAGTTGTCCTGTTTCCAAGGATCTATTTAGGAGATAGATGACATACTCCTCCAATAAGGGACGGGCTGTCTGAAAAACTTTAGGTGGACAAGGGTCCGCTGGGGATCCAGACTTAATTCTGGCCATCAACTGCTGCAGGCTCAAGGTGTCAATCTCTGGAAACAGTGTGATAGCACAGTCAGTTTGATTTCGGGGGATTATAGGTGTAGCCAACCCATTAAGCGTCCCACTTTTTATGTCCTGGATAATGGTTCTTACTTTCTCCAAGAAATATTCCTGGAAGGAATTACAGGTTATGGGGGACTGAACACTGTCTGGTTTTTTGGTCAACTCCGACAGGATCTTAAAGTTCTCTTTCTGCACGTTGACTGCCTTACTTAGACGGGATTCGTAGTACTCGGTTTTGGCGAGGATGATACATTTTTTGTATGCTTTCAACGAGGTTCGGTAGAGGTTCCTGGCTGAGTCCTGTGTAGTTTTCCTCCAGCCTCTTTCTAGGGCTCTAAGTTTCTTTTTGTGGTCCCTCAATGCTGGCGTGAACCATGGGGCATCCTTACCCGGGCCTTTTAACACCTTCATTTTTATTGGTGCTATCTGGTCAATAGCTAGTGTCAGACAACGCGTTAAATCCGCGTACTGCTGATCTAAGCTATGATCTAAGTTCGGGGGGCAGTGTCTGGGCAGGAATACCTTGGTCAGGGTCGTCAAATCGACCTCTGCCCATTTGCGAGTTTTCCTAGCCTCCAATGTTGGTTTAATAATTTGGCCCTTGATACGTAGCTCACAAGATATTAAATAGTGATCAGACCAAATACATGGGGCAACTTCTTGCAGTATTAGTGAGGGGTCTGTAGTCCATACAAGGTCAAGGATGTGACCTTTGGTGTGCGTGGGGACCTTCACGATTTGTTGAAAGTTTAACGCTGACATCAAGGTGTCCAAGTGGCGCATAGGAGCGTCCCAATGGGGTTTATCCCAGTGTAAGTTGAAGTCACCTGTGACTAAGATTTTCGAGTAGCGAGTACAGAAGTCTGATATAATGGGGGCAAATAAGTCCTGGAAGATTGGGGTTGCGTTGGGAGGACGGTAAACCGCAAGCACCACCCAGCATGAACTGTTTACTGTGACTTTCACCCCAAGCAAGTCAGCCAGGTCGACTGTCTCTGATAGTAGTATTTCCACTGACAGCATCTTTTTAAAAATCACCGCTACCCCTCCTCCCCGTGTGTTTCCGGGGCGGTTTTGCCATAAAGCATCATAGCCGCTAGGGAGAGCGGCCAAGATGTCTGGCATTGAGCTCTCATTCATCCAGGTCTCTGTTAAGGTCAAAATATCAATGTCGTTGTTTTGCAACAGGTTATAGACCTCAACATGGTGGCAGTGGAGTGATCTGGTGTTTAGGCTTGCTATTTTCAGGGTGGAGAATGCAGCTAGAGGTATAGTTTTCAATGGTTTATAAATTGCATGTGTTTTTAGTATCTTCAGGGTGTCATTATCAAGGCAAACCTCACCCTTATCCAGGTTACGTAGGTCTTCCGAGGTGTAGGAGCGCATTTGTCCAGAAGTCCCTGCCCCCGAGCCCGTCCGAGCGCGGACGGGCGCAGACGGGCTGGACTCTGGCGCGACTCCGGCGACGCTCCGGCGTGCCCGCCGCGCGTGCCCGCTGCGCGTCAGCATGGCTGCCTTAAATGCTGTTCTAGCGTCCTTCTGACGACTAGAACAGCCAATCCTTGCCCTCACCAAAGATGTCCGCCGTTCTGGCGGTGTGGTGCCCTTCCCTGATAGCAAAGATCTGCTCTAAGCGCGGTAGTGTGGCGAAAAAACGAGTGCAGGTATGCGGTCACATTCAATTCTAAAATCAGGGTACAGTGCCAAAATTATACTAACAAAAAACGGACAAAACGGGGATTTTTTAAAATTTCGGTATTTAGCTCTCAGCAAGCACACAAATAATTCACATTTAGCGGAAACACCTCTGCGTTGTCCCGAGGCTATTCCCAAGTAGTTGGCCGCCTAGTTTGCCTGCCTTAAATACTGTTCTAGCGTCCTTCTGACGACTAGAACAGCCAATCCTTGCCCTCACCAAAGATGTCCGCCGTTCTGGCGGTGTGGTGCCCTTCCCTGATAGCAAAGATCCGCTCTAAGTGCGGTAGTGTGGCGAAAAACGAGTGCAGGTATGCGGTCACATTCAATTCTAAAATCAGGGTACAGTGCCAAAATTATACTAACAAAAAACGGACAAAACGGGGATTTTTTAAAATTTCTGTATTTAGCTCTCAGCAAGCACACAAATAATTCACATTTAGCGGAAACACCTCTGCGTTGTCCCGAGGCTATTCCCAAGTAGTTGGCCGCCTAGTTTGCCTGCCTTAAATACTCTTCTAGCGTCCTTCTGACGACTAGAACAGCCAATCCTTGCCCTCACCAAAGATGTCCGCCGTTCTGGCGGTGTGGTGCCCTTCCCTGATAGCAAAGATCTGCTCTAAGCGCGGTAGTGTGGCGAAAAAACGAGTGCAGGTATGCGGTCACATTCAATTCTAAAATCAGGGTACAGTGCCAAAATTATACTAACAAAAAACGGACAAAACGGGGATTTTTTAAAATTTCGGTATTTAGCTCTCAGCAAGCACACAAATAATTCACATTTAGCGGAAACACCTCTGCGTTGTCCCGAGGCTATTCCCAAGTGACATCATCCAGTGAATGTGGTTTGGTTCTATGTTTAAATATGTATTATATATATATATAGCAATCTGCATTAAAGAAGGAGTGGATGTATACGTGTATGAAAGGAGGATTTAGTAGCAGTGTGATTGACTGTTTAAGTTACTAAATATATGGGTTGGTGACTAAACTGTGTGAATTTCTGTATCACTCTGTCTGTTGTTGTATAAACTGCTGCATCAGTTGGTTACTAGCTACATAGAATAGTGAATGTCTTTATGGGTGTGGTGATGAGCAAATAAATCTCTCAGTGGTACATTTCCAACAAAGTAGAAAAAGAAAAGGCAGTGTATGTGACAGTTGTTGTATATAAATAACTATACATAAGACTCAGTGATTGTATGAGTGACTGTATGAGTGACTGTATACTTGTATTTGTGATTTTATAAGACACTATGTATGAGTTACTATCTGTATGAATAAATTAAGTGGTGTTTGTGTAGCTGAGTAAATGTAAATATGAACTCTTATTTGCATAAGTGAGTAGGATGACTGCATAAGTGAGTAGGAAGTGTGCTGGTGTGTAATGTCGATATAGGTGTATGAGTGCATTTGCTAGTGTTCTATTGATCATTGACAGCATGTATTAGTGAATATATAGGTAAGTGATTAGATGTGTATGTAGATCTAGGAATCACTGAGTGGGTTTTTAAAAACTTGTATTGGTGTGTCAATGGTTTAAAAAATGGTAGTTTATATTTTATAGCGAGTGATTGTACTGTATGATGAGGTGTATCAGATTGTCACATGGATGATGCCATCAGTGATGTCATAAGTGATGTCATTTGAGATGTTATCCGTGATGTCATCAGTGATGTCACTGACCATGTCATGAATAATGTAATATGTGACATCATCAGCAGTGAATTGCAGGCGCGTGAGTTATAGTTAGCAGAACTAACTATAATGGAGGAATTTTAATAGTTTTGTACGAGTGAAATGTCCAGCTAACTACAACAGCCCTGAAATCTATTTTTTTTCAGTGATTTTCTAAGGTTTTTTAAATGCTAATACCTAACTATACCATGTCTTAAGCCTATGGTTTTTTCAGTGAATTTCAAAGGTTGTTTAAATTATAATTTTTAAATGAAATATTAGTTATATGTATTTTTTATACTGATTTCCTACAGATCTTTAACTGTTTATTTTTAAATATTTTATTTTTTAAATTACATATATTTTTGATATAAATGGAAAAAAAATGTTTTTAAAAATATTGAAACTGAAATACTTTTTTGTTCTATATTTGTATTTTTGAAAGAACACTGCGTGAAGTGCAACAAATTCATTTCTTTTGGAGAGCAGTCTGTGGAAGCTGTTTGTGCTGCGCAAAGTAATAATCGTTGCTAGACATTTTTTGGGGGAATGCCATTTAATTCCTGAAGTTTTCTGTTTTTTTTGTTCTTTTTTCATTTTTTTTTTAAAACACCAAAAAAATAACAAAATTGTTCAGAAAAATACAAAAAATATATAAAAGAAAAAAAGAAGAAAAAAAGTTCTTCTCAGAATTAACTTCTCTGGTTAAAGAAAGAACTATATTTGTATGTTAATGTGTGAAAGTTTGGTTGAATGTATGTTTATAGCTTAATTCCGTGGTTCCCAAACTGTGCGCCGCGGCACCCTGGTGCGCCGTTATGACTTGCCAGGGGCGCCGCGGCACCATGTGGGCAACATGTAGAGTGGAGCTGCAGGGGCTCTTAGACAGGGTGAAACAACAGCAAGGCCTCATTAGCACGCAAATGGTCTTTTAAAGACCTGCGAAGCGTTCGGGTGCGGCTGTGTGTGCACCCGGGATGCTGTCTCATCCTGGGCTGCCACACATGAAGGGGAGGCGGAGGGGGGATCAGGGGAGCAAGCAACCCCACCGCCAACGAGCTCAGAGTCAAAATGCGGGTTTTAGTCCAAGTTATCCTTCTTGTTTCTTTTCCCGGGTCATCTTAAAGCCCCCTCATCTGATTTTTTTTAATGTTTATTTCACACCAGGTTTGAGGCTTTCATCCCACCCCAGTATTAACGTAACTCAGCTTTTCTAACCTCCAACACGTCCCTCTCTCCTTTGTGTGGCCAACGTTGAAGTCCCTTCTGGGTACACCTGCCAGGTGCCTCTCTCCTTGGCATCGCAGTTACCCTTCCCACCCCATCTGACACTGCAGTTGCTCCTCTCATCCCAGGGTAATTTCCCCTCTGTGCTGGTAGGTCTCCATTTTCCACAACCTCTATATTAGCTTAACTGGTGCCTCTCACCTGTCTGCTCCTATATCAGAAGCACAGACCCCAGTGGGGTGCCCTCTAACACTGTTAAAGCAGTGGCATTGAAATATCCTTGGAGTGGACGGACTGGACTGCAGGGGTGCAGGAGGCACTGTACACCCTCGCTGAACTGAATCACACCTATTTCAGGGATCAAATTTGAAAAGGACATCGTCTCCTGGGGTTTGACCCATCACATCCATTCCTGCTGAATAGCAGACATGATGTTAACCCCATTCAGACACGCAGAATCTGTAAAACACAGCCTCGACACTAAATGCCTTGTGTCATAGCTCCCTCCTCTTCCCACCCAAATGGATCCCAGCCCCATGAAAAACTTGGCACAGTCCATATCCAGTTTCTAAGCTACCAGTTCACAGATTGACACCCGGGGAGGAGGAGTGGGGAGGGGTCGGGGGCTGAAGCCCTGTGACTCCAATGGGTGTTGAGCGCCTGAGTCTGAGGGCACAAAGACAACAGGCATGGAATAATGGATAGAGGGCACAAACACGAAGGGAGCAGACATGGAGGAAAGGGGCAGTCTCAGGGCACGAAGGGAGCAGGCATGGAGGAAAGGGGCAGTCTTAGGGCATGAAGGGAGAAGGCATGGAGAAAAGGGGCAGTCTTAGGGCACGAAGGGAGCAGGCATGGAGGAAGGGGGCAGTCTTAGGGCATGAAGGGAGAAGGCATGGAGGAAAGGGGCAGTCTTTTAGTGCACGAAAGGAGCAGACATAGAGAAAAGGGGCAGTCTTAGGGCAGGAAGGGAGAAGGCATGGAGGAAAGGGGCAGTCTTAGGGCACAAAGGGAGCAGGCATGGAGGAAGGGGGCAGTCTTAGGGCACGAAGGGAGAAGGCATGGAGGAAAGGGGCATTCTTAGGGCACGAAAGGAGCAGACATGAAGGAAAGGGGCAGTCTTAGGGCACGAAGGGAGAAGGCATGGAGGAAAGGGGCAGTTTTAGGGCATGAAAGGAGCAGACATGGAGGAAAGGGGCAGTCTTAGGGCATGAAGGGAGAAGGCATGGAGGAAAGGGGCAGTCATAGGGCACGAAAGGAGCAGACATGGAGGAAAGGGGCAGTCTTAGGGCATGAAGGGAGCAGGCATGGAGGAAAGGGGCAGTCTTAGGGCATGAAAGGAGCAGACATGGAGGAAGGGGGCAGTCTTAGGACATGAAGGGAGCCGGCATGGAGGAAAGGGGCAGTCTTAGGGCATGAAGGGAGCAGACATGGAGGAAAGGGGCAGTCTTAGGGCATGAAGGGAGCAGGCATGGAGGAAAGGGGCAGTCTTAGGGCATGAAGGGAGCAGACATGGAGGAAAGGGGCAGTCTTAGGGCATGAAGGGAGCAGGCATGGAGGAAAGGGGCAGTCTTAGGGCATGAAGGGAGCAGACATGGAGGAAAGGGGCAGTCTTAGGGCATGAAGGGAGAAGGCATGGAGGAAAGGGGCAGTCCTAGGGCATGAAGGGAGCAGACATGGAGGAAAGGGTCAGTCTCAGGGCATGAAGGGAGCAGGCATGGATGAAAGGGGTAGTCTCAGGGCACGAAAGGAGCAGGCATGGAGGAAAGGGGCAGTCTTAGGGCATGAAGGGAGAAGGCATGGAGGAAAGGCGTGGACAGACGAGGTAGTCTGAGAGCACGAAGGGGGCTGGGATGGACAGAAGGGGAAGTCTGAAAGCACAGTGGGGGCAGGCATTGCCAGATGGGTCAATCAGGGGTACAAATGGAGCAGTCATGGACACAAGGAGCAGACTGAGTGCACGAAGAAAGGAGGCATGCACAGAAGGGGCAGTCTGAGGGCGCGGGGGCTGGCATGGACAGAGGGGGCAGTCAGAGTGCACGGGGGCAGGTATGGACAGAAGGGGTAGTCAGGGGTATGGGGGCAGGCACGGACAGAAGGGTAGTCTGAGGGCACAACGGAAGCAGGCAAAACAACAGGAAGTACTCCGAGGTCGGGCTTACATCCCCACCCACCGGTCCACCGGTAAAAAAATGGGGGGAGCCACGGCCAACTGCCAATTAGATTGAGGGAGCCACGGGTCAAAAAAGTTTGGGAACCACTGGCTTAATTGACTGAAAGAATACATTAGTAGTGTATGGTGAACTATAAGGAAGTGCTGCAGCGTGACAATGTAAGCTCTTTAGCTGCACTGTGGTGCTGTGGTACTTCCAAAGCACAGGGATGCAACATATGTGCATAACTATGTTGCAACTTTATGCTTCCCTCTGCACTGCTGCACAAACTGCAGACATACAGTGACACAGGTATCCTTGCCCCATGGTCAAGCATGTCTGTGTCGTGAAGAGATTGGTTTGTGTAGGAAGGGACACTTTCCTGCACAAAAACAATCAGTAAAGGCATTTCCTCTTTCAATTTATGCTGTGCATTGTAGCATACATTGAAAGAGAAAAAATGTGAAGAAATGTAAACAATTCTCCTTGTTTTGCCTTGCTACACCAAGTGGACGATGGTGCAGCATTCACACACATCTCCAGATGTATGATTTATGATAAATCTGGAGATGTGTCTTCTTCTATAAGTGTTGTGTGGAAACACCCAGAGCAACACCTGTTGAACGTCCCTTCAACGCAAAGTGGTGTGTATGATGAAGTTGTATTTACATGGAGAACAAAAGCTACACAGGGTGCCTTTTCCTCTCCTTGTAAATATGAAGGAGTGTCTGGCGCCATCACTATGCTACACAAAGTGACATATTGTTAGCACAGGATGTTTCTAAATATGCCCCATAAGTGTTTAGGTATTGGCAGACTATTACAATAAAAACATATTGCTAGTTGATTGATAGACACATTGAATGAGAGTGTCAGAAGGTAGGCACAGAGATATCTCTCGAAAGATGCTCAAATGACAGAGAAATTCCAAAACTACATAGATATAAACTGGGTATTTTGAAGAGTGTATTAATACTTTGTAGCTTCTTGCAGGTCTGCATACATAGTATATAAAGGAATTGATGTGTACTAGGGTTAGTGACTAGATCAATCCTTAAGTATATGACTAATAACTAGAGTAATTTCAGTACTGCAAAGAGAATGCAAGATAAATGTATAAGTAGTTAGGTTTTGGCAAAGTGACAGAATACATGCATAGTGCTGGATAGATGAATGGACAAGTGGTTGGGACAGACAGAAGGTTTCCTAGACTGCTTAGCTACTAACTGAGTATTTAAAAGAGTGTATCAATTCTGTGTAGATGATTAGAAGTTTGCATACATACTGTACAAAATATTGTATCTCTACTAGTTTTTCTGTTTAGGCCATTTATTTGATACTTAACTAGTTAATAAAATAATTTCATTGTTCTAAAGAGAATACATGCTTCCAGTAAGCACCACTGCACTGCGTTGCAGACAGGTAGTCTATGTTGTGCCCCTTTTTATATCTCTCTGCAACGCAGTTCTGTGGTGCTTACTGGATATACGTAGTGGGCTAGTTGGACTGTAAGAACCTTCAGGATTCAAGGTGACTTAATCTCCCAACATAAAAAGATTATAGGGTGTGTTTACACAGTGGTGAAGGGAAGGGATGGGGCCTGAAGTGGCATGTGCAAATACACCCTGTGGCGTGTTTTAAGTTGAGCAATTAAGTCCCTTTTAATCCTGAAAGTCCCTGGGTACTACTAACCCACCATGTCTCTCTATTAAATATCATAGAACTGCGTTGCAGATATGGTCCGAGGTCATGCCTCATTTTATACCTCTCTGCAATGCAACTCTATGACACTTACTACACATAACTGGTGGGTTAGTTGGCCCCCAGGGACCCTCAGGTTTCAAGAGAACTTTATCCCCTGACTTAAAACTCCCACAGAGTGTGTTTGCAGACATGTCAACTCAGTCCCCACCTTTCTTCACCAGTGTGCAAACGTAGCCCATTCCGCGTTTTAATACTTAGGTGATCTTACCTTGACCATAGTAGATATGAAAAAATGCTAAACATTTTTTTCAGTTGTTTTTCTATAATTTACATTTTCTTAAAATTTCATATTTTAGAAAGAGAAAGAGAAGAAAAGACAGTTATAATATATGATATTATATTTTTACAACACAACATAATTTCAACATTATATAAAGATTTTGTTTGCCTTTTTTGCAGTACTCAGAATGTATTGAATTTCACTACAAACAGTGATTTCAATGTTACTCATCACAAAACAGCGGCCAAAAAAACCCAATAAGATTGTTTAAAAAACAAAAACAAATGTGTGTCAAAAATATTTTTAATATACACAACTATGTCTGAACATTCCATAAAAACTACATCCTCAATAACATACCATATAATACAAATCACACATATAAAATGTTTCCTTCTAAGAGAATTGTCTTACTTGAATATGAAAAAACTCAAATAATAATTCAATTAACAATTATTTTTAATTTCTATACACTGTAAATTATGTTCTTTAAAAATATATGTTGTGAGATTGTGCAAGAAAAAGTCCATAATTCAAATGTATACATTTCCTCTAGGCCTAATGGTATTCCTGAAATCCTTTATTCCGAAATTGTCCAATAGTAATCGTATTGTTACATTTTAATATATTCCTCCTCGGCCGAATTATGTTCTTAAAACTTTGGTTTTAAAAATATTAGGTAGGAATTTGATAATTTGTTAGGCAAACAATGTCTAAAAATCAATTGAGCATCATTACAATATGCCCATCCTTTATTAAATTTTAAATAAACAGTGTAATGTCCAGATGTTGTGGAAGGACCATCATGGAAAAGAATTGCTACTGCTACGAAGGTTCTTCCTGATATCGATACTTGACTTGCGACAAAATCTTTAATTAAAGTTTCCAATTTTCTTCCACCAGCTGTACAACGTTGTATCATTAAAATTACATATTCTCCATATCTTCGTATAAATCATGTTGGCAACATATCTGATTTGCATTGGCTTCATTCCATGTTTTGATTTGCTATTTTGGCTACTTTGTTCAAAGACACTGTTTTACAGTCTGGTAATGTCAAATATATAAATCTTTCAGTATCTATGTTAGCGCTACATGGAAACATACAATTTTCACATTGATGTTCCTATTTATTACAAAGGCCAAAAAGATTTTCAATTTCTATTCCTTCATTTTCCCATACTGCAAGCATATACATTAGAAGAACCTGAGCATCTTGTTGGATATTCTTTGAAATTGTGAGGTACCAGAACATATATCTAAAAGATTACGAATATCAGAAACGCTTTGCATTTTAATTTTATCAGTTCTCAATTTTTCATGAATACAAAGCAACAAGGAACAAAATCTTTTTTCACGATTCTTCATAGATTGCTGTTGCAAACTTTCTAGAAAAAAAACAACATTGACCACTACATTAGCATAGCAGTTGATACCTGAACTATTTTCTAACTGATACCCAACAGTCTCTTCAATAGTGTCCTTTTTCTTTTTGCTTGCAATCTCAACATTATCTTGATTTTTTTTCCTTCTCAATAACTTTAGTACAGATATTCTCATATCTTCTTTTTCGACCTACTACACGCTTTTCAAATACAGGATATTCACCTAAATTGGGAGCATATGCACTTCACAACCGAATATACTCTTTTACACAGTTTGCATCTGCACTAATCTTTCTCTCATCAAAATTAATCAAATATAATCCAGATAAAGTTCTTTTTTTTTTTGTCCTCATAGTGCCAAAATGAAAAATCCAAATGGATTACCTCCTCCTGCTCCACGCCATTCTATGCCAACCATCTGGATAGGCCATGAAGAAGATTGGGCGTTCCGTTATTGAAATCACCGATACCTTCTCCACTCCCGTTCACTTTGTCTGTTTATTTCCGCCCTAGTTACTTGGGAGATTTGGACCACGGTGTTTTGGCTTAATCATTGGACCCAGTTTCTTTTTTTCTCCAATTTAACAAATGTGCCCATATTTTCACCTTCCTTTTGAATCACAAGCTATGTCACTCTCACTGGTATATATCACATTTCTTAACAATTCTGAAAATGCTGGGGGATCTTCTGATTTCCGGAGCCTATAGATCTCTCTCCTGGCCAAAATGATCACAAAAAATATGAAATTATAATAGGTGTGTTCAGACAATAATCATTTGGTAGGCCGATGAAAATCAGACTTGTACTTAGAACAATTGGTCTCTCCAAAACAGTTTCCAAAAAAGCACATACCTCATTCCAGTATGGTTTAATTTCTGTACACTCCTTAAATATATGGACATCGTCCGCACTGGGGAATTTACATCTTGAACAGCGTTATGCTATCCCTGTTACCTTCGTTAACTTTTCTGGAGACCAGTATACTCTATGAGCTGTGTAGAGATGATTTCTCCTCAGTGCAGCAGGTTTTAAAAGTTCCTGTAACATTGCAAAATAATCAGACCATACTCTGTAAACACTTCTACTATTCTCCCCGTTCTCACCATATTCCTCACCCCACAGTCTGGTTACATCCAACTTTCCCTGATCCTCCGTATTCTGCAACGTTCCGTACCAATATGCAACTTCCTTCTTCCAAGCACCAAGTCTGACAATTTGGTCTAATACCTCTGAATAGGCTTCCTCAGCCTGCCAAGTCTGTGTTGACCACCAGGATGAAATCTGATAATATTTAAACCTACTCAGTGCCTCCCAGCTCATTAAATTACAACCGTCTTGTAGGTCTCCCCACTTCTTTATTCCACCCCTTTTAAGAAGTACACTCAGTTGATCTTGCAGGCACTGAGGAGTGCCAGGGGAATCTCAGACTGGAGCCTGTGCCGCATAGTATGGGATACCCATTTTTTTCCTTATAAACATCCATGTTTTCAAGGCGGTCCTTAATATTTTTTATCTTACTTTTTTGTAAAACTTTGGATCGCCATACTTGAACAAGAAAGAGATCTGGCCCTGAGGCATGTCACGTAACATAGCTTTAAACAAAAGCCCTAAAGATGAAGAATCTGGGTTGTTTATCAGGATCCTGAAGTTTTTAAAATGAAAAGCATAACAATAAAATAATAAGTCTGGTAAGGCTAACCCCCCCACTTTGAGATCTCTTCTCAATTTTTTCCAGGCTATCCTGGAACCTTTTGTTGCCCATATAAAAGTACTAATTTTACCTTGTAATTTGGCAATATCTTCACTCTTAAAAATTAAAGGTATTGTGTTATATAGAAAATTTACTTTCTGCAAAATAATTATTTTTACGAGGTTTACTCTCCCGTAGATGTTTAAGGGGAGATTTGCCGACTTAGTTAATAGACCAACGACTTCCTTCGAGGCCTTTTTACAGTTTACTTTTGGGATATCCTGTAAGTTCTGCACTAGATGTACCCCTAAGTATCTCATTTTAGATTTTGCCCCTGGATACCTGTTGACTTCATTCCACTCCATTATTTCAGGTTTATCTTTATTAATTACATATCCTGAGACTGATCCAAATTCTTCCGCCATCTCAAACAGCCGAGGTATAGTTTCTGTGGGGTTAGATGTATATAAAAGCAAGTCGTCTGCATAAAGAGCGGTTTTCAGTTCTAAATCTCCCAACCAAAAAGAACCTATGACGGTGTCCTGCCTTAGCTTACAGACAAAAGGTTCAATATAAAGGTTGAATAGCAACGGTGACAGGGGGCACCCTTGTCTTGTGCCTCTCCCTACATTAAACCAATCAGTCAACACTCCATTTACCAATACCTTAGCTTTAGGACCGAGATATACCTTTTTAAGAGCTTGAACAAAGTTTTCAGGGAATCCAAATCTATTTAGAGTTTGCCAGAGGTATGACCACCTAACCTGATCAAACGCTTTGGCAGTGTCTATGGCTACTATAGTCAATGGGGCTTTATTTACTACAGCCGTGTCGATGGCTCCCATTACCTGAAATGTCAACTCATTGAGTTGCCTCCCAGGTATAAAACCACGTTGATCTCAATGGACTACCGTCTTAATAACCTTTGCCACCCTCGCCGCCAAAACACCAGTAAACAATTTATAATCAGAATTTAATAGTGATATAGGCCTGAAAGATTCAATTAATTGTGGATCCTTATTGGGTTTTAAGATTAGTGTGACGGTAGCTTCTGCCCATGAGGCTGGGGTGTTTTCGGCACCAATAAAGATTGTATTAAACAAAATTTTCAACAACAGCACAATGCTCTTCATAACTAACCGATAAAACTCATTCAGGAGTCCATCGGGTCCTGTGGCTTTCCCATTTGACATTTTTCTACATTGGGCCCAAATTTCTTCTTCTGTGATTTCAGATTGTAAAAGAACCTTACATTCATCTGACAGCTTTGGGAGCATGACTGCTTCTAACCATCTCTCCTCTTCTGCCTGTTCTAAATTTGCGTCTCCTGTGTATAAATCTTGCAGAAAACCTCTTGCTTCCTCCAATATCTCATCCTCACTGCAAGTTGATCTACCGGAGCCCTGCAGATTTAAACTCTTTATAGAGTTCCTGGCTTTCTCTGTTCTTGCCTTCCAAGCTAACAGAGAGCCACACTTTTCTCCATACGAAAAATGCTGGAGATTACTGACTCTCCACTTTTCCAATAGCTTCTTATCCACCTCAGCTTGATATTCTGCTCGTAACGTATCTAGATCTTTTTCTAAGGATGTGACAAGTTCTGGGGTCCCCCTTGCCTCCCATGAGGCTTTCTGTAATTCTGTTTCCTTGTTTTTGATCTTAGTTATTTTCTCCTTCTCTTCATTCCTCATAACTCTTATTCTGCCTGCTGATATTGAACTAAATACCCCTCTTATATAAGCTTTATACGCCTCCCATACTATCTGGATTTTTGCTGAATTAGTATTGAATTTAAAATACTCATCTGTTTTATTAATCACCTCTGCCCTGATCTTTTCATCTAATAAAATAGTTCTATCTAAGGTCCATCTCCTTTGTACATTCCTTTGCTTAATTCCCAAAAACAACTCAACAGCAGATTGATCCGATAATATGGCTGGGACATGTTTTATATCTATTATATCAGAAGACAATGCCGGATCTACCAAGAAAAAGTCAATCCTTGAGTGGTGCGTATATTTTTTGCTATAGAAAGTGTAATCTTTAGAGGCGTCTTTTCTCTACATGTCTAATAGATTCAAAATTTTAATTATATTTTTCAGCATTGAGAAAGTTTTGGGTAAATAATTATGCTTAGCTCTGGAGGTAAGATCTCTTTCTTTATTTAAAACTAAATTAAAGTCCACGCCTATTATTATAGGCTCATTGGAATTCATCAGACAAGCCTCCAATCTACCAAGAGCTCCTGGATTATCCTCATTCAGACCATATAAACTGCACATATTAAGGGTAGATCTTGAACTGTTAAAGTCGCAACCAACCACCTCTCTGAATGATCAGTCTCTTTCCTCATTACCCTTATGCCTGCATTTTTTCTGATGATCAGGGCAACTCCTCCAGTGCTTCCCCTTTGTTCAGAACAGAGAACCTCCTGCACCCAGCTCTCCTTTTCAAACCCTAGTCTGCACTCTTGAGCTTCTAAATGAGTCTGTTCTAGACAGAAAAGGTCCGCCTCACTATTCCTCAAAACTTCCCTCACCCTAAAAAAAATTCTCTTACATCTCAGACCGTTAACATTCCATGTAATTAGCTTATTTTTGTGTTGCCTATCCATTTATTCTACATTCAAACTTAAGACAGAAAAAACGTTCTCGTTTCTTTCTTTTATTCTTTGAGCACATCTGAGGACATTTTTTTTTCTTTTGCTCCCCCCCCCCTCACTATCAACACCCCACCCTCCCCTCCCATGAGGAACCCACCTACTATCCCCTTTGCGGTTTACTAATCGCCTTTGGGACCCACTCATCGCAACCTAGACCACCAATCGATAAACACGGCACATCCTTGCGTACTAAATCAAATAATCACCCCACAGTGTTAAAATATATATATATATATATATATATATGCACATTATTTTTCTTTTTTCCCGTCTTTTTAAACACTTCAAGCACTAATCCTTTCTACCCCTCTATAATAGATTTGAACCTACAATCCCGCCGAGACCCTATTCCATTGACTTCAGAAAAGAATCCACTTCCTCGGTGGAACTAAAATTATACATTTTGTTTTTCCACATTATTTTTAACATAGCTGGATATCTCATCTGAACTTGCGCCCCTCGGCTTCTCAGCTCTGGCATTCTTGTACCTAAATCCCATTGCCTCTGTGCAGTTCTTTTCCCAAGATCTGACCTGATTTGGTACGTAATAAGTCCAAAACCTTGTGCGGATTCCTTCAGAGCTCTTCCCAATATCAACTCTTTAACTGAATATAAAAGAAAATGTATCAATATTTTTCTGGGTGCACTCCTTGCTGGGTTCAGTTTATAGGGGTCCCCATGGACTCTCTGAATTTCCTTGTCCAAATCTATATCCGGTCTGTCTTTTAAGATTCCGTCTCTCAGAATCTGGTGAATAAAAGATTTTAGGTCTCTCCCCTCTGCCCCCTCCGGAATTTTTAGGAATCTGAGGTTGTTCCGTCTTGCCTGCATTTCCAGTCTCTCAATGTCCTCCTGTAGAGTTTTATTATGGATCTTTAAGCTCTCCAGTTCTCTAGTGTTTGCTGATACCGCATCTGAAATACTCTTAACCTCAGATTCCAAAAATCCTGTGCGAGAGGATATGTCATCTATTTTGCTCTCCAAGACCTCACATTTGTCATGTATACTTTTTTGATTTGCCTCGGAGGTCCAAAACTTCGAAAACAGCTCCCCCCTCAAACGTAACAGAATTGACTCTAGGTCTGGTCTTCCACCCCCCGTTCCCGGGGCGGGGTCCATCTCTCTTCTGGACACAGGGTAACAATCTTCCTGCGCCGTTATCTGAGTTACAGACTCTATTGGCATGAGTACTTCATTAAAGGTATCCCCCTCGCGTACTATTTCATTCTCACTCCCGTCTCCTTCTCTCGTATTTCCACCACCTGCTAATGGGGCGTAGCGATTCTCTAGTGCGAGGGAGGTGAGAGTCTGCAGGGAGGCCTGTGTGTCCTCCAAAGAGTTTGTCACCTTCTCCATGATCTTAAAATATGATATTAGAGAGGGGGTGGTCTTAACCTGGATACGTGCAGCCTTAACTTTGACCTCTCTTTTTTTTTGCAATCCCCTGTTTTACGAATTTTTTTCTGGGGGGTTAATGGATAGACCTCTCCCCCTGTTTTCACCTTACCCTTTGTCTCGAACTGTGAGCGGAGTTGATACCTATTCCTCAAAGGGAGTTCAGCCACTCCATTTAATAGTAGTGTTCTGTTTTCGTCTATTTTTCTCTCTGAGTCCAGCAAACCCTCTTGCCCCCCCTGCTGCGACTTGTTCTTATCTTGGGCGGTATTACTCCCTCCTGGACACTCGTTCACAGGGTCTACCTGTGGCTTGTCCTTTTCCGACACCGAAACCCAAGCTACTCTCTCTGTTTTATTTTCTGGTTCTTTTGGGTGCAAAACATAAGGCGATTTTTCCATCTGCCACGGCTCCTCTACTCGAGCAGACGCGCAGTTTACCCGAATACCAGTGCCTCGCTGATGTTCTCTGTTTTCCTCCCAAGCTCGCTGTGGTCCTCTCCCCTGCAGCAGCGAGCCGATGTCAGAGATGTAGCCCCCACCGGTCCGAAAATTGATTCTCGCCACTGCCGCGAGGTCTCTCCGCCACAGCTTCATTCTTCTCCTGGGAAGCCCGCCGCTATGCTCCACAGCTGTGGTGGATGATGACTCCGCCTCCACACCCATGCGTTAAGGCAGAGTTAAACAGAAGATGAGGGGTAGGAAAAACCAACAAATATTAACGTTGTAAAGCCTCCAATATACTTCCGCCTTCACTGCACACTGTAATGTTACCTCTCAGGCATATTTCTTGCGTATTTCATTGTGCCTAAGCTTCATATGCATCTCCGATCTTGCTGCTGCTACGGGAGCTCCCACGACCGGCATCAGCCCGCCGCCATGCTCATCCTCTTCCAATCCAGATAAAGTTCTGTCTTGGGACAAAGCAACATATGGTTTACCCTCTTTAAACACGGTACTTCCAATGTTCACCAAAGCACTGTCCACACTTAACCCTTGAGATTTATGAATAGTCACTGCATATGCCGGAGAAAGTGGGAACTGTTTTCTACGGACATATAAACCTTTAACAAGCAAAAAACAAACTGAACAATGACCTGTTTGTTTTACTTCATCAGTTTGATCAAATTTGATTTTTAAAAATTCTATTCCATCTCTATTTTTATAATTAACAAATTCAACAACTTTACCCATTGCTCCATTTACTAAACCTTTTTCCACATCCAAATTACACCTTAAAATAACCCGAAAGTTTACACATGCATACATTTCTAAACCAGCACTTTTAGATATAGATTTTTCTGAAGAATCCAATTTTTTTTTCAATTTTTCCATCAAAATATTAGTGATTCCTTCATGCTCAATTTTATCAATAGCCTGCAATTTTATTATTTTAAATTTTCTAGCTTCAAAAGTTGTTAATTGAATATAGAACACTAGCACAATGTTGGCATTAAGCAGATTATAGATTTATTTTCTGCAACTTTCATATATATTTTTTCAGGAACTATATTTTTATTTGGAAACAAGTTTGTAAGTAGTTGACTTTGCAAAGCGTGTTTGCCATGTCCTGTCAGTACTCCAATTCTTATATCTTGAAGAATGGTTCCATAATCAGCATCATTTGCCTGTCGCAAATTTTTAATGAGTTCTTTGTATTCAAAATATGACCAAATGTTAATGTTTCCAACACTTCCCAAAGACTTTCTGAACTTACTGGTTGTCCTTTTACAGGAGTACGTTGCAGTAGATCTCCAAAAATGATCACGTTTTCCTCCAAATAAGACATCCTACTCTGTTTTAAGAATTTACTGCATTCCTAAATACACAAAGGCAAAATTAAGTTTGAGACCATGCTTACCTCATCAATAATCAGAATTTTCATTTTCTTTAGCACTTTTGAAACTTCATAGCAAGCTTCTCCAGATAGTTTGTTATAGTCCAATTTATTTTCATGCTCCACAGGTAGCATAAGTAAACAATGTAATGTAATTCCTTTAATGTTGTGTGCTGCCAACCCAGTTGGAGCAGTTACAACACAAGACAAATGTGAGTCAGTTGTTTTCTGCAGACAACTGGTCAATACTTTAATAGGGAAACTTTCTCCTATTCCAGCTTGACCACTGACATACATTTGGATAGGTTGAAATGATGTGCATGTGCATTCTTTCTTTTCATGAAGAAATCCATGGTCAATATGTTGTCTCACTTGGAGATAAATTCCTTCTGTCCAACATTTAGTTGTTCTTCCAAGTTTGGTAAGTCCATAATATCTTCTTGAGCTTGATGCATTGCTGTTTCCACTTCATTCATTGCAACTGCCGCTTCATTTTCAAGAATTTGTTTTCCTGGAGGACCTTGACTCAGTGGAGCAGAACTTTGACTGTCTTGAGAACTGTCTCTAGCAATCTCAGCTTCAATGGCAGCTTCTTGATCGATTTCATTGTTCAACATTTTCAAATAATCAGCAAAAACTGTACATTCTATTGTATCTTTACAAGCATTGAAAGTATCTTCATAGCTCTGAAAATCTCCATGTAATTCCAATTCTGTACGCCACTGTTTGAAGAGTTTAAAAAGTGCTCAATAGTAAAATTCCCTTTTATCAGGAGTATCACAACTCAGTTTTCTGTGATTAATCACATTTCATTTCCTTTGTTTCACCAAAGAATCTTCGTAACTAATCACTGCGTATTTTCCTTCATTTATGTTTTCTGTAGTATTCCGTTTAAAAGTGTAATATTGCAGCACTTCATAAAGACATATGTTCTCAAGATGATGACTTCTATTTGGATAATATGTGTCCAACATGTTTGTTTTGACAATATCTGTACTTTCTGGTTCTTTTTCTGCTAAATATTTGATTTCTTGTACAGATGTATGTACTTGATTTTGCGTTGCAGCAAGACCTAGACTCACCCAAATGATTCTGCTGCATTTTGAGTATAAACTTGCAGATGATAACCGATCAAAGCATTCATATTCTCCAATTACACGATGGGATAACATCTTCAAACTGAAACTGTATAATAAACTTGTACTTTCATCAACAATATTTTCCACATCGATGAATTTGAAATCGTAAGACTTGTTGCATTAAGTTGTTTTCTTCTGTTCTTTTTGATATAGCACAGGTGGCATATTCTTCAATAAAAGACTAAACAGTATCATCCGAATCAGTTCAGAATTTGGGTGCATCCTTGATTCATATCAGCATATTTATATGAGGAGCACCTCTAGCTTGATACTCCTTTCTCCAAAAGAAATCCACAACTTCTCCAATAGGAGGATTATTTTTATTACAGATAAAAGACTTCATAGCTTCACACCTATGATTAAAATATCTGCATACAGTAACAGGATCCAAAGAGCACAATTCTCCAGGTGTCTTGTATTCAATATTTTTTATATTAGAATTTGCCTCCCGAAGAAATTTAAGTAAATCATCCCTAGCGTATTCAGCACAGCTTAGGGTAAGAAACCACGTAGGAGTTCCTAAGTTCCTTAGCATACATTTAAGTTCTCCATGACGACGGTACCAATACTCATTATGGCCACTCTGACATGCCATCAGATTAATCAGCTGAGATTCTAAATGATCATCTCTCTGATGTACTTTATCCATAAATTCCTTTGCAGAAACATTTTGAAGATTTACTCCTTTTTTTAATAGGTGGTTAACTGCATATGAAAGTCCAGACAACTCACTCTCAAACAAAAGATGAAATATATGGGATACATTGTAGAAGTCGTAGATCTTCTGCATACAATCGTGTTGTCCGATATTCAGATGCAGGAATCTGCACTGATCGTTCATCATATCGTCCAACTTTTCCTGTTGGGAACAGCTGCGGATAACAACGAGCTTCTAAAAATGTTTCCCATACACTCATAGGACTCCGCTTTGCTTTTTTCATTTGGAATAATTCAGTAGTATTCCCCATCACTTCTTTCGAATGAAATGGATGTACACTATAATGTGCATAGATTTCTTCACTTTTGGACATATCCACTTTTTTTATTTGACCACTTGACGTTTCTGTATCATCTCCTAAAAGTATTTCATCTTCTTCCAGATACACATGTTTGTAGTAATCATTGTTTTTTATCAGATATATTGTTGCCTTTTGCACTTTCGTAACATCCATTAATTCTTGCCAGATTTTCTTACTCTTAGTAGGAACACCATTAACTAGAATAACTAGTGGTTAACTTTCTACATTCTGTACACCAATAGTTTCAATATTTTTCTTTAAATCTAGAGGTAAATATATAACTCTTCCTTTTAATCCTCTCTGTAAATCTGTAGGAGTCAATTTGCCAGTTTTAGGCTTAATATGAACAATAGTTTGAAATGGGTGCACACGTTGAATTAGAATAGACTCATACTTATTTAAATCTATCAGTTCTGGAGGAATAGTTACTGCTCTACCGGGCATTTTATTCTCGTCTAACTTGTTATAACAATATTTACAAATACGCTTATCAGAACCCAAATCAAAACAATTCTCTACCAACAAATAAGTTGCACATTCCTTCCACTTATCATTATTTTCTCTTTCACTTTTTGAATACAGATCAACAGTCCTAGTCTGATTTTTATAGTGAGTTTGCCGGCAACAAATACAAAAATTATTTGGCCTTTCACCTGAATTCACCTTAAACTTTGTAATTTGTTCTTCATATTTTTTTATAGTAGTATGTTCCACATTCTCTTCAACATTTTCTTCTATTAATGTGTCTGTTTCTATACTCTCTTGTTCAGGACCAAAGTAACAAAACTCAATTTCATCACACACCTTCTTCACATCTGATACTGACCCACACAAAAGAGCACTGTTCAACTTATTTAACATTAGTGCTGGACTTTTTGCGTATTACAATCTTCTGACTAACGTCCGCATTTGAGAATGATGAACTGCTAACATCCTGAAATGATGAAAAACACCTTGATATACTTTTCTAGAAAGACAAGCCAGAGAATGACCTTGCAAACCAGTATTCTTTCTCACTCTGTGAGGATCTAGTCCTTGCAACATCTTAATCTTTTGTTTAACACTTTTTAAAATATATTGTCATAAGAAATTGCATAAAAGATCAATAGATTCCTATTGTATACTATAAATTCTACTGCAATCCCAAGTATACACTGGGGCTTTAGGACATATCCCTAGAACTTCATCAGCTATCACTTCTTCTACATTTCTGGGAACCATCTTCTCTTTCTCAATTGGATAACCATTTCTAACCTCATAACCTCACCCACTGGTATCACCTGCATGCAATAAATTATTGGTCTGAAAATAACTTTCTTTATTAAAGAAAGGCTCTGAACTTGAACTGTGGTTCCATTAACCCAAAAAAAATCACAAAAATTAGTTCTGTTAATTACTCTTTTCTTCTTACTTTTGGCCTTTATAAAAGGGATTGGTTTATCTAGTGATCGAATTATGTTTAAAACAAAAAATAATAAATTCCTTTTTATTTCAAAAGCCTTTTTAACTAGAATTTCAATAGGCGTCTTCTTTTTATAAAATAGTGCTCTTTTTTATATTTCCTCACATCTTTAAACAAATTAAGAACAACTCTATTATAAAAAATCTTTTTTCTGATTTCTTTATACTGACTCTGCCTTCTTTTACCATACATTGTGTCTTTTGAATGTAAATTCCCATTTTTCTATTCATATTCTTTTTTCTGGTCGAAGTATTTTTTTGTATTTTCCAAAATCTGCACACTGTTTCTAGGTTTTGAAAGTTTTTTAAATAAATTGTTTCATTCTCTTACAAACAGACTTTTTGTTTTTCCCCACATGTTGTTGGTCATCCAATACTTGTTGTTGATTTTTCTTCAAAGAATAGTCCTTTTTCTGTCCTTTTCAGTTTTTTTAGGCATGATAAGTTTATTTTAATGATGATAAATAATATCTGTAAAAAATAAATATATAAACATTAAGTTTAATAAATCTACGCAGACTCACAGTGTGATTCTAGACAAGCAAGACTATACCCTGGACTTTAGCAGGAGAAACTCAGTAGTCTGGAAAGGGTTAGGTGACTGCATACATTCTACACATTTCACTACAGCAGTGCTAGTGTTAATGACTGACTCATTCTGCGAATGCATTAGCAATGACTGGGTTATAATACTACTGAAACTTGACAACAGGATAGGTTTTTAAGGAGTTGTGTGTCAGCAAAGACATGAAGTAACCACATGCTTCTGTAACAATGGTTACACAAGTGGACACAGACTCACAATGTGATTGTAGACAAACAAGACTATTCCCTGGACTTTAGCAGGAAAAACTCACTAGTCTGGAAGGGGTTAGGTGACCGCATACATTCTGCACATTTGACTACAGCACTGCTTGTGTGAATGCCTGAAACATTCTACAAATGCATCAGCAGTGACTAGGTTCTAATACTACTAAAAAGTGACAACAGGATAGGTTTTTAAGCTGTTATTTGTCAGCAAAGAGATGAAGTAACCACATGCTCCTGTCACAATGGTTGCACAAGTGGAAACAGACTCACAGTGTGATTCTAGATAAGCAAGACTATTCCATAGACTTTAGCACAAAAGACTCACTTTGTCTGGAAGGGGTTAGGTGACTGCATACATTCCACACATTCACTACAGCACTGCTTGTGTGAATGCCTGAAACAGTAACTGGGTTCTAATACTACTAATAGTTGACAACAGGATAAGTTTCTAAGCAGTTATGTGTCAGCAAAGACATGAAGTAACCACATGCTTCTGTCACAATGTTTGCACAAGTGGACAGAGACCCACAATGTGATTCTAGACAAGCAAGACTATTCCCTGGAATTTAGCAGGAGAAACTCACTAGTCTGGAAGGGGTTAGGTGACTGCATACATTCTACACATTTCACTACAGCACTGCTAGTGTTAATGCCTGACTTATTCTGCGAATGCATAAGCAATGACTGGTTCTAATACTATCAAAACTTGACAACAGGATAGGTTTTTCAGCAGTTATGTGTCGGCAAAGACATGAAGTAACCACATGCTTTTGTCACAATGGTTGCACAAGTGGACACAAACTCATAGTGTGATTCTAGATAAGCAAGACTATTCCCTAGTCTTTAGCAGGAGAAACTCACTAGTCTGGAAGTGGTTAGGTGGCTGCATACATTTTACACATGTCACTACAGCCCTGCTAGTGTTAATGCCCGACTCACTCATTCTGTGAATGCATAGGCAATGACTGGGTTCTAATACTACTGAAACTTGACCACAGGATAGTTTTTAAGCAGTTATGTGTCAGCAAAGACATGAAGTAACCACATGCTTCTGTCACAATGGTTGCACAAATGTACTCAGACTCACCGTGGGATTCTAGACAAGCAAGACTATTCCCTGGACTTTAGCAGGAGAAAATCAGTAGTCTAATTAAAAACAAAGGCACCACATACAACACATTACAAATTAGTAGCTCACCTTTCAAATTGATTTGTAGATTAAGAAGTATCTGAATCACACACCAGATTTTCTTATTCACACAATGTCTGTAGTGCACATCTCTAGGCAAAACCAAAAAATGGCACACTTTTCCTCTCATTCTGCACACCTATACATGCAAATATCAAATCACATTGCTTCCCACATTAATTCAAAACTTAACACACATTTCCTTTGGTTACACATTTCAACCCTTTCCAACTGACATAACTTTGAACCCTACCCCAATTCTGCGTAATGCCTGTTACCATAGTAACAGTTCATGGAACACTCAACTGAACACACAGGTCACAAGTTCAGCACAGAATGGTGCAAATTCAAACAGCAAGTGTGCTTGACTTTTTAAAACATCAGCTTATCCTATCTAATGTTCCTTTAAAACAGTTTTTACTAACCAAGAAGAAATATGCTTTTAAAACACATAAACATGCACCCTATTTTTCAGTCTATAATGTTCTCAAACAGCCAATCATTTATCTGCTTTTTTATAAAACTGTATCTTATCCACCATTTTAGAAAAATCTTAGTTTTCAAACTGCCCATTTCACATACAGGCATCTTCTGAATGCATCCAGACCTCCCTTCAAGATGCTTAGAGTGTGGATTGTCAGGAACAGCTATATTTTCTGGTTGAAAAGGTATGCTGAAAGCAGAGGTATTGACAAAGATTTAGTTTTGCCAAATGTAGACAATTAAATGGATTGGACAGAGAGGATTAAAGTGGCACCAATTGATGCCATTGGTAAAATACTTTTTGCATCTCCAACAACCTGACCTCATAATTGTGCACTGTGGTGGCAATGACCTAGGCACTTTGACTGGGGTAGGTATGGAAATCCTTATGAAGGACACCTTTGGAGAAATTATGTCACTTTTCCCATAAACTGCCTTTGTCTATTGTAACATATGTCAAAGACAGAAATGGAACTGGTCCAATCAATTTTGTCCACAGATTGAGAAAGCTAGGAAACATGTCAATACAACTTTTTCTGCTTATCTTAGAGATTATAGGATGGGGTGCATTTACAACAACAATCTGCATTTTAATATGGATGGCATCTATAGGAGAGATGGTGTGCATTTTACAGATGAGGTAAACAGAGTCTTTCTCAACAACTTTAGACTCTGCATAGGTACTTAGTTGTAGGTACCAAAATCTCTCAATAAACACAAGGGCTCTTTTTAGGGCCACCCAAGATCTAAACATATAAACTTGATGTATATTTAAAAAATATATATTTGTTTTATTAGTAGTGGCGCACCCTGCCCTTTTTGGAGTCGTGCACCCAACGCGTTCACATCAGGGGCTGCGCTGGGAGTCACGCACCCAACACGTTCACACCAGGGAGCTGCGCTGGGAGACGTGCACCTAAACCGTTCACACCAGGGGACTGCCCTGGAAATCACGCACCCAACTGGTTCCCACTAGGGGTGTGTGCTGAGAGGCGGTGCTGGAGTGACAACTCTAAATTTTTCAGTAAAAGTTTTTTTGAGCTCCTACCACTAATTCACATTCTCCCCGAGGACCCCATCCCCCCGGGCCTATATACAAGGTTCGGGACCATGGGGGAGCCCCAATGCCCCCCTAGTCCTGCCGGCTCCCCGCGTAGATCGGGAGCCGTCATTGCTTTTCCACATGGGGAGCTGCTAACATGCGGCTCTCCGTGTGGCAAAGCAATTTGGTTTGCATTTTGGAAGAGAGAGCAGGTTTCCCTGCTCTCTCTTTCAAAATCCAAACCAAGTTTGCTATGGCAGGACGGGAGCCACAAGCTCCCACCCTGCCATAGCAAACAGCAGTGTCCCGGGGGTGGGCACCCCGAGACACTGCAGGAGCCAGCCCAAGGGCCATCACACGGCTCCAGGATGGGGGCCGTGTGGCCCCAATCCCACTTAATGCAAAGCCCCGGGGGGTGGTGGTCCCCGGGGCTTAGGGGTCTGTAACGGACCCCCTATTTTAAATATTTAGTGCCCCAGGGAGGTGACGGGCCTTGGGGAGTGTGGGGGGCTCGAGCACACAGTGAGTTAATTTTTTTTAAAAAGCCCCGGGGTTGGCGGTCCCCGGGAATGTGGGGGGGCAGTGTACCCCCACAATAATAATTAAATAAAGCCCTTGGGGGTGGTGGTCCCTGGGGTTTGGGGGGGCATTAGAGACCCCCAACTTTATAGTATTAAGCCCCGGGGGTGGCAGTTCCCGGGGCTGCTGAGGGCCATGTGCCCCCCTGCAAATATTCTTGCTTTGCCCTGGGGTGGTGGTCCCTGGGGTAGTGTGGGGAGATTGGGGCCCCCACACTTTTTTTGACATGCCCCCGGGACCTTCATTTTTTTTCATTTTTGCGACTGAATCCATGCACCCTGCGCGCATTAAGGCGTTTTTAAAAAAAATGATTTTTTAAGCTCTAGAAGTCCTTGGAGGACCCCCTAGGCAGACCTACAAGGTCAGGGTGTTTCAACCCTGCCCCCTCTCCTTGTTTTCTGCCTTAATTTTACTGCCATCTTGTGCCTCGCTTCTACCGAGGCACAAAATGGCTGTCAACTGTTCCTAGTTTAGAGTGTAAAAAAAGTGATGGGAGGCCCCCTCTTACTGGTTATGTGGGACCAGGGGGAAATTGCGAAAAATATATGGGGTGTCCCTTACTCATGCAGGACAAAAATGGCCTGCACCTCAATATGGGTAACCTGTATATCTCCAAGTACTCAAAGTTTGGGACCAAACCCTATGGTTTTGAACAATATCCAATCTTCAATATATGATACGTTAACAGACTATATATATTATATTGTTTTCTGGGTTACACGTGTGTGCAGTTGCAAATTACGAGTTCCAATTACACCAACAAATTCGTCTGATATCAGGTACATAAATTTATTATTCCTTAATACAAAAATATATTTCAAAACAAATTTTGCAGAAAATTTTTGGGACATGTCACATCTTTAGAAATACATATCTATGTGGTCAACACAATTTTATACATGAATCATGATTTAAAAACACATTTTCATACACAGTAAAAAACGTTTAAAATACACAATTAAAAAAAGTCAATACGAAAGAATCACAGTTTTTGGTCGACGCAGCGTTTCGGTTTTTCTTATCTCACACCTTCTTCAGGACTGATTCTAGAAAGATTTTTATTAAAAACAATAAGATTACTGTTTGTTGACCAATGTCATATTTTTAAGTTACATCATTCATTTTGTCCCTAATTTTAACTCGCCCACACTCTTTCCAAACGTATCACATTTTGTAGAGATGTATCCAAAATACAGGTCTGTTCTATTTTTCTACCCTTCTGTATTCACTGTTCATTCAACTTACAATTTTTACATAAACAAGATTTCATACATGGTTATCAACCCCTATTGCGGTACTTCGGAGATATATAGGTATTTCTGTGACTTAGGGTTCACGGGTGCTTGTAGGACACATATCCTATCTATTGACATATGTCTATTTGGGTGTTTTAACCCACCATGGAGGTATATTTCTCTCCGATAAGGGCCCAATGCAATCACCTTACCTTTAAAGCTAGTCTTTTTAATTAGTTCCACCTAAATTATGGTGCCGTTTTTGTGCCACAGTCTTATCAGAGCTGGTGCCGGTAGTCATACATAGTACCGTTTCCGAATATCTCCTATGGTGAAAAGAAGGCGTAGATGTACTACTATAGATTTTACATCCTTCTTGTGACATAATGTGCAAACATGTGTTTCCTTATATATATACCTGATCTGGTTCAGGATCTTTTCTTCCACACTGTGCGAGGAAGCCACCGTTAGATTGCAGGACGTAAAGAGTCCTTAAAGTATAAACATAGTGTCATTATTTAAATGGACTCTTAGTCAGGCTTTTAATTAAGACAGTTCTTACTCCGTGGTACTCACCTAATTATTAGTGGTTCAGACTGAATGTCGCGATTTTCACTCAATTATCGTCGACTGCAGCAAGCTTTGGATTTTAATTGTCCTTCTTGCTCCTCTAAGCCCACTGTACTCTATAAAATTAATTAGTAAAGAATTTTAGTCTAAAATATTACATTCTTTCATCTATAGTTCTGTCTTACTAGTTCGCTTTATTTGTTATACGTCCTCCTGGGACTAGAACAGTTCTTATTTTTAAACCTTAATTTTTATTTTTGGTTTCCGAATTTTAGACTCGTTTTTATCACTTGCTCTGTTCAATTAGCATCTGTTGGCATGTCATTGCGCAATTCTTGTTGCTGTATTTCGCTACCACACTATTCTATTCTCCTACAGGTAGTCTGTTCCTATTCTGCCATCTACTGCTGCAAGGACTTACTTTTTCAATTGTATTCGGCCTCCCTGCTCCTCGTCACAGCGGCGTCCGCTCCGTCTCTAGCTTCGGTTTCTTTGCGGGTTCTTGCTGTTTTCACAGCGATTAGTTGCCTCTTTTTAAGCTCCATTGCCTCATTGGTTGTTTCTTTGCCGTGTTCTGATTGGGTAATTTCTATCCTCCCATTGCCCGGATGCAGAGTGTTGTTAACGCTGTCACCATGGTGTCGCGTTGCTCTAAATACGATCTTCTGATTGGTGATACTCTAGCCTATCCGTGCTCGAGCACTCCACAGAAGACGCCATTGCTATGGTTACGTTTTTCTTCCCGTACTTACGCTTTGCATCAGGGCTTCCCGCACCTAATTGGTCGATTGGAAGCCTGTTTGGTGTTTGCAAAACCCTCACCTTCTCACTCCCTATTTATGATTCGAACGCTTCTCCGTTGGGCCGCAATATGTTCCAAAAAGGTTCTAAATTATATATTGTGGATGTTATATTTTATTTTATATTCTATAAAAAACGTCTGTTTGGAATGGACCGGTATCTTCATGATCATCAATTGACTATTCTCTTTAGGATCATACCGGCAATTTCGTGACGTTTTGTTTTTTAAGACTTCCCACGCCTTATTGGTCCATTGGAAAACCTTGAAGATGTTTAGAAGGCTCGCGTTCGCACGCACTGTTTATGTTTCCAGTGATTCTCCATATTCCCGTGATGCATTCTATAGCGGTTCTAAGTCATATGTTCAGGGGTTACTTATTAAAAATAAATAAAATGGTAGTTACAATACCCTTGGTTGTCTATTCTCATTAAATTAAAATTCTGCCGGGAATTGCCATAACCATAATCTTGACATTTTAGTTTTGTTATTGGATAATTCTTTCCCAGTCAAGAACAATATATTTCTATTTGGGAAAGACCTCTACAAGCAGGTCAAGGGCACGAGCATGGGGGCTACCTGTGCGCCGAGCCTGGCCTGCTTGTATGTCTCTAGGTTCGAGGAACAACATATCTTCAACCAGGCAGCGCCCTTCTTTGAAAACATTAGTGAATGGTCCAGATATATAGATGATATTTTTTTTATCTGGACCGGGGAAATGACCATGCTACTTGAATTTTTGGAATGGCTTAATTTGGGAGACACTGATCTAAGATTCACGTCACACATAGATCGGGAACAGTGTGAATTCTTGGATATCATCATTAAACACACAAATGGTAAACTCAGTGTTGAACTATTCACGAAAACAACAGATAGAAACACTATGTTACATTACAACAGTAACCACCCCCCATGCCAGAAAAACAATATTCCATTCGGTCAGTTCCTGAGGTTAAAAAGAAACTGCACCGCCTTAAAAGACTATGAGAAACATGCCGAAGTACTCAAAACCAAATTTTTAGAAAGAGGATATCCAAGAAGGTTGGTACGACAAGCTTATAAGAGAGCAAAGTACTACAACCGTGACAGTTTCTTTGAAGAAAAAACATCAGTAGGAGACAAAGTACAACCCCTGATATTTGTTACCAACTTCAGTCAAGTCAGCAATAAGGTGAAGAATATAATAAACAGGAATTGGCATCTTATTTCTAACAAAACATCCGAGAGAATACCAAAACCCATGTTCTCCTTTCGGAGAAACAGAACTATCCGTAATAGGCTGGTGCACACCTACAGAGATGGCACCAACCAATCACAACCATGTATCAATAACGCACCCCTGCCCAGCGGTACTTTCCCGTGCCAGGGATGTGTAAACTGTGGAAATATCATTAAAGGGAATTCCATTAAGACTAAAAATACAACAGTAACGATCAAAAGCTTCACTAATTGTCGTACGAAGAACCTTATATACTTAATACAATGTCCATGCAAACTATGCTATATAGGTGAAACATCTAGAGAAATACGGACTCGTCTTAATGAGCACAAATCTGCAATAAGAAATCACAAGAAAGGTGCACCCCTAGTAGAACACTGGGTAGCAGCAGGTCATAAGGTAGAAGATCTGAGCTGGTGCGGCCTCGAAACTGTAATTTTAAATCTAAGAGGAGGCGACAGCAATACTAAGAGAAAAAAGAGGGAACAATTTTACATGTCCAAATTCAACAGTGTGAGATGTGGACTAAACAGTAAGGAGCACTGGGAAAGAATTATCCAATAACAAAACTAAAATGTCAAGATTATGGTTATGGCAATTCCCGGCAGAATTTTAATTTAATGAGAATAGACAACCAAGGGTATTGTAACTACCATTTTATTTATTTTTAATAAGTAACCCCTGAACATATGACTTAGAACCGCTATAGAATGCATCACGGGAATATGGAGAATCACTGGAAACATAAACAGTGCGTGCGAACGCGAGCCTTCTAAACATCTTCAAGGTTTTCCAATGGACCAATAAGGCGTGGGAAGTCTTAAAAAACAAAACGTCACGAAATTGCCGGTATGATCCTAAAGAGAATAGTCAATTGATGATCATGAAGATACCGGTCCATTCCAAACAGACGTTTTTTATAGAATATAAAATAAAATATAACATCCACAATATATAATTTAGAACCTTTTTGGAACATATTGCGGCCCAACGGAGAAGCGTTCGAATCATAAATAGGGAGTGAGAAGGTGAGGGTTTTGCAAACACCAAACAGGCTTCCAATCGACCAATTAGGTGCGGGAAGCCCTGATGCAAAGCGTAAGTACGGGAAGAAAAACGTAACCATAGCAATGGCGTCTTCTGTGGAGTGCTCGAGCACGGATAGGCTAGAGTATCACCAATCAGAAGATCGTATTTAGAGCAACGCGACACCATGGTGACAGCGTTAACAACACTCTGCATCCGGGCAATGGGAGGATAGAAATTACCCAATCAGAACACGGCAAAGAAACAACCAATGAGGCAATGGAGCTTAAAAAGAGGCAACTAATCGCTGTGAAAACAGCAAGAACCCGCAAAGAAACCGAAGCTAGAGACGGAGCGGACGCCGCTGTGACGAGGAGCAGGGAGGCCGAATACAATTGAAAAAGTAAGTCCTTGCAGCAGTAGATGGCAGAATAGGAACAGACTACCTGTAGGAGAATAGAATAGTGTGGTAGCGAAATACAGCAACAAGAATTGCGCAATGACATGCCAACAGATGCTAATTGAACAGAGCAAGTGATAAAAACGAGTCTAAAATTCGGAAACCAAAAATAAAAATTAAGGTTTAAAAATAAGAACTGTTCTAGTCCCAGGAGGACGTATAACAAATAAAGCGAACTAGTAAGACAGAACTATAGATGAAAGAATGTAATATTTTAGACTAAAATTCTTTACTAATTAATTTTATAGAGTACAGTGGGCTTAGAGGAGCAAGAAGGACAATTAAAATCCAAAGCTTCCTGCAGTCGACGATAATTGAGTGAAAATCGCGACATTCAGTCTGAACCACTAATAATTAGGTGAGTACCACGGAGTAAGAACTGTCTTAATTAAAAGCCTGACTAAGAGTCCATTTAAATAATGACACTATGTTTATACTTTAAGGACTCTTTACGTCCTGCAATCTAACGGTGGCTTCCTCGCACAGTGTGGAAGAAAAGATCCTGAACCAGATCAGGTATATATATAAGGAAACACATGTTTGCACATTATGTCACAAGAAGGATGTAAAATCTATAGTAGTACATCTACGCCTTCTTTTCACCATAGGAGATATTCGGAAACGGTACTATGTATGACTACCGGCACCAGCTCTGATAAGACTGTGGCACAAAAACGGCACCATAATTTAGGTGGAACTAATTAAAAAGACTAGCTTTAAAGGTAAGGTGATTGCATTGGGCCCTTATCGGAGAGAAATATACCTCCATGGTGGGTTAAAACACCCAAATAGACATATGTCAATAGATAGGATATGTGTCCTACAAGCACCCGTGAACCCTAAGTCACAGAAATACCTATATATCTCCGAAGTACCGCAATAGGGGTTGATAACCATGTATGAAATCTTGTTTATGTAAAAATTGTAAGTTGAATGAACAGTGAATACAGAAGGGTAGAAAAATAGAACAGACCTGTATTTTGGATACATCTCTACAAAATGTGATACGTTTGGAAAGAGTGTGGGCGAGTTAAAATTAGGGACAAAATGAATGATGTAACTTAAAAATATGACATTGGTCAACAAACAGTAATCTTATTGTTTTTAATAAAAATCTTTCTAGAATCAGTCCTGAAGAAGGTGTGAGATAAGAAAAACCGAAACGCTGCGTCGACCAAAAACTGTGATTCTTTCGTATTGACTTTTTTTAATTGTGTATTTTAAACGTTTTTTACTGTGTATGAAAATGTGTTTTTAAATCATGATTCATGTATAAAATTGTGTTGACCACATAGATATGTATTTCTAAAGATGTGACATGTCCCAAAAATTTTCTGCAAAATTTGTTTTGAAATATATTTTTGTATTAAGGAATAATAAATTTATGTACCTGATATCAGACGAATTTGTTGGTGTAATTGGAACTCGTAATTTGCAACTGCACACACGTGTAACCCAGAAAACAATATAATATATATAGTCTGTTAACGTATCATATATTGAAGATTGGATATTGTTCAAAACCATAGGGTTTGGTCCCAAACTTTGAGTACTTGGAGATATACAGGTTACCCATATTGAGGTGCAGGCCATTTTTGTCCTGCATGAGTAAGGGACACCCCATATATTTTTCCTAGTTTAGAGTGTTCACAGCCAATTAGAATGCAGCTCATGATCGGCAGGGTGTGCGGATCCTGATCTGTAGGGTTTGCTGATCCTCCGCGGCCATGGATATCGAAACTTTTTTTATTGTCATTTTCACAGCAACAACTAAACGGATTTACACCATTTAACAAAAAGGGTTCTTTCTGAACCAAGAAGTACCTCTTTGCAAAATTTGGAGTAATTCCGTTCAGCAGTTCGGGCAGTAGCAGTGTCTAAAGTTTCATATGGGAAATTGCATGGGCAAAACACTGTTTGGAACCCGCCTCTTTTTTTTAGCCCCCGCTTGACGAATCACCCCAAAACTTTCAAGATAGGAGCAGACCGGAGAGGGCCAAAGGTTTGGAAATTTCACGAAGATTCGTCAATCGGCGCCAAAGTTATTGGGAAAAGAATGTTGCGAATTTCCTATGGAAAATAGGTCCTAACTATAACTATCTACTGGCGACTGCCAGCAGGTAAAATATATATATATATATATATATATATATATATATATATATATATATATATATATATATATATATATATATATATATATATATATATACATATATATATATACACATATATATATATATATATATATATATATATCAGCAGCAGCTCGCAACCTTTTCTTCGACAGCGCGAAATCACGGGCGCAGACCAACCTTTCGTGCAAGCATTATTTTATTTCCTTTACAACGTCAAGACGCGGTTCGGCCGTCCAAGCGGCCTTGATCACCTGACCATGCGCTTTCGTTGACCCATATTTAAAGTGCTCATGCATCATGTTACTGGTCAGACATAGAAGAAATACTCTGTCTGTCTAAATATTTATTGTAGACAAGCTTTTTTACATGTACAAACGGGAAATTTCATTTAAGTGACTGCATAAATGCATTAAAACATTCAAAACTTCCCATTGTGTTAATTATTTGCTGTCCAACAAAAAATTAATTGCTGCATAAATGCTTTCAATTATATTCTCATGAACCAGATTGATGCCATCCACAAATACATTTTACTGAGTGCACACCACAAACGATGAAAAATAATAATATATACAACCCAAAAAGATTTCTTCATTACAATTAAAAACTTGTTTCCTAAAGTCACTTTATACTTTGTATATTTATATATGGTTACCACAGTCCATTGCACTTACATCTATTTCTTGTTCCATCCAATAGAACACTCTTTAAGAGTTTTATTCAGTTTATAATTCATTAGATAAAGTGCAGTTGCGCTACAGTACTATGATTATAAAGTGACTTGTGCCTTAGTGCTCAAACCTTAAAGTGACTCTTGCATGTACAGTACAAACATTAAAGTGACTAATGCCTATGCAATCTTAACAATGAAGAAGATATTTATTCTAAACAGATTTCTCAAAAAGTGAGTAAACTTCACATGTTGTGATTTTATAACATGGAGTATCCTGTAGTTGCATTGAGGATATATTTAAATAACGAGCAATAATATAAAACTAATAAAAACAGGCATCACCCAGTGACAAGCTTAAAACAACCAATAAAAAGACACATAGATAAAATCTACCCACAATGTCTTAAAACCAATCATCAAAATAAACGCCCTAGGGACACCTGTTTATAGAGGGTTCTTTTCAATTTCTTTTAGTGGTCCATCAGGAATTCCTATCATAACAAATGCAGTAATTAAAATGTGACTTTTATTATTGATACTTTAAACGTATTTAAGGTGCAATTTTCCAGAAAGGCACATTTGAATAAGACCAGCTTACACAAAACCTACACCCTAAGGCGTTAGTTTCCCCTCTTTTTTCATAAAAATGTGTGAAGGTCCTCTGTTGTGTTAAGACCCCCTAGCCACTTATAGTCGAATTCTAATATGTAGCTAGTCTCCAATCTCCGAAGACTAGCTTCCCTATCTCCTCCTCTCTTTGTTAGGGGAATTGACTTTATGGCATAATAGCTGAGGAATCGGGGTCACTGTTGTGCACTGTTTGAAAATGTCTAGCAACAGGATAGTTCTGGTCCTTGTTTGTAATTGCCCTTAAGTGCTGTAAAATTCATTTATGTACCGCCAGTTTGGTGATGCCAATATATTTCAAATGGCATTCACATTCCAGGACATATACGCAATATTCTGTTTTGCATGTAAGATGTTGTTTAATTTCTCTCATACTATCAGAGAAAGCTGTCCTGTAAGTTTTAGTATTTGCACCAAACTGGCATGCTCGACAGGTTAAACATTTATAAAACCCTTTTCTGGAAGGCAGCCAACTCTCTTTCTTAAAATTCTCCTTGCTGTTACTGGCCAAGGAGTTACCCATGCTTTTGGATTTCCGGAAAGTTATAGCTGGATTTGAGGGCATTAGATCACCTATCACAGGATCATCCTGGATAAAGTGCCAATTACGTCGAATAATGCTCCTCAATTCTTTTTCCTGTTTGGAGTATGTTAAAATCAAACGAACCAGCTCCAATTTTCCACTTTGCCCTCCTTTCTCGGTCTTAGCCCTGTATTGAAGAAGTTCCTCCCCAGGTTTTAATAGGGATTTTTTCATGGCTGCATCCACTACTCTATGGCTGTACCCTCTATCTAAAAACCTCGCCCGGCTCTCCAACTGTTTTTCCTTTGCATCCAGTGGATCACTGCATATACGTCTGGTGCGAAGCATCTCCCCATAAGGTATACTTCTTATTAAGTGTGGGGGATGTGCACTTGATGCATGTAGTAACGTATTACCCGCCGTGGGTTTTCTAAAAAGGGTAGTTGTTAAAATGTTGTTTTGTATAAAAACCTGTACATCTAAAAATGGCACTTAGTGCCTGCTGATGTTAAAAGTGAAGTTAAGATTAAGTTGATTCTGGTTAATATCCTCCATGAATTTTAACACACTTTCTTCAGAGCCACGCCAAACAATAAATAAATCATCAATAAAACAAAGCCAGGAGACTATATTATAGGTGCAGATGTCTTCATGTTTACGCCTGAGGACCAGTTCCCACCACCAGCCCATAAAGAGACAGGCATAACTGGGGGAGAAACTAGCCCCCATAGCTACACCTTGCACCTGTTGGTAAAACTGGCCATTAAAAAGGAAGTAATTGTTTTCTAAACAGAAAGACAACATATTGAGCAACATCCTGGTATGTTCAGCAAATTCAATCGACCTAGTGCTCAGAAAATAATCAGCCGCCCTAAGCCCATCCATGTGTCTTATTAATGTGTAGAGAGTACTGAAGTCCAATGTAACTAGTAATAGATCAGCACTCCAAGGTATGTCTTTGATTTTACCAAGAAAATCACTTGTGTCCTGAACATAGGAATTAAGTTTTTTCTTATGTGCCTGTAGGAAAAAATCAATATATTGGGAGAGATGTTCTAGAAGTCTCCCCAGGCCGCAATAATAGGTCTTCCTGGTAGCGCAGTTGGGCTTTTGTGGACTTTTGGTATAAAATAAATATAAGGCACCACAGCATGTTCTTTTTTGATGAATTTGTATTCATCCCAACTTAGCAGACCTAGTCCTTTCCATGCCAGTAGATTTTTAAACAACACATCCTGTGTATCTTTATATTTCAATGGAGTGCTTTTCCTGTAGCAATTGACATCATTTAGTTGACTATAAGCTTCCTTTAGGTAATCCGATGTTGGCCACAGGACAATGTTACCACCTTTGTCCGAGTTCCGTATTATTAAGTCCGCCTTCTGCAGTTTCGAAATCAACTGATGATATTTTCTTTCATTGTTTGAGTATTTTTTCCTTGTTCTATTGTTGGCGTGGGTCAATTTTTTTATCTGTTTCACCACATGTTCACTGAAAGTATCCAAGCCGTCATGTGCAGATAAAGGGATACATTTGGATTTTGGCTTAAACCGAGTATCTGGCTTCTTTTGCCCCAGTATTGTTGCAACTTCCTGTGTGTAGGTTTTTTCTCCTGAGGCTAATTGACACATGTCTCTATAAAGACTTAGGTCAGAACCCACAAGGCCTGGTGCCTCATTCTCAGTAGTCGAACATATTCTGTGCTCCGTAACAGATTTTTGCAAATACAGTTGTTTAAGCTTCAATTTGCGGATAAACTGGTATACATCAGCTCTTGTTCTTGTGTATGAAAAGCTGGATTCAGGACAAAAACATAAACCCAAGCTGAGCAGCTGTTTTTCTGCAACAGATACGTTGATATTGCCCAGGTTGATAATAGATTTTGTTTCCCGGGTCTCAGCCTTGCTGCTTAAACTATTTAAGCTTGGGTTTTCTATGCCATTGGTTTCGAATTTTTCCGCTTCTGGCCCCACTTCTTTTGTTCTCCATTGTTTACGGGCCTGGCGTCTCCCTCTTCTCCTCTGGCATTTTGTTTTGCCACTGTTCCTTGAAAGCGGGGTCTCAATGTGTCCCTCCTGCTTTGTTTTAAAATATCCAGTTCTTCCCCCAATGTCAGCTTTATTCCTGTAATTTTTCTGGCATTTTCATTGTCTGACTCGCTCTCAGGTGCCGAGCTGGATATTGAGGAAAGTTCCACATGCTGTTTTTGTGTCCCTTTATTGCCGTCTCCACGTTTGCTAGTTGTGGCTGCCCTCAGAGAATCATAACGACGGGCAAATGTGAAGATCTGACCATTGGTGTAATCATCACGGTCTTGTTTGAACTTGTAGATCTTACGTGTTTTAATTTTTTCTTCTTCTTTCACCAATCTGCTGGTCATCTCCTCTCTCATCTTTGCTTCCTGGCGAGACTCACATCCTTGCTGTTTTATGCTCACTTCTAGGGTATCAATTTTTATTTATAAATCAGCCCCATCAATTTCGGCATACTTTACCAGGATTTGCACTAAGCGTCTTGATGATTCGAGGTTACACTCACCCCATTCCGCCATCATCAAGGGATTTGGCGCTTCATAACTGGGGGCTAGCATAATGCGTAGCCCCCTAGGGATTCTCCCTACATCTAAATATCGTTTCAAAGAGCGCGCCTCCCACCACTGAGATTGCTCTTGTCTTTTGTATTTTTCCAATAGTTTATATGATTCTTTTAATCCAGCAGATTCAGTTCCAGTTTAATTATTAATTGCTATGTTTGCAACTGCCTCACTTTCTAAAGCATCTGAAAATATCTTGTTTGCGGCAAGCTCACGGGCTCTGCGCACGTCATCCGACATTGCCTCGGAAAAATTTAAAATATGCGTGTTACCACACTGGAGTTTTCACTGTTCACACCAAAAGAGTTGCCTGCTGAGGAGAGAGCCACACGACAGGTAAATCTTTGCCATCAATTTTATTGCAGGGTACGGCGAGGAAACTTGCCATGAATCGCACAATTATAGTCCGATTTCACCTGACGCGTTTCATGCAGGGTCGCACTTCTTTAGAGGCATTTGGACAAGCAAAGACACAGCATGTCGGCATTGCTACTTCAATCCAACACCCCGTCCAGATAGGTGTGGCCTCTCCCTAGGCCTCCTGAATGTTGTAGTGTGTAGGTTAACACCAGAACCTGGGCTTCTATGGGAATTCACAAGGGCATATTATCAAGCCCATTCTCGCCGCGTTAGCGGCAGTTTCCTGCCGATAAAAGTGGCGATAATGGATCGCCCTTTCTTGATAATATGGCCCATATGTCTCTAAATACGGCCTACTTGCAGTGTAACATTGCAGAGACTTATATGGACTAGGATAAAGGTTAATACATCGTAATCATTTTTTAAAGCTCATTTTTCTCTACCAGTGTCATTAGAGAGGCAGAGCTCGCAATGCAAGGCATCACCCAAAATAAAAGACCAACTCCTGTCATGCCACTTTTCTTAGTGTCAGAATCTTTCTAGAGACCTCAATGAGTGTGTCATTACCTTTTTAGGGGCAATATGACACATGTAAAGAAACCTACAGGTACTAGTTTACCACTGTTTCACACATGCATGCTCTCCAGATGTGTTTAGTAGAAACTGCGTGCATCACTTGCTGTTCATTGTGTCTAAGGCAGGAAGGAACAGGAAGTTTTATGTTCCGGGCCAATGGGAGGGGAGAATGACGGGGAGTAAGGACTCAAAAGAATGGGCGTGACATTTTCTAAAGCAGCTGGGAGCAATCATGACGAGGGAGGGAGACGATGTTTTACCAGTCAAGCAGGTACGTTGTAAGGTGGGATATCTAGACAGGAGGGATTTTTTAGGTTTCACTGAAGGACCGTAAGCTGGAAATGGGATCATGTTTGAAGGAAAATAAACGTAGCAGAGCACATGTATAAAAATTAACGGACTTGATGATGATAAGGAAGGGATTTTCTCAGTGTAACATTTGCAGCGTCATGAGCATCGAAGGATAAGAACTGGAGGGGTGGGAGTAGCATTAGGATTAACTCACGTAATTAACAGCGTGTTAGGTACTCAGATTACACTCTGAACATGAAGGCACTGAACGGGACACTGAAATAACTGAGAGGGAGATCCAGTGAGATAATGTAGTTTGTGGTAATGTCTGCTCACAAAGCGAAGGGAATGGAATTGTGATAAAATGTTTTAATGTTGTTTATACAGTGAAAAATTGTTATTAATTCATTCATGTTATGATTTACTTGTAGTGACCCCCGACGAAGGGCACATGGCAGCCCGAAATGCATTGGGTATTTTTACATGAAACATTAAAGACTGCTTGCGATGGACTTTTTGCATTAATCGTATTCATTCTAAAAGGCCTGGATGGGAGCAGTTTGAATATAAGACACCTGTAAATTGGCATTATACCCCGAGTGTGGGACTTCTGGATGAAATGGAGATAACATAAGTTGGAAATAAAAGAGTTTAAACATGGTGAAATTTGGAATAATGCAGATTTAAAAGTCAATAGTTGTTCAATTAAAAGGTGCGCGCTAAAAGCGGCACTATGCTGTGCATTTGGTTTTTGGGGCTACACAGTCCCTCACCTCTCAAAGTTTTCGTAACTAGTGGCAACAGGGCATGCCTTCAACCAATCTGCACGCAATCATGCCTAAGGATGGATAAATGTGGAGTTTTTGAAAAAAGACGCGTTTAAAATAGGGTGTGCATTCCCTCATTATACACAAACATTGTACAGGGCAGCCATGTTTAAATCTGTGTGTTCAAGTGCTTCTGTGGCTCCAGCCAAGCTAAGATATACATGCTTCTGAAACTGAATGCTGAAGTAGCTCTGACAAGATTTGTGCAAGGTTATCAAAGACTGTATCTTTTTTAAGTTAGGGTGATCCGCTATACCACACATGACAGACTACACATAGAAGTGCAGACATACCTAAGACTTGAGAGGAGTCAGAAATTTGAACATAACAGAGTACTCTTTCATTTTAAAGAACACACCTCACTATGTACGACCTACTTGCAGTGTACCTTTGAAGAAACTTATATGGACTCGGATACAGGTTAATACATGTGGCAACATATTTTAAAGCTCACTTTTCTTTACCGAATTCCGTAGAGAGGCAGAGATCGTAATTCCAGGGCTAAGCCAAAATGAAAGGCTGACTCCTGTCATTCCACTCTTGTGAGTCTCAGCATCTCCTTAATGACCTTAATGAGTGTGTCAGTGCCTTTTAGGGGTGACATGACATATAAGAAATAGCCTTGAAGTACTAGGTTATCTCTGTTTAACACGGCATGCTCTCCGTATTCATGTAGTAGAGGCTACATGGGTTTCTTTCTCCTCATTATACAGGGCATTCAGGTATGAAGCTGTATGCTCAAGTGCTTCAGTGACGCCTGTCTAACTAACAGATCTCTGCTTTTGGAACTGAATCCTGACCTAGCTGTGACAAAATTTGTACAGGGGTATGATACACTGTATGGTTTTTTAAGTTAAAGTCATGAGCTGCACCACACATGTCGGACTAAATGTAGAAGTGCAGACATACCTATTACATGATAGCAGTCGGACATTCAAATATGGCACAGTACACTTTCAGTTTAAAGCATTCACCTCACTATAAACAATCTATTTGCAGTTTACCATTTTAGAGACTTATATGGACTAGCTAAAGGTTAATACATCTAGTAATATGTTTTAAAGCTTACTTTTCTCTACCACTTTCATTAGAGAGGAGAGGCTGAGGTTGCAATGCCAGGCCTAACCCAAAACTCCCGTCATGCCAGTCTTGTGAGTTGCAGCATCTTTATAAAGACATCAATGAGTGTGTCAGTGCCTTTCAGGGGACAAGATTACACATGTGAAGAAGCCTATAGGTAGTAGACTACATCTGTTTCACGCATCATGCTCTCAAAATGTGCATAGAAGAAGCTGCATGCATTACTGGCTGTTAAATATACAGGACAGCCACGTATAAAGCAGTGTGTTCCAATGCTTCCGTGACTCCTGTTCGCTAAGAGATCTGTGATTGTGGAACTGAAAGCTGTACTGCGTGTAGAAGTGCAGACATATCTGAGATAAGTTGCAGTCTGATATTCAAACTGTGCGCTTTCAGTTTAAAGCACATACCTCACTATGTAGAGCCCCTCACACATCAATTTACCTAACCTAACACCCACTCAAAAATCGACTCACTCACCCATACAGTCACTACACACACAGTTAGCCACCCATAGAGCCACTCACACTGCCACTCACTCACCTATACAGCCACTGACATACCCACTCACTCACTCACACAGCATCACATTCATCCACACAACTACTCCCACACCCACGTATATACCCTTACAGCCTCTCACACACCCATACACACAAGAATACATACACTCACATAATACATGTAAGAAGTAGTATCACTCAGTATTAGTGCACCTAGTATACTAGTTTAACTTTTGTAGTAGGTGAGTATATATGTTTAACACCCATAAACTCTTAAAAACTCTTAAAAACACTTATACTCATTTGATGATGTCATCTGTCATCAGTGTAAGGTCATAAGCAGTGCATTGCAGGGGCATAGGTTATAGTTAGCTCAGGGAACTACAAATTCTGAGTTTCACTAGTTTTGCACGAGTGAAATCTGAGCCTAATTATATCTTCCCAGTAACCTTTGTTTTTTTCAGTGAATATATATGTATATAATGTCACCCTAAATATAGGGGATTTTTTGTTTAAAAGGACAAGCTAGCCACTAGAACTCTATGGTCCTGTGGAAGGCAAGCGGCAAAACGCATAGACTGTTCCCTTATTGCACTGGTGATTAAAAAATAAAAACCTGATAAACAAGCATTTTTAATGCAATAAGTCTCGCATTTGCTCAAGTTTGAGCTATTGGCATAGTAAATGACAATGCCTTTTATTTATTTATTTTTAAATCTGCAAGCAGTGCTTTAACACGCACTTTGTACTTATAGTGGTTGCATATGAGAAGCAAGGCTGGCAGTAAAAGAGGCACAATTACTGCCAGGCTTGCTTCTCTGAAGCAAGGACTATAAGTACAAAGTGCATGTTTATGCACCGTTTGTAGGTTTTCAAACAAACAAATAAAAGTATTGTCATTTACAATGGCAAACTTTGAAACTCTTGCAAATGTGAGACCTATTGCATTGTATTGGAACGTGTAGCAAACCCATAAGTATATGTTAAATGCTGCAGCTGTGAAATTACATAAATCCAGTGACTGTGGCAAAGCCTATGCCTTGCAGTTTGCATACAAGACTTGGTGTTAAAAGCACTTAGTGATCTACATTATATAAAAATTTCATCTGCATGTTACAGAATGTACTTTGCAGAATATACATTAACCATCTATGCTGCTTTATTAGTCATGACTAGACAAAACACAGATCTCTCCAGGAAGTGCATCAACCACTAGTTATCTTATTATTATTTTTATTCCCTGAGATTTACTGGGCACTCAAAGATATCCACAGCAAGTGCATTGAACCCATATAATATTTTTAAATGCAGTTTTTGTGACAAATTATGGCATGTCTTAAGAGCTGATGCAATTTCTTGTGATGACACTTCCTTTGTGGTTATGGGGTGTGATGCCAATTCCTGTGATCTCACAGGCAATATCCCTCACTGTGATATCACTTGCATATTGACTAACTTGGTTAGTCCCCACAAATTTTTGTTTTAGGACTTGTGCCCTGATATGTTTAATAATTTGCAGATTACAGTAAAATAATTGTTTCTAGCTCAAACAGTTGAAAACATCACTAAAAATGTAGGAAAGAATGCTGCTGCACAGTGGAAACCCCTTTGCAGTTTCCACTGGTCACCCTTCTGTTTTTTATTTTTGTATTTGTGTGTCAAAGTGGTATTAATGAGGTGAAACGTTTGTGTAGAATGATTAAGAATGCCAAAAAATGAGGTAACACTAAAACAAAATGGGCCTCGTTGCATAATTCCAATCTTGCCACATAATTTAGGTCAACACCTCACATAATTCCAGTGGTCTAGCCTACACCTTCAAAATTGTAAAATTAGACTATTTCTATTTCACTTGTACACCATAACGGGATTAGATACACAGCAAATATCGAGTATGTTAAATTGAAAAAGCTATTGTTCTGATATTTCTGAATAAGATTTTGGATTCATTTTGAAGAGTACTTCAATCACCTCAACATATTCCATCACGAGTTATTAATGCAATGCTTTCCCTTAAATCACGATTTTCATAAAAGATGATTTGGAAAAGTGCAATTGTAATGAAGGAAGTCCAACACACATCAAGTGTGCAGCTACAGGTTTATTTTGTAAAGCACATAGGAATGCCTGCAGTCCACTGAAATACCAAACAAACATTATCAGCAGTGTAGGTTGAACTTATTTGGAAAGGGGGTAATTTAAGGAAACTTGTAAGAAGGAAGTGTGCGCCAGACACAGATGAACACATGCAATACTTGGGCGCAACAAAAGCATAGCTGCCAAGGTTTCAGATTGCCGTGTGTGACATTTTCATAATTTCAGTGAAATTATGAGTGACATTTCAACAACTAGGAGTGACACTTTCTCGCGAGCTAAAATCATCCAATGAAGATGAGGATAACTTCTAAATATCAGAAATTACAGCCATTTGAGCAACAAGAAACTCCAAGAAGTTCTTGAAACTGCTGCAGAGCACCAGAAATGGAAGGGCACTAACCCTAGTGCTCCCTCCTGTAACATGACTGTACTGTAAGGAATGGGTAAGGCCTCTGGCTCCTCCTTCCTAATGATGCTGCAGTTGGATCATGGTCATGCATCATCAGTTCAGGGCCTCTCTCTCTCTCATGTGATGGGAGTCGACCCACCAGCTTAAACAGGATGTGAGAGAAGCCGGGCAGGCTGAACCGAAAGCGAACCTGCCTGGCTGGCCATCTGCATTGTGCTGGTGGGGGCAGGTAGGGCCTCTCCTCCTCCCTTTAAATGATCATGTGGCCGGGCTATTGCTTAGAAAGTTGACCCCAAGGCCTCTCTCATGTGGTGTCCGAGACCGTCCATGTCCCAGGATGTGCGAGCCGAGGAGCCTGAATCAAGTAAAAACAGGTGCCAGTCAGTGTGTTGCTAGGTGAGCCGGCGGAAAAACAACACTGATTTGTACACACGTTTGCCGGCCAGTAGCAGGGCCCGGCCGGCTTGCTTCTGCCTGCAAAATCTGCAGAGAGCATGAGGGAAGGACTGAGGTGCCTCTGATAATAACACGCGAGCGCTGCGACCCCCGCCCCCACAAGATGAGGGCAGAGAGGCCTGGCCTGGCAAAACATGCACCACCACCCGTAAGTCACTGAAGAGCTGATCGTAAACCCTCTCATTTTATATACATGATTACTTGCGCCATTTTATAAATTAAGTAAAATGTAAAATATTGTTGTGACCACGTCGACGAACTCTAAACATTTAATTAGTTAGATTTATCTGATAGTGATTTAGCTACAGACTCAGTCACTGACACGGTCTCGTTGAATTGTAATTTTGTCCATTACAACTTAAGTAAATTAATTTACATAACAGACTAGTGGGTCATCGTCATTGCTACCAAGTGAGACGGTGCCCAATGAAAACCTCAGAGAACTTAAGCCGGATTACGAAATAGAGGAGCCCTGCCTGCAGATTTTACTGCAAAATAAAATGTCAAATTAACGTTTGCTTTTGTGTAACATTTGTTGTATTGTAATTTTCTCCTCATGTCTCAGTACTGTCTGTTCCTATTGTGAAGCGCTCAGACGCCCCGGGGTAAAGTCCGCGCTAAATGCATTAACATAAAATAATAAATAAATAAAACCATTACCATACGCAGCCAGCGCTGGACACACTAGTAAAACTGACGCTTACTTAGTTAATGGTAGTGGTCACCTGCTGCTGCCCACGGCCACGGCACCCAGCCATGATTGTCGATGGATGGTCCACCACTCCACTGTCCTGCGCGACGGGCCGACGGACACTAACTCGGCTCGGGCTGGGCTGGGCTCGGCTGCAGCGCGATGGGGCGCTCGCAGTTTTCCTGGCCGGTGGCCAGAGCTGTCACCGGCCTAGCTGAGCTGCCACAGTGGTGGTCAAGGTGCGCTGCAGCCTGCAGCTGTGTTTAGCACCGGGGCTGCACAGGGGGCCGAGGCGGGTGGCCATGATGCGAGACTACGTCTCCTCCTCGTGCGCCGCAGCCTGCCTGAACTCCAATCTCCCGCCGGCCGCTTCTGCACTTCCGGCACATCCGGATTAATCCTGGCCCCTGTGGTGCGCCACCGTGATTGACAGCTCTGAGGCTGTATCGACTGAGCAGGCAGCCCGGGCCGGCCCCCCTGCAGACTCAACTGCACCCTTTTCGCATTAGTTTCAAGGGCAGACTCGTCGGACTGCCGGAAGTCGAGCAGAGAGATACATTCTAGCGCGGCACTGCTCACGAGCTCAGAGAGCTCAGCTGCAGTCTAGTTAACTGTTTAGGCACTAGACGGGCTGAGAGCAGCACTCTCAGAACAGTAGATAGCCCGGGCACAGGAGCTGCTGCGCGCTAGCACAGGTGGCAAAAATGCGTGACAAATGCTTTCAGTGCGGTGATGCGGATCACCGCACTGAAATGCGTGAGTGTCACACCTGTTGCGTGACGCTTGGCAGGACTGCAAAAGCACATTATCGGGTATGGCCGATGTGGTATCCCCACGGTATCCTGTATCCCCTGCTCTTCGGCACTTTCCGGAAACGAAACTCAGCCCGGGCAGGTTCAGACAGAAGCAGCTGATCACTGCTCGGGCTGAGTTAGGGAATACACGATTCAACAGGATGCCAAAGTCGGCCCTGGCAATAAATTAACTGAAACTTTTGCACGAAGAGAGAGACAGACAGAAATATATAGAAAGAATCGTAATGGAAATAGCAATTAAGCTAATAAACATTGTGAAAGCAAATAAACTATTACCAAAGAATATCGTAACGAAATAACACGAGGGGAAGAGAATAAAAACAAAGGCAGGGGTTCAAATAAGGGGAAACATGATATCAAAACGAGCGAAACATTAAAGGGTAAAAGTAAAAAAAAAAAAGTCAATGAAGAAAGCAAAGTATTAACATGGGGAAAGCAAGTGTTCTGATTTTCATATAATGAATATGTTACAAGGTGTTAATTACAAACATATAACATGCACAATAAGTTGAATAACAGTGCGTGTTTAGTTTGACTCGTACAACATACTTGGTATTTTACCAGCTGCCCTATCTTTTTATGTCCAGGGTAATTCAACAAGCATTGGCAGCGCAATCGGTCTCATACTTTTGTGAAAGTTAGAGCTAGTGGTGTTGTAAATAACAATGTTCTTTACTTATTTTTTAGGTCTAGCCTGGGCAGCGCATGTGCTACTCTGTGGCACGATGTATTGGAGCATGAAATAGAAGCCCCACCCACTCTCCTCCCATATTTGCCATTGGCTTGTGTCGTTGTCCTTCGTATTGGCTTGCGTCATTGTCCTTCGTAAATGCTGGCTTCTGATTCGTTAATAATCTTGTTAGTCCCTCCTTAGTACCGCCTTGTCTTCATTTGTATCCTCCCATGAGGACTGGCCCTTTTACTTCAGTTGTTACAGAATACATCTTTTTTAGTCTGTAAGCTCTTTTTTCTTTAATGAGTTTCTCCTACTGAAGGTACAACACGCTTTCATGCAACATTCAGTACGCCATGCATGCTTTCTCTTTCTGAGCAGCCAGGGATAATGGTGGCCGCTTCTTTGAATAGGTCTCACATTTACAAGAGTTTGAACTATTGGCATTGTAAATGACGATGCCTTTTATTTATGTGTTAATTAGCAAAACAGATAAATAAAAGTAATTGTCATTTACAATGCCAATAGCTTAAACTCTGGCAAATGCGACACCTATTGCACTGCAAATGCTTGCCATACATGGTTCCTGGTGCACACTGGTGGCACACATTCTGATGTTAGTTTCTCACATTGCTGGTTTGCGAACGCAGATACTGGGGCACGCTCTTGTCTCAGGCTACGCACCACACATTCTGGGACTAGTTGCACTACTGCCTTTGTTCGTACACGGATCCTGGTGCAAGCTGGTGGCTCATGGCATACATTCTGGTGCCAGCTTCCTAGGTTGCAGGTTGTTTGTACAGGAATTCTGGTTCATGCTCATGTCATTCACTGTACAGCACATTCTAATGCTGGTTTTCTACATAGCATGGCAGGTTTTCCAACACAAATCCTGGTGTGCTTGTATTGCATGCTGCACAGCACACTCAAATGCTACTTTTCCACATGTCTAATTTTTATTCACAGATTCTGGTGCCCGCTCATGTCTCATGCTGCACAGTACACACTAATGCTGGTTTTCCACAGTGGTATTTTTCATGCAATTATCCTGGTGCACGCTTGTGTCTCGTGCTGCAGAGCACACGCTAATGCCGGTTTTTCACAGGGCTGGTCTTAATGCACGGGTCCTGGTGAACGCTCATGTCTCGTACTGCACAGCAAACTCTAACACTAGTTTCCCACATGGCTGGTTTTCGCACATTGATACTGGTGCAAGCTCATGCCTCACGCTGCATAGCAAACTCTAATGCTGGTTTTCCACTCAGCTGGTTTTCGTGCACGGATCCTGGTGCACGCTCATGCCTCATGCTGCACAGCACACTCTAATGCTGGTTTCCCACATGGCTGGTTTTCGCACACAGATCCTGGTGCACTTTCATGCTACAAAGCAGACACTAGTGATAGTTTTCATACATGGACCCTGGTGCACGCTCGTGTCTCATGCAGCACAGCACACTGTAATGCTGTTTTTCCACAATGCTATTTTTAAAGCACAGGTCCTTGTGCACACTTGTGTCTTCACGCTGCACAGCACACTTTAATGCTGGTTTCCCACATGGATGGTTTTCATACACAGAACCTGGTGCACGCTTATGCGTCATGCTGCACAGCACAATCTAATGCTGGTTTTCAAATGAGTTTCTCCAATTGCAAGCAGAACAGGCTTTCCTGCAACATTCAGCGTGCCATGGGTGCTTTCGCTTTCCAAGCAGCCCGGGACAATGGCTGCTGTTTCTTTGCAAGGAAATAGGTCTCGTATTTACAAGAGTTTGAGCTATTAGCATTGTAAATGACAATGTTTTTTATTTATGTGTTAATTACAAAACAGATAAATAAAAGGCAGTCATTTACAATGCCGATAGCTTAAACTCTTGCAAATGCAAGACCTATTGCATTGCAAATGCTTGTTTTTGTTTGTTGTTAGAAAACGAGAGTTAGAGCTACTGGCGTTGTAAATGTTAATATTTATGTGTTATAGAGTAGAGTCGGTGTATGTGGTGTGTAGTGGAATTATGTGGCTACCATCCAGGTAATGTGAGCATAGGTGCAGTTAGGATGGATGGGTTGGTGGAATAATAGCTATTTGTATGAATGCTTGGATGGCAGGATAGCTGTATGAGTACATGCATGGATATCTGGGTGATGAGGTGAATGAAAAATGGTAGGTGATGCATGGGTAGGAAAGTTACAGATAGTTGGTATGGAAAGAATAAGATGGATACATAGGGAAAATATTTATAAAAAGGAAAGTTTTGTACTTTATTGGACCTTTGGTCAAGACTGGATGATATATCAGGCTACATGGTGGCCTCAATAACCATAAAATCCCATTTATGATTCAGAAGTTGGTGGTGGTTTTGTGCCCTTAGCCCGAAACTATGATTAGTTGTCAGCTTCTTGGATGCCGGCATAATCTGCAGTCTTCCAACACAATATTACACTTGGGCGCTGTTTAACCCATTCAAATCTTAAATGCGGTGTCCCATCAAACCTTACAAGAGACAGTTACTAATTATGACTGATGAAGGAAAAGTCTGAAGACTTGTCCCATGTATAGCATTTGCAAGTGGTGTTCTGCATGTTGCAAGGGCACATTGACAATGCCCTGTTGATGAACTCAATTATGCCACTCTGTGACATTGAGACTGCCAAATATAGGCCTATTTGTAAACTCTTTGGTGCATGTGATGCACACAAAAGGCATGCTACATGTTTCCGGAGCCTTGCAACTTGTACATGTGTGAGGGCAAGGAAGGGATGGCATGACTGGCACAGCAGAGGCAGCATTACGGTCTTTTTGTTCTGAGGACTGCAACATTTCAGAGTGACATTTCACAGCAGCAGCTTCCCAGTATCTCTGTTGCTTACTCAATTGGAAGACCAAACAAAAGATATCATATACCGGGCCGTATAACAAATGACTTTGCCAGCACTAATTGTCACTGTGCACCAGATTAATTGCCCAGCGGCATTACAGAGGATCAGTCTGTGGGGGCCGTGGCTGGACGCCGATGGAGCAGGGAGCCTGAACCGGAGCTCCAGCGGGTGATCCCCCATTACAGCCCATCCTGCCCAATATAGAGGGGCCATTCACCTAACAAACTCACCCTGGACAGGTGGAGATCGGGGGAACAGGAAGGATTCGAAGATCGAGGCACAACAGCTCACCTTCACCGTGAAACGAGCTGAAAGGAGGCAACACAGAGGCCGCCAAGATGGCACCCGTGCTATGAGATAAGATTCTGAGGGAGCAACTGGTGACCGTCTCTCGCACAAGGAGGCTCTGAGGGGCGATCTGAGCTGGTGGAGCGCTGGATGAGCGGGACTTCGCGGCCTCCGGAACAAAGAGACGGGACTTGCCGGTGACCGGGCTGAGGTGGAGTGGGAGATGTGGCTGGAGAAAATGGTGCAGAGGACCTGGGAGCGACCTCCGCAGCGAAGCCAGGTACCGGGCGGATAACCGGCCCCAGTTTGGAGCGGGGGGCCCATGGGACTAATGCCTGTGCTGTGGGCTATGCACAGTGAAGGAGCAAGGAGGGGAGGCAGAGGGGCCCTGAGCCCTTGAGGGTCCGTGTGCGTAGTACCGCGGGCCGCCGACTGAGAGCGGGGGCCTGCCTACCGGGAGTGCGGTGCCCGGCCTACGCGGCTCCAGGTGGAACTGGCTGCATATCTGGGAGGTTCCGGGAGGAGCCAGTAGTGTCGCTAGGGGAGGTGGCCCACCTCCTAAGCCAGGGACTGAGAGGCGGGTCGGACCTCCCAAGCTTCGATCGCAACCCCCACCATTCAGGCGACTTGAGAGATGGAAAGCAGGGGGCTGCTGCCCATGGAGCGGTGAGGAGAGCTGGCAGCGGGAGGTCTGGATGATATTGGAGTGGTGAGGAGGGCTGGGGCACTGTGACTTTGTACTTCCGGTGGGAGGTCTCTCCGGAGGGGGCAGGTGACGAGCTGACACCCACACCGGTGCGGGCTGAGTAAGGGGAGTAGGCTTGAGAGAGACAAGGACCGGGGTTGGGGGTTTTGCCTGTACCGACGTACTGAGCGGCCACGTGACCTCCGGCCACATTAATCGAATCGAGGAGAGTGGGGAACATGAGCCGGATGAGATTACTCCCTTGTCGGCAATCCTTGTGGTGTTGCTGCTGCTCTGCCACCCTCACGTGCTTGGACTCAACAACCCTTGCCACAGGAGAGGACTACATCAAGCCAGAGTAGGTACCCTCTGGTGCCTTTACTGATCGGCCTGCGCCCACACCATTCCAGGTATGGGGAGAGTCAACAAAAGACAGGAGGCGGAGCAGCGTGAATTGGTGGACGAAGAAAATTAGGAGTCACGCACATGTACCGGGGCCCGCAGGTACAAGATCGTGCCCCAAGATGACATATCGCTCCAGGATATACTACAGGCCATGGAAACCTTGCGGACTGCTGTAGAAACCAAAATAGACATGCTCTGAGAAGATCTGGGCCTCCTCAGCGCAGACCACAGGAAATGAGTGGACCGAGTAACAACAGTGGAGGGAGATGTTGTCGGCCTGAAGCCTCAAGTATCCACATCCACACACAAAATTGCGGACATTGAAAAAAGGGTCCAGGTGTTGGAGTAGCGGGCTGAGGACGCAGAAAACAGGGCAAGAAGAAATAACATAAGAGTCCTTGGACTGCCCAAAAAAGTCGAGAGGAACAATATGGTGGCTTATCTTGAGAATTGGCTATGCACTGAGGTGGCAGAGGAGGCCTATCACCCTTCTTTGCATTGGAGTGGGCTCACAGGGTTCCTGCCCGAGCGCTTCTGCCTGGGAGACTGCGGAGGCCTGTTGTGGCCCGCCTGTTGTTTTACAAAGACAGGGACCACGTGCTGAGCCGGGCACGCCTCAAGGTCCAACTTAAAATAGAGAACAGCATTGTTCGGATCTTCCCAGAGGTACAAAGGCAGCGAGTTTCCTTAGACATGGTAAAAAGGAAACTGCGACAAATGGAGGTGTCGTACTCCATGGTGTTCCCCGCTAGGTTACGGATAGTACATACAGGGGAGACCACGTTCTTCACTACCCCTCAAGATGTGTGGCACTGGGTAGAGTAGCGGGGATCACGAGATCGGCGACGCAGCGGCGGAGAACAGCCTGAGAAGGACCAGCACAATCCCCGGGGAGAGGGGGAAACTCAAGGGCCACCCGACGATGGAGGACAGGGAGAGCATGGTGGCAGCAATAGCCTCCCTGAGTGCAATGAGCCCAAGGAGCAACCCCTCTCTCTCAGGAGAAGATCAGAGGGACTTGGACTCTGACAGCAGCTCGAACACCGTGGGGGAGGCCAGTCAGGTGCTGTCAGATGTAACTCCTTTATCCACGGACGACTTGATATGAATCACCCACAGCACGCAAGCCTGCAATGGACACTTCAGCTAGGGGGTGGGGTGTCATAGCTTGAGACTGCTTTGAGGGCATGGGGGCCATGGGAGGGGTGGCACAAGAGCGTATTGTGGGATGGGGGTATCCAGAGGGCGGAGGAGATGGTTTACCTCCAGCCGTGCATTTTTCTAGCCACCACCTGAACGTTGGGTACTTGACTGTTACCATGCATGCCAAATGGCAGTTTGGATGGGGTAGATGTTCTCACTTGTCCTGGGGTGGGGGAGTTGGGGAAGTTTAGTTGTTTGATGTTGGGGCACTGCTGTATATAAGTTCCCGGGGGCACGAGTTACATAGCGTAGGTTCCCCCACATATTATATAGAACTGAGCACCAGGCTGAGGCGCGGAGGCCAGACAGAGATAGAGAGGCTACTCTGAGATGTCGACACAGAAGATATATACCCTCCTCTCCTGGAATGTCGAGGGATGCATTCTGTGCACAAACGCTACAATATTTTTTCCCACTTGAACAGGCAAGGGATTCATGTCGCGATGCTGCAGGAAACACACATACTAGCTTCAGAGAGAGCGGCCTTAGATCGAAGATGGAGATGGCAATCGTACTATACTTCGGATTCAGCGTTTGCCAGAGGGGTCTTCATTTGGATCATGGAAGGGGTCCCCTTTCAGCATACTGGCCATAAGATAGACCCAGATGGGAGGTACGTGGTGGTCACAGGATGCCTGGATGGGAAGGATATTGCGCTCATAAATATCTACTGCCCGAATGTGGACCAGGGACTATTTCTGCAGCAACTATCTGGGACTCTGGCACAGTATTTGACATGGTTGATTATCATAGGGGGGATTTCAATTGTATACCTGACCCGGCCCTTTACCGATCTCACCCACCACTCGGAGACACCCCGGCACACAGGGTAGCTACGGCGTTTAAGGCCTGGCAATCACACTGGGGGTTGGTGGACACGTGGAGACGTACACACCCAGTGGACAGAGAATACTCCCACCTCTCACATGTACATTGCTTACATGTCCGACTGGACACCTTCCTATGCTCCAGGGACGTATATGCCTGACTACACGGGACGAAATTCCTCACTCGCACGGTGTCGTACCACAACCCGATATTCAGCAGATTACCCTGGGGGTTCCAGCAGCAACCTATCCCCACTTGGCGCCTCAAACCTAAGGCACTGGAGGACCAGGTGTTCCTACTGGAGATCAGGGCTAGTATCATCACATATTTTGCTGACAATGCCCAGACCACGGAATCTAGGGTGACAGAATGGGAGGCCTTCAATGCTGTAATCAGGGTCGATACATGGCACTATCCATTGGGGTGAGGCGCATGCTACTCACAGACCTACGTCAGGCTGACCGAGCACTGCGAGAGGTGTAACTTTGCCACCCGAACCACCCAGAACTTCACCAAGAGTTGCTTGAGAAGAAGGAAGAAGTGGCCGTGCAAGAAGAAAGGTTGAGGTGCTTCGATTATAAGACTTACATGGATAGGACACGCACGGAGCGGGATAGTGCCGGAAGACTACTGGCTCGGCTGGGTAGCCCAACCCGCAGGGGGGAAAACCATCATAGAGCTCAAAGACAATGAGGGGCACTCCCTATATCAGCAAGATGCCATTAACAATAGGTTCTACGGCTATTATGACCAGCTTTACAAGAGCTCGGGCCTCGGGAAGAAGGGGAAATAGAGGACTACTTGGCGGAACTTTCTCTGCCTACCCTGGCGGAGGAGGATGCGGACCATTTGGAAGCGGCAATCACTGATTGCGAGGTAAGGGTGGCTATTAAGGCACTGGCCAAGGGGGAAGACCCCGGGCACAGATGGGCTCCCCAAAGAATTCTATACAGCATACATGGATGAAATAACCCCCAAACTGGTGGAGATGAATACGGAGGCAGGATAGAGGGGGCACTTGCCGGATACCACTAGAGAGGCGGTGGTGGTTCCGCTACTGAAGCCCCACAGGTCCCCCCTGGAGTGCGCAGTGTATCGGCCCTTGTCAATGTTGAATCTGGATTTTAAGATTTGAAGTAAGATACTGGCAATGCGGTTACTGCCGCATATGACCTCCCTCGTGCATCTGGATCAGGCAGGATTTATCCCCCGCAGGAAACGACCCTGAACATACGCCACCTGCTATCAGTACTTGAGCTTGGGGTACTGGGCGAACAGGCAGGAGCAGTGTTTACGATCGACATAGAAAAGGCCTTCGATAGCCTTGAGTGGGGTTTCCTTTACGCAGTTTTGATTAAGATGGGTCTTGGGCCAGGCTTTCTGCACTGGATGCAATTGCTGTATGCTAATCCAGTGTCGAGTGTACGCACAGGACGCACGATATCAGAGCAATACCGGGTGGAGAGGGGCACACGCCCAGGCTGTGGAGCATTGGCATGTGTGGCGTGATCTGACAGGGCTAACTGTGGACTACAGCTGTGGGGCATAAGCATAATATAGCATTGTACGCAGACAACCTCCTATTGTTCCTACAGCGCGCAGGGGAGGACCTGCCGGGGACACGGAGGATGATGGACAAGTTCGGTTCCCTCTCAGGCCTCCGAATAAATTGGCAGAAGTCTAGTTTTTTCCCCCTTGTAGCAGATATGCCGCCACCTGAGGACCTTGGTGATCTGCGATGGGAACCCCGATGCTTCTGCAATCTGGGCGCACGCATATTCCACGACATGGCAGATGTGAAAGAGGGGAATATAGAGCAGGCGCTGCGCTCGCTTAAGGATAGCATGGCCTTCTGGAGAAAGCTTCCTCTCTCCGTCATGGACCATGTCTCCCTCCTCAATATGGTGGCACTCCCACGGCTGCTGTACTTCTTCACCACACTACCAGTGTGCATCTCAGCGGCCTGGTTCCAGGAGCTGGACTTCTGCCCTGCAGCGGTCATATGGGGGGCGCTCCGGAGGCGAGTAACCCTAAGCACTCTAAAATGACTCCGGTCAGCGGGAGGCCTAGTATTGCCAGATATGGAGGAGTACTACATGGCAGGTCAACTGCAGAGATTCACACAGTGGGTGGCAGGAAGCATTGACCCGGACAGAGGAGTACCACCCTTCACCACGGACAAAATGGAGGTGTTCCAAACAATATTAGGGACTGCTCGATCACAACAGGCTAGTAGTAACAATCACAGAGTGATCAGACAGTGCTGTAATCGATGCTGACAGAGAACCAGGACAAAACGCCAATACTCGCCAGAAATAGCAATGACGCTACTGGGAGGGGTACCCCATGGGGGACACTGGTAAGGTATTGATGATTGGGTGCAGGCGGGGGTCACAAAGAAAGGAAATGGGAGATGGGGAGCTGCTATCCTTTGAGGACTCTAGTACTGACTGAGGTATTCCACAAGGGCTCTTCCTACTCTATAGAGCAGTAACGGGGGCCATGAGGCGCCACTGGGGAACAGGCACGACTGAATCGAATCGACAGGCCACCTGTGAATATATAAGCCTTGCTGGGGAAACTATCAATGTAATCACATGTCTTTATAGGGTTGTATGATGAGATACCACACAGCCGCGAGACCGGTTGAAAAACCAATGGGGGGGACATCGCTAGTCCACTGGCAGACAAGGATTGGGAGAAATTACTTGAACAGGCAGCCAAAGGCTCCAGAAATTCCCACTTTAACCTGATTAGCTTTTATAAATTCCACTGGGCTTATCTAACCCCAGAACATAGTAACAGACATTTTGCAAGGGAGGACACCCGATGCCCGAAATGTACTAGAGTGGGAGTGACCTACATCCACATGATGTGGAGCTGTACTTCTTTAACACATTAGTGGCAGGAAGTGATGCAGAAGACGGCTAGGATCATGGAGAGGGTAATCCCATGCACACCGACACATGTACTGTTGAGTTTGTTTCCACACACTGCCAAAACTAGGACCACAGACAGGTTCCAAGACACCGCCTTTGTCCTGGCGAAGCGGGAAATCACTCGTAACTGAAAAGCCCTAAGAGGCCCCAGTGTGCAAGTTGGAAACCGGAACTAGTTACATGGGTAGGATGCGAGAGCAGGGTCCTCTTGAGGAATGCGAAGCGAGGGATAGGCAAGGAGGAGAGAGCCAGGGCTTGGGAGGCGATGATGGGCGACATGCAGCAAGACGGACAGGAGTCAAACGCTTCTACCCCTGAGAGACCACCACAACAGGAGCATCCCTAAAGACCAAGGCAGGAGGAGAGGGCACAGGGGGATCCCGGACAGGGAGGGATATATAATTTACCATCACAGGGGAGGGTAGATACAGAACTGGGAGCACCCGCGAAGGGCTTCCACACACTGTCGGACACGAGAGAGGTAACCTTCAGAGCTCTATGGGTATAATGGGGAGACAGCAGTGCGGGTGGATCTAGTTAACTGTTTTTGATTGGTTGGGTGCGGGGGGGAACACAAGTCCACCGCAACATTATTCCCTCAGAAAATGAGAGTAGACAAGGACATATCCGTTACAAACTGCAGAGGAATGCAGGATGGGTTGGGGGATATATTGCCAACTAAGGCCAGAATATTTTTGTATCAGGATATGTGGATGAACAGACTGATAATAAATGCCAATAAAGTGTTTTTTTTTTTAAAAACAGAGGATCAGTCTGTAATGCGCCGTGATGTTGGTGAAGACTTTAAACTATGTGTCTATAAGCGTTTGCATCTGTGCGCATATTGTATTAGCGCACAGACGCAAATGCACATAACCGCAGACATACTCTGGTGCACAGCAACAATTAGCGCTGGCACACTCATCTTTAGTACGGCCCCAGAATGTTTATTGTACTGCTTTAGTTGATGGGCTAGGTGAAAGTCCTTATTCTCTCACCAAACACCTGACCCATACATTCACTGAAGCACTACGAAGAAGAAATAAGGCTGCACAGCACTCTGAAAAAACAATAGTCTAGCCTCACAAATCAGAAGTATAACTATACCCAAAGCACTCTCCAGAAACATTTTGCATGCCTTGCAAAGATGCAGATAACAGTTTCAGGTGTTCATCATGTATTGTATTAAAAGGCACTCCTGCCAAACTTGTGATGCTGTACCTGCCCGGACAGACCACCACCCCTGCCCTACCTGAACAAATGGAGCTCCAAGACAATGCGTGTTGCCTGCTCCAGCTTCGTCAGGCCCAGGTTCATCTGCTGCTGCTGCAGCAGTGTGGACCCCATAGGCTTGTTGCTGCCTTCCAGGGCCTCCAGCAGCTCAGCCAGCACCGGAGGCACAAGGAAGGCAAAACCTGGATTATTTTGACTTGCGCAGCACCCGTACATTGTCACCCTAAGGGCGCCATATTCGTTAAGGTACTATCAATGCTGAAGGTAATCAGCTTAGGATGCACCATCTTGGTTAACACCTTCAATGCTACAGGGTATTTTTCTGCTGCACTGGACCTTCTTTTTTCCCATTGTTCATGACAAGGTCAGCTCGTCATAAGCACAGCTCCAGTGGACCTGCATGACGAGCTGACCTTGTCATTAGCATCGAAGAGGTTAAGGGATCGCAAACTGAGTAATCATGGTTGAGGGCTCGCGAACCTAATACAGCGGCAGCAACACAAAACAAGTACTAGCGAAAGAAGCGTGACGGCTCTAGGCAGAGGCACTGTCACACGGAGGGCAGACTTCATGCATTAAATAGAAAACATCCAGATGAGCCTCCACTATTTTATTCTCACCAGAGACTGATGAGAGAAATGGAGGGTTGTGGGCTGGGAATGGGAGAAATACAGGGATGGGCGGCTGTACAAACGAGCTGGGCTTTACATTTGTTGCACAGTGATAAAGCATGGCATGCCGCGCTGCAACAATAAGAAAAAATAGTTCCCCCCCCAACAACAGATGAAGAATGCAAGCGGAAAGAAACTGTATTTAGGAGGTGCTCCTCTGCGAAAAACTGAAGTGAGGTATCGCTGCATGAACCACTTAGGAGGCAACAAAGAAGAGCGACACTGGACTGAACCAATGTTAAGCAGCAGGCAGGAGCAAACTTCTTTATCAATATAACAGGTCTTCCATACAGCACATGTGTGTTCCCTGGGCTCAACCTAAAAAGCAATACAACTATGTATTTTGTTTTCCTTTTGACATTTACACCTACAACAAGAAGCACACAAAGGAGTCCTTTAAAAAATATGCATTTCTTCTAAGATTGCAAGAAATTGGATTCATATTTGGGGTGGGCAACTATACATCTTAAGAAATAATCACAACTCGAGACAGCGTGGGCCTTCAAAGTCACTAATTAACCTAAGCTCCACCTGCTCATAGGCATGGTGAAGATAAGACAGGCTTAATTTAGGGCAATGTGTGACTTATTTATCCACTGTCAGAACAGTAATAACGTAAAAAACATCAAGCAATAAAAATACCAAACCGGATTATAAAAATAGAGTAAAATTTATTAAGCAAAATGACACCAAAACAATACCAAACCATTAAGGGATACAACAGATATGAATTTTAAAGATTAAAGTGATGATAGCACTGAAAAGGATTACACACCATTAATAGTCAATGGCCACAGTAGAGTTTTTCCTTGGGACTCAGTCTCTGAAATTGAAGTCAAAATCCATCAGTGGGTCAAGCCACCAGCCTGTATCCGACCATGAGTTTCATGAGGCCGGGTACCTTATCGATCAGGGCCCACTGATTTGCTGTTGCGTCGAAGCTCAAAGTGGGAGAAACCACCTTCTTCAAACCAGCGTGGCTATGCCTTGGGTGGATAGAATGGAGTTGTGTGTTCTAGTCCTCCTGAGAACTGGAAATCTAAAACCTTGTAGTTCCAAACTTTTCAGAGGTGGTATGACAAGTGCAGTTGGACACAGCTCATCTTTCCAGGACCTGAGAAACAACAGTTGGGAGTCAAGACGCACTCCAGGAGAGGCAATCCGCAGGTTGCAAGTCAGGTCCAGTTGTTATTGGTCAGCTGGGCACTTCATGGATAAGTCCTCTTGCAGCTTGTTGTGGCCCTATAGCTATACAGGTCAATAGGTGTCTACCTTTTTGTCCCGGTACAAGGGGAATCAAGTCCAATCCTTCAAGGCTCTGCTCTAATTACAGAAATCAGGTCTGTTCCTCTTCTCTTCTTCCTTCAAGGCTCTGCTCTAATTACAGAAATCAGGTCCGTTCCTCTTCTCTTCTTCCACAGGTCCATAAAGTGTGATTAAAAAGGGTGTCTTGAGGTTCCTTATAAATGCTTGGTACCAACTAGTGTATTGCTCCTAATGGCGCCCAAAGTGAATGGGTAAAAGTTCCTAGTGGTAAACCTACCTGCTTTTGAAACTGGTCCTGTTTGCCCTTCTGTAAACAACCTCACAGTGCCCCCTCACTCTCAAAATCCAAGATGGAGAAATCCTTTTCTCTTTATGCAGAGCTTCTGTGCACTGCCCTCCCAGATGTATGACCAGGGAAATCAACACTCTCCTTCTCTGCGGTTACCCTACACCAGTTCTAGAGGTAGCATTTTGTGCCAGCCTAATAAGAAGGACATAAGCCCGGTCCTCTCCAGGTGTTACCAAACACTTGCCTGTTACAGGGTACACCCCTTCAAAGTAAATAAAGTTCCTGGGCCAACCCCACTGGTCTTTCTGCCAGGGCAAGAGAAAAATAACTCCTTATGACGAAGTCATTGTACCTGCCCTATGATCATTTTTCATACCATTCATCACGGCTTATTCCTGGCTGTGCCACTGCTTATGAGAGAATGCAAATTATCCAGAGCAGCTTCAAGCAGGGAACATTTTACTTTCTAAAATATACCTTTCCCTAATATTCATTAAAAGTACGACTTCACACCATAGAGTTGGGATTTTAATAACTAATAGAAAATAGTTGTTTCATCATTTTTGTAGCTGGACCTTAACTGGAGATACCAACATTTATTTTTACAATCGCTTCCCAGTGTTTCCCTTTGGGATAGCAAGAGTCTTCTCACAGTAAAAATTGCTTTTGCGTGGCAGTCACTATAAGGGCATGTTAACTGTATATTTCTACTGTTAACTGTATATTTCTACTGTTCTACTTTCATAGACCATGCACACTGCCTTGTGGGCTATACGGCCTACACAGGAGTGACTTTTTGATATGTAAAAGAAATGATTTTACCTAACAAAAAACGTTTTGTTGAATGAATGCACAGTAGATTTTTACAATGAAGCAGTCAGGAATACACAGGGTAGGCCTGAAGCCATGTTTGCCCTGCCGCTGTAGTTGATGGCACTACGGTCACTGCAGTCCTCTAGTGCCATTACATTTCCGGATCCTGTGTTCACTTTCTACATCATATAGTAAGGACAGCCTAGCAAGTTAAATATTCAAATCAGGAATAAGCCAAATTAACCATATCTAAGAGGGCGCACAGCACTCTACTAGCAGGGGTAAATTGCACAGACTTGTAATGCAAGCAAAGCAGATATGGGAAAAATCTGGAGGGACGCCCACAAATATAGTAATTTTCTGCAATGAATATTAAAAGGAAGCATAATTGTTACAAATGAATATAGGGCATTTTACACAAATACCTTTTCATGTGCCAACACTGTTTCGGAATAGTAAACATAACCAAATGATATTAGTTTCTGGTGCAACCCAGTGTCAAGTCTCTATTTATTATGAGAGATATACATCTTCACTTTTTAGTCTACATCAGCATTCTGGGACTTTTAGTTTCTCTTTTAAGATTGATAGTATGGCTGAAAAATTGCAGCATGCAAAGCGTTCTTGTAGTTTAAAAAAGAAGACTGACTGGCTTGGGAACAGTAAAAGTGCTGTGTGACAATGAACAGTGTTTTAGTCAACAACCCAAAGAGAATCCAGACATTCAAACACCTGCAGCGCAAGCTTCACTTTAACACATAAAAGTTACGGTCAGAGCGTATAGGTGTACTAGGTGGTTGCTTCAAGTGCAAAGTGAAGGGCATGCCAAATTCAAGGGAAAACATTGCAAATAAAAAAAAACTGAAAGCTAAAAAATATTCTTAGCCTTAATATGTTATTTGGTTTTAAGTGGTGGATACTCCCTCTTCTTGGTCTAGTTAGTGACTAGCAGCCAATCTTGGGTGCTACTGGTTACATCACATTCTCCCTTTGCTCTATAGCATTTTGTATTTTACATTTAGAAAACATTTGAAATGGGTAAGTAACAAGACATTTCCATATTGGTTAAGTGAACACAATATTTTTTTCTAACACTGTGTACCAATCTGTGTTTTCCAATATCTTTTTGCATGGGGGTAGCAAACAAAATTGCTCATGCATTAATATATCTTTGTCCCCACTTTTTAAAGGTTTCCTTTTAGCCACTTACCAGTTTAAATGGCCTTTTATTTGTTAGACGCCTACAGTCTTCTTTTGCATTTTTGCTATCATTTAACAGCTTTCACATCTAGTTCCTATGGAGTATATCAAATATAACGGCCTGTAGAGCCTATATAATTTGTAATTTGAAGATTGAACTTGCCAGTATACAATTTGACATGGCCTTATGTTGGCTCCACAAACACATTACTTTTTCTACCAGATAGAATCCTTGCTTAAGTTTTCCAACATCTTTTCCTAAAGTGATAGATACCACATATTACAGCTCATGCATTTCTGTAAAATCTGATTTCCCCTACTTTTCAACTCAAGATGCCTGTTTATTTGATAGCAGACTGCAGTATCTTTTCATATTTGTTATTTCATTCCGCAAGCTTTCACACCAGGGTCCTTCTGGGAATATTAAGTATAATGCTTTACAAGGGCTGTAATATTTGGTGTTCCCTATGTTTCTCGGTTAGAGCTTATCAGGATTCAATTTGACATTGCATATTTTGGGCTAGATGAACACAGTATATTCCTACCAAATACCACCCTTTACTGTGTCCTCCAACATCATTTACTGTGTGGATATCACATATTACTGCTCCTGTATTGCTGTAATTTCTGATATCCCCTACTTTTCAACTGTTAGCTTTTAGCCAATGACCAATTCAAGTTACCTTTTATATGATAGTAGATTACACTAATTCTTTGGATTTTTCATTTGATTTCACAAGCTTACACATCTGGTTCCTTTCGGGGATCCCAAGATTAACGCCTTGTTTGGGCTATAATATTTAGTATTCCATATATTTCTTCTGCATTGCTGTAATATCTGGTACCATATATAATGGACTCTACCGCCTATAAAATTTGGTATCCCTTGTGTTTCTCGGTTAAGAATTTAAAAAGATTTCATTTGAGGTGGTCTAATGTTGGATGGCTTAGCACAATATTTGTTTGCTAATAAGCACCATTCCTTTTGCTTTACAACATCATTTACTATGGGGATACCAAATATTTGGGCTCCCGCCATGCTGTAATATCTCGTATCCCCTACGTTCCATGGTTTACTCTTCAGCCATTGACCACTTGAAGTCGCCTTTTATTTGATAGCAGATTGCAGTATCTTTTCTCATTTTGTACATCATTCCTTAGGAATTTACATTCAGTACGCTTAGGGGATACCAAATATAATAGCCTATACTACCTATATTTGGTATTCCCAGTGTTTCTCGGGTTAGAAGTTACCAGGATTCAGTTTGACATCGCCTTATGTTGGCTGGGAGAGCAAGGAATTTCTATACCAATTCACATTCTTCCTTTTGCTTTCCAACATCATTTATTAAGGGGATACCAAATATTATGGCTCACATATTACCATAATATCTTGTATCCCCCTATGTTTCATGGTTTACCCTTTAGCCATTGACCAATTGATTTTGCCTTTTATTTAATAGCAGACTACAGTATCTTTTCAAATTCTGTTCATCATTCCACAAGATTTTGCCTTTGGTACAATTAGGGGATACCACTCATAATAGCCTATACAGCCTATATTATTTGGTATCCCCAGCGTTTCTCGGATTAAAAGCTTACAGGATTCAATTTGACATTGCCTTATGTTGGATGGAGGAGCGCAGAATTTCTATACCAAATAGCACCCATCCTTTTGCTTTCCAACATCATACACTATGGGGATACCAAATATTATGGCTCACGCATTTCTGTAATATCTCTTATCCACTATGTTTCCTGGGTTACCCTTGAGCCATTGAAAAGTTGAAATTAGTGTTTGTTTGATAGCAGACTACAGTATATTTTTAGTTTGTTTACATCATTCCACAAGATTTTGCATCCGTACCCTTAGGGGATACCACTAGAATAGCCTATATGGCCTATGATATTTGGTATCCCCAGTGGTTCTTGGTTTAGAAGTTAACATTATTCAATTTCAGTTCGCCTTATGTTGGATGCGGGAGCACAGTATTTCTATAGAAATAGCACACTTCTTTCTGCTTTCTAACATCATTTACTAACGGGATACCAAATATTATGGCTCACACATTGCCATAATTGTTATTGTTATTGTTAATTTTGATTTATAGCGCGCCCAATCACCTGCAGGCCTCTAGGCGCTTGGAAATCGATGTCATTACAATAACTTGGTTCACTCCTGAGAGAGATGCAGCTACAGGACTACACTGTGATCAAGGCTCTTCTAAACAGCAGGGTTTTCAGAGATTTCCTGAACCGCAGGAGATTCATCTCCCTGCGTAGCCCCTCAGGCAGCTTGTTCCATAATTGGGGGGCCAGGACAGAGAAGGCTCTCCCTCCCTTAGTCACTAATTTGTAGCGGGGGCAGACCAGTAACTGAGCGTCTGATGATCTGAGTGTTCTTGTCGGGTTGTACACTTCCAGGCGGGCTTTGATATAGGCCGGCGCATGGCCGTAGATCGCCTTATGCGCTATACAGAGGCTCTTGAATTCAACCCTCTCCTTAACAGGGAGCCAGTGAAGGTTTTGGAGAAGAGGGGAGGCCTTTGTTCGTCTGGGCACTCTGAAGATTAGCCGTGCAGCGTCGTTCATTACGACCTGGAGTCTGTTTGTCGACATTTTTGGGAGGCCGAGGTACAGGGCATTCCCATAATCGATCCGGGAGATGACAGTTGCTGTTACAATTGAACACATCATCGAATGAGAAAGGAGGGGAGCTATCTTTCTCAATTGTCTGATGATGTTCGTACAAGTTCCAACAACAGCGGAAACTTGACTGCACATTGACAGGTCACAATCTAATTTAATCCCCAGACTCTTTACGTTGGCACTAGGCTTTGGGGCTGATCCAAGCTCAGCAGGCCAATACAGATCACTCCACGGTGAGGTGGTAGATGGAATTACCAATACCTCGGTCTTATCCGGGTTGATCTTTAGTAGGTTTTTTGTCATCCAACCTACGGTGTACCTCAGGATATTTTGAGCTTGGGTTTGTGCTGTCCCTGTGTTATCGATACTCAGCACTAGCTGAGTATCGTCAGCATAGTTGTAGATTCTGCAGTCCAACTCAGCCAGGGATGCAATCAAAGGCTGCAGGTAAAGATTGAACAGAAGTGGGGACAGTGCGGAGCCCTGTGGGACTCCGCACTCTAAGAGACCCACTTCAGATATTGACTCCCCAAGTTGTATCCTCTGAGTCCTTCCCAAAAGGAAGGATCGCAGCCACTTGAGGGCCAAGCCTTTGATCCCAAAGGCCTCCAGCCTTCCCAGGAGCAGGTCATGGCTGACGGTATCGAACGCCGCTGACAGATCTAGTAAGATCAGGGCGCTCGGCCTTTTGCCGTCAGCCATGCCTCTCAATTCGTCCAACAACGAGAGCATCACTAGCTCGGTGCTGTGGTGCGCTCGAAACCCTGCCTGTCGCTCATGCAGTAAGCCATGGGATTCGAGGTACAGTGATAGAGACTTCAGCACGTGTTGCTCTAGGACCTTGGCAAGGAAAGGCAGCTGGGAGATCGGCCTATAGTTCTTCAGGACAGCCGGATCTGCGCCTGGCTTCTTCAGCAGAGGTCTAACTCGCGCCTCCTTAAGGTCACCAGGTAAATACCCTGTTTCTAGGGACCTATTTAGGAGAGAGATGATCCGAGCCTCCAATAGCGGGCGTGCCACACGGAAGATACTCGGGGGACATGGGTCCGCTGGGGAGCCAGATTTAGTTTTCCCCATTAGCTGCTCTAGACTCAGCTCGTCCAACTCAGGGAACTGTACTAAAGAGCAGTGAGTAGGATTCTGAACCTCAGGCTGTATCATGTCACAATTCACCACACTACTCTTGATGTCCTGGATAATGGTCTTTACCTTGTCTAAAAAATATTCCTGAAAGGTGTTAGAGTTTATGGGAGACTCAGAGTTCTCCTGTTTTTTACTCAACTCCGACAGGATTTGGAATGTCTCCTTCTGGATATTCCTAGCCTTCTGTAGGCGAGACTCGTAGTACTCCGCCTTGGCTTGTGAAATAAGTTTTTTATACAGGTGGAGTGAGTCTTTATATTGGTTCCTTGCAGTATCCTGCTTGGTTTTCCTCCAGATTCTCTCCCGAGCTCGGAGCTTTCTTTTTTGTTCCCTTAGTGATGGGGTAAACCATGGAGCCTCTTTACCAGGACCCTTAATTGACTGAGTTTTTTCCGGTGCTATGTGATCAATAGCTGTGTTCAGGCTCTGAGTTAGGACTGTATATTCTACGTCCAGGCTTCTATCAGAATTCGTCAGAGAAGTCATTTCCGGAAGCACAGAGGTCAGGTTTTTTAAATCAACCTCGGCCCATTTGCGGGTCCTTCTAATACCTCGGGGTAGGTGCTTTAAATGATCTTTTATGTTTACCTCACAGGTCACTAAGTAATGGTCAGTCCAGATGCAGGGAACCACATCCTTAAAAAGGACATTTGGGTCTGTGGACCATACTAAGTCAAGAGTATGACCCTTGATATGTGTGGGTACTTTCACAAGTTGACTAAAACTCAAAGCGGACATGGTGGTGTCCAGTTGGCGTGTTGGTAAGTCCCATTGGGGGCTGTCCCAATGCAAGTTAAAATCTCCTAATATCACAATTTTTTTGTACCTTGTACATAGATCTGATATAATAGGTGTAAATAAATCATTAAAAAGTGGAGATGAGTTGGGTGGGCGGTAGATTGACAGAATCACCCAGCAGGAATTGTTTAGAGAAATCTTTATTCCTACTAGATCAGCTAGGTCCACTGTTTCTGAAATTATCTCTTCCACAGATAGGGATTTTTTAAATAGAATCGCTACCCCACCCCCCCGAGCCGACCCTGCGCGGTTCTGCCAAATTGCGTCATAGCCATTAGGGAGGGCAGCAATAATATCCGGCATGGAGTTTTCACCCATCCAGGTTTCTGAGAGTGTCAGGACATCGAGATCTCTATCCTGAAGTAGGTTATAGATCTCTACATGATGACTGTGAAGGGACCTAGTATTCAGACTAGCTATCTTTAGTACCGGGTATTGGGTTTTAGAACTTCTGTTGTACGGCCGCAGTATTGCATGATTTTTTAGCCTAGCAATAGCACCTATATCGAGTTGCAACTGACCGTTATCTAAACAACGAAGCTCTTCCGCCGTATATGTATAGCGACGGTCAGGAGATCGAGCCCCCGAGCCCGTCCGTGCGCGGACGGGCGCAGACGGGCTGGACTCTGGCGTGACTCCGGCGGTGCTCTGGCGATCCCGCAGCGAGTACCCGCTGCGCGTGAGCATGGTCGTCTTAAGTACCGGTCTAGCGTCCTTGTGACGACTAGACCGTGCCGAGCCTCAGCCCCCACCCAAGATGTCTGCCGCTATGGCACTCAGTGAAGGAACAGGTAAAATGAAGCTGTAGGCTTCTCGAGTATCAGGAGCAGCCGCCCCAACGCGGTATTGCGTGTTTTTGGCGTGCAAGTAAGCGGATCAATTTTAAAAAATAATGTACACAAATATCGAGCATTCATGAACACAAAACGAAAAGTTTAAAATTTCAGGCTGCGAAGGCTCCTAATGAGCGTAATGCGCTCTGTGCTGAACTCTATCTTAAAATGTGACCAAAGCGTGTTTCCAAGCAGCAGGCCGCCTAATTTGCTCGTCTTAAGTACCGGTCTAGCGTCCTTGTGACGACTAGACCGTGCCGAGCCTCAGCCCCCACCCAAGATGTCTGCCGCTATGGCACTCAGTGAAGGAACAGGTAAAATGAAGCTGTAGGCTTCTCGAGTATCAGGAGCAGCCGCCCCAACGCGGTATTGCGTGTTTTTGGCGTGCAAGTAAGCGGATCAATTTTAAAAAATAATGTACACAAATATCGAGCATTCATGAACACAAAACGAAAAGTTTAAAATTTCAGGCTGCGAAGGCTCCTAATGAGCGTAATGCGCTCTGTGCTGAACTCTATCTTAAAATGTGACCAAAGCGTGTTTCCAAGCAGCAGGCCGCCTAATTTGCTCGTCTTAAGTACCGGTCTAGCGTCCTTGTGACGACTAGACCGTGCCGAGCCTCAGCCCCCACCCAAGATGTCTGCCGCTATGGCACTCAGTGAAGGAACAGGTAAAATGAAGCTGTAGGCTTCTCGAGTATCAGGAGCAGCCGCCCCAACGCGGTATTGCGTGTTTTTGGCGTGCAAGTAAGCGGATCAATTTTAAAAAATAATGTACACAAATATCGAGCATTCATGAACACAAAACGAAAAGTTTAAAATTTCAGGCTGCGAAGGCTCCTAATGAGCGTAATGCGCTCTGTGCTGAACTCTATCTTAAAATGTGACCAAAGCGTGTTTCCAAGCAGCAGGCCGCCTAATTTGCTCGTCTTAAGTACCGGTCTAGCGTCCTTGTGACGACTAGACCGTGCCGAGCCTCAGCCCCCACCCAAGATGTCTGCCGCTATGGCACTCAGTGAAGGAACAGGTAAAATGAAGCTGTAGGCTTCTCGAGTATCAGGAGCAGCCGCCCCAACGCGGTATTGCGTGTTTTTGGCGTGCAAGTAAGCGGATCAATTTTAAAAAATAATGTACACAAATATCGAGCATTCATGAACACAAAACGAAAAGTTTAAAATTTCAGGCTGCGAAGGCTCCTAATGAGCGTAATGCGCTCTGTGCTGAACTCTATCTTAAAATGTGACCAAAGCGTGTTTCCATAATATCTCATGTCGCCTGTGTTTCATGGGTTACCCTTTAGCCATTGAATAGTTGAAATTACCTTTTGTTTGATAGCAGACTACATTATCTTTTCACATTTTGTACATATTTCCACAAGATTTTGGATCCGGTACCCTTGGGGGATACAAAATATATTAGCCTATACGGCTTATAATATTTGGTATCCCCTGTGTTTCTCGGGTTAATAATAATAATAATAATCCACATTTGTAAAGCGCACAATCACCCGTAAGGGTCTCTAGGCGCTGGGGGCCGTCGGGAAGATTAAGCGAGCTATTGCCCAGAGTCACATGGTGCTGGGCTAACCTGCCGCCGGAGCCGGGGATCGAACCCTGATCCCCAGATTCCAGCATCAGTCGCCCTGGCCGCGGCGCCACACCTCTCCCTATGGTTTAGAAGTTACCAGGATTGAATATGACATCGCATTATGTCGGATGGAGGAGCACAGTATTTGTATACCAAATAGCACCCTTCCTTTTGCTTTCCAACATCATTTGCCATTGGGATGCAAAATATTATGGCTCTTGCATTGCTATAATATCTTGTATCCCCTATGTTTCATGGGACCCCTTTAGTTATTGACTAGCAGAAATTGCCTTTTGTTTGATAGCAGAATACAGTATCTTTTCACATTTTTGTACATCATTCCACAAGATTTTGCACCCGTAGCCTTGGGGGATACCAACTATAGAAGCCTATAATATTTAGTATCCCCAGTGTTTCTTGGGTTAGGAGTTACCAGGATTCAATTTGACATTGCATTATGTTAGATGGAAGGGAACAGTATTGGTATACCAAATAGAACCCTTCCTTTTGCTTTCCCACATCATTACCATCCCTGATACCAAATATTATTGCTCACGCATTGCTGTAATATCTTGTATCCCCTATGTTTCCTGGGTTACCCTTTAGTTATTGACTAGCTGAAATTGCCTTTTGTTTGATAGCAGACTACAGTATCTTTTCCCATTTTTGTACATCATTCCACAAGATTTTGCATCTGTACCCTTAGGGGATACCACCTATAATAGCCTATACAACCTATAATATTTGGTATCCCCAGCATTTCTCGGGTTAGAAGTTACCAGGATTCAATGTGACCTTGCCTTATGTTGGATGGAGGAGCACAGTATTTCCATACTAAACAGCACCCTTCCTTTTGCTTTCCAACATCATTTTCTATGGGGATACCAAATATTATGGCTCACCCATTGCTGTAATATATTGTATCCCCTATGTTTCATAGGTTACCCTTTAGCCATTGACCAACTGAATTAGCCCTTATTTTGATAGCAGACTACAATATCTTTTCAAATTTGTACATCATTCCTCAAGATTTTGCATCCATACCCTTAGGAGACACCATATTTAATAGCTTACATGGCCTATAATATTTGGTATCCCCAGTGTTTCACGTGTTGGAAGTTATCAGGATTACATTTGACTTCGCCTTTTGTTGGATGGGGGAGCACAGTGTACTGATACCAAGGAACACCCTTCCTTTTACTTTCCAACACCATTTACTATGGGGATACCAAATATTATGGCTCAAGCATTGTGTAATCTCTTGTATCCCCGATGTTTCATGGGTTACCCTTCAGCCATTGAATAGTTGAAATTGCCTTTTGTTTGATAGCAGACTACAGTATCTCTCCACATTTTGTACTTAATTCCACAAGATTTTGCATCCGATACCCGTAGAGGATACCAAATATAATAGCCTATACGGCTTATAATATTTGGTATCCCCTGTGTTTCTCGGGTTAGAAGTTAAAAGGATTCAATTTGACATCCCATTATGTTGGATGGAGAAGCACAGTATTTGTATACCAAATAGCAGCCTTCCTTTTGCTTTCCAACATCATTTGTCATGGGGATACCAAATATTATGGCTCACGCATTGCTATAAAATCTTGTATCCCCTATGTTTCATGGGTTACCCTTTAGTTATTGTTTAACAGAAATTGCCTTTTGTTGGAAAGCTGACTACAGTATCCTTTCACTTTTTTTGTACATCATTCCACACGATTTTGCATCCGTAGCCTTAGGGGATACTAACTAAAATAGCCTATATGGCCTATAATATTTAGTATCCCCAGTGTTTCTCGGGTTATAAGTTATCAGGATTCAAATTGACATCGCATTATGTTGGATGGAGGAGCACAGTATTGGTATACCAAATATAACCCTTCCTTTTGCTTTCCCACATAATTACCATCCCTGATACCAAATATTATGGCTCACTCATTGCTGTAATATCTTGTATCCCCTGTTTCATGGGTTACCCTTTAGTTATTGACTAGCTGAATCTGTCTTTTGTTTGATAGCAGACTACAGTATCTTTTCACATTTTTGTACATCATTCCACAAGATTTTGCATCCATACCCTTAGGGGATACCAACTGTAATAGCCTATATGACCTATAATATTTGGTATCCCCAGCGTTTTTCGGGTTAGAAGTAACCAGGATTAAATGTGACCTCGCCCTATGTTGGATGGAGGAGCACAGTATTTCCATACTAAACAGCACCCTTCCTTTTGCTTTCCAACATAATTTCTATGGGGATACCAAAAATTATGGCTCACCCATTGCTGTAATATATTGTATCCCCTAGGTTTCATGGGTTACCCTTTAGCCATTGACCAAGTGAATTAGCCTTTTACTTGATAGCAGACTACAGTATCTTTTCACATTTTTGTATATCATTCCACAAGATTTTGGATCCGTAGCCTTAGGGTATACCAACTATAATAGCCTATACGGCCTATAATATTTAGTATCCCCAGTGTTTTTTAGGTGAGAAGTTACCAAAAGGATTCAATTTGACTTTGCCTTATGTTGGAAGCAGGAGGAAGGTATTTCTATACCAAATAGACCCCTTCCTTTTGCTTTCCAACACCATTTACTATGGGGATACCAAATATTATGGCTCAAGCATTGCTGTAACATCTCGTATCCCCGATGTTTCATGGGTTATCCTTGAGCCATTGAATAGTTGAAATTACCTTTTGTTTGATAGCAGACTACATTATCTTTTCACATTTTGTACATATTTCCACAAGATTTTGCATCCGGTACCCTTAGGGGATACCAAATATATTAGCCTATACGGCTTACAATATTTGGTATCCCCTGTGTTTCTCGGGTAAGAAGTTACCAGGATTGAATTTGACATCGCATTATGTCGGATGGAGGAGCACAGTATTTGTATACCAAATAGCACCCTTTGTTTTGCTTTCTAACATCATTTGCCATGGGGATACCAAATATTATGGCTCAAGCATTGCTATAATATCTTGTATCCCCCTATGTTTCATGGGTCCCCCTTTAGTTATTGACTAGCAGAAATTGCCTTTTGTTTGAAAGCAGAATACAGTATCTTTTCACATTTTTGTACATCATTCCACAAGATTTTGCATCTGTAGCCTTGGGGGATACCAACTATAGAAGCCTATACGGCCTATATTATTTAGTATCCCCAGTGTTTCCTGGGTTAGGAGTTACCAGGATTCAATTTGACATCACATCATGTTGGATGGAGGAGCACATTATTGGTATTCCTAATAGAACCCTTCCTTTTGCTTTCCCACATCATTACCATCCCTGATACCAAATATTATGGCTCACGCATTGCTGTAATATCTTGTATCTCCTATGTTTCCTGGGTTACCCTTTAGTTATTGACTAGCTGAAATTGCCTTTTGTTTGATAGCAGACTACAGTATCTTTTCCTATTTTTGTACATCATTCCACAAGATTTTGCATCTGTACCCTTAGGGGATACCACGTATAATAGCCTATACGACCTATAATATTTGGTATCCCCAGCATTTCTCGGGTTAGAAGTTACCAGGATTCAATGTGACCTTGCCTTATGTTGGATGGAGGAGCACAGTATTTCCATACTAAACAGCACCCTTCCTTTTGCTTTCCAACATCATTTTCTATGGGGATACCAAATAATATGGCTCACCCATTGCTGTAATATATTGTATCCTCTATGTTTCATAGGTTACCCTTTAGCCATTGACCAATTGAATTAGCCCTTATTTTGATACCAGACTACAATATCTTTTCAAATTTGTACATCATTCCTCAAGATTTTGCATCCATACCCTTAGGGGATACCAAATTTAATAGCTTATACGCCTATAATATTTGGTATCCCCAGTGTTTCTTGTGTTAGAAGTTATCAGGATTAAATTTGACTTCGCCTTTTGTTGGATGGGGGAGCACAGTGTACTGATACCAAGGAACACCCTTCCTTTTGCTTTACAACACCATTTACTATGGGGATACCAAATATTATGGCTCAAGCATTCTGTAATATCTCGTATCCCCGATGTTTCATGGGTTACCCTTCAGCCATTGAATAGTTGAAATTGCCTTTTGTTTGATAGCAGACTACAGTATCTTTTCACATTTTGTACTTAATTCCACAAGATTTTGCATCCGATACCCATAGGGGGATACCAAGTATAATAGCCTATACGGCTTATAATATTTGGTATCCCCTGTGTTTCTCGGGTTAGAAGTTAAAAGGAGTCAATTTGACATCCCATTATGTTGGATGGAGAAGCACAGTATTTGTATACAAAATAGCAGCCTTCCTTTTGCTTTCCAACATCATTTGCCATGGGGATACCAAATATTATGGCTCACGCATTGCTATCAAATGTTGTATCCCCTATGTTTCATGGGTTACCCTTTAGTTATTGACTAACAGAAATTGCCTTTTGTTGGAAAGCACAGTACAGTATCCTTTCACTTTGTTTGTACATCATTCAACACGATTTTGCATCCGTAGCCTTAGGGGATACCAACTATAATAGCCTATACGGTCTATAATATTTAGTATCCCCAGTGTTTCTCGGGTTAGAAGTTATCAGGATTCAATTTGACATCGCATTATGTTAGATGGAGGAGCACAGTATTGGTATACAAAATAGAACCCTTCCTTTTGTTTTCCCAGATAATTACCATCCCTAATACCAAATATTATGGCTCACTCATTGCTGTAATATCTTGTATCCCCTATGTTTCATGGGTTACCCTTTAGTTATTGACTAGCTGAAACTGCCTTTTGTTTGATAGCAGACTACAGTATCTTTTCACATTTTTGTACATCATTCCACAAGATTTTGCATCCATACCCTTAGGGGATACCAACCTTAATAGCCTATATGACCTATAATATTTGGTATCCCCAGCGTTTCTCGGGTTAGAAGTTACCAGGATTAAATGTGACCTCGCCTTATGTTGGATGGAGGAGCACAGTATTTCCATACTAAACAGCACCCTTCCTTTTGCTTTCCAACATAATTTCTATGGGGATACCAAAAATTATGGCTCACCCATTGCTGTAATATATTGTATCCCCTATGTTTCATGGGTTACCCTTTAGCCATTGACCAAGTGAATTAACCTTTTACTTGATAGCAGACTACAGTATTTTTTCACATTCTTGTACATCATTCCACAAGATTTTGGATCGTAGCCTTAGGGCATACCAACTATAATTGCCTATACGGCCTATAATATTTAGTATCCCCAGAGTTTCTCAGGTGAGAAGTTATCAGGAGGATTCAATTTGACTTTGCCTTATTTTGGAAGCAGGAGGAAGGTATTTCTATACCAAATAGACCCCTTCCTTTTGCTTTCCAACATCATTTACAATGGGTATATCAAATATTATGACTCACGCTTTGCTGTAATATCTCATATCCCCGATGTTTCGTGGGTTACCCTTGAGCCTTTGAATAGTTGAAATTGCCTTTTGTTTGATAGCAGACTACAGTATCTTTTCACATTTTGCACATCATTCCACAAGATTTTGCATCCGGTACCCTTAGAGGACACCAAATATAATAGCATATAGAGCCTATATTATTTGGTATCGCCAGATTTTCTCGAGTTAGAAGTTACATTAAAATTTGTTCTCTCAACATTGGTGGGCTAAATGATTGGAGAAAGCTCCAAAGATTGTGCCACTTTGTCAGATATAATAATCTGGATATTCTGTGTCTGCAAGGGACCCATCTCCCGTGGGCTAGGAGAAATCTATTAAACATAAGGGGTTATGAGCTATTGGCCTGCTCCTCGCAAACATCAATGGTCAGGGGAGTGGCTATTCTCGCCAAACAAAACCTAGGTGGAGGTAAGAGAGTGAAGGCCGATAGCTCAGGGAGGTGGGTAATAGTCGAGCTGACCCTCGGATATACGCTGTGCACAGTGTATGGGTCCAATTTTGATGATCCAGAGATGTTTGATATTTTAGAGGGGGAACTGGCAGATTGGCCAACACCGATTATAATGTGTGGTGACCTGAATATCTCAGTTGATTGGAAGAGGTCAGGCAATTACACAGGGTCCAAACCAAAAGTGTTTCGGGCCTTGCTCTCACTTATGAGTTCACATGGGCTTAAGGACCTATGGAATGTGAAGGAACCCACTGACCCAGGCTTCACCTATTTCTCGTTCCCACATCAGAAATACTCCAAGTTGGACTATTTCTTACTCTCCCTAGATAAACTTTGCAAAGCTAATATTACGAAGTTACCCAAATCAATTTCTGATCATAACCCTCTGATATTGACATGTGAGGTGGAAAAAATTGACGGGGGACAAACTAATTGGTCATTTGAGAGAAAGCTTCTCTCAGATGACAGGTTTGTGGGACATCTCAGACAATGGGCTAGGGAGTTTTATGAAATAAACCGCTATAGCGCCTCTCGCAATATAGTTTGGGAAACGTTTAAGGCTTCTCTGCGGGGCGAGACAATAAGCTGCTCAGCGAGACTGAGGAAGGAGGATAAGAGGAAGGTGGAGACTCTAATTGGGGAGTTAGGATCAGCAGAGGAACAACATATCAATGAGATAAGACAGGGGGCCGATGGTCAGGCATCCCAGAACAGAATGGCTTCCATAAAAGCTGAACTCCAGGGGACAGTGATACAGAGGGAGACTAGAGAGTATCAATCAACTAGAGCAAAACTCTATGAGACGGGAGAACAGGCAGGAAGGGCATTAGCACTTCAGATTAGGCAGGAGAGATCTAAAAACACGATCTCCAGCATTCAAGAAGATGGCATCGAATATACAGAGCCAAAGGAGATACTGAGAGTCTTTCAGACTTTCTATCAAAAATTATTCGATGAAGAGGGTGGTAGGTCTGCACCAAACTCAGTACATGTAGACATTGGCCCAGCATTAGAGGAACATAGTAGGGAGGCATTAGAACATGATCTGACCCTGATAGAGATAAAGGAGGCATTGCGAGAACTAGCAGCCGGAAAGGCCGCGGGTCCTGATGGGATTCCCCTCGAAGTATATAAATGCTTAGAGGAGGAAATTGCCCCAATTATTCTGGACTTATTCAACGGTATAGTATGCACTGGCCTAGTCCCTGAATCCTGGAAGGAGACTAATATAGTTATATTCTATAAAAAAGGGAAACCTAAAACTAATCCCGGATCATATCGTCCGATTTCCCTTATTAACGCGGATACCAAACTATACTCAAAGGTCTGGGCTAGGAGATTGGGGGGGATCATAGGCCGTCTTGTTTCCCCGTGGCAGCATGGGTTTGTGCCAGGTCGAGGCACAACGGACCATACTAGACGAGCTGTTGCACTATTCGATGCCCATGCTGCCTCGGGTAGAGATATGGCCATGATCCTCCTCGATGCTGAGAAAGCATTTGACCGCGTGGCCTGGGAATGTTTGTGGGATACTCTCGCTGGAAAAGGATTCGGGAATAAGTGTATGAGGACCATCAGGGCGATGTATAATGATCCGGTTGCGAGGGTTATGGTCATGGGTCAAAGATCGGATGAAATAATAATCAGAAGAGGAACTCGGCAAGGATGCCCTTGCTCCCCGATCTTGTTTTCATTATACATTGATCCCCTGATACAGAAAATTCTGGCCTCGGAGCAGATCACCCCAGTAATACTAAACGGACATACCACCAAACTTCTAGCATATGCCGATGATCTGGCAATTACAACATCGGATCCCCAACATGCTTTAGTCGAGCTATGTCAATTGGCTAAGGATTTTGGTAGACGCTCAGGCTATCGCCTGAACGAGGAAAAAACTCAGATCATTTATACAAGTAATATTACTAAGTTGGATCAAAAGTATGTTGAGTCAGCTGTGTATCTGGGTGTTAGGGTAAATGCAGATGTAAGTAAGATCATCGCATAAAATTATCTACCTCTGATAGATTCAATTGAAAAGGAGCTTAAAAGGATTGATGTTTTACATTCATCATTGATCGGTAGGGTAAACGTTCTGAAAATGTCTATGTTTCCCAAGATTCTCTACCTGTTCCGTTCCATCCCTCTATTACTGGAAGAGGAGATGATTAGGAAAATAGAAGCAGTATTTATTCGTTTTATATGGCAGTACGGGAAAATTAGAAGGTCGATTGCCATTATGTCCTTACCATTTGAAAGGGGTGGCCTGGCGATGCCAAATCTTAGGCTGTACCATTGGACATGTCTCCTGGTTCAAATGAATATTCTGTTTCAATACGACCCGGGGGGGTTAGAACCCCAGCCAGGTAACCATATCATCCCCTCCATTTTTGAACTTTTAATAGGGAAGAAAGCTGCGGGGTTATTAATGCGTGAAGTCGACCGCAGATACTATAAGAGAGCTAAAAGTAAGATCTTGATGCGGGTATGGGGGACCTGGAACTCTGTAAGGAAATTCTTGAGTATACCAAGGATCAATCCTAAAATTGACCTTTGGGATTCCAACATCTTTGCCCATTTAGGCCAAAACAGAAGCAGTCGTCTTTGGAGGGAGCTAGGTGTCCGGTGTCCGGGAGATGTTATGGGAGAAAATGGGATCCTCGATTTCACCAGATTGCAGCAAAAATGTGGTATCCCAGCAAGCCAGTGGCTGCTATTTGGGCAAATTGCTCAAACACTTAGCGCAATCAGGCCTAGGATTTCTCTCCAAGCAAACAGTTTAATAGTTGACTATCTGAGAAAGGGGGGGTAGTAAAATCAAAATAGGATATAACTGCCTCCAACAAGAACTGGCTGATGATTTGGAAAAAACAGAGACTAATTTGGCTCAAAAAATTGGTGACACAGATGTCGATCTAGATTTAGCTCTAGTTTTGAATAAAAAGATATTCCGATCCACAAATCTGAGAGCCCAGCATTATAAGACTCTTTTTAACCTATATTTCACTCCCTCCAAACTGTTTGCTTGGGGCGTAAGAGAAAAAGATTGCTGCCCTAGGTGCAATACGAGCCCAGCAGATCTACTCCACATGTTTTATAATTGCCCGAGTCTGACCCCGATAATTAGGGAGATACAGTCTTTTTTGGAGGGGCTGCTAGAACAAAACATCGTTCTATCCCCTACTGTGGTTTTAGTAGGAACTGACGGTAAACTGAGGGCGGAAGGTAGGGCTGAGGCACTTGTTTTTATATCTGTAGCTGTATTTCGTATATTAATCTCTGCTGGATGGAAAGACACTACAGCACCGACATTCCAAGAGTGGATAACTAGGCTCCTAGGAAATTCATAACATAGAGGAATGTCTATATGACAGTAAGGGGAAGAAAACACGTGAAATGGGTAAAAATATATGGGCCCCTGTTAAGAAATGGAGAGAATCTAGACGTTAAAAATATAAGTATAATCTATAGTACGTTGGGATTCCCCCACGCCCGCTTTCCTTTATCTACTTATTTATTTCCCTATTTATTGCCCGATCAAATTGCTATTTTGTATTCTATATTCATTGCTGATAATGTATGTATTCTGACTGTGTAATGTTATTATAAATTTGTTGATCACTGTTGCAAACCTCAATGTACCGAAACATCTCACAATAAAAAAAAAAAGAAAAAAAAAAGAAGTTACAAGGATTCAATTTGACATCGACTTATGTTAGATGGAGGAGCACAGTATTTCTATACCAAATAGCACCCTTGCTTTTGCTTTCCAACATCATTTACTAAAGGGATACCAAATATTATGGCTCATGCATTGACATAATATCTCGTATACCCTATGTTTCGTGGGTTACCCTTAAGCCATTGACCAATTGAATTAGCCTTTTTTTTATAGCAGACTACAGTATCTTTTCACATTTTGTACATCATTCCACAAGATTTTGCATCCGTACCCTTAGGGGATACCAAATTTAATAGCATATACGGCCTATAATATGTGGTATCCCCAGTGTTTCTCGGGTTAGAAGTTGCCAGGATTCAATTTGACATTGCCTTATGTTGGATGGAGGAGCGCAGAATTTCTATACCAAATAGCACCCATCCTTTTGCTTTCCAACATCATACACTATGGGGATACCAAATATTATGGCTCACGCATTTCTGTAATATCTCTTATCCACTATGTTTCCTGGGTTACCCTTGAGCCATTGAAAAGTTGAAATTAGCGTTTGTTTGATAGCACACTACAGTATCTTTTTACATTGTTTACATCATTCCACAAGATTTTGCATCCGTACCCTTAGGGGATACCACTAAAATAGCCTATATGGCCTATGATATTTGGTATCCCCAGTGTTTCTTGGTTTAGAAGTCAACATTATTCAATTTCAGTTCGCCTTATGTTGGATGCGGGAGCACAGTATTTCTATAGAAATAGCACACTTCTTTCTGCTTTCCAACATCATTTACTAATGGGATGCCAAATATTATGACTCACACATTGCCATAATATCTCGTATCCCCTGTGTTTCATGGGTTACCTTTTGAGCCATTGAATAGTTGAAATTCTCTTTTGTTTGATAGCAGACTACAGTATGTTTTCCCATTTTGTACATCATTCAACAAGGTTTTGCATTCATACCCTTATGATGATACCAACTATAATAACCTATATGGCCTATAATATTCGGTATCCCCAGTGTTTCTCGGGTTAGAAGTTACCAGATTATTCCAAATATTATGGCTTACACATTGCCATAATATCTCGTATCCCCTATGTTTCATGTGTTACCCTTAAGCCATTGACCAATTGAATTTGCCTTTTATTTGAATGCAGACTACAGTATCTTTTTAAATGTTGTACATCATCCACAATATTTTGCATCCGTACCGTTAGTGAATACCAAATTTACTAGCCTATGCAGCCTATAATATTTGGTATCCCCAGTGTTTCTCGGGTTGGAAGTTACCAGGATTCAATTTGACTTCACCTTATGTTTGATGTGGGAGCACAGTATTCCTATACCAAAGAGCACCCTTCCTTTTTTTCCAGCAATGTTTACTATGGGCATACCAAATGTTATGTCTCACGTATTGCTGTGGTATCTCGTATCCCCTCCGTTTCATGGGTTACCCTTTAGCCATTGGCCACTTGAAGTTGTGTTTTACTTGATAGCAGACTACACTAACTTTTCACTTTTTTTACACCATCTTCAAGATTTTGCCTCTGGTTCCTTTAGGGGATACAATATATAATGGCCTATACCTGCTATAATATCAGGTATCCCGTGTGTTTCTGGGGTTAGAACTTACCAGAATTCAATTTGACATGGTCCTATATTGGATGGATGAGCACAGGATTTCTATGGCAAATATCAACCTTCCGTTTGCTTTTCATAATCGTTTACAATGGGCATACCAAATATTATGGCTCACGCATTGCTGTAATATCTTGTATTCCCTATTTTTCATCAGTTACCCTTTAGCCAGTGACGACTTGAAGTTGCCTTTTGTTTGATAGAAGACTACAGTAACTTTTCAAATTTTTTACATCATTCAATGAGATTTGACAACCTGTTCGTTTAAGGGATACCAAATATAATGGTCTATACAACGGCTATTATATCTGGTATCCCCGTGTTTCTTGATCTAGAACTTACCTGGACTCAATTAGATATGTTCTTACGTTGGATGGGTGAGCGCAGTATATCTATGCCAAATAGCACCCTTCCTTTTTTTTTCCAACATCGTTTAGAATGGGGATACCAAATATTATGACTCATGCATTGCTGCAATATCTAGTATCACCTATGTTTTATGGGTTACACTTTAGCCATTGACCACTTAAAGTTGTCTTTTGTTTGATAGCAGACTACAGTATCTTTTCACATTTTGTACATCATTCCACAAGATTGTGTGTTTGGTTCCCTTAGGTCATATCATATATTACGGCCTATACCGGCTATTATGTTTGGTATCCCCTGTGTTTCTTGGGTTAGAACTTACCAGTATTCAAATTGATATGTTCTTTTGTTGGATGGGTGAGCACAGTATTTCTATGTCAAATAGCACCCTCCCTTTTGCTTTCCAACATCGTTTACTATGGGGATACTAAATATTATGGCTCACGCATTGCTGTAATATCTTGTATCCCCTATGTTTCATGGGTTACCCTTTACCCATTGACCACTTGCAGTCGCCTTTTATTTGATAGAAGACTACAGTAACTTTTCAAAAATTTACATTATTCCACAAGATTGTATGTCCGGTTCCCTTAGCGTATACAATATATACTGGCCTATACTGGCTATAATATCCGGTATCCCCTGTGTTTCTGGGGTTAGAACTTACCAGTATTCAAATTGACATGGTCTTATCTTGGATGGGTTAGCACAGTACTTCTATGCCAAATAGCGGCCTTCCTTTTGCTTTACAACATCTTTTACTATAGGGATACCAAATATTATGGCTCACGCATTGCTGTAATATATTGTATCCCCTATGTTTCATCAGTTACCCTTTAGCCAGTGACGTCTTGAAGTTGCCTTTTGTTTGATAGAAGACTACAGTAACTTTTCAAAGTTTTACATCATTCTATGAGATTTTACAACCGGTTCTTTTAAGGGATACCAAATATAATGGCCTATAATGGCTATAATATCTGGTGTCCCCGGTGTTTCTTGGTCTAGAACTTACTAGGATTCAATTACATATGTTCTTACGTTGGATGGCTGAGCACAGTATATCTATGCCAAATAGTACCCTTCTTTTTGCTTTCCAACATCGTTTAGCATGGAGATATCAAATATTATGACTCATGCATTGCTGTAATATCTAGTATCATCTATGTTTTATGGGTTACACTTTAGCCATTTACCACTTAAAGTTGTCTTTTATTTGATAGCAAACTACAGTATCTTTTCACATTTTGTACATCATTCCACAACATTGTGCGCTTGGTTCCCTTAGGTGGCATCATATATTATGGCCTATATCGGCTATTATGTTTGGTATCCCCCGTGTTTCTTGGGTTAGAACTTACCAGTATTCAAATTGATATGGTCTTATGTTGGATGGGTAAGCACTGTATATCTATGCGGTTTATAACCTTTCCTTTTTTTTTCCAACATCGTTTACTATGGGGATACCAAATATTATGGCTCACACATTGCTGTAATATCTCGTATCCCCTACGTTTCATGGGTTTCCCCTTTAGCCATTGGCCACTTGAAGTTGTCTTTTATTTGATACCATACTACAGTATCTTTTCACATTTTTTACATCATTCCACAAGATTGTACGACCGGTTGCCTCAGGGGATACCATATACAATGGCCCATACCGCCTACAATATTTGGTATCCCTTGTGTTTCTCGGGTCAGAACTTACCTGGATTCAATTTGACATAGTCTTATGTTGCATTGGTCAGCTCAGTACTTCTGTGCCAAATAGTGGCCTTCCTTTTGCTTTCCAACATCGTTTACTATTGGGATACCTAATATTATGACTCTCGCATTGCTGTAATATCTCTTATCCACCAAATGTCATGGGTTACCCTTTAGCCATTGGCCTCTTGAAGTTGTCTTTAATTTGATAGCAAACTACACTACTTTTCCAATTATTACATCATTCCACAAGATTGTACGTCCGGTTCCCTTAGGGGATACCATATATGATGGCCTATACCGCCTATAATATTTGGTGTTCTGTTTGTTATTTGGATTAGCACTCACCAGGATTCAATTTGTCATGGTCTTATGTTGGAAGGGTCAGCAAAGTATTCCCATGGCAAACAATCCACTTCGTTTTGCTTTCCAACATCGCTTATAATGGGGATACCATATATTATGGCTCGCGGATTGCTGTAATATCTCGTATCCCCTACGTTTCATGGGTTACCCTTTAGCCATTGACCACTTGAAGTTGCCTTTTACATGATGCTAGACTACAGTAACCTTTCACATTTTTTCATCATTCCAGAAGATTGTACGTTAGTTTCCCATAGGGGATACCATATATAATGGCCTAGACCGGCTATAATATTTGGTATCCCCTGTGTTTCTTGGGGTAGAACTTACAGGTATTTAATTTAACATAGTCTTACGTTGGATGGATGAGCACAGTATTCCCATGGCAAATAGTACGCTTGCTTTTGCTTTCCAACATCGCTTACAATGGGAATACCAAATATTATGGCTCACGCATTGCTGTAATATCTCGTATCATCTACGTTTCATGGGTTACCCTGTAGCCATTAACCACTTGAAGTTGCGTTTGACTTGATAGCAGACTACAGTAACTTTTCACAATATTTACATCATTACTCAAGATTTGACATCTAGTTCCCATTGGGGATACCATATATAATGGCCTTTGCGGGCTATACCGGCTATTAATGGCCTGCTGCAGCGGTAAAGGCCCGAGCCGAAGGCGAGGGACTTTAACAAAGCAGTGGGACTTTAATATAGCCCTATAGCCCACCGTCGAGGGCTATATCGGCTACTAAAGGCCCTCTCCAGCATTAAAGACCAGAGCCAAAGGTAAGTGCCTTTAACAAGGGAGAGGGACTTTAACAGTCGGTATAGCCCAGCTACGAAGGGCTATAAGGCTATTAGAACATTCTGCCACTAGAGGGCAGAATTTTCTAACAAAAAAGAACAAAGCCTTATGGGAGCATGAGGGGATTGGAATCCCCTCAGGCTCCTTGAAGCCTTTGGATACAGCCGGAGCTGTGAACAGAGAAACATTGGAATGTTGGAGCTCCAGGCTTATACCAGCCATTATCAGCCCGGAGCACTCCATTGTTTTCAATGGAGCTCCCAACATTCCAATGTTCTAATAGCCGGTATAGCCCTGCTACAAAGGGCTAAAAGGCTATTAGAACATTCGGCCACTCGAGGGCAGAATGTTCTAACAGATAAAACAAAGCCTTCAGGGAGCGCGAGGGGATTGAAATCTCCTCAGGCTTCCTGAAGCCTTTGTTCACAGCCACAGCTGTAAACAAAGAAACATTGGAATGTTGGAGCTCCGGGCTTATACCAGGCATTACAAGCCCGGAGCACTCCATTGTTTTCATGGAGCTCCCAACATTCCAGGCTTCCAATATCTGGTATCCCCTGTGTTGCTTGGGTTAGAACTTATCAGTATTCAATTTGACATGGTCTTATGTTGTATGGATGAGCGCAGTATTTCTATGGCAAATAGCACCCTTCCTTTTGCTTTCCAACATTTTTTACAAAGGTTTGCCAAATAATATGGCTCACACATTTCTGCAATATATTGTATCCCCTACTTTACATGGGTTACCCATTATCCGTTGACCACTTGAAGTTGCCTTTTATTTGATAGCAGACTACAGTAACTTTTCACGAGAGAAGAGAAGCTGAAGGAAGGAAACCTGTCCCTGACCAGAGGGACTGGCCTGCAGTGGTGCCTTGCTGAGAACGGAGAGGAAAAGACCAGAGAGGACTTTGAAGACTTGTGCCTGAAACGATCTCCAAGGGCTTGATCTCGAGCTTGCCCCCTGTACTGAACCCCAGGACCAGTGGGTTCAATTCTGCCTGTGCCCGTCTGCTGTTGGGCCCTTAAGTTCTCTCCCCTCACCGGAGTTGTGACTCGGGTGCCTTCGCCCCTCCTAAGGTCGTGACAGTTCATAGCCTGGTCGCCCCGCCGCAGAGAGCCCCTCTCAAGCTTGAGTCGCTCTCCGCATCCAGTGCCGGGCCGCCCGCTCTCCTGTCACCTCGCCTGCTACGGAGCGCGTTATGCGCCTCTCATCTTCTCCCGACGGGATCTGCACGGAGCGCATCTGATAGCCCCAGACGGTCCGTACGTCGATACGTACCCGACTGTCTCGCTTTGCCCTCCTGCATACCAAGGCCCGTGCCGCACCTCAAGAAGGCCTTCCGTACGTTTGTCCCGGAGGCCTGGTGCTGCACCTGTCTGCCCAAGAACGCGACGCCCCATACAGATCCACCGGTACGATCCTGCATACTAAGAAGTAGTATGCCACGCAGGCCTGAATGGCACCTCGCCTCGTGAGCTGCTCCAGACCCCGGATCGCCGCAACCCTCCACACCATCCCGCTCAACCGCCTCGCACCTTTTTGAGGAAGTAGTTGAGGGCTCCGAGGTCTAGGATAGGACGTAGGTCTCCGTCCTTCTTTGGGACCGGAAAATAGCAGGAATAACAACTACAGCCTACTTCTGGCCTGGTAACCCTCTCTATAGCTAACTTGGCCTAGAGAGGTTTTTTTTGTTTCATAATTGTTTAATTTGCATCACAAGGGTAATTAATACAAGACAATAAGACCATGGCACATTAGTACAAAAACATCGAAAGAACTGAGCACATCATTGCGTACAGGGTTATACACTGTAGAGTAGGGGGTATAAGTGGAGTTGTGGAGGGAGAAAGAAGGATAGAGGAGGAGCGGGGGAGTAGGGTGAAAGTGGGGGAAGGTCAGGAGATCCGGTGGGGTAGAAAGTAAGTCAATTTGTGCACACAATAGAATCTCAATGGTTATATTAGTGTGGTAACGACAATAACAATACAGAGGCTCATGATGGTCAGTAGGTTATAGGTATCTGGTGTGGAGACTACATGTTGCAGGAGCATTTACCAGCATGTAGTATGCAATAGAGTTTGTTTTACGAGTTTAATTGGTGCATGTACAACATAGAAAATAGGGAAAATGAGGAGAGGGATCCTCGTGTTGGGAGGGGTCAATGATCTTTATGGAACAGGTACTGGAGGCAGGTAGTAGTGAGGGTGATAAGTGGACGAGGTCAGGCAGCCCCTGGTCTTATTCAGGAGTAGGGGGAGGAATAATGATTGGCTGGTATTTTTGGTAGGAAAGAGAAGAGGGTGGGCACATATTGTTGTGCAGGAGTGGGGATGCAGGGGATAGGCTGTGTCTGAGTCTCAGGGTAGAAGGGGTGTTGGTACAAAACCAAGAGGGGGTAGGGTAGTCCGCAGTCCCTCATGTAATGGTGCATGCCAGCATGCTGGGATGGGATAGTGGTAATCAGCTCTAGATGGGAGGGGAACAAGTTGTGAAGGGTATGCCTGCCTACGTGCCCAGATGGTAGCTGAGAGCATAGCAAGAAGTCTGGGTATAGAGGGGCGATGGAATGTGGAGGGGGAAATGAAGTGTGGAAAACAGAAGTGATAGCCAGAGGAAAGGAAGAGAAGGAGGATGGCGAGGGGAGAGACATTGTAGAGGACATAGGGAAGTGAGTTACTATAGGACAAGGTGGCATTTATGGTGGGGAAATGGGCGCTTTTTCTAGCTATGGTTATCGAACTGACTGATGGAGTTGGGCTGGGTGGGGCTGCAGACTCTTATTTCCGTGGCCTCTCTGAGAATGGGGGCCCAGGTCTGTGTATATACCTCTGACTGGTCTTGAGGCCGTATATAACACATTCCCATTAAGCCGTTTGGATCATCGCCGCCATCCATTCCTCTTGGGAGGGAGGGTCAGGTGATCTCCATTTCCTTAAGATGCAGAGTTTAGCAGTGGACAGTGCTGCATGAAGAAGGTGACGTTGCGGTCGTGTGACATTCAGGGTGGTGCTGGTGTCATGCTTGAGGATAACTGTGGGTTAGAGAGGTAGGCAGAGAGGTATCACTGCTCCCAGTGGGGTCCCTATAAAGGACTAAAAGGATTGGACAGAAGGACACTCGCATAGTATTTGGGTAGATCACTTTGCACACCTGGGAACCTCCAGCATTTGGAATGTGGTAGCAACGGCCCTGTTCAGTTTCACACTGGTCCAGTACCAGTCGTGTAGAGTTTTAAAGAGACAACATTTTAATCTGTCTCCTTGAGTTCCCTTGTCTAGGTCTTCTACTATATCTGTCAATCTTCCACCGCAACTGTGTGTTGTAGCTGTGCCTGCCATTTGGCGTGGAGACTGTGTTGGAGGGGGTGCGAGAACAAGTGATTGATTAAGATACCATAGAGTCCTGACATGACACGTTTGTGTCTGCCCCAGATTGACAGATATTCCACCACCATGGAGGACGGCAGGGCCCAAGGTCGGTGGCCAAGGCATCTTTATAGACAGTATTGCAACTGCAGGTATCTCCAGGCCTGCTGTGGGGGTAACCCAAATTCCTCTAGTGCGAAGGGTTTTAGATCACCGTTGAGGATCAACTGATCGAGGGAATGTATGTTCAGGGCTTTCCATACAGGCCAATCGAGTGTCTTTTTGTCAATTCTAATGCTATCATTACCCCAGATCAGTGCCTTGGCGTGTAGATGGTGGCTGGTGCCTAAGAGGCGGTGTGAGCGGTGTCATGCCTTGTGTGTGGCCTGTAATACATGTATGAGGGTCCCAGAGAAACAGCGTATCATAAAAGTACGCAATTAATTAGTCAAAACATTTCTAAATACAGAATTTTATCATGTTTAATAAAGCCAACACTGTCATTCAATCACAATGTGCTATTCAATCAATTCAAAATTTTTTGACATAAAAACATTGGAGCCCCAAGCACAGGGAGTGGAGGAAGTGTAAGGTGTGAAATGAAAGAAAAGTAAGGTGATTCAAAAGAAGGAACTAAATTCCATTTTCAGTACAAAACATCCATTGTTAATTAAGAAGGGCTATACATTATTCAAGCCAATATTGCAGTTGAAATAATACACAAATCATTCTACGGTCACAATCATAAATATTTTGATCATGGATAGTGCCGAATGACGAAACAAGTAGAGCCGTCGACGTTTTGACCCCTACATGGGAGGTTTACTTGAGCCCTTAAACGGGGTCTTCATCAGGACAGGAAGTGTAGTAGTGGGGCAAGGTAATTCATGGTTATTCGGGCCAGCCGGCTCCGAGTGTCAGGAATCTGAAGGACCACCTACCGTGTGGTCAGGATAAAATAGATCTTTCACTTTGGGACTGGCGTCAGTCCATCCATGTAAAAGAACGCTGGGGTAGATCGGGATATCTTCTCCTAGACTGCCGATTAATCAGGCGGTCGCCGTGGATTTCAATAGTCCAGTATAGTGGCCCTTGGCGGTAAAAGCTCATCACCGTTCTCAAAATCTTGAAAAGGGTAGCCGCAGCCGCGGTCTCTCATTACACAGGTACTCGCTTCTTCGTATACGCCTATCCTGACCACACGGTAGGTGGTCCTTCAGATTCCTGACACTCGGAGCCGGCTGGCCTGAATAACGTGAATTACCTTGCCCCACTACTACACTTCCTGTCCTGATGAAGACCCCATTTAAGGGCTCAAGTAAACCTCCCATGTAGGGGTCGAAACGTCGACGGCTCTACTTGTTTCGTCATCCGGCACTATCTATGATCAAAATATTTATGATTGTGACCGTAGAATGATTTGTGTATTATTTCAACTGCAATATTGGCTTGAATAATGTATAGCCCTTCTTAATTAACAATGGATGTTTTGTACTGAAAATGGAATTTAGTTCCTTCTTTTGAATCACCTTACTTTTCTTTCATTTCACACCTTACACTTCCTCCACTCCCTGTGCTTGGGGCTCCAATGTTTTTAGGTCGAAAAAATTTGATTTGATTGAATAGCACATTGTGATTGAATGACAGTGTTGGCTTTATTAAACATGATAAAATTCTGTATTTAAAAATGTTTTGACTAATTAATTGCGTACTTTTATGATACACTGTTTCTCTGGGACCCTCATACATGTATTACTTAGCACCCAGGTCCCAGTGACTTTTTGGGTAAAAAAAAACCCTTTTGGTAACATTGTGTGTGGCCTGTAGCACTAGGTGTGGAACTGGTTCGTGCATGATGGTATCCCCGTATAAGAGGCCCAATCCTTTGCCATGATTGAGGAGTAATCTTTCCGTTGTCACCCACTGGAGGGATCTTGTGTTGCCAGGTGGAGGTAGGCGAGTTTAGAAAGATGTAGGGCCAAATTGTAGTGCTCTACTGATGGAAGTCCCAGGCTACCACAAGAACAGCGGTCCATGAGCTTAGGTGCAGCCAGACAGGGCCATGTAGTACCACAGAAAAAGGCCCGTATTCTTGCATAGATAGTGTGTAAAGTTGACATGGGTCACCATGGGCAGCATAACTCGGACATAAGTAAAGCATGGAAGCGTGACCATGCACACAGCCTGTACCCTGCGCCACATGGAGAATCCTGGAAGGGACCATTTATCAAAGTCTATTTTTATTTGTACAATTAGGGGTGTTAGTTTATCTAAGACCATTCCCTCCAGGCCTCTGGGCTATGTAAGCCGAGAAGACTTCCACCGGAAAGGGTATCTCTGTATTGCGGCTTTCATGGTTCCTGAGGAGAATGGGGGGCCTTGGTTTTATCCCAGTTTCTCTATGAGGTCCAATAGTATAGGGAGGGAGCGTGGTAGGTCTCTGAGGGTGAGTAGTATGTCATCTGCGTACAGATATATTTTAGAGAGGCCAGCCGCTTTGGGGATACCAGTTACTCTTGACAAGTGATGTATGACAGAGGCCAGGGGTTCCATGGCCAGAAAAAACAGTATGGGAGAGAGTTGGCATCCCTGTAGTGTGCCTCTCTGCATCCTTAAAGTAACCAACAGAAAACTTCCGCAGTTGACTTGGGCCTCGGGCAGTCGTAGATCTTGGAGATGAATTTGTCACCGAGCTCGAAGCGTTTCATAGTGGCAAAAAGGTCATTCCAATCTATGCAGCTGAACGCCTTTTCCGCGTCAAGGGCGAGGACTACTGCATCTTCCGTCAGATCTTTTGCTGTCCATAGCGTATGAGCAAGTGTGCAGAGATGGTTTCTAGAAGATCGCCCTGGAATAAAACCAACCTGCTCATAAAGGATGAGAGAAGGGATGACTTTCTTTAGACATGCAGCGAGGACACTGATCAATAGTTTAATGTCTCCATTTAGAAGATAAACAGGGAGGTAACTGCCACTAAGGAGAGGATCTCTCCCTGGTTTAGGCAAGACCGCTATAACTGCCCTGTTGGAGATAGGACCCAACAAAGCGGTTCTCTTGGCTACCTGTAGGGCTGCATGTAGGGTATCTAGTGCTTCCTCACTGGTCCACTTGTAATACTCAGCAGGAAGCCATCTTCCCCCGGGGTTTTATGACAGGGCACATTGGCCTGTATTTCTTCCCTGCTGATGTCACCCTTCCAAGAGTTCTCTGCCTTTGTCCGATAGGCGGGGAGGACAATCCCCTCGAGGTAAGTTGAGATCCACTCCACTGGGGCTAGTGCCTCTGATGTGTACAGATGCATGTAAAAGGATGTTAACTCATTGACTATGTCTTGGGGCCTGATAAGAATCTCCCCTTGGATTGTATGGCGGGAATGGCCATTGCTGCTTCCCACTGCCATAGGTGCGCCATCAGCCAGCGGCCAGCCTGTTCTCCCTATACATAGGGGGCACATTAGCAAGAACCTCGTTAAAATTATCGCTGTTTTAGCGGCAGGTAACTGCCACTAAAATGTCGATAATGGGCTTGCTAATATGCGTTATCCTATAGAAGCCCAGGTTAGGTGTCCTGCACATCTAACCTGGGCTTCTATTGGAATTCTATATCCCATATTAGCAAGCCCATTATTGATGCTTTAGCGGTAGCTTCCTGCCGCTAAAACAGCAATAATTTTTACGAGGTTCTTGCTAATATGCCCCATAGTGCCTTCTCTTAAGGTGCTTGAGGGTATATTCAGCTTTGGAAGTGAAGGGAGTATTGGGATAGCAGTACTATTATGGGAAGCAACTGCCACCACAATACCTGTGCAGGGCCTGCACTTTTTACTTGGTATTACCCAGTGCAATGCTGCACAGAAAAAGCTTAGCACATTTCTGGACCTAGCTTTGTTGTTGGCAAAATGGAGAATAGCTATGTCCTGGAAGTCGGTTGCAACTCCCAGCATACACACTTGTCTGTTGGATCTCCACAAGGCGCTGGTAGTGGAACATATGATGCAGGCAATGAAGGCACCCCATTAATCCCATGCAATGGCAAGAATACCTGTCTTTTGTGGAAGGCAGATTAAATGCATCCGGCTCCTCCCAGGGATGAGGCGGTTCTCACTTTGGGCATTTGTAATAACACGCTAACATATTTTCTCAAGCAAGTTGGGCCCCTCCTCAGTCATGACCTAACTGGGCAGGAGCTTAGGCTACCACGTGCATGTGTTGGAGCGATGCATGCAGCATGCCTCCCTTCTCGCTCTTCCCGCTATCTCTAAAATTTGCAAACATAAGCAGTTACCCTAGCTCATACATTGTCTGAGTGGCAAAGTACATGTGCGTTAGAGGAGATCGTACAGTTATGTGTTCATAGCAGTCTGGTTGGTGGGAAAATATAGAAACAGGGGGCCCAATTCACAAAAGTAATCTGAGACAAAATCCTAACTTTGCGACTTTGGGTATTCACAAAAGGCATTTAGGAGTAGTAAAGTTTGGATTTTGTCTTAAGTTTTGGTCTAAAGACAAAATCCTAACTTCTTAAGTCAGGATTTAGTTTTAAGACTAAAACTTAAGACAGACTTAAGACAAAATCCTAACTTTACTTCTCCTAAAGGCCTTTTGTGAAAACTGAAAGTCGTAAAGTTAGGATTTTGTCTCAGATTACTTGTGTGAATCTGGACCCAGGACAGTCTGCTGCTTTATTTGTTGATTACAAAGTGGATAGCATATAATGACATATACAAAATGTTAATTATGTTTCCTGTCACCAGCACTCAATACAGCCTGGTTCCCCACCAAGTGTCAAGTTAAGTAAATGTCACTGTGATGTTTTGTATAATAAAGTAGGCAAAATTGTACTATGCATACCTTGTGAAAAAACCATAACGAATTTTTTTTTTTTTTAAAGTGAAGTGGATATTGAGAGACATGCGTGCCGTCTCTAATGCCAGGTGATTAGGTACTGAAGGTTGAGTGGTATAAGTGCGAGTAAGGGAGGCAATTTGGGCTTCTAATTCTATGCCGTGGAGAGAAGCTTTTTTTTTTAGCTGCTGCATTGCTTCTCATGATCTGCCCAAGGATGGTTGCTATTGCTGCTACCCATAAGGTCCTATGGGAGTCAACCGACTCTGTATTGTCTGCAAGATAAGTAGTTAGACCGATGTTTTTGCAATCGTTACAAGTAGCGATTTGCGGAGGAGAATCGTAACTCTGCATTTCCATGGCTGGCCCCCCTCAGTAGGGGATGAGGTCACCACGCAGCTGTGGACAACTCTATCCACCCATTCTCGATGGAGTTTGCAGACTTCAAACTGTGGAGATGCGTTTCATTTTTAAGGGCGATGTCAGCTTTCTGCTTTTGCAGATAAGAGTGGACTTTTTCCACGAGAGGACGCCTAGCGGCTGTGGGTTAGGAACATTGGTTGGTGCCATTAGTACTCTAGGGTGTTTGAGAGTCATCTGGGCGCCCATGCACATGAGTGTTGCGGGGTGAGTGTGGGATGATCAGAGGACGTTGGCCTGGTGAGGTAGCTTAAAGGATAGGTTATAAACAGGGGTGGGACATACAGACGTTCAGCAGAAGGAGAAGGTGGGAAGAGGGTTAGGGGGCAGGAAACGAAAGCGGGTTTGGGATGGGACGGAATGGTGAGGAAAAAACAAAGAACAACAAAAAGGTAAAGGGGGAAGGGGTTGGAGGATGGAGAGGTAGGGGGGACATCGATGGTAGGCAAGAGTTGCGTGGCCACCTAGGCAGAGGTGCCACCGACAGCTGCTCAAGGATACCAGGTGCTTCAGGGGTTGTCAGGGGGTTCGTCAATGAGAGGGGTTGAGGTGATGGCAGATAACAACCGAGGTTAAAGGAGGGGGTTAGGGATGGGTGGTGGGTAGGTTGTTGCTCTACTTTTGTCTGAGAGCATGGGTCTGTTGACTGTGGGTCTAGGCTTGCGGTTCGATCAGAACAGGCGGGGAAGGATTCAGGTGGCAGCGACAGCCCTGCTGCCTGTGCCAAGGAGGTGCGAGTGATAGGAGGCTTAGAGTGGGGGTTATCTGTTCATGGAGGCAACACAGTGGATGGTTATCCATATCAGAGCCTGTCGTTACGAGGGAGTGAGTGAGGGCAGAGGGAGCCTTAAAGCCTTAATGCCTTAGGGGAGAAGAGTTGGCCTAACGACTAGGATTGTCAACCTCGAATCTGGGGAACTGGGTTCGAGTCTCGGAATGACGCTGAACATCCTGTGATTTTGGGAAAATCACTTGATCTCCCCGTGCCTATCAAAAATGAAGGTGTCCTCATGTAACACAACTGGTTCTATGTGAATCGCTCTGATACCAGATACCTTTGGGTCAAGTTTGCGCTATAAATAACTCCATAAAAAAAAATGCCTGCGATGGACCCATGGTTTCAATAGTGTTGGGGAGGAGTGGGTGTCGCGATCATACCCTGGGTTCCCAGACAAGGTCAAGCGTTTTGGAGGAGAGAGAGGGCACTACCCATGACCCCCAAACCCCAAGGCGCATCCTGAGACAGCATGGAGTGAGGTGGGTTTGTCATTGGGGGCTGAAGAGAAAGGAGTTGGGGAGCAGGGTGCAATGTCCCTGGGATAGATCCTACGGAGTGGGATGCGCAGCATGTGATCTGGCCCTGAGCCATTCCCTAAGGCCCTGCACTGCACGAGCTACCCCTCAATAAACAATATACAGCATAAAGCGTGGGGAACTAGCTCAGGGAGTGGAGGGGTAGGGTACTCGGATTCTTGTGAACTGCAATGTGTAGCATGCAAATTCAATGCCAGATGCAATGTATGCGCATAGCAATTAAACAGTTAAACAGTAATAAGCGAATACATGAGAATGAGTTACAGAACAGTCTCTGAATAAGTAAGCTGATACTCAGACTTCTGGGTCTTCTGTCCACTTCTGGCGTTCTGTACTCAGTATTGTTAGTCTGCCCCAGGAGCCAGAACTTTGCCTTCAGATTGCCCTCCCCTCATTGGATGTGGACCTCAGAGGGGATCATGATTTGTCTCTGTCCTGCTCTTGGGTCAGCGCTGTCACCGCCTGGATGGCCTGGGTCCAGTCTCCAATGGAGCAAGTAGCCCTATCAGGGTCCCTCTTCCTGTTATGAGAGCCTCCTGAGCACCGTCGGGGTCTTCTGGAAGGGGCTGGAGTTGCGGGGATGATGGGCTGAGAGTGTCTCCAGGAGCCGAGGTGTGGGCTTCCATGTCCTGAGGGCTGTATCCCTCCAGGAAGTGACAAAGGTTGTCTGGATCGAAAAATCCTTTGTGACTCCATCTCTTGTGATACAGAAGCGTGCTGGCTCAAAGAGGCCATATTTGATGTCCATTTGCTAATGGATGGGTCTCAGAGAGACAAAGGCTTTGTGTTGGGCATTTTTTCCTTAGAGAAATCCACAGCAATTTGGATCTCGTGCCCTTCAAATATGTACTGTCAATGAGTGCGGGCTGCGGAGAAAGGTTGGAGTGCATGTTCGTGATGTAGGAAGCAGGTTATGAGAGGCTGTGGTTGGGTGGAGGCTTCATGCTGAGGGGGACCAATACAGTAAGCCCTTTGCATCTCCAGGGATATAGAAGGTCAGGCCTGTGAGTTTCGGGAGCGTGTCCCTCTGGAAGGATTTGGCGACTGGGTAATATACATTTTCTGGGAACCCAAAGAAGTGGACGTTGTCTCTCCGACATCTGTCTTCCAAGCTGATGGCCTTCTTATGGAGATAAATGATTTCCTGGTCTCTCTCTGGTATCAGGTTTATGCGCGCTTCAATTGATGAAAGACGCTGTGCCACATCCTGCAATTACGCATGGAACCCTGCTATATCCGACCGTATTGATTTAGTCTTGGTGGCCAGTGTGGGGATGGTGCTCTCCATACCCTCCAGTCTGAATCCCACAGCCAAAGCAGGATGTACTCCATGGTGGTGTCCAGAGAGGCAACCTTGCCAGGAGAGGGGGTCGGATTGCGAGAGGGAAATGTTCTGGGCAGTGAAGAGGGGTTGTCATGCTGGCTTCCTAGTTGACTTGCCAAAAGGCATCCCCCATTGACCTTGGGGGCCTGAAGCGTGCAGGTGTCTGGAGATACTGAGACCGTCTTCCTGGCAACAGTGAGAGGGTGGGCACAAAGAGAAGCCCAGTGTGTAGTAGAAACAAGGCCCTCGCTTGATGTGTAAGTGAGTTATGGACCAAGGGAGCTGAGCAGGAGGGGCGCGGGACTCATCCTAGGATGATCCGGTCTCCCACGCACACCAGGCCCTGACAGTACTCATCCAAGGTTAGATATGGTACCAGGGTGTAGCACAGGCCAACGGGTTAATTCAGGACACGTAGAGGTGGATGGGGCTTCTGTCGAGGGTCTTGTAGGCACAGCCAGGTGAGAGCGGCTGTGGCCATGCTGAGATAAGTTTGTGCCCCCACAGTGTAAAAGGGGATAAACGGGTCACGGGTTGTAGTGCTACTCTGACCCTCCCCTTCTGATACAGCGTGGTGGTGCTGCCACCACCAGATGAGGCATCATGGGTCAGCACTCCTGATGAGGATAAGTATGCCCTGGTGTAGAGTAGAAGGACAGCCCTGCGCCCTAGGCCTCTGTCAGTGGGACCTGGTAATTACCATCTCTAGGAGTGTCCGTTAACCAGGGGAAGGGTTATCTGCAGGTTGGGCCATGAAGTGAGGCTGTAGGTCGCCCCCGTATCCCAGCACGCTCCCTGGGGTGCTACCTTGGCATTAGGCCAAAGATGTGGGAGGAAGAGAGGATGGAGATTATGCTAGAGTTCCTCATTAGGATCCCTGTAGTTAATCACACCTGGGGGTGGGCACTCACCACTGCGTCGCCTGCCCCACATCTGCTCCAAGTAGAGGATGTGACTCTTCGGCCATCCCTCCGAAGATTGCCTCCTGCATTCGTGTCAGTTAGGCCACAGCTGCATGCTCCTGTGTCCTGCCCGGTGTCACCCAGGCACCGCGGTCACCAGCACTATGCCAGCGGCTTCTGTCGGGAGGGATTTTCCTCTCCTGTGGAGGATTGTACAGGAAGGGTGTAGCCGGTGACCCCCAAGTAACAGCTCTACAGAAGTCAAGTCAGGAGGGGGGATTGGGAGGCCAGGGCATTGTGCCCCACCTCAGAATTCTAGCTGCAGCAGGCCCCCTGACTCTCCTGGGCATTTGGACGGATGCAGGGCCCGACCTGGAGCCGCGGTCATCAACTTCGGTGTAGGTTACAATCTCAGGCCATACTCTGGGGATGCTTTACACATATTCCCCTTGCTCGGCATGGACGATGTTTGGGTCTGCTGGCAGGTCGTCACATCAGGAGCTCATTTGCGGCACCCCTGCGGCATTAGAGATGTCGCCACCGCTGGTCGTGGTCTGTCCAATCCCGGAGCTCTGAGACGAATCGGCCATCGCATTTGTGGTCTGACCACGCCCTTGGCCAAGAGAGTCTTAACTTCCTTGCTGAGTAGGGAGAGTTGATCCTCCGCCAGCCAATCGTATACTTGAGGCATGGATGGGGGGATTAGTCTCGAAGGGAAGGGAGTAAGCCCTTCAGACTATTAGCAACACCCCCCGTGTCCGACGTGATGTCAGGCCAGTGTTGTAGATGATGGCGTACTCTGCCACCAACCGGCTGTAAACGATCATGGGGGATAGTAGTAGGAGAAAGTTTTGTGGTGGAGGAGAGGTTTGTGGCATGGCTCAAATTCTAGCCACCCGACTGGGGTGGGGTGAACCGTGTCCACTGCCCTGCAGAGGCTGCTGAGCTTGCGGTGCCCTCTGGCTGGAATAGGGTTGGTGCGGTTGGTAGCCTCTTCTGTAGCCACAAAAGGAGTGAAAAAAAGATGCCAGCCAGGAAGTTGTGGTGTGGCTCAAGTTCTTGGCCTTGGCCCAAGAGTCCTTGAAGCACTCAAGGGCAGCATGTCCCTAGTCTGCAAAGAGACAGGAGCCATCGAAGGGCATGTCCATGAGGTTAGCTTGGGCATCCCCCAAAAAGCCAGAAATTCTTGGGCTGGCATGGGGATAAACGGCCACTGTTGTGGAAATTGCTCTGCCCAGTAAGTCTGTTGTGTCAAAGCCACATATGATGGTGAAATTTGCTGCGTCTCTCCCATCGGAAATTGCTTGAGAGAGCAGAGCTTGGTCCTCCGCCAAGGTCCTAGGCAGCACTTGTGCAACTGTGTCCCAAATAAAATGGGAATAATGGCCCAAAAAACAGGAAAATATTTTCTTTCCAAAAGTCTTCAATCTCTTGACTTCTCTGTCCCGGGGTGTGGGAGGGAACCTTCCACAGGAAGTGGAAGCTTGGACCACCAAGCTTTGTGGCTGGGGTGGGTGGGAGGAAAAGTAGTTCACCCTGTGTAGGGTGATGGTGGCGGGCAATCATCCTATTCACAGGATCCTCTGTGGTGGGTTTGGAGCAGGTGCACAGAAGGTTGTCCGTTAAGGCCTCATTAAAAGGCAGGAAGGGTTCTGAGCTGGAGACCCCAGGCTGCAGGATCTCTGTCAAGAAGTTAGTCTTGACTGCCACCGTAGGGAGCTGCAGGTCCAGGACCTCTGCAGCCCTATGCACAACCATAGGAAATTATGCCCCCTCCTCCGTAGCCAGGGTTGGAGGAGACAGCATGCCAGAGTCTGGGAAGGTATCTGAACCACTGGCATTACCCAGTACCTCATACTAGTCCATCTCTTGTGGTTGCTGGATTTCTAAGGGATCCTGCTCAACCTCCCAATCTTCTTCATCCATCCCTAACACTTCAAGAATTGGGCAGGTTGAATGACATGGCACAATTCGGCTCTGTCAGCGCTGGTCTTGGTGTCGGAGGACACCCGACTGGCTCCGTGTTGTTGGGTATAAAAATTGGGGAGGTGCTGCCAGAGGGTGCTGGTCACGCCGAGAACCTCGGCGCTGTCGCTGTTGAGGTGTGACCAGCACTGGTCCGGGAACAGGTCCAATAGGAGGCTGTGGCACCGAAGCAGCAGGTGCGGAACCCATGAGACTCCATTATCTGAGCCTGTGTGCCAAAGATGCGCCGGCATGGTCAGACCACCCGAATATGGCACACATGGTGTCATAAAACTCTTTAAGCTGGGCAGTGGTGGCTCCCGGACTCGGAAAGGCAGGGACACGCGGAGTCAATTCAGGCATCCACTCTGCGGAGTGGGGCCTTGAACGCCAAGGTTCCTCTGCTGCGTCGTGAGATGGGCGGAGTGACGTCGAAGCATGCTTCAACTACTTGTATTGTTTGTGGTGCCTCTTACCTGACTTCGAGGAAGAAGACTTCAATTCAGAGCGGTGCTCGGACCTTCCTCTCGACCAATACTTGGACTGGGATTGAGACCGACTAGGTGACTTATCCGGTGCTGGGCGCTGGCCCAGCAATCAGCTTTAGGGACTGCTTTCTCGAAGCCTTTGGTGCCATAGCCTGGCAGTCGTAACAAGACTTAGGGTCATGGTCTTGCTCCAGGTCCCAGAGCACACTAAGTGATTGACATGGTGCGGTGACAGGTACCACACAGCTTGAACCCCAACATCTTCTTACTTGACATGATTTCCTACACACTAAAAGAAGTCAACAAAAGTTGGAAAAAGTCAGTCAAGAATGGCAGGGGGTAGCTCTATGCATGGATCGGTGCTGGGTGGTGTGGAAAAAAAGAACTGGCATCAGTCCGCCGGACTGGTGGTTATATTGGTGATGTGGTCGTCATGACATTGATGAACATGACGCCGTGGAGTCGACCAAAACCACCTACCAGCGCACATGGGCACTGCTGAGAAAAATCTTCCAGGTCCAGCCTGACGCCTGGAAGTTCAATCGTAAGGAATAGATGTCTCTATCAGATCAACTGAAATTGCCTTGTATTTGATAGCCAATTACAGATTCTTATTGCATTTTTGATTTCATTCCACAAACATTCAAATCTGGTTCCTCTGGGGGATGGCAACTATAATTGCCCACATGGGCTATACTATTTAGTATCCCCTATGTTTCTCAGGTTTGAACTTGCCAGGATTCAATTTGGCATACTCTTGTGTTGGCTGGGTGAGCACAGTATTTTTCTGCCAACTGGAACCTTCCTTGAGTTATCCACCAACTTTTACTATGGGGATATCCCATATTGCGGCTCATGTGTTGCTGTAATATCTTGTATCCCCTACCAGTCAAGGGCTACCTATTTGCCATTGACCAATTGGAGTTGCCTTTTATTTGATACCAGATTGCAGTCTCTTTTCCCATTTTTTATTTCATTCCACTAGTTTTCACATTTAGTTCCTATGGGGGATACCAAATATAATGGCCCATATGGATTATAACATTTGGTATCCCCTATGTTTCTCCGGTTTGAACTTATCAGGATTCAATTTGACATAGTCAAAACATGCCTCTGTTAGAGACCTCCTTCCTCCTTTTCATGAAACATCCCTGAAGAAGTGTTTTGTGGAATGGCAATCCGCAAATGTGGGCCCCATTTGTTTTAGCATTCCGTGGCATATTTTTGATGCCAAGGGAGCTAGGCCTGAAGTTTGCTCTTCTCTATCCTTCTAAACTTAAGATGATGGATGAGGAGTGAATCCATTTTTTCTTGACTCCTGGAGATGCATAAACCTGGTTACATGCGAAGGGAATTGCGAAGCCAACTTGAGATAACTGGAACGGGAAACATCCTTTACAATGCAACTTTTACCACGCAGTGCCTTTACAACGCAACTTTTACCACGCAGTGCCTTTACGATGCAACTTTTACAACGCAAACCATTACAACGCATTGCGCTGGATGGCGCTCTAGGATAGGGAATAGATTTAATTTACTATCCAACACCTTCCCTACTATCCACTGGGACTGGAGTTGGAATAGTAAATTAAACTATTCACTATCCAGCAATCCAAAGCGCTATGCGTTGTAAAAACCGCGTTGTAAAGGCATGCGTGGTAAAAGCATGCGTTGTAATGTCATACATCCAACTGGAACACTGGTAAATAGCTGACATCGCAACTGAGGCATAGGAGGAGTGGGGGTCCCAGAGCCGCCTGTTCATGGCACAGGCAGGGGAAGTGATGCTGCAATATCGTGAGAATTCTTTTGAGGCGTTGCGATTTTACTCTGCCTCTGACAGTCGGATGCTAATGGCTCGATGGAGAGAACAGAGTATTTTTAGGACAAATAGCACCATTACGTTTGTTTTACAACATCTTTTGCTATGGATACCAAATATTACGCCTCACACATTCCTATAATATCTCATATCCCTTACATTTCATGAGTTACCCTTTGGCCATTGATCAACTAAAGTTGCCTTTTATTTGATAGCAGTTTATAGTATTTTCCGCATTTTTGATAACATTCCAGAAGCGTTCACATTCGGTTCCTTTGAGGAGGCCTGGCGGACACCACATGCAGCAACAGCACTGCACTGCAGTCACCTGCAACCTGAACCCGGTGGAGAGTTGGGGGCAATGTTGCACTGTCTAGAGAACATGCTGGATCATACACTTGGGGTTGAGACCAATGTGGGCATGATGGTGAAGCCCAAATCTGCTAAGAACCCCACCCCAGGCACTGGGGATGCAGCGGGTCCTTCCGTCCCTCCTTATAATGGAGTTGATACTCTGGGTCACTCTCCACACTCACACTGTCCGGTTTAAAAAGATATTGCATCCAAGATCGATGCAGTCTTCTTGGATATGAACCTGCTCTGTTCGGATCACAGGAAACTGGTGAACTGTGTGGACAATGCTGAATCAACATTAAACACGATGAGACCCACAATTGCAGGAACTCCAAAACCAACTGAAGCATATGAGGACAGAGGTGACCTCTCTACATCAGAGGACATAGAGGGCTGTTCAAGGCATAATAATGTCTAGTTCTTGGGCTTTCTTGAGTGTTTGGAGGGCCTGAGTATGGAACTCTTTCTCGAACAGTAGTTGATAACCCCAGTTCCGAAAGGTAATGTATCCAAATTTTACTCTGTAGAGAAAGCACATTGTCTACCTGGGAGGCCTCCGCCAGTGGGGGGCAAGCCGGGTCCTATAATTGAGGAACTACTTAATTATAGGGACAGAGACTTGATTCTGCAGTGATTTTGGATGAAAGGTCCCTGGCACTTCGAGGGCAGCAGCATCACTGCTTACCTAGATTTTACTGTAGAGGTGTAGCATTTTCGCAACTCGCATAGTGTGGTCAAGCAATGCCTCCGGGACCAGGGTTGGATGGGTAAGTCGGGCACCAGAGCAATGGCCGGTATTTGAGTACCAGCTGAGGGGCTGCTGTTTTGGGCAACCTGGGGGCTGATTTGCGCAGTATCTGTGCTGTTCGGATGCCTTTAGCAGCCCAGTGGGTGCCTGAGTGGACGTTCTGAAGGCAGATGTGTCTCTATTACCTCCCTTTTACCAATGGGGCTGATGTGTCACTCCCTTTCTCTTGCTGGGCTGGCCCAATAATGTATGCAGATTGAGTGGGGGTAGGGGGCCTGAGCTGAAGTTGCCTCATTTGTATTCAGGTGTGGTTCACTAGTGTAAACTAATCCAAGCCTTTTTTAAACTAAGTTAATTTATCAAAACATGCCTCTGTTAGAGACCTCCTTCCTCCTTTTCATGAAACATCCCTGAAGAAGTGTTTTGTGGAAGGGCGATCCGCAAATGTGGGCACCATTTGTTTTAGCATTCCGTGGCATATTTTTGATCCCAAGGGAGCTAGGCCTGAAGTTTGCTCTTCTCTTTCCTTCTAAACTTAAGATGATGGATGAGGAGTGAATCCATTTTTTCTTGGCTCCTGGAGATGCATAAACCTGGTTACATGCCAAGGGAATTGCGAAGCCTACATGAGATAACTGGAACACTGGTAAATAGCTGACATCGCAACTGAGGCATAGGAGGAGTGGGGGCCCCAGAGCCGCCTGTTCATGGCACAGGCAGGGGAAGTGGTGCTGCAATATCGTGAGAACTCTTTTGAGGCATTGCGTTTTTACTCTGCCTCTGACAGTCTGATACTAATGGCTCGATGGCCGCTGCTGGGGAGGACTCCTGGAGGTCGGAGTTGATGCCATGGCTGGCAGACGATCCGCTATGAGGGGTGGGGTTTGTTCTTTGATGTGTGATAAGTGGTGTGGGCTGCCCACCAGTGACTATTGAAGACACTTTGGGGCCTCATGGGAGAGGGTTGTTTGCCCAGATCATTGAAAGGACCTTTGTTTCTGTGACCACTGACCTCTTCAAACAAGACATGTATTTTATTACGCATTTCTCTTTGGCTGATGTTCATTCATTGGATGGTTATGGCTCGTCATGAGGGGAAGGTTATAAATCTTGTGTTTTCTTTTGACACACAGATGAAGTTTCCTACATATAATTATGTGGCATTATCTTGTACTGCACCGGTCTCTTGAACGCCGATGGGGTATGTGGGGGGCCTGCACACTGGAGTTGTGGAAAAAGAGAATTGTGAAACGTGATGCATCACTACTTATCACCATACCCTATGTGCTCACATATAGGACCACACTACTCCACACTATAACTTGCTGACGTGGAACATTAAGGGTCTGGCTACTACCACGCAGATACTCAGTTCATACATTTCTTAATCACAGCTGCACACACATAGCTTTTTTGCAAAAGATGCATTTGACACAGGAAGAGCTACAAAAAGTGCATGCAAAAAGGAAGGGACAGGTGTGTGGAACTACAACATTGGCAAATTCACGGGGTCATGATATCAATTGCCAGGTGGGACTCATTTGTGAGAGACATGCACAGAGTTGACACTGAGGGTAGGTAAGTGGTGGTGGGAGGATGTTATGTATAAATGTTATGTATAAAAACGTATGAAGCGCACTTTCACCATGCGGTTTTTTGCCGCTGGTAAGCATCCAGAGAGCAAAATGGTTTGAGAAACAAAAGGTGAAGACGGCCAAAAGAAAAGGCTAATCATGGGCCTTGCGAAACAAAAGGGTTTTCAAAGAAGATCTAAACTGAGTATACGAAGATGTGAACCTGAACTCAGGTGGAAGTGCATTCCAAAATGAAGGTGCAAGGAAAGAAAATCGTAGCTCCCCATGTTTCTTGCGTTTGAAAGAAGGGATAGTGAGCAGGGCCAGGCGGGAAGACCTGAGGTTGCGGGAGGGGACATAGCTGCACAAGAGAGAAGAAATAAAAGCAGGGCCGAGGCCAGCCAGCGCCTTAAAGACGATGCAGCCCAGTTTGAAATAACAGCGATCGGCCACCGGAAGCCAGTGTAAGAATTTTAGCATGGGACGGACGTGCTGATGTCTGGGCTGGTGAAAGATCAGTCGGGCCGCCTGGTTCTGGACCGTCTGGAGCCGGTTCAGTTGGTAGGGCGGGATCCCAACATATAGGGAGTTTGCGTAGTCGATTCTGGACATGACCAGGGCCAGGAGGGCCAGGGTAAGTGCCTCGGTCGTGAGAAAGCGGGCAATCTTCAGAATTGTTCAAAGATGGAAAAAACTGGAAGACACCACAGAATTAATCTGCGCCTTCATTGACAGGTCTTTAGAAATAATCACTCCGAGGCTTTTGGCAGAGTCGACAGTGCAAGGGGGACTGCCGAGGTCAGAGGGCCAGAAATTGGAATTCCAAGGATTGGAGGCCCCCCCGATAAGAACCAGCTCGGTCTTATCGGGGTTCAGTTTCAGGTGGTTTGCTCCCATCCAATCGCTGATGTGGCGCAAAGTCGACTGAAAATTATCAACTGATTGGTCCGAGTGGTCGATGTTAAAAATGAGCTGAATGTCGTCTGCATAATTAAAAGCAGTGACATGGCTTCCTCGCAGGGACCGAATCAGAGGGGTAATGTAAAGGTTAAAGAGGAGGGGGGAGAGGGAAGAGCCCTGAGGGACGCCACGTGATAGCCCAACCTGGTCCGCGGTAAATTGAGAGAGCCGGACGGCCTGGTGACGATTGCTCAAAAATGAGCGGACCCAGTTGAGGGCTGTCCCCTGGATACCGGCCTCCCCGACACGGCCGACCGTGTCAAAGGCCGCCGATAAATCCAGGAGCACCAGAGCCTGACTGATGTTGAAGTCCGCTCCTCTCCGCAGCTCCTCCATCACCGAGAGAATGACCGACTCGGTGGAATGGGCGGGTCTAAAACCGGTCTGTTGGGGGTCGAGCTACTGCGAGTGCTCGATGAAAGAGCTCAGGACAGAGGTGACGTGAGCCTCTGGACAGGGATACTCATAGTACGGCCCGCGGGCCGGTGGCGGCCCGGCAAGCCTTCCCTGGCGGCCCACGGACCTTGCAGACATTGTACCAGAGTTTTAAATTATTATTTTTTTTTTTAATAGTGTCTGCAACCAGAGCGTGACTCAGACTCTGCTGCTCTGTGGGGCCGGGCGATTCCCGCCATCAGAGTGGGGCTGCAGGGGCGCTGAGAGGTGAACAAAGCCTCATTAACATGCCAATGGTCTTTTAAAGACCTGTGAAGTGCTCCGGTGAGGGGCTGTGTGTGTGCCCCTGGAAGCTGTCACAGCTGGGGCACACACAAGCAGGGTGAGGAGGGAGAACGAGGGAGGGAGGGAGAGCAAGCGAGGGAGCGAGGGAGGGAGAGCAAGCGAGGGAAAGTGAGGGAGGGAGCGGGAGGGAGAGCAAGCGAGGGAGGGAGAGCAAGGGAGGGAGGGAGAGCAAGTGAGGGAGAGCAAGTGAGGGAGGGAGGGAGAGCAAGCGAGGGAGGGAGAGTGAGGAAGGGAGAGAGAGTGATGGAGGGAGAGCGAGGGTGAGGGAGGGAGAGCGACGGAGGGAGAGCAAGCGAGGGAGGGAGGGAGAGCGAGGGAGAGCAAGCAAGGGAGGGAGAGCGAGGGAGGGAGGGAGAGGGAGAGAGGGAGGGAGAGCAAGCGAGGGAGAGAGAGGGAGGGAGAGCAAGGGAGGGAGAGCAAGGGAGGGAGGACAGCAAGTGAGGGAGAGCGAGGGAGGGAGTGAGAGCGAGGGAGGGAGGGAGAGTGAGTGAGGCAGAGCGAGGGTGCGCAAGGGAGGGAGAGCGAGGGAGGGAGAGCAAGCGAGAGAGATGGAGCGAGCGAGGGAGGGAGGGAGAGGGAGCGCGAGGGAGGGAGAGGGCCCGCGAGGGAGGGAGAGCGAGGGATGGAGAGCGAGGGAGGGAGGGAGAGCGAGGGAGGGAGGGAGTGCAAGCGAGGGAGAGAGAGAGAAGGAGGGAGGGAGAGTGAGGGAGGGAGACAGTGGGAGGGAGACCTCAGAGAAAGGGAAGGAGAGGGAGGGAGACAGAGGGAGGGAGACAGGAGGAGGGAGACGGAGGGAGGGAGACCTCAGAGTGAGGGAGACGGAAGGAGAGAGAGGGAGACCTCAGAGAGAGGGAGAGCTCAGAGTGAGGGGGAGGGAAGGAGAGAGAGGGAGAACTCAGAGTGAGGGAGAGGGAAGGAGAGAGAGGGAGACCTCAGAGTGAGGGAGACCTCAAAGTGAGGGAGAGGGAAGGAGAGAGAGGGAGGCAGAGGGAATTAGGGAGAGGGAAGGAGAGAGAGGGAGACAGAGGGAAGGAGGGAGAGGGAAGGAGGGAGAGGTAAATAGAGTGAGGGAGAAGGAAACAGAGAGAGAGGGAGACAGGGAATGTGGTTGAGGGAAGGAGAGAGGGAGACAGAGGGAAGGAGAGAGAGGGAAATAGAGTGAGGGAGAGGGAAATAGAGTGAGGGAGAGGGAAATAGAAGTGAGGGAGAAGGCAACAGAGAGAGAGGGAGACAGAGAGAGAGAGGGTGAGACAGTCAGGGTGAGTGAGACAGAGGAAGAGAGTGAATGAGACAGAGGGCGAGATGGAGAGAGGGAGTGAGAGAGTCAGAGTGAGAGAGACAGAGAGACAGAGGGAGAGAGAGGGAGGGGGAGAGAGGGAGGGAGAGGGAGAAAGAGAGGGAGGGAGAGAGAGAGAGAGAGAGAGAGAGAGAGAGAGAGAGAGAGAGAGAGAGAGAGAGAGATGTGTGTATGTCGGGTCTGGTGGCTCAGTGGACGAAGGCGACCGCTGCAGGCACCTGTGATCAACCTCATGGTCACAGTTTTTTCTTAGCTCTAGCTCCGCCCCCTTCCCCACTGACCCCACCCCCAGCGGTGCGGCCCTCGGACACAAACCACACTGTAAATGTGGCCCACAAGAGAAAGTTTGTGAGTACCCATGCTCTAGGACCTTGCTCAGGTAGGGGAGCAGGGAGATAGGGCAGAAGTTACTCATTAGCGAGGGATCAGCGTTAGGCTTTTTGAGGGTGGGGACTACTTCGGCGTTTTTAAAGGAATTAGGGACCAGGCCTTCTCTGAGAAAGTTATTGAGAAGGGTCAGAGGGGGGGCAGGACAAGCAGAGAACACCTCTCGAAGGACGTGAGGAGGGCATCAGTCAGTGGGGGAGACAGAGGCGACCTTATTTAATAAGGCTAAGAACTCCACCTCAGAAATTGGGGGTATCTGAGTGATGCTTTGAGGATTATATTTAGCAGATGTGGTAATGGGGCCGGTAGAAACCGGGAGGGGGGTGCAGAAGATACTATTTTTAATTTTTATTATTTTGTCAATAAAAAAAGAATTCAAGAAATCACAGAGGGATTGGGTGGGGAGAGGCTTAAGAGTGACCCTGTCTGTGTTAGAAAGTTCAGTGACAATGGAAAAGATGTCTTTAGCCTTGGAGGCCGAGTCTAAGATTTTTTTAGAAAAGTAAAGTGTTTTGGCTTGTAGGATGGCTGATTTGTAGTCCTTGAGCAGGGAGGTGAATGTCAGCTTTTTGTCGGCGGCGTAATCACGCCGCCAACACCGCTCTGCCTGTCTAAGTTTGAGCTTCCGATCTTAGGATATAAGGACGATGCTCCCTCACGCTGGTGGTTGTTTATGCCCCAACACTAATCACTCTGATTTTTTTAGGCCACCACATCCCAGCTCTTTTCCAGGACCCACACAGTCTCAGCATATCGGGCAATGACTTTAATTGTGTTCTGGATGACGGCTGGGAGTGCTCCACCTCTCCGCTGAACGGCGCTATGTGTGTCTGGGTGCACAATACTTTCAGGACTGAATGGTTAACTAGAGTGTGTTCGATATGTGGCGTGTGCACCATCCAGACACCAGTGACTTCATGTTTTATTGCCTGATCCATGACCTCTACCGCTTTGCCTTCAACACTGTATTCAGCATTATGTCTATTGGTTGTATATTTTTTCCTACATGTTTTAACTGATCATTTGTTATATAGAAAAATAATCTTAAGAAAACAAAAAAACAAAAGAGAAATACACAAAAAAAGAATATAATATATGTAAATCTTCAAAGAAATGTTTGATATATACAATACACAATAATAAAATCAAAAGATAAGACTTCAGTGTTTTGAAATGATTTATACACAGTTGGACTTTCTATTTTCAATCTTATACTTAAACTATATCAACTAAAAAATAAAAATTAATTTGATTATGTCACTTTGCTATAGACGTTTTCTAACTCTGATCCATGACCTCCACACCATGCTTGATCTTTTTCCCTGAAATGAATTAATGGGCATGCAGATAACTATGATGGAGTACTTGGCACGTACCCGCTCAGATCACTACCCACTGCTGATGGCATTACGGACCTCGAAGTTCCACACGGAGGCACCACAGAACCCCCTTTCAGAGTAGAGGTAGATGATATATTGCGTGAGATATAGACTGACATGTAGAGTACTGCATTGGATATGCTGAATTAGAAGCAAAGTAATACATATAAAGATGCAGAAGTACATGGAGGGTATATATGTATAAGGAAGGTAACATATGTATATTAAACTTGCATTTAATAAAATCAGACTTTCAAGTGTTGCTGTACTTTAATGTAATTTATTTGTTTTAATTTTTTTGTAATTCCACCTCTTTATGTGGCATGGGGTTGTCCTAAGAAATTTCGCTGCATGTGGGGCATAGGTCGGAGTGATAGAAGACTGATTTGGACTGATATGATCTCTAGGTTGAAAGTGGGTTTGCTGATATTGGCCGTATTCGCGTCAAATCTTTTATACCAATGGGATATGCTTGTGTCTTGGTCTTGTTTTCCAAGGCGTATTTCTAAATGGTGCTGTGTTCTTTGTTGCAATCAAATGTCAATAAAATTCGTTATCAAGAAAAAATTTATGTAATTCCATAGTGAAGCAATTGTAGATAGTTATGTTAAAAACATTTACTTATTTATGTAGTCACTTATATACATGTTAAACATAGAATCATGTAACTGTAAGAAATATGTACATTTTTAAGCAGAACTAACAAATATCTATATCTTTAAATCAAAATTATTATGCACAATTATACAAAAGCAATACACATATGTGGGTAGACATCTATAGTCCAAATATATGCTTATATACAGAGGGATTTGCTGTTTAATTATATTTGAGTAAGGTGGCTGTATGGGGAAGAGCTAATTCTTATTTATTTATTTTTAATTTTTTGAAAACCTTTATTGTGCATCGTATGAATACAGTTACGGGCCTACAACCATCCTGGCCGGCCTCGAATTCAATTTGTAGCACGTTCATCAACCAGAGAGCACCTCAGTAGTTCACCATTACAACATACTGCACATATTACAAAAAGCACTTCGAATACACGTGACCACTGAGTTAAAGGATCAGATAAGGTTCATTTTAAAATATATAATAATAAGGATCAGATGTCATACAATCAACCTAAGGGCACAGGGTGGGCAATGCACGCGTCAGGATGTCCACAGAGCTAATAATCATTATCGGAATGCCGGTGCTACAGTATACATATCAGGAGAAAGGAATATCTAATCACATTTTGCACCAGTCATCGCCCACCCCATGAACGCAAGACCACCTTAATAAAGTTAGCAATATCCCAGAGTGCAGATACGACCAGAGGCGCAATAATTGACCTCCATACTGACCCAAGAGAAGAAAGAAAAGATAGAGGAAGCAAAGAAATAGATAAGTGAGGGAAAAAGGACCCATAGAAACTAAAAAAAGGGACAATAAAACAAAAAAGAGGACCCTCCCCCCACCCTGCACCCCTGCAGAGGCTATGGCTTACCCCCCCCTAGCAGCGTGCCTGTCGCCCGTAAAAAGAGTACCCGAAATATAGTTACAGAAAGGAGAAAGAAAGAACCATTTAGACAGAAAAATAACCCAGTGTACTACTCAAAGGAAAGAAAAGAGAAAAGAAGGAACAAAAAGGCCATAGAAATGATAAACCGGACAAGACCCCCCCCAACCCCCCACCCTGCACCCCTGCAGATGGCTACAGCCTAACCCCTAGCAGCGTGCCTGTCGCCCCAAAAATAAAAAGAAATCCCACCTAAAGATAGGAAAATCCCCCCCGCCCAGCCCGGAGGCCAGTAAGGAAAGAAAGCGGAGGAGGGCCATTCTAATTGGCCCCCGCCCCCCCCCCCCCCTGCGCACTATGAATGTCCTAAAAGCAGAACCAAATCGTGGAAGATAAACTCAAAACAGTATACAGACAGGTCATGCGAGTCCTGGGCACTAGCATGAGCTCCGTAAAAAACACGTTTCTACCAGCCAATTATCAGTCCCGGTGCAGCACACAGTTTTCAACCCTGTCCCCTTCTATCCGGCCCTTCCTTATGCGTCAGCTGAGCGAGCAATATTCGATAACATACATGTAAGCCCAACCGCCCGGGCAAACAAAGCCGCTCCATCCCCCCCCCATTTGCAAACAATCGAGAACCAACCATCCATGTCCTGCAAGGATCAAGCCATGTCATTGCTGTCCCTTCATAACTCCTGCGGTCCAAGTGTAGACTACAAAGTATCGAAGAAAGAAACACTGTAACGGGCCGTATCAGTCGCGGTGTCCGGGGAATATTAGGAGCTGTCTGGTGATAGTCGAGCATCTGGAAAGTAGATCTAGGCTCTGTAGAGTCGTCCGCACAGCACCTCGGGTCAGTCAGTACCACTGGGAAAGACGAAACACTCAGCGCGGAGAATTGTGTAATGCCAGCATTATGCCATCGCGGGCAGCGCAAGTCTTCCTGTCCCAAGGAAGAAGCAATGGCGTCCAGCCTCATTTCCAAAGCACAGGCGCCACCGATTAGAGCCACGCGAAGGGAGTCCAATGCAGCCATAAGATCCTTCAAATCAGGCTCCTTCCCATGTGTGTGTGGGGCAACACCATGATCCATAGCACTCTCCCTCCCGGACGGAGGTCCTTGACTCAGGGCGCAGCCTCCCGGCATAGCTACCCTGATGTAATTTAGCCCCGTAGTGCCCCGGGTTGGGTCCAGAACAAAGGAGCGTTGAACGGCCTGATGTCTCCCGGAACAACCAATGCCAGGGATAGTAAATTGCCGGATAAATGACTCCGGCCGGATCCCTTGATGTGGAAGGCAGGATCACTGGGCTGCCCACAAGTCTTGGTGGGGAACCAACACAATGGCCGCGCTCGGCGACAAAGAAGGACAGGACAATCTCAGCTGTCCCCCAACACGCAGCGCCGTGCGTCTCACGATGTCGTCCCCCGAAGTGGGCTGGACAATTGCCCCAGGAGACGGTCAAGCGGACTTCCAATGCGGGCCGGCCGCTTCTGCCATCCGCTCATGGCCGAGATATTCACGTTGGTGGCCGGCCTCACTGCGCACTCGAGGCCCCGGTCTCAGCACCCTAACGGCCGGAAAGGCCGAGGGGAAATTTCCGCGTTTCTACCGCCGGCCGGGACCTCCGGAGCATATTGCCGGTGACCACAGCACGTCGCCTCCAAGAATCTGCGGCATCCGCTCAGGATAGGAATCAGGATGTCTGCGCACGGAGAGAAGGAACCCGGAGCCGGGAGCCTAAGTGGCCATCACGGTCGCCAGCTTGGCTCCTCCCCTGGAAGAGCTAATTCTTGAGTAGTATTCTCAAGATAAAGTAGATAAAGTGGTTCTCCATGGATCTTATATTCGGGGGGAAAGAGTTCCATTGTTTGGCTGAAGGATGTCCCACTCATGTTTTTACCTTGTACAGTAGGATTTTGAGGCAAGGTGCCACTCTAGAGCTGAGGTTCCATTGTTGAATGTATTTTGTGATATTATTCCTTATGAAGAGTGGTCCTATCCCATGAATCTCTTTGTGGGAGATACAAAGCAGCTTGAATGTGGGTCTTCTGGCAACCGGTAACCAATGTAGGACTTTCAAGTCAGGGGAGATGTGGGCTTGCATCTTTAGATGTAAGAGCAGCCTGGCAGCAGAGTTCTGAATCAGTTGTAGTCTTTTCATCGTTATTAAAGGTGGTCCGTGGTAGGGATGCATGGCCTAACCAAGCACCAAGATGGTGGCTTGAATCAGGAGCTCCTGGCGGCTGCTCTAATTTAGCTGCTCCACAATGCTGTTTTGCAGTAATCCTGGCCCCTGAAAGCTGCTGCCACCGTCGGATACATCAGAGCGGGGAGGGAGCGAAGTGGAGCTCATGAGTGTGCTCCTGATCCCCAATTCTGCTGCCCCCTTAGCGGCAACCTGATGCGGCCCTCGGAGGCCCTGCGATAATAGAAGTCCCAGGCGGGCCTGAGGGCACTGCCGCGGCTGCAGCAGTAACTAACAGAGACCGCAGCTTTTTGGCCTATGAAGGAGGAGTGGCGGTGACGGGTGCGCCATGAAGAACTTATTGGAACTGGAAGGGTGAGTCTTGCTCATAATCCTGGGCTCCTCCAATGAGGTGAAATCAGCATACTGCACAAACGTGGCAACCATATAACACCAGCGCAACTTAAACGGCTGGGGCTGTGAGGGGTATCACCCAGACCATAAAGGCATGGCTTTCTTCTACTACACACTGTGCAGCAAGCAGGATATGAGGTGGGTGGTGCTCCCAGTCGCTCTTTGCGCCCTGAAACTCCTGCTCCGGAGTAAACAGAACTTGAGGCCACTCCTAGTTCCATTTACCATTTGGATCGGATCACTGGTACCCCAGTTGTGCATTTATTAGCGGATGCATGGCACCACTTACATCCAGTAGACAGGAGATTCTCGTTTTATTCGGCACCACATGGCACCTGGCATGGAACCTGGTCTTGTATAGATAGATGGTACATGACACAGTACCTTTTGATTTTATTCCTGTCGGACCACCCGCCCGTATTGTTGTCGGTGCTCCTGCCCACTATTGCACGCCCCTACAGGTCCGGGCGTTTTCCCACTGATGCCTTATTGGCTAATGTTTTTAAGAGGGCAGTTCAGAATGCAATTATAGAATCTTTTTATACCAATACAGGCTCTGTATCGAGCTACGCCACCCTATGGGAGGCCTTCAAATTTTATATTAGGGGCGTTTGCATCGCTGAGCAAGCTGGGGTATTGCGTGCACTTAGACAAGACCTCAACAAAACTGAGCAAGCATTGTGAGACCTATATGACCGGACCTTGGCTGGGGAGAATCCCCTCCATTACATCAACGGGCGAGTCTCTTGACAGATTTCCAGGATCTTGCATTGTACGAGATCCCCTATTTGGGAAAATACACATATGTTCGAGTGTAAGGGGAGGGTGAGAGGCCCGCCTACTTACCCCTCAACAGCATAATACATATATTACCCGACTCCAGTCTGCAGATGACGCATGGGCCACACATAATGCAGATATCCTCTCCACCTTTAAGTCCTGTTATACTCAGTTATATGCCTCATGCTCCCCGCTGACAGGTACAGCCCACCCTGACTATAAGAACATAATAGCGATGGTTTGGCAGGAAAAGGGGCAACAGCCCTTCAAAGCTTCACCTATCGGTGCGGATAAAATTGAGGAGGCCACTGACAAGCTCGACGGCTCCCGAGCCCCTGGCCTTACAGAGATGTTTTATAAAACCTTTAAAGCATTATTGATGCCACACCTTTTGGAGGTCTGTGCGGAGGCACTACAGTCAAGTATACTACCTACTGCTATGAGAGAGGCAATAGTCACATTGCTTCTTCAACCGGGCAAACTGCATGATAGGTGTGCGTGCTACAGGCGGCTATCTTTATTGAATCAAGGTCCTTGCAACATGCATATCACTCATAGTTGATCAGAAAGGTTCTCCCCCCTAATCTGGCTTTATTCCAGGCTGCTGTACATATGTAAATCTACGCATGCTGTTTGCCATCAAAAACCAGATTAATCCCACTCTTCCCACAGCTGTGGTACTACTTGACGCTTGAGAAAGCGTTTGATTCTCTAGAGTGGGAATTTCTTCAGGCAGCGCTCACCAAACTTGGCTTTCCACAGAATTTCTTCTCCTTAGTCTGTTTATTGTTCATGAACCCGGTTGCACAGTTTCGGGTCAATGGGGTATTATTGGATTCATTTTCCTTATCGCGTGGCACCAGGCAAGGATGCCCGCTATAATCCCTATTGTTCTTAACAGTGATGGACCCATTGGTGCCGCATCTACAAGAGTGTCACCTCTAACTCGGGATTGGGTTCCATCATGGCCCCCTTATGGCTTCAGGATATGCGGACAACATTATCTTATTTGTTTGTGAACCCACCACAAACCTCTCACCGATAATCCGCGAGGTGGTGCGGTTCGGGGTCTTCTCGGGGCTGGTCATAAACTGGTCCAAGGCTGAAGTCTTTTCACTGATGGAGATCATCCTCCCCTTTGCACTGGACTTCCCCTTGTGCTGGTGCAATGATCCTCCCAGATATCGTGGGGTAGTCTTACACCGCCCAGCTGCGTAGGTCATCTGTCTTAATTATGGCATGGCGATAGTCTGGCTGGTGGGATAAATATGACCGCGGGATGGCGCTTCCATTATCTTTCACTGGTTGCATAGTGATCATTAAAATTATAGTACTGCCCCGTTTTCTGTATTTGTTCCTGAATATCCCAATCCCACTCATGGTTACTTTGTTCAACACCCTCGGTGGCATGTTTACAAGACTGATTTGGATAGGGGGTCAGGCACTGGTGAAATGGCAGACACTCACTCAGCCGTTTGAGCGGGGTGGATTTGGAGTTACCGATTTTTAGGGCTCGGCATCAAGCCCTATTGCAGTTGAGTTCGCTCTCAAGGGAGGACAGAGCGGTGCACGAGCCTACCAGGGTCTGTGGACGCGCACACACACAGGCAGGCAGGCAGGCATGCGCCAGACACACATAGACAGACAGACACACGCACACACACACACACACACACTCCCTCTGCCCACTCCCTCTCTGCCGCCCCCCCCTCTACCCCCACTCACCGGGCTCTTTCCCTCCAGCGGGTCAGTCACGGCAGCAGGCAGACTCGGTGTCTTCTCCGGCGATCTTCAGCTGATATGCACTCCCACGCTGCGTCACGTTCGCGCCCACCACGCTGTTTTCACGCCCGTTGATCCTCAGCTTGTTATATACTTTGGCTATGGACAATTAGACCACCGTTTTGCTCCGTCAATCATGTTTTCTGGGGCTGCGGTGTCTATAAGTCAAGGGGGCAGTGCACTGCACATGGATTTATCCTCGTCACGCCAATCGGTATTGTTTAATTTTATTTCTTTCGATCAGCATGTTTTTTTGTAATCTCTGGGAGAGCCGACGCTGGGACTTGAACCCCATTCCACAGTGACAAAGTCCGGACACGGAGTGAAAGAACGTGGCTGTGCAAGCTACCACTGGACCCACTATACTCAGTTACCATGAGGTGGCGATATCTGCCACTCACTTTCCTCACTGCACCTTTGTGTTAGCCACAATGATCATAATCATTTCTATCCACTTCCATAATAGGCTTGTATTTTCAAAGATATCCTCTAATACTGAAAAGAAATTAGGGCAATAAATATCTATACAGCAGAGTACATAAACACAAAATGTCATGACATTTTGCACACTGTTGCAGGTCCGCTGTAGTCAAGGAGATTGTCTTCTGAGAAGTGTTTACATCCTCAAAATGACTTTCCAGTGTAGAGGACCATTGGTGCACCTGCTTATCTGGCAATATGCATAAGGATTACTACCTATCTCACTAATATTTTATCTTCCTAAATAGTTTGTTCACAGTACATTGTAAATTGTTTTCACATCATGGGAGCTCTAAAAATTTAATGCTGTTCATCGCTTCTAAATGAGGCGCTTTTTTTGCATTCTTCGACAATGCTTTCAAACTAATTTCTGCTACTGCGGTAGATGGGTGGCACTCCGGAGAATATTGTGTTGATCGGTATAGCTCTATAAGCCGTGGGCGCCCCTGGTGACCCTCACGCCCGACCCCAGGTCTGCCCAGTAGAACGGGGCTCACTTCATCCCTCTGTGAGGCAGAAGGTGAGTGTGAGTGCAGAGTGCGCAGAGTGTGAAGTAGTGAGTGCAGAGTGAGTGTGCAGAGTGAGTGTGCAGAGTGCAGAGTAGTGAGTGCAGAGTAGTGAGTGCAGAGTAGTGAGTGCAGAGTAGTGAGTGTGCAGAGTAGTGAGTGCAGAGTAGTGAGTGCAGAGTAGTGAGTGTGCAGAGTAGTGAGTGTGCAGAGTAGTGAGTGCAGTGTAGTGAGTGTGCAGAGTAGTGAGTGTGCAGAGTAGTGAGTGTGCAGACTAGTGAGTGTGCAGACTAGTGAGTGCAGAGTTGTGAGTGTGTAGAGTAGTGAGTGCAGAGTAGTGAGTGCAGAGTAGTGAGTGTGCAGAGTAGTGAGTGCAGAGTAGTGAGTGCAAAGAGTAGTGAGTGCAGAGTAGTGAGTGCAGAGAGTAGTGAGTGCAGAGAGTAGTGATTGCAGAGAGTAGTGAGTGCAGAGTAGTGAGTGCAGAGAGTAGTGAGTGCAGAGTGCAGAGTAGTGAGTGCAGAGTAGTGAGTGCAGAGTAGTGAGTGCAGAGTGCAGAGTAGTGAGTGCAGAATAGTGAGTGCAGAGTAGTGAGTGTGTAGAGTAGTGAGTGCAGGGTAGTGAGTGCAGAGTAGTGAGTGCAGAGTGCAGAGTTGTGAGTGCAGAGTACAGAGTTGTGAGTGCAGAGTGCAGAGTTGTGAGTGCAGAGTGCAGAGTTGTGAGTGCAGAGTGCAGAGTTGTGAGTGCAGAGTTGTGAGTGCAGAGTAGTGAGTGCAGAGTAGTGAGTGCAGAGTAGTGAGTGCAGAGAGTAGTGAGTGCAGAGAGTAGTGAGTGCAGAGAGTAGTGAGTGCAGAGAGTAGTGAGTGCAGAGAGGTGAGTGCAGAGAGGTGAGTGCAGAGTAGTGAGTGCAGAGAAGGGAGTGCAGAGTAGTGAGTGCAGAGAGTAGTGAGTGCAGAGAGTAGTGAGTGGAGAGAGGTGAGTGCAGAGAGGTGAGTGCAGAGAGGTGAGTGCAGAGTGTAGTGAGTGCAGAGTAGTGAGTGCAGAGTAGTGAGTGCAGAGTAGTGAGTGCAGAGTAGTGAGTGCAGAGTGCAGAGTGCAGAGTAGTGAGTGCAGAGTGCAGAGTAGTGAGTGCAGAGTAGTGAGTGCAGAGTAGTGTGTGCAGAGTAGTGAGTGCAGAGTAGTGAGAAGTGCAGAGTAGTGAGGAGTGCAGAGTAGTGAGGAGTGCAGAGTAGTGAGGAGTGCAGAGTAGTGAGTGCAGAGTAGTGAGTGCAGAGAGTGCAGAGAGTGCAAAGTAGTGAGTGCAGAGTGCAGAATAGTGAGTGCAGAGTGCAGAGTAGTGAGTGCAGAGTAGTGAGTGCAGAGTAGTGAGTGCAGAGTAGTGAGGAGTGCAGAGTAGTGAGGAGTGCAGAGTAGTGAGTGCAGAGTAGTGAGTGCAGAGTAGTGAGTGCAGAGTAGTGAGGAGTGCAGAGTAGTGAGAAGTGCAGAGTAGTGAGGAGTGCAGAGTAGTGAGGAGTGAGGAGTGCAGAGTAGTGAGGAGTGCAGAGTAGTGAGGAGTGCAGAGAGTGCAGAGTAGTGAGTGCAGAGTGCAGAATAGTGAGTGCAGAGTGCAGAGTAGTGAGTGCAGAGTAGTGAGTGCAGAGTAGTGAGTGCAGAGTAGTGAGTGCAGAGTAGTGAGTGCAGAGTAGTGGGTGCAGAGAGTAGTGAGTGCAGAGAGTAGTGAGTGCAGAGAGGTGAGTGCAGAGTGTAGTGAGTGCACAGTGTAGTGAGTGCAGAGTAGTGAGTGCAGAGAGGTGAGTGCAGAGTGTAGTGAGTGCAGAGTAGTGAGTGCAGAGTAGTGAGTGCAGAGTAGTGATTGGAGAGTAGTGAGTGCAGAGTAGTGAGTGCAGAGTAGTGAGTGCAGAGTAGTGAGTGCAGAGAGTAGTGAGTGCAGAGAGGTGAGTGCAGAGTGTAGTGAGTGCAGAGTGTAGTGAGTGCAGAGTGGTGAGTGCAGAGAGGTGAGAGCAGAGTGTAGTGAGTGCAGAGTAGTGAGTGCAGAGTAGTGAGTGCAGAGTAGTGAGTGCAGAGTAGTGAGTGCAGAGTAGTGAGTGCAGAGTGTAGTGAGTGCAGAGTAGTGAGTGCAGAGAGTAGTGAGTGCAGAGAGGTGAGTGCAGAGAGGTGAGTGCAGAGGTGAGTGCAGAGAGGTGAGTGCAGAGAGGTGAGTGCAGAGTAGTGAGTGCAGAGTAGTGAGTGCAGAGTAGTGAGTGCAGAGTAGTGAGTGCAAAGTAGTGAGTGCAGAGTAGTGAGTGCAGAGTAGTGAGTGCAGAGTGCAGAGTAGTGAGTGCAGAGTAGTGAGTGCAGAGTAGTGAGTGCAGAGTAGTGAGTGCAGAGTAGTGAGTGCAGAGTGCAGAGTAGTGAGTGCAGAGTAGTGAGTGCAGAGTGCAGAGTAGTGAGGAGTGCAGGGTAGTGAGTGCAGAGTAGTGAGTGCAGAGTAGTGAGTGCAGAGAGTGCAGAGTAGTGAGTGCAGAGTGCAGAATAGTGAGTGCAGAGTGCAGAGTAGTGAGTGCAGAGTGTAGTGAGTGCAGAGTAGTGAGTGCAAAGTAGTGAGTGCAGAGTGCAGAGTAGTGAGTGCAGAGTAGTGAGTGCAGAGTGCAGAGTAGTGAGTGCAGAGTAGTGAGTGCAGAGTGCAGAGTAGTGAGTGCAGAGTGCAGAGTAGTGAGTAGTGAGTGCAGAGTAGTGAGTGCAGAGTGCAGAGTAGTGAGTAGTGAGTGCAGAGTAGTGAGTGCAGAGTAGTGAGTGCAGAGTTGTGAGTGCAGATTTGTGAGTGCAGAGTAGTGAGTGCAGAGAGTGCAGAGTAGTGAGTGCAGAGTGCAGAGTAGTGAGTGCACAGTGCAGAGTAGTGAGTGCAGAGTGCAGAGTAGTGAGTGCAGAGTAGTGAGTGCAGAGTAGTGAGTGCAGAGTAGTGAGTGCATAGTAGTGAGTGCAGAGTAGTGAGTGCAGAGTAGTGAGTGCAGAGTAGTGAGTGCCGAGTAGTGAGTGCCGAGTAGTGAGTGCAGAGTGCAGAGTAGTGAGTGCAGAGTAGTGAGTGCAGAGTAGTGAGTGCAGAGAGTAGTGTGTGCAGAGAGGTGAGTGCAGAGTGTAGTGAGTGCAGAGTGTAGTGAGTGCAGAGTGGTGAGTGCAGAGAGGTGAGTGCAGAGTGTAGTGAGTGCAGAGTAGTGAGTGCAGAGTAGTGAGTGCAGAGTAGTGAGTGCAGAGTAGTGAGTGCAGAGTAGTGAGTGCAAAGTAGTGAGTGCAGAGTAGTGAGTGCAGAGTAGTGAGTGCAGAGTGCAGAGTAGTGAGTGCAGAGTAGTGAGTGCAGAGTAGTGAGTGCAGAGTAGTGAGTGCAGAGTAGTGAGTGCAGAGTGCAGAGTAGTGAGTGCAGAGTAGTGAGTGCAGAGTGCAGAGTAGTGAGGAGTGCAGGGTAGTGAGTGCAGAGTAGTGAGTGCAGAGTAGTGAGTGCAGAGAGTGCAGAGTAGTGAGTGCAGAGTGCAGAATAGTGAGTGCAGAGTGCAGAGTAGTGAGTGCAGAGTGTAGTGAGTGCAGAGTAGTGAGTGCAAAGTAGTGAGTGCAGAGTGCAGAGTAGTGAGTGCAGAGTGCAGAGTAGTGAGTGCAGAGTAGTGAGTGCAGAGTGCAGAGTAGTGAGTGCAGAGTGCAGAGTAGTGAGTAGTGAGTGCAGAGTAGTGAGTGCAGAGTGCAGAGTAGTGAGTAGTGAGTGCAGAGTAGTGAGTGCAGAGTAGTGAGTGCAGAGTTGTGAGTGCAGATTTGTGAGTGCAGAGTAGTGAGTGCAGAGAGTGCAGAGTAGTGAGTGCAGAGTGCAGAGTAGTGAGTGCACAGTGCAGAGTAGTGAGTGCAGAGTGCAGAGTAGTGAGTGCAGAGTAGTGAGTGCAGAGTAGTGAGTGCAGAGTAGTGAGTGCATAGTAGTGAGTGCAGAGTAGTGAGTGCAGAGTAGTGAGTGCCGAGTAGTGAGTGCCGAGTAGTGAGTGCCGAGTAGTGAGTGCAGAGTGCAGAGTAGTGAGTGCAGAGTAGTGAGTGCAGAGTAGTGAGTGCAGAGAGTAGTGTGTGCAGAGAGGTGAGTGCAGAGTGTAGTGAGTGCAGAGTGTAGTGAGTGCAGAGTGGTGAGTGCAGAGAGGTGAGTGCAGAGTGTAGTGAGTGCAGAGTAGTGAGTGCAGAGTAGTGAGTGCAGAGTAGTGAGTGCAGAGTAGTGAGTGCAGAGTGTAGTGAGTGCAGAGTAGTGAGTGCAGAGAGTAGTGAGTGCAGAGAGTAGTGAGTGCAGAGAGGTGAGTGCAGAGAGGTGAGTGCAGAGAGGTGAGTGCAGAGTAGTGAGTGCAGAGTAGTGAGTGCAGAGTAGTGAGTGCAGAGTAGTGAGTGCAAAGTAGTGAGTGCAAAGTAGTGAGTGCAGAGTAGTGAGTGCAGAGTAGTGAGTGCAGAGTGCAGAGTAGTGAGTGCATAGTAGTGAGTGCAGAGTAGTGAGTGCAGAGTAGTGAGTGCAGAGTAGTGAGTGCAGAGTAGTGAGTGCAGAGTAGTGAGTGCAGAGTGCAGAGTAGTGAGTGCAGAGTAGTGAGTGCAGAGTGCAGAGTAGTGAGGAGTGCAGAGTAGTGAGTGCAGAGTAGTGAGTGCAGAGTAGTGAGTGCAGAGAGTGCAGAGTAGTGAGTGCAGAGTGCAGAATAGTGAGTGCAGAGTGCAGAGTAGTGAGTGCAGAGTGTAGTTAGTGCAGAGTAGTGAGTGCAAAGTAGTGAGTGCAGAGTGCAGAGTAGTGAGTGCAGAGTAGTGAGTGCAGAGTGCAGAGTAGTGAGTGCAGAGTAGTGAGTGCAGAGTGCAGAGTAGTGAGTGCAGAGAGCAGAGTAGTGAGTAGTGAGAGCAGAGTAGTGAGTGCAGAGTGCAGAGTAGTGAGTAGTGAGTGCAGAGTAGTGAGTGCAGAGTAGTGAGTGCAGAGTTGTGAGTGCAGATTTGTGAGTGCAGAGTAGTGAGTGCAGAGAGTGCAGAGTAGTGAGTGCAGAATGCAGAGTAGTGAGTGCACAGTGCAGAGTAGTGAGTGCAGAGTGCAGAGTAGTGAGTGCAGAGTAGTGAGTGCAGAGTAGTGAGTGCAGAGTAGTGAGTGCATAGTAGTGAGTGCAGAGTAGTGAGTGCAGAGTAGTGAGTGCAGAGTAGTGAGTGCCGAGTAGTGAGTGCCGAGTAGTGAGTGCAGAGTGCAGAGTAGTGAGTGCAGAGTGCAGAGTAGTGAGTGCAGAGTGCAGAGTAGTGAGTGCAGAGTGCAGACAAGTGAGTGCAGAGTAGTGAGTGCAGAGTGCAGAGTAGTGAGTGCAGAGTGTAGTGAGTGCAGAGTAGTGAGTGCAAAGTAGTGAGTGCAGAGTGCAGAGTAGTGAGTAGTGAGTGCAGAGTAGTGAGTAGTGAGTGCAGAGTAGTGAGTGCAGAGTGCAGAGTAGTGAGTGCAGAGTGCAGAGTAGTGAGTGCAGAGTAGTGAGTGCAGAGTAGTGAGTGCAGAGTGCAGAGTAGTGAGTGCAGAGTAGTGAGTGAAAAGTAGTGAGTGCAGAGTGCAGAGTAGTGAGTGCAGAGTAGTGAGTGCAGAGTGCAGAGTAGTGAGTGCAGAGTGCAGAGTGCAGAGTAGTGAGTGCAGAGTGCAGAGTAGTGAGTAGTGAGTGCAGAGTAGTGAGTGCAGAGTGCAGAGTAGTGAGTAGTGAGTGCAGAGTAGTGAGTGCAGAGTAGTGAGTGCAGAGTTGTGAGTGCAGAGTTGTGAGTGCAGAGTAGTGAGTGCAGAGAGTGCAGAATAGTGAGTGCAGAGTGCAGAGTAGTGAGTGCAGAGTGCAGAGTAGTGAGTGCAGAGTGCAGAGTAGTGAGTGCAGAGTAGTGAGTGCAGAGTAGTGAGTGCATAGTAGTGAGTGCAGAGTAGTGAGTGCAGAGTAGTGAGTGTAGAGTAGTGAGTGCCGAGTAGTGAATGCCGAGTAGTGAGTGCAGAGTAGTGAGTGCAGAGTGCAGAGTAGTGAGTGCAGAGTGCAGAGTGCAGAGTAGTGAGTGCAGAGTGCAGAGAAGTGAGTGCAGAGTAGTGAGTGCAGAGTGCAGAGTAGTGAGTGCAGAGTGTAGTGAGTGCAGAGTAGTGAGTGCAAAGTAGTGAGTGCAGAGTGCAGAGTAGTGAGTAGTGAGTGCAGAGTAGTGAGTAGTGAGTGCAGAGTAGTGAGTGCAGAGTGCAGAGTAGTGAGTGCAGAGTGCAGAGTAGTGAGTGCAGAGTGCAGAGTAGTGAGTGCAGAGTAGTGAGTGCAGAGTGTAGTGAGTGCAGAGTAGTGAGTGCAAAGTAGTGAGTGCAGAGTGCAGAGTAGTGAGTGCAGAGTAGTGAGTGCAGAGTAGTGAGTGTGTAGAGTAGTGAGTGCAGGGTAGTGAGTGCAGAGTAGTGAGTGCAGAGTGCAGAGTAGTGAGTGCAGAGTGCAGAGTTGTGAGTGCAGAGTACAGAGTTGTGAGTGCAGAGTGCAGAGTTGTGAGTGCAGAGTGCAGAGTTGTGAGTGCAGAGTGCAGAGTTGTGAGTGTAGAGTTGTGAGTGCAGAGTAGTGAGTGCAGAGTAGTGAGTGCAGAGTAGTGAGTGCAGAGTAGTGAGTGCAGAGTAGTGAGTGCAGAGTAGTGAGTGCAGAGAGTAGTGAGTGCAGAGAGTAGTGAGTGCAGAGAGTAGTGAGTGCAGAGAGGTGAGTGCAGAGAGGTGAGTGCAGAGTAGTGAGTGCAGAGAAGGGAGTGCAGAGTAGTGAGTGAAGAGAGTAGTGAGTGCAGAGAGTAGTGAGTGCAGAGAGTAGTGAGTGCAGAGAGGTGAGTGCAGAGAGGTGAGTGCAGAGAGGTGAGTGCAGAGTGTAGTGAGTGCAGAGTAGTGAGTGCAGAGTAGTGAGTGCAGAGTAGTGAGTGCAGAGTGCAGAGTGCAGAGTAGTGAGTGCAGAGTGCAGAGTAGTGAGTGCAGAGTAGTGAGTGCAGAGTAGTGAGTGCAGAGTAGTGAGTGCAGAGTAGTGAAAAGTGCAGAGTAGTGAGGAGTGCAGAGTAGTGAGGAGTGCAGAGTAGTGAGGAGTGCAGAGTAGTGAGTGCAGAGTAGTGAGTGCAGAGAGTGCAGAGAGTGCAAAGTAGTGAGTGCAGAGTGCAGAATAGTGAGTGCAGAGTGCAGAGTAGTGAGTGCAGAGTAGAGAGTGCAGAGTAGTGAGTGCAGAGTAGTGAGTGCAGAGTAGTGAGTGCAGAGTAGTGAGTGCAGAGTAGTGAGGAGTGCAGAGTAGTGAGGAGTGCAGAGTAGTGAGTGCAGAGTAGTGAGTGCAGAGTAGTGAGTGCAGAGTAGTGAGGAGTGCAGAGTAATGAGGAGTGCAGAGTAGTGAGGAGTGCAGAGTAGTATGGAGTGCAGAGTAGTGAGGAGTGAGGAATGCAGAGTAGTGAGGAGTGCAGAGTAGTCAGGAGTGCAGAGTAGTGAGGAGTGCAGAGAGTGCAGAGTAGTGAGTGCAGAGTGCAGAATAGTGAGTGCAGAGTGCAGAGTAGTGAGTGCAGAGTAGTGAGTGCAGAGTAGTGAGTGCAGAGTAGTGAGTGCAGAGTAGTGAGTGCAGAGTAGTGGGTGCAGAGAGTACTGAGTGCAGAGAGTAGTGAGTGCAGAGAGGTGAGTGCAGAATAGTGAGTGCAGAGTAGTGAGTGCAGAGTAGTGAGTGCAGAGTAGTGAGTGCAGAGTAGTGAGTGCAGAGTAGTGAGTGCAGAGTAGTGAGTGTGCAGAGTAGTGAGTGCAGAGTAGTGAGTGCAGAGTAGTGAGTGTGCAGAGTAGTGAGTGTGCAGAGTAGTGAGTGCAGTGTAGTGAGTGTGCAGAGTAGTGAGTGTGCAGACTAGTGAGTGTGCAGACTAGTGAGTGCAGAGTTGTGAGTGTGTAGAGTAGTGAGGGCAGAGTAGTGAGTGCAGAGTAGTGAGTGTGCAGAGTAGTGAGTGCAGAGTAGTGAGTGCAGAGAGTAGTGAGTGCAGAGTAGTGAGTGCAGAGAGTAGTGAGTGCAGAGAGTAGTGATTGCAGAGAGTAGTGAGTGCAGAGTAGTGAGTGCAGAGAGTAGTGAGTGCAGAGTGCAGAGTAGTGAGTGCAGAGTGCAGAGTAGTGAGTGCAGAGTAGTGAGTGCAGAGTGCAGAGTAGTGAGTGCAGAATAGTGAGTGCAGAGTAGTGAGTGTGTAGAGTAGTGAGTGCAGGGTAGTGAGTGCAGAGTAGTGAGTGCAGAGTGCAGAGTTGTGAGTGCAGAGTACAGAGTTGTGAGTGCAGAGTGCAGAGTTGTGAGTGCAGAGTGCAGAGTTGTGAGTGCAGAGTGCAGAGTTGTGAGTGCAGAGTTGTGAGTGCAGAGTAGTGAGTGCAGAGTAGTGAGTGCAGAGTAGTGAGTGCAGAGTAGTGAGTGCAGAGTAGTGAGTGCAGAGAGTAGTGAGTGCAGAGAGTAGTGAGTGCAGAGAGTAGTGAGTGCAGAGAGTGGTGAGTGCAGAGAGGTGAGTGCAGAGAGGTGAGTGCAGAGTAGTGAGTGCAGAGAAGGGAGTGCAGAGTAGTGAGTGCAGAGAGTAGTGAGGGCAGAGAGTAGTGAGTGCAGAGAGTAGTGAGTGGAGAGAGGTGAGTGCAGAGAGGTGAGTGCAGAGAGGTGAGTGCAGAGTGTAGTGAGTGCAGAGTAGTGAGTGCAGAGTAGTGAGTGCAGAGTAGTGAATGCAGAGTAGTGAGTGCAGAGTAGTGAGTGCAGAGTGCAGAGTGCAGAGTAGTGAGTGCAGAGTGCAGAGTAGTGAGTGCAGAGTAGTGAGTGCAGAGCAGTGAGTGCAGAGTAGTGAGGAGTGCAGAGTAGTGAGGAGTGCAGAGTAGTGAGGAGTGCAGAGTAGTGAGGAGTGCAGAGTAGTGAGTGCAGAGTAGTGAGTGCAGAGAGTGCAAAGTAGTGAGTGCAGAGTGCAGAATAGTGAGTGCAGAGTGCAGAGTAGTGAGTGCAGAGTAGTGAGTGCAGAGTAGTGAGTGCAGAGTAGTGAGGAGTGCAGAGTAGTGAGGAGTGCAGAGTAGTGAGTGCAGAGTAGTGAGTGCAGAGTAGTGAGTGCAGAGTAGTGAGGAGTGCAGAGTAGTGAGAAGTGCAGAGTAGTGAGGAGTGCAGAGTAGTGAGGAGTGAGGAGTGCAGAGTAGTGAGGAGTGCAGAGTAGTGAGGAGTGCAGAGTAGTGAGGAGTGCAGAGAGTGCAGAGTAGTGAGTGCAGAGTGCAGAATAGTGAGTGCAGAGTGCAGAGTAGTGAGTGCAGAGTAGTGAGTGCAGAGTAGTGAGTGCAGAGTAGTGAGTGCAGAGTAGTGAGTGCAGAGTAGTGGGTGCAGAGAGTAGTGAGTGCAGAGAGTAGTGAGTGCAGAGAGGTGAGTGCAGAGTGTAGTGAGTGCACAGTGTAGTGAGTGCAGAGTAGTGAGTGCAGAGAGGTGAGTGCAGAGTGTAGTGAGTGCAGAGTAGTGAGTGCAGAGTAGTGAGTGCAGAGTAGTGAGTGGAGAGTAGTGAGTGCAGAGTAGTGAGTGCAGAGTAGTGAGTGCAGAGTAGGGAGTGCAGAGAGTAGTGAGTGCAGAGAGGTGAGTGCAGAGTGTAGTGAGTGCAGAGTGTAGTGAGTGCAGAGTGGTGAGTGCAGAGAGGTGAGTGCAGAGTGTAGTGAGTGCAGAGTAGTGAGTGCAGAGTAGTGAGTGCAGAGTAGTGAGTGCAGAGTAGTGAGTGCAGAGTAGTGAGTGCAGAGTGTAGTGAGTGCAGAGTAGTGAGTGCAGAGAGTAGTGAGTGCAGAGAGGTGAGTGCAGAGAGGTGAGTGCAGAGAGGTGAGTGCAGAGTAGTGAGTGCAGAGTAGTGAGTGCAGAGTAGTGAGTGCAGAGTAGTGAGTGCAAAGTAGTGAGTGCAAAGTAGTGAGTGCAGAGTAGTGAGTGCAGAGTAGTGAGTGCAGAGTGCAGAGTAGTGAGTGCAGAGTAGTGAGTGCAGAGTAGTGAGTGCAGAGTAGTGAGTGCAGAGTAGTGAGTGCAGAGTAGTGAGTGCAGAGTAGTGAGTGCAGAGTGCAGAGTAGTGAGGAGTGCAGGGTAGTGAGTGCAGAGTAGTGAGTGCAGAGTAGTGAGTGCAGAGAGTGCAGAGTAGTGAGTGCAGAGTGCAGAATAGTGAGTGCAGAGTGCAGAGTAGTGAGTGCAGAGTGTAGTGAGTGCAGAGTAGTGAGTGCAAAGTAGTGAGTGCAGAGTGCAGAGTAGTGAGTGCAGAGTAGTGAGTGCAGAGTGCAGAGTAGTGAGTGCTGAGTAGTGAGTGCAGAGTGCAGAGTAGTGAGTGCAGAGTGCAGAGTAGTGAGTAGTGAGTGCAGAGTAGTGAGTGCAGAGTGCAGAGTAGTGAGTAGTGAGTGCAGAGTAGTGAGTGCAGAGTAGTGAGTGCAGAGTTGTGAGTGCAGATTTGTGAGTGCAGAGTAGTGAGTGCAGAGAGTGCGTGCAGAGTGCCGAGTAGTGAGTGCACAGTGCAGAGTAGTGAGTGCAGAGTGCAGAGTAGTGAGTGCAGAGTAGTGAGTGCAGAGTAGTGAGTGCAGAGTAGTGAGTGCATAGTAGTGAGTGCAGAGTAGTGAGTGCAGAGTAGTGAGTGCAGAGTAGTGAGTGACGAGTAGTGAGTGCCGAGTAGTGAGTGCAGAGTGCAGAGTAGTGAGTGCAGAGTAGTGAGTGCAGAGTAGTGAGTGCAGAGAGTAGTGTGTGCAGAGAGGTGAGTGCAGAGTGTAGTGAGTGCAGAGTGTAGTGAGTGCAGAGTGGTGAGTGCAGAGAGGTGAGTGCAGAGTGTAGTGAGTGCAGAGTAGTGAGTGCAGAGTAGTGAGTGCAGAGTAGTGAGTGCAGAGTAGTGAGTGCAGAGTAGTGAGTGCAGAGTGTAGTGAGTGCAGAGTAGTGAGTGCAGAGAGTAGTGAGTGCAGAGAGTAGTGAGTGCAGAGAGGTGAGTGCAGAGAGGTGAATGCAGAGAGGTGAGTGCAGAGTAGTGAGTGCAGAGTAGTGAGTGCAGAGTAGTGAGTGCAGAGTAGTGAGTGCAAAGTAGTGAGTGCAAAGTAGTGAGTGCAGAGTAGTGAGTGCAGAGTAGTGAGTGCAGAGTGCAGAGTAGTGAGTGCAGAGTAGTGAGTGCAGAGTGCAGAGTAGTGAGTGCAGAGTAGTGAGTGCAGAGTAGTGAGTGCAGAGTAGTGAGTGCAGAGTGCAGAGTAGTGAGTGCAGAGTAGTGAGTGCAGAGTGCAGAGTAGTGAGGAGTGCAGAGTAGTGAGTGCAGAGTAGTGAGTGCAGAGTAGTGAGTGCAGAGAGTGCAGAGTAGTGAGTGCAGAGTGCAGAATAGTGAGTGCAGAGTGCAGAGTAGTGAGTGCAGAGTGTAGTTAGTACAGAGTAGTGAGTGCAAAGTAGTGAGTGCCGAGTGCAGAGTAGTGAGTGCAGAGTAGTGAGTGCAGAGTGCAGAGTAGTGAGTGCAGAGTAGTGAGTGCAGAGTGCAGAGTAGTGAGTGCAGAGAGCAGAGTAGTGAGTAGTGAGTGCAGAGTAGTGAGTGCAGAGTGCAGAGTAGTGAGTAGTGAGTGCAGAGTAGTGAGTGCAGAGTAGTGAGTGCAGAGTTGTGAGTGCAGATTTGTGAGTGCAGAGTAGTGAGTGCAGAGAGTGCAGAGTAGTGAGTGCAGAATGCAGAGTAGTGAGTGCACAGTGCAGAGTAGTGAGTGCAGAGTGCAGAGTAGTGAGTGCAGAGTAGTGAGTGCAGAGTAGTGAGTGCAGAGTAGTGAGTGCATAGTAGTGAGTGCAGATTAGTGAGTGCAGAGTAGTGAGTGCAGAGTAGTGAGTGCCGAGTAGTGAGTGCCGAGTAGTGAGTGCAGAGCGCAGAGTAGTGAGTGCAGAGTGCAGAGTAGTGAGTGCAGAGTGCAGAGTAGTGAGTGCAGAGTGCAGAGAAGTGAGTGCAGAGTAGTGAGTGCAGAGTGCAGAGTAGTGAGTGCAGAGTGTAGTGAGTGCAGAGTAGTATGTGCAAAGTAGTGAGTGCAGAGTGCAGAGTAGTGAGTAGTGAGTGCAGAGTAGTGAGTAGTGAGTGCAGAGTAGTGAGTGCAGAGTGCAGAGTAGTGAGTGCAGAGTGCAGAGTAGTGAGTGCAGAGTAGTGAGTGCAGAGTAGTGAGTGCAGAGTGCAGAGTAGTGAGTGCAGAGTGCAGAGTAGTGAGTGCAGAGTAGTGAGTGAAAAGTAGTGAGTGCAGAGTGCAGAGTAGTGAGTGCAGAGTAGTGAGTGCAGAGTGCAGAGTAGTGAGTGCAGAGTGCAGAGTGCAGAGTAGTGAGTGCAGAGTGCAGAGTAGTGAGTGCAGAGTGCAGAGAAGTGAGTAGTGAGTGCAGAGTAGTGAGTGCAGAGTAGTGAGTGCAGAGTTGTGAGTGCAGAGTTGTGAGTGCAGAGTAGTGAGTGCAGAGAGTGCAGAATAGTGAGTGCAGAGAGTGCAGAGTAGTGAGTGCAGAGTGCAGAGTAGTGAGTGCAGAGTGCAGAGTAGTGAGTGCAGAGTAGTGAGTGCAGAGTAGTGAGTGCAGAGTAGTGAGTGCAGAGTAGTGAGTGCAGAGTAGTGAGTGCCGAGTAGTGAATGCCGAGTAGTGAGTGCAGAGTAGTGAGTGCAGAGTGCAGAGTAGTGAGTGCAGAGTGCAGAGTGCAGAGTAGTGAGTGCAGAGTGCAGAGAAGTGAGTGCAGAGTAGTGAGTGCAGAGTGCAGAGTAGTGAGTGCAGAGTGTAGTGAGTGCAGAGTAGTGAGTGCAAAGTAGTGAGTGCAGAGTGCAGAGTAGTGAGTAGTGAGTGCAGAGTAGTGAGTAGTGAGTGCAGAGTAGTGAGTGCAGAGTGCAGAGTAGTGAGTGCAGAGTGCAGAGTAGTGAGTGCAGAGTGCAGAGTAGTGAGTGCAGAGTAGTGAGTGCAGAGTGTAGTGAGTGCAGAGTAGTGAGTGCAAAGTAGTGAGTGCAGAGTGCAGAGTAGTGAGTGCAGAGTAGTGAGTGCAGAGTAGTGAGTGTGTAGAGTAGTGAGTGCAGGGTAGTGAGTGCAGAGTAGTGAGTGCAGAGTGCAGAGTAGTGAGTGCAGAGTGCAGAGTTGTGAGTGCAGAGTACAGAGTTGTGAGTGCAGAGTGCAGAGTTGTGAGTGCAGAGTGCAGAGTTGTGAGTGCAGAGTAGTGAGTGCAGAGTAGTGAGTGCAGAGTAGTGAGTGCAGAGTAGTGAGTGCAGAGAGTAGTGAGTGCAGAGAGTAGTGAGTGCAGAGAGGTGAGTGCAGAGAGGTGAGTGCAGAGTAGTGAGTGCAGAGAAGGGAGTGCAGAGTAGTGAGTGAAGAGAGTAGTGAGTGCAGAGAGTAGTGAGTGCAGAGAGTAGTGAGTGCAGAGAGGTGAGTGCAGAGAGGTGAGTGCAGAGAGGTGAGTGCAGAGTGTAGTGAGTGCAGAGTAGTGAGTGCAGAGTAGTGAGTGCAGAGTAGTGAGTGCAGAGTAGTGAGTGCAGAGTAGTGAGTGCAGAGTGCTGAGTAGTGAGTGCAGAGTGCAGAGTAGTGAGTGCAGAGTAGTGAGTGCAGAGTAGTGAGTGCAGAGTAGTGAGTGCAGAGTAGTGAGTGCAGAGTAGTGAGGAGTGCAGAGTAGTGAGGAGTGCAGAGTAGTGAGGAGTGCAGAGTAGTGAGGAGTGCAGAGTAGTGAGTGCAGAGTAGTGAGTGCAGAGAGTGCAGAGAGTGCAAAGTAGTGAGTGCAGAGTGCAGAATAGTGAGTGCAGAGTGCAGAGTAGTGAGTGCAGAGTAGTGAGTGAAGAGTAGTGAGTGCAGAGTAGTGAGTGCAGAGTAGTGAGTGCAGAGTAGTGAGGAGTGCAGAGTAGTGAGGAGTGCAGAGTAGTGAGTGCAGAGTAGTGAGTGCAGAGTAGTGAGTGCAGAGTAGTGAGGAGTGCAGAGTAGTGAGGAGTGCAGAGTAGTGAGGAGTGCAGAGTAGTATGGAGTGCAGAGTAGTGAGGAGTGAGGAATGCAGAGTAGTGAGGAGTGCAGAGTAGTCAGGAGTGCAGAGTAGTGAGGAGTGCAGAGAGTGCAGAGTAGTGAGTGCAGAGTGCAGAATAGTGAGTGCAGAGTGCAGAGTAGTGAGTGCAGAGTAGTGAGTGCAGAGTAGTGAGTGCAGAGTAGTGAGTGCAGAGTAGTGGGTGCAGAGAGTACTGAGTGCAGAGAGTAGTGAGTGCAGAGAGGTGAGTGCAGAGTAGTGAGTGCAGAGTAGTGAGTGCAGAGTAGTGAGTGCAGAGTAGTGAGGAGTGCAGAGTAGTGAGGAGTGCAGAGTAGTGAGGAGTGCAGAGTAGTATGGAGTGCAGAGTAGTGAGGAGTGAGGAATGCAGAGTAGTGAGGAGTGCAGAGTAGTCAGGAGTGCAGAGTAGTGAGGAGTGCAGAGAGTGCAGAGTAGTGAGTGCAGACTGCAGAATAGTGAGTGCAGAGTGCAGAGTAGTGAGTGCAGAGTAGTGAGTGCAGAGTAGTGAGTGCAGAGTAGTGAGTGCAGAGTAGTGAGTGCAGAGTGCAGAGTAGTGAGTGCAGAGTAGTGAGTGCAGAGTAGTGAGTGCAGAGTAGTGAGTGCAGAGTAGTGAGTGCAGAGTAGTGAGTAGTGCAGAGTAGTGAGGAGTGCAGAGTAGTGAGGAGTGCAGAGTAGTGAGGAGTGCAGAGTAGTGAGTGCAGAGAGTGCAGAGAGTGCAAAGTAGTGAGTGCAGAGTGCAGAATAGTGAGTGCAGAGTAGTGAGTGCAGAGTAGTGAGTGCAGAGTAGGGAGTTCAGAGTAGTGAGGAGTGCAGAGTAGTGAGGAGTGCAGAGTAGTGAGTGCAGAATAGTGAGTGCAGAGTAGTGAGTGCAGAGTAGTGAGGAGTGCAGAGTAGTGAGGAGTGCAGAGTAGTGAGGAGTGCAGAGTAGTATGGAGTGCAGAGTAGTGAGGAGTGAGGAATGCAGAGTAGTGAGGAGTGCAGAGTAGTCAGGAGTGCAGAGTAGTGAGGAGTGCAGAGAGTGCAGAGTAGTGAGTGCAGAGTGCAGAATAGTGAGTGCAGAGTGCAGAGTAGTGAGTGCAGAGTAGTGAGTGCAGAGTAGTGAGTGCAGAGTAGTGAGTGCAGAGTAGTGAGTGCAGAGTAGTGGGTGCAGAGAGTACTGAGTGCAGTGAGTGCAGAGAGGTGAGTGCAGAGTGAAGTGAGTGCAGAGTGTAGTGAGTGCAGAGTAGTGCGTGCAGAGAGGTGAGTGCAGAGTGAAGTGAGTGCAGAGTAGTGAATGCAGAGTAGTGAGTGCAGAGTAGTGAGTGCAGAGTAGTGAGTGCAGAGTAGTGAGTGCAGAGTAGTGAGTGCAGAGTAGTGAGTGCAGAGAGTAGTGAGTGCAGAGAGGTGAGTGCAGAGTGTAGTGAGTGCAGAGTGTAGTGAGTGCAGAGTGGTGAGTGCAGAGAGGTGAGTGCAGAGTGTAGTGAGTGCAGAGTAGTGAGTGCAGAGTAGTGAGTGCAGAGTAGTGAGTGCAGAGTAGTGAGTGCAGAGTAGTGAGTGCAGAGTAGTGAGTGCAGAGTGTAGTGAGTGCAGAGTAGTGAGTGCAGAGAGTAGTGAGTGCAGAGAGTAGTGAGTGCAGAGAGGTGAGTGCAGAGAGGTGAGTGCAGAGAGGTGAGTGCAGAGAGGTGAGTGCAGAGTAGTGAGTGCAGAGTAGTGAGTGCAGAGTAGTGAGTGCAGAGTAGTGAGTGCAAAGTAGTGAGTGCAAAGTAGTGAGTGCAGAGTAGTGAGTGCAGAGTAGTGAGCGCAGAGTGCAGAGTGCAGAGTAGTGAGTGCAGAGTAGTGAGTGCAGAGTGCAGAGTAGTGAGTGCAGAGTAGTGAGTGCAGAGTGCAGAGTAGTGAGTGCAGAGTAGTGAGTGCAGAGTAGTGAGTGCAGAGTAGTGAGTGCAGAGTAGTGAGTGCAGAGTGCAGAGTAGTGAGTGCAGAGTAGTGAGTGCAGAGTGCAGAGTAGTGAGGAGTGCAGAGTAGTGAGTGCAGAGTAGTGAGTGCAGAGTAGTGAGTGCAGAGAGTACAGAGTAGTGAGTGCAGAGTGCAGAATAGTGAGTGCAGAGTGCAGAGTAGTGAGTGCAGAGTGTAGTGAGTGCAGAGTAGTGAGTGCAAAGTAGTGAGTGCAGAGTGCAGAGTAGTGAGTGCAGAGTAGTGAGTGCAGAGTGCAGAGTAGTGAGTGCAGAGTAGTGAGTGCAGAGTGCAGAGTAGTGAGTGCAGAGTGCAGAGTAGTGAGTAGTGAGTGCAGAGTAGTGAGTGCAGAGTGCAGAGTAGTGAGTAGTGAGTGCAGAGTAGTGAGTGCAGAGTAGTGAGTGCAGAGTTGTGAGTGCAGATTTGTGAGTGCAGAGTAGTGAGTGCAGAGAGTGCAGAGTAGTGAGTGCAGAGTGCAGAGTAGTGAGTGCACAGTGCAGAGTAGTGAGTGCAGAGTGCAGAGTAGTGAGTGCAGAGTAGTGAGTGCAGAGTAGTGAGTGCAGAGTAGTGAGTGCATAGTAGTGAGTGCAGAGTAGTGAGTGCAGAGTAGTGAGTGCAGAGTAGTGAGTGCCGAGTAGTGAGTGCTGAGTAGTGAGTGCAGAGTGCAGAGTAGTGAGTGCAGAGTAGTGAGTGCAGAGTGCAGAGTAGTGAGTGCAGAGTAGTGAGTGCAGGGTAATGAGTGCAGAGTAGTGAGTGCAGAGTGCAGAGTAGTGAGTGCAGAGTGCAGAGTAGTGAGTGCAGAGTGCAGAGAAGTGAGTGCAGAGTAGTGAGTGCAGAGTGCAGAGTAGTGAGTGCAGAGTGTAGTGAGTGCAGAGTAGTGAGTGCAAAGTAGTGAGTGCAGAGTGCAGAGTAGTGAGTAGTGAGTGCAGAGTAGTGAGTAGTGAGTGCAGAGTAGTGAGTGCAGAGTGCAGAGTAGTGAGTGCAGAGTGCAGAGTAGTGAGTGCAGAGTGCAGAGTAGTGAGTGCAGAGTAGTGAGTGCAGAGTAGTGCGTGCAGAGTGCAGAGTAGTGAGTGCAGAGTGCAGAGTAGTGAGTGCAGGGTAGTGAGTGAAAAGTAGTGAGTGCAGAGTGCAGAGTAGTGAGTGCAGAGTAGTGAGTGCAGAGTGCAGAGTAGTGAGTGCAGAGTGCAGAGTAGTGAGTGCAGAGTTGTGAGTGCAGAGTGCAGAGTAGTGAGTGCAGAGTGCAGAGTAGTGAGTAGTGAGTGCAGAGTAGTGAGTGCAGTGTGCAGAGTAGTGAGTAGTGAGTGCAGAGTAGTGAGTGCAGAGTAGTGAGTGCAGAGTTGTGAGTGCAGAGTTGTGAGTGCAGAGTAGTGTGTGCAGAGAGTGCAGAGTAGTGAGTGCAAAGTGCAGAGTAGTGAGTGCAGAGTGCAGAGTAGTGAGTGCAGAGTGCAGAGTAGTGAGTGCAGAGTAGTGAGTGCAGAGTAGTGAGTGCATAGTAGTGAGTGCAGAGTAGTGAGGAGTGCAGAGTAGTGAGGAGTGCAGAGTAGTGAGGAGTGCAGAGTAGTGAGGAGTGCAGAGTAGTGAGTGCAGAGTAGTGAGTGCAGAGAGTGCAGAGAGTGCAAAGTAGTGAGTGCAGAGTGCAGAATAGTGAGTGCAGAGTGCAGAGTAGTGAGTGCAGAGTAGTGAGTGCAGAGTAGTGAGTGCAGAGTAGTGAGGAGTGCAGAGTAGTGAGGAGTGCAGAGTAGTGAGTGCAGAGTAGTGAGTGCAGAGTAGTGAGTGCAGAGTAGTGAGGAGTGCAGAGTAGTGAGGAGTGCAGAGTAGGTAGGAGTGCAGAGTAGTATGGAGTGCAGAGTAGTGAGGAGTGAGGAGTGCAGAGTAGTGAGGAGTGCAGAGTAGTCAGGAGTGCAGAGTAGTGAGGAGTGCAGAGAGTGCAGAGTAGTGAGTGCAGAGTGCAGAATAGTGAGTGCAGAGTGCAGAGTAGTGAGTGCAGAGTAGTGAGTGCAGAGTAGTGAGTGCAGAGTAGTGGGTGCAGAGAGTACTGAGTGCAGAGAGTAGTGAGTGCAGAGAGGTGAGTGCAGAGTGTAGTGAGTGCAGAGTGTAGTGAGTGCAGAGTAGTGAGTGCAGAGAGGTGAGTGCAGAGTGTAGTGAGTGCAGAGTAGTGAGTGCAGAGTAGTGAGTGCAGAGTAGTGAGTGGAGAGTAGTGAGTGCAGAGTAGTGAGTGCAGAGTAGTGAGTGCAGAGTAGTGAGTGCAGAGTAGTGAGTGCAGAGAGGTGAGTGCAGAGTGTAGTGAGTGCAGAGTGTAGTGAGTGCAGAGTGGTGAGTGCAGAGAGGTGAGTGCAGAGTGTAGTGAGTGCAGAGTAGTGAGAGCAGAGTAGTGATTGCAGAGTAGTGAGTGCAGAGTAGTGAGTGCAGAGTAGTGAGTGCAGAGTAGTGAGTGCAGAGTGTAGTGAGTGCAGAGTAGTGAGTGCAGAGAGTAGTGAGTGCAGAGAGTAGTGAGTGCAGAGAGGTGAGTGCAGAGAGGTGAGTGCAGAGAGGTGAGTGCAGAGAGCTGAGTGCAGAGTAGTGAGTGCAGAGTAGTGAGTGCAGAGTAGTGAGTGCAGAGTAGTGAGTGCAAAGTAGTGAGTGCAAAGTAGTGAGTGCAGAGTAGTGAGTGCAGAGTAGTGAGTGCAGAGTGCAGAGTAGTGAGTGCAGAGTGCAGAGTAGTGAGTGCAGAGTAGTGAGTGCAGAGTGCAGAGTAGTGAGTGCAGAGTAGTGAGTGCAGAGTAGTGAGTGCAGAGTAGTGAGTGCAGAGTAGTGAGTGCAGAGTAGTGAGTGCAGAGTGCAGAGTAGTGAGTGCAGAGTAGTGAGTGCAGAGTGCAGAGTAGTGAGGAGTGCAGAGTAGTGAGTGCAGAGTAGTGAGTGCAGAGAGTGCAGAGTAGTGAGTGCAGAGTGCAGAATAGTGAGTGCAGAGTGCAGAGTAGTGAGTGCAGAGTGTAGTGAGTGCAGAGTAGTGAGTGCAAAGTAGTGAGTGCAGAGTGCAGAGTAGTGAGTGCAGAGTAGTGAGTGCAGAGTGCAGAGTAGTGAGTGCAGAGTAGTGAGTGCAGAGTGCAGAGTAGTGAGTGCAGAGTGCAGAGTAGTGAGTAGTGAGTGCAGAGTAGTGAGTGCAGAGTGCAGAGTAGTGAGTAGTGAGTGCAGAGTAGTGAGTGCAGAGTAGTGAGTGCAGAGTTGTGAGTGCAGATTTGTGAGTGCAGAGTAGTGAGTGCAGAGAGTGCAGAGTAGTGAGTGCAGAGTGCAGAGTAGTGAGTGCACAGTGCAGAGTAGTGAGTGCAGAGTGCAGAGTAGTGAGTGCAGAATAGTGAGTGCAGAGTAGTGAGTGCAGTGTAGTGAGTGCGTAGTAGTGAGTGCAGAGTAGTGAGTGCAGAGTAGTGAGTGCAGAGTAGTGAGTGCCGAGAGTGAGTGCCGAGTAGTGAGTGCAAAGTAGTGAGTGCAGAGTGCAGAGTAGTGAGTAGTGAGTGCAGAGTAGTGAGTAGTGAGTGCAGAGTAGTGAGTGCAGAGTGCAGAGTAGTGAGTGCAGAGTGCAGAGTAGTGAGTGCAGAGTGCAGAGTAGTGAGTGCAGAGTAGTGAGTGCAGAGTAGTGAGTGCAGAGTGCAGAGTAGTGAGTGCAGAGTGCAGAGTAGTGAGTGCAGGGTAGTGAGTGAAAAGTAGTGAGTGCAGAGTGCAGAGTAGTGAGTGCAGAGTAGTGAGTGCAGAGTGCAGAGTAGTGAGTGCAGAGTGCAGAGTAGTGAGTGCAGAGTAGTGAGTGCAGAGTGCAGAGTAGTGAGTGCAGAGTGCAGAGTAGTGAGTAGTGAGTGCAGAGTAGTGAGTGCAGAGTGCAGAGTAGTGAGTAGTGAGTGCAGAGTAGTGAGTGCAGAGTAGTGAGTGCAGAGTTGTGAGTGCAGAGTTGTGAGTGCAGAGTAGTGTGTGCAGAGAGTGCAGAGTAGTGAGTGCAAAGTGCAGAGTAGTGAGTGCAGAGTGCAGAGTAGTGAGTGCAGAGTGCAGAGTAGTGAGTGCAGAGTAGTGAGTGCAGAGTAGTGAGTGCATAGTAGTGAGTGCAGAGTAGTGAGGAGTGCAGAGTAGTGAGGAGTGCAGAGTAGTGAGGAGTGCAGAGTAGTGAGGAGTGCAGAGTAGTGAGTGCAGAGTAGTGAGTGCAGAGAGTGCAGAGACTGCAAAGTAGTGAGTGCAGAGTGCAGAATAGTGAGTGCAGAGTGCAGAGTAGTGAGTGCAGAGTAGTGAGTGCAGAGTAGTGAGTGCAGAGTAGTGAGTGCAGAGTAGTGAGTGCAGAGTAGTGAGGAGTGCAGAGTAGTGAGGAGTGCAGAGTAGTGAGTGCAGAGTAGTGAGTGCAGAGTAGTGAGTGCAGAGTAGTGAGGAGTGCAGAGTAGTGAGGAGTGCAGAGTAGGTAGGAGTGCAGAGTAGTATGGAGTGCAGAGTAGTGAGGAGTGAGGAGTGCAGAGTAGTGAGGAGTGCAGAGTAGTCAGGAGTGCAGAGTAGTGAGGAGTGCAGAGAGTGCAGAGTAGTGAGTGCAGAGTGCAGAATAGTGAGTGCAGAGTGCAGAGTAGTGAGTGCAGAGTAGTGAGTGCAGAGTAGTGAGTGCAGAGTAGTGAGTGCAGAGTAGTGGGTGCAGAGAGTACTGAGTGCAGAGAGTAGTGAGTGCAGAGAGGTGAGTGCAGAGTGTAGTGAGTGCAGAGTGTAGTGAGTGCAGAGTAGTGAGTGCAGAGAGGTGAGTGCAGAGTGTAGTGAGTGCAGAGTAGTGAGTGCAGAGTAGTGAGTGCAGAGTAGTGAGTGCAGGGTAGTGAGTGCAGAGTAGTGAGTGCAGAGTAGTGAGTGCAGAGAGTAGTGAGTGCAGAGAGGTGAGTGCAGAGTTTAGTGAGTGCAGAGTGTAGTGAGTGCAGAGTAGTGAGAGCAGAGTAGTGATTGCAGAGTAGTGAGTGCAGAGTAGTGAGTGCAAAGTAGTGAGTGCAGAGTAGTGAGTGCAGAGTAGTGAGTGCAGAGTGCAGAGTAGTGAGTGCAGAGTAGTGAGTGCAGAGTGCAGAGTAGTGAGTGCAGAGTAGTGAGTGCAGAGTAGTGAGTGCAGAGTAGTGAGTGCAGAGTAGTGAGTGCAGAGTAGTGAGTGCAGAGTAGTGAGTGCAGAGTAGTGAGTGCAGAGTGCAGAGTAGTGAGGAGTGCAGAGTAGTGAGTGCAGAGTAGTGAGTGCAGAGTAGTGAGTGCAGAGAGTGCAGAGTAGTGAGTGCAGAGTGCAGAATAGTGAGTGCAGAGTGCAGAGTAGTGAGTGCAGAGTGTAGTGAGTGCAGAGTAGTGAGTGCAAAGTAGTGAGTGCAGAGTGCAGAGTAGTGAGTGCAGAGTGCAGAGTAGTGAGTGCAGAGTAGTGAGTGCAGAGTGCAGAGTAGTGAGTGCAGAGTGCAGAGTAGTGAGTAGTGAGTGCAGAGTAGTGAGTGCAGAGTGCAGAGTAGTGAGTAGTGAGTGCAGAGTAGTGAGTGCAGAGTAGTGAGTGCAGAGTTGTGAGTGCAGATTTGTGAGTGCAGAGTAGTGAGTGCAGAGAGTGCAGAGTAGTGAGTGCAGAGTGCAGAGTAGTGAGTGCACAGTGCAGAGTAGTGAGTGCAGAGTGCAGAGTAGTGAGTGCAGAATAGTGAGTGCAGAGTAGTGAGTGCAGAGTAGTGAGTGCGTAGTAGTGAGTGCAGAGTAGTGAGTGCAGAGTAGTGAGTGCCGAGTAGTGAGTGCCGAGTAGTGAGTGCAAAGTAGTGAGTGCAGAGTGCAGAGTAGTGAGTAGTGAGTGCAGAGTAGTGAGTAGTGAGTGCAGAGTAGTGAGTGCAGAGTGCAGAGTAGTGAGTGCAGAGTGCAGAGTAGTGAGTGCAGAGTGCAGAGTAGTGAGTGCAGAGTAGTGAGTGCAGAGTAGTGAGTGCAGAGTGCAGAGTAGTGAGTGCAGAGTGCAGAGTAGTGAGTGCAGGGTAGTGAGTGAAAAGTAGTGAGTGCAGAGTGCAGAGTAGTGAGTGCAGAGTAGTGAGTGCAGAGTGCAGAGTAGTGAGTGCAGAGTGCAGAGTAGTGAGTGCAGAGTAGTGAGTGCAGAGTGCAGAGTAGTGAGTGCAGAGTGCAGAGTAGTGAGTAGTGAGTGCAGAGTAGTGAGTGCAGAGTGCAGAGTAGTGAGTAGTGAGTGCAGAGTAGTGAGTGCAGAGTTGTGAGTGCAGAGTTGTGAGTGCAGAGTAGTGTGTGCAGAGAGTGCAGAGTAGTGAGTGCAAAGTGCAGGGTAGTGAGTACAGAGTGCAGAGTAGTGAGTGCAGAGTGCAGAGTAGTGAGTGCAGAGTAGTGAGTGCATAGTAGTGAGTGCAGAGTAGTGAGGAGTGCAGAGTAGTAAGGAGTGCAGAGTAGTGAGGAGTGCAGAGTAGTGAGGAGTGCAGAGTAGTGAGTGCAGAGTAGTGAGTGCAGAGAGTGCAAAGTAGTGAGTGCAGAGTGCAGAATAGTGAGTGCAGAGTGCAGAGTAGTGAGTGCAGAGTAGTGAGTGCAGAGTAGTGAGTGCCGAGTAGTGAGTGCAGAGTAGTGAGTGCAGAGTAGTGAGGAGTGCAGAGTAGTGAGGAGTGCAGAGTAGTGAGTGCAGAGTAGTGAGTGCAGAGTAGTGAGTGCAGAGTAGTGAGGAGTGCAGAGTAGTGAGGAGTGCAGAGTAGTGAGGAGTGCAGAGTAGTATGGAGTGCAGAGTAGTGAGGAGTGGGGAGTGCAGAGTAGTGAGGAGTGCAGAGTAGTCAGGAGTGCAGAATAGTGAGGAGTGCAGAGAGTGCAGAGTAGTGAGTGCAGAGTGCAGAGTGCAGAGTAGTGAGTGCAGAGTAGTGAGTGCAGAGTAGTGAGTGCAGAGTAGTGAGTGCAGAGTAGTGAGTGCAGAGTAGTGGGTGCAGAGAGTACTGAGTGCAGAGAGTAGTGAGTGCAGAGAGGTGAGTGCAGAGTGTAGTGAGTGCAGAGTGTAGTGAGTGCAGAGTAGTGAGTGCAGAGAGGTGAGTGCAGAGTGTAGTGAGTGCAGAGTAGTGAGTGCAGAGTAGTGAGTGCAGAGTAGTGAGTGGAGAGTAGTGAGTGCAGAGTAGTGAGTGCAGAGTAGTGAGTGCAGAGTAGTGAGTGCAGAGTAGTGAGTGCAGAGAGTAGTGAGTGCAGAGAGGTGAGTGCAGAGTGTAGTGAGTGCAGAGTGTAGTGAGTGCAGAGTGGTGAGTGCAGAGAGGTGAGTGCAGAGTGTAGTGAGTGCAGAGTAGTGAGTGCAGAGTAGTGATTGCAGAGTAGTGAGTGCAGAGTAGTGAGTGCAGAGTAGTGAGTGCAGAGTAGTGAGTGCAGAGTGTAGTGAGTGCAGAGTAGTGAGTGCAGAGAGTAGTGAGTGCAGAGAGTAGTGAGTGCAGAGAGGTGAGTGCAGAGAGGTGAGTGCAGAGAGGTGAGTGCAGAGAGCTGAGTGCAGAGTAGTGAGTGCAGAGTAGTGAGTGCAGAGTAGTGAGTGCAGAGTAGTGAGTGCAAAGTAGTGAGTGCAAAGTAGTGAGTGCAGAGTAGTGAGTGCAGAGTAGTGAGTGCAGAGTGCAGAGTAGTGAGTGCAGAGTAGTGAGTGCAGAGTGCAGAGTAGTGATTGCAGAGTGCAGAGTAGTGAGTGCAGAGTAGTGAGTGCAGAGTAGTGAGTGCAGAGTAGTGAGTGCAGAGTAGTGAGTGCAGAGTAGTGAATGCAGAGTAGTGAGTGCAGAGTGCAGAGTAGTGAGTGCAGAGTAGTGAGTGCAGAGTGCAGAGTAGTGAGGAGTGCAGAGTAGTGAGTGCAGAGTAGTGAGTGCAGAGTAGTGAGTGCAGAGAGTGCAGAGTAGTGAGTGCAGAGTGCAGAATAGTGAGTGCAGAGTGCAGAGTAGTGAGTGCAGAGTGTAGTGAGTGCAGAGTAGTGAGTGCAAAGTAGTGAGTGCAGAGTGCAGAGTAGTGAGTGCAGAGTAGTGAGTGCATAGTGCAGAGTAGTGAGTGCAGAGTAGTGAGTGCAGAGTGCAGAGTAGTGAGTGCAGAGTGCAGAGTAGTGAGTAGTGAGTGCAGAGTAGTGAGTGCAGAGTGCAGAGTAGTGAGTAGTGAGTGCAGAGTAGTGAGTGCAGAGTAGTGAGTGCAGAGTTGTGAGTGCAGATTTGTGAGTGCAGAGTAGTGAGTGCAGAGAGTGCAGAGTAGTGAGTGCAGAGTGCAGAGTAGTGAGTGCACAGTGCAGAGTAGTGAGTGCAGAGTGCAGAGTAGTGAGTGCAGAATAGTGAGTGCAGAGTAGTGAGTGCAGAGTAGTGAGTGCATAGTAGTGAGTGCAGAGTAGTGAGTGCAGAGTAGTGAGTGCAGAGTAGTGAGTGCCGAGTAGTGAGTGCCAAGTAGTGAGTGCAGAGTGCAGAGTAGTGAGTGCAGAGTGCAGAGTAGTGAGTGCAGAGTGCAGAGTAGTGAGTGCAGAGTAGTGAGTGTAGGGTAGTGAGTGCAGAGTAGTGAGTGCAGAGTGCAGAGTAGTGAGTGCAGAGTGCAGAGAAGTGAGTGCAGAGTAGTGAGTGCAGAGTGCAGAGTAGTTAGTGCAGAGTGTAGTGAGTGCAGAGTAGTGAGTGCGAAGTAGTGAGTGCAGAGTGCAGAGTAGTGAGTAGTGAGTGCAGAGTAGTGAGTAGTGAGTGCAGAGTAGTGAGTGCAGAGTGCAGAATAGTGAGTGCAGAGTGCAGAGTAGTGAGTGCAGAGTGCAGAGTAGTGAGTGCAGAGTAGTGAGTGCAGAGAGTGCAGAGTAGTGAGTGCAGAGTGCAGAGTAGTGAGTGCAGATTGCAGAGTAGTGAGTGCAGAGTGCAGAGTAGTGAGTGCAGAGTAGTGAGTGCAGAGTAGTGAGTGCAGAGTAGTGAGTGCCGAGTAGTGAATGCCGAGTAGTGAGTGCAGAGTAGTGAGTGCAGAGTGCAGAGTAGTGAGTGCAGAGTGCAGAGTAGTGAGTGCAGAGTGCAGAGTAGTGAGTGCAGAGTAGTGAGTGCAGAGTGTAGTGAGTGCAGAGTAGTGAGTGCAGAGTAGTGAGTGCAGAGTAGTGAGTGCAGAGTAGTGAGTGCAGAGTAGTGAGTGCAGAGTAGTGAGGAGTGCAGAGTAGTGAGGAGTGCAGAGTAGTGAGTGCAGAGTAGTGAGTGCAGAGTAGTGAGTGCAGAGTAGTGAGGAGTGCAGAGTAGTGAGGAGTGCAGAGTAGGTAGGAGTGCAGAGTAGTATGGAGTGCAGAGTAGTGAGGAGTGAGGAGTGCAGAGTAGTGAGGAGTGCAGAGTAGTCAGGAGTGCAGAGTAGTGAGGAGTGCAGAGAGTGCAGAGTAGTGAGTGCAGAGTGCAGAATAGTGAGTGCAGAGTGCAGAGTAGTGAGTGCAGAGTAGTGAGTGCAGAGTAGTGAGTGCAGAGTAGTGAGTGCAGAGTAGTGGGTGCAGAGAGTACTGAGTGCAGAGAGTAGTGAGTGCAGAGAGGTGAGTGCAGAGTGTAGTGAGTGCAGAGTGTAGTGAGTGCAGAGTAGTGAGTGCAGAGAGGTGAGTGCAGAGTGTAGTGAGTGCAGAGTAGTGAGTGCAGAGTAGTGAGTGCAGAGTAGTGAGTGCAGGGTAGTGAGTGCAGAGTAGTGAGTGCAGAGTAGTGAGTGCAGAGAGTAGTGAGTGCAGAGAGGTGAGTGCAGAGTTTAGTGAGTGCAGAGTGTAGTGAGTGCAGAGTAGTGAGAGCAGAGTAGTGATTGCAGAGTAGTGAGTGCAGAGTAGTGAGTGCAAAGTAGTGAGTGCAGAGTAGTGAGTGCAGAGTAGTGAGTGCAGAGTGCAGAGTAGTGAGTGCAGAGTAGTGAGTGCAGAGTGCAGAGTAGTGAGTGCAGAGTAGTGAGTGCAGAGTAGTGAGTGCAGAGTAGTGAGTGCAGAGTAGTGAGTGCAGAGTAGTGAGTGCAGAGTAGTGAGTGCAGAGTAGTGAGTGCAGAGTGCAGAGTAGTGAGGAGTGCAGAGTAGTGAGTGCAGAGTAGTGAGTGCAGAGTAGTGAGTGCAGAGAGTGCAGAGTAGTGAGTGCAGAGTGCAGAATAGTGAGTGCAGAGTGCAGAGTAGTGAGTGCAGAGTGTAGTGAGTGCAGAGTAGTGAGTGCAAAGTAGTGAGTGCAGAGTGCAGAGTAGTGAGTGCAGAGTGCAGAGTAGTGAGTGCAGAGTAGTGAGTGCAGAGTGCAGAGTAGTGAGTGCAGAGTGCAGAGTAGTGAGTAGTGAGTGCAGAGTAGTGAGTGCAGAGTGCAGAGTAGTGAGTAGTGAGTGCAGAGTAGTGAGTGCAGAGTAGTGAGTGCAGAGTTGTGAGTGCAGATTTGTGAGTGCAGAGTAGTGAGTGCAGAGAGTGCAGAGTAGTGAGTGCAGAGTGCAGAGTAGTGAGTGCACAGTGCAGAGTAGTGAGTGCAGAGTGCAGAGTAGTGAGTGCAGAATAGTGAGTGCAGAGTAGTGAGTGCAGAGTAGTGAGTGCGTAGTAGTGAGTGCAGAGTAGTGAGTGCAGAGTAGTGAGTGCAGAGTAGTGAGTGCCGAGTAGTGAGTGCCGAGTAGTGAGTGCAAAGTAGTGAGTGCAGAGTGCAGAGTAGTGAGTAGTGAGTGCAGAGTAGTGAGTAGTGAGTGCAGAGTAGTGAGTGCAGAGTGCAGAGTAGTGAGTGCAGAGTGCAGAGTAGTGAGTGCAGAGTGCAGAGTAGTGAGTGCAGAGTAGTGAGTGCAGAGTAGTGAGTGCAGAGTGCAGAGTAGTGAGTGCAGAGTGCAGAGTAGTGAGTGCAGGGTAGTGAGTGAAAAGTAGTGAGTGCAGAGTGCAGAGTAGTGAGTGCAGAGTAGTGAGTGCAGAGTGCAGAGTAGTGAGTGCAGAGTGCAGAGTAGTGAGTGCAGAGTAGTGAGTGCAGAGTGCAGAGTAGTGAGTGCAGAGTGCAGAGTAGTGAGTAGTGAGTGCAGAGTAGTGAGTGCAGAGTGCAGAGTAGTGAGTAGTGAGTGCAGAGTAGTGAGTGCAGAGTTGTGAGTGCAGAGTTGTGAGTGCAGAGTAGTGTGTGCAGAGAGTGCAGAGTAGTGAGTGCAAAGTGCAGGGTAGTGAGTACAGAGTGCAGAGTAGTGAGTGCAGAGTGCAGAGTAGTGAGTGCAGAGTAGTGAGTGCATAGTAGTGAGTGCAGAGTAGTGAGGAGTGCAGAGTAGTAAGGAGTGCAGAGTAGTGAGGAGTGCAGAGTAGTGAGGAGTGCAGAGTAGTGAGTGCAGAGTAGTGAGTGCAGAGAGTGCAAAGTAGTGAGTGCAGAGTGCAGAATAGTGAGTGCAGAGTGCAGAGTAGTGAGTGCAGAGTAGTGAGTGCAGAGTAGTGAGTGCCGAGTAGTGAGTGCAGAGTAGTGAGTGCAGAGTAGTGAGGAGTGCAGAGTAGTGAGGAGTGCAGAGTAGTGAGTGCAGAGTAGTGAGTGCAGAGTAGTGAGTGCAGAGTAGTGAGGAGTGCAGAGTAGTGAGGAGTGCAGAGTAGTGAGGAGTGCAGAGTAGTATGGAGTGCAGAGTAGTGAGGAGTGGGGAGTGCAGAGTAGTGAGGAGTGCAGAGTAGTCAGGAGTGCAGAATAGTGAGGAGTGCAGAGAGTGCAGAGTAGTGAGTGCAGAGTGCAGAGTGCAGAGTAGTGAGTGCAGAGTAGTGAGTGCAGAGTAGTGAGTGCAGAGTAGTGAGTGCAGAGTAGTGAGTGCAGAGTAGTGGGTGCAGAGAGTACTGAGTGCAGAGAGTAGTGAGTGCAGAGAGGTGAGTGCAGAGTGTAGTGAGTGCAGAGTGTAGTGAGTGCAGAGTAGTGAGTGCAGAGAGGTGAGTGCAGAGTGTAGTGAGTGCAGAGTAGTGAGTGCAGAGTAGTGAGTGCAGAGTAGTGAGTGGAGAGTAGTGAGTGCAGAGTAGTGAGTGCAGAGTAGTGAGTGCAGAGTAGTGAGTGCAGAGTAGTGAGTGCAGAGAGTAGTGAGTGCAGAGAGGTGAGTGCAGAGTGTAGTGAGTGCAGAGTGTAGTGAGTGCAGAGTGGTGAGTGCAGAGAGGTGAGTGCAGAGTGTAGTGAGTGCAGAGTAGTGAGTGCAGAGTAGTGATTGCAGAGTAGTGAGTGCAGAGTAGTGAGTGCAGAGTAGTGAGTGCAGAGTAGTGAGTGCAGAGTGTAGTGAGTGCAGAGTAGTGAGTGCAGAGAGTAGTGAGTGCAGAGAGTAGTGAGTGCAGAGAGGTGAGTGCAGAGAGGTGAGTGCAGAGAGGTGAGTGCAGAGAGCTGAGTGCAGAGTAGTGAGTGCAGAGTAGTGAGTGCAGAGTAGTGAGTGCAGAGTAGTGAGTGCAAAGTAGTGAGTGCAAAGTAGTGAGTGCAGAGTAGTGAGTGCAGAGTAGTGAGTGCAGAGTGCAGAGTAGTGAGTGCAGAGTAGTGAGTGCAGAGTGCAGAGTAGTGATTGCAGAGTGCAGAGTAGTGAGTGCAGAGTAGTGAGTGCAGAGTAGTGAGTGCAGAGTAGTGAGTGCAGAGTAGTGAGTGCAGAGTAGTGAATGCAGAGTAGTGAGTGCAGAGTGCAGAGTAGTGAGTGCAGAGTAGTGAGTGCAGAGTGCAGAGTAGTGAGGAGTGCAGAGTAGTGAGTGCAGAGTAGTGAGTGCAGAGTAGTGAGTGCAGAGAGTGCAGAGTAGTGAGTGCAGAGTGCAGAATAGTGAGTGCAGAGTGCAGAGTAGTGAGTGCAGAGTGTAGTGAGTGCAGAGTAGTGAGTGCAAAGTAGTGAGTGCAGAGTGCAGAGTAGTGAGTGCAGAGTAGTGAGTGCATAGTGCAGAGTAGTGAGTGCAGAGTAGTGAGTGCAGAGTGCAGAGTAGTGAGTGCAGAGTGCAGAGTAGTGAGTAGTGAGTGCAGAGTAGTGAGTGCAGAGTGCAGAGTAGTGAGTAGTGAGTGCAGAGTAGTGAGTGCAGAGTAGTGAGTGCAGAGTTGTGAGTGCAGATTTGTGAGTGCAGAGTAGTGAGTGCAGAGAGTGCAGAGTAGTGAGTGCAGAGTGCAGAGTAGTGAGTGCACAGTGCAGAGTAGTGAGTGCAGAGTGCAGAGTAGTGAGTGCAGAATAGTGAGTGCAGAGTAGTGAGTGCAGAGTAGTGAGTGCATAGTAGTGAGTGCAGAGTAGTGAGTGCAGAGTAGTGAGTGCAGAGTAGTGAGTGCCGAGTAGTGAGTGCCAAGTAGTGAGTGCAGAGTGCAGAGTAGTGAGTGCAGAGTGCAGAGTAGTGAGTGCAGAGTGCAGAGTAGTGAGTGCAGAGTAGTGAGTGTAGGGTAGTGAGTGCAGAGTAGTGAGTGCAGAGTGCAGAGTAGTGAGTGCAGAGTGCAGAGAAGTGAGTGCAGAGTAGTGAGTGCAGAGTGCAGAGTAGTTAGTGCAGAGTGTAGTGAGTGCAGAGTAGTGAGTGCGAAGTAGTGAGTGCAGAGTGCAGAGTAGTGAGTAGTGAGTGCAGAGTAGTGAGTAGTGAGTGCAGAGTAGTGAGTGCAGAGTGCAGAATAGTGAGTGCAGAGTGCAGAGTAGTGAGTGCAGAGTGCAGAGTAGTGAGTGCAGAGTAGTGAGTGCAGAGAGTGCAGAGTAGTGAGTGCAGAGTGCAGAGTAGTGAGTGCAGATTGCAGAGTAGTGAGTGCAGAGTGCAGAGTAGTGAGTGCAGAGTAGTGAGTGCAGAGTAGTGAGTGCAGAGTAGTGAGTGCCGAGTAGTGAATGCCGAGTAGTGAGTGCAGAGTAGTGAGTGCAGAGTGCAGAGTAGTGAGTGCAGAGTGCAGAGTAGTGAGTGCAGAGTGCAGAGTAGTGAGTGCAGAGTAGTGAGTGCAGAGTGTAGTGAGTGCAGAGTAGTGAGTGCAAAGTAGTGAGTGCAGAGTGCAGAGTAGTGAGTGCAGAGTGCAGAGTAGTGAGTGCAGATTGCAGAGTAGTGAGTGCAGAGTGCAGAGTAGTGAGTGCAGAGTAGTGAGTGCAGAGTAGTGAGTGCAGAGTAGTGAGTGCCGAGTAGTGAATGCCGAGTAGTGAGTGCAGAGTAGTGAGTGCAGAGTGCAGAGTAGTGAGTGCAGAGTGCAGAGTAGTGAGTGCAGAGTGCAGAGTAGTGAGTGCAGAGTAGTGAGTGCAGAGTGTAGTGAGTGCAGAGTAGTGAGTGCAAAGTAGTGAGTGCAGAGTGCAGAGTAGTGAGTGCAGAGTGCAGAGTAGTGAGTGCAGAGTGCAGAGTAGTGAGTGCAGAGTGCAGAGTAGTGAGTAGCGAGTGCAGAGTAGTGAGTGCAGAGTAGTGAGTGCAGAGTAGTGAGTGCAGAGTAGTGAGTGCAGAGTTGTGAGTGCAGAGTAGTGAGTGCAGAATAGTGAGTGTAGAGTGCAGAATAGTGAGTGCAGAGTGCAGAGTAGTGAGTGCAGAGTGCAGAGAAGTGAGTGCAGAGTAGTGAGTGCAGAGTGCAGAGTAGTTAGTGCAGAGTGTAGTGAGTGCAGAGTAGTGAGTGCAAAGTAGTGAGTGCAGAGTGCAGAGTAGTGAGTAGTGAGTGCAGAGTAGTGAGTAGTGAGTGCAGAGTAGTGAGTGCAGAGTGCAGAATAGTGAGTGCAGAGAGCAGAGTAGTGAGTGCAGAGTGCAGAGTAGTGAGTGCAGAGTAGTGAGTGCAGAGTAGTGAGTGCAGAGTGCAGAGTAGTGAGTGCAGAGTGCAGAGTAGTGAGTGCAAAGTAGTGAGTGAAAAGTAGTGAGTGCAGAGTGCAGAGTAGTGAGTGCAGAGTAGTGAGTGCAGAGTGCAGAGTAGTGAGTGCAGAGTAGTGAGTGCAGAGTGCAGAATAGTGAGTGCAGAGTGCAGAGTAGTGAGTAGTGAGTGCAGAGTAGTGAGTGCAGAGTGCAGAGTAGTGAGTGCAGAGTAGTGAGTGCAGAGTAGTGAGTGCAGAGTTGTGAGTGCAGAGTTGTGAGTGCAGAGTAGTGAGTGCAGAGAGTGCAGAGTAGTGAGTGCAGAGTGCAGAGTAGTGAGTGCAGATTGCAGAGTAGTGAGTGCAGAGTGCAGAGTAGTGAGTGCAGAGTAGTGAGTGCAGAGTAGTGAGTGCATAGTAGTGAGTGCAGAGTAGTGAGTGCAGAGTAGTGAGTGCAGAGTAGTGAGTGCCGAGTAGTGAATGCCGAGTAGTGAGTGCAGAGTAGTGAGTGCAGAGTGCAGAGTAGTGAGTGCAGAGTGCAGAGTAGTGAGTGCAGAGTGCAGAGTAGTGAGTGCAGAGTAGTGAGTGCAGAGTGTAGTGAGTGCAGAGTAGTGAGTGCAAAGTAGTGAGTGCAGAGTGCAGAGAAGTGAGTGCAGAGTGCAGAGTAGTGAGTGCAGAGTGCAGAGTAGTGAGTGCAGAGTGCAGAGTAGTGAGTAGCGAGTGCAGAGTAGTGAGTGCAGAGTAGTGAGTGCAGAGTAGTGAGTGCAGAGTAGTGAGTGCAGAGTTGTGAGTGCAGAGTAGTGAGTGCAGAATAGTGAGTGTAGAGTGCAGAATAGTGAGTGCAGAGTGCAGAGTAGTGAGTGCAGAGTAGTGAGTGCAGAGTAGTGAGTGCAGAGTAGTGAGTGCAGAGTAGTGAGTGCAGAGTGCAGAGTAGTGAGTGCAGAGTGCAGAGTAGTGAGTGCAGAGTAGTGAGTGCAGGGTAGTGAGTGCAGGGTAGTGAGTGCAGAGTAGTGAGTGCAGAGTAGTGAGTGCAGAGTGCAGAGTAGTGAGTGCAGAGTGAAGACTAGTGAGTGCAAAGTGCAGAGTGCAGAGTAGTGAGTGCAGAGTGCAGAGTAGTGAGTGCAGAGTGCAGAGTAGTGAGTGCAGAGTGCAGAGAAGTGAGTGCAGAGTAGTGAGTGCAGAGTGCAGAATAGTGAGTGCAGGGTAGTGAGTGCAGAGTGCAGAGTAGTGAGTGCAGAGTGTAGTGAGTGCAGAGTAGTTAGTGCAGAGTGCAGAGTAGTGAGTGCAGAGTGCAGAGTAGTGAGTGCAGAGTAGTGAGTGCAGGTTAGTGAGTGCAGAGTAGTGAGTGCAGAGTAGTGAGTGCAGAGTGCAGAGTAGTGAGTGCAGAGTGCAGAGTAGTGAGTGCAGAGTGCAGAGAAGTGAGTGCAGAGTAGTGAGTGCAGAGTGCAGAGTAGTGAGTGCAGAGTGTAGTGAGTGCAGAGTAGTGAGTGCAAAGTAGTGAGTGCAGAGTAGTGAGTAGTGAGTGCAGAGTAGTGAGTGCAGAGTGCAGAGTAGTGAGTGCAGAGTGCAGAGTAGTGAGTGCAGAGTAGTGAGTGCAGGGTAGTGAGTGCAGAGTAGTGAGTGCAGAGTAGTGAGTGCAGAGTGCAGAGTAGTGAGTGCAGAGTGCAGAGAAGTGAGTGCAGAGTAGTGAGTGCAGAGTAGTGAGTGCAGAGTAGTGAGTGCAGAGTAGTGAGTGCAGAGTAGTGAGTGCAGAGTGCAGAGTAGTGAGTGCAGAGTGCAGAGTAGTGAGTGCAGAGTAGTGAGTGCAGGGTAGTGAGTGCAGGGTAGTGAGTGCAGAGTAGTGAGTGCAGAGTAGTGAGTGCAGAGTGCAGAGTAGTGAGTGCAGAGTGAAGACTAGTGAGTGCAAAGTGCAGATTGCAGAGTAGTGAGTGCAGAGTGCAGAGTAGTGAGTGCAGAGTGCAGAGTAGTGAGTGCAGAGTGCAGAGAAGTGAGTGCAGAGTAGTGAGTGCAGAGTGCAGAATAGTGAGTGCAGGGTAGTGAGTGCAGAGTGCAGAGTAGTGAGTGCAGAGTGTAGTGAGTGCAGAGTAGTGAGTGCAGAGTGCAGAGTAGTGAGTGCAGAGTGCAGAGTAGTGAGTGCAGAGTAGTGAGTGCAGGTTAGTGAGTGCAGAGTAGTGAGTGCAGAGTAGTGAGTGCAGAGTGCAGAGTAGTGAGTGCAGAGTGCAGAGTAGTGAGTGCAGAGTGCAGAGAAGTGAGTGCAGAGTAGTGAGTGCAGAGTGCAGAGTAGTGAGTGCAGAGTGTAGTGAGTGCAGAGTAGTGAGTGCAAAGTAGTGAGTGCAGAGTTGTGAGTAGTGAGTGCAGAGTAGTGAGTGCAGAGTGCAGAGTAGTGAGTGCAGAGTGCAGAGTAGTGAGTGCAGAGTAGTGAGTGCAGGGTAGTGAGTGCAGAGTAGTGAGTGCAGAGTAGTGAGTGCAGAGTGCAGAGTAGTGAGTGCAGAGTGCAGAGAAGTGAGTGCAGAGTAGTGAGTGCAGAGTAGTGAGTGCAGAGTAGTGAGTGCAGGGTAGTGAGTGCAGGGTAGTGAGTGCAGAGTAGTGAGTGCAGAGTGCAGAGTAGTGAGTGCAGAGTAGTGAGTGCAGAGTGCAGAGTAGTGAGTGCAGAGTAGTGAGTGCAGAGTGCAGAGTAGTGAGTGCAGAGTAGTGAGTGCAGAGTGCAGAGTAGTGAGTGCAGAGTAGTGAGTGCAGAGTGCAGAGTAGTGAGGAGTGCAGAGTAGTGAGTGCAGAGTAGTGAGTGCAGAGTAGTGAGTGCAGAGAGTGCAGAGTAGTGAGTGCAGAGTGCAGAATAGTGAGTGCGGAGTGCAGAGTAGTGAGTGCAGAGTGTAGTGAGTGCAGAGTAGTGAGTGCAAAGTAGTGAGTGCAGAGTGCAGAGTAGTGAGTGCAGAGTAGTGAGTGCAGAGTGCAGAGTAGTGAGTGCAGAGTAGTGAGTGCAGAGTGCAGAGTAGTGAGTGCAGAGTGCAGAGTAGTGAGTAGTGAGTGCAGAGTAGTGAGTGCAGAGTGCAGAGTAGTGAGTAGTGAGTGCAGAGTAGTGAGTGCAGAGTAGTGAGTGCAGAGTTGTGAGTGCAGATTTGTGAGTGCAGAGTAGTGAGTGCAGAGAGTGCAGAGTAGTGAGTGCAGAGTGCAGAGTAGTGAGTGCACAGTGCAGAGTAGTGAGTGCAGAGTGCAGAGTAGTGAGTGCAGAGTAGTGAGTGCAGAGTAGTGAGTGCATAGTAGTGAGTGCAGAGTAGTGAGTGCAGAGTAGTGAGTGCAGAGTAGTGAGTGCCGAGTAGTGAGTGCCGAGTAGTGAGTGCAGAGTGCAGAGTAGTGAGTGCAGAGTGCAGAGTAGTGAGTGCAGAGTAGTGAGTGCAGAGTAGTGAGTGCAGAGTGCAGAGTAGTGAGTGCAGAGTGCAGAGTAGTGAGTGCAGAGTAGTGAGTGCAGAGTAGTGAGTGCAGAGTAGTGAGTGCAGAGTGCAGAGTAGTGAGTGCAGAGTGCAGAGTAGTGAGTGCAGAGTAGTGAGTGAAAAGTAGTGAGTGCAGAGTGCAGAGTAGTGAGTGCAGAGTAGTGAGTGCAGAGTGCAGAGTAGTGAGTGCAGAGTGCAGAGTAGTGAGTGCAGAGTAGTGAGTGCAGAGTGCAGAGTAGTGAGTGCAGAGTGCAGAGTAGTGAGTAGTGAGTGCAGAGTAGTGAGTGCAGAGTGCAGAGTAGTGAGTAGTGAGTGCAGAGTAGTGAGTGCAGAGTAGTGAGTGCAGAGTTGTGAGTTCAGAGTTGTGAGTGCAGAGTAGTGAGTGCAGAGAGTGCAGAGTAGTGAGTGCAGAGTGCAGAGTAGTGAGTGCAGAGTGCAGAGTAGTGAGTGCAGAGTGCAGAGTAGTGAGTGCAGAGTAGTGAGTGCAGAGTAGTGAGTGAAGAGTAGTGAGTGCATAGTAGTGAGTGCAGAGTAGTGAGTGCAGAGTAGTGAGTGCAGAGTAGTGAGTGCCGAGTAGTGAATGCCGAGTAGTGAGTGCAGGGTAGTGAGTGCAGAGTGCAGAGTAGTGAGTGCAGAGTGCAGAGTAGTGAGTGCAGAGTGCAGAGTAGTGAGTGCAGCGTGCAGAGAAGTGAGTGCAGAGTAGTGAGTGCAGAGTGCAGAGTAGTGAGTGCAGAGTGTAGTGAGTGCAGAGTAGTGAGTGCAAAGTAGTGAGTGCAGAGTGCAGAGTAGTGAGTAGTGAGTGCAGAGTAGTGAGTAGTGAGTGCAGAGTAGTGAGTGCAGAGTGCAGAGTAGTGAGTGCTGAGTGCAGAGTAGTGAGTGCAGAGTGCAGAGTAGTGAGTGCAGAGTAGTGAGTGCAGAGTGTAGTGAGTGCAGAGTAGTGAGTGCAAAGTAGTGAGTGCAGAGTGCAGAGTAGTGAGTGCAGAGTGCAGAGTAGTGAGTGCAGAGTGCAGAGTGCAGAGTAGTGAGTGCAGAGTGCAGAGTAGTGAGTAGCGAGTGCAGAGTAGTGAGTGCAGAGTAGTGAGTGCAGAGTAGTGAGTGCAGAGTAGTGAGTGCAGAGTTGTGAGTGCAGAGTAGTGAGTGCAAAATAGTGAGTGTAGAGTGCAGAATAGTGAGTGCAGAGTGCAGAGTAGTGAGTGCAGAGTAGTGAGTGCAGAGTAGTGAGTGCAGAGTAGTGAGTGCAGAGTAGTGAGTGCAGAGTGCAGAGTAGTGAGTGCAGAATGCAGAGTAGTGAGTGCAGAGTAGTGAGTGCAGGGTAGTGAGTGCAGGGTAGTGAGTGCAGAGTAGTGAGTGCAGAGTAGTGAGTGCAGAGTGCAGAGTAGTGAGTGCAGAGTGCAGAGTGAAGACTAGTGAGTGCAAAGTGCAGAGTGCAGAGTAGTGAGTGCAGAGTGCAGAGTAGTGAGTGCAGAGTGCAGAGTAGTGAGTGCAGAGTGCAGAGAAGTGAGTGCAGAGTAGTGAGTGCAGAGTGCAGAGTAGTGAGTGCAGGGTAGTGAGTGCAGAGTGCAGAGTAGTGAGTGCAGAGTGTATTGAGTGCAGAGTAGTGAGTGCAGAGTGCAGAGTAGTGAGTGCAGAGTGCAGAGTAGTGAGTGCAGAGTAGTGAGTGCAGGTTAGTGAGTGCAGAGTAGTGAGTGCAGAGTAGTGAGTGCAGAGTGCAGAGTAGTGAGTGCAGAGTGCAGAGTAGTGAGTGCAGAGTGCAGAGAAGTGAGTGCAGAGTAGTGAGTGCAGAGTGCAGAGTAGTGAGTGCAGAGTGTAGTGAGTGCAGAGTAGTGAGTGCAAAGTAGTGAGTGCAGAGTAGTGAGTAGTGAGTGCAGAGTAGTGAGTGCAGAGTGCAGAGTAGTGAGTGCAGAGTACAGAGTAGTGAGTGCAGAGTAGTGAGTGCAGGGTAGTGAGTGCAGAGTAGTGAGTGCAGAGTAGTGAGTGCAGAGTGCAGATTAGTGAGTGCAGAGTGCAGAGAAGTGAGTGCCGAGTAGTGAGTGCAGAGTAGTGAGTGCAGAGTAGTGAGTGCAGGGTAGTGAGTGCAGGGTAGTGAGTGCAGGGTAGTGAGTGCCGGGTAGTGAGTGCCGGGTAGTGAGTGCCGGGTAGTGAGTGCCGGGTAGTGAGTGCAGGGTAGTGAGTGCAGGGTAGTGAGTGCAGGGTAGTGAGTGCAGAGTAGTGAGTGCAGAGTAGTTAGTGCAGGGTGGTGAGCGCAGGGTAGTGAGTGCAGGGTAGTGAGAGCAGGGTAGTGAGCGCAGGGTAGTGAGCGCAGGGTAGTGAGCGCAGAGTAGTGAGCGCAGAGTAGCGAGCGCAGAGTGCAGAGTAGTGAGCGCAGAGTGCAGAGTAGTGAGCGCAGAGTGCAGAGTTGTGAGTGCAGAGTTGTGAGTGCAGAGTAGTGAGTGCAGAGTAGTGAGTGCAGAGTAGTGAGTGCAGAGTAGTGAGTGCAGAATGCAGAGTTGTGAGTGCAGAATGCAGAGTGAGTGTGCAGAGCAGTAAGTGCAGGTGCAGAGCGGTGTGTGCTGTTGAGTGCAGAGTGCTATGTGCTGTTGAGTGCAGAGTGCTGTGTGCTGTTGAGTGCAGAGTGCTGTGTGCCGTTGAGTGCAGAGTGCTGTGTGCTGTTGAGTGCAGAGTGCTGTGTATTGGGAATGTAAATGACAATGTCATTTGTTTATGATTTAAAGAAAAAAAAAGAAATGTCATGAGCAATGCCAATAGCTCTTCCTTTAATGATGCCGAGACCATTGCATTGTAAATGCTTGGTATTTACACTATTTAGTGGCACAAACACACTATGCATATTTTTGGTATTATCCAGATGCACAATTGCAATTTCTTAAACCGGAGTTTACCCAGCTCACCCTTCTCCCCTCTTCTCCATTCTCCTGCTTGGGCTCACTAGGACTCCTGCAGAAATCCACACTATGCAAACCACTACCTGGGTTGGGGACGTCTTTGTGAATTTTTAGGGACTGAACGTTTGTACTCTCCGCATTTCCCCTTACTGGACAACCCATGGCTGCCTCCTACTAACGAAACACTGATGCAGAGGGCGATTGCCCGCAACCACCTTCAGACTATAGGCAATATGTTTGATAACGGTCAAATGTGCCCCATTGCATATTTGAAGGAGGATCAAGATGTGAGTGTATTGCACCGCTTCCTGATACACAGAACAAGCACCTCGTTGACTACAGCATTATGTCCCCTGGCAGCAGAACCCCCTGAATTCATGCCCCTCACCAAAATAATTACAACACATGATAATGCGCACCTGGTCTCTAGATTGTACCATCTCGCGCAGACACTCTGACCGACGGTGGGCGAGGACGGCCTTTGAGGGAGATTTGCCACACCCTTTGAGACCAACCTTACTCCCGCACCTTTACTGGCGCTGCTGGGATATGCAGAAGGCAAATCCACAGTTTATCTGGTTTATCTGGCTAAGGTGATGGCCTATGCGGATGATACGCAGCTCCTGTTCTCCTGAGAACGGGGTGATGACTCGGTCAGCACGGTGCAGCGCTGTCTCTCAGCGGTGTTTCGCTGGTTGGCAAATCCACAGTTAAAGTGCAATGAAGAAAAATCGGAGGTTCTCCTGTTCGGCTCGTTTCCTGGGGATTTCAGAGCCAGGCTGTGGCAGCCTGACTTCCAGCGCCCTCTGATAGAGAAGGGTCTTGCCAAAAATGGTTTGAAGAAAATTTAAATTTTGTGACACAGGTGAAGAAGCTAACAGGGACTTGCTTTGCCACCCTGAAGATTCTGAGGAAGTTTCTCCCCCTCTTGCCAAGTGGTGCCAAAGAGACGGTCGTCCGGGCTCTGATCCTCTCCCGCCTGGACTATGCTAACGCTCTCCTGGTGGGATGTCCGTGTTATTTGACAAAGAAGCTGCAGGTAGTCCAGAATGCGGCAGCCAGGTTACTCCTGGGGCTTTCTCCAAGACAGAGTGTGCGGATCCATCTAGGTCACCTGCACTGGCTCCCAGTTGAGACCCGTCTCAAATTTAAAATGTTGTCCATTGTCCAACGGGCCCTGTATGGGTTGGGTCCGCTCTATCTTCAGAAGCGCTTTGTCTTTTACAAACCTTCTAGGCAACTGCGTTCCTCTGACCAGTTCTTAATACAGAACCCTCGTTTCAATCGCCACAGGCTGGGCGGGTGTTCTTTCACCCGCAAAGCAGGCCTGGCTTGGAATGCGCTTCCGTTGGCCCTTAGGAGGGTGTCGGATCCTGCAGCTTTTAAGAAGGAATTAAAAACTCTGCTTTTCTGAGGCTTTCTTTTTTCTTTTCTTTTTTCTTATTTAGATGGGAGTGTGGTAGACTTTCAGGATCTAGCGCCGGGATACTTTGAGAAGCTGTGCGCTCTACAATTTTAATATAACATATAACATACTGCAATTGTGCTCCTGTTGGCTAAGAGACAGGTCTTATTGGATTGGGGTGGAATCTGCCCACTATTCGTGAAGGCCTGGCTAAAGGATTTCATGTACTGGGACACTACCAGCGATGTCTACTCATCCTTGCTTCCTCCCACCTCCCGGCCAAAAAATATCTGGTAACAGCTTCGCTCTTACTTGCTGCTCCATTCCAAACTCACTGATTGATGTGTCCTTCCACTGTCAAACGATCGCGAAGATGGCTGGCCAATTGTGATGTAATGTATTCTACAATCCACTGTTATACAAATCTGCACTGTGATGTTTATTGGTTATTTTGCTCTCTGTTATTATTTCTTTGCTTCTTTTTTGTTTATATTCCATATTTGTCGGTGTAATCTGTGATGCTCAGCTATATGTCGATTTGCAAATCAGTATTATGCGCCTTATTGCAATTATTTTGTGCCTTAAAAAACCTCAATAAAAACAAGTTATAAAGAAAAAAGTTATCTGTGGTCGAGGCTATCGGCATAATCGAGTTTGAACAGAACAAGAGATGGTAGCCAGAACCTTGTGTGGAAATCCCAAGGTGGAAAAGATCAATCGCAGAGTTTTGATATTAACAAAACATGATCTGGCTAGTTTGTCCACTTGGGTATTCATTAATAGCTTGAAGTCCATGGTCATTCTGAGGTTTCTTACTTCCTTTGATACTTGATAGTTTGGTAGTAAACTTATAAGCACATTAAACCCACACTGGTGCCAGTGTGGGATTTAATGAAAAATGCCCACAGAGAAGATCTTAAAGATGCCTCCTGAAAATTGACCTTTTAAAGAGACAAGGGAACCTAAAGGTAATACAATAGGGACCTTGGGTGCTTAATTGTTACTAAAGACAGGGGTCCGTAGAACATGAAAATTGAACGTTCTGATCAACATACGCTAAATAGACAGTATGTTCTTTGTCCAGCAGGACAGAGTTTGATTATTCAAATATAGTTAGTAACAAAAGAATGTGGAAGGCAATGTCAAGGGGCACAGCCTGTAACCCACATATGACAAGACAAAACAGCAATTATACAGAAAAACGGGCGAAGCGGTCTGTTTCCTAGTATTCCTCCCACAAGACTCTAGATGATGCCTGAAGCTGCAACAAGATCTGGTAAGAAAAGCCAACGCCAGAAGACACCCCTGCACCCAAACCCCCATGGCCTTGGGAGGCCCAACCAATTGTGTCCAGGTATCCCCCAAGATCCCATCTTACCTCTCCAGCCAGTGGTCGCCTTCAAACAGTTCCCCTCCCTGAACCTGCAGCATCTTTCAGAAACCGAAGTTCTCCATTGGAAAGCACAGGGTTCCTATTGTCCATTTTGCACCCTGCACCCGGCCGCCCGAGTGACGCTGGTGGTACAGCTGTGCTGGACATTGGCTCCTGCAGTGCTGATCTTAACCCCAAGAGCTTGTCTCCCACAACCGAATAGCCTGCTTGTCAGCAGTCCTTAACCGAAGGCCCCCTTAGGCCCATTGGCTAACATTGGGTCCCTGCACTCTACACCCGGCCGCTCCAGTGCCGTTGGTGGTGCAAATTGAATGCCCATCTAGACCTTGGTCATAACTCCCAAAACTCACCCTTGTAGGTCATGTACTTGCATCCAAAACCACTAACACTTTTGCCACAAAGGAACCCATGTAAAGAGATATTGGGCCTAAAAAATATCTAAGTGTTGAACTGTGTTGTATTAAGAAAAGGAATTCCTGCAAAATATTTATCATTTTGTATGCTTTTAATGAACAGCGCAGCACAGGCAGCATGCTGCGCTACTTACTAAAAGCATAAAATATATTTTTTAAAGATTTTGGCAAGACGTGCCTTTTAGAGTAGGGTGAGGCGGGGCCTGCAGAATGCCCAATAGAGTTTGTTGAACTGCGCTAAATAAAATAAAGGAGCGGCTCACCCAACTGTTTTTTTATTAACAACATTTGATGCTTTTCATAAGCAGTGCAGCATGCCGTCTGTGCAGTGCTGCTTTTTCTTTCCACCTCTCCTTCTCTGTTTCTCCTTCTCCCTTCCTGCTGCTCTCCCCCTCATGCTGGAATGCTGCTTGCATAGCTCGGTCATGCCTGCAAGGTAGCCCCCAAACTGCCCAGACAAGCCTGCAGCTCCTGCTGCTTCCATCCGTTTTGTAGCCTCTGCTGCTTTACCTGGTTTGTTTAAAATCTACATACACACAGAAACATAGACAGACAGACACACATACACACACACACAGACATCCTCTCACACACACACATGCACGCAGACACACATGCAGACACACATGCAGACACAAACACACAGTAGATCAAACCGTGCCCACTGTTGCCATAGGGGAGCCGTGTGACGGGGTGGCACTGCTGCCATGATGAGGACAGACAGTGGACACTAGTGAGGTTCTCTGCACCCATGGTGCCTTTGTAGGGACATCTGGTATTACTGCAGAGCCCAGGCAGAAGTGTTAGGGGTTGTTTTTTAAACACTACTGGCCCTGTTTCCAGCAGTCAGTCAGTGCCAAGAAGCATATGATGCAAGTGCGTGGCAAAATGCAGCCACAGATAAACCACCTTCTCCCCCTCCAGGACTGATCACATATATTGCCCTTGGTTGCTGCTCCTTCACAACCTCTCCCAGTACCCCATTTAGAATGCGTTCTATGGAAAAATTCCCACATGTGGGATATGGAAACCACAGTTCCGGCTTACTGCACTTTAACACTGTTTATCCATTGTTTCCTACTTCCTATAAACAAGGAAGAGCTTTTAATTAATCAACCACGTGTATTACGTGTGGGAAATCACCATTTATGTTTTTACTTCTTCTCTTCCCCCAATACGTAGCTGTAAGTGCCCCCTTCACACCTATCTTAGCCTTCTGCCACATACCGCTTTTATTGATCACATGTTCAAACTGTGTGACCCTGGCCAAATCGCTTATCATCTATTTGTCCCCATTATTTGACAAACATTGGACTCTGAGATTGCTTAGATTAATCTCTATACCCGTGTTAAACGGCACAATATGGAACTGGACTGTTACAGTGGCAGTTGCTGCTCGCATCACAAGCTACTGTTATTACTGTTGTAATAGTCAGCATATCAGACAAGTTTACATTAGTGGCCTTTTTATCCCCAACAGTGATCTGCAATGTAAAAAAGGATTTATCAATTTCTATTACCTCTACATTGCTAATACAAAAGTTATAACTGTTAAAAACATTTCAATGCCACTAGGTCTAACTTAAAAAAAATTAGACCTATTGCATTGCAAATGCTTTTTTTTAAAAACATCTGCCTTCCGAAGCACAAGACCACACACACTGAACCTTAACATGGCCTGCACATGAAGCTAACCCACAGGGGTTGGACATTTAATCAGAGCTTGCTTTTAAGTGTAACTTCTCACACCTCGAGAATGGAAGATTAGTATAGTAATTTGAAGGAAGAAAATGTCCACAAAACGGAGAAAGCCTGTCCCACTAACCTGATCCCCATTGTTCACAAGGTTATAAATATTAAATGTAAAATGATTTGCCAACCACACTTTCCAAACTTCTGAAACAGCTGAGTCCATAAACACTATTGAAAATAAAAAGATCATGAACTGTAGTCCTACCAAATATGAACACGTGGAGGGCGTGGCTGAGCCGCGGACCAAGATGGCTGCGCATTTTTAAGCTCTGTTGGCCGGTACGGCAACCGCCATAATTCCCACGTTGCAGCAAGGCCAATGACCAGCATTACAGTAGCGATGGTCCGGTGAGCTGATCCGGACCATTTCGGATCCAGTAGTGCTAAAATCGGAGTGCTGGGAGCAGAGAAATGCTGGAGTTCGTTGCGGACCCCTGAAATTAACATGGCGGCGGTGGCAGCGTCTACAAGCTGAGGGGCGCCGAAGAGCGACTGGGGGAACATTGAGTGGAGCGGAGACTGACCTGATCGGGGTGCGGAGAGTGGCAGGACGCGGGCCGCGGCAGCGGGCGGCAAAACTCCAGCGACCCCCATTGTGCTGCTAGGAGATGGCTCGATCTACCTCCTGGGTGACCCATTCCACAAGTCTGCCTGCACTATCAGGAACAGGGCCTGCGGGTGCCCGGTGCTAGGGGCAGTTCATCCTTGTAATCACCGCAAGCGACGGGGAACCTAGATGGCCACATTCCCATAGCAGCCTGAACCTTCCCGCTGCCATACGGCCACGCCCCGTAACTACCGGCTGATCCTGCCGCCCCTCCCCTGCGATCTTAAGCGCACACATCGCTGCACTGAGACAACAACTAAGCCCTGAATTATCGCAGCTGGCCACTACAGCAACATTCCTAGCCCACAGCAAGGTATAAGACCCCACCTGTACTATCTATCTGACTCAAGCCCTCTTGCTCATCTCCAATTCAGCGCCACCAACCCGGAACAGTGGCATGGGCCGCAAAGACCCCAAGCAATAGCTTCTCCCCTTTGAAAAGGTCACGAGACAGTTTTAGGAGAAAACTCCACTATGGCAGAAGGTGGGCAAAGCACAGTCACTTCAAAGGACAGCTCTAATAACATAGACACACTCCTGCAAGAAATGAGAGCAGGGTTAAAGGCCCTAGATATGCGCTTTGACACGTTGAATAAACATATTGCGGATCTGGGCTCTAAGATATAAGTTCACGACAGGCACCTAGATGCTGTGGAGTCGCACACCTCTGACCTGGAGGACGGGACTGTGCCAACGCTCAAACAACTTGGACGGGTGGAGCATATTATCAAAGATGTGGGTATAAAGAATGAGGATTTGGAGGCGCGCAGTCGCTGGAACAACGCCAGCATTCTTGGGGACCCAGAGTCCACTGCCACCGGGTGCATAGACACTTTTGTAGAATCACTGTTGATCGATCTATTTGGAAGAGACTCCTTCCCACCAAGCTTTGGGGTGGAGCGTGCATATCGATCGCTAGGTCCTAGGCCCAACCCAGGTCTCCCATCTCGACTACTGAACTTCAGAGACCATGACATTCCGCTTCGTATGGCCCATGAGCGTGGTAAAACTATCTGTCAAGGCTCCAAGCTGTCCCTGTTCCCAGGCTTCACCATCATGGTCCAGGAGGCCCGGCGCAAATATAATTGTATTAAGGCCACACTTCTTGGACTGAAGTACGGCATGTTGTACCCGGCTAAGTTGCGAGTGGAGGTCAATGGACGTGCCTGTGTCTTTACTAACCCCACAGAGGTACAGGAGTTCTGCCATTCAAACAAGCTCACAACCAAAAGCGATGAAAATAGACTGTCCCCACCTCGCAGCGGATCTGAAGCAAGCATGGAGCTTTTCTCCGGATCAGGACCTGGCTGAACTCTTGCCTAGGCCTCATCGCATACACATGACCATGACATTGGGATAAAATTCATACGTAATGTTCTTATTGTTTGCCTGAAGGCAGTAGGGACGACGTCACCCCCTCATTGGTGTACAACTTAGTTTTGTTTGGTGAATTAAGAAAGTACCTGAAATGGGACTCATTTCTTAGCTTTGCATTACAATTGGTACTTTGTATATCTTGGTTAAAGTTGGCATTGCCTCTCCGATGGGTGGAGAGGCTGGGAGGGGGGTGGAGGGTTGGGTTTTGTTACTATTTCAATTCACTTTGTAAATTACACGGTCCAATGCAGTCCAGCATAGCAAGAATATATGTATATCACACACCCATATTAGACAACATGGCCCAGTTAGGACATAACCCTGGCCCATGAATTTAACCCTAATGATGTGGAACATACGCGGCCTAAATGACACATGCAAGAGGAAGCAGGTATTACATTACCCACTCAGACATAGAGTAGACGTTGCCTTTTTGCAGGAGACTCACTAACCAGCATCAGACCAGGCCACATTTGCTACCGCCTGGAGACCCCCTAGATATTTTGCAAACTTCAGCAATTACGCCAGAGGCGTGGCCATTCTTGATCACAAAAGAGTCCCTTTTTGCCCACAATCGATTATCCGAGACAGTGATGGAAGGTACCTAACCACCACCACCTCATCAGACTGGCCAAGAGACCCTCCATCAAAGACCGACTGGACAACAACGCACCCGACAGCAAAGAGCTCTTCAGCATCGTAAAGGAACTCTCCAACCCCAACGCCAACGACATCCCGCCCTCACAAGAACTGTGCAATGCTCTGGCAACCTACTTCCACCAGAAGATCACTGACATCCACAACAGCTTCAACATCCCTCCCAACCACCCTGACCACGCCAGACCCCACCCTTGCGAACACCACCTGGATCAACCACCTGACCTCCTGGACCCATGTCAATGACGGAGAAACACGCATGGTCATGAACTCCATCCACTCAGGATCACCATCAGACCCATGCCCACACCACGTGTTCAACAAAGCCGGCACAACCATCGAACCCCAACTATGGAAGGTCATCAACATCTCCTTCGTGACAGCTACATTCCCAGACAGCTGGAAGCACGCCGAAATCAACGCCCTCCTCAAGAAGCTTAAGGCGGACCCCAAGGACCTCAAGAACTTCCGGCCCATCTCCCTGCTCCTGTTCCCGGCGAAGGTCATCGAGAAAATAGTTGATGCGCAACTGGCCCGCCACCTCGAAGACAACAACATCCTGGACCCCTCCCAGTCCAGGTTCAGGCAAAACCACAGCACGGAGACAGCCCTCATCGCTGACACAGACGACATCAGGCACCAACTTGACAACGGCGAAAAGTCAGCTGTCATCCTCCTGGACCTAGCAGCCGCCTTCGACACGGTCTGCTACCGCACCCTAAAACCGCGCCTCCAAGAAGCCGGGATCCTAGAGAAGGCCCTCGACTGGACCACATCCTTCCTCTCCGGCAGAACCCAGAGAGTCCGCCTCCCACCCTTCCAATCCGAAGCCACCGACATCATCTGCGGCGTACCCCAGGGATCATCCCTCAGCCCGACGCTGTTCAACCTCTACATGGCCCCCCTCACACAAGTGGCCCGCCAGCACGACCTCAACATCATCTCCTAAGCTGACGACACCCAGCTCATCCTCTCCCTCACCAAGGACCCGCACACCGCCAAACCCAACCTCCAAGAAGGAATGAAGGCCAGCACCGACTGGATGCGGCGCAGCCTTCTGAAACTGAACTCAGACAAGACTGAGTTCCTCATCCTCGGTCTCACCCCCTCGGCCTGGGATGATTTGTGGTGACCACGCTGGGAACAGCACCTACACCGACCGATCATGCACACAACGTAGGATTCGTCCTCGACTCCTCCCTCTCCATTTCAAAGCAGATCAATGCTGTCACCTCCTCCTGCTACAACACCTTCTGCATGCTCCGCAGGATCTACAAGTGGATCCCGCCCAAAACAAGGAAAACTGTTACACGGGCCCTCGTCAGCAGCAGGCTTGACTACGGCAACACACTCTACGCAGGTATCCCAGCCAAGCACCTACGTCAACTACAACGCATCCAAAACGCCTCTGAATGTCTGATCCTTGACATATCCTGCCACAGCCACATCACCCCCCACCTGAAAGACCTGCACTGGCTCCCCATTGACAAAAGGATCACCTTCAAGCTCCTCACCCACGCACACAAAGCGCTACACAACGCTGGACCAGCCTACCTGAACTACAGACTCAGCTTCTACACCCCCACCCACCAGCTCCACTCCGCAAGCCTCGCCCTCGCCGCTGTCCCCTGCATCCAACGAAAGACCACCGGCGGCAGATCCTTCTCCTACCTTGCCTCCAAGACCTGGAACACCCTCCCTACCCACCTTCGGCAGACCCAGGACCTGCCCACCTTCAGAAGACTCCTCAAGACCTGGCTCTTCGAGCAGTAGTGGCACCCCCCCCCTTCAGCGCCTTGAGACCCTCACGGGTAAGTAGTGCACTTTACAAGTTCCTTGATTGATTGATTGATTGAATAACCATAACTGGCACGTTACATGGGAACACAGTAGCATTAGTAAGCATATATGGCCCGAATAATGAATCCCCAGATTTTTATTATTCCATTCTTGCCCAACTGATGCAACTAGGCCAGATGACCTGCTTGATAGGAGGAAATTTCAACATCACGCCGGATAATTTACTGGATAGCACGTCAAGAGCACCTGATCCCAAACCCCGTGCACGCAAGGCCCTGCATTTCCTATGTGACCAGCTCTCTTTAACAGACGTGACTACACTAGCTGCCACAAAACCTGGACAAGGATTGATTATTGACTGGCCTTCCCAGCAATATTTCACTGGTGATATTCTAAACAGACATTCTCCTGCACATACTCCGATCATTCGCCTGTGTCATTGGTATTAAACCTCCACCGTCCTGAGTGCTTTGAAAGGCAGTGGAGATTCCCCAGTCGTGCTCTAGATGATGAGTTATTCCAACACGAAATTCGGGAAGCCATAGAGGACTACTTTGCCATCAACACAGGCTTGGTTGACTCTGCAGCAATGTTATGGGAGGAGTTTAAAGCATATATAAGGGGAGTCTGCATTTCAAAACACGCTGAAGTCCTGCACGACTTGTGTGGCACAGTAGCAGGTCTGGAGCAAGACCTTAAAGAATTAGACTCTAGGCAGGGGTTCACACATAACTCTGAGACTGAAATGTGGAGGTTGGCCTTGCTTGCAGATTACTGCTGAGCATGAGATCCTCTACATGGGAAAGTACCATAACGCAAAAATATATGGCGAGGGTGAACGGCCTGGTCGCGTCCTGGCACAAATGATTAGGCCCCATATTATAAGGCATATTTTACCAACCTACACACAGTATCCGGGCAACACATTACAGACCCGCTTGATATTCAGAGGGCATTTATGTGCCACCTTAAGACCCTATATACCTCCAGACTGGGACCTGACCACAGAGAACAAGACGCTTACTTATCAGAGATTGCACTGGTCTACCTCGAGAGATACAAGCAGGACTTCCTGGCGGAGCCCATTTCAGATACAGACGTAACCGAAGCCATTACTGGTCTGAAGTCCTCATCGGCCCCCAGCGTTGACAGCTTCACAGGTGACTTTTATAAAGCCTACAGAGAGCTGCTGGTACCACAGCTATTAGAGGTATACGCTGAAGCCTTGGAAAGACAAATTTTGCCGCCCACACTGCGTGCGGCGGTCATAATTCTCCTCCCCAAACCTGGCAAAGATCCCCTGCTATGTGGCTCATATCGCCCACTTTCACTCCTGAACTTAGATTACCAAATCTTGGCCAAAGTCCTGGCCATTCGTTTATCCCTCTTAATGTAAGTAAGTAAGTAAGTAAATTCTTTATTGTTGGTTAATTAAAACCATTACAATATATACAATTCCATAATATTTAAAATTAACTTTTAAACTGTATAAAAAAGAGAAAAATTATGAATTCTAAGTAGCCAAGGGGCTATCGTGAGTTTCAGTATACTTGTTCAAAACACAAATTGTCTTTGGAAACAGGGTTCTTAAGTCAAAAATGAAGGTCGGGCCTATGACGATAGGCCTCGTTTTTCCACAAAACTGTCCAAGAATTTAACTGATCTACAAATCAGTTGTGGATCCGCGGTGCATAAGATTTGGATTATCGCAGTCCGGCAGGTGCGTACTCCTTGTTCATTGAGCTTCTCCTTTAGCCAATGCCGCCGACCTTGATACATAGCTGGACAGATGCAAATTATATGAATAATGTCTTGTTTGCCTGCCCCACAAAGGTCGCATTCCGTTGTTTCTTGTAGTTTCCATTTTGGTTGATCAAATCTTGTAGGGAGATTGCCCAGCCTTAATTGAAGGAATTTACATTTAATAAAAAATGAGAAAGCAATGTCTAAATAAGCTGCTGGTATGGGCTTTATGTATGATTTGATGGTCATCCAGGCGTGGGTCCGGGCACTGAAGGTTATTTTGTCGTTGAGGAACGAGTGTTTCTTAGCGATCCTCACGACCGCTTGTTTGAACGAGGAAACTGGCAGTTTTGTTTCCCACAATGGTTCCAGCTCGGGTGTATCTAGTGAGAGTTTTAGCTCGGAGCTCGGGTTTGTATGGATTGCTTCCCACAATGCCCCATTTATTTTGTTCTCCTTATTCCTCCAAACGTTGTACCAGAATTTGATGGCCTCATATTTTTTCAGTAGTACTTGAGATTGTAGTCCAAATTCAAGTCTTACTTGCACTGGTGAGGAGCTGTTCGGTAGGGAAAAGACCCATTTGTAGACTTTAGTTTGTATTTTGTCTATGAGAGTAGCACTTTTCCCATGATGTAGTACACTCCCATATGCTATTGTGGGTAACAGTTTTGCTTTCATTGCAGTTAGCAAGGGGGAGACAAGAGGACCTTTTAGCTCTGTTGCCAAACTAGTGAAAGCGTGCAGTAAGGTGGACCCTTTTTTTTCCATGTCCTTAAAGTGCACTTGGAAGTTGAGACGGTTGTCTAAATGTACCCCCAGGTACTTGTAGCTATTTACCACTTCCAGTTGATCATTGTTTATTTGGAAGTTTGGTGAGGTTTTGCGCCGTCGCGTTATGAGCATTACCTTTGTTTTCCTGATGTTTATAGTTAACAAGTTCTTTTTTGTGTAATCGGACATTTCATGCAGTAGGCGTTGGAGGCCAATTTTTGTCTGGCTCAGCAGTACCACATCGTCCGCGTACGATAAGTGCGTTTCACGGAGGCTACTTAACCGGGGAGGATGTGCGTTGACCTTGTCCAGGCTTTCTGTGAGATCACCCATAAATAGATTAAATAGATGTGGGGCCAAAACACAGCTTTGCTTTAGACCGTCGGCAGTGTTGATCTTCCGGGTTAAGGAATGTCCATTATCGATTTTTACCTGCATCCAGGTATCAGTGTACAGGTTAATAATTGACAAGAGAATTGAATCCGGTAGGCCCAGTTTTTTTAGTTTTGCCCATAGTAATTGCCTGTTGACGCAGTCAAATGCCGCCTTGAAGTCCACAAAACAAGTATAGAGCTCCTGGCGGTTCTGAAGGCTTTTCTCTGCGATCAGGCATAGGGCCATAGCATTCGTCATTGTTCCCATGCCACGGCGGAACCCAGACTGGTTCAGTGGTATTTTGTTGTTCTTATCTGACCATTGAGCCAGGTCTGCTAGTATCATTGACGCATAGTATTTTGCTTCAGCGTCGATGAGGGCGATCAGGCGGTAGTTATTTGGATCTTTACGATTTCCGCCTTTGTAGATTGGAGTTATGATCGCCCCCCTCCAGCTCTCTGGGATACCACCTGTGTTGTTTACTGTTCGAAAAAGCGAATCGAATTTACTAGCCCAGTACTGTGGGTCCTCCTTATAGATGGCTTGCGGAACGCCGTTTGGACCAGGGGCTCTATCTTGCCTACTTTTCTTGATTATTTTTAGTATGCTTTGCTCTTCATCTTGCCTAGAGCGAATACATAGTCTCCCCTGCACAAGTGGTTTTATTCCCCATCGCTCCAATCCCGAGGTACCTGCAGCCGCAATTTTATTGGACACGGAAAAGGCCTTTGATTTTTTGGAGTGGCCTTTCTTCCTGTCCATTATGCAGAGAATGGGTATTCCGGCTGGTTTCGTGGCCAACACAGCTCTATTATGCAGCCATCCCACAGCCCGATTCAGACTAAACGGCAACCTAACCGCCCACTTTTCTTTATCCAGAGGCACAAGGCAGGGCTGCCCACTATCGCACTTATTGTTTATTTTAGCTATGGACCCCCTGATTTGACATTTTCAAGAAAAACACCTATACAGAGGCATACAATTTAATACAGGCCCATTATTAGTATCATTATATGCGGATGACACAATTCTATACATTCGTAACTCCCGCTTAAATTTAGAACCACTAATCCGTAAAATTCTCCGATTTGGCGCATATTCTGGTCTAGGCAATATTTGGCATAAACCCAGGCGCAAATTCTGGTCTAGCCAATAAATGGCATAAATCCGTTATATTTCCCCAAACCACCATCACCGAAAAATGGGACCTGGAGTTCCCACTAGAGTGGTGCTCCGATTCGGTAAAATATCGGGGCATACACATACATCTTGACACTGATTAGATTACTTGACTAAACTATCATCCGGTGATACTATCATTAGAGACACAGATAGACAAATGGCTTAATCTCCCACTCTCCCTGACAGGAAGGGTTGCCCTGATAAAAATGATTGTGCTCCCCAAATTCCTCTATTTGTTTCATAACATCCCGATTCCCCTTTCAAACAGGTTCTTTCGGACTATTCAATACCACCTGATGAGACTGTTATGGGGTGGTACGAGAGCACGGGTTCGCTGGCGAGTCATGATATTACCCAGCGACAGAGGGGGATATGGGGTTCCAGACCTCCAGTTACATTACCTGGTCGCCCAGTGCAGCTATGCTCAGACATGGTACGACCCAGATGCTAGAATTCCCTATCTCAGACCAGAGTCTGGTCTTGTTCTATCGAATACATTAGAGACTGTATTACCCAAAGGCTTGCTCAGGGACCCCAAAGACATTGAAACTGTATCTACTACCAGTTGGGCCTGGGAGAAGTTGAAACGTATCACCAACACACCCACCCTATATGCATCCTCTCTCCCACTCCCCAATGCCAGATGGCTGTCTATCACAGGTGAAAAAATCATTCAACGAACATCCACAAAATTCAGCTTGGCCAAGATGGATGACCTATTTCCACTGGGACATGTGTTTGAAACTGATGACATAACGCAATTCCCAGAAGCCTCGTTTATGGACAGGTTCAACTTGCTCCGTGTTCGCTCAGTATTGTGCACCACTTTCCCTGACTTTCCTCTTGAACCCCAACCTTCTCCCCACTCACTATAGTGATAGACAGCGGTTAGAGTTTACACTTGATTTCCAAACTTTATAAGGTCTGTGCTGACCTAATTCCCCTCAATGACTCCAGAATTCATACTGAGTGGAAGCGGACTTAGGGAACCCAATTACAGACGAGCAATGGTCGGCATGTTGCGCAGTTACGAAGAAGATATCGCTTAACAGTCGCCACAAACATATCCACTTTAAATTTCTCCACAGAATATAAGCCACACCTGTCAAAACACACAGACTAGATCCCTCCAGACCTCACACCTGTCCCAGATGCAATGCCCAATTTGCAGACTTTGCACACCTGGCATGGACATGCCCACACATCCACACATATTGGGCAGGAACGCACAGACTTATTAGTGGCATGGTCAATTTAACAAAAAACCCTCTGCCCGAGATTGCCCTTCTAGGGTACGTTGTACAATTGCCCTTGAAAATGCGTAAATTTGTCACCATAAGTTTGCTATTAGCCAAAAGAGAAGTTGCCATCCGCTGGGTTGGCAGAGCGGCCCCCACTATAAAGGCCTGGCTAACCAGCATGGCATTCTGCTCCATGAGACGCAAACTATATGCTAGCACTATTCCTCCCTCTTCCAGGCCTAGAGCTATCTGGGGCCCTTTCCGTGCTTATCTAAAAACACAGCAAAAAGATCCACCCACGCAATAGGAACAAGGCATAGTTCCGACTGGAGTGGGTTATATAAAGTATGCCACACATGTACGTACAAACATCACCCCTTTCGCATCATTCTGCTATACATATACCATGTCAAAACTACGATCACAATCAAATTGAATAACAGGATTAGGCTCCAGGCGAACACATGCACCCAGTTTAATGCTGCTATGGAATTGGTGAAAAGAAATGCATATCTACTTAAACATAATTTAGCTGCACACAAAGCCATCTGTGATATACAAACTGACATCTTTCTTAGTGTATTGTGACTGCCATTAGATACATGTACTGTATTATTCAATTCCGAAATGCAAAATAAAGTTTAAAAATGTATATATATATATGAACATGTAAACAAATATGTTAAGTAAATGATAATTTGACAAGTAACAATTTATGTTAAGTAATGATGTTCAAGCATTCGAGATCGTGTATTTTTGTCCTTTTTTCACATTTAGGTAACATCTAGAGCCTGCCTGCTCAACTAGTCAGAGGTCACGGCAGAATAAACAAAAGAAACAGTTCGTGTTTTTACTGAAACCCTTTCTGAGTCTCTGTAAGCAGAGCGAGGGTTGTGTGCATTCCTTCTGCTGCTCGGCTCGGTGCGCTGCTGCTCCTGCCTGTTAGAGCCGAGGGTCCCTTCTCCCGAGGTGGGCGGGGCTACTGGGGGCTCGTCCATGCTGTCCAATCGACAAGACCTCCGGAGGCTGCCGAACGCCAGGGGATACATGATCCCGAGGGGATACCACATATTACACAACACCGGCATTGATGCAAGTAAATTACCTAATTTGAAAAGCACCCTGTCTTGACCGTAAAGCCCAGTGAAGGCTGCTATTCAAGCAAATATGTTGAAATGGGTAGGTTCTCAGTGAAAATGATGCAAAAAAGAGTTCATCAAAAATAACTCTAGAACAATATGCACATAGAGTCTAAATTTTAGACTATTGCCACGGCTGCACTTATTGTGAACCACATGCTGTGCTCTACAGCGAATGCACTTCTACGTGGTACAGCTTCTGTCCATCTTTTAAAAATGGGAAGTCTGTTCACTGGATGGTGAACAAACTTATCAGCAAAAAAATTGTGTCACTATGTTCCAATAGGAATACCTTAACGGGTGAAAGTTAGAATAATAATTGCCCAAAACAAGGATTAGCACTCCTTTAACAGATATGAAACATTATGTTCTTGCCACCCTAATTATTTTGTTCCTCCTGCTTTAAGTTGTATTCTATGAAGCAGAGGTAAAAAAAAAGATCTCTCGCAGCTGCCTGTTTGTATGTCTTGCATGGGCGATTTACTCTTACCGGGTGACTGTGTATTGCTGCAGGCTCATGCCATGAAACGTAAAGGAAATCAATTTTACATAAAGGACTAGGGGGCATATTAACAAGAACCTCGTTAAAATTATCGCCGTTAATGGGCTTGCTAATATGCGTTGCACATCTAACCTGGGCTTCTATTGGAATTTTATAACGCATATTATCAAGCCCATTATCGCCATTTTAGAGGTAGTTTCCTGCCGCTAAAATGGCAATAATTTTAACAAGCTTCTTGCTAATATGCCCCTAGAAGTTTCTTCTCCACTAACCTGCCCCACACACAATGCCAGTGACGGGGCGAAGTTCAAAAGGTTTCCCGAAATGAAATTCACCAGAGCGTAAACCACAGTTGGCAATCCAGAGATAGACAGATAAGCGGGAAGCCAAGACAGCGCTGCACACTTTCACTTTGAAAACAAGCAATGCCCAATTTAAAACAAGCATTTGCCAGCAATCGCGGCACTCGTGCTTTATCTGTAAACTTCTTAAGCTAATGCGCGGGTGCCTCGATTACTTTAAAAGTAAAGACATTTAAAAAAAACGTTTTCTTCTATGTCTTTACTTTTGAAGCAATCGAGGCATCTGCGCTTTAGCTTGACATGTTTACAGCTAAAGCACGAGTGCCGAGATTGAAACCAAGTAAATAGCTCTGCTTTTTTTTGCATGAAAGGTAATGCTGGCTTACTTTCTGTCTCCGTTTCATGATAACATCAAGGACTTACAATAGAACTGGTTAAAAGGAATGTTGGGAAAGCCATCTAAAACGCATGCAAATGCTATGGATGGTGCAGCTTGTAGGAGAAGTGGGGGGTGCATCAGATAGTACCTCAATTACGTCGGAAGCAGCGGACGAGCACAGATTAAACTTGAATTTATCTGTGCTTAGTCCCTGCTGCACAGAAAGCGTTGGAAGTGATGTTTTGCCTTACTGGCCTATTACAGAGCCTTTAAAGAAGAGTGACATGAAGAGAACAAATGGTAAGTCGCAGGCGGGCACTAAGGCACACATGCATCTTTGTCAATTGCATTCGCAAACGGTGCGAATCGCAATTTTCGACCGTTTGCGAATGCAATTGACAAAATTGAGATGCATCATGTTTTTCGCAATTTTAGAAATCGCAATCATGTTGCGATTTCTAAAATTGCGATTGCATTTAAGAAATCGCAATTTGAGATTTCTTAAATGCAATGCAAGAACATTTAAAATTTGCGAATTCGCAAATAGGGAGAGGTAAATTACCATGAAGTTGACCTTCATGGTAATTTGTGAAAACTTTCAAAAATGCACAAAAGTGCATTTTTGAAAGTTTCATTTTACACACACACATGCCCCAAGGGCATGTGTGTGTGAAAAATGCACTTAAAGTTATATTTCAGGGGTGCAGGGGTCCTTTGGACCCCCCCTGCACCCTTAAGATTGCATTTTCAATTTGCGATTCGCAAATTGCTAATCGCAAATTGAAAATGACTTCCCATTCATTCCTATGGGCCTCTAGGCCCATAGGAATCAATGGGAATGGATTCCTTAATTGCGATTCGCAAATTGTGAATCGCAATTAAGGAAATTTAAGAAATCGCAAAAAAAATTGCGATTTCTTAATGCATAGCCTTTTGCGATTTCTTAATTGCGATTCCTTAATTTTCGCAATTAAGAAATCGCTAACGGCAACAATGATGCATGTGGCCATTAGCCCATAACTGAATACAGCAGCGTCTCGCAGCAATAAGCATGCGCAAGCGCATGCATTCGCAGGCTCGACCCTAAAAACTGGCTCTCGAGTGCCGTCCGTGATTAGTAGAAAACTGAAGATGTGATGTGATCGTGAAAAGCTTATATATAGAAACAAAGATTACTTCAGCCAGAAGAAACCAGTGGGACACAACGGGGAGGTCAGGAAGCTTTATTTGGAGCAGTAGAGACGGTATGATGCGTTTCGGCAATAGTGCCTTAATCATATGCCTAATCATCTCGGTAGTCAGCACCAGTCACTTTTCAAGTATTCCATTTCACTCTCCTTGGTGGGAGTCCCGCTATGTTGAAAATTACGTAGGAGTCTCATCGTAGCCTCACTCTCCAGACTAAGGTTCCCAGAAGGCACCATCTCGACCTGAAAGGTAAGCTTCCATCGACATCTTAAAACCCAAAATGAGTGCCGGGGATTCTTTGACAAAGTGTGGATGGGTGCAGATTAGAATAATGTCCTAATGTTCGCTGCCACACAGATACTTCTCCTTGCTCCCCAGATGCCTTGCCGCATGTTCCCCAAGTCCTGCAGTGCCGGAGAGTCAGATTTGGGGATCCGGCCGGTGTCTCCATGTAATCACGAACTGTGGCCACACAGCAGCGTTTCCCTGCCCTTGGACGCGGTGGGCCGGTGCAAATCCAATCCCTTGGCACAAACAAAAGAGAAACCTCTTGCCCTTTATGCTCCGGCCCCTTGTTAGACGGGTCCCCCTTTGCACGCCCGGGGCTTAGCACGCCAAATATCGAAACAAAGATTACTTCAGCCAGAAGAAACCAGAGGGACACAGCGGGGAGCTCAGGAAGCTTTATGTGTAGCCTCAGAGATTACAAGATGCGTTTCGGCAATAGTGCCTTAATCATATGCCTAATCATCTCAGTAGTCGGCACCAGTCACTTTTCAAGTATTCCATCTCACTCTCATATATATATATCTATTTTCCGCAGGCATGTATATGTGGAGCTAGTTATAAAAAATCTTTACATACTTACCTGTCGATGTTTTGGTCTTCATTATTCTGGCCATGACATTGTGTCCACTTGATATTTCCTATGCAGTATTCTGAACCGACGCCAACAAGTACAGTAAGAAGCACATACTTTGGGTCAGACACTTAAGCCAAGGGATCTCATGCGTTTTTCTTCATTGCCCATTGCTTAGATGATCTGTTCATCAACCCCATAGCATTCTGTGGAAGTTTAACTTGTCTCACTACTGTTCCCATTAGATAGTCTTACACAGCTTTTATCACTTACTTCCTATATTGCTCACTCTGCGCTGTGCTGCGTTGCATGAGTGGAAGATAGCAGGAAAGGATTATTATAAGAAATGATACTGTCCAACTTTCTCCCTAGCAATGGTGCACAATCAGGCTGCCTAGCACCACGTACACACCTTTGCACCATAGTTTCTTCGTCATGCATCAAAATCTAAGAATGATTGCACGGGAACACCTAAACCACCAATGGAACATCTTTTGGACAAAAAGTAATGCAAATCAGCGTGCTGGGTTGCGTAGCTTTACTTTCATAATAAAGTATGCAAAAATGATCGATGGAATGCTTAAAATAATCCCAGCTGCTGGTAATTACTCGGGCCGCATCCCAGTCCATTGCTATGTTGCAAACCATGTCTCCTCAGTTTGGATCTAGCTATATGCAAATCATCACAATGGGAACAGTCCAGCCCGAACTGTCAAGCCAGATCCTCCCTGAACCATAACACAAGCAACCCAGAACTGTTTTCGCCTTCTTATGGGGCTCTGCAAGAGAGAAAGAGAATACCTGGTGTGAAAGTAGAACTTTACTTAGAAAATCCTACTTTTTGTAGTTTGGTGTAAAGTAGTAGAGCATAGTGTGCATGTGTGTGTGTGTGTGAGTGTGTTTTTTTCCTATATTTCTAGCTGGGAGTGGCGAATGTGGGTGCCTTTCTATCTGCGTGTTGCAGTTTTGCTTCATTTGCTGCAAACTGAAACTGTGAGTTATGTATATTCCTAGATGACATGAACATTTTCACTTTATGGCATCATCTTAATGATGTTTAACTGTGAATTAACGATAGTAAAATGATTGGGTGCATTCTAGCCAAAGTGCCTTTGCCAAATGCCTATGTGGTTAAACTTATTCCGTGCATAGCCATTTACATCTCAAGTGTACGTTTTTTTCGATACTTTTGTATCTAGCTCTTTAAGCAACTTCTTTGTTTCTGTGGATTTCCGTTTTGGTATGATGTACCAGACAGCCTCTAAAGTTAACCATTTTGTGTGAATGATGCAGGGATCTTTACCTTGAAATTTTACTTTTAAATTGCTGCAATATGTTGAAAAGCTCAGACTACCCATTTCAGTGAAGTCGTTTATTTTTTATTTTATTTTATGTCTGACTTTAAAGGTTTTTGGTTACAATTTTCAAGCAGGAGAAAGGTATATGAAATAGAGGTGACATCCAAGCATGATCCCAAGGTGTCTATATTTTATATGTTGATAATGAGAAAGTTCAAAAGGCAGTCTTTGAATGTATTAAGTGCATTCCTTATTTATGCGTGCCCCAGAATATTTGCATTCATATACTGAGAAGCAGACTTAGAGTCAGTAGGGTTCACTCCTTTTCAGAAAAGTGATTTTCTCAAGGCGTATTATTTTATTACAAAGCTTGTTTTTTTAAACTGTCTCACATTTACTTCTAGTACTAAAACAGCAGGGAGAAAAGTAAGGAAGCCTCTCTGTAAGTGTAGATCTGCTAGCACTGAATGCCATGTATTTGTCTCCAATCCTTCCGTTGTTTGGCACTTCCTGTAGTGCCACTTGTTAAGGATTTTCCGCTATCTTGACAAAGCGTGCCCCTGAAATGGCCATGCCCACGGATGCGTTTCAGAAGACGTATTTTTCGCAGGACACAAACAGTTGGCCCTTTTTTTAAATGATCTTTGTTATGGAAATATTCACACCCATCCCCGAGAATTCTAATTTGTTCTTCTTCCTAGCTGTGCTCTGTCTTGTGTTCTACTCAAGTATGTCTCCTCTTGCTCCTGAGTTTTAGAAAGTGACCTTTTAAGGATATTCTCATTCACAACCAGCCTAATGCCTCTTTCCAGTTATTTGAAGTATTTTATGGTCCAGTGCTTCGTTATGCAACACTATTCACAGTTTAGAGAAATGCAAATGATGCTTAGCTCAGTTTTTAGATACCTGCATGGGAAATGTCATCATTGTTGCATGGCCTGTACTAAATTTGACACAGATTTTTAATTTTTTTATTTTGTGCAATATTTCAGGATCTCCTTGCTTCTCTAGAACAAAAGAAATCCATAATCTAGGATTTGTGATAGACCGTGACCTTCCATTAATAATGCACAATATCTAAATCTCATCAGCCTAAATCTAGTACCTTCATCTCAGTAGCAAAATAATATCTTTCTTTACCATTCACTTCCATATGAACAGTTAGCAATACTTTCATTTAGTTAAGAGTGGACTACCGTAACTCTTTTGACAAACGACTACCTCTTAAGCTCTTTTCTCAACTTCAACAAATCCAGAAACTGGCTGTATACCTGATCTTTGCTCTCCCCTTTGAATCTTCCATACACAACTACCGTCTATGGTACCCATGAGACTAGCTAAATTGCTTTGTGTCCTAAAAGGCGCTTAATTATTATTATTATTTTTTTTAAATTACATTTATAAAGCGCGCTGACACCGTGAGTTTCCTGGCGCTGTAGGACAGAGGTGAGATGCAGCAGGGAGATTACAGGAATTAGCAGGGTGGGGGGAAGAAGAGGAAGGTTTTAAGCTGCTTCCTAAAATAAAGGAGGGAGCTGCTAGATTTAATGTTCAGAGGGAGGGGATTCCAGAACTTTGGAGCCAGGAGGGCAAACCTTCGTCCACCGAATTTATTGGTTCTGGTTTTGGGCACGACCAGCTTTGTGAAGGTGGGAAGAGCGTAGGTTGCGAGTAGGGCAATAAGGATGGATAAGTGAGGTTATGAAGGCAGGGCTGGTGCAGTGAAGGGCTCTGAACGTGAGGCAGCCCACCTTGAAGGCCACTCTCTGCTCTAAAGGCAACCAGTGCAGTTTGTGCAGCAGTGGTTTGGCAGATTGCCATTTGGTGGATGCCTCTTACCTTCCTCTTACCTTCAGCTTCAGGTTCCTTACATTCAAATTCAGAAAATGACTGGCTGCTTATTTTCATACCTAGCACCCGAACATTCGAACCTTATTCTACATAATCTTCTATTTATCTCCAATGAGTTAGACTTCTAGAAGGTCATTACGTTTTAGAATTTTGAACCTTCTACATAAGTGGATTTTCAGCAATTTCCTGGTACCAGGAAACTGTTTGGGTTATTGGTCATGCTTTATAAAATCTTAGAATCGAATGGAATAATTTTCAATTACAATATATGTCAATTATGTGATTTTATGTTTAATTTAAAATACATTATTTATTACATTTTTACTATAGGTTTTATGGTAGAAAGAAAGAAAAGGCAATTAAAAAAAATGATCTATATATATAAAAACCAAAGTATGTTTGTTTGTCCTTTATGCATTACTACACCATTCATCCGATCGGCATGAAACTTTGGGAAGTTGTTGAGTACACACCCGCCAAGAAAAAAAAATAAAAATAAAAAAAAATAAAAAATTGTTAAAAGTTGTTGAGTACACTCCCGCAAAGGTTTCTGGCAAAAAAATAAAAAAAATAATAATTTTTAAATATCGGCCACCAAGGGCCCTCATAATCTTTCCAATACTGAACGTTTACACTTTCCGGTGCGACTCGCTTTTGCACTGACCATCAACAAAGAACAAGGACAATCGCTGCAAGTGTGTGGACTAGATTTGGAAAATCCCTGCTTCTCACATGGACAACTGTATATGGCCAGCTCACGCGTCGGAAAACGTTCTGATTTATTCGTCTACGCACCAGACGGAAAAACAAAAAATATCGTGTATCCACAAGCACTTGAATAAAAAAAACAGAATTAAAACAACACTTTGAAACGTTTTCCATATTAAAATTAATAAGTTTCCATAAAAATGACACAATGTAAATTGAATGTTATCATAACAAGTTTCCTTAAATTTCCTTTCTTCTGAGATTGCAGCAACGTGCGACGGGTAAGCTAGTGATTAAATAAAAAGTAACTTACAATTTAAAAATGGTAAATCAATTCAATTGTGAATATAGATTTTCATTATCATAACAGTTTCTACTACTTTTCTTGTATTATTGTGCATTTTATGGGGGGTTAGGATTAAAGTAAATGTTTTACAATTCTGATATATGAGAATACTTGATTTGCGGACCACCCCCAATGGCCATACTTTCCGCATGATTGCACTGGAGTTAGAATTTTAAATGTGATCCCACTAATAAACACTTACCCTAATGTTTATTAAACTAGAGTTGGAATGGTCAGTGTCTCTGAATAAAAAGATTAAATTATCTTCAATGAAGTTTTGAGAATGCTTATCTTGGTCAACTGGGAAGCTACTTATTGTTACATTGTGTTTTTTGTTGTGACTTGATGTACTAGGGCATTTATATACATTATATACTTGTTTACTTGGGTGCGGGGTCAATTCTGCTTTTTTGGTTAGTGGTGATTCATAATCACCTTTGTGGGATGTGTATGGGTCACATCCCAGACCCAACACACAGGAATTGAAAGGAAATCAGTGGTGCTCACATCGCTGGCCCATCTCAGACCCAACATGGCCACGGTCATAACGCTCTCTGTTGTATATCTGAATACCCGCTTGTTGTTAAAACACCAGATGAATATTTTTTGTTGCTCAACTTCGAGCAGCCTGACCTCCTCCTGCTTACTGAAACCTGGTTATCGCAGGAGTCATTCCCTGACATCCTTGCGGCATTACCTTCTGATTATCACATTATCCAGGCGAACTGTCCCTAAGAGAAAGTGGGCGGAGGAGTAGCTGGTATAACACACCATGATTGTAACTCTACAGCTTTAACCCCGCTAGACTTATCCTCAGTGGACAACCTGGTGGTAAAATTCGATTTTGAACCTGACACTGCCCCCTTGGTATGCGTCCTGCTTTATAGTTCTCCTCAAAGGATCCTCACTCCCTGGGCGAACAGATAGCTCATCTGGTAACCAACTACATGAAGGTTCTGCTGATTGGTTATTTTAACTATTGGGCCAATGATATTCTTGGCAGCCCCCAAACAGCTGAACTGACCGAGCTACTTTCAGGATGAAATCTAACTCAACAGGTATCCACAGCTACAAATATTAAGGGGCACATTCTGGATCAGGTCTGGACTATCAACATCACTACGTCTCCCATCTTAGTCTTACCATGTACATGGTCTGATCACCGTATAATTAAATTCACTGTTCAACATAATTTCGTGAATAAGAACCCAAGTCTAGTTGGGTGTACTCCTAGAAACTGGTACAAGATCGAGAAACCCTTATTTTTTTATTAATTTGCCAATTCAACTCCTCCAGGCAACTCTTCAACTAACTTGGCTGATGCACAGCTAACTAGCTGGTTATGGGCTGCCAGAGACAAGTTTCCTCCCCTTAGGAAGATCCATGCCTCCCCGCCGCCATGATGCCCAGTAATGGTTTTTCACTGAGCTGAAACGCCAAAAATTAGCCTTAAGACAATTGGAAAGAAAGGGGTGAGGTAACTACAAACCCGAAGACAAACAGTCCTATTTAGTCTCCTTGAAAACCTATAAAAAATCTATTCTAACTGCTAAAGTGGCACATTTTTCATCTAAAATTTTGTCGACAATTTACCGCTTGAAGGAGATCTTTCATATTGTGAATGAGTTATCTAACCCTGACAGAATCGCATGTAAGCCCCCCTCTCAAACTTTCTGTAATGCACTAAATCTCTTCTTTATTGACAAATTCAATAAAATCAAGTCCAAAATCCAGATCTGTCTAAATCTGGACATTGGCCGTCATCCCATTGTAAACCAAAGCATTTTTACGCACTGTCCCACAATATGTGAGCGCACTTTCATAAATCTTCTTTCGAAAGTCAAATAGGGTTCTCCCACTGACTGTTGCCCTCCCAGCATTTTGAAAGAAATTTTTACTGTCCTTCCTAGTCCTGCTCTAAATCTTCTAAATGAGTCTTTGTCCCAAGGCACTGTCCCTAACTTTTAAAGAGGCAATCGTTGTCCCTCTTTTAAAGAAGGTGGGATCTGATCTGCTAATTCTGACAAACTACCACCCAATCTCCCTTCTTCTTTATCTATCTAAGATCTTGGAAGCTTATGTCACAGGCTGTCTCACAGACTTCTTGGAGGAATCTGAATTCCTTGATCCCCAGCAATCGAACCATCTAAAAATTTATCCCGGACAAGACAGAGCTGGTCTTAACAGGTGGCATTGCTAAAAATCCATGGGGATCCCACTTTTGGCCTAGGGAGCCGGGCCAGCCCCCCCCCCCTTCTAGCTCGGCTAAAAGTCTTGGTGTGGTTATCAATCAGGATCTCACTCTGAAGCTTAAGATCAGATCGGTGATCTCCACCTGCTTCTTTCAACTCCGCAAAATAAAAAAGATTTGTAGATTTCTCACCCACGACGCCCGGATTCAGGTGATCATCGCCATGGTCATGTCCCATGTCGATTATGCCAATTCATTATACTTTGGCATCCTTCTCTATCTTTTAAGATGTTTACAGATAGTACAAAATCAGGCTGCGGGTCTGATTGTTTACCAGCCTAGACATCATCATATTACTTCTTTCTTGAAGCAATTACACTGCCTACCGGTTGCTCGGTGGTGTGCTTTTAAGATTGATGTCTTATTTTGAAGTCACTCAACGGAAGGAGCCCAACATTTGTCAATATTATGATTAGCAAATATGCTCCCACACAAAATCTTCGTTCAGCTCACAAAAATCTCGTACTTACCCCTTATTTTAGACTAAAGCGTACCGGGGGTGCCAGGTTCTCTATCTTGGCCCCCATATTCTGGAATTCCCTTTCCTCTGGAATCCGCTTCTGCACCAATCTTATTGGCTTTAGAAGGCTTTTAAAAACTTGGCTTTTCAGACAGGCCTTCTGAACCTTTCTCTAGGACTTGGATCTCAACCGAATTAGTGCCATGAAACCTCCCCAGTGTACCTGTGCTCTACAAATTAATTTTGACATGACATTAGAACAGTGAGTAAAATGGCAAATCTGCCCCCCAAACCCTCAATGTGGGCATTTTCACCAATGTTTGTTAGATTGTGGGTAGAATAATACATTTGCATTGCTTTTTTATTTTTTTTATTTACAGGATTTTGCACTGAAGTTAGATAATCTTCATTTTCTTTAATATATTTTCAACATATTTTGTTTCAAACTACTTATTTTTTTAATATTGTATTTTTCTTAATAACTTTACTTTCTATTGAGTTTATAAATTGCTTTGCTGATTGAGATTAGGCTGGCTACAGAAGCTAGAGAGAAGCCTGGAAAGACTGCTGCCTGTGAAGCCCAAGCACCATGGCCGAAGCTCTATTGAGCTGCTCAGGAAGCTGAGAGGAGATGGGCTGGGGATCACCCCTAAGGTTATGTTCATGGTTGTCACCTACGTTCCGGGTATGGCCACGGTTCCTCGGTTTCCCGCTGTGACTTCCTCTTTTTCAAGACTCCTGTGGCTGCTGCTTTTTTTGCACCATAGTAGCTTGCATCAGATAAAGCAGCAAGTGCTCGACGCGAAGCTGCCGCCTTTGTGTTCCCCGAGTGATACTTGACGACCAGGGAGAGAGCGGTGAGTTCCATGACTTTTGCCCTCTTGTTTCCCATGACTGAGATTTACTTCCTCCCGATTGGTTTTTGGGGTATTGGTGGATCTGAAATTCCTCCATTTTGTGCTGGAGGTCGATATGACTGCGCCAATCTATCTGCATTGGTTCTGTCTAACTATCGCCCCATCTCCATTCTTCCTCTGATGAGCAAAATATTGGAAGGATATATCAGTAAAAAACTTACAGAACACACAGAGTCTACTGGTTGTTTAGACCCTTCACATTCTGGTTTTAGACCCATACACAGCATGGAGTTGGCACTGATTTCGATATCACATCACATCAGATGCTCTCTGGATAATAATCAAGCTGTGTTGCTTGTACTGCTGGATTTATCTGCAGTTTTTGCTACAGTGTCTCATCGAATCCTATTGCAAAGACTGGAGGAGATTGGTATTTGTGGATGTGCCTTTCAATGGTTTACGAGCTTCCTAACTCACTGCATGCAGGTCATCAATTTAGGCTCCTTCCAATCCCACATTATGGACCTTACTAAGGGAGACTCTTAGGGCTCCTATTTGAGCCCAACACTGTTCATCATATATGTTTCCCCATCAAAAAGATTGATGAGATATCATCAGTGATGTCATGAGTGATGTCACTGACCATGTCATGAATGATGTAATATGTGACATCATCAGCAGTGCATTGCGGGCGCGCGAGTTATAGTTAGTTAAACTAACTATAACGGGGGAATTTCAATGGTTTTGTATGAGTGAAATGTCCAGCTAACTAGAACATGTGTGAAACCTATAGTTTTTTCAGTGAAATTCTAAGGTTTTTTTAAATGCTAATTCCTAACTATAACGTGACTGAAACCTATGGTTTTTTTCAGTGAATTTCTAAGGTATTTTAAATGCTAATTTCTAACTCTAACGTGGTTGAAACCTATGGTTTTTTCAGTGAATTTCAAAGGTTCTGTAAATGATACTTTTTAAATGTATTAATTATTATTTTTCTTTCTTTTTATACTAATTTCTTACATTTTTATAATAATTATTTTTAGTTATTCTATTTTATAGTTACATTATGTATTTTTAGTGTAAAATCATAAAAAAACAAAATTCAAAAATATTTTTTTGATTACTTTTATTTGTTTTCAATATATTAAAATTACATTCTATATAATTCCTTTTTCCTTTTTTTTTTTATAATCGTACCGAACGCGTAGGTGTTCGCACCATACATTGTACGGTAAATCATCCTCTGCGCCTACTCGCACATACGTTATGAATACGCTTTGATGTTACGCGTCACATCAAGGCTTGACGTCATGTACTGTGCCCCGTACGCGCACGCCACAAAACGTTCTAATTGTTCAAAAACATATATTTATGTTTTTAATGTACATATTAAGGGAAGACATTATCTGGGATAATCATGAAACGAGTTTTGTTTTACTTTTAATAAGCGTATATTACTTTTAAAAGCAATTACGCAAATCGCGGCGGTACGTCGTACGTACTCGCATCGTAAGAGCTCCGTAAGCGCACCATGAGCGTACGCAAAGCCATGTTACTTTAAAAGAAGAGATTTGATTGGTTCATAACACTTTCTATTCCAACTGTTGAAAGACCCCATCCATTTTAATCATTCTTCTTTGACATTCTCAGGAGAACCATCTCTTCTGTGAAGCTCCAGTCATTTAAGAAACCTACTCCAAATGGCTCAAGTTCGGAAATCCTCTTCAGAGCACTCTTCAGAGGAGGAATTTGTTGCAGAGCAGCCTCAGGAAAAGAGGAAAGAGGCTATTATATGTACATTTTTCACCTTTCCAGAAGGCCAAAAGAAGGTGAATGCACCGAAAGTCACATGCAAAATCTGTCACAATAAGCTGTCGAGAGGCAACGCCAACAAGAAAAATTCATATGGAACAGCGAGCATGGTCTGCCATGTTAAAAATCTGCATCCTTGCAATTATGCGAGAGCTTGCGCAGAAAGCCTGTGGAATAACCCTCCACCTGCTGTTCCCAGCACTTCTTCTGCACCACCACCACAAGCAAGCAGTCCATACCCAGACATCAGACCTGATTTTGTAGAGTTATGTTACGGAGAGCAGTCTATTGACTTGATCATCCAAAGGAAACGTGAGCACCGTTGCTCACGTCGTTAATGTTTTTTTGTCGATTTGTCCCAGTTCAACAGTTTTTTGGTTGCAGTTTCTTTTTCTTCATTCAAAAAAAAGTTTAAAAAAATACAAAACAAAAAAGACAAAAAAACCAGTTCTTTTCAGAACTACCTTCACTGGTAAAAAAAAAGCTATATTTCTATGATAGTGTGTAAAACTTTGTCTGAATGAATGTGTAGTGCATAAATGAATGAATGAATACATTAGTAGTGTATAGTGAAAGAGAAAGTGCAGAACTATAAGGAAGTGCTACAGCATAAATCTATAAAGTGTTTACCTATAGTGTACTGTACTACCTCCGAAGCACTTGAATGTAACATATGCATATACATATGTTACAAATCTATGCTTCAATTTGCACTGCTGGTGGAACTGCCTGGGTGAATTGCTATTTGTTAGGTGCGGATTTACAATCCCCTTGTGCAGCTTTTACACATCTGTTGCGTCACTTTTGTGATGCAGCGGTGGTGCAAAATATGTGCCATGGTGTGTGGTGTTTACAATGAGATGCATATGGAAGGTGCATCACATTGTAAAGCCCTGCACCAAAAGGAGGCTTTGCAACGTACAGGGGAGGGAGGAGGTATTCTGGCGTAAGAATGCCTCCTAAAAGTGACTGAGTGAAATCTATAAGATTTCGTTCACTCACTTTTAGGCTTTTACTGTGTCAATATCCCTGCATCTGCTTGAAACAGGTGTAAGGATTGACACAGCATTCTAAGCATAGGGCCCCAAAAGCATTGCTGGAGCTACGTTGTGCTTGCAATGCAAGTTAAACAATGCGCTACCTACACACCACAAATACATCACATATCTGTACCGTTTTTGCCCCATAATACCCCACATTGTAAATACAGTGCATCTATTGTGGTGATGTCACAGTGCACAATAACTGGCATATCTCTGGGGATGTACCACTTATTTTACATCTACTGATTACTGTTTGAATGTAGTGAATGGATTAATACACACTGATCAATGAGTCAATGCAAAAGTATAACAGGAATGACAGAGTGTTTGGTGGAAGTGTAAGAATAAAGACTAGGGAATTGAACATATAAAAGGTAAATTTGCAAGTGCATAGAACAGTGCATGCATGGTGTATAGGAGTTTGAAGCAGTGCATGGTCCACGACCCACTTTCACCATGAGTACTTAGGTACTAGCTGAATGATTACAATTCTGCAAGGAGAGTGTGTGGCTCAATGTATAGCAGCTTTACTTTTACAACAGTGTATAGAAAAGCACATACTGCTGTATGGTTCACTACAATACTAAAACAGTAGTGTGAGAGTGTTTAGTGAAAGTGTAATGATACAGATTAGGCAATTGAACGTATAAAAGGCAAGTTTGCTGGTGTATAAAACAGTGAATGCATAGTCTATAGCAATTTGAAGCAGTCTATGCCCTAAGGCCTACTTTGGTGCATGACTACTTGGAAACCGATTGAATGTTTACACTTCTACAAAGAGATTGTCTAGCTGAATATATAGCACCTTCACTTTTACAGCAGTATATATATTAGAACATACTGATGTATAACTCACTACAATACTAAAATAGTAGTAGTAAAATGTTTGTAGAAAGTGTCAGGATACAGACTGTTCAATTCGTAGTTTAAAAGTCAAGTTTCCAGATATTTAGAAAAGTGCATTTATTATGTATAGCTCTTTGAAGCAGTCCATGCCCTTAGGCCTACTTTGTTGCATGACTACTTAGATAGTGGCAGAATGATTACACTTCTCCAAGAAGAGTGTAGAGTTGAATGTATAACAGCTAAATTTTTTGTACAGTGTATAGACAAGTATATATTGCTATATGAGAAAAATAGAAAGAGAAAAGGTCTCATTAGAACCAACCAAAACATAAAAACATTAACTTGATAGATATCTGTAAAGTATATTTTTTAATTGATTTTTTTTCTTGCTTAGGTATGCTTACTGGGCGACTTCCAGACTTTGCAACGTGGCTGAAACCTATAGTTTTTTTCAGTGAATTTCATAGGTTTTGTAAATGATAATTATTAAATGTATTAATTATTATATTTCTTTCTTTTTATACTAATTTCTTAAATTTTTATAAAAAATATATATAATTATTTTATTTTTTAAGTTATATTTCATATTGATAATGTAAAATAATAACAAAAATACATTTTTTTTTGTAATCGCAGCGTACACGTACGGTGATCGCACCATAATTTGTCCGGTAAATCGTCCTCTGCGCGTACCCGCGCATACGCTACGGGTACGCTTTGAAGTTGCGCGTCGCATCAACGCTTCTGCGTGACATCATATAAGGCACCCCGTACGCGCACGCCGCAAAAGTTTCTAATTGTTCAAAGAAATATATTCATGTATTTAATGTACATATTAAGGGAAGACATTATCTGCCTATTAGTGTTTAATGTAGTAAATGGATTACTACACACTAATGAATGACTCACTACAAAACTAAAACAACAGTGACAGAGTGTTTAGAGGAAGTGTAAGAATACAGATTAGGCAATTGAAGGTATAAAGGAGAAGTTTGCAGCTACATAGAAGACTGTATGCATAGTCTATACAAGTTTAAAGCAGTCCATGGCCTAAGGCCTACTTTTCACCATGATTACTTGGGTACTGTTATGTTAAAAAATGTTATACCGCGCTCGGTCACCAAACGGTTTCATGGCGCTCATAACAAATGCAGAGGGCAGGAACGTGTGTTTACTCAAAGGCCGACTGGAAAAGATACGTTTTCAGCATCCTGTAAAAGCAAACGTAGGTAGGGCAATGTCGGAGAGCGGACGGGAAGGAATTCCAGGTCTTAGGGGCCAAAAAAGAGAAACAGGAATCACCGTGTTTTTTTCGTCTAATTTTAGGGATGACTAACAGGTTGTGGTGGGAAGAACAGAGATCTCTGGAGGGGACATATCGCTTCAGGCTAGAAGAAGCGATATGACTGGATAATTACAGTTCTGCAAGGAGAGTGTCTGACTGAATTTAAAACACCTTAATTTTTAGCACAGTGCATGGATAAGGACATTCTGCTGAATAGCACAGTACAATACAGAATCAGCAATCACAGAGACTTTGCTGGAAGTGAAATGATATAGACTGGGAAATAGAAGCTATAAAAGACAAGTTTGCTGCTGCATAAAAGAGTGCATGCATAGTCTATAGGGGTTTGAAGCAGTCTATGCCCTAAGGCCCACTTTGTACCATGAGTACTTGGGTACTAGCTGAATGATTACAATTCTGCAAGAAGAGTCTCTCAAACCATTATTATTATATAATAATAAATGTATTCTTGTAACATCTCATAATTTAATAGAGCTTCTAAAATAATTTCATCAGGTATTTCATTTTCTTCATTATCAATTTCAAAATTCATATGATCAAACTCGATGTCCTCTAATGCTGCCACAAAATCAGCATCCAAGGTTCCATCAAAAAAATCACAGCTGATATCTGCAGCACTAATATTTTCATCTTCATTCTCGCTGCCATGAAAGGTATATTAAGCTCTTCTATGAGAGTGTTACTAATTTCGAAACTGTCTTCTATATTGTTCTGTTCTTCTTCCATGGTGAATTTTGAATGTTGTAGATCCTTGTACAAAAACATAAACACTTCATTTTATAATTTTTCCTATTACATAATGCAAAGCTAGCTTTATCAACTATTTTGCCCTTTAAAAAACTATTGTGCAAATACTATTCTCAACTACTTTATAAGACCAGTCACTCCTTATCACTATAGGAAAAAAACTAAGGCTATTATAATAAAGTGCAGTACTAAAAAAAACTACAATGTGTTTATTCACCTTACCAGTTCCAAAGTAGTAGATGTGCTCTAGTAAAATACAAAGAATACAGGTACACTCAGCATATATATTTTAATTTCTTCAAATGTGTTTAAAAGATACAAACCATCTTTACACACTTGTGTACTCCATCCACGTTCTGTAACTTCAGCTCTGTAGAAGTTCATCCCATCGATCATTTTTAACAGTTACTTATACTTACCTTCAAAATATAAAATTAGCATCTGTAGAAGACAAGAAAAAATACAGTTACAATATATCTTTTACAACACAAAATAATTTGTAAAGCTTTTTATTTGCCTATTTTGCTGTTCTCAGAATATATTGAATTTCAATAGAAACAGTGAGTACAATAGTACTCATCACATAGCAGCGGGCAAATAAAAGACAATCAAGTAGATTATCTTAAAAAAAAACATTCAACATTCTCAATAACAATCTAAAAAATATAAATAAAACATATGTTAACACCTTCCGCCGCAGCGCTAACGGTCGCGGGAGGGCGCACGGCTCACCTGCGCAGGTGACAGAACCGTTCCGTCACGGCTCGCGGGTGAGCTGTGCTTGTGACGGAACGGTTCCGTCACGGCCCCGCCCGTTTAATGAATTGCGCCTCGCAGGCGCGAAATCAGCGACGCGCATGCGCGGCGAGCGGGCCGTAACGGAACCGTTCCATAATGAGCACAGCCCACCCAAGGGGCGTGACGGAACGGTTCCGTCAATAGCGTCGAAGGAGTTAAATGTTTTTTTCGAAAATCAATTTCTTACGTAACTATGAGGTATGTCAAACAATCTTAAAATAACAAAACACTATCATTAATTTTCATACACTGTAGATAATGTTACTTACAAATATATGCTGACAAAATATACAACAAAAAGTCTGTATTGGTTTCAGATACTTTCCCTCATGGCCAAATAGTATGTGTGAAATTCTTAGTTTGAAAGTTGTTCAATAGTAATCCTGAGCGTCTGCCTCCCAGCCTTCTGATCCAAAACACTGACATCATTTGCACTGTCCCCCAGTGCTCATCCCTCAGCCCAACACTATTCAACATCTCCATGGCCACCCTCACACAAGTTGCCCGCCATCACAACCTCAACATCATCTCCTACGCCGACGACACCCAGCTCATCCTCTTCCTCACCAAGGAGCCACAAAAACCAACCTCCACAACACAATTAAGGACGTCACCTACTGCATAAGGAGCAGCTCTCTAAACCTGAACTCGCACAAAATGGAGGTACTCATTCCCAGACCCACCCCCTCAGCCTCAGATAACTCCTGCTGGCCACCTACACTGTGAACAATACCAGCACCTGCCGACCATGTACACAACCTACGATTGATCCCCAACTCCTCCCTCTCCATGTGTAAGCAAGTCTACAGCATCTCCTCATACTGTTACAACATCCTCCACATGCTCCGCAACATTGACAAGTGGATCCTAACCAAAAAAAGAACAGTAACACAGGCCATCATCAGCAGCAGACTACACTGTGGCAACACACTCTACACAGGAATTCCAGCAAAACACCTACAACGACTACAACAAATGCAAAACACCTCCAGCTGACTAATCTTCAATGTCCCCTGCTGCAGCCACATCACCCACGACCTGATACACCTACACTGCCTCAACATCAACAAGATGATCACCTTTAAGCTCCTCACCCTCACCTACAAAATACTCTACAACACCAGACTGATCTACCTTAACAGCAGTAATCCTGAAAGGCCAAATTTTGTTCTTAAAATTTTGGCTTTAAAAATATTAGGTAAGAATTTGGTAACTCTTTAGGTAAACGTTGCTTAAAAACTAATTGACTATCATTACAATGTATCCATCCTTTCAGACATTTTAAATAAACAGTGTAATGTCCATATGCTGTAGAAGGTCCATCATGAAAAATAATTGCAACAGCTTCAACAGTTCTTCCTGATATTGATAGTTGAGTAGCTACAACATTTTTAATTAAAGTTTCCAATTTTCTTCCATCACCTCTACAACGTTGCATCATTAAAAATACATACTGTCCATATTTTTGTATAAATAAGGTTGATGACATTTCTGATTTACATTGGCTACACTCCACGTTTTGACTTGTTCCTCTAACTAGATTGTTAAAAGACACTGATTCACAGTCTGGTAATATATGAATCTTTCAGTGTCTATGTTAGTGCTACATGTAAACAAACAATTTTTACAGTCATGTTGCCATTTATAAGAAAGGCCAAAAAGATTTTCAATATATATACCTTCATCTTCCAATACATAAAGCATAAACATTAAAAATTCCTGACAATCTTGCTGAATATTCTATGTAAATTGAGTAGAACTAGAACATATGTCCCAAACATTTTGAATATCAGAAACACTTTGTGTTTTACTTTTATCACTCCTACAGGCGCAACTTCATCTTGTATTTTTTCTTTCTCTACAGTTTCACTACAGGTATTCTCAAATCTTCTTTTTCTACCTATCACACGCTTATTCAAATACTGGATATTGACCTAAATTGGGTGCATATTCTCTTCTTAACCTATTATAGTCTTTCATACAATTTGCATCTGCACTAACCTTTGTCTCATCAAAATCAATCAAGTACAATCCAGATAAAGTTCTCACTCGAGACAAAGCAACATATGCCATACCCTCTTTAAACACGGTACTTCCAATATTCACTAAAGCACTATCTACACTTAAACCTTGAGATTTACGAATGGTTACCGCATATACCAAAAAAATAGGAAACTGTTTTTTGCATACATACAAATATTTTACAAGCAAAAACCGACCTGAACAACGACTAAATAGTTGTACTTCAGCAATTTCATCAAATTTGATTTTCAAAAACAGTCCCATCTCTATTTACATAATTAACAAAATCAACAATTTTACCCATTGCTCCATTTACTTTTCGTAACGTCGTAAAATTACCCTACAGTTTACACATGCATACAAATTCTTTTCAAAACCAGCAGTTTTACTTATCGATTTCTCTAAAGAATCCAATTTCCTCTTTAACTTTTCAGTCAAAATATTAGTGATTCCTTCATGTTCTATTTTATCAATAGCTTCCAATTTTATAATTTCTTCATTTTCCAACTTTAACATTTCTTCATTGAATATAGAACATTCACGCAGTGTTTGTTGGCATTAAGCAGATTACAGATTTGTTTTCTGCAATTCTCATATATATTTTCTCTGGAACAATATTTTCATTTGGAAACAAATTGGGAAGTAATCGTTTCGGTAAAGCTTGTTTGCCATGTTCTGTCACTTTTGCAATTCTAATATCTTGAAGAATATTTCCATAATCTGCATCATTTGCCTGACGCATATTTGTAATAAGTTCCTTATATTAAAAAGATGACCAAATGTTAACATTTCCAATACTCCCCAAAGACTTTCTGGTATCTTCATGTGCCAGTGTTTTAAACACTGGTTGTCCTTTTACAGGAGTAAGTTGTAGTAGATCTCCAAAAACTATGACGTGTTTTCCTTCAAATAATACGTCATACTCTGTTTTAAGAATTTGCTGCTTTCTTAAATGCACAAAGGCAAGCATTATGTTTGATACATGCTTACCTAATCAATAATGAGAAGTTTCATTTTCTTCAAGACTCTTGAAACTTCACAACAAGCTTCTCCAGAAAGCTCGTGGTATTCCAATTTGTATTCATGCTCTACTGGTAGCATTAATAAACGATGTAAAGTAATTCCTTTAATATTGTGTGACGCCAACCCAGTTGGAGCAGGTACAACACAAGACAAATGTGACTCAGTTGTTTTGTGTACATAAGTTGAAATTACTTGAATTAAAAAACTTTTTCCTGTTCCAGCTTGTCCACTCACGTACATTCGAATAGGTTGAAACGATGAGCCCTCTTTCTTTTCATGAAGTAATCCATGGTTAATCTGTTCTCTCACTTGCTCATATATTTCTTTCTGCTCAACATTTAGTTGTTCTATTAAGTTTCCTAAGTTTGTTACATCTTCTTGAGCTTGATACATTGCTGTTTCCACCTCTTCCATAGCAGTTGCTGCTTCATTTTGAATAATTGGTTCTCCTAATGGATCCTGACTTAACGGAGCAGAAGTTTGACTGTCTTGAGAACTTTCTCTAGCAATCTCAGCTGCAATTGTAGCTTCTTATCAATTTCGTCATTCAACATTTTCACATAATTAGAAAAAACAGGACATTCTATAACATCTTTACTTGCGTTAAAGGAATCTTCATAGCTCTCGAAATCTCCAAGTAATTCCAATTCTGAACGCCATGGCTTGAAAAGTTGCAAAAGAGTTGAATAGTAAAATTCCCTTTTGTCAGGTGTTTCGCAACTCAGTTTACGGTGATTAATCAAATGTCCTTTTCTTTGTTTCACCAAACATCCTTCAGGACCAATCACGGCATATACACCATTATTGATTTTTTCTGTAATATTCGGTTTAAAAATATAGTTTTGCAGCACTTCATAGAGACAAATGTTCTCAAGATGATGACTTCTATTTGGATAATATGTATCCAACATATTTGTTTTCACAATATCTGTACTTTCTGGCTCTTTTTCTAGCTGAAACTACCTTTATTTGGTGCTGCTAGCTTCCCAAACTAAAAATGGTTCCAATCAAACCATAATCAATTACGTCGACATGTTTCGTTGCCCATGGAGAATTTCAGGCAACTTCTTCAGGGCTGCTGGGTTTCCAAATTAAAATCTCATGGTAGACTCACATCAAACCATATGGTTGCGTCCATCATGTATACCTACAACCATTCAGGAGTCCAGAAGACATCACTGACTTCATCAGCCCACACGCCCTCCCCTCCGAAGACTACATTCTACTGGGAGACCTCAACTTCCACTTGGGAAAGAAAAACAACAGCAACACCACCACCCTTCTAGACAACCTGGCCAACCTCGGACTCGAACAACTGGTTGATACTCCCACCCACTATGCCGGGCACACGCTCGACCCAATCTTCACCTCCAGCAAGCACATCTCCTTCAACCACACCACAACTCTCCATTGGACGGACCACAGCTGCGTTCACTTCAACTTCAAAAAGACCACGACCCACAACCTCTCACAACCAATTCCCCAAAGAAACTGGAACAAAATTTCCACCGACCAGCTCTTCACATCGCTTCACCAAAACCCTCCTGCCAAATCATCGGACCCAAACCAAGCAGCCACCAACCTCACACAATGGATCACCCACAGCGCCGACGAACTAGCACCCTTGAAAAACCATCAAATCAAGCAAGGTAGCAAAAAAGCCCCCTGGTTCAACGATGAACTTAAGAAATCCAAGAAGTCCTGTCGCACCCTCGAGAAAGCCTGGAGAAAAAACCCAACCACTGATAACCTGACCACCTTCAAGAACGCCACCCGCAAACACCACCAAATGATCCGATCCACCAAGAAATCAGCATTCAAGGATCGACTTGACAACAACGCCCATAACAGCAAGGAACTATTCAACATCTTCAAAGAATTTACCAACCCCACCGCCGGCACCAACGACATCACTCCCTCTCAAGACCTCTGCGACTCCCTATCCTCATTCTTTCACAACAAAATCGCTGACATACATAACCGCTTTGAAAACCAGTCTGGAGACCAGTCCAATCCACCCACCTCCGACTCAAAACCCCCCTATAACAACCTTTACGCCTGGAACCCAATCACCACCGATGACACCATCCACCTGATGAACTCCATCCACTCAGGATCGCCAACTGACCCATGTCCCCACCACATCTTCAACAAAGCGGACTCCATTATCGCACCCCATCTCCGAGACGTCATCAACTGCTCCCTCAACTCCGTGACCTTCCCGGAAAGCTGGAAACATGCCGAACTCAGCGCCCTTCTGAAGAAACCCACAGCAGACCCCACTGAACTTAAGAACTACCGCCCCATCTCGCTCCTCCCATTCCCTGCCAAAGTCATCGAGAAAGCCGTCAACAGTCAGCTCGCCACCTTCCTCGAATCCAACAAATCCCTCGACCCCTCACAGTCCGGCTTTCGAGCCAAACACAGCACCGAAACTGCCCTCATTGCAGCGACAGACGACATTCGAACACTACAGGACAACGGAGAAACAGTTGCCCTCATCCTACTTGACCTCTCCGCAGCCTTCGACACAGTCTGTCATAGCACCCTCATACAACGCCTCAGCAACGTCGGAATACAAGGAAAAGCATTAGTTCCTCGCCGGAAGAACTTAGAGAGTCTGCCTTCCTCCTTTTAGATCAGAGGCCACCGAAGTCATCTGCGGCGTACCACAAGGATCATCAATCAGTCCCACCATCTTCAACGTATACATGAGTCCCCTCGCATCCATCGCTCGCCAACACAACCTCAACATCATCTCCTACGCAGATGACACCCAGCTGATCCTCTCCCTTACCAAAGACCCAAACACCGCCAAAACCAACCTACACGAAGGAATGAAAGAAGTAGACGAGTGGATGAAGAACAGCCGTTTAAAACTGAACTCGGACAAAACGGAAGTCCTCATCTTAGGATCATCCCCCTCTGCCTGGGACGACTCATGGTGGCCACCGGCCCTGGGAACCGCACCCATACCTACGGACCACGCACGTAACCTGGGCTTCATCCTGCACTCCTCCCTCTCGATGACCAGACAAATCAACGCCGTCTCATCATCATGCTTCAACATCCTACGCATGCTCAAAAAAATCTTCCGTTGGATCCCCACCGAAACAAGAAAGACAGTCACCCATGCACTGGTCACAAGCCGACTGGATTACGGAAACACCCTGTACGCCGGAACCACAGCCAAACTACAGAAAAAACTCCAACGCATCCAAAACGCCTCAGCCAGACTCATACTAGACATCCCCCGCCAAGCTCACATTTCCGGTCACCTGAAAGACCTCCACTGGCTCCCCGTCAACAAGAGAATAACGTTCCGTCTCCTCACCCACGCACACAAAGCCGTCTACGATCTAGGACCCGAATGCCTCAACACACGCCTGTCCTTTTACTCCCACACCCGCCAACTACGATCGTCCAACCAAGCCCTCGCCGCAATTCCGCGCTTCCATAAATCCACCATGTGGGGAAGATCCTTCTCCTACTTAGCGGCCAAAACCTGGAACTCTCTCCCCACCCACCTCCGCCTTACACAGAACCACCTCTCCTTCAGAAAGCAACAAAAAACTTGGATATTCCATAAGTAAAGTACCCCCCCTCCCTCAAGCGCCTTGAGACCCTCTGGGTGAGTAGTGCGCTATACAAATTACTGAACTTGAACTTGAACTATTCATGGTAGGGACGGGAAATCTGTTATGCGTCAATAGATCGCCTTTTCCCACAGTGAATGCCCAAAGGGCCTATCACCGCTACCGGTTGTATCCGGCCTGTTATTCAATGCCTGGGCAACAAAACATGTTGGCATTGTCTACACAACATGCTGCGTCCTTCAGATTGTGTCCCCCTTCAAACAAAACATGTAATTTATGTAAAACTTTGGTCACGTTGCTAAAGTTTGTATGAAGCATATTTGAGTGAGTGGGGTCAAAGATTCTCAAAAAGATGAGGAAGGGGGCGTGGCCGACTAACATGGCCGATAAGATGTGAATCCAATCGGCTCCATCCCAAGCCCTGTGGTTTACTACGCATAAGGCATATTTTTAAGCATCCTGATCACCCCGCGATGTGACCAATGAAGGGGTAACGATAAGGGACTGCTTTGCACCCCGGAATTCCTCCTGTGCGTGGAGATGGAGCCCCTGAGATCGGAGCCGATTGGAGCAAAGAGCGGAGGCGGGCTCCCGCAACTACAGCGTCTGAGGCCGGGACCCCTGCATTGGAAGCGACCGGCGGTCGAGGCATCCGCTGCACATTTGGGGTTTTCCGCCCCCACAGGGAGAGCGGAGGTGGCAGACGATATCCCGGGCCCCAGGTCACACAAGATGCACAAGATGGCGGGTTCCCCCCGTTGGATCTCTGGAGCAGAACAAACGAGGGGAGTGAAAGGTTTGTTGACCCCCTACTTGCAGTCCTGCGGGGCCCCCCCATCGGGAAGAGACTCTGTGGGAGTTCTGACAGCCAGGGGGAACAGAAACGCGGGCCGGGGGGCTCGCCAGGCATCACACTGCCAGTCTGCCAGCCAGCTTATCCCACAATAGCGTGCGAGGCCCCTGCAACCCACCGGGTGAGTGCTGCAAGTGTGGGCTTCCCAGGTTTGATGTGTTGTTGGGCATACAAGGGGGAAGAAGCACTGGGAAGCACTGCATGGCACTGCAAGGCATGTTCCCCCCCCAGGATCCTAAACAATATTGAACATCATGGACGGTAGGGGGGACAGTCAAGCAAGGTGTCTTCTACGTCACCTGTGGAGTGGGGGTCTGCAAAGCAAAGAGGGCAGCGAGGGAGATCAAATGGCGCCTAGTATGCACTATGACCTGTCTGGTGCCTGCCCTTAAGATGGCCACCATAGCAGGATAAAGTGCAATCCACGGTACTGCAGTGAAGCAAGAAGAAGGGCACAAGTATCGCGGAGCCCTGCGGGTGGTCTAGGTACTGAGCTGCAACTAGTCTGAAACTAATTCGGACCCAAAGGTTAGCGCGCCACGAACGAGGGACATTCCTTGTGAGTTGGCCGAAGTGACCAAGAACAGCCCCCCTAGTAGCCAAATCAGAAGTACAGAAAGCCCCTTGAAAGAGCTGAGCCACACAGAGGGAAGCCAAGCATCGGCAGAGAGTTCGCTTTGCTTTTACGTAAACGGAGGGACGGCCAGGAGCTGACCCTTACTGGGTCCCCCTATGCCACCCAAAAAGACTCCCAACAACAAGGTCTTGCTGTACATTGCCATTGCAGGTGCAGGGGCAGCTGGAGAGGAGGTATCGCCATCAACAGGACCAATGGCGCTAACTAGAGAGGACCTCATGCCTTCCCTGCAGGAGTTCAAACAGGAGCTCAGCGAGGACATTAAAGCCGATATGGACGTCTCTATTGAATCAGTCCTCGTGGCGATGCGAGAGAAGCTGGTGACCCTACAGGCAGATGTTGACTCGGTAGGCACCCGTACGCTGGACAGTGAAGTGAAATATCAGGAGCTGGCCGACTTGCATTCGATATGTAGAGAGGCCTGTCTCTACTGCGGTAAGGAGATTCCGACAGGAGGGTAGCTGGAGTTGAGGATTTGCACTCTTCTGGACATTTGTGACGCCGCTGGAGCTAAAAGACTTGCATGGCTCATGCATGGGTGATTAGGCCACTGATAGTCAATTGCTGGTTGTATAAGTTCACACAGCATATGCCTTAACATTGTTGTGGTAGGGGCTGGGGGAACAGAAATGGGTACGTCCCTCAAGTTTGTTTTGGGAATGAAGTTCCCCTATGGGAATGGGATTCTCCACACTCCATCTTACTGTTTGCTCTGTTTCTTATCTTAGTTGGATGTCATGGTGCCTTTTTTGTATTATTTTTGTGCTGGGGTGGCGGGAGGTGGGAGGCACGAAAGCTTAGTTTTTACAGAGGTCCTCACTAGGTTGACAAAGGATCAACCTCTTTGGATGTCCAGCCAAGAAATTAGCCCCAGATTCCGTCTTCTTCCTGATGTCATCTTGGACTTGGTTTCTGAGTGGGAGCAGTATCTTGCCTCTGAGACATGTCACTCAGATGCCATCCCAGCCTATGTCAAGATCCTAGCAGCTCCACATTTCTTTGCTATTGGGTCTTTCCAGTGGGTGTCCAGTGACATTATGGGCGGTTCTCAGGCAATCTAGTCCTGATGCATGCATCAGGTTCTGAGCTGTGTCAATAGGAGAGTGCATCTCCTCATACATATTCCACATACAAAGACAGGAAGGTAAAGGGATGCTAGAGATTTCTACCTCTACTCCCGCTTTCCACATATGGTAGGAGCAATGTATTGAACTTATGAGGCACTTCAGTCACCTCGCCACCCTGCACACATCTTTCACAACAGACACCACTGGCACTTAATCAACATGCAGGGTGTGTGTGATGTAAGTGGGTGTTTTACTGATATATATACAGTGTTACAAGGCAGTACACATCATAGATACCTATTCAGCAGGTCAACTCATGAACGGCAGCTGGTAGTGGGAGATTTTGATAACATGTGGCACCAGGCAAGTGTGATATGTAGAAATGTTGTTTTAATATGCACAACTATTATAAATTTAAAATTCTCATGACATATACATGACCCCAACAGACACTGCATGTAACATTTCACACATTATGAAATGTTCAAGTGCAAGAGGGAGATAAACAAATACTTCCTCATTTTCTACTCAGGTGATACTGCATATGCACTCTCCCATCTTCTTCCCACACCATCCAGATTTGAAATCACTGTACCTCAGAGTAGGTACAGTAGGGCACATATACTTACACAAGCCATCATAGAGTGTACTTATTTCCCCCTAAAGTTGTGATTCAGATGTCTTGGCCATACAGGGGGCACTGCTGTACTTTCCTGAAGTTGTGTGCAAGATAATAGCAGCCTGTTGTATATTGCACAATATTGCAGTAAAATACGGCTTACACATAGATCTGACCCCTTCCCTACACCTGAATCCAAGGAACTGAGTCAGTGTACAAAACAGAGGGCAAGGTATTCAGTTGTGTGACCAGCTGTTTGTCACTTTTTTCTCTTCAGAAACCAGTTGTTTACAGACTTTATGTGGTTTCACAGTCTGTAACACTCTGCCCATAAATTCTATCCTGAGACTACTCTGTAAGTCATAAAGATTGTGTGTAACTACCAGCGGCTGTCAAGAGTCAACACATAGGCCATGCAACACATTTCTTGAACATGTTAGTGATTAGTGTGGACCACATACCAAAGGACTGCATTCACTTGGGGGAGTAAAGGTCACTGCATATATGAGACATCACCAGACAGTATACATCTGACAACTTTGTCAGCATCAAATACCATATTGATTCATGTCTATGCACAGAGTTAGTAAGGATTGGCATTGTGTACACGATGGAAACCTATAGGTATATGAGAAACAAAAGAGTTTTCAATTAGGTGCCAACTTTGGATTTCTGGGTTACCCATACTACAAACAATCACACCTTCCCAATTGTTCATATGCGGCTTGCTGTGAGACACACTGCACTTTGGACACTGGCCCTTACAAACATATGTGACCTGGGGGTGATAGACAGTGTTGGAAACCTAGTGGTCCACTCACTGGACACGTTTTTTAAGAAGAATAATTAAAATATAACCAATAATATACTGTAAATTACAATAGGAATTTAATGTCGGTTTTTGAGAAGCAGTAGTTGTGGTGCTGACAGAGTGCGGTCAAGAATGCTAAAAACTTTGTTAGTCATGATCTACTGCTTATCTATTTTGTATCATGATGGCAAGCAAGATCTTCATGCCGAGTACATAAACTCTGCACTCTGGGTGGTTTCTCCACAGTCAGGCCGGAACCTAATGATCAACATGTGCAGTAAATGCTGGTAAAACCTGCAATGCTGGGACAGGGTTAAGACACTGGACACCATGGGCATGTCCTCCCAACCCCTTTCACAAGGGCTACATATGAGCCAACTGTACAGGAGCGTCCTGAATACAGCCTGACCAACCATCCATGCTCATTTGGAGGAGTTTGAGCAGCAGAGACCTGATAAGTGCATGGACTGCATTATGTGTCTTGACGTATGATGTGAGTAGTCAGAGAGATGTACCATTATTTGTCTTTTGTAGATACTTAGAAGGTCCATGCATCATTGTCGCTATTGTAATGCTGTTTTCTGAGGCATCCTGGGACTTGTAGTATCCTAAACACAACTGGGTAAATTACCCTTACATTTGAAAGTACAGTGAAAAGAATCACTTACAAAAGCATGACTAGTGAACTAAGGGCCTTATAACTGTTGTGTACTATAGTGAATTAATGGCTTGGACAGGTCTATTGTTGGTATGTGAGGGGTTTGAGTGTTGTATTGTATATCATGCATGCTTTTTGAGTGTTTTTTTATTTGCATGATGACTATTACATTTTTGTAAAATAAAGTTTTGGGCTGACATTGTGTTACTGTCTCCTTCTAAATTATACAAACATATTCCAAGGTCTACAAAATACACTCATAATCTCAACTGTGGCACATATGCCATTTCAAATATATAGGTAGGGTGGCTGTAACTAGGAGGCACATCTGATTGCCAGTATACAGAACAAGCAAAGCAGTCTTGTCATGCAAAATGTGACCCCTGCCATTTAGAGTTTCTGATTTTGTAAAGGAATATGCCAAACATTGGAACCACAATTTAACAAAGTTTGTTTGCATACGTACACCAAATTCAGCACACATGTTTCAATATGCTACACCACAGATGAAACTTGACAGTAAGTGTTTGACTCTGCACATTACAGGATGAACCTGGATCCACTTTTAGGTGTGGAGATATCCATCCAGAATGTGTACTATATCCACTTTTAAAATGACATTGGAAGGTAACCATGTGGGCATGTCAGCGACCTTATATGAAAGTGAGAATTAGTAAATACTGAAGATTATACTGACCACAAATTGAAAAAAAAATGTTAATGTGTAAGTCATTTCCGGACATTACAAAGACAGTACCCCTACCTTTGGGTCCCAGCAACATATTGGTTAGTAGGATCAAAGAAGTAGAAAGTCAATACTTGCTTTGTTACCTTGACCTTTATCATAAATTGCACCCCAACTACCTAATTTATGTCTTCATTTTAAGTGGACCAGGCTGGCCAAGGAACATTGGGACAGGACAAAGAGCAGAGCAGGACTTCCTCGGCTCATCAGTGGGCACATCCTCTTGACACCACCAGTAAAGAGGAGGAAGAGAGACACCAAATAACAGACAGGGGGAGTGCACCCACCCAGGCCAACCCAAACCCAGCTACATCAGCAGCCCGGGTAAAGGCTGATGAGACTGAAGACTCTGAGAGGTATATGACCAGCCAGGGGGGAGATGAAGATGCCCCTCCCCTGGCACACAAGGACTTGAAATTGAAATGGCATCCACCTTAACAACATCTGGGCCTACCACCGACCCCTCTCTATCTTCTTTAGACCCCCAGGTCATTGGACCCTCCAGCTGTCCCCCCTGTCACTACTTCCCCTACAAGTGCCTGCCCAGTAGAGCTGATGGAGACATCTGCCCAGAAACCCCACACTAGGCCTGGGCGGTAAATTCCGTTCTGCCTGCAGAAGACACGGAATTGCCAAATTTTTTTTGCATGTTTATGCTTTTAAAATGCGTGTTTGCGAGATATTTCTCCCCAAGAACGCAACAGAGTTCGCGAACAGGAAAAAAGCATTGCGAATCGGCGGAACAAGCAATTCCACGTGTTCACTGAACTTTTGTGTGCTCGCCTGGATTTTTTACCATTTTGCAGAGTTTTGCGTAGCGCAACTACGCAAATTCCGCCCAACCCTACTCCACACCCCTCATGTTCAACCCAAACCCCTCCATGTGTTGTGTCTCCTGTGGCTGCATCCCAGGAAGTGTTGCTTCACTTCCTACTTCACTTCCTTCGGTGCAGCCATTTTGTCTATGTTGTCTCAACGACCCACCCAGACCACCATTGTTGTGTCCCCAAGTTTTTCTTTCCTCTATGTTTCCCCTTCAGCCGACGGAGGCTGTGAAGAACCTGGGTGTGTGGTTCGACAGCGGACTGACTTTCGACATTCAATCGAAAGCAGTGGTTGCGGTCTGTTCTGGGCTTTTGCAAGGCTTGAAAACGCTGCTGGGATGCTTTCCTCCCAAAGTTCGTCAAACCATTGTCCAGGTGACAATTCTATCCAGACTGGACTATGGCAATTCCCTCTACCTGGGCACTAATAAGTCCAGTATTAAGTGTCTGCAAAGAGTACAGAATGCAGCCACTCGCATTATGCTGGCAGTTCCGAAATCCTGCTCGGTTTCCCATGTTCTTCCTAAACTTCATTGCTTGCCTGTTGAAAAGCGCATTCAGTTCAAGTCTCTTTGTGTGTCGCACAGGATCCTGACCCGACAGGCACCTTTAGGGCCGGCCAATTTGTTAGAGTTTTACGTGCCACAACGCCCCCTTAGATCTGCTGACCAAGCATTGGTTAGCATTCCCCGGGTTCTGAAAGCTAGAGCTGGTGGCCGTTCCTTTAGCAGTCTGGCTGCGAAACTCTGGAATTCGCTCCCTGTTTCCATCAGAGCGATCCAGAACCACCTTGCTTTTCGTAAAGCCATAAAGACATGGCTTTTCCCTGTCTAATTTTTTATTTTCTTCCCGTAGCTCACGCTTATGGTCTTTGGTGGTGCTGGGATGCCCCGTTGCTGGGGCAGCTATGAGCAATACAAATCCGACCAATAATAATAATAATAATTCTATCCCTCATACCGCTGATATTTCCTGCTCACATGAGGTGTCTGGTCCTGCATTGACCAGCGAGTCCACAAGTGCAGAGGATTTGAACATTGTGGTTGAGGATAAGAATGAGGATGATGAGTGACTGGTCAATGTTTTGAAGGTGGACCTTTATTTTACCCCTCGTACACAGACTGGTCCCGGTGACGCTTACTGACATGTTTTTATTTATTTAATTTCCTTTCTCCCTTTCCAATGGACAGTATTTTATTGACATTTATTTTGTTATACTTTCTATAGTATATAATTTTTTCTTCAAAACATCACTCTTGTATTGTGTTTTCCATTATATATACTGGATTCTTAGTATGGAAGTCTACATCAGTAGGTATCTAACCCTGGGCGTAGTTCGCACAGTAGAGCTATGTGTAGCTACGTGAAGTGCACTACGCGTAGCTTTGCAAATTGCGTAGTGCACTGTGCAAAATGCTGTTCGCACTGATTGCACAGTGCAGGATGCTTGTCAGCTCTGTGCAATCAGTGCAAACCGCAGTTTGCACAGTGCAAGCGGCCGTTTTCTGCTGCTCGAGTAGATTTCCACTCGAGCGGCAGCTTTCTCCACGCAGACTGGTAGTTTCTCATTGGGGGCAGTCGCGAGCATACGTGACCACTCGCAATGAGAAACCTGATCTCCCCGCATTGAGAATCTCGCCGGGAGGTTAATTTTCCACGCTCGCTATCGGCAACTTCATGCTACTGATTGCAAACAACGAAAAAGTGTCGCCGGGATGTCATTTTGCTCGCTCGCGGTCACCAACTTGACATTGAGGACTGCGAGCAAGCAAAAAATGACCGCTACGGTACACGTGTTTGCACTGTGCTACGTGCAAATCGCGTAGTATGAAGTAGCGCAAACTATGCGAGCATAGCGTAGTACTTCACCCAGGGTTAGCTTTAAACATGACATCTTGATTCACAGATTGTCCTACAAATCTACATTTCTACCATGATCAACTATTAATCAACCCAGTATTGTAGTATTGAATTGTGAAAAAATATTTGTATTAACAATGTTTTTGAGCATTTACATTTTCAGTGATCATGCGGGATCACCAATGCGACTTTCCAATTGTGATGGTGAGGATCTCTGTGAGTAAGTGTGTTTTCTGTTTTGGTCCTAATGTGTGGGTGGGTATGGTGCATCTGCCTGTACAGGTGTGTTATTATGCATAGTGGAGGGGGGTAGTGCCTGAACAGTTGTTGGTTGTGCCTGCAAAAGGTCACTGTGTGCCATCATAGTTGTTGGCTGTGCCTCTCCAGGGGCAGAGTGTGCCTGTTATGGAATAGTCTACCTGAAGCTATCCGCGGGATACAGGATCTGCTAGCCTTCAGAAAGGCTGTCAAAACTCACCTTTTTCAACAATAGTTTCTTTTGCGCCTCCACCTCACTGTAAAATGTCTGTCCGCAGCGCCGGGACGCCCCTTTGCTGGGGCAGCCGTGCGCTATACAAATCACCATAACATTAACATTAACATAACACATTATTTTGTTGGGCCTGTATAGGGGCAGAGGGTGCCAGCACAGATTTTTGATGTGTCTGTACAGGGTCAGAGGGTGCCGGCACAATTGTTGGTTGTGCCTGTACAGGGGCAGTTGGCATCTGTACAGGGGGAGGATGTACCTGTCCATGAGGAGAGATGCCGGTGCTGAGGGGCATGTGCGGGGGGTGGGCATGTGAACAGGGGTACCTGTTTATGGAGGTGTGTGCCAGTGCAGGTTGTGGTACTGGTGGCTGGATGGGATGAGGTGAAGGTAGGTGTGTTGGATCCTCTCCATGTGTTGACCTTAAATGAATACTTAGAAACACTTCAACAAGCTCATCTTCATCTTCAGGGCCAAGGCTTGAGGTTTTGCACTTCTTTCTTCATAGACTGATATTAGCTCATTGTGCATCCTTGACATGTCTTGATAAGATTTCTCAATTCTGTGCAAGATATGAGTCTGCCTATCAATCATCACAAGGGAGTTCCTGTAGTGAGTCTGAAATGTCAGACAGAGTAGCCCCTATGGCTCTTGGATTGTGTGGCGGAAGACAAGGTCCTCGATCAAGCAGCTTCAGAAGAAAGTGACACCTTAAATAATGTTCAGCATGACAATGCAAAATTAACACAGACATCACTGATTATGTTGGGAGCATATCACACATCAACATGAGATGTTTAAATTAAGTGCCAATATCTGCTAATTTCCTTTCACAGTGATGCAGTTATTGTGAATTGTTTGGGAATTAATAGTTCACCACACTATATGGCACTCTGACAGATGAATGGTAGTGGGTCTGACTGCTGCAGCCAGACTGTCTCCCAAATAGCTGGATGAGGTCCTTTTGATAACCGAGGAACTCCTGACAGCAGCTATAATGTGCTATACTTATCCATATTTCAATACAAAGGATGGTGTGAATTATTTTACATGTAACAGGGAAACACTTTCAACATGGTTGGGGCTACTTCTCTTTTGATGATACAATTTAATCAATTTGGTACATACTAGATTATTTCAATTTACATGTAGAGCCATATATAGATGAGTAAAAGCAAGTATATTACACACATACTTCATACTGCTAACATATATTAGAATATTAATTACCATTAGCCTTCAATAAAGTAATTTTCAAGTGTACTTACCAAGGTCTACCATCTGCCCAGTGTGTGGTGCCTGACTATATGTCACACACGTACGTGTTGCAGAGATCGTTGAAGTATATGTTTTTCTGACCAATATCACAAGGCCTAAAATTATATGTGTTCATTTAATTTCCATTTTAGTTGACACATGTTCAAAACAACATATCCAAGTTCAGGTCACGTGTGTGAGACTATTGATGGATTCTTTGTAAAGTATTTATAGGTTTTCTGATCACAATGTAGTACACTTCTGGCCATATTCATGTAACAGTTTGCACCCGTGGTATTGTTTGAGCTGCCCAAGATGTTGCCTTCCTTCAAGTGCAGGAACCTATGTTTTGGTGGGTGGATATACTCTGGATGTGTGTGGAAGTTAAATGTAGAGGTCAACAGACAATACCAACAAATGATGATTATGCACACCGTTTCACATATTTACTCAATTATTGTGTTGTCTACTAATTAATGAACATTTTCTTGTAACATATATCAGAGCCAAGTGTAATCACCAGAAGTGATGGGTCACTGTTTTTGAATAAGAAATTGGAAGTTAACATTTCCTGTACATACGATTCTGAGACTTGTAGTGGGATAGAAACATGAGACACATGAGAGTCTAATTCACCATGATTATTTGCAGAAACTTGAAGTTACTTCCATAGTCACATTTGTAGTTCATAGTACACAATCATCAAATGAAGTTATTGTTAAAATCATCACATATTACCTGGCACCACAGTACTGTTGTTATTCACAGGCAGCCCTTGCAGCAGATGGAGTCTCAAATGATGTGAGATGGAAACTCGGTCAAGTTTGTTCACCTGGGAGTTAGCTGGCACCTCTATACTGGTGAACTTCTCCTTTACCCGCCTTCTCTCATCATGCCTCTTCTTTCTTGACATCCGTTCTGTTCCATAGAGCCTCCTCAATACACTGACTGGATTAGCCAACTGCTGCCATTGGGCTGCCTCTGTGTTGCACTGATGAGAAAGGGAGGGAGACTATGTCATTTTTTGTAGTTCCTCATGACAAATCTGACAAGGCAAGGCGCATATCAGACAAGTACTGTATGTGTGTGGATAAAACAGAGCCTTTGATGTGGGCTGCTTTTATGTTGTTTGCAGTGCATGGGCAGCAAGTGGCATAGATTTCCTGTAGGTATGTGTAACTATACTTTTCCGCCCTAGAGTGGAGCTTCTGCACTCGGGTGGGGGATTCCTCCCCAGTCATAAAGATCAGAAGTCCCTTTGTGAATACAGAAAAGTAGTAAAGTTAGACTTTAGGTCCAAACATAGACGTTTCGTCTAATTTTACCTTTATGAATTTATCCCTGAACATTTTCCATAAAGGGGAGGGGAAATAGGTTGTATTGCGTGTCTCATGGGATCATAAGAGAGTTTTCTTTTATGTTGCAGAAGCCTTTCAAGACTACTGCCTGTGTGCAGGAGTTGGAATGCTCAGTTGAGGTCGGCGGGAGAGTTATAAACAGAATGCTGCTGACCAATTGCTGCAGGTTTGTTTTTCTTTTGCAAATATATGTGTGTTTTTTCAGATAAAGAAAGGATAATTTAGATAACATGAGAACCCATGGGTTAAAACTGAAATTATTAAAATATATATATATATATATATATATATATATATATATATATATATATATATATATATATATATATATATATATATATATATATATATATATATTCACTGAAAAAACCATAGGTTATAGACCATATATAGTTAGGAATTAGCATTTACAAAACCTTATTTTACTCACACAAAACCATTGAAATTCCATATATAGTTAGTTGCACTAACTATATATCGCGCACCCGCAATCCACTGCTGATGATGTCACATATTACATCATTCATGACATGGTCAGTGACATCACTGATGACATCACTGATGACATCTCAAATGACATCACTGATGACATCACTGATAACAACATCCAGTGACTGTATGTTTCTGTACAGTTAAAATATGTCTTACATATTGAAGAATGAGTGGATGTATAAGTGTCTGGACGAAGGATTTAGTAGGTGCATGACTGACTGTATGAGTGAGTGATTAAATGTGTCTCACTGAGTGCATGGGTTAGTGACTAAACTGTCTTAATTTGTGCATCATTATGTCTGTTGTTCTGTAAACTGCTGCATGTGTTGATCAGTAGCTATATGAGTAACTATATGGGTTATTGATTGATTGTCCAAGTATTTGTATGGGAGACTGAGTGTGTGTGTGGCTGGCTGGGAGGTGTGTGACTCTGTGCAGATCAATGTGTACTTGTATCAATGATTGTATAAGAGAGTAAGTATGTGTTAGTATATGTTTGAAAATGTAAGGTGCTCTATGTTTAACTGTATAGATTAGAAAATGGAAGTGTGATTGATTCTTTACAGGACTGACTAGGTGTGTGAGTAACTCCATGGATGAGTGGCAGAGTGTGAGTGTCTGTATAGGTGTATGAGTGCATATGATAGTGTTGTAAAGATGAGTGATTGTATGTATGAATGATTGTATGGGTGAATGAGTGAATGTGTGTGTAGACGTAAGAATCAGTGAGTGCGTATGTAGTAACTAGTATTGGTGTGTCAATGGTTTCAAAAATTATATTCTGTATTTAACACTGGGTGTAACAGAGGTTATATTAAAGTGTGAGGAGATGCATTGTATTGTCACATTAATGATATCATCATTGATGTGACCATTGATGTTCAAATGAGATATCATCAGTGATGTCATCAGTGATGTCATTTGAGATGTCATCATGATGTCATCAGTGATGTCACTGACCATGTCATGAACGATGTAATATGTGACATCATCAGCAGTGGATTGCGGGTGCGCGATATATAGTTAGTGCAACTAACTATATATGGAATTTCAATGGTTTTGTGTGAGTAAAATAAGGTTTTGTAAATGCTAATTCCTAACTATATATGGTCTATAACCTATGGTTGTTTCAGTGAATTTTCAAGGTTTTGTAAATGATAATTCCTAACTATATATGGTCTATAACCTATGTTTTTTTCAGTGAATTTCAATGGTTTTTTAATAGCAAATATCAAAAGCTTTAAAATTTATTCTTCTTTAAATCGAAAAATATATTTTATATGTTTTTAATACAATTTTTTAATGTATTTTTTTTTAATAATTTTTTTTGATTCGCTCCCGGTCCGCGAACCGGGCAGCTTCCCGTTAGCTCAATTTGGTGCCGCGACTCGGTCCGCGAACCGGTAAACGTTCCGTTTGCGCAACTGCCGCGTTAGAAAACAACATCGTGACGTGTCGCGTAAGCGCAACGTATCGCGTTGTCGCGTAATGCGTCATATGACGCGCCGCGTTAGCGCACCCGGAAGTGCTCCGGTGCGCGAAGCGAGGCGCGAAGCGCAGCTTCCCGGAAGCGATCCGGGACGCGGTGCGGATCGCGTAACGTAAGCGTAACAGGTCATGTGACCTGTAAATAACACTTTTTCATTGGTTCATTTCACTTTCAGTTTCCTAATGATGTAAGGCTAGGTCATGTGACATAAAAATAACACTTTTCATTGGTTTAGAACTATTTTTTTTCCCAAATGATGAAAACCCATCCTTGTTTCCTCACTCTGACTTTCATCTTTGTGAGAGGAAGACCTTTTTTCATCACTTAGCGATGGCAAGTGTTGTAGCTTCAGCTGGTGCACCCCCACCACCACCACCACCTTTTAGGAAGAGAGGAACACCTACTCAGGTTATGGTTGAGCAAGAGGAGGAAGAAGAGGAACAAGAGGAAGAGGAAGAAGAGGGGCATTTTTTGCCAGAAGAGCCTAGGAGGTCCCGAGTGAAAGAGAATTTTATTTGGCAATTTTTTAAATATCCCCGAGGCCAAAAAAAAGTGAATGCCCGCTACGTAACTTGCCTTATATGTAAAAATTATCTGTCCAGAGGGACAGATAAAAAATATAGTTATGGCAATTATACGATGCATCGCCATATGGAGAGGTGGCACCCTAACAACTACAGTGCTGCGCAAGTACGTGACCTGCTCGATAACCCCCGTCCTGTGGCCAGTACATCACATCAACAGGCACTGACGGGACCAGAGGCGAGGGAGACGGTCCCAAATATTCAGCTGAAGTTTGGGGAAGTAAAATTTGTATGCATTTATTGCGAAAAATTGATTAGCTACAGAGAGAGTAGCGTACATTTAATAAATGCTGCAATTGACAATCACAACTGTCCAAAACGCCCCAGAAAATAAATTATCTTTTTTTTTTGCTCCTGTTGAGCCCTTTATAATGAAACATTTTTGTTCCCCCCCCAAAAAAACAAAAAAAATATAAAATCGTTCAAAAAATACAAAAAAAGTAAAAAAATGTTCAGAAAAATAATAAAAAAAATATAAAACAACAAAAACAATAAAAAAAAAAGTTCTTTTCAGAACTACCTCCCCTTTATAAAAAATTGCTAGAATGTTTAGCACTCTGGCAACCTCTATTTCTTTTGGTTCGCTTCCCGGTTCGCTCGCCGGTACGCGAACCGGAAGCGAACCAAAAAAAAAAATTTAAAAAAAAGAAGAGTAAGTATAAGGGAAGGAAACAGAGTAATGTTAAAAGAAAGACAGCTATAGGGAGTAAAGCAGAGATACTGTTTAATAGATCTATTTACCGAAGAAAAGATGGAAGAGGGTATAATTGTGAAAAACAAAATAGATAAGGAAGTGAAAGAAAAAAAGGAGAGTAGAAGAATAATAAACAAGAGTTTCTTAGAGAATGTGAGTGAATGTTCAAAATAAGATTAAAACATGTGGAATAACAGAGAGAAAAAACAGAAAGCAGAAAAGAAGAAGTAACAGAAAAGGAATGATTGAAACAGCAAAGAAATGTAAATAACATAGGGGCATATTATCAACATAGGCGATAAAATTATTGCTGCTTTTATCGGCAGAAATCTGCCGCTAAAGCCGCTTTTGCGGCAGAAAACTGCCGCTAAAGCCGCTTTGCGGCAGTTTTCTGCCGATAAAAGCAGCGATATTTTTATTGCCTGTGTTGATAATATGCCCCTTAGTGTGCTTGAACTACAGGGAGAAAGCTTAATGAACAAGTAGTGAAAGAGTGATCAGTCAGAGACAGTGAGAGTGATAGAGACGGAGTGAGTGAAGAAGAGTGAGGAACTATGAGAACAGAGGGACTGAGAAAAGGAGTGGAAGGAGTAGAGTAAGTAAGTAATAGAGAAAGGAATGAGGGAAGTAGCAAAGGCAGGAAACTGAGGGTTAAAGAAATGAAGCAGTGGAACTAATAGAAGTTAAATGTGATAGAAATGTAACGAAAAGAGTACAAAACACTTACCTTATAATTGTCGTTAACTTAGTCACTTGTTATTTTTATATTTTCAATCTGTGAAAGAAACAACAAAAATTTGAAAAATATTAAAACATGTATTTAAAAATTAGAAAAGACAAGGGAAAAGATTGACAATCATCCAATTTTACAAAGAAATAAAGTTAGAGATAAACATGCAGAAAAAAAAGAGAAAGAAACGGTGATAGACAGTCAGAGACAAAAAGAAATTTAAATAGAGTAAATTACTTAGAAAGAAAAAAGAAGATACTTTCAGTGACAGAAAAGAAGGATAGAAGAGTAAACTAAATTGAAGTTGTGTAAGCTACTAAAAGAAAGTGAGTAAGGTAAACTATATAAGGAAAGGGTGAATAATGAAAAGAGAGTGAGAGAGAGAGGAGACAGAGGAAGTGAAGGAAAGAGTGTCAGATACAGACTGAGTGAGGCATCTACACAATGTGATTCGTAATGTTAGGAAACACAGGTACTGTATTTGAAAAACGTGCACATTTTTTTGCTCAATCCACAATCACATCACTTGTGTTTCCTTTGCTTAGGTATCTCATTGTGCAGATGGAGTCTAGCATATCAAAGACTACGCAGAAGGTGAGCACTGTATGGAACAATTTTGAAATTTACAGAAGATTCAGCTTCTCCATGCCCCCTACACAGTCCTAAATGTTTACAGTTTAAACTGACGGTATCTTGTTGAAGATGAAGTGAGGCCTATCTTGCAACATGGTGCATCTTTTGCATCACTGCTGCATCACAAAAGTGGCGCAACAGCGGCACAAAAGAGGCGCACGGCCATCATAAATCTGCCCCTAACATTTTAAATGATTGATTCAGGATGACGATAAGGTGTGGACTATCCAGAGGTTTGTTTGAGGTGAGGCCTACTCAGGGTTGCAGATGAAATTTAGGCTTGTTGAAGAGTACAGAGGAGATAATACATGTGCAGGCCTACCAATGAAGTGAGTCATGTCCACTGCACTCTTAAACAAAGGCCAGACCTCTTCTGTGTCCCTGGACAAGCCTAAACCTCATCTGCACAATGTGATTCGTAATGTTAGGAAACACAGGTAATGTAATTGAAAAACGTGCAATTTTTTTTGCTCATTCCACAATCACATCACCTGTATTCCCTCAGCTTAGGTATCTCATTGTGCAGATGTAGTCTAGCATATCCAAGAGTACGGAGAAGGTGAGGACTGTATGCAACAGAGCAATGTACATTACTCACCTCTCTTGACACTTACAGAAGCCTCAGTTTCTCCATGCCTCCTGCACAGTTCTCAATGTATATCATAAATACAAAAAGTACAGAATTAATTATACATGTTAAATGGTTTATTTTTGCTGTTCTCAGAATGTATCAAATTTCACTAAAAACAGTGAGTTGAAGGTATTCATCATATAACAGCGGGGAAAAAAAAACACAATCAAAATGATTGTGTTTAAAAAACCCATATAACATAACCAATCAGAAATCAGAACTCCTTAAAAGTAACTTACTTTCCATGACGTCAAAGGATGTCCTATGAACAGCTTATACTCTGTTGTGCTGCTATTATTTTCAGCCCGCCACTTTCTGAAAGAAAAGCTCCATCGTTTTGACAAATATGTTACATACAATAAATGACTTCTCGCTCTCTACCGCACATTTCCTCAAGGCCAAATCGTGTAAGAGCCATTTATAACTCTTGGAATTCTTCTAAGCAAATCCTGTCATTTTCTTTTTCCGCAACTTTTAGAAAGAAAACGTTCAAGATCACTTTCACAATAATGTACTAGTAATATCTCATCCTTCTTGCTCACTCATGTTCCACATTTCCACATTTAACTTTTTACTCTGTACTACACTTATCCTCAAGGCCAAATAGTGTAGGAGCCATTAGAACCTCTTGAAATTCCTCAGAGCAGATCCCGAGATTCTTTCCCTAAAATTTTGGTTTTAAAAACACCAGGTAAGAATTTTTAAGGTCAAAAGGCAATTTTTTTTTTAAAGTTAAAACAGAATCATTGCAGAATGACCAGCCGTTTCTAGACTTTAAATAAGCTGTGTAATGTCCTGATGTTGTTGAAGGACCGTCATGATATATAATTGCTGCAGTTACAAAAGTCCTTCCTGATATTGACAACTGTGAAGCCACAAATTTTTTTATTAAAGTTGTCAATTTTGTTCCATCAGGCCTACATCGTTGGAACATTAAAATGACATACTGGCCATATGTTTGTATAAATAATGTGGACAGCATTGCTGACTTACATTGGCAACACTCCATGTTGTGATCGGCTGATTTTACTAGCTTATTAAAGGACACTGATTTACTGTCTGGCAAAGTTAAATATATAAATCTTTCTGAGTCTACACTAGTAGTACTTGATACCCTACAGTTCTCGCAGTCATGCTGCCATTGATAAGAAAGGCCAAACAGGTGATCTACATCTACACCTTCATCTTGCAATACATCAAGCATATACATTAAAAACTCCTGACAATCTTGCTGAATATTTTGAGAGAATTGCGTTTGACCTGAACATTTGTCTAACAGATTTCGAATTTCAGACACACTTTCTATTTTTGTTCTATCAGTGCTACATTTCTCTAACACAGAATTCAGCAAGCAGCAAAAACTTTGATCCGAATTGATCACAATCTGTTCTTTTAAAGTTTCTAGAGAAAAGACAACATTAACCACTACATTAGCATAGCAGTTGACACCAGAACTATTTTCAAATTAAAAACCAACAACATCTTCAACAGAATCCTTTTTCTTTCTGCTTATAATTTCAGGTTCATTGACTTTTCGTCTTTTTGCTACAACCTCCCTACTATTGGTCACATTTCTTTGTTTCCGGCCTACCACACGTTTCTCAAATAAAGGATATTGAGGCAAATGTGGCGCATACTCTCTTCTTAACCTATTGTATTCCTTAACACAATCTAGATCCGCACAAATGTTTGTGACATCACACTCAATCAAGTACAATCCCGATAAAGTTCTGACTCGTGACAATGCCACATATGCCATACCCTCCTTGAACACAGAACTGCCAATATTCACCAATGCACTGTCTACACTTAAACCTTGTGATTTATGGATTGTCACCGCATATGCCAAGCAAACAGGAAACTGCTTACGGCGAACATATAAGTCTTTTACAAGCAAAAACCTAGCAGAGCAACGACCAATTAGCTGTACTTCCTCAATGCCATCAAATTTAATTTTTAAAAATTCAATTCCATCTCTATTTCTGTATTTCACAAAATCAACAACATTACCCATTGATCCATTTACCAGACCTCTTTCAACATGTAAATTCCTTCTTAAAATTATACGGCAATTTAAGCACACATTCAGAGTCTTTTCAAAACCTGCAGTTTTAGATATAGTCTTCTCTAATGAATCCAATTTTGATTTCAAATTCTCAGTCAAAATAATTGTTGATCCCATATGCTCTACTCTGTCAATAGCTTCCAGTTTCACAATCTCTTGGTTTTCTAAATGCAACATTTTGTTGTTGAAGATGGCACATTCTGCAAGAGTTGGCATCAAACATATTCCAGATTTCTTTTAAGTAATTTTCCGAAAAATATTCTCAGGCACAACGTCTTCTTCTGGATACAAATTTGACAGTAATCGTGCATGTAAAGCTTCTTTCCCATGCTCGGTCACTTTTCCGATTCTAACATCTTGTAGAATATTCTTGTAATCTTCATCCTTCGCCTGACGCATATTTTCACGCAGTTCAGCATAATTGAAGTTTAACCATATATTGACGTTGCCAATGCTCCCTAGGCACTTCCTGGTATCTTCATGCGTGAGCATTTTGAACACAGGTTGTCCTTTCACTGGTGTCAGCTGCAGAAGATCACCGAAAACAATGATGTGTTTGCCACCAAATAACACATCATACTCTGTTTTGAGAACTTCTTGCATTCTCAAATGCACAAAGGCAAGCATGACATTGGAAACCATGCTTACTTCGTCAATGATAAGAAGTTTCATTTTCCTCAAGACTCTTGAAACTTCACAACAAGCATCTCCAGATAACTTGTGGTATTGTAATTTGTTATCATGCTCCACTGGCAGCATCAGTAGACGATGCAAAGTAATACCTTTAATGTTATGTGCTGCCAGTCCAGTTGGAGCGGTGACAACACAAGACAGCGATGACTCAGTCCTTTTCTGCAAATAACATGAAATTGCTTTAATGAGGAAACTTTTTCCAGTTCCCGCTTCTCCACTCACGTACAGTCGGACAGGCTTCAACGACGTACATGAGCACTCTTTCTTCTCATGACTTAATCTATGATCAATTTGGTTGGTAACTTTGTCATATATTTTCCTCTGCTCAACGTTGAGTTGTCTTTCCAAGTCTTCTAAGTTAACTGCATCCTCCTGAGCATGTGCCATGGCTCTTTCCACTTCAATCATAGCAGTGGCAGCTTCATTTTCGATAACTGGTCCTCCTAGTGGATCCTGACTCAATGAAACAGAACTCTGACTGTCCTGAGAACTGTCTCTAGCAATCTCGGGTGCAATCGTTGCTTCCTGCTCGATTTCCGCATTCAACATTTCTAGATATTTGGGAAAAACAGGACATTCTATAGTCTCCTTGGCGGCATTGAAAGAGTCTTCGTAAAAGAGGAAATCTCCAAGCAGTTCCTCTTCTGCACGCCAAGGCTTGAAAAGTTGCAAAAGTGCTAAATAGAAAAACTCTTTTCTTTCAGGAGACTCGCCACTCAATTTTCGATGATTTACCAATTGGCATTTTCTTTGCTTGACCAGACATCCCTCACTTCCAATTACAGCATACACTCCTTTATCAATATCTTCTTTGATGTTCCTCTTGAATATGTAATTTTGCAGAACCTCATACAGACAAACATTCTCGAGGTGACTGCTTCTATTTGGATAATATGTATCCAACATGTTGGTCTTCAAAATATCGGTACTGTTTGGCTCCTTTTTCGCCAAATACTCAATTTCCCGCACAGGTTTCAGAACTCGATTACGCGTTGCAGCAAGACCAAGACTCGCCCAAATGATACTCCTGGATTTGGCATAGAGACTTGCTGAAGACAACCGGTCAGAACATTCGTAAGCTCCGATTTCTCGATGCGACAACATCTTCAGACTGAAACTGTACAACTTCTTACTGAGGCTCTTTTCATGGGAAATGTCCTCCCACGTATCCTTCAATTCTGTCTTTTCTTTTTTGGTGATGTAAGATGTCACATACCGAGCCACAGCCATACAGTTATCAGCCACAAACTGTATATCCATGTTAGCATTCCACATGGACAAAATCACTGGGTTGTAGTCGTTGATGTACTTGGACTCTTCGTTCCTTTTCAAATTGTATGTATTTTTGGGTGATTTCTTCATCACATTATGTCGCAGCGAAGACATCAAACTGTTCACTCTTCCTTTAGAAATCACCGGTCGTGGAAAGCCGAAACAACATTTTGTGTAGAACTTGTCCTTGTTTCTGAATTTACGACAACAGTACTTTCCGCAACGATGGCTTTGGAAGCGTAAAACTTGTTCTCTTAGGCTTTTGTCTTCCTTTGCCTTTGGAACAGCACATGTGGAATACTGTTCTATGAAACTCATCACTAAGTCATCTGGATCTGTTCCAAATTTGGGTGCATCTTTGATCCACAGCAGCATATGTATATGAGGAGCACCTCTTGCTTGGTACTCCATGCTCCAGAAGAAATCCAACACCTCTCCAAGAGGTGGATTTTTCTTGTTCATGATGAAAGACATCATAGCTTCAAATCTATGATTGAAGTACCTGCATACATTCACTGGATCCAAAGAGCACAGTTCTCCGGGTGTCTTGAATTCGATATTTTCAATGTTTCCATTTGCCTCTCGTAGAAATTCAAGTAAGTCTTCCCAGCCATACTCGGCACAGCTGAGAGTGAGGAACCATGTGGGAGTTCCTAAGTTCCTCAGCATACATTTTAAATCACCATGACGACGGTACCAGTACTCATTAGTACCACGCTGACACGCCATTAGATTAATCAGGTGAGAATCTAAAATACTGTCTTGCACATTGACTTTATCCATAAAGTCACTTGCCGAGATGTTTTGCATCTGTACACCACTTTTCAAGATGTGGTTCACTGCAGACGACAGTCCAGACAGATCGCTTTCAAACAGTAGATGAAACAAATAGGGAATGCATTGACGAAACCTAGGATCTTCTGCATACAATCGTAGTCCGGTATTCAGAAGCAGGAATTTGATCAGGTCGCTCATCATATCTTCCTCCTTGACCTGTTGGAAATAGCTGTGGGAAACACCGAGCTTCCAAACTTTCCTCCCAAACACTAATGGGACTTCCTTTGGCTTGTTTCATTTGAAACAACTCAATAGCATTCCCCATGACTTCCTTGGAATGCAAAGGATGAACACTATAATGTTCATATATTTCTTCATTTTTAGAGGGTTCTACTTTCTCAATTTGACCAGCACACAAATCGCTATCCTCTTCTTCACTTACTTCCTCTTCTGCAACATATACATTCTTTTAGTACTTATTGTTTTTCTTCCAATACAATGTTGCCTTTTTCACTTTCCTAACATCCACTGAATCTTGCCAGATTTTCTTACTCTTTGTCGGAACCCCATTAACTAAGATAACCAGAGGTTCCTCTTCCACTTTCTCTACTCCAATTGTATTAATGTTTTTCTTCAAATCTAGAGGCAAATAAACAACTCTTCCCTTTAATCCTCTCTGTAAATCTGATGGAGGCAATTCCCCTGTCTTTGGCTCCATTCTTACAATAGCCTGAAAAGGATGGATACTTTGAATCAAAATAGATTCATAAGTATTTAAATCCTTCAATTCAGAAGGAATCTCAACCAATTCCAGATTATTATGAACCGCTCTAGCAGGCATCCGGTTTTGATTTAATTTGTTACAACAATAAGTACACACACGTTGATCCAATCCCAAATCAAAACAATTTTCTACCATCAGGTATGTTGCAAAATCCTTCCATTCACTATTATTTTCCCTTTCACTTTTCGCATATAAATCCACTAACTTAGTCTTATTCTTATAATAAGTGCGTCGACAAGACACACAAGTGAAATTAGGCCTCTCACTTGATTTCACCTGAAACGTGGCAATTTCCTTCTGAAAATTATCTGTACTGGAAACCTGTACACTATCTTCCACATTACCTTCTTCTTCTGGGTCAATTTCAACATTCTCCTCTTTACTTGCAAAGTAACAAAACTCAATTTCTTCACAAATATTCTTCACATCTACTTCAGAACCATGCAAAAGAGCAGTGCATAATTGTTTAAGCATAATTGCTGGACTCTTAGCATAATACAACATTCTAACTAATTTCCTCACTTTATTATGATGCACTGCTAGCATCCTGAAATGATGAAAAACACTCTGGCATACTCTCCTGGAAAGACAAGCCAGTGAATGACCATGCAAACCTGTCACTTCTCTCACTCTGCAAGGATCTAATTCTTGCAACAACTTCTTTTTCTGTTTTAAACTTTTCTTATTAAATGTCTGTACAAAATCACAAAGCAAATAGATGGAATCCTGTCGCACACTGCAAATACTACTACACTTCCAGGTATACACTGGTCCCTTAGGACGTCTTCCTAAAACCTCATTAACTAACACCTCTTCTGCCTCTGTTGTCACAAGTTTTTCTTTTTCAACTGGACAACCATCTTTCACCTCATAAGCTCGACCACTGGTGTCAACTGCATGCAGCAAATCATTATCCTGGAAATACCTCTCCTCATTAAAAAATGCCTCACAACTTGAACTATGCATCCATTCTCCTGAAAAAACTTCACAAAAATTACTACGATTAACTGTTCTCTTCCATCTACTATTTGTTTTGAAATCATAAATTGCCTTGTTTAGTTTCCTAATTCTATTGATTATCAAAATAAATAACTTTCGCTTAATTTTGAATGCCTGATCAATAATTTTCTCAACTTTTTTTTTCTCTTATAAAAAAACACTTTCTGTTGACCTTTCTTAATATTTTTTAACAAATTACCAATTATCCTGTTGCGGAACATTCGTCTACGAATGTCCCTAAACTGATTTTTCCTTCTACTACCTTGCACAGAGTTATCTCCTGCTCTAGCAGTAACATTTTTGATTGGCCTTTCCTTTCCGTTTAAATTGGCTCTCTTTTTCTTGACTAAAACATGTTCTGTAGTTAAACTTTTTTTGCTACAAATGTTTCTAAGGAATGATTTTGTTCTCTTACCCGGAGCTTTCTTGGTGACTTGACGAGATTTTATTGTAGAGGACTGCTGCAAGCATTTAGTAATCTGCTGTCTTTGACGTTTTGTAGCCTTTTGGCTTCTTTCCTTAGACGGCATTGTCTAATTTTGAAATGATCTGCAGTTGAATCTGTGGTAAAATATAATAAAAATTTTTATTAACCACTATTACCAAACAGTAAATCAATCACAGTCGTCAAAAAATTAACATAATAGTTCTCAATTCTACATACAATAATTTTTAGTGCATTACCAAAATTGAAACTCACAAATAGTAGCAAAGAAATGGAATGCTTCTACATTTGACCCGTGCTCTTTTATATGTGAATCTGAACTAATTTTATTAGCATATTTTACTATTTTATTAAAAACACTTCACACAATCTGTTTTTGAAGTTGTATTTAATTTTAAATGAAACGGTTTACATGGTTACTTTTCATTTCGAGTAACTTAAATTTATTTTTAAAAGTCTTTATAGGTTAATAGGCTCGAGCAGGTCAGCTGCCCACCCTATGTCATACAATTCTGACAAATCAGCATCCTCATCAACTTCTTCATCATCCACAGGATATATATCTTCCAAGGGATCTACTTCCACTGACGTTTCAATCACAAGTTCAATGATAAGATTGAGATCAACAGATTGCTCATTATCACTCATGCTTGATGTTGTCGTTATCTTTAAAAAAAGAGAACAACAATTGAGATGTTGCAGACTAAGACACAAATCTCAGAGACTATAATAGTAAAATTGTTTAACAAGAGTAAAATTTTGCAGATATTATTTAACCATGTCCAGCGATGCTGAGGAGTTGAGGCCTATGTCCAAATTTTCAGTGAACAGGACTCATCTCTTCTTAACCTTGGATAAGCCTCACCAACACTGTGTCCCCTGCTAATACTTAAATTTAAAGGAGCAGATTTATGTTAACTGGCGCATCCCCAGGGATGCACCAGTTAACGTACACCACTGCTCTGCCACCCATGATGTGCCACATTTACAATGCAGAGCAACATTGAGCAAAAACAGCACAGATGCGTCACACATCTGTTCCACAAAAACGGCGCATTGCAGGAATCACGTCATAAGCGCAACATATCTACTGCAATGCACAGGGGCAAGCCACACATTGCATGGTGCATCACTCCTTATGCCTGTTTCAAACAGGCGTAATGATTTGATTCAGCAATGCCATAAAGCTGACTCAGTAAAATCTTCTTAATTTTACTGTGTTAGCTTTACACGGTTTTCATCCAAATGACTGGCCACCCTGCAACAAAACGCCCACATGAAACCTGACGGAGGTTTCATGTGGCACAGGACTTTACAGCATGACACATCTGCCTAGATGCATCAAGTTGTAAATATGTCGCAACATAGCGCATCTTTTGCTCATCTTCTCCATGCCCCCTACACAGTCCTAAATGTATACAGTTTAAACTGACGGTATCTTGTTGCAGATGAAATGAGGCCTATCTTGCAACATGGTGCATCTTTTGCACTGCTGCTGCGTCACAAAAGTGACGCAACAGCGGCACAAAAGAGGCGCACGGCCATCATAAATCTGCCCCTTACATTTTAAATGATTGATTCGAGATGATGATAAGGTGTGGCCTATCCAGAGGTTTGTTTGAGGTGAGGCCTACTCAGGGTTGCAGATGAAATTTAGGCTTATTGATGAGTACAGAGGAGATAATACATGTGCAGGCCTACCAATGAAGTGAGTCATGTCCATTGCACTCTTGAACAAAGGCCAGACCTCCTCTATCTTCCTGGACAGGCCTAAACCTTATCTGCACAATGTGATTCGTAATGTTAGGAAACACAGGTGATGTCATTGAAAAACGTGCAAATATTTTTGCTCAATTCACAATCACATCACCTGTGTTTCCTCAGCTTAGTTATCTCATTGTGCAGATGTAGTCTAGCATATCCAAGAGTACGCAGAAGATGAGGACTGTATACAACAGAGCAATGTACATTACTCACCTCCCTTGACACTTACAGAAGCCTCAGTTTAATATTTCTCAGTTCAATATTTATTTAAAGAAGCAGACACCAATATCACCTTCTCATAAATGTGAAAAGTGTTTTTAAAAAAAACAAACAATTTTCTGGTCATAATTTGAAAACACAACACAGGTCCTATGTAGAAGCACACCCTATCAGTACTTAAATTAGCCAAGCACACATGGGGGCGTATTTACAAGGACCTTGCACCACGGGGAAATGACTTAAATTAAAATGGGAAAAATAACATCGGAGGGACTCAAAGGCCTTGTAAATATGCCCCAAGCAACCTATGAAACTCTACCAGTACATATCAAGAAACCTAATTGATTTCAAAAAACGTTTTTAAAGACATCATGTAAAGAAATTATATACCTACATTCATAGGGAAGTGACTTAAAATGCCCTAAGACACATGAAAACGTTTTTTTAAGGCCCTTGCACCATTTCTGCGTCACTTTTAACATGGCTATGTAACTCAAAGAATCAAAATCTAAATTTGCCAAGCACACATGGGGGCGTATATACAAGGACCTTGCACCACAAGGAAATGTCTTAAATTAAAATGGGAAAAATAACATCAAAGGAACTCAAAGGCCTTGTAAATATGCCCCAAGCAACCTATGAAACTCTAGCAGTACATATCAAGTAACCTAATTGATTTCAAAAAAAGTTTTTAAACACATCATGTAAAGTAATTATATACCTACATTCATGGGGAAGTGACTTAAAATGCCCTAAGTCACATGAAAGCGTTTTTTTAAGGCCCTTGCACCATTTTTGCGTCACTTTTAACATGTCTATGTAACTCAAAGAATCAAAATCTAAATTTGCCAAGCACACATGGGGGCGTATTTAGAAGGACCTTGCACCACAAGGAAATGTCTTAAATTAAAATGGGAAAAAGAACATGAAAGGAACTCAAAGGCCTTGTAAATATGCCCCAAGCAACCTATGAAACTCTAGCAGTACATATCAAGAAACCTAATTGATTTCAAAAAACGTTTTTAAACACATCATGTAAAGTAATTATATACCTACATTCATGGGGAAGTGACTTAAAATGCCCTAAGACACATGAAAGCGTTTTTTTAAGGCCCTTGCACCATTTTTGCGTCACTTTTAACATGTCTATGTAACTCAAAGAATCAAAATCTAAATTTGCCAAGCACACATGGGGGCGTATTTACAAGGACCTTGCACCACAAGGAAATGTCTTAAATTAAAATGGGAAAAATAACATCAAAGGAACTCAAAGGCCTTGTAAATATGCCCCAAGCAACCTATGAAACTCTAGCAGTACATATCAAGAAACCTAATTGATTTCAAAAAACGTCTTTAAACACATCATGTAAAGTAATTATAAACCTACATTCATGGGGAAGTGACTTAAAATGCCCTAAGACACATGAAAGCGTTTTTTTAAGGCCTTTGCACCATTTTTGTGTCACTTTTAACATGCCTATGTAACATGGCTATGTAACTCAAAGAAACAAAATCTATTTGTAACACACTTGACACAAAGCAACATTTTAAATACACAACTTTCTTCATAATTTTCTCCTTAAAGCATACTATTCTCTATTTAAATTAAATGAATCTTTTCTCACCTTAGCAAATACTTTTTGAGTTTCAAAACAGACTCAGACACACACCAATTTGTCTTCAGAAGAGCAAAGGGTATGCACTCCAGAGGCTGCAGCCAAAAAAAGCACAGAAATGCTGTAATTCATCACACATATCTCTCATGTCACCCAATCAAAACTCTTCCCTCACTTTTTTCAAATCAACACCCTTCCCCCCTCTGCCCTTTCTGCCTTTTTTGCATAGCAACCACCTCCTGAAAGACCTCTCATGTTTGCAACTTCACACAACAATGTTTCAATTGAACTCTGAACTCTCAGTACACCTGCGTATCCAGTGCAATCTTTCATAAAATGATTTTTTCTTGACCATTCAAATTACATCTTTCAAAGAACTCATCCATGCACCCTAACTTTCTCTTTCCAGCAATCAAAATCCACCAATCACTGCTACTGATTCATTAGCACAGAAACTCCACATTTTTTTTCATTACATACTCCTACTGTTTCAACTGCCATTTCATTACCACACTTCATCTGACTGCAGCAGAACCTCCTCTCACTATGTTTTCTGTCTGGATTGTTGGACATAGTTACATCCATTGGGCTCAAAGGTATGCTGATAACAGAAATTTACACAACCTCAATTTACAAAATGTGGAAATCAAGTGTATTGGCCACAGAGGATTAAGATGTCACCAATTGATACCATTGGTGAAAACCTTTTTGCATTTGCCAAAACCTGACCTGTTAATTGTACACTGTGGAGGAAATGACTTGGGCACTTTGACTGGGGTAGGTCTGGAAATGCTTTTAAAGGACACCTTTGAGCAATTGATGGCACTTTTTCCTCAAACTGCCTTGGTATATTCCAATATATGCCAAAGACAGAAATGGCGGTGGTCCAACGAATTTTTCCACAAATTGAGAAATCGAGGAAGCATGTAAATAAGTCTGTTTCAGCTTACATGAGAGACCATGGAATGGGCTGCATCTACAACAATAACTTGCGTTACTACATGCAAGATATCTACAGAGGAGATGGAGTTCACTTCTCAGATGAGGGGAACAGAGTTTTCATCCTGAATTTAAGACTATGTATTGGTACCTACTTATAAGTACCTAAATCTACCACAGAACCAAAAGCTCTTTTCAGAGCTACCCTACATCTGATCACTCACAATTATTATTTTACTCTAACTTTTTTCACTAATTTTCACCAAAGTACGCTCCCGGAGCGCTACCCGGTACGCGCACCGGACGCTAACCGCGCGAAAATTTGAAAAAAAAATGTTTTTTTTTCGCACATATGGGCCTCCTCAGCCACCCTCAGAAAACCTAGGGGGTCAGGATACGTCTACCGTGCCCCCTTCTACCCATTCTCAACATTATTTGCCCTCCATCTTGTATCTCAAATCTACCGAAACACAAAATGGAGGACTCTCGTAACGCTGCCGGTTCGCGTACCGGGGCGCGCACCGGGAAGCGCTCGCTCAAAAAAGGTGGGAAAGTAATATACAGAAAAACCACTGGAGACACTTTCACCAAATATAGATTAGCTCATACTACATACCAATCCCTACCATTTTCACAAATTTGGTTGGAATTCCATTTAGCCATTTAGCCTGTAGACCTCTCTAAATACCCTGAGGTAAATTACTTTACAAAACACATCTGAAGTGTTGGAATTGACAACCAATTAAAATGTTACTTTCATTTTCTACTTTTTTTACCTGACATTTGATTGGTTATGTACCTGAATATATATAAAGAAAGAGAGAGAAACACAGCCATTTTGACTACTACTTCCTGAACTACATTGCAAGATCATTTTCACTGACAACTTAAACTTAAACTTGTTTTTAAAAGGTAAGATGTTATTTTATAAATTTGAAAACATTTTCAGATAGTTATATACTATCCCTCTGTAAGAGTTAGACATTGAGAAAGGCTTGTTTATTATAATTATGGATTGATTTAGGTTTCTGTGGTATAATTATGAATTTACTTAGGCTTTTTCACAGGCACTTTCTAATAGTACTACTTCACGCCTGAAAAGTACCTGTCTGAACTTAAACCCAACAGTGCACAAAAATGGAAGGAGAACAGAACGTTTCCTTTGAAATTGTCCTAGAGATGAACAATGAGGAAATCATTGAACCCATTGACTTGGAATTCATGGATGAATCACGAGACCATGAACTTCTACAATGTGTAGAATCTGTGGATTTCTTACTTCAATATGAGGACGGTCAAATGTGGGAAGTTATGTTCAGTCAAAAAGAAGACATATCGGACAGTCAAATGTTAGACGTTCTATTAAATTTTGAAAAAGAATCAGAAAAATAAATTTATATTTAATAATCAAAAATTGTTCGAGTCTTTAATCATTTTTATATCTAATTCATAAACTAGTACCAAATTGATTATAATGTAATGTCAGACTTATAGTATACTGTGCAACTTTATATTATCTCCAATGTGTATTTAACATCTCTTTATCATCTCCTGTCTCCATATTGTTTCTGCTTTCCTGACACACTATTGTATGAATTCCATATTCCACAATAACTTCTGAAACAACATGCAAGATATCTACAAAGGAGACGGTGTATATTAATTTTTTGACTCTGCATTGGTACCTACATATTGCTACTTAAATAAAAAAAAAACGAAAAAAAAACAACAAAACGAACAATCAATAAACATACAATATTTAAAAAGTCTATCATTCTTTTTTCCTTATAATACGCTCCCCGGACCGCTTCCCGGTGCGCGTACCGGGCGCTCCCCATGCAAAAAAAACGAAAAAACTTTTTTTTCTTTTCCCCCGCGGGGCCCTTTTAAAGCCTCCACATCAAACCTAGGGGGTCAGGGAGGATCTGCTATGCCCCCTTATGGTCATTTACCCCTTTGTTTTGGCCTCCTCTTGTCTCTCGATCCTACCGAGAGACAAGATGGCGGCCGCTCCGGACTGTTTAGAATGTTGACAGACACCGGAGAGCCAATCAGCTTCGCTTCACGAAGTTCCGTTACGCGTCAGGTACGCGAACCGGGGCGCTGCCCGGAGCGCGCTTACAGATATATATATTTTTTTGAACGTTAATTTCTCAAAATCCACTGGAACACATATATTGAGACCTAGCAAAGGCACATCGGGCTACCAGTCCCTACAATTTTGCCACGTTTCGTGGAAATCCATTCAGCCGTTCGGGCTAAAAGTGAGGCCAACCGCCCTATGGAAAATTGCATGGGAAAAACGTGTTTTGGGACCCCCCTTTTTTCTCGGCCCCCCCTTGACAAAACCCCCCCAAATTTTCAGGGGCTGCTCAGAAACAAAATGTTCCATTTTTCTGAAAATTTCAGCCAATTCCGTCCTCAAACGCCAAAGTTATTCGACATAGAATTTTCAAAAATCCCATAGAGAAAAAATCCTAACTATATATACCTACTGGCGACCGCCAGTAGGTAATATATATATATATATATATATATATATATATATATATATTACCTACTGGCGGTCGCCAGTAGGTATATATAGTTAGGATTTTTTCTCTATGGGTTTTTTGAAAATTCTATGTCGAATAACTTTGGCGTTTGTGGACGGAATTGGCTGAAATTTTCAGGAAAATGGCACATTTTGTTTCTGAGCAGCCCTTGAAAATTTGGGGGGGGTTCGTCCGGTGGGGGCCGAGAAAAAAGGGGGGTCCCAAAACGTGTTTTTAACATTGAGTTTTCCATAGGGCGGTTGGCCTCACTTTTAGCCCGAACGGCTGAATGGATTTGCACGAAACTTGGCAAAATTGTAGGGACTGGTAGCCCGATGTGCCTTTTGTAGGTCTCAATATATGTGCTCCAGTGGATTTTGAGAAATTAACGTTTAAAAAAAGATATATATCTGTAACAGCGGACCAGTTAGCGCACTGGTTCGCGGACTTTTCGCGCAACGGAGCTTTGTGAAGCGAAGCTGATTGGTTCTCTGGCGTCTGTCAACATTCCAAAAAGTCCGTAGCGGCCGCCATCTTGTCTCTCGGTAGGATCGAGAGACAAGAGGAGGCCAAAGCGAAGGGGCAAATGACCATAAGGGGGAATAGTAGATCCTCGCTGACCCCCTAGGTTTGATGTGGAGGTTTTAAAAGGGCCCCGCGGGGCAAAAAAAAAAAATTATAATAATAATCTTACGGCTGAATGGATTTGCACGAAACTTGGCAAAATTGTAGGGACTGGTAGCCCGATGTGCCTTTGCTAGGTCTCAATATATGTGCTTCAGTGGATTTTGAGAAATTAACGTTCAAAAAAAGATATATATCTGTAACAGCGGACCGCTTCGCGTACTTTTCGCGTTACGGAGCTTTGCGAAGCGAAGCTGATTGGCTCTCCGGTGTCTGTAAACATTCCAAACAGTCCGTAGCGGCCGCCATCTTGTCTCTCGGTAGGATCGAGAGACAAGAGGAGGCCAAAGCGAAGGGGCAAATGACCATAAGGGGGCATAGTAGATCCTCGCTGATCCCCTAGGTTTGATGTGGAGGTTTTAAAAGGGCCCCGCGGGGCAAAAAAAATAAATAATAATAATAATCGAACGGCTGAATGGATTTGCACGAAACTTGGTAAAATATTAGGGACTGGTAGCCCGATGTGCCTTTGCTAGGTCTCAATATATGTGCTTCAGTGCATTTTGAGAAATTAACGTTCAAAAACAAGATATATATCTGTAACAGCGCTCCGCTTCGCGGAGATAAAATTATATCTGTATTACCTAGCTGTTGCTAACACCAGTTAGCGACGGCTAGTAGGAGATAGCGACCATCTTGGGCCCCACTTTGCATGTGAGTGATATTTATCACTAATGACATGCAAAGTGGGCATGCCAAGATGTTAGCGACTGGAAACAGTCGCTAACATCGCTATCTCCTATTATCAACTTTTGGAAATATTCGAGATAAGCGCGAATATCTCCAAAAAGTAACAGCTGCCCTGAGCAGTTCTTAGCCATGTTATCCTATGGGAGGTGGATAACATGGCTAAGAGGATTAGCTCGGTAATGCATGAATATCGCTGAGTTTTCAGCGATATTAATGCATTGCAGTCGGTTTTTATCGTATTTGCGATAAACTTTGATAATAGCAACGTTTATCTGCGATAATTTCTGACGGTAAAAAAATCTTTGCAATGCATCGTTAGGGATAAATATCGCTTAACTTTGGTAATATGCCCCAACGTCTGTTAACGTTCGATTCGAAGGAAATCAGGAAGTGTTGAAAAACATTGTCTGCGCCATCTTGTCTTTTTTCAAATGCCACACTTTTGTCGTGCACGGCAGCCATTTTAGATGCCTTGACCAGACCCACTCTGTGCACGCTGTCGATCCTTAGCATGGCTCCCCACCCTCGCAAGCATCTCCCCCAGGCAGTGGTCACCCCCGCTCTCTGTCTTATGCATGGGTAATAAACCTCCCCCCATCTGCGCTGCTCTTTCCTGAGAATCACACCCTGTGCCCGCCCGACACCTCCCTTTCGCCCTATTCACTACTGCACCCTCTGACACTCCTTTTCCTCTGTGTCCGATTGTCCAGGCTGGTCCTAGGGTATCAGCTAGCCCTGCAGATGTAGTTTATGGCCACAGCTGTAAAGATTCACCCCTCTTCAAAGGAGTTATAGTAGATCAAGGCCCACACTCGATGAGATCCGTCACAGCAGAAGCGTTGCTATTATCTGAAAACCATCCTGTATTGTGATTGGGGAGGGGACCGAGCGTGAAGCGGAAGATTCCAGGGATGACTCTTTGTACATCAAAGTTTTTACAATTATGTGTCACATTAAAAATATATAGCACTCCGACAAAGTAGTAAGATTATAAAACTTTAATAATTTATAAATATATACAAGAAAACAAAAATAGTAATAACATATAAACATTTTTAGGGAAAAACAACGAAGTAGCGGTCGGCTGTGCGAATAGTCCCAACGCAGCACAACGTCCAGATTTCCGGCGTGGGGCGGGTCATCAGTAGCAAACTGTTGTGCGAATAGTTCCAAGGCAGCAGAACGCGCTGAAATCTATATGACACGAAAGTGATGTCTAGTAAGTTGCCACCCAGCAAATAACGGCGTGGGGCGTCGCGGGGGGTGGGTCTTCAGTAGCAAACTGTTGTGCGAATAGTTCCAAGGCAGCAGAACGATGGCACCAAGGTGATGTCCAGTAAGTTGCCGCACTGGTTTTGGTATCCTACAATGCTGCTCCGAATAACGGCGTGGAGCGCCCCGGGGGAGGCGGCGTGAACGGGCCTCTCCAGGTGGAGTGTCATCTGTTGTAGTGGGGCGCCCCTTTACCGTTTCAGTTGCCATTCCGTCCGTTTTTGGTCCACTGTGTCAAAAGCCGCAATTCAGCTGAGTTGCGCCCACTCTTGCGGTGCAGCGATAGTCGGCTGCCACAGGACTCTCAAAATGGCGGCAGGCTCTTTCCTTTTTGGGCCTGGTCCACTGAAATGGCCCTGGGACACCTTGGAAATCGGACGCTTGTCTGCTAGGTCTTGGACCCCATTCTCGAAAGCGTCCCCTCCGCTTTGAGAATTCATCAAAAGTTATGGGGGCCCCGACTCCTGCAGGCTTCTGGTGGGGAGCGGCTGCCATGATTGCTCGCGGAATGACCACGACTGAGCTACGAGATGGTGGTGCTTTCATGCTGACGCCAGCTTCAGTCTGAAACATCCAGAAACAAGGTGGGGCTTTCATCGTTTGGAAAAAAAAAAAAGTTTTCATCCAATGAAAAGTGTTGTTTTTAGGTCATATGATCAAGCCTTCCATCATTAGGAAACCAAAAGTAAAATGAACCAATGAAAAGTTTTATAAACAAGTCACATGACCTGTTATGCGGCATAGGGTATAAAATGCGGAGAAAATACGTTGGCACGTGAGGCGGCGTCAGTAGCGGACCGATGTGCGAATAGGCCGAAGGCAACACAGCGCGCCAAGATCCGGATGGCACCGAGGTGGTGTCCAGCAAGTTGCAGCACTGGTGTGGCCATCCTACAATGTTGAAAGTCGGCGTGGGGCGCCCCGTTGGCCTGTGAGTTTGCGTCAGTAGCGGACCGATGTGCGAATAGGCCGAAGGCAGCACAACGCGCCAAGATCCGGATGGCACCGAGGTGGTGTCTAGTAAGTTGCCGCACTGGTGTGGCCATCCTACAATGCTGAAAGTCGGCGTGGGGCGCCCTGTTGGCCTGTGAGATGGTGTCAGTAGCGGACTGATGTGCGAATGGGGCCAAAGGCAGCGCAACAATATTTTCTGACGAGAAGACACCACAAGGCGCTGAGATGCCAAGATCCGGATGGCACCGAGGTGATGTCTAAGTTGCGGACTGATGTGCGAATGGGGCCAAAGGTAGCGTAACAATATTTTCTGTATGGAAGATACCACTAGGCGTTGAGATGCCAAGATTCGGATGGCACCGAGGTGATGTCTAGCAAGTTGCTGCACTGGTGTGGTCATCCTACAATGCTGAAACTCGGCGTGGGTCGCCCCATTAGCCTGTGAGATGGCGTCAGTAGCGGACCGATGTGCGAATAGGCCGAAGGCAGCACAACGCGCCAAGATCCGGATGTCACAGTGGTGGTTTCATAGTTGAGAGGCACTTCATCTGCAGTGGGGCGCCGAGATCCGGATGGTACCGAGGTGATGTCTAGCAAGTTGCTGTACTGGTGTGGTCATCCTACAATGCTGAAACTCGGCGTGGGTCGCCCCATTAGCCTGTGAGATGGCGTCAGTAGCGGACCGATGTGCGAATAGGCCGAAGGCAGCACAACGCGCCAAGATCCGGATGTCACCGTGGTGGTTTCATAGTTGAGAGGCACTTCATCTGCAGTGGGGCGCCGAGATCCGGATGGCACCGAGGTGATGTCTAGCAAGTTGCTGTACTGGTGTGGTCATCCTACAATGCTGAAACTCGGCGTGGGTCGCCCCATTAGCCTGTGAGATGGCGTCAGTAGCGGACCGATGTGCGAATAGGCCGAAGGCAGCACAACGCGCCAAGATCCGGATGGCACCGAGGTGGTGTCCAGCAACTTGCCGCACTGGTGTGGCCATCCTACAATGCTGCGCCGAAAGTCGGCGTGGGGCGCCCCGTTGGCCTGTGAGTTCGCGTCAGTCAGTGGGGGCTGTTTGAGGATCTGACTGCATTGGAAAGCAATGTGATGCTGTGCGTCGCCCCCAAGATGGAGGTTCCTCGGCTGCAGTGGGGCGCCCCTTGGTGTTTCACTCGCTATGCAGCTGAGTTGCGTGCGCACTTGTGGCGAATAGGCCGAAGGCAGCACAACGCGCCGAGATCTGGATGGCACCGAGGTGGTGTCCAGCAATTTGCCGCACTGGTGTGGCCATCCTACAATGCTGCGCCGAAAGTCGGCGTGGGGTGCCCCGTTGGCCTGTGAGGTGGCGTCAGTAGCGGACCGATGTGTGAATAGGCCGGAACCAGCACAAGGCGCCAAGATCCGGATGGCACCGAGGTGGTGTCATAGTTGAGAGTTCTGAGCAGCGCTTGTAACACTGTCTGAAGCTTATTTGCACCTGCTGCAGCTTCACTATTGCCCTGGTGTGGCCTAAGATCGCCCATGACATAGGCGGCCACCTCCCGGGGTCCGGCGGAACTTTTTTCCTTTTCCTTTCTGCATCTTGTCCCAAATTCGTTTGACCTGAAGACACGACCAGGTCCCTGAATGTGTGCAGGGGGACGCTATTGATTGAATCAAAATGGCGGCTTCACACAAAGCTGACTCAAGCGTTTTCTGGTGGTTTCATAGTTGAGAGGCACTTCATCTGCAGTGGGGCGCCGAGATCCGGATGGCACCGAGGTGATGTCTAGCAAGTTGCTGTACTTGTGTGGTCATCCTACAATGCTGAAACTCGGCGTGGGTCGCCCCATTAGCCTGTGAGATAGCTGTTCTTTGGATTTGGGCCTGGTCCACTAAAATGGCCCTGGGACACCTAAGAACTCGAACGCTCTATTTTTTTTTCCTTTCCTGTACATGCAAAAAAAGGTAAATGCCCGGTATGTTACACGCTTCATCTGCCACGATGAACTCTCCAGAGGAACCGAAAAAATATATAGTTGTGGTAACTATACCATGCATCGTCATATGGAGAGGTGGTACCAATTAATTATAGTGCTGCATAAAAGAGAGATTTGGAGGAGAACCCCTGACCTGCTAGTACATTCATCAAAGAAGTGGCACTGAGAGCTTCAGAGGCAAGGGAAACGGTCCCAAATATTTAGAAGAACTTTGGAAAGATTAAAATGACATGTTTAGATTGTGGTAAATTAATTTCATGTGGGCAGATGAGTGTTACTCTAATAAATACAGCATATGAACATCATCATAGTCGATGGTTGGTAGAGACATTTTGACTATATCCTGGACCTGCCCGTCCTCGCCCAAAATGGCGCCGGAATAAATGGGACTCGTAACTCCTTGTTGTGTACTGGTTGCAGAACCTTGAAATTACGAGATACGTATGCAGTTTTGAAGCACATGGCGGGTGGGGACGAGAATTGATTGAATATTTCGACATCCCTATTGATATTAAGTTCTGATGTGTTATTGATTACTGTACTGTTGAAAGTTCGAATTAACGTCACCCATGGTACTTGCCCGCAAATGTATATCTAGATAATTTTATTGTAACTGGCCCTGTCGTATTTTAATTATAAAATGTACGTCCACCGATTCCGTAACTGTTAGACACCTTAGTTCTTGCAACCTAATGGCCCGCCCGTTACGTTCCTCTACAGTGTAAATGTCTACTCATCACATACGATTACAGTTTGCTCCGTGGCCGGCCCACGTGGTTATAGGCTCGTATTTGTATAATGAAATTTTCACAATAAAGGTTTTTAAAAGAAAACATGGTAGTAGTATATACATTGGTAAAGTTTGTAATAATAGTCACTGTTTTAGAATCATTAAAAGGCAAGTGAAATAAAGCAGACCAATTACATGAAGGGTAAAAGGTATAATACGAAGGAACGCAGTAAAGATAAATGGTCAAGGGCTGTTGTGTTTTCTATTCCTGCAACATAAAGTGATCGATAAGAATCTCATATTCAGGCGTATCGGCGACTAAGACAGCAGGTCGACCCTCTTTTGCTCAACGGCTCCATCATGGGACGAAGAAACGCTCTTTTTCTCGAAAAAAGAATATATTTTACTTGCAGGACAGTTGTAAAATTTCCGGGAAAGTACATTAGCCTGGAACATTATAACATATATTTAAGAAAAAATAATGTTCGGAAGTAATGAAAAGCGTAATTTTTAGGTCATATGAGCAAGCCTTTCATCATTACAATAAGAAAAGTAAAATGAAGCAATGAAAAGTTTTATTAACAAGTCACATGACTTGTTATGCTTACGTTACGCGCTGCGCGCCCCGGATGCGCTAACGCGGCGCGTCATATGACGCATTACGCGACAACGCAGGTCCAGAATATAGTCAAAATGTCTCCACCAACCAGCGGTCGGAACACAACCCCTTTCAGCAGGCTAAATAGTTCTGTTAAATGAGAACAGAAGGGACAGGCAACAAGAACCATCAGTGAAAGAGGGGAGGGCTAGTTCTTCTCTACCGGGTTACATTGGGGCGCTACCGGAACTGATCGAATTGGTAGTCTACAGTGTTTCTGGATGTTTCAGACTGAAGCTGGGGTTAGCATGAGAGCAGCATCATTTCGTAGCTCCGTCGTGGCCATTCCGCAACCAATCATGGCAGCCGCTCTTTATCGTTATTTTGGGCGGGGTGGGTGGCGGAGCCGAGCTGTTTTGCAGCCATCATTGTGTGGAGTTCAGTTCATCTCACTAGTTTTGTATTTGTCATGAGGGGTTGTTCCTAATGTTTCTATTTTAGCGAGGTCAAAAAGAGATCCCATTAGTGGCCTACTGATTTTGCTCGATTCCTTTTCTTTTTTTTTACACGATTTTTCGTTATCTGCAAAGACTAAACAGAGTATTGCGACTCTGTGTTTGTTTGTAAATAGAGAATGAACCAAAGAGAACTAATTCTAAAACAGTAAATACTTGGATAACAATCAATCAAATGGAGAGAGAAGCAGGCACGACGGATTACAACGGGGGCAAAGGCCTGCGTTAACTACCTTTCACTATCTGCAAAGAGAGAGTACTCCTAATAGAAATGAGGGGGGGGGCACCATTCAAAGCAGATCAGTGTGCATAAACACGAAAATGTTTTCACTTACCACGTACTTGACATTCGACAGCTTATGATATTTGCTATTAAAAAACCATTGAAATTCACTGAAAAAACCATAGGTTATAGACCATATATAGTTAGGAATTAGCATTTACAAAACCTTGAAAATTCACTGAAAAAACCATAGGTTATAGACCATATATAGTTAGGAATTAGCATTTAAAAAACCTTATTTTACTCACACAAAACCATTGAAATTCCATATATAGTTAGTTGCACTAACTATATATCGCGCACCTGCAATCCACTGCTGATCATGTCACATATTACATCATTCATGACATGGTCAGTGACATCACTGATGACATCACTGATGACATCTCAAATGACATCACTGATGACATCACTGATGACAACATCCAGTGACTGTATGTTTCTGTAAAGTTAAAATATATCTTACATATTGAAGAATGAGTGGATGTATAAGTGTCTGGATGAAGGATTTAGTAGGTGCGTGACTGACTGTATGAGTGAGTGATTAAATGTGTCTCACTGAATGCATGGGTTAGTGACTAAACTGTCTTAATTTGTGCATCATTATGTCTGTTGTTCTGTAAACTGCTGCATGTGTTGATCATTAGCTATACGAGAGGCTATATGTGTTATTAATTGCTTGCCCAAGTATTTCTATGGGAGATTGAGTTTGTGTGGGGGTGGCTGGAAGGTGTGTGACTCTATGCATAGATGTGTGAACAGTTTATTCACTAGGTGTATGAGTTCAAGAGTGCATGTGGAAACAGCTACATGGGCAGTTGACTGTGTGCATGAGTGTATTGATGAGTGAATGGATATCTCAATGCTACATGTCATAGTAAGTACATATGTAAAACACAGTACATGTGAGAGTTGGCATATATAAATAACTGTGCATGAGAGCCACCGAATGAGTGAGTGGTTGTATCGATCATTGTGAACTTGTATCAGGGATTGTATAAGAGAGTAAATATGTGTTAGTATATGTTTCAATAAGTAAGGTGTGTTTAACTGTATAGTTGAAGAAATGGAGATGAGATTGTTTCTTTGCATGACTGACTGGGTGTGTGAGTAACTCCATGGATGAGTGGAAGTGTGTGTGTCTGTATACACTGAGTGTATCTAAGGTTATATTAGAGTCTGAAGAGGTTTATCGTATTAGCACAAGAATGATGTCAAATGAGATGTCATCAGTGATGTCATCAGTGATGTCATTTGAGATGTCATCAGTGATGTCATCAGTGATGTCACTGACCATGTCATGAATGATGTAATATGTGACATGATCAGCAGTGGATTGCAGGTGCGCGATATATAGTTAGTGCAACTAACTATATATGGAATTTCAATGGTTTTGTGTGAGTAAAATAAGGTTTTTTAAATGCTAATTCCTAACTATATATGGTCTATAACCTATGGTTTTTTCAGTGAATTTTCAAGGTTTTGTAAATGCTAATTCCTAACTATATATGGTCTATAACCTATGGTTTTTTCAGTGAATATATATATATATATATATATATATAATTTTTTTAAATTTTTATTTTCATTTTCAGTTGTAAAACACAGTATAAAACAGTTCAACAAGCGACATTGCTGAATACAGATCACTACGGGCAGCACACTTCGCAGGAAGAGTCTCAACGGCCTCGAGGCCCAGACAGTGCAGAGTCAAGGTCTAATTTCCCGTCTTTGCGGGCAGCCGGAGTGGAGTCAAGGTGGCACCTGCCCAGGTCGCTGAACCTATCTAAAGGAGCGATGAACGTCGCACAAACAAATCATTCCACAAAGAACCCCCCACCCTTCCCGCCCAACCCACCCCCCTGTGGTGATGACAGCCGTTCATACATACATACATACGATTTACAATTAGAGTTGGAATAGATGGAGCGCGCGCACCGAGGAAGGGCAGACTGCCGAGGGCAATCCACTGGAAAGGAATCGGACCAGAGGGCCCCAGCGGAAGATGAAGTTCTTAAAGTTTCCCAGAAAGATGTCCGCCACTCTTTCCATACTCAGAAGCCTCCACAGTCTTGCGTGCCACAAAGAGATCGCTGGGGCATGTGGCTTCTTCCATGCTGCAGCAAGGGTGAGTTTAGCTGCCCCAAGGCAGAGCCAGAGAACCTGCTTGTCGGCTCTCGTTTGGTGTGTAAGGTCCGGGTCTCGGAGCCCGAGTAGTACATGTTCCAGTGATGGAGATACTGGGTAGCCAAGTATTTCTTTGAGGTGGGACAAAATCTCCTCCCAGTAGGGGCGGATGATCGGGCAGTCCCACCAGATGTGGCGAAAGTCCCCTAGTAGGCCGCAGCCCCTCCAACAGCGGTCTGATGAGGACGGAAGGATGCGGTTCAGTTTGGATGGGTACAGGTACCAGTCATCATTGTTTTGAGGTGTGCCTCTCGCAGCGCTATCGAGCGATTGTGCGTTACGATGTCTCGCCAAAGACCTGCCCATTCGGGGTCGGCGATGTCCCTCCCAATCGTTTCTTCCCAATGCCCCATGTAGCGTGGGCGGGGCGAAACCGCCGTAGTGAGCAGAAGCTTGTAGAGAAAGGAGATAGCCCCTTTCATAGAGGAAGTGCGGAGAAGGAAGGCCTCGAAGGTGGAAGGTGGTCTCACAGCTGCCTCGCCCGTTCCGGCCGAGGTAGCCTAGTGAAGAAGCTGGAGATGGTGATACCTTTGAGACGGGGGGACCCCATAGTCTCTCATGCAGTTGGCGAAGGTGAGTGGGGCGGTACCAAGGAAAAGGTGAGTAAGGGCTCGACCCCCCCCTCGCACCACAGTCGAAATGGAGCCTCTTGCAGAGCTGGAGGGAAGGCCGGGTTGAAATGAATAGGGGTAAAGGGTGACGGGAACGTCGTCCATTGGCCGTCGCCCGAGACTGTATCCCACACCTTCAGTACCGTGCTGGTGGGAGTACTGATATAGGCGTTTCTCGGCCTATCCCCCTTGGGTTTCCAGGCCAGATCCCATATGGATCTACCAGCGACACTCCTGTCCATATGCAGCCAGTGTTTTTCTGAGAGTTGCTGGGACCACTCCACAATAATACGCAATGGAGCCGCTTTATAGTACAGGTGCAGATCAGGAAGACACACCCCCCCTCCGACCGCAAACGACGCAGTGTAAAAAAGGAGAACCGGGCGCGCCCGTCCTGCCAAATGAAGGGGAGCATCAGAGTTTTGAGGCATCTAAAAAAATACAGATCAAGTGGAATGGGAAGGGCCTGAAAAAGGTAGAGGAATTTAGGAAGGAGAATCATCTTAATGGCATGTATTCTGCCCAACCATGAGATGTATTTGGGCCTCCAGCGGGCCAAGTCAGTTCGTATGGATGCCAGAAGCGGGGGGAAATTAGCAGAGAACAGGCCTCTCATGGTAGGTGTCAAGTGAACTCCCAAGTACAGGAGGGACCCGGTCGCCCAGGATAGGGGGGTCAGAGGTCGCACTATATCAATGTTAGCCGGTGATAGTGTGAGGTTCAGGATGTACGACTTCCCAAAGTTCACCCTAAATCCGGGCACCTCCTCAAACTCGGACAGGACCGAATGGACGTGTGGGAGCGAGCGGACAGGGTCCTCTATGGATAGAAGAACGTCATCCGCGAAGAGTGAAATCTTGTGTTGCTCTCCTGTGAAAGGGAGGCCCCGAATCCCCTCGTGCTCCCTCACAACCATCGCGAGTGGTTCAATGCTAAGCGCAAAGAGCAGAGGGGAAAGGGGACAGCCCTGCCGGGTTCCGCGGGAGTGAGAAAAGAAAGGTGACAAATGTCCGTTAACGGTCACTCTGGAGCGGGGGGTGTCGTGGTTCGCCCAGATCATCGTGATGAATTTGTCCGAGAAACCGAAGGCCGCCATGGTACGGAACAAAAACCCCCAGTCCACCCGATCGAAGGCCTTCTCCGCATCCAATCCCACCAATACCGCCGGGATGCGGAATCTATCAGCCTTCTCGATCAAGTGGATCACCCGCCGCAAGTTATCGTGGGTCTGTCGTCCCGCGATAAAGCCCGACTGATCAGGGTGGATAAGGATCGGCATCAGATCCTGGAGGCGCCGTGCAATAATAGCGGAGTACAATTTCGCATCGATATTCAAAAGGGCAATCGGTCGGTAGGAGGAGCAACTAGCGGGATCCTTCCCGGCTTTAGGAATGACCGAGATCACTGCTTCGGCCATAGAGCCCGAGACGCAGCCAGTCTCAGCCATCGCGTTGAAGAGATCCACTAGGTAGTCACAGATCTCGGTGTAAAAGGTCTGGTAAAAAAGTGCGGTATAGCCATCCGGCCCTGGCGCCTTGTGAGGTTTCAGGGCTTTGATGGCGTCGAGAATTTCCTCCCGGGAGAAGGGGGCCGCCAAGAGTTCGTTCCGGTCCGCCGAGACTTGAGGGAGAGCTAAGTCTGCTAGATATCACTCCTGCGCCTCAGGGGCGAGAGCGTCGCTGCAGTAGAGGTCGGCGTAGAAGCGGCCAAACAAGGCCGCCTTTTCCTCTTCTCGGTGGAGGGGGTCCCCCGCTTCGTCACGCATGCTCCCGATGTATTCCTTTTCCCGTTTGGCCCGAAGTTGCCAGGCTAAGTGTCTCCCCACTTTGTCACCCTGCGCATAGGAGGTTTGGCGCAGACGTAGAAGAGCAAATTCCACCCTGTTGTTGTAGTGGGCCCTCAGCTTCCCTCGTACTGCCGTAAGGGGCGAAGGGTGAGTCGGGAGGGGTTCAACTTATGCGCTGATTCCAGGGCGGCTAGTTCGGCTTCCAGTTTCTCCCGTTCCGCCCTCCGCAGTTTGTTAAGATTAGCGTTCAGTGCAAGGCACGTGCCCCTAAGGGAAGCCTTGCAGGCATCCCAAGTCGTGAAGATAGAGGTGTCCGAGACTGGGTTGAGAGTCCAGAAGTCTCGGATGGCCGCACGCAAAGCCTTGCAAGAAGTGTTGTCTCGGATCAAGGCGGCAGGAAAATATCATTTACGAAGGTCGTCACCCTTCGCCGACCAGCGAAGCCCAAGGACCAGCAAGCTGTGGTCTGAGACGGAGAGTGGAAAGATGCTGGAGTCGTGGACATCACCCTGAAGAGTTTGGCTCAAAAAGATATGGTCTAGCCGGGAGTAAGAGTGATGGACAGAAGAAAAGAAAGTATAGTCCCGGGATTGGGGGTGCAGTGCTCGCCATCCATCAATCAAACCCAATGTACCTATCTTACGCTGCGTAGCTGAGGAGAACGAGCCGGCATCGGCTCTAAGGGTGCCAGAACTATCTAGCAGTTTGTCCCACACTAAGTTAAAATCACCGAGAAGAATCAAATGACCCTCAACAAAGTTTTCAGTTTAACACACCAGCAGGTCTTGGAGAAAGCTATTCTGTCCAGAATTAGGAGCATACACCACTACAAACGTACAAAGTCTTTCACGCAGCAACCCTTTGACCATCAACCAGCGGCCCTCCTTGTCACTTTGCATCCCCAAGGGTCGAAAATGAAGGGACGCGCGAAACAAAAGGGCCACCCCCCTATGTTTGGTGGAAGCTGAGGATCTATAAATGAGCGGGAAGTGCCTATGTTTAAGTCGGAGCTCATCCTTGCGCGCCAAGTGGGTTTCCTGCAGGCCCACCACATCTAGCTGATGATCAGTCAGGTATTTCCAAATTTTTTGGCGCTTCTGCGGCGAGTTCAAGCCCTTCACATTCCAAGTGGCAACGTTAATGGGCATAGCGACAATGTAGATCCACCCGCTCTGCAAACCCCACAACCACCTTTATTTCCGAACTAGCCAACCTTGCGGCCCAGCTCCCCCAGGCCTCCCAGCTCTCACCATTCCTCACACCAACAACAGCACACACAGCATACCGCGCATTCCTGTCATCACCACCCCCCCAGAACAACCCCCCCAACCACAAACCCCATCGACCCCTCAACTACCCCTTCCGCAATTAACACTTCTGACTCCCAACCACACACAGGAGTAATCAAACATCCCCACATCTCAACAGACCCCCTCTTATTAACCACCCAAGTCCCTCCCAACCCACCCCGCCCCCAAGTCCAACCCAAGAACAAAGAAAAAGTACTTAGCACTCCCAACGGGGAAGAAGTTGTCGTGACCCTCCTGGGTCGGGGATGCGGAGACCAAGGAAGGTCCCCACAGGCCACGGTACGGGGAGTCTTCTCCAAAAGTACACTGAACCCCAAGATACCAGGTAACACGTGTCCCTCCGGCCCAACCGGCTGGCGGCTCAAAGATTAAGCGGCGCCGGAACTGTGCTGGGACGAAGCTAAGGTGGCCGAGGCCACGGATGCTACTGCACTCCCTCTCTCTTGCAGGCTAGCTGCATGATCCGGACGCCCACGATCCAAGGGCGGGCCCACTCTCTGCCACGAGGAAGAGCACCTGCGTCATCGCGGCGGCGATCCGCAAGCGCCATGTGAGGGAGTCTCATCATCCAGACCTAACAGGCCCTTTGCTTCTTGGAGAGATCGAATCTGCACCAGCCTGTTCTCCCAGCGGAAGATGATGCGGAAGGGATGACCCCACGAATAGGAGATGTCGCGGTCCCGAAAGAAAGCGGTCACTGGGCGGAAGTCCCGTCGTTTCTGGAGGGTCGATGCCGCTAAGTCCTGGAACAGCAGCGGGCGGTGTTCTCTGAACTGCAAGGAAGGGATAGTCCGCGCCTTATGCAAGATCCTCTCTTTGAGCTGGAAATCATGCACACAGACTAAGATGTCCGGGGGTGGCCCCCTGCTCCTTCTAGGGAGCCCGACCCTGTGTACTCTGTCCATTCTGATCTCCTGAACGTCAGCATCGTCTAGTATGTGCAGAAAGAGAGCCTGGACATACCCCCGCAGATCGCCCGCTTCTCCGTCCCAGGGCACTGCCCGAATACGGATGATTTTCCAGGTCCTCCGTATGGGCTTGGAGATCCAGATTCTGCTCCGTGAGCCTAATGACATCTTGCTGTAGTTGATGGACATCGTTCGCCACGTTCAAGTCGTGGTCCTCCAACGTGGCCACTCGTTCTCCGAGGCCATCCACGTCCCGCCGCACCTCACGGAGGTCCGATGCTAGTTGGGCGCGGAGTTCAGAGATGTCCTCCTTGATAGAGGCAAAGAGTTCCGTCATAAAGGCCTTGGTTGCGGGCGCCTCATCGTCCGAGGTCTTGGGCGACGCACTGGGTCCGGGAGACGATGGGTGTTGAGGGTTCTTAGCTGCGCCGTCCTTTCCAGGCTTCCCCTTGCGCTGTGTGGATGACATCGCGCCTCCCCCGGGAAGTGAAGCAGCTACCTCCAAGGAATTCACAAGGCGCCGCAACACCCAAAAGGGAAGAGCCGATCCGCAGTCAGGGTTACCCCAGCAGAGGCTCCACTAGACAGGTCCCAACTAGCACCGCAGGCGTCCGTCTCCTGACCACCGTCTCTGGGGGCGATGCCGCCGAGTCTAATGCCAAATGCCGCAGAAGCAGGGGTCCCCCCCGTGTCTATGGACCTGGTCAATGTCCAGATGGGGCGCAAGCAGGGGGGGGGCGATGGGACTCCACTGGTGCTCGTGCAGTAGGGAGCAACGCTGCGGTAGGGCCCTCTCCACCTCCTGCGGTGCTCCGAGATATGACAGGGGAAGGAAGGCGCCGGTCTGGGGCTCTAAGAGGTCGCCGGTTCACCCCCTCTACCACCTCTCACCGGGTAAGCTGAAGAACTACTCGCTGCTCGGGGCAATTTCTCAGGTCAGTAGGGGACTGTCGCTTGCCCCGAGATTTGAAGCTCCCTCGCCGCAATGTCCCCCTCACCTCATATGCGCCACGTGCTGATCTCGGGGCCCGTTCCTGCCAGGGTCCCAGGGCACGGCCTCCAGGAATTGCGCTGCTGGGGAGGGTGCTCTCTCCTCACTCCTCTCAGCCCCTTCTCAAGACGGCAGTCCTCGTGTGTCCACTTCGCCTCGTGGAGCAGGGAGCCGGGTCAGTCAAGCACTACCGGCCGGGGATCCCAGGTCGCTTCCCGCCGAATCACCTCCGGGCCCTCCAGGGTTCCCTCCGGCCCCCAAGCAAGCACTTAGTCCAGGGGCTCGTGAAGGGGCCCCACTCCACCGGGAACTCCCCCCGTAGCTGGCGCCTCTAAGCTGCTACTCCGGCGCTCCACCAGGTGTCTCCGGCGCCCGGAGCCGCTGCCTCCAGAGTCTTTTGGGGGGGGGCAAGTGCCAGCGCTGTTTCCAGGGGCCTCCAGAGCCGCAGACCCCCCTCGGAGCTTCGCTCCGCCAATTGCGAAAGCCAGGGCCCGAGCTCGTGCAGCTCCCAGGGCCCGAGAACGCCAACCTCTGTCCGTAGGAGACCGGAGCTGCCAGCCAGGCCCCCACCTTGTCTGCGTGGGTCTCCGTCCCACCACTCCGCCTCAGGGCCACCACAGCAGAAGACGCGGTGAGGAGATCCCGGTCAGGCCTCCTCCTCCATGCGGCTGAAGCGGGGGTGGGGGGCGGGGAAGCAGCGAGGCTGCCGCCTCAGCAATAATCACCGCTCCTCCCCGCCAGCGCCCCCTCGTCCCTGTGTCGCTCCCCGGAGGAGAGTCGGGTTCTCAATGCTGCGGAGATCAGAAGCGGCGTCTCCGTCTCTCCCACGCCGACGCTCTCTCCGCGATGTCGCAGACCGGAAGTTCGGCCCACTCCGCGAAGCCAGGCCGGGGATTGAAAGGCCGCAGATCGCCGCCGCAACCAGGTCCGCCTGTGAGCTCAGCAGGTCGTCCTCGAGATTCCGGATCGGAGCCCCCAGCACCCGGGGTCGCCGCAGCACCCAAAGAAGCAAGAAGCAGGTCGCCTTCGTAGCTAGGACAAAGCTAAGCTGGGCCTGGCGCCGGAGGGACACAGAAAGACGTCTCACTCCGTCGCCATCTTGGCCACTCCCCCCTATATATATATATTTTTAACAGTTTTTATTGAAAACAGATTGCAGAGCATTACAATGACATATTTCTGTTCATCTCTTGCATAAAAAGGACAACAATTATTTTCCCCTCATGAAGTGCATCTTCTGCTACAGTTTGAATAGAACACCACCTTCATTCCCCCTTCTCTTAACCTTACCCACCTTACATATACATGTTCTAGGGCGTCGCAAAATATATACCATTCATATACTTTCATCTGAGTCAGAGTCCTCCGGCTGTGGGGGTTCGCATATATCTCCTCTGTATACATCCCATCTCCCCCAACCCTTCTCCCACTTTCTTGGGCAACCTCTACATAAATATACTGATCTTTCTGCGACCATTGCCAGGTCCATATTTCTACTCCCTTGCGCAAGAGTGGGGCTGATCCTGGAACCCCAGTGCTGGGCGATATTTCTTTTTGCCACAGTCATTCCCAACGTCACCCAGTCCTGGGTTGTCTTGTTCATGTCTGTTGGGTCCTATATATTAAGCAAGCAGCATCTTGGACTTGGCAGCAACGCAATCTGTGTAGCCTGGGAGAGTGTCCTTATTACTGCCATCCAGTATCTCACAATTATGGGGCAGCTCCAGATAGTATGGTAGAACGACCCCGTTTCTCCACACTCCCTAAGACAGGGCAGCATGTCTGCCCTTCCTATCTTGCGTAAAAGTGCTCTAGTATAGTATGTGCGGTGCAGAATTTTAAGTTGCACTCATCTGAGTCTTGATGGAATTGCAGCTTCCTTAGGGGAAGCTAGCGCCTCCCTCCATTCCGCCTCATCGATATCTCCTACCTCGCGCTCCCACTTGGCCTTCAGGGTCCCTGTGGGGTCTGTTCTATTGTTGACTATTTTCTTATATGTCAGTGAAATTGCTTTCTTCTGGAGGTAATCAGTCAGGAGTCTTTCCTCCAGCGGAGAGGAGTCTATTGGTGGCAATAGGGACTGTAGCGCATGTTTAATCTGTATATATATGAACCTTTCTTTCTCTTCCATTCCGTATGTGGCCTGTAAATGAGCGAAGGTGACCACCCCACGTCTCTGCCATAGGTCTCCAACCGTTGATATTCCTATTAAGTCCCAATTACGGAATCCTTTCGTGTTGCCCAGCATCCCAAGTTTCTTTGTGTCCCACAGCGGCATTGTCTTCGTGACCACCCCTTCCCACCCAAGTGCTCGCTGAACATCAAACCATATACGTACTGTATGCAGTGTTGGACCAGTTATAGTGTACCTCTTCCTTTTATTGTATAGGGTGCTCATAATTCCTGCCGGTTCTAAAAGATGTCTGTCTAGTCTGAATGCCTGGTCTTCCTGAGGAGCATGTATCCATTGATTAATCGCGACTAGTTGGGAAGCCCAGTAATATGCTTTAATATCTGGTAGGGCTATCCCGCCGTCATACCAGCACCTTGTAAGTTTTTGGAGCGCAATGCGGGGTGCTTTCCTGTCCCCGAGCAGCGTTGTTACTTCTGCATTGATTGCTCCGAAATATGTAGGAGGGACAGGGAATGGAGTATTCTGTAACGCATATAGGAATTGTGGGAGTGCCATCGTTTTAGAAAGTGCCGCTTTTCCCAGGAGTGTTAAAGGTAACGTGAGCTAATGCTTAACGTCATTTTTAAAGCACAACAGGGGTTGTCTTAAGTTAATTTCTGTGAACTGTGCAGGGTCATGTGTGACGTATATCCCCAGGTATTTAAATCCAGCTGTGGCTATCTGCAGATTGCACCCTCTCGGTAAACGTGGCGGGAATCTCCGCAGAACATATAACAATGATTTGTCCCAGTTGATGGTGTATCCGGACACGCGGCCATATGCAGCACATATATCTAGTAAGCAGTTAAGAGAGCGCGTTGGAGACGTCAAATACAGGAGAATGTCATCCGCGTATAGCGAAATACGATCCTCCCAATCCATTGCCCATCTTATTCCCGGTATTGTGAGGTCTTGTCTTATCCATGCCGCCAGTGGCTCTAACACTATCACAAAAAGCAGGGGTAAAATGGGCAGCCCTGCCGTGTCCCTCACCCCAGTGGGAATTCTTTCGATATATACCCGTTTACTACCACCTGCGCTATTGGTCTTGTGTATAATAAGCGGACCCATGTACAGAACTTTGGTCCAAAACCCATGCGCTAAAGGACCGCGAAAATAAAGGGCCATTCTATCAGGTCAAACACCTGTCTTGCGTCTAGGGAGAGTATAGCGCATCTTCTGTTATGTCCTGCCTGCGTTCCAGTACAACAAATAGCCTTCTTCGGTTAAGCGCCGTGTTGTGGTGCGGCATGAACCCCGATTGGTCAGCATGTTTGAGTTCAGATAAGTGCGGCTGTAACCTAGTGGCCAGGGCCTTAGCGAGTATTTTCGCCTCCGCATTAAGGAGAGATATTGGTCTATAAGATGTGCATTCATTTGCTGGTTTACTGGCCTTATGAATTGCCACTATGGTGGCAATGCGTTGATCTCTTGGTAAGATACCACTTGTGAAGCTTTCGGTGTACATGGCCAGCAAATGAGGCACTAGGTGCTTGGCCCCATGCTTATAAAATTCGACCGGGATCCCGTTGGATCCCATCGCTTTCCCTGTGTGCAGCGCCCTTATCGCCTGTGTGAGCTCCTCTGGCATAATGTCTTCCTCTAGTGTAGTCGTGGCATCCGAGTCCAGTGTGGACAGTCCTATATCGTGTATAAAGGCCAGATTATCTTTTATCGTTGCGACAGCTACTGGTGTGTATACTGTCTTATGGTGCTGCGCTAGTGCTTCGGAGATCTGTTGTGGTGCAGTCACTAGGTCTCCCTCCTTGGTTCGTATTTGTGTTATCCAATTGCTGACCCTCTCCTTTTTCCCCAACCAAGCCAGCAGTCAACCCGCTTTATCACCCTGGCCATATATCTTGTGTTGCGTGCTAGTTAATCTATTGGAGGCTCCCTGCTGGGCCAAGTGTAATGCATGGGCTGTCTTCTCTGTAGTGTTATATGCATGCGCTCCTTCTGCCTGCTCCATCTCTGACTCTAGGTCATCAATGTGTTTTTGGTGTTCTCTCTTTTTGCCTGTGATTAGCGAGATGGCGCTACCACGGAGCACTGTCTTATAGGCCTCCCACAGAGTCGCCGGTGAGGGGACTGAGTGTTCTGCAAAGTAATGCTTTGTGACATGAATCAGTGATTTACGCAAGCAACGGTCCTGCAGATATCTTGGTCTGATTGGAAATACCCTGCCAGTCTGTGGGGTAAATGGAGCATATGTGATGAGGATCCGTGAGTGGTCTGATATGCCTTTGGGCAGATGTCTAATGTCAGACATGCCCAGTATTCCCATGGCTAGTGTGAAAATGTAGTCAATTCTGGATAGACTATTGTGAGCTCCGGAGTGAAATGTATATTGCCTATCAGTGAGGTAGCTGGTCTGCCATGTATCCATCAACCCAAGCGCCTCCACAAAGTCTTGCAGTCTAAAGGATGGCCCACCAGTGTCTCTTGGGGGTTGTCTGTCCATTGTCGAATGCATAACCACATTAAAGTCACCACCTATAATCAGTTCTCCACGAGGGAGTGTCAACAGGAATTTCCCCAGGTCTATAAAGGCAGCCTGGTGTAATGCCGGCGGGACATATACCGACACTATGTTGTAAGATTTACCGTCCCACTGGCCTGTGGTTGCAGCAAAGCGCCCCTGGTCATCGTGACATGTGTTAGTGACTATGAATGGGAAGCACTTGTTGTTCAGAGCTTGAACTGTCGTCCCCTGGAGGTGTGTCTCATGGAGCAATGTTACTGCTACATTCTTTCGCTTCAGGTACTGTAGCACCAGTCCCCATTTGATCTTGTCCCCCAACCCATTTACATTCCAGGAGACTATTGACAACTGCGACCTCTGTTACTGGGACCTGTGAGTATGTGTACCTAAGTCTCTATCCTCCTGGCTCATGTCTGGCATTGTGAGCTACAGTGGGTCGCCCCTCTTGGACTCCTTTATTATAGCCTGTCCTGTTGTGCTCCGCAAACATCTGTATGATAATGACATACAAGGGGGCAACGGCCCCAACCGAACAATCGTCCATCAACTGATCCCATGCCTCCACCGCCCTCCCTGCTTCCCTGCCCATCAGATCTAGAACTACCCGCCACCCCAACTCAGCAGAGTGCTTTAGTCCTATAACTGTGTACTTACGTGAAGGGGGAAGAGTCCGTTCCCGCCCCATCATTGTCCCCGAAAAGTTATCCTCAGTGCAACCTGCCATGGTGCTGTGCATGTCTGGGTTTGAACCCCCTTCTGGGACCGTGGTCCAGTATCTCTTTCCATGCCGTCCCTCGCCCCCGCCCTGTAGGCCGGAGACTGCCTGATCCCGTCGCGTCTTCAGCCACATAACTGCAAGTCGCCTCAGGCCCTGTTTTGATATAAGAAGGGGGGGTTGTGAATCCGTGTACCAATGATATGGTTGGTTCTGACTCCAATTTCACTCTACATCGCTCCCGTTTCTTGTCTCTTCATGGTGAACTGACGCTTTGCCCTCTTGTCCGCCAGATGCTTCTTGGGAGAATCGTCTCTGCCATCTTACTCTTTGTCTGTGACTCCCCTTCGCCGATCTCCATCACTCCAGCCAATCCCGTGCCTTGCTGTGTGAGTCAAAGAACCAGGTTTTTCCTTCTGCCTCAACTCTGAGCTTGGCGGGGTATAGCATTGCATATTTAAGTTCTCTGTTCCGAAGTTCTCGCTTGACCTCTGTGAAAGTGTGCCTTTGGGCTGATACTGCTGCTGTGTAGTCTGGGTACAGGGAAACTACGCTATTATCAATTCCAAGAGGTGGGCCAGTCCTGGCTGCCTACAGGATTGCATCCCTGCCCCTAAAATTGAATATTCTTGCCAGGATAGGTCGAGGGGGGGCTCCTGGCTTGGGACGTCCACCTGGAACTCTATGCGCCCTTGACACCCAGAAAAATTTAGAGAGTCCACGAGGGCAGAGCTGCGTCTGCACCAGCTCCTCAACAAACAGGTATAGCGCTGGCCCCCTGACAGTTTCCGGTACACCAACTAGACGCACGTTATTGCGCCAAGAGCACCCTTCTTGATCATCGAGTTTTTCCGTTAGCTGTTTTTGTGCAAGTTCCAGCCGGTGCACTTGCTTCTGCAGTGTAGCAGTGTCTGTTGATAGGGTCTTCGTCGTGGCTTCCACTTCCGCCACTCTTGAGCCCATTTTGGAAAAATCTGCCCTAAGTAGAGTTACCTCACAGGAGATTGATCCAATGGAGGTCTGCATTATTTGTAGCAGGGTAGCCATTATGTCTCTGAGAGTGACCTCCTGTGGTGGCTCTTGCTGCTGATTTTTTGTGGCATTATCTGTCATGACAGGTTTCCCTTGTTGGTCCTTAGTGACAGTATATTTTTCGATGTGGTGACTTTGAACCATTTTCGATCCTCTGGTACTCAAAGCACTGTGCAACGCCGAGCACACGTGACTTGTGGACCATGGTCTGATCACGGCGTCTGTCTCCCCCAAGATACTTCAGCCCAGTCATTGGGTCCTAAAACTTGCCAGCGCGCGCTCCTCTATTTTGTGCCAGAGGCTTCTTTACTGCATGTCTCCTTATATTGCTTCTAGAGTCCTCTGCTATTCACCTATGGCCTGGGGGCTTCTTTCTGCCACGTTGCCTGCCTCTTGGGCTATGTCTCGTGTCTTCTCTTCTCTTCACCCCCTGGGTCCCCCTCCACCTTCAGCCTTTACTGGTGCTCGTCAGGGCCAGCAACACTTTTTTGTTTTTCCTTTTTCTCCCGGTGTTCCCCACTGTAGCGCTCCCTCTTTGGATTTCCTCAGGCCCCAGGGGTCTCAGATTATCGCGTCACTCATCCCTTCACACTGCCTGACTGGATCGCTTAGTTGGGGCACAGATATGGATCTGCAGCAGCTTTATGCCTTCATCTAGATTCGCGCCGAACATCACCTGCGGGGGCGCTTCTCGATCTCCCTTTAGATTCGCCGTGAGTCCGCTGCACGGAGCTGATGCTCCTACTCGGCGTCTTCTTTCACTTGGGGCCGCCTGCGTCACTGCAACGTGCGGTCCCAGTGCCTGCTGTGTGCCCCAGCTCTTCCGTTGGGGTCAGGCCGCGACTCCTCCTCCCAGTCCCGGTCGTCTCCCTCGGGACGCGCCGACTTCCTTGTTGCGCTAACCGGTACCGGGGGCAATGCGGCTGCAATGACAGTGCACCTCGTTGCACCGAGGGCAGGATTTGTGCCAGGATTCTTGGGGGTTATGTCGGCGGGCTACGGAGCTCTCCTAGGCTGCGGCCATTTTCCACAGTCGCTAGCCACACCCCCCTTGCTGCTGGTTTTGATGTAATAAATTAGTCAGTTGTCCCAGAACTGAATTGGTGTTAATTATTCTATGGCAAGGAGGGCAGGAGCTGTAACCGCACGACCTGCTGCCGTCGGTTACAGCCCTGCTAGTACGATGCGCCCGAACAGGGTTCGGTTGCATTCGTATACCTTACAATGCAAGCATGCTTTCCGACTGGAAAGCATGCTTGCAATGTTGAAAGAAGGGGTGCAGTTCATCCCTGCACCCCGTGGCCAGCACACCAAGGTGCTTGCCACCGGGTGCAGGGATCAACGGAGGGGCCCCATAAGTGCCCGGCTTCACACCCATGGGGGCCCTGCTGGGGTTCCTCAGAGACAGCTTCCAACTGCCTTTTCATGCTGGACCGGCACGAAAAGGCAGTGAAAAGCTGCCATCTTACTCCCTCGGTTGCACAGAGGTGACCGGGGAGTACTGGAGGATTTCTGGACTGCGGACAGGCTGTCCGAGCCTGTCGTCCGCAATCCGTAAATCCGAGTCGGATCCCTTCCAGACTGAGCCCATCAGAATGGCTCGGTTGAGAAGGAATCCGGCCGGCACTGACCGATTCGGTCAAAAGGGTTCCAAACATGGTTTGGAGCCCTTACGGACAAAATCGGAATCGGGCCCTAGGTGTGAAGGGGGCTTGCAATTGGTTGCGCTGGGGAAGTTCCACTACAACACCCATTGCTTTTGACGCTGCGCCAGACTTACAATGAGGTGTAAATCTGAGGCAGCACCAAAAACTAATGCCATGCACAACAGGAGGGTTCAGAATGGCAAAATGAGGAAAAATACTTTTGTTTCTCTGCATTTTTGCTTTTTCTGTGTGTGCTGCATTCTGCAAAATGTCATTAATGATTGTTTATGTGCAGGTAGGTGCCCCTTTCTGCATATAAACAATCATGAAATAATGACGATTTGCTACTGCTAAGTGTGCTGTATTTTGCAGCACATATAGAAGTAACAAATAGCCAAAAGTTATTGTTCATGTGCAGGAAGGGACACCTTCCTGCACATTAACAATTATTCCCTGAAACAAAGGCACCCTTGCACTATGGTGCAAGGCTGCCCGTGTTGGTACTAGGCAGCTAAATTTAATGCCAGAACTAGGGAAAACACCGGTATGTGCTGTGTTTCCATTTTCTTGAGAATTTTGAGAATGCAACCCACAGAAAAAGAAGAAATGAGGGGAAACGCTCGTAGTCTGGGCAAACTTACCGGCAGCAGCAGAGGGAGCCACGTAAGGAGGAGAACCACACTCCCCACAAGCCAGCGGGGCAGAGGGACGCCCTTCCGACACGCCCTGCCCAGGTGGGATTGAAATACCTCTCGCGTTACCTGCTCCGCGGAAAACGCTCGCAGTTTGGGCAAACTTACCGGAAGCAGCAGAGGGAGCCACGTAAGGAGGAGAACCACGCTCCCCACAAGCCAGCAGGGCAGAGGCACGCCCTTCCGACACGCCCTGCCCAGGTGGGATTGAAATACCTCTCGCATTTCCCGCTCCACAAGAAAATCTGACAGTCTGGGCAAACTTACCGGCAGCAGCAGAGGGAGCCACGTAAGCAGGAGAACCACGCTCCCCACAAGCCAGCAGGGCAGAGGGACGCCCTTCCGACTCGCCCTGCCCAGGTGGGATTGAAATACCTTTCTCGTTTCCAGCTCCGCGGGAAACTCTCGCAGTCTGAGTAAACTTACCGGCAGCAGCAGAGGGAGCCACGTAAGGAGGAGAACCACACTCCCCACAAGCCAGCGGGGCAGAGGGACGCCCTTTCGACATGCCCTGCTTTGTACTTAATTAGTTGCATAATCCTGCTTTGCGGGACGCACGCAGGATGAGCCGGGCGAAGCCCGGGCCAAGGGCGGGCCTGTCTGAGCCCGTCCGAGAATGAATGAGGACGAGACGAGACCATCCTCTTTGATTACCCTCGCAGCACCCCGCAGAATCGCACAACAAAGTCAGTGGTTTGTTCTGTACCATAAAATCCCTGAGTGCAATGCCTTGTTACTGACAAAATCTGTATGGGCAATAGAGCCTCGAGAGACTGTGAACTAACTCAACGAGAACATAGCTTTAAATGGGGCGGGGAAGGAGAGAAATAACAACAACTGGAAGTGTTGTCGGGACTATTGATCAATTTTTAACCAAGGCAACGTCCATTTTGCAATGTGAAATAGAACTAACAGAGAGAAGACTATCCATGGACCCAATTTTTAACAAGCGCTTCTCACTGGGCCAATTGGCTAAGGCCCGATCCCCGATACTGGTATCTCCATTTCAGATTCCATTGCCTGTAATACAAATAGTGGCCGATATTGCACCTGTTAGGCCGGTTGGAGTGGGAAATCAACTAACAGAAACAACAGTTAGTCTGCACAGCTCTCCAGTTAATGTGCCACCATCAATAAGTGATCCACCCACACTTCCTCAAAGCCCAGGAACTATTAGATCGGGACAGTTAATCCGGTCGGCCATGGACACTAATTTAGGGGCTATAAATAAAGTGCCCGACCAAGGAGCCAGGAGAAAGCGTGGGGGAACTGCATTAATGAACAAGAAATCGAAAATGCAGAAACAGGCTAACTTGGAAAATGAACCATCCGTTGTTGAACTTGATGGTCTGCAGCCTGTAGTAGACAAGCTGCCGCTCATAGCAGTCAATGAAGACATGTCGCCTGTAGAGAGAGGCCGGGACTTCTGGGCTAAAATGGAACGGATATTTATAGAGTTCTGTCTCCCGATCCATGAAAGACTGAAATCTATTGAGAAAAGACTATCTCGCCTGGAATCATTGTGTTTACCAAAACAGGGCGGGGAGGTCATGGGGGTTGTAGAGTCTGCTAGCAATGGCAAGGGCCCCACAGGTCTTATTCATGTAGGCACCCAGAGTACAATTCCATTGGCTATAAATAAAGAAAGGGTTACATCTGTCCAATCAGGTACAATGGGCAATTACCCAAGCACCCAGTCTGCCATAATCGTATCTAATGCCACAGCAAATACAAAGAAAAGGGGGGGAAGGTGGGACACAGGGGCCTGTAGCTCTGTACAAAGCCCTATTCTTGCAGCGAACATGGGAAACAGGCAGAGAATTCAGGGTGCAAATAGGCCCCAGCTATTCCACCTAGATTTGCCCCCAGAGTCAATACCATATGTGGTGGTCCTCGCTGGCGTTCCCCCCCCCTTGAGCCAGGGGAAAACGGAGGACTATAGAGACCTCAAAAATAAATGCATCCACTGATTGAACTACAACAAACCCCTTCCAAACTGGGGATCAAGCGAAATTGTATTCATCAGACGAGTAGATTGGGTGGGGACTCGAGTGAAAAACATAGAAGGCGATTGTATTGTGATTAATTTTAGGAATAGCTGGACAGTCAAGCATATATGTAATCTGGAAACAGGTAGCCCAGAAACGTTAATAAAATCCCTACCACTAACCTATTTTTACACAGGATTTTTACACGGGTGCCAATAGTAATGCTTACTTAGAACCTATTAGGGGGGCATAAACTGGGCAGGAAAGGAAACTCGGGGAGGCAATCTTTTCATGGGGAACGACAACTGGAATAGGCCTCAAAATTGCCCCTTGCCACTTGACATGTTCCATCACCATAATAGGTACAGTACCCTGGAATCTGTATACTGACTGCCGAAGACTAAGATATCACCATCTTCTGCAGTGGTTAGTGAGAACTTAATGGAAGTTAAGGCTAATTTTGTTGAGCTGAAGCGTTACATCATTCAGGGCGGACACATGTGCAAGGAAGGTATATTAGGGGACAAGAAAGACCAAAAGGGTGGTGAACTAAGCAGCAGGAATGGTGGGCCCATAAAACCACAGTTACAGGTGGCAGGAGGAAATGGAGGTGCTTGGGTAGGTGAGTTGGGGTTTGGGGGGCCTGCAGTCTAAATGAGGGGAGGGGAACTACACCTACGGGTGACCGTGTGTATAGCCCAACTAATACACATAGGGAGGAAAATGGGAACATCAATATACTCTCCTGGAATGTGGCAGGGCTAAAAAATAAACTAATATCAGAAGATCGGGGCCTGTTCATGGATAAACATGACATCTGCCTCATGCAGGAGAAGTGGGCCCTGGATAATTACCAGCAGAGTGGATTTGCCACATTCAATATTTTTGCATTAAAAGGTGGCAGAGGAAGACCTTCAGGCGGCCTAAGTATCTAGGTAGCAACTCACTTGGGTGCCACAGCTAAGCAGCTGACAGTAAATTCCCAAGACATCCAATGTGTCCAGCTAACCCTGCCGGGGAATAAACATATAGCCCTAATAAACATTTATTCTAGGCCGACCCAGAGTGGGAAAGAGGCCATGGTTATTGAACACCTGAGGGATTTCACACTGACTCTTGACCCAGAGTATGGTATAATCATTGGGGGTGACTTCAACTGTCAGTTCGAACTCCTCTGTAACATAGGTCTGGATGATCCTGATGAGGAGAAGTAGAACTGGAATATCCCGGAAACCTTAATTCCACCAGTTAAAGCGTGGACCCCGTTGGTTTTGCAAATTACCTCCCTTACCCTGTCTCTATCCGTAAGGCCCTGTAACGGACGATTAAAATCGGATAGACCCGGCCATGTGACCTTTAACAGAGAAGGGCAAACATCGATTATCGATTACATCGTGATCGAATCCAGAACATGGGACAAGGTCCTGGATTTTAGAATCCAACACCGGATGGACAGCGACCATAATGCCCTGGTTATGTCTTTAAAGCCAGGGAGCTTGGGACTGTCCAATAATCAGACTGAGCCGTACCCTGTCCAACAGCCCCTTTTTCTCCATAACAACAGACGGAGAGTCAAATGGCCCCACATAATGGGCTCTCCGTATAGGCAGACACAAATATATCTGCAGGTTCCCCTCGCTCCCGGCACAGCAAGTCACATAGATGGTTTAATACCACCCTGAAAACCCAGCAACTTGAACTGCGCCAGATGGAGCGTAGGTGGAGACGTAATTACTTGCCCACTGACAGAGAGGCATACGTCGCTGCACGGGAAACATATAAAAGTGCAATTATAGCAGCGAAATCCCCACATATCTCTGAAAGGATCATCATTGCCCCCAACAAGTCCAAGGAGATTTTCAGAGTCATGAGTGAGCTCACGTCTGATGCCAGAACTCTTCCCTCTCAGGCCCCTACCCAAGAGTCCTGCACCGCCTTAAATAGTTTTTTCATTGAAAAAATTATTAAGATCAAGAATACTATTCCTCCCTCCTCTCCCGCCGCCATATCAGTTTCCTCTCCTGGAAACCCATTTTCACTGTCACACTACCCCGTCCTCGACCCTGCCACTGTGGCCAAACTCGTTGCCCGAGTCAAATCTGGCTCGCCCAATGACTGTTGCCCCCCTCTGTCTTCCATGACATTTGCATGGCTTTGCCGGACTGCATTTTGCCTCTGTTAAATGCCTCCCTTGAGACGGGCACGGTACCCAACTCCTTTAAGGAGGCTGTTTTGGTGCCCCTGCTGAAAAAACCTGGAGCCGACCCGGTGGACCTCGCCAACTATCGGCCTATCTCCCTTCTGCCCTACCTGTCCAAACTCTTGGAGGCACATGTCACCAGCTGCCTCTCTCATTTTATCGAGTGTTCCAACTACCTCGAATCTAATCAAGCCGGTTTTAGACCAGCCCACTCCACCGAGGCTGTGATCCTGGCAGTGTTGGACTCTCTAAGGGGTAATGCCGATAGAGGGGCGCCTCAGGCGCTCGTCCTATTGGACCTGTCGGCGGCGTTCGGCACGGTGGACCACAACATCCTTCTCCACCGTGTCGAGCAGGCCGGCATTCGGGGCCTGGCTTCTGCCTGGATCAAATCATTCTTGTCGGACAGAACCCAGGCGGTCCGTCTAGGCCCTTTCACGGCCACTAAGGAACCATCCACCTGCGGAGTGCCCCAGGGATCATCCCTGTCCCCTCTGCTTTTCAATCTCTATCTCCAACCGCTTATCCAATCTTTGAAGAGGCGGGACATCACCGTCTTCAACTATGAGGACGATCTGCAAATTATCTTCCCCCTCAACACTCCCAATGCAGCTCTTGATTGTCAAGCGGTTATGTTACACATCCAGCAATGAATGAACCATAACCAGCTTAAGCTGAACCTGGGGAAAACAGAGCTATTCCTCCCGGGTAACAGCCCCATTCACTGGGGCCCACAGTTTTGGCCAATGGAGCTTGGCTCCCTGCCTGTTCCGGCTAAGTCAGCAAAGAGTCTCGGGGTTATTATTGACACAGAGCTCTCCCTCAAGCCCCAGGTGGGCCCATTGTGTCATCATGTATGTTCCAGCTAAGAAAAATCAGGAAAGTCGCCCACCTCCTTACAACTGAGGCTCTGATACAAGTCCTGATTGCCCTGGTGCTCTCTCGCCTGGACTTCTCAAATTCCCTGTACTATGGCCTACCCAAACTCCTTCTCCACAGGCTCCAAATTGTGCAGAACCAGGCGGCTAGACTGGCCTATAAAATCCCGAAGTGGCAGTCTGCGAAACTGTTACTTCGCAACCTCCACTGGCTGCCGGTCGAACTGAGGGCTGCCTTTAAGATCGGCTGCCTGACATTTATAGCTATGTTCGGGACTTCTCCCGTCTTCCTTAAATCCCTGATCTCCCTCTACTGTCCATCACGCAACCTAGGGTCTTCTTATCGTCAGCTCTTAGTCACCCCCCCAATCAAGCTCAAAAAATTCGGCGGCCGTAGATTTGCTCACTTGGCCCCCAAACTCTGGAACCCGTTGTCCCCCCTGCTTAAATCTTCTAACTCTCTTCTTGAATTCAGAAAACTCTTGAAAACTAGTCTTTTCACACAGTCTGGCTAGATTCCCTCCTTCGCACCTCTCAGCACCCAATCAGCGTCAGGAAACTTACGGTGACAGAGCGCTATAGAAATTCCTCTTAAGATAAGATAAGATAAGAAGGTTTTGCCCCATCTTAGCGACATGGCAGAGGTTGGGGCATTGGGTCCTATAGATGGGAGGGATAATGGGCCTGTTGAAATCCACAACCAATTAGCCTAAAAAATGCTAGAGTTTTTTTTCCCACATAAGATCTATAGGGAAAATTTAGCCAAGTCACACCCATGGTACAATGCTAAATATCGCAATCAGAAAAGGGATTTGATCAAAGCTATTAAGGCTAAAGATAAATCTAGGGTCAAGTTTCTCCGGGTGCAGTACAAGCAAGTTATAGAGAGGGAAAGAAAGTCCTGGGAGGCTGAAAAATGGGATGAATTGAGGTCAGCTTTACAGCACAGAGATCTCAAATCCTTTTGGGCGATTGTCAGCAATGATGGGAGGGAAGGAAAAAATGCAGTAAGCCCTAACATAGCTCTAACAGTATGGGAAGACCATTTTGTAAGCCTCTATGCTCGGCCGAGCAATGGCTATTCTGTATCGGTGTCCCAGTGCCTTCTCCACGAATATCGACTGGGGGGGGCCAGGAGATATCGATACTAGAAGTGGAATCTGCCATTGCTAAGCTACTGCCCAACAAAGCGCCAGGGTAGACAAAATCCCCGGGGACTTGTTTCGGTCAGAGCCGAAAATATGGGCTCTCTATCTCTGTGTCCTGTTTAATACAATCCTAATGGGGATGGACCAGCCAGAGACCTGGCGAGAGGCAGAGATAGTCCCCATCTTTAAAAAAGGTTGCCCTCTGCAACCCTCGAATTACAGGCCCATTAGCCTGATAGACATAGCACAAAAGGTATTCGGACGAATTATTCTGGAAAGAATCCTGACATGGGAAGACGACAATGAGATCCTGAGTACCTTACAGGCAGGCTTTAGAATAGGCACGTCAACCATTGACCAGATCTATCAACTCCAGGTCCTTTATTGGAAATCAGTGAGTGTGGAGGGTGGCAGCCTCTACCTCATCTTTGTGGACCTGCGGGCCGCCTTTGATCTGGTCCCCAGGGATAAATTGTGAGAGTCCTCCATGATCTTGGTATTCCCCCCTATCTTCTGGGAGTGTTGATTAGGCTTCACTCAGGAAACTTCGCCCAGGTGAGATGTGGGAAAACGGGAGAACTGTCAGCACGATTCCCAGAACCAAGGGGGGTGCGCCAGGGATGTGTGCTGGCCCCCACTCTATTTTGTCTCTATATTAATGGGCTTATAAAACACCTCTCAGGCATTAAGGACACGGATGCCCCGAGATTAGCCACAGGTAGAGTGCCCACACTAATGTTTGCGGATGACACTCTACTGTTGTCCCGAACAGCCACAGGTATCCAATGCATCCTTGATGGTTTCGCAGACTTCTGTGTGCTGAGTGGTTTGGAGATCAATTTAGCTAAAACAAAATTCATGATTTTCAACCCCCCAAGGCAGATGCGACCAAACCCAGCTCTGACTGGCATACCCCTTGAGAAGGTAAAAACCTTCGAATATTTAGGTATTACCCTCGAGGAATATCTGGGGTGGGATGTCCAGCTAGCTAAGTCTGTGGGTGGTCTTTCTAAAATGTATAGAGCATCTGCATTTAAGCCTGCTGCCCCATTGTAGAAATATACAAGGTACAAGCGAGAGCAGCCTCTATCTATGGGGCGGAACTTTGGGGTTATTGCAGACCGAAAAGTTTGGCAAGGGTTGAACATTCATTCATGAGAAATTTGTTTGGCTTACCTATCAGTACTCCCTTGGTTCCACTAAGGTTTGACCTAGGGTTACTCCCTGAGGAAGAGGAGGTGACCTTGCGGCCACTTACCTATTGGAAAAGACTATGGTCTGTATAGATATCATAATCTGATGATCCTCCATGCTAGCACAACAGCCGGAAGACTTACAACTCAATTCCTCAACATAAAAGTAGAGTACAAGAAGGAGGAATTTCTTGACTGGATCTATCCTGCTCAATCGGGAAAGTTTTAAATGTAACTAAGAATGGGCAGTTTGCCACTCAGGACATTCACTAGTAAATGGGATGAGAACAATAGCACTGAGTGTCCGGCTTGTACCCGCTGGAAAATGAAAGCCATGTCTTCTTTTTCTGTCCGGAATATGGGCCGATGCGTAATCGTTGGGTGAAACCTATCTGCAGGAATTTGGGATTCCGCAATTGTGAAAATGCACTTAGAGTACTAAAATATGACACCCACCCCCCTATTGTATTTTCTGTTTCCAGTTTTTTAAATGGAATGTGGATGAAACGCAGAAATTTTATAATGAACAAAACTGTTGACTAATAGGATTCCACATATCTTATGAATTTCTTTGATATCTATATGGATGGTTTAATTCTAATTTTTAGTAATGAGTGTACTATTTTTGTAAATAGGTGTATACATATGAATGTGCTTTTAAGTCTTAAATTATGTATTACCTAAATATGAATTTAAATGTATCATTGTACGTTTTTTAATATGCACTTTTATGGCCCATTGTGGTCGAAATAAAGTTATCAAAGAAAGAAAGAAAATATTTCTTCTCGCATTAGGCCATTATAATGCCTGCTATTGTTTGGCATTAGTTTTTGGAGCTGCATCTGATTTACAAGGCAGTCCACAGCAACACCCATTGCATGCCACTTTCGAGCAGATACCTAGGTGAAAGGCACCATATTTACAAAGCATGGTTAAAGCCACAAAAAGTGGCTAAATGCCCCTTTGTAAATATGGTACAGGGACTTTTGCCACTGGAATGTCTGTAAAAGTGATGTTCCTGTGGTGCAATCCCCCCGTAACTATTCCCGCAACACGAACACTATGACTGTGGACAAGGTGCCATTGTTAAGTGCACTTTGCTGGCATGAATATCTATAATCCTGGCAGGTCATTTTTAAGTGCTACCTTTGAATGTAGATATGCCAGAAAAAGATATAGCTAGTTGGTCCTAAAAGTATCTCATATCTCATGTGGAACTTTTTTTTCGAAGGAAGAGTATGTGATAGGGGCTCGTAAAGGAAATGTAGAAAGTTATTCATTAAATGTCACCTTCCTCCTCGTTTCCCCTTCTGCGTAGCTCACTTCTGAATGAAATGTTTTTATTCTGTGATCAGTTTGGGTATTATTCCCTTTTTAATATTTTCATATTCTGGTTTTAAAGTTCCTAGCTAAATTGCTTAACTTTTTAATGTTTAACAGGTGCTAAGTACTGTTCCTATGTAATTTTATATTGCACAATCTTTCCTTTTATTAACTATTTTTTTTTCCTTATCATGGTACTCGGTCTTTTATTTTGTAAAACTGCTTTGATGATAATTTATATTGAATAAATCTATTATAATAATAACTTAAATTTCATAGCTTGAGAATATACACAGAATCCCTGCATTTTAAAAGTGATGTGCTGGTTGAGTCTTCAAACCTGAAGTACTGACATGTGGATATTATTGGGATGAGAATAAAAACATGGGGTAAAAAAACAGCACAAGACAGGGCTCGATGCAGGCAATTCATCATTAGATTTCAATCAATATCTTTGGTGGAGGATAATGTAAAACATAACACGTTCTTCTTAACATTCGCTTGAAGAAATTGTTAAGAGAAAATGCAGACAGTGCACTGGTAGAGCGAGGACAGAATAATAAAAACAGCATTTCAGCTTCTTTTAATGATTCTTCATGGATTTAGTCTGGTGTCGCGAATTCACCTAGACACCAGGGCAAGAAATACAATAAACATGAACTGCCTTAACCTTGATGCTCCAATTCATATTTCACATTTCTATTCAGATGGCTAATTTGCATAGGCATTGACACAGCATGTGCTAATTGCAACACTAGAACATTCTGCGTCATTCTCCACTTTCCAGAGTTGCAAATTAGTGGTATCATCTTTACTTAATAGTTGTGGAAGTGCAAGGACAGCAGTTTTATATGATTTAAAGTTTTAATTAAACGTACAAATATATTACTAGCATAAATTGTTTGGTATGGAGTGAAATAAAGCCTTAATTGCCATGCTAGAATTATTGCAATGAATGAAAAATAATACATAAACTAATTCATAGACATACATGGAAGAGGCTTTTACCTAGCTACCGTTAGCCATTGCTTTTATATGTGTTCAGACACATTCTGATTCCGCCTATTGTTGGCATATATAGAGTGAGCAAATGCTCATTAGCCATTGAGGCTGCTGTCAAATGCATTCCCATTTTGTGGTAGAGCACAGGCCAGTCAATGAATGATTGGACTGCCATTCATTATGAGTGATGGATTTTAGATCAGTTACACCAGATTCTGACAGACAAAACAGCCCTACTATAATATATGGTGTGATCTGATCAAGAAAGATAAGTTTGTATCTGAAGAAAGGGAGCAAAATACTCCTCATAGATGTTAGGTTGGGAATTTTGCATAATTTTTCCAAAGCATCTTGGGGCATATTACCAAGCAATAGCGATAATTATCGCTATTGCTTGGTTAGAGACAAAAATTTACCGCTGAGCTGCAGCGATTTTTATAGCAGATAAATCTTGGTATTACCAAGGTTTATCGCAATGCGATAAAACACGGCCGCAATGCATGAATATCGCTGAAAAGTCAGTGATATTCGTGCATTACCGAGCTAATGCTCTTAGCCATGTTATCCACCTCCCATTGGATAACATGGCTAAGAACTGCTCAGGGCAGGTGTTAGCTTTTGGAGTTATTCGCGCTCAGCGCGAATATCTCCAAAAGTTGGTAATAGGAGATAGCGATGTTAGCGACTGTTTCCAGTCGCTAACATCTTGGCACGCCCACTTTGCATTTCATTAGTGATAAATATCACTGACATGCAAAGTGGGGCCCAAGATGGTCGCTATCTCCTACTAGCTGTCGCTAACTGGTGTTAGCGACAGCTAGGTAATAGGGAGATAATTTTATCTCCGCTTTCTTGGCTTTTAAAGCCAAAAAAGCGGAGATAAACCCCCTTGATAATATGCCCCCTTGTTTTCTCTCTGCCGCACTTCAACCTTGCAATCGCTCCATTGTGACTTTCTCTCAGGATCTGACGGGGATCCTCGAGAAAGGCAAAGGGAAAAGGAGTCCTCGGGGCTGATGCTTCTGGTGTTTGGTTTGTGGGGCCACAGTTTGAGCAAGATGGGGCGGAATCCTTGTCAAAGCGAGAATTCTCCAGACATACTGCCCCTACTCCAAACCAATACCCGCCTGTCTCCAGGCACCTGCTGCATTGTTAATCAGCAAGCATTTCTATACTACTCTGGAGTTCCATGCAGAGAACCTCATCCTGCTGAAAGTCAAACCAGGCTCCAACACACACTCATGCCTTGGTCTCTCCCCTTATCACTCATCACAGGATGAGGCGGGGTAAATGTTTCACTGCCCACACCATCCCTTGTTACAACTTGGAAGGGGAAGGTCAAGGCCTGGGAGTCCTTACGTTGCTGATCCAATCCCCTCAGATTCCTGCTCTTGGAAGACAATGAGAGACTACACCAGTCACTGCAGAACCAGACTGCAGCTCTTTCTGCATGACGGATCAGGAATGTGACACATTACAATGCATACTAATACCATGCGTGCCATTACAACGCAGGTATTACTATGCAAATACATTTGCCACGACCTGCCATGACAACACAAACGATTATCACGAATATGTCTTTACCAAGCATGCCATTACGATACAAAGGCATGCTTGGTAAAGGCATAGACTTGGTAAATGTGTCAACGGTAAATTACTCCCCCTGACCCTACCCTAAAACACTAACCCTGCATGACCCTCTCCCCAGTCCTCTCCCTACCCTAAAATACTACCCTGCATAACCCCCATCCCTACCCTAAACCCTAAAACACTACCCCTGCACAACCCTCCCCGACCCCAGTTCTCTCCCTACCGTAAAATGCTACCCTGCATGACCACCCGACCCTACCCTAAACCCTAACGCCCTGCCCCTGCACGACCCTCCCACCAACCCCTAGTCCTCTCCCAACCCTAAAACACTACCCTGCATGTCCCCAACCCTCCACTAAACCCTAAAACACTACACCTGCACGAACCTCCACCTGACCCCTAGTCCTCTCCCTACCCTAAAACACTACCCTGCACGGCCCCCAACCCTACCCTAAAGCCTAAAACACTACCCCTGCACAACTCTCCCCCAAACCACAGTCCTCTCGCTACCCTAAAACACTGCCCTGCACGACACCTTATCCTACCTTAAACCCTAAAACACTACACCTGCACGGATGTACGATGTTACAACGCGATCAAAATTATCGCGGTACATCACAACGCATCTTTTACAACGCAAGTCGTTACCACGACTTGCGCTGTAGGGTGCTGGACTTAGGAATAGTAAGATTTACTATTCCAACTCCAGCCTACGTACAGTAGGGAAGGTGTTGGAATAGTAAATCTACTATTCCTTATTCTAGAGCGCCCTCCAGCGCAAGTCGTGGTAACGACTTGCATTGTAAAAGACGTGTCGTAATGGCACCGCGGTGTTTTGACCACGGTGTAAAGGTTGTAGACCCCCTGCACAACCCTCCCCCGACTCCTCGTCTTCTCCCTACACTAAATCACCACCCTGCACGACCCCTTGACCCTACCCTAAACCCTAACACACTACCCTGCATGATCTGACCTCCTTTTACACAAAAATAGTAACCCCTACTCCAGACCCAATCCCCGTTACCTCTCTCTCCTCCTTGTTCCTCTCTCTCCTCCTGGTTCCTGCTGCACTTCAGGACTCAGGGTTGGTGCAAGTCGTTGTGAAGAAACAGAAGAGACTCTGTTTCCTCACAGTGACGTGGATTGCCTATATTTTTTCACAAAGTATGTGCTTTACCCATACATACATTTACAACACAATTGGTTGTAAAGGCATGCATGGTAAAATAACATGCATAGTAAAACAATGTGTAGAAAAGACTACGCGTTGTTACAATGCATGCGTGGTAACGCATGCGTTGTAATGGCGTGGCGTAATAGCTGGGATGTAATGGCTGTTCCCCGGGATGAGACAACAAAGTCACAGTCACTAAGGGTCCGATTCTGTGATCAAGACACTGTACAATTGTCACATTAAATGTTATACCCTTATTTTTTGGCCCCATGAATTTAGAGTTAGATCATAATGATATTTGGTACGTTAATAACAACTTTACATTGCTAAACCTTCACAGAGACTATACAGAATGTGGAAGATGTTTACTTGGAATAGTGATTTTTTATCGATGCCCAGCAAGACTCAGTAATTTGGTTGACATTGGTAACCATAGAGCTTTCGAAGAGAGCTTGAAGTTTCTCTAAGTTGCTACCACCACACTGCTACAGACATTTTGTTCAACGTTAGATACTTGTATTCGCAGCCCCTTTATGCAACTATTTGCTCCACTTATAAATGGAAGGTTACCATGAGTAACATTGGAATCTGCCATAATGACAGGTATGCATGTTACTATATGCTATTTGAGGGGGTTCAACATAACTAAACTATCTTCTTGAGTCTGATTAATATATTATTTATAAATGATCTCTATGGGATTCATATCCCTTTCTGTCAGATCTAGTTAAACATCACTATTGTGAAGTTTGCCTACACAAGCAAAATATGTGTTAGTGGCCTGGGCCCCCCTGTTCAGTTCAAATCCAATGCTGGTCTTTAGCAGCAAAAAAGCATGCATGGGAGTAAAATTTAGTAAATCATTTGAAATACAGTGCAACACAAAATGGCTACATAAGAACCCAAAGTCGACATCCAATTGAAGGTTAGTCAAGTTTATTACAAGGTTAAAGTTGAACTTGGACAAATCTTAGCTTGAGAGTATAAAAATAGAGGGAGAAGACAAGAAAACTGAATCTTCTAAAGAGGTTCCCTGGGTGGAGCATGAAAACAACAATAAGTTCTATGACAATTATGTATGAGATGAGAAAGCAAAAGATCAAGTCCCCCAGTATCGGCACTTCTTCTGTATAGAGCATTTAATGTTTACTATCCCTACTCTAATTCAAAAAATGGCATCCCTAAGTTAGCATATCAGCAAAGACTCTTCAGGTGATAAAGGTGTCAGCTGGTAGAACCTTTCTAAGAAGTCACTCCACCATTGGATGGCATCTAGGCATGAAGCCAGAAACAAAGGAAAGGAAGCAAGTTAGCACTCAGGTGCTCTCCGTCAGCACCTGAGTATCATATACTCAAAGGTGTATGCTTTTCTCTCATGTACTGTACAATGGGCTCAACAACAAGCTTCTCCATGACCTCAACTCCCGACATGGCCTTCTAAATGCAAATCCCCTCTGCAGCAGTTCATCCTTGGTCTTTTCTCCTTCTCCCTTGTGAAAATGACTCTCTCCATCTTATCTTCTCCAGGTCAAGCTGACAGTAACTCCTTCATTCCGCAGCCTTGTTTAATAGTAAAATACCCCTGCTCTTCACTAGCAAATGTTTTCCACCTAAAATGCAAACATGAGACAGAAAGCATTCAGGGAACTCACATAAGAATTTGAACATTCATTTCAGAAACAAGAACATTTCAAATGTGCCGCAATTCGAGCATACGTCTTAGGCTAAAACATGGAATTCACAGTGCTGTATACATTAGAAATCACATAAAGCATTAACATTCAGTAGGAATAATTCCTTTAATACATTAATACATGTCTTGCACCTATATCATTTGCCTAGAAAACATCTAACACAATTAATACATGACTGAATCACATTCACTAATGAGGTCTATAAATGAATTGCGTGGGTTATATTATCCAGCACAAGTTCTATGTGTTAATTATTAAGCTTTAATATCAGAATGTTACTTGATTCATGTTTCTTCTAGCATATAGTTTTTCTCATAACAGTGAATAATATGCTGGTTCATTCTACAAGTGATTATTTACACTCCTAACAAGTGCCCATGTAGGATATGAATTTCCCACTCTATAATTAGTTAATCAGTCAAAGATATTTATTTCGGCCACTAGTGCCATAAAAGCACATACAGTAAAAACAGTACATTGTATACAAAGTATAGCAACATTGTTATACCTGTCTGCCTTTGGGTAGTCCCTCCAATTTATTATTTATTTTGTCCCCTTTTTGCCCCTCATTCCCTTACCATCTTTTTGTGTCCACTAGATTTTTATGGTGCTGGCCTTGGGGGATAGATGTTCTTTTCCCCTCATAATTTTTTACCTCAGGTCTAGGTGCCTTTTCTGACTGGAATTCACCCAGATCAACAAAATGGTGGGTACTAACTGCCATAACTGCCATCCTCTGAGAAATCTCCATAGGATACCATAGAGCCCTTCCAGAACCTTCTAGACCCTACTGGACCCTGGGTGGACAGGCTATAAAAGGGCAGGGGTCAGGAAGCCATTTTGTGCAGTGGTCAGGAGGAACTGTGGAAGCTGGATATAGGAGGAGTGAGGAAAAGGTAGTAGAGGAGAGACGTGCTGAGTTAAGGGAGATCGTGCTAAAGCTCGACTGTCTACTTCGGTGATGTTCTCCCATTACTACTGGAGCCAGCCCTCTTTATAAGGAGAACTTTCATTCAGACTTCAGGTGCCCAAAGCGCTTAGAGATCTCCCAAAATAAGAAGTGGAGTGAGGCGCAAGGTACCTTGGTAACGTGGACCCACTTCCAGTCAGAGGAAGTTAGGGCGTGGAATCCAGGTGCCAGTCGGGCCCACTGTCTGCGCTGTAGTGTGTCATTGCGTGGAGCACTTCTGTTGTGGTGACTGACGTCGGGTTGGCGGGTGCGAGAATCCCACTGAGGCTGTTGAGTGATCGGAGGAACCGGCTCTGGTGGACGGATCAGCGGTGTTGCCTGAAACCCAGGAGACGCCACAAGCTGAGTGGAGTCGCGTCAGAGGGCGGAGCGGCAGTACGGCAAAGGAAGATGGACTCGGCTGCGATCCAGGAAGAGGCCGGGCGCCGTGGAGGAAGAGGCGGGGTGAAGGAGGAGCCTTCGTCGGAAGGAGCCGGTAGAGGAAGGAACCCGGTAGAATCGACGAGTGTGGTGAGGAGAATCAACCTTCCAAACACCGACCTTTTTCCCCCGGGCCGTTGACCTGAAGCGGGGGTAGATGGTGAGACTGCAGCCCAGCTGGGACGGAGCCGTCATGGACAGTGAGTAACAGCAGTCGCAGAGACACCAAGTAAGCAGGGAAAGTGGGAGTGAACAGGCCCCTTCGCTAGTGGCTCTCTCGCACGAAGTTCCTCGGGAGCATGAAGAGACCTGGGGGTGCTAAACGAGTCAGCCCTTAAGAAAAAGTCTACGCTTGACTGGGGCTATTCTCCATTTAAAGGAACAGAGCTGAATTTGGGGACTCCCGCTACCTGTGAGGCAGGGGGAAGTGGAAGGCTTGTAGTAATCCCCATTGCTCTCTCTACTTACAAGTGAATAACAAGTTCCCTGTCATAGCTGAATTTCGTGAAAATGCACAGGAGGTGATTGTGAAATGTTCAAGATATATAGCCAATGAAAGGAGATAAGTTGTTAACCTGATTAATTTTAATTACAAGTGTACAGGTTAGATTCGGGGTGAGCCACTGTTTATCCTTCAATAGATGCATGAAACTGCTGTAAAGGAAGGGTGGAACTTGTGCTGAGCTTTTGCAAATGTACTAAAGGGGAATTGTATGTAAATTGAAAAGTGTTATTCAATATTCTAAGTGAAAAAGATAACAAGGAGAAATACTAAGTGTAAGAAAGTCATAGTGAAACAAATCTATTTTTATAAATCAATCCATATTTTTCCAAAATAGTGGTGTAGTGTCGTTTTTGAGTGGTATTGCATTGAATTACTGCTGGGTGGTGTGCAACCTTTACACATTTGCCTCTACTTATCAACTGTCTTACCCTAGGCCAGGCTACCCTAAGTGGCTTAGCAACTCTGAGTCCAACATATTGGTGTCTAGCGGTGGGATCTTGACTATGGTTGCTACTACTCTGCAGTAACTGAGTGTAATCCACTAACCTACACCCGGAGTTTTCTCCTAGCGGCCTTCCTAATTTTTTTACTTTTGCTTTTTCCAAATTCTTTCCTGGAGGTGGGTGGAAGTGACCCTCAAAGTTCTTATCCTGGTCACCTACTTTGGGGTGGTTATCCACACTTTTCACTGACAAGATGGAATTCGAAATGTCAGAGCTGGAGACCTATACTGTGGCACAGCTCAAGGATTTCTGTCAGGAGAGGGGAGTGTTTGTCAGGCGAGGGGCCAAAAGAGAGGAGCTCCGTACTAGTCTGCGAGCATGGGTGGAAGCACACACGGAGGGAACGGTGGAGGAGGTGGAATCGGACAGAGGTACTGTCATTGATAGGACTGCGGAATGTCCCCCGGGGGTGGGTGAGATGTCAATCAGCCCCAAGGCAACCTCACGGGAGGGCAGCAGTGTGTCATCGAGAGGGTTGTCAGAAACCGAGTTAGCTGACAGGAGAGAGGAAAGACTGTTAAGGTGGGAAATAGCAAAAATGGAATTGGAAGAAAGGAGGGAGGAACAGAGGATGACTCATGAGCTTAGACTAAAAGAGCTAGAACTCAAGGCTCTACAGTTAGGACTCGCCAACTCTCCAAATGGTGGCAGCGAAACCAGAGAACCAACCAGGGAGTCCAGACCCTACCTGCCTAAGGATATAGTTGCCAGCTATAGTCAGGGGGATGACATAGCTAAGTGGCTGGCTGCCTATGAGGTCTCCTTAAGAGCCCATGGGATCCAGGAAAAACACTGGGGGGGTGGGTTGTACAAGTACATGCCTCCTACTGGTCGGGACACCTTGTTAGCCTTAGAACCAAAGGAGCAGACCAACTACCCCACTATGAAGTTAGCGTTGATTAGGAAGTTTGGGCTAACTCCGGAAAAGTATCGCCAAAAGTTCAGGGGGAGCCACAAGTTAAGCACCCAGAACTGGGTGGATTTCCTAGACTATGCGAGGAAGGCATTGGAGGGCTGGGTACAGGGCAGTGAGGTGAAGGATTATGAAGGGTTGTATGATCTTTTTTTGAAAGAGCATCTACGCGTGAAATGTTTTCCCGAGCTGCGCCGGCACCTGGTGGACAGCAAGCTGACCAACCCCCGGAAGCTTGCAGAGGAGGCGGACATCTGGGCAAGTACCCGGGTGTCCCCAAAGGGGACTGGAGGGGATTCCCAAAAGGCAGGACAGGGCGCCCCTCAGAAGAAGGAGGGGGGAGATAAAAAGCGGGAGTTCTCTAAAGGTCCCCAAAATAGTTTCCAGGGAAAGGGAACAGGTTTCACCCCTAAGGCTAACCCGCCCAGAAACCCTCATCCTGGCCAAAGCAAGAGGCCAAGGGTTGTCCACTGTTTTGAGTATGGTGGTGTTGGACATTATAAGGGAGATGTCAGATGCCCAAAGAGACCACCCCCTCCCACCGGAGGAAAAGCCCCGGGAGTAGCTAGTGTAGCGCTCGGGGAGGAGTTGCCCTTAGATAAAGGGGGTGAGTGGGCGGGTGTTACCTTAGTGTCCCTGGGAGAACGGGAGATGGTTCCTAAGATCCAGGTGCCCCCAAATACTGCCAAGTATGGGCAGTGGATCACCATCAATGGCCAGAGAGGGGAGGCTCTGAGAGATACAGGAGCCAGTATGACTATGGTGAGAAGTCATCTGGTGTCTCCAGAGCAGGTGATTCCCAATGTACTCCCTCCCACCGCGATGGTGACGGCAGAATGGGCCACTACCCCGTTGCCGAGGTTCCCTTTGAGTGGGAAGGGGTTGCAGGTTCACTTCGAGTTGCCGTAAGCCCTGCCGTGCCAGTTGATTGTCTGCTGGGGAACGACATGGAACAACGCTTGGAGAAAGGTGGAATACCGGACGCATACAGAGATGCTGGGTACACCTGACTGGGCCTGTGTAAGCACAAGGTCTGCGATTGCCCAGAGAGGGTGTTCGCCTGGGTTGGAGCCTAGAACAATGGCCCAACCCGCTGCCAAAAAGGGACAGACCCGAAGACAGGAGAAGCCTGCTTCGGCTTCCACACCCCATGTGACAGATTGGCCACCTGCGGTGGTGGTCCAGGAGTCCGTGGAGGGGGAAGTAGTTTCTATGGAGGACCTGCCCATCCCTACTGAGTGGCATGTGGAGGGAGGGCCTACCAGAGAAGAGTTCTGTAAGGGCCAGAAGGAGTGCCCTACCCTTGAGGGACTCAGGCGACAGGCTGAAGCCCAGGCAGCAGGGGACGTTGCGGGACACTACCACATTTACTGGGAGGATGGACTCCTCTACAGTGAACCCAAGGTACCTTTACCTGGTTCATCAAGGGCCTTGGTAGTCCCGCAACGGTACCGAGCCTTTCTGCTGGAATTGGCTCATGAAATTCCCTTGGCAGGACACTTCGGTCAGGACAAGACCTTTGCTCGGCTTGTCCCCCCACTTTTACTGGCCTCAGATGAAAGTGGCGTCTAACACCTACTGTCGGACATGTGTATCCTGCCAAGCCAGTGGGAAAACAGGGGTGAAGCTGAAAGCTCCTCTGGAACCACTTCCTGTCGTTAGCACCCCCTTTGAAAGGGTGGGCATCGACATTGTAGGGCCATTGGATCCACCAACAACAGCTGGTCACAGGTTTATCCTGGTTCTGGTGGATCATGCCACACGGTACCCAGAGGCAATTCCTCTGAGGACTGTCACTGCACCTGTGGTGGCTAGGGCCCTAATGGGGATCTTTACCCGAGTGGGTTTTCCCAAAGAAGTTGTGTCTGACAGGGGGACCAACTTTATGTCGGCCTACATGCGGGCAATCTGGAAGGAGTGTGGAGTCACCTACCGGTTCACCACTCCCTATCACCCCCAGTCAAATGGACTGGTCGAAAGGTTCAACAAGACCTTGAAGGGCATGATCAGAAGTCTGCCTGAAAGCCTGCGGAGGAAATGGGACGTCCTCCTACCCTGTTTGCTATTTTCCTACAGGGAAGTGCCACAGAAGGGAGTGGGCTTCAGCCCCTTCGAGCTTCTGTATGGGCACCCTGTACGGGGTCCAAAATAGTGGTGTAGTGTCGTTTTTGAGTGGTATTGCATTGAATTACTGCTGGGTGGTGTGCAACCTTTACACATGTGCCTCTACTTACCAACTGTCTTACCCTAGGCCAGGCTACCCTAAGTGGCTTAGCAACTCTGAGTCCAACAAACATCATTTGCGAAATCTATGTTTGGATAGCGCTTTTAGTGTACATTCCTTTATGGAATCTTAAATCTTAAATTAGCAAAGACAATTCTTCTAAGCATCTTCAGGCAGAGAGTTGTGGAATATACAAACAATACATAGCCTCTACATTAGCCACAAAGTAAAGGACAATAAAGTGCATATGCGTGGACAGGAGGCTAGTTTTAGACAGAAAAGTCATTTCATTCAAATGTTTAAGGAAGCACCAAAAAAATACATTACATAAGAGACTGTCCAAATATGAGAAAAAAATAGCTATTTCATTTAAAAAGCAATGACAATATCTGAGTAATAGTAGAACAATAAAATGTTTAAAAATTATAAAACACCTTTAGCAATTGATAATTTACAAAGTATGGTAAACTAATGGGGCAATTATTAAATCCAATCGATGTAAGAGAGAGAGTAACTGTCCAAGAGAGCGTAATAGATAATGTTGAGCTGTCATTGGCCTATGAGCTCTCCTTTAAGATAGCTCTACGGATACACCAAATAGAATACAAATAGCGCGCAATGGAAAACACATGTCAGTGTCATACTTAAAAAGCCTGAAGACCTCAGAGCATTGTCTAGACCCCAGATTCATACACAACTGAAACAGACCGTGAGACCTTGGCCTCCTATAAGCAGATAACAAATCAACAAGTGTTCCTAAAGGAATCATTTGACAATATTTATAATTTATAGCTTGTCACTATAGTGAGCATGAAATCACAATACTCAGGAGACAATTGTATCAAAAAATATTTTCTTTATATATCAATTTTTCAAACCATATACTTTTTTATATTGTATAGATATTATTCCACATATCCATTCATGTACGGCAACAAAAAGTTGTACTGCATTTTTCTCTGCATATAAATTATAAATAGTGTCAAATTATTCCTTTGGGAACACTTGTTGATTTGTTATTAATTATACCCAGTTCCTTGGAACTATTGGGTTGCCCTATTGTTGTTCAACTCCTATAAGCAGGGCAGAAGAAAAGTACATGTATTTCAGTTTCCTCTACATGCTCACTCACTGGACAATCCAGACTGCGAGTGCCCGACCACTTGTTGGTAAAAGATCGTAGCGGGAGCACCCCGTGTCTGAATTGGAGGAAGAGCTTCTTCTCTAGAAGCGGCTTGTTTAAGCCTATATTGCACTTTTACTTCGATGAACTTAAGAGTTAGACATCCAGGCTTGTTCCCCCTCCATAGCTGGACCAGTTTATGTTCTCTATGGGTCTCAAGGAGTACCTTTCTGGGGGTTGCAAGACAGGTTTCTTTAGCAGAGCTCCACAAATTTGCCCTCCACAGGGCTTGGCAGAAGTTCCTAATGTATTACAACCATGGTAGTTTTCCCGCGCCTTGTAGGCTCATGACATCTCTCAGCTTATCCCTATATGAAACTAGTTCAGGAGTAATCCAAAGGCGTCGCCAATATAGAAGGGGTCTTGAGGATACTTCGTCGAAAATAGAACTGATCCTGAGGTCCATTCTGAAGGGCATTAGGGGGTAACTAGAGGGGAGACCCAATAGTTGCCTTGCAAACAAGTTCTCTACAAGTGATAAGGGGGTAGATGGACAATGATCCCATAGTTCTGCTCCGTACAAGGTAGCACCCCTTGCCTTTACCTTGTAAAGTTCAGCTGCAGGGCTTATCACTTTATGTGTACAGGTCTGATATACCTTTACAATAGCCCCCGTAGACTGGGCCAACTTTAGGAAAGGATTTACAGTAGAGGTCTAGGATACAATACTGCACTTATGTGTAACTTGGGACTAATATTGGCTCTTGGTGCGAAGATCAAAGGAAAGAAAACACTTTAGTTTCCTAAATTAGTGAAAGAAACTTTCACAACAAACATTTGCATAAAGAATTTGATCCGCACACAATAAGAAGTAAATAGTTCCACCAAAATATCATAGTTTACATATTCCTTTATTAAGATTTCTTTCTTCACAGTAGCTAACACGTTTTGTCCTATTTTAGGACTTCTTCATGGCTCATAAACTGTCCTCTGGTAGATGTACTTGTTCTCCTAACGTGGATGCCACCTCGAGTTCATCCTGTCTGTATCACTGGGATATCATAGTCCCCAGTTACGAAAACATATTTTAAAATTCTCTTCTGTATTTTTTCTCTTGTGATAATCGCATCATCACATAGCTGTACTTGCGTTTTGGGGGTCCAAGATTTTTTGTTTTTTTGCGTACTAAAATCCAATGTTTAGCCGTTGTTTATCGAAAGCACCCCTTAGGTGACATCAGGTCATGGTGGACCCAAAATTCGTGAAATACAATCCAGGCAGAATGTCCCACCTTCCGTGTGCAACGTCATCAACTTTAGGCTAGCTTACTTTATTTGCGCCCCCATTCAATTTTTTTCCGTTAGTGTGATCCTCAAATACTCAAAAGTAGACCCCCTTTCAAGGGCCCTTACATCTAGGTAGCAGTTTGGGGGATTGCTGGTATTCGCATTAAAAACCATGTACTTAGTTTTTGGGAGATTGATCTCCAGGCCCCTGTTTCTGCAAGAGACACTAAATGCATCAAGAACCCTTTGCATGTCAATAGGAGAATTTGAAAGCAGGAGGGTATCATCTGCGAACATCAAGGCAGATATTTTGCGGTTCACTAGCCTAGGGGCATCAATATCTTTTCCAACCAACAGTGACTATTAGGCCATTAATAAAAAGGGAAAAAATAGTCGGGCTATGACACAGCCTTGACGTACACCTTTCTCCACTGGGAAAGGAGCCAAGAGATATCCATTTTTGCCATACCTTATTTTTGCAAAGTTATCTTGGTGTAGCTGATGGCAAAGGTACTCTGGAGCTCCCATATCCAATAGTAAACACCACAATGTATCCCTCTGAACTAGATCTAATGCGAATTTAAGGTCCACAAATATGAGGTACAGGCTGCCACAATCTACGGTCACAGTTTTTCAATAGAGGAGCTGTAATATAATGATTTGGTCGGTAGTGAACGTCTTGGCTTTAAACCCAGATTGGAGAGGAGTGAGTACACTGCACTCTTCTATCCAGGACTGAAGTCGCCACAAAAGTGAACGTGCAAATATTTTTTGACTTACGTCTAGGAGGCTAATGGGGCGATAATTAGCAGGCTTGAGCGGTGAACCCTTTTTAAATATTGGGATAATTTCAGACCCAGCCCAAGTGGTAGGAGTCGCCATACCCTGTAAGATGGCATTAAACAGGGACCACACATAACGAGCCCAAACTAGAGGCTCGGAGCGATCAAGGTCAGCAGGGAGCTTGTCCAACCCTGGCTCCTTAGCTGTAATGTCTTTCCCACTGCTTCTTGTAATCTCCTTTAGGGAGAACAGAGGCGTGTCTCCATGGGATGGCTCTGGGTAGGGGCGACATTGCCACCCGCCTGACTTCCTCCTCAGCCATTGTGTATAAAGATTTAAAGTGGGCTCTCCAGACTTCCTCCCCTAGATTTGAGGAGATGGCCGATATGCCTTCAGATGATCCTGTATTAATCAAATTCCAGAATACCCTCATGTCATGATTATCCAAAACATTACTTAGTGTAACCCATTGTTCACATTCCCAGCTACTTTTTGCTTTAGCCACTGCAGTTTTGTTGGTCACCCTGGCTACCTTAATTTGTGGCCTGTCATTTGTTTTAATGGTAACTGAAAGTGCTGACATGGCTGCCTTGAAATATTCATTGTACCAAGGGTGCTGTGGTTTACTGTTAAGCCTAGTCATTTTACCAGTGTAAATTATTTGAGATTCTAATTTGTGAAGTTGAAGTACCATTAGTCGCAGAAGATTGATGTGCAACAGCAAGAAAGGGAATCATGTTTTGGTATAAGGAGGCCAGCTCATCCTGTGATTGGAAGAAATCCTCCCTGCGGACTCTCCTCCCTCCGTTGGCCAATATTAGACTGCAATCAAGTTGTGATGGTATATTCTGGGTACCACTGACATGCAGTGGGGTTACATCAAGAATGGGAGCATTATGATCGCTCTCGTGCCTACGGGTGATATTAAAGTCAAGCACCCTATGCCATGATCTAATATGGACCAGGATGTAATCTATGATCGAAGTCTGCCCTGGTTTATTAAAGGTGAACTTCCTGGGGCTATTGGATGCTAAACAGCCATTGCATGCCCTCAAAAAGAAACTCAATGCAGGTGCATGCATTTGTAGGGCCAGCGTAGTGCAAGCCCGAATTGGCTAAATATTAGGGTCTGGAATAGCCCAGAGGGAAACCTCCTCACTTGAGATACTTATGGACAGGCTGTTCAAAGGTTCAAACTGACAATTAAAATCCCCACCTATAATTACCCAATAATTATTCGGGATTGTTGAGAGGAAGGTGGTCAAGCAGTCAAGGTTGGGGGAAACTTGGCCATAACAGAAAGGCCAAGAGTAGACGTCCATCTAGTACGTCTAGTTTTTGTGGTAAAATACAGAAAGATACAGAGAATGTCTTGTGATGAGGTCTCTATCTGTTTAACCTCACAGCCAAGATGTACGCCAACCCAAATGCATAGTCCCCCAAATGGTCTTCCCCTAACCCCCTGGGAGGCTGGAATACTGTATGACTCATAGCCCAATCTGTGTGTATCCGCCCTTGCACATGTTTCCTGGAACATATATAATTTGTGATGCTCAATAATTAGCCCTCAATCCAGAATATCTAGTTTGTAGGTGAATCCTGCTTTGTTCCAGGATAATAGCCACATGATCGATAGGCCTACTTCCTTGGCTATAGAGGTTGAAAGAGGGATACAAATCCTTGGGTAGGCCTGTTATGGGTCATTTGTTCCCACCCATCCCATCTGACTTTGATGGTTAGCCAAATTATGATTACTAGCTGGAGCAGGAGGGGATTTTGCCATTGGTGGTAAGGTGGTCTTAGTCACCTGTAAGTCCAGTTGGAGTAGATGAGTCGATAAGTAACCAATAGGGGCCTGTTCCTGAGTATTACTATTTGAGGCTCTCGCTCTTCCCACAAAAACCATTGCCTGTTCCCCGTTTTGCTTCCTAGAGCCTCCCTGTTGTACTAGCTCATCCAGATGAAGTGATCCCACTCTGGTCTCCAATTTGCGACTGGCACTTAAGTATAAAGGCCCAGTACGCGTTAGTCTGTCAATCGAGTCTAGTGAGCTACATCTGTTTGAAACAGGGAGGTTATAAAGAAGTGATCTGGGAGGGTCCTGGTTCATTCTAACCAGTAGCCTATTCTGATTCTTCCTCCCCCAATCATTAACTACTCTCCTCGTGTTGTAGGGCAAAGTCTTTAGGGGGAAGAAATATCCCAGGGTGAGAGAAGCAATATCCCCGAACTCTCTCTGGTAACCACAATCTAGGATGGATTGCACAACCTGTGTATCTTTAAAATTTATCAATATACAATCCCCGGGGACATCTTTTGGTCTCCATCCCAACCAACCTACCCTGCGCATAAGTATGATTTCTTTGGTGTCTTTATAGGGAAGTTGCCTGTGTTTAGCTACCCAAAAAATGCATTTCTTTTTAAGCTCAGAGTGGGATTCTCTGTGCCCCCTTTTCAGCTCTGGTACTCCTGATAGCACAATAACAAAAGGAGTTGAGACCGGGGGTTAAAACATGGCAGGGCAGTGCCTATATCCGGGGGTTCTTCACGAAGTACAGTCCTTGTGCTGTCCCTATACGGTGGACCTTGTTGCTGGTTATCTGGTAGTTGCGGTCTTGCCAGTAATGGCCTAGAGATGGTTTCTGTTAGTGCCCATGGGAAGGCCCCTAGTGTAAGGTACTTGGGTCTTAACTCTGGGACAGTGGGATTCTCAGACATGGATCTACAGCCTCCTGATTGATTGGATTAGGCCTAGTAGAAATGGTCAGTGTGTTAAGTGCAGGGGAAACTGGCTTTTTTTAAATTTAAAAATCCAATGCATTTCGGGGAGAACCCTTCGTCAGGGGGATCTGCAATAAAAAGGAAATACTTAAAGAACCATCAGCTCAGTTATCTTACTTCCTCAGAGAATACGGAAAAATAAAAATCATCCTCTAACTACACAATTAACGGAACACTGACATCGCATAAATGTGTTTAAAGTATTATTAACCTGCAAACTAACCATCCCCATATGCCACAACCAATGCTTAACATGTCTTCCCTCCAAACTCTGACATATCCTGAATTACTGGAGGGAAGTGGAGAAAATGCTGGAAAGGGGCTTAAATGAGGGTTGGCAGTCAATATTCAACAAACTTGAGGTGCGGATGCACACTTTGGGAAACGTGAGTGACATGCTACAGGGGTTCAGAAAACAAGTTGAAATCCAGCAATGTCTCTTTCGTTAAAAATAGATGAACATATGTCACGGTACGCATGCAGTGAGCACAGGCTAATGGGTGAATACGAGGTCTTGAGTACTTTGGGGTTCGTGAAAGGACTTGATTAAAGATATGTCAGAGTTTGGAGGGAAGACATGTAAAGCATTGGTTTTGGTATATGGGGATGGTTAGTTTGTAGGTTAATATTACCTAGGATGCCTAGGATGGGGGAAGGAATCAGTTGAAATCCCAGTAGATCAGAAGGGTCCCTATATCAATGCAAACGTTTTGGGTTCTCGATATGCGCAAACATTTTCATGCCACGATACGCTGTTGCTCAGAAGGTGTGAGTCTGTTTTTAAATGACAACTATCCAATGGCTGAGAGGTCTTGTCTTCTTAAAGAAGATACTGCTTTGGCATCACTACATAGTACTTTGTGGGCTACATCAGACACTGATGTGGGGCAAATGGTTATTCCCCCAGTTCTTATTCAAGTGAGGAGGGCGCCTCATTGCCTTGACTGCCTCAATATAAAATATCTCGAGAAGGCGAGGAGGCACTGACACGCATTGTTCGTGATTTGATTGCAGTAGGAGTTGTGGAAGAAATCCATTACAATGTTTGTAATAGTCCTATCCTTCCCATCTTGAAGAAGGATACTGATACTAGAATATACAGGTTTATCAATGATTTGCGAGAGGTTAATAAGAGCGTAGTGCCCCAATATCCAGTAGTCTCTGACATCACAACACTTCTTACTATGGTTCCTCCGACTGCCACTACATTTAGTGTGATTGACTTGAAAAACGCTTTCTTTTCGATACCTATTCATCCTTACAGACGTTATTTGTTCGGCTTCACTTCGAATAATAGATTATTCAGATTTTGTAGAGCTCCACATGGGTATACAGAGAGTCCATGCATTTATAGACAGGCATTGAAAAGACAGCTTGATTCTTTCTCTGTGCCAAAAGGGGTAGCTCTCATACAATATGTCAATGACATCTTGTTGGCAGCGGATAACCCTGAACAGTGTGAAGAAGAAACATTGTAAATGCTTTCTTTTCTTGCATCTCACAATCCCAAGGTTTCTCAGAAGAAATTGCAATATTGTAGACAGCAGGTTACCTATTTAGGTCACCTACTCTCTAAGGAGGGATGTACGTTCACACCAGATCACATTCAAGCTATTTTAGACAAGCCTGTGCCCTGCACTCAGAAGGCGGTTCGTGCATTGATTGGTCTTTTTTCTGTAGGCAGTGGATTCCTAGTTTTTCAAATATTGTTAAACCTTTGTTGACCCTTTTGACTAAAGACACTCCAATGCCCCTTCCATGGACTACTGAATGTCAGAATGCTTTCCAGCAGTTACGTCAAGCCTTATGTTTTGCACCAGTGTGAGGCACTCCAGACAACACTAAGGCATTCACACTCTATGTATACGAAAGGGATGTTGTGCTCTCTCGGTTTTAGTACAGACAGAAGGTGATAAGCAGCATCCTTGTGCATAATTTACAGCTGTCCTTGATCCAGTCGCTCATGCGTTGCCTGGGTGTTTTCGTTCTGTGGCAGCGGCAACTGTGTCCATACGTCAGAGTGGGAGAATAGTCTTATCAAATAGATTGCTTGTGTTAGTACCCCATGCAGTTGATGCCCTTTTGAACCAAACTAAAGTGCAGCATTTAACTACTACCCACTTGACAGGATATGAATTGACACTTTTGACCCCTCATATCACTTTGAAAAGATGTTCGACTCTTAATCCGGCTACCTTATTGCCATTTCCAGCTACGCAGTCCCAGTCACAGGAGTCCAATGATTGTATACTTCTTACTGAGGAACTGACAAAGAGTTGTATTGACCTGCAAGATACGCCCCTTTCGAATGTAGATGGTAAATTATGGATTGAAGGATCCTGTTTGAAATTACCATATGGCACGGCATAAGCTGCATATGCATTTGCAACACTTCAGATGGTATTTGAGACAGCTCGCATCCCACAGAAGTCAGCTCAGGCAGCCGAGTTGATAGCATTGACGAGGGCGTGTGAACTTAGTACTGACTTTTCTGTTAACATATACACCGATAGCCGATATGCCTTTGGAGTAGCACATGATTTTTGGCTAATCTGGAAGGAAAGAGGCTTCCTTTCATCTCATGGGTCACAAATACTGAATGGAGAATTAGTGCATACTCTCCTTACTGCCTTGACATATCCTAAGAAAATAGTGATTGTTAAATGTAGTGCACACAAGAAAGTGACTGATGAAATAGGACAAGGCAATGCCTTCGCAGATTACACAGCTTGGAAACAGCAATGCAGCAAAGCACTACATCTATATATGTGGTGAAGTCACAGGCTGAGCGTTGGCAAGAAGTGCTGGACATAGGGCGATCTGATTCTGCAGATGAACTAGAGCAATGGGCTAAGGAGGGAAAATTGGACGATGAGGGCTGTTGGAGAAATAAAACCATGACTAAATGGAAGTTGCCCATAGCCTTTTTACAACCTATGATTAATATGGCACATGTTGGAGCATCCTCAATAGCAAAGTTATTTACACAAGTTTGGGATCATCCTGAAATTGCCGGCACAGCTTAAAAAGATAATCCAGTCTTTTCTTGTAATCCTGGAAAGGGAACACAAACTCCAACAGGAGGGTTTGCCACACCAACCGCACCTTTTGAGGTTCTGCAAATGGATTACATCCAGCTTGAACACTGTAATAACTTAAAGTATGTCCTAGTCGTGGTATGTGCCTTCAGTAAATGGATAGGGGCGTACCCTACAAAAGATAATACAGCTCTCACCACAGCAAAGTTGCTTCTGAAGGAGTTTTTCCCCCGATTTGGCGTTTGCTGACTTTTATGGAGTGACAACAGACCCCATTTTATTGGGCAAGTTGTTGAGTATGTCTTGAAAGGATTAGGGATTAAGCAGAAGTTTCATGCTGCTTTTCACCCACCATCATCGGGGCTAGTGGAGCGATACCATTCCACCTTCAAACTTAAGTTAACAAAAATTCAGACTTCCACATCTCTGAAATAGCCTGATGCATTACACTTACAGTTGCTATCCATTAGACCGGTGCCACATACACGATCTGGCCTCACCCCATATGAGGGGGTATTTGGAAGGCCCATAAATATTTGGGGGATTTCTAAGCCACGTCCTATACATGATGTACCTTGTGCCTTGATGAGTGACTACCTGTCACAGTTGACTGATAGTTTGCTTTCTATTCATCAACAGGTTCGAGAAGCTCTTCTTGACAGGTCGCAAGGTGATGGCCATGATCTCTGGCCCAGCGACCAAGTAATGGTCAAAGTTTTTCAGAGGTCGAATAGCCTGGAGCCGAGGTGGCGTGGCCCGGAGAAGGTGCTTCTGGTAACCAGAATTGCAGTCTGAGTCACCAATAAGAAGGCCTGTGTCCATTCCACCCACTGTAAAAAGGTACCATCTTCCTTGGTGGAGCCCGCTGCACTTGCCAACCTTTGAGACCTCTTGGACACAGAGAGAGGCCAAGCCATATCACCTGAAGAAACTGAGGAAGTCTTCCCGGACCACACGATCCCCGGTGCATCTCAACATTAGCTACGACCCCGGAGAGAAACTTAGTTGTTGTAAAAGACTGGTTTAGCAACTGTAATGGGTTAGTGAAAGCCTGAGCCGACGAGGAGGGTGGATCGTTTTCTTAGTGACACCCATCTTAACTCAGTGAAGAAACCAATAGCTGCCCATGACTTTAGAGCTCCATCTACTTTGTTGTTTCAACGTCGAGATAAATATACCTATGGAAAAGACATCGACCGCTGCGAGAATCTGCGACAAGCAAACTATGTTCATTTCGGGTTTACTTTCATCGTGATTGTTATGGTAGTACTAGCTTGGGTTGTAGAGGAAGTTGCTCTTGTTCTACAAACGCTGAATGCCACTACTCTGGCCCCCATAGAGCACCATTATTTCTCCCTTACCTATCATGAGCAGCAAAGAATGTCCTACCTGAATAATACGTACATTCAGATGATGCAGGACACACACAATGCTATGAACGTCACCAATTGATGGGTGTGTAGAATGTTGCCAGCTCCTCAGAAAAAGGGAGGAACTCTTTTCATTCCTCTGCCATTCTCACACAATGGTTCTTGTCGAGCCTGGTTTACACTTCTCATGGCTTCTGGGGTGGTTAATATTACCAATGCTGGTGTAGGGAGACTGAATTATTATCTTAATAAAGTGTGCTATCCTGATGAGAAAGGAAATCCACAGGCTAAAGGAACTGTATGGGAAATGGAGGGGTATCGGCAAGGAAACTCTTCTATGTGCTATGTTTTCCCAAACACTCGAACATCTAAGGGTAATGGACCTCTGGTTATAGCTGTTACTAGAGCCCGAGCAGTCTTGTGTGTGAACTGTGTTGGAAGAATTCCTGTGGGGAAGAGCGACTGTACCCTGTTACTGAACATTACTGAGGTTAACAACAGTAGTTTTATGTCCTCACAGAATACTTACTTCATCTGCAGAAATAAAGGATACCACCACCTACCCATTGGATGGTCAGGAACTTGCTATGTGTCCTTTTTGTTGCCACCTGTGTTTTTGGCTCCTGCATCCTATCATAAAGACTATAACCTGTTTAATGACATTTCCAAGAACCGATATAAGAGGACAATAAATGATGATGAGGTGAATCAGACTGGCACTGCAGCAATATGTTGACTTTAAGTTGGGATTGTTCTTTTTTGTTGGTGCCGCTTTGAATAGCAGTAAAATCAGACACTTGACACTTGTTGTAGAGGCTGTGACAAACCAGATTGCTATGGCACTTGGAAACATCACGGAAAAACTGCAAATTATGAGCATTGTGGCGCTCCAAAATCGAATGGTATTTGATGTTGAGTTGGCTGATCATGTCGCATCATCGGGAGCAGTTGCTGTGTTTTTATCCCTGATCATTCCCCTTCTGTCTTCAATGCAATTTCTAAACTGCATAAAATTGCTGCTGAGAATCACCCTGATACTGGAACATGGACTTTATCTGGTTGGCTGTGGACACTATTTGTAACTTGGGTCTGGAAGGTGTTGACAGTACTATGTATATTCTTTGCAATCCTACTATTATGTTGCCTATGTCTGCAATGTGGTCCAATGCTTTGCTCCCTTTGTTTCCCTGCTTGTACGCCTACCATACACAACATAAGACTGTAAATGCTCAATATGTATTGGATCAAGGAGTTAATCAAATGATGCAAATTGATATTCAAGATGTGTTCTTTGTCCCTTCTAAATCATAAATGTCTTCAGCTAATACTAAAAAGGTCATCTGTGGAAACTGGCAGAGATCGCTGTTAGCATGAGATGCAGCAATGTTGTTTGTGGCAGCCATTTTAGTTCGCCATGTGCTTGCCTCATGCTTTTCCCGTCCTCACTGTTACCTGCCTTTGTATGTCGCTGAAGTCATCAAGTATAGTTAACTCTTTCAGCACTGAGCTAGAGCCTTGCGCATGCTCAGAAAGACATGTAGCTGTTGGAATGCACCTGTTACAAACTTAACTGACAGGCTACTTTAGCTAATGTCAGCAGTTGTGTAGCTCCTCCCACTTTGTTGAATAAGTGATTCTCATGTATCCTTATATGTATAGATGACGATTTGTGTGTACACTTGTACTGCCTCTTTTTGAGCTTCTATGCTTACTATGCAACTATCACCGTATAAAAGCATGTGTGTGGGGGAGAGGCTAGATACATTGATCAGGTGTTGGGTATCAGTGTGAGGCTGGATAGTGATTATGAGATGTAGGTCACCAAGAGATTTTTCAGTGAATTTGAGCTACATATTAATATGAGGCTTAGTAGTGAATATGAGTTGATGGGCTTTCTAATGTTTGGCTGGCCAGAAAAAAAGGTTTTGGTCCTCTAATTAACACATCCTCTCTGCAGTTGACCACAACCCCTTGTTAGTGATAAGGTGAGGAATAGAGAATCAACCCAATCATCTTAATCTGTCTTGTTAGCAAGACATATGTTTGAAGGCAAATCAGTAAAGTGCTTGCTAGTACCCATTCTTGTTCTGCCATGTTGTAATGCCAAACAAAATGTTCCAAAGTTTTCTCTGCCCAGCGCCTCCTCCTTATATAGAGTTGCAACCCAGGCCATCCTCTATTCTGCAGGAAGCATCACAATGACAAGCCTCTCTGTGCTATGGGCAAACCAAGATTGCAGTGGACATCATGGAAGTACCATGCAAAGGACATACCTTGCAAAGGACCTCTTCAAGTTCTTCTGGATGCCTCACTAGAAAATTCACCTACATGTGGAAAAATACAAACTGGGGGGGCACTACCAACCAGAATATAAGATCCTTAATTATTGCCCGGCGATGTCGCCTCTTGAACCCACAAAGAAGTTAAACTATTGAAGAGGCAGGCGCTGGAGACTGGAAGGCAGGAAACAAGGTTTTTATTCGCTCCGGAGGAGAACACAACGAAAAACGGACAGAAGGTATCGTTCTGAGGTGCTCTAACTGCATCCCTGAGGCCTGGCCTCTTATACACAAGTTTATCTCTTTATTACATGTAACACATTCTCGTTGATACTTTGATGTACGGAAAGACATCCTCAGAATCCCCCCTTCCCAGCCCGTTCCCATGCAAGGCTACAGTGGAAGTCCCCGCCCCGTTCACAACAGGTGATGATCATCGCGCAGCTGGGTATTCCGCCGATTCACGGAGTGTGCGGGTTTGATCGGATCTCGTGGGATGGGGGGGGCTTTGATCATCTCGGGGGTCCTTTGAGGAGGGAAGCTTCCTATTGTATGGGGAGGGGCAAGAGATTGGTATCGGCAGAGCTAGGTGTCGGCCTGGGAACGGGGAAGACAAACGGGCACACGGGGAAAAGGGGTTTGCATCAAAAGGGCCGGAGGTCATGACGGGGAAGCAGGGAGGTGTCGCGCTGGGAACAGGATGAGGGCCTGGGGCAGAGCAGCGCCGAAGAGGGGTTTATGACTCAAGGCAGGTGCAAGCAGGGGGGTTGCCAGCGAAGTTAGGAGAGAGAGAGACGCGCTGGCTCTCGGCGAGAGCAGGGAAGCCATGGTGTCCAAAATGGCGGCTGTTTTACGCGCACAAAAGGTTTAAGGAGAGCAAGAGGGCGCCGATAATGTTGACGGTTTTCAGCCTAACTTTTAACAGTCCTCCCTTTTCAACATATCTAGCCAACTTGCTTACTCAATGTCAATTTTCATCAAATTCCTAACTTCGGTATCATATAATGCCCTCATATGTTCGCTTCCAATGTCCACAGTTTTGGGAAAAATACAACTCGCACATAAAGAACACATAGGTGGCAAACATTGAATTCCTAAGCATAGGCCACATATTACAACTACGGGAATCAGGATAATGGTGAGCAGTCTCCAGCCCCAGCTTTTGACGGTGTCCCAGAACCAACCACCAAGCGACCATTCTTCTTGCTCTTGGTGAACTTCCGAAGAGAGTCTGTGAAGATGTTCGATGGCTTTGTACACTGAGGGTGAGTTGTCCGGTATGTATGTACAACAGCTGGCCCCAATAATGCGGCATGCTCCTCCACGGTCCGCCAGAACCACATCTAGAACGAGGCGGTTCTGAAGAGCCACCAAACGGACCGCTTGGAGCTCGGCAGTGTTGTTGGCAAAGATGCCCGCTGTGATGTTCATGGTTGTCTCGACTGCCTGAGTCAAATGTCGGATGGCACGGCTGTTTGCCATCGGGCCCCAGAGGGGGACGAGTCCTTTCATAGCATCGAGGAACTGTGCTCCTGTTGAGTCGGCTTGCTCAACGTCTTTGGCTCGTTTTTGTCTGTGGTGATTCGCTGGGGCCACATAAGTTGGAGGAAGGACGAAGGAGATGTAGCAAGTGCCCCCCCAGCCTTTTGGGAGCCAGGTGTAGGCCTTCGTGCCACAGATGAAATACATGTTTGGGGATGACACAAAAGAAGGTGGATCCGTGGAGTCCAAAGTTCTGGTAAAGCGGCAAGCGCTGTGACCCACCAGCTGTGTCCCAAGTCCTTCTACACACATGTGGCCTGTGACGTTGATGACCGTCAGGGCCACAGTCAGAGTGGCAGCCGTTCGTTTCCGCAGATAGGAGAAGGTGGGTCTGGTTGGATTGTTGAACACCTGCATTTCGATTCGTTCTTTGGCCGGAATGTCCATTTGGATTGAGTCGCTGGGGGTCAGCGGGCAGAAGTGTGTCTTTGTCTTGTTTCGCCCGGCCCCATGAGAAGAATGTGCTGCAGCTCTGCTGGAGGTGGCATTTCCCGTATAGCTCTCTTGCAGGAGGATCAGCCAGGCAAGGCAGGAGCCGTGGACGGAGAAGGGTGAAGGGATGAATGGTATTGAATGTCCAGTGGCATGGGGTAGCAACCCACAGATCCAGCAGTTGGTGGCGTTGGTGGCGAGATTGTGCTGGTGAAGTAGCTGCACGAAAGAGTTGTTCCAAAACTCCTTTCGCCTCTCTCTTAGTTGAGGAGAGAGCGAAATTAGATAATGTTCCTTCATGGTGGTAGGCTGAGCAGTGGTTAGGAATGTTTCGTGAGCAGGTGCGTGTTCTTCCATAATCCAGAGCGTAGTCATGAGGAGAAAACAGAGGAGGATTACGATGAAGAGTGCAATTGTCTTTGAGCTATGGAGTCTGTCTGTTCTCGGATTTCTGTAGTGGGTATTTCCTGTTGTCTCAGTCGGCTTCTTGTTTGGCGCTTCCATCATCTTCTTATCTGGCGCTTCCATCATCTTCGTCTTCAAGGTGCTCAGTAGTGGGCAGGACCACAGACTTAGTTTTAGCTTCTCTCCAGGTAACCCTTGGTAGTTTGGGTCACCGTTCTGAGATTCTTTAACCTAGTCCGTGGCCTACTTAGCCGAAGCTCCCTCCTTTCGACGCAGGAAATACCCTTCTCGAGATGGCACAGTGGGGTCAGGATGTTTTGAAAGTTCAAGTGTCTCTGTGTCAGGATAGCAGTTCAACGATGGTCGGTCCTGGTTCAGGAGCTCTTCTTGGGTGTTGACGGTGTCTGTCGTGGCCAGGGTTGGAGAGACCTTTTTGCAGTGATGGGCGTGCAGCCAGTGTTTCTTCCCCTCCACTCGAAGTGCGGTCCGAGTGGTGATCAGCACTTGCCAGGGGCCCGTCCACCGGGGTTCCAAACTCTTTGATCGCTGAAAGTTTCGGATCAGCACGAAGTCCCCCGGCTGGATGGCGTGACCCGGACCCCTGGAAGCATCGGGGATGGCCTGCTGCACCTGCTGATGAAGGACAGACAAAGTTTCAGTCAATTTGTACAGATAATCAGACATTAGGACATCCGGAACGTCATGAATGGACGTTGGTTTCGGGGCAGACCAGACGCTCATGGGTCGGCCGAAGACAACTTCATAAGGGGTTAAGTGATGTCGGGTGGGGGTAGAGCGCATCGATAGCAATGCCAATGGGAGGGCGTCTGGCCATTTCAGGCCCGTCGTAGCCACTATTTTGGCCAGTTTAAGCTTTAGTGTGGCGTTGTGTCGTTCGACAAGCCCAGCAGATTGAGGGTGGAAGACTGCGTGGAATTTCTGTTTGATACCCAGCCCATTTAGGATGAGCTGGATAACGTTGGCTACAAAGTGGGGGCCATTATCACTCCATAAAACACGACAGAGGCCATAACGGGGGAAAAACTCCTTTAACAGGACCTTTGCAGTGGCCATAGCGGTGTTGTCACGGGTTGGATATGCTTCCACCCATTTGCTAAATGCGCACACCACGACAAGTACATATTTCAGGCCTTGGCATCTGTCTAGCTGGATGTAGTCCATCTGCAGGACTTCAAATGGGTGGTTTGGGACCCCAAATCCCCCCCGGGGTACTACAGTTCCCTTCCCGGGGTTGTGTTGCAGGCATATTAAGCATTGTTGGACCAGGCGTTTGGCGGAATCTGGAATCTTGTCATTGTGCCAAACCCTGGAGACAAGTTCGATCATGGGGGCTGATCCTATGTGGGCAGGGGAGTGTGCCATGGTTAATATGGGAATCAAGTATGAATCAGGTAGCAACCATCTGTTCGTGTCTTTTGTCCGCCAGCAGCCTTCATCGTCTTTCAATCCCACCCGTGCCCATTCAGTCAATTCGTGTTGTGTGCTAGCCGTTTGTATGTCTCTAATTGTGTCCTTGGCGTCAGTCCAGTTTTCTGCTTGTGACCTGGTCACGTACATACGTGTTGTCGTTCTATTTTCAGCTGTCGTTCGGGCGGTGATGTTGGCTAGTGCATTTCCCTGTCCAATAATGTCTGTCACCTTCTTGTGTGCCTGGCATTTGATAACGGCAAGTTTGTTGGGGAGGAGGACAGCTTCGATTAAGGCGGAGACTAAATCCCCGTGCAAAATGGGTGTGCCGTGTGAGGTCAAGTATCCTCTCTCCCTCCAGAGGAGCCCAAAATGGTGAACCACCCCGAAGGCATACTGGCTGTCGGTGTAAATGTTCGCCGTGGTTCCTGTTGCCAGGATGCAGGCTCTCGTCAAAGCAATCAGTTCCGCTGCCTGGGCAGATCGCTGGGTGATGCGGGCTGTTTCTACTACAGTTCGAGCCGTGGTGACTGCATAGGCAGCGGAAGTGGTACCATCGGAGAGTTTGATGCAAGAACCGTCCACCCACAACTCCCCGTCGGGGTCAGGGAAAGCTGTGTCTCTGAGATCGACCCTACTCCTGGTCTGTTCGTCCGTAAGAGTCACGCAGTCATGTACGGGGTGCACATTGGGGTCGTTCTCTGGCAAGGGTAACAGAGTTGCTGGGTTCAGTGTGGTGCATCTTTTCAGGGTGATGTGGGGGGCAAGCAAGGTTAGTTCGTATCCAGTCGGTCGTGCACTCGTCAGATGTTGCGTCTTGGTTTGGTTCAGGAGGGTGTCGACTGCATGGGGTACCAGTACCGTGAGGGAATTCGAGAGTACAATCCCCTCACTCTGTCGGATAGAGACTGCAGCAGCAGCTACAGCTCGAAGGCAGGCAGGCAAGGCTCTGGCGACAGGGTCAAGAGTGGCAGAGAAGTAAGCGCACGGTCGTTGCTTAGGACCGATGGCCTGGGTCAGGACAGATAAAGCGCACCCCTCCCTTTCGTGAGTGTAAAGGGAGAAGGGCTTTCTGTAATCAGGGGTACCCAGGACAGGGGCTGAGCAAAGGGCATCTCGTAGTTCTGCGAAGGAAGTTTGACACTCAGGAGTCCAAGGGAGTGGGAAAGGGACGTCTTTGTTTAGGAGAGAGAGCAGTGGTTTTACAACGAGGCTGAAGTTTGGCAACCATTGTCGGCAGAAGGAGGTGAGGCCTAATAGGGAGCGAACCTGCTTCTGGGTTTTAGGGACAGGGGTGTCTAGAATGGTCTGGATTCGATCAGGGGTGAGTTTCCGTCCATCTTTGGACAGAAGGTGACCCAGGTAAGTGACCTGGGGTAGGCAGAATTGCAACTTCTTCTTGGAGACCTTGTGGCCATTTTCCGCAAGGAAGTGCAAGAGTTGAATGGTGGCGGTAACCGCTAGAGGGGTGGTGTCGGCTGCCAAAAGGATGTCATCGACATATTGTACCAACACCACCCCGTCGGGTAACCGGACTTGGTCTAGTTGCCTTTTGAGGGCCTGGCTGTAGATGCTAGGGCTCTCCGTGTAGCCTTGAGGGGCTCGGCAAAACCTATATGAGCGGGATTTTAGGGTAAAGCCGAAGAGATATCGGCTGTCTGGGTGGATGGGGATGGAGAAGAATGCGTTCTTGAGGTCGATGACGGAAAAGGTGGTGGCAGTGGATGGAATCAAGGTCAGGATGGTGGTGATGTCTGAGACCACAGGGTACTGGGGTACCACCACTTTGTTGATCTCTCGGAGGTCGATGATGAAACGGTATGCTTTCTCATCTCCCTCTCCCTGCTTCTTGATAATGGGCAAGATAGGGCTGTTGCAAACGTTGCTAACCACTTCCTCTACCACTCCTGCGTCTATCAGTGACTGGATAATCATTACCAATGCCTTCTCGCCCTCTGGCGATATCCGATATTGTGGGAGTTTTGGGAGTGTTGCGTCTGGTCGGACAGTAATGTGCACTGGGTCAATTAACATACGCCCTACGTCCGAATCCGCTTTGGCCCACAGATACGGAGGTAGGGTGTCAAGCAGGGACGCGTCGACGTCGGTGATGGAAAACATGTGTCGGGGGGAACAATGTTTAAGCAGAACGGGGTTGTCGTAAAGAAACACTCGAACTCCATCTTGAGAACACCTAATCGTCGCTCGGAAGTGTTTCAGTAAGTCAAGTCCCATAATGGCGTCAGGGCTATTGGAGGAAAGCAAGAACGTGGTGTCGGTGGTGTTGTTTTCTACGTCAAAGAGAATCGGGGCAGACAAAGGGTTGGTGGAGGGCGTTCCATCGAAACCTGTCGATGTTATGAGTGAGCCAGACAAGGGTGCCCTTGGAATCAGTCGTTTAGATAACGCACTACGTGTTGCGCCAGTGTCTACCAGAAATGGAGACTTGGTACCCAGGACCTTAGCAGTGACATAAGGGCCCTGCTGGTCAACATAGAGCTCGACTGGATCCCTCCCTCGCCCTTGGCTGTCCTATGCAAAGGTGTGAGTGTCGTCATAGTCAGATTGTTGATATTGGTTCTGTCTGGGTCGATCGAACGTATTCGGTCTGCTTGATCTGTCATTAGTCGCGTCATTTGGGGGCCCTCGTTGTGGTCCCTTAGGTCTCGGTCCGTTTGCTACATCCCTGGGGTCTCTGTTCCTGATCATTTCCAGGAGAACTGGGCACTGGGATTTCCAATGGCCAGTCCCTTTGCAGAAAGCGCACTGGTCATCTCTAAGGTCTGTGCGTCCACTGTAGGGAGTCAGAGTGCGGTCCTGGGGAAATGCAGTCTTAGGGACGTTTGTCTGGTAGTTTCCCCAGTATTGGTCTCGTCCTATAGTCACCCCTTGCAGTTTGGCAATCATCACCCTCTCTTTTAAGTCTTTCTTCTTTTTCTCTGTCGCCCTATCGTTTTCATTTTTCTGATGCTCATAATATTGGGCCATTTGGAGAATCGCTGTAGGTTTGGAGGCTGCCCAACTACTCTCGCTGGCCTGTAGTTTCTGGGAGATGTCCAATGATAGGCCCTTAACATAATTCTGGACAAACAGATGGTGTCCGGTTGCAGTGGTCATGTCCTGGCCGCTGTAATCGGAGAACACCGTTTCAAACCGGGAGAAGTATTCCGATACATCCTCCTGGGGTTTTTGGCGACAGGCTGTTACTATCGACCAGTCCACTTTCTTTTCTGGGACTTGGGTTTTTAATTTCTCTACGATTTTATCTGGGAGGTCTAGAATGGATTTCAACGGCTTTTGTCCTGGTCCCCGTTGTTTGTCCAGTTCATCGAGTTGTGACCAGGTATGTCCAAACAGCTCAAGGTGGTCGACTTTCCGGATTTGCTTCCACACATCAGCTGGTAGACATAACCCGAAGAACAAGTCGATGTCAGCCAGGGTCATGATAGTTGAACCCAGGGCTGTCCCCAATTCAGTATAGAAGGCAGTGGGGTTTTTACGTAGGTCGGGTAGAGATTTCCGGAATGTCAGTATCTCTTGCCGGTCCCATGGCTGGTAGACCCAGTTGTACACTACCCTTCCCTTCGCATCTTGGTTGTTTGCATCATCGTGAGTCCCTGTACCTCGAGGGGGAACCCAGTAAGGGGCAGCCTCACGTATCGGCATCATGGTGTTAGATTGCTCGGTTGGTGGTTCGGTCACTACGGGGGCCGCGGATTTAGCTCCCGGCTTTCGTTCAGTGAGGTGGCGGAAAACCTCAAGCGTACGCGTAAGGAGGTCCGACACATCACACTCGCCCTCATCCCCGATATCGACCTTCCGGTACAGAGTCCTTAGGCTCTCGGGACCTTTGTCTCGATATCGGTCCTCGTATGCATTCAAGACATGATAACACAGTCGTACGGTAAAATGTCGTCTGTGACTCCCTGTATACGAGCTGAACATATCTGTGATGTACTCTTCATCATCTTTCCTTTCTACCAGTGTCCTTGCTATTTTGTCGATCCCCGCTCGCTCATCTTTGTCTAGCCTGTTTGTTCTTGCAAGGCCAGCCCCTCGAGTCTCATGCTCGTCTAACGTTGTCGTTGATGCGGGTTTTAATACAAGGGGTTCGGCTGGCACAGAGGCCATTGGGGCCGACGCTGTGGCGGTACCTTCGTTTGTACCTGGGGGTGGCGCGTGCTGCGCCAAGGGTTGAGAAGGGGCATATGGAGGGGGCATGTAGATGATAGGGGGACCTAACAGCAGGTCCTCATTGGCTTGTCGTTTCGAGGGTAAATCAGGGTAGAGCATGGAGGGGGTTCTAACCGGACACTGGCTTGGCGTTTCCCTTTCTAGTTTCTGTTTAGCTTTCTCTCTTTCCTCTATCTCCTTTTTTAGTTTCTGAGCAGCTAGGTGGGCTGCTTTTTGCAGCTCTTTTTCCAACCTACTCTCAGTTTTCTTTTTACGCTGTTCAGTTTCTTTTCGCCACATGCCGAAGCTATCAAGCATAGTAGGTGTTGTCTTGTTTTTACCTAGGGCAGTTTCTAGCGTTTTTATTTTATCATCATCGAAGGATCCTATCAGGGGCCATTGACTTTCTTGACCCTGTTTTGTATATTTATGCCATAGTTTACTATAGGCAATAGCGGTCAATCCATGCTTCATGAACATGTCCTTATTAGGGGTGCCTTCCAGTGGGGCTGGATGGTCCATCTCTAATAAGCGGTCCGGGCTAAACAGGCTACTAATCAGTGGGGAGAAGACAGACATGACGGCTCGTAACGAGGGACTAAAAAGTCAGCACTGCCTATCTTATCACTAGGTGCAAAGACTAGACAGAATATTTCTATTCTACGTTGTTTGCAGGCAGTGAATACCTCATGGATCACAATAACCAAAGACCAATAAATAACAATGGGGAGAATGAGTAGGTCCGCAAAGATCTGCGTTACCTACCTTTTTCACTATCTGCAAAAAGGGTGGTCTCTTCCCTGTTTGCAGACAGGGAATCTCCAGGAAACAATAATTTTGCGAACAACAGTTCAGTTTCAAGCAATTATAGGGTGGGGGAGAAAAAAATAAGCACGGCTGCTACCCTACCTATCCTCCACTGCTTGCAAAGAGAGAGACCTTTGTTTCTCCGTTTGCAGACAGTGAATCCCTCATAGATCAAGATAACAAAAGACCGATAAATAACAATGGGGAGAATGAGTAGGTCCGCAAAGATCTGCGTTACCTACCCTTTTCACTATCTGCAAAAAGGGTGGTCTCTTCCCTGTTTGCAGACAGGGAATCTCCAGGAAACAATAGTTTGTGAACAACAGCTCAGTTTCAGGTGATTATTGAGTGGGGGAGAAAAATAAGCACGGTTGTCTGCCCTACCTATCCTCCACTGCTTGCAAAGAGAGAGCCTGTTGTTTCTCCGTTTGCAGACAGTGAATCTCCAAATAAACAAAAAGAGCAATACTAGTATTTAACAAACAAGCAATCAAGCAATTTTTTCGCAATTTGTCGTGGTAACACGACCTTACCCGGACCGCATGGACAGTTTCCTGACTTCCGAATCCAGCGCCCGATCGTCCTCTCTTCTTCGTTATCCTCGCGGCACTCCTGATGGTTCCCAGTCAGGACCGTAGATCACTCGAGAGAGGTCTGTTCGGAACCAGTGAAGTTCGGATGATCGGCTGTCAGACGAGGGTCTATCGGACAGACGCGTTCCCGATCGTTGCAGTCGTTCACTTTGTCGTCAGGACCTCTCCCACTGGATCCATGGGTCGCTGATGGGCCCCACGCTTGGGACGCCAATTGTGGAAAAATACAAACTGGGGGGGCACTACCAACCAGAATATAAGATCCTTAATTATTGCCCGGCGATGTCGCCTCTTGAACCCACAAAGAAGTTAAACTATTGAAGAGGCAGGCGCTGGAGACTGGAAGGCAGGAAACAAGGTTTTTATTCGCTCCGGAGGAGAACACAACGAAAAACGGACAGAAGGTATCGTTCTGAGGTGCTCTAACTGCATCCCTGAGGCCTGGCCTCTTATACACAAGTTTATCTCTTTATTACATGTAACACATTCTCGTTGATACTTTGATGTACGGAAAGACATCCTCAGAATCCCCCCTTCCCAGCCCGTTCCCATGCAAGGCTACAGTGGAAGTCCCCGCCCCGTTCACAACAGGTGATGATCATCGCGCAGCTGGGTATTCCGCCGATTCACGGAGTGTGCGGGTTTCGATCGGATCTCGTGGGATGGGGGGGGCTTTGATCATCTCGGGGGTCCTTTGAGGAGGGAAGCTTCCTATTGTATGGGGAGGGGCAAGAGATTGGTATCGGCAGAGCTAGGTGTCGGCCTGGGAACGGGGAAGACAAACGGGCACACGGGGAAAAGGGGTTTGCATCAAAAGGGCCGGAGGTCATGACGGGGAAGCAGGGAGGTGTCGCGCTGGGAACAGGATGAGGGCCTGGGGCAGAGCAGCGCCGAAGAGGGGTTTATGACTCAAGGCAGGTGCAAGCAGGGGGGTTGCCAGCGAAGTTAGGAGAGAGAGAGACGCGCTGGCTCTCGGCGAGAGCAGGGAAGCCATGGTGTCCAAAATGGTGGCTGTTTTACGCGCACAAAAGGTTTAAGGAGAGCAAGAGGGCGCCGATAATGTTGACGGTTTTCAGCCTAACTTTTAACATACAGGCATTAGGACTTCCTAACCTGTGACCATGGTTTGTATGAGAGTAGACAAGATGAGACATGGAGGACTTTGTCCAATTTTATATTGTTTGATTTGTTTTCTGACTTCAAAATAAACAATGGCAGGGCTCAGAACGAGGGAAGTTCCTGGGTAACTCCTTGCCTCAAGTTCTTCATACTTAAAAATGTGCAAATAACAGGAACAAAACGATCATGTGTTTTATTCCTTTTCTTGAAAAATGATTCCTTTTAACATGTTACATGTAAAGACAGATTATAACCTAAGCCCAATTTTAAGTACACTCATATTTTCGAAAGGCAGTACAATTTCACCTTTGAAGTAAAATAAGAAATTCACAAGGGATAGGAAAGAACACAGCCCATAGAAAGGAATGCCTGGAAAGCAGTGGCACCTTCACCAAGAAAATCTTCTGACTGAGTGTGAAACCTCAAAGCACCTTTTCATGACCTTTGATATACATCTTAACAAATCATAGAACTCTTTCTTTAAAAAACCTGTTCTAGATATTGAATAGAGGTACTTTTTTTACAAGTGACTGGTAATAGCCTATCAATTTTATAATAACGTCTTCTAAAACTTATAAGGGCAGCACAGAGAGCTTTGATAATAACGTCTATCATCATTATCCAATACCGGCGTATTTATTTAGAGAATAGAAAATATGATTATGATTGTAGAGGAAAAGAGTGCTTCTGTGTTGTTCACCTGCTCAAGCAGTGGTGTTGTCCCCGATGCAGCTTCGGCATCCTGAGTGCCTTTCTGAGCAGCCTCTCCCAGTGGCCAGCTGGCTGTTTCGTTTGCGGGCTTCGACTGCCCGAGTCTCCTGCTTTTGCCTCAGCAGTCACAGTGTAGCAGTTGCGGCACAGAGATCTCCAGGGCCCAGGTTCTTCTTGGTGACTGCAATGCAGGCTATTTCCCTGCTTTTCCTCACTCCTTGCTGGCTGTGGTTTGGCTGTTTTCTTCCTGGCTACACCCTCATCCGGTAATTCCACAAGAAAAAAAATGTCTCTTTACTTTGGTGAACACCTTATCTGCACATAGTACTTGCCTTTATTTGATATATTTATGCACTTACCTGAGCTAATTCGTTGGCTGCTGGAGATCTGCCTCGTCCAGTTTTATTTACAGAGTTCTTGAAGACAAAGAACTTGTGTTGGTTGAATATTCCTGGAGCCCTCGCCTATCTGCACCCTGCACAGTTTTCTTGGGGACTTCATTCCCCACAAGGCACAGCGCTAGCAGGCGCCAAAACGTTTGTTCCTTGTGCCAGGAGGCGCATTAAGGCAGTCTCGGGCTCCCACGCTGCAGGAGTCCTCGCCACCCTGCATTTTCTTCCTGGGGACTTCATCCCCCAACAAGGCACAGCACCACACTCTTGGTTCTTTGGGCCTCCATACCAGAACACAGGTGTCAAGTCTCAATCTAGCGTAGCAGTGTCAAGGTACAAGCTTTAATTCCCCCTAATTGTTTATACATAAAACTCTTAATTTATCATGGGGAAATGGAAACTTACCAGAGAGGCTACCTTAAATGGCTTCCTTCAATCAAAAGGCGGTGGGGGCAATAAATAGGGAAATAGAATTGGCTGAGAGAAGTCTGCCACTGGTCCCTACTCCCTGACCCACCAGCCTCTGCTACTGGGGACTCCCATATGGTAACTATAGAAACTGATCTTGACCACAAGCTCCACTTTCACCTACTGTCATTATCGTAAGTCAGGGAATCCTACGTGCCAAGCATGAGGGATTGGAGCATGCCTCTCAACCAACTATGAAAAAAACTGAGTCCCTTAGCATGGCAGGAGGGAAGAGGAAGCACATTTAACTGGTTGGGGTTGACCATAAAGTGAAGGGTCAGTCACCAAGGATTAAGCGAACTACACAAGCCCACTCTTTAGGTACTGCCTGTAGAACTCGCAATGGTGGAGGAAAAGCTGCTGTACAGGTTGAAATGGACATACTGTCTGAAAAAGTCAGCAAAGTTGTAAATGATATTCTGGAACCTATTCTATCTCACTTAGTTTGCATAGAAGAGCATCTTGCGTGACTTTTGCAGGACCCAAGCAAACATTTGGCACCCAAAGTTAAAAATTATACAGATATTCTATTTAGCCACAGAAATAAAAGGGTAATTGATGCTCCCCCTAGCGCCTCCCCCGCTGTATTTGCCCCACTAAGTGTATTATCTACCATAAATAGTTGGGCCACTTTTTAAGAGTCTCCCCTCACTGATACCAGTTACAACTAAAAGGATATGATAGCAAGGGAAACTGGGCTGGATGGGTCTTCCAACGGGGATAACCAAAAGGAGGGGCACAAGGGGATAGAGCAGTTAGGAGCTGGTACCCTTGATGGGAGGAGACAGTCACAAGAAACCATAAATACAAAGGGTCCGGGGCATTGACTCCTAACGGGCGGGGGCAAATAACACTCTAAATTTACCCTGTGATTGCATCCCGAATGCATTGATCCTGACAGGGGTCCCTCACCTCTTCCCTAGCCAGCATGAAAGTTGCCTGAGCTTCATAAACAAATCAGCACATTGGTACTCTAGGAAAATTCCAACACATATAAATTGGCCGGAACACATCATCATGGCAAGGAGTGTGGGCTGGTTGTGTCCCACAACTAAATGTGTGGAAGGAAGGGGACTGCGTATTACTTAATTTTAACAATGCTAGGTATGAACATTTTGCTTTGAAGCTCATTAGAGACTCACCTAATGAATTATTAAAGGCTTATCCACTGGGTTTTTTCTATCACCCACACTGGGGGACTAGTTAGAGGCAATACCCCTCAGGGCTAGGGTCGAAAAAACACTTCCCCCTGCAGTGCCTTCTATTTATTCACCCCAATTGCTTTGACGCTCTCTCTGGTTTGACAGATATCAACTGACTACCTGTGCATTCAGGTAGTCTAGCAGAATTGAGAAGAATAAGTTCACACTGTGACAACCCAGGGGCAGATTCATATGCAAATGACATTGGTAACAGGCAGCTTACAGATTTACCTCGTTCCACTTTACAAAACAGCAGCAGCCTTAGTAATGATATAGATAAAACTTTTTCAGTATTCCATTTTGGTCCCGAATGATAATTCTAAAAGAGAGGGGTTTGGCATAGCAACCCTGCCCACCATGCCAGTCATTAACTTGACTGAGGTGGGCTCGGTGAGCCAGGGACATACTACTCCCCTAAGTAAAAATATTTCATGGAATATTGCAGGCATATGTGCGAAACTGTCTAATGAGGATTGGATGGAGTATATTAGTGGTTTTGACATCAACTGCCTCCAGAAAAAATGGCGTAAGGCTCATATTTAACTGGTCGGTTACTGTTCCTTCATCATCCATGCACCGCCTTCACCAGCTGGGAGGGCAAAAGGAGGGCTTGTGACTTAAAATTTCTGTTAAGTATGGGTCCATACAAGCCCTAGTTGTAAAGACCTCACCCTGGTACCAACTAATCCTCGTCTCCAATTTGAATCGGGGTAAGTTCCTTCCAGTAAACTGGTACTATAACATGACCATAATAGCTGTCAAGTGATTGGAGCCTTACAGGTGGAGATTGATAATATTGTGGGGAAGTGGCAGCCTTTTTGTATTCTTTGGGTGGGGGATTTTAATTATACAATTTGTTCATTCAGTAACTATCGAGTCTGTAGGCCACTGGACACAGAGAGCCAGCCACAACCACATTTATACACACATCACAGGGTGAGGCTCTAAATTCTATTATTATCGAAAATGACCTGGGTCTTATTAATACTAATAATTTGGACAGCAGCCCCTTACCCCAGTGTCCTACTTATGTTGGTGGAGGCAGAGAAAGTACTATTGATTTTATGTTTATTATGAGGAAGGTCTCTCCGCTTGTCGGCGTCTTCGAGGTGGCACAAAATATGGCAAGTGACCATAATCCCTTTTCTGTTTCCTTTAGTATAATAGCTAAAGTTGGGAAAGGTGATGGTTGCCCTACTCTCTTTAATCACCGTAAAGAGGTAAGACTGAATTTGTGGCAAAATGAACCGTACCCAATTTGAGGAGAAAACTGTTATGGCAAATTTAAACCTTATCATAAGATGATTCTCCCCTGATGAGGTGGTTCATGATTTTGAGCTACTCTGTGCAGATGTGGCAAAAAATCTGACCAGATCAGTTCGGAGAACAGAACACTAGGAGATACAGTGGTTTAACACTGAGTGTTCCAGAGCTCATAAGAACCTTAAAATGGCCCTCTGTGCTAGTGCACAAATTAAAAACTTGAGACAGACTTACAAATGCACTATCAAACAAAGGAAAGATGAACTGAGGAGTTTAGCTTGGAAAGATCTGGAGAGAGCCAGTGCATTGAAAGACACCAAAAGCTTCTTGGACATCATTAATCACCCCCTATTCACAGACGAGTCGAAGCCCATGGATTCACTGATTTTAGGGGTAACTTGGGAATCCCATTTCTCAGCTATAGTGAATTCAAACAGTGTCTCGTCAGATGAGGGAAGTGGGGAACCAGCATTTGGTTTATCTTTGGCCTCACAACTAAGTGCATCATTCACAGTGGCCGAAGACGAGGAGGCTCTAGCTAGGGGAATCTGTATGAAAGCTCCAGGCCCTGATGGGGTTCCACTGTGGGCCTGTGGGCACCCTTGCTCCCTAATGTTTTTTAAGCCGTGGTGATTGGCCCCATCCCAGCAACCTGGAAGGAGGCCATCATGGTCCCAGAGTATAAGAAGGGCAACAGGAATGACCCTGCCTGTTATAGGACAATTTCATTAATCAACAGCACTGCTAAGATATTGGGGACGGTTATCCTTGCATTTCTTGAGAGCTGGGCGAACAGTACTGGGATCATGCCTAGATTTCCATATGTATTTAGAAGCGGGATGGGTACTACAGAACAGTGCCTCAATTTGTTTCTGATTATGGGCAAGTACATGAGGGCCAGGAGGTGTTATATCCACCTGGCCTTCATGGACTTGTCCAGTGCTTTTGACACCATTAATCGGGAGAAATTGTGGGGACTGATGGGGAAAATGGGTATTACAAAAGCCCTCATCTCCCTTCTACATAGGCTTCATAATTCCACTACGGTTACCATAAAATGCAACTCTTTGGGGGAAAGGATGAGGCCCATTGTCTCCACAGAAGGTGTTCGGCGGGGTGCATTTTAGCTCCATTCCTTTATTTGTTATATACTAATGGCTTAGAGGCATTTTTAATAGAGAAAGAATTAGATTTTCCTAAAATTGGGGGCAACCCGGTCCCACTGTTATCTTATGCTGATGACACAGTGCTAATGGCTTTGAAAGCTAACAGACTCCAAAAATCATTTAATCTTCTACAGATTTTATGCAGCCCTTAATTTTATTAAATCATATGTTATGGTGTTTGGTACCCAAAGCAACTAAAACAAGAACATTTGCTGTAAGGGGTAAGATTATTGATAAGTTGTCCAACTTTACATATCTAGGGAACATTTTTAATAACACTATGAATTGGGACCCCTTCATTACTGCGAGGGTCCAACATACTAATCGGGTTGTGGAGGGGTTATTCCGCATTGCCTGCAAGTTAGTCCACAAGCCAGTGACAGAATTAGTTACCCTCCACAGAGCTAAATGCTTATCTGTGGCATTTTATGGGGCAGGAGTTTGGGGTTACCACAAAAGCTGACACTTGCAGGTCTTGGAAAATACATTTATAAAAAGGCTATTGTTGACCCCAAATAGTGCCCCCATACTCTTTTGTCATCATGAGCTGGGGCTGGACTATCTTGAAGATCAAATAGATATTGTCCCTTTGCATCTTTTGGCAAAGATCTGGGTATCCGGGGACCTAATGTTTTCCACCGAGGTCATTAAGGACTGTACCAACGTAGATAGCGCATTGTCGATCCCTTAGCTCTGCTTTGTGAAGGATACATTTCATGAGATAGCCCCAGGGCACTGCTATGACAATCCTGCAAGCATCCATACAAATACAAAAGCCATTATTAAAGAGGTGCATTACTCGGGGGCACATATGTGCCGCTTACAACTGGTAGTGACAAGTCCCTCATGTTTGTTACCCGCAAAACAGCAATTTTATCTAACTTTTACCACCAAATCTCAAACAAAATTCTTTTTGACTAGATTTTGTGTAAGCACCTTGCACTTTTTAGTGGCATTTCCCAAACAAGCAGGATGGGTTGATAGATAAACTCCTTGTCCATGTGACAATTTGTCAGCTCGGAGCACTTTGCACTTTATGTTGTTCTGTCCCCTTTATAAAGAGCAGAGGGGAAAATTCGTAGCCCCACTTTTGAAGGAAATCAGGCGATGTACCTATATAGATGGTTTAATTTTTTGCATTCTTTGTCTACTTTGCTTATTTGCACTGCAGACTCTAAATATATTAAAGTTGCAATGTCTATAGGAAAGCGCTATGAGTCAATTTGGATGAACAGAACTTGTATAACCTTTTAATACAAATGATCCTCATTCATGAAATGTTATGGTTGACATTATAGACTGTTGCATTGGGTTTTTGGCGTTAAGGTTTATATTCCCTATCAAAATTGTCTGAATGCCATCTCTTGTTTGCTTTTTATACTGATTTTTTTTATGCCGCTGTAACTATACAATATGAACATTTTATTGCAGAAAGTATGTGTGTGAAACTTTTATGGTCTTTTAAATCGAATAAAGTTATATAGAATTGAATTGATTAGGCTTGTAAAAGTGAAAATACAAATTTATGTTGAAGGTGTGCTCTCTCTATGTTCTGGCCTGCTGGAATATTTGCCATTATTTCTTTTCACTTTTAGAAAATGGAAATAATTAAGGTAATCTAATGTGTTCACAGTTCTCTTGTACCCTGACATTGACCTCCCTCCAATGTGACATTTATTAGAAACCTATAGAATTAAAGCCTGCTAAAAGCAAGCACTTAACTCTGACTGGAGTGACCTATAATAACAGCCAGGGGTGCTACAGTCTTCTACAGAGTGGACTTGGTTCTGATTTAAGACACCTTTAGTAATGACCAAGGTACTTTGACAACTCCAGCAGAGGTATGCATCGGACTTGAGGGACATCAATTAATAGGCTACAGTACTCCAGCATGGTTGTATTACTAAATGTTGACCCCCGGAATATTGTGGTACAAAAATATTGAGGAAAAAATATTGAGTGACAAAGAATCAAAAGGTAAACAAGTAAATATAGTGAAGAATAGATGTATTTTTCCAAACTTCATATATGTCCCCTGAAATATATTTACATATATATTTATATTCCAATGCATTTTTAGCAAAACCAAGCCTCTTTCAATGGCGGGCAGCACGGCCGGGACGCCACTCCCCCATATTCCAACAAAAGTCCAGTTAGCAAGAAAATAAAACTCACTGGTGCCGTGGCCTCTATGCAAATAGACAGCGTTTATTTACAACAACGGGTGCCCAACGCGTTTAGGAGTTAACCTCACTCCTTTATCACGGGTAAGTTGCACAAGTGAACTGAAACAGTTTAAAGGTGCCGAGTTAATTTCTTGTTCGTCACAGTAAACATAGAAAACATACTATGTAATACGTTTGTTGCATTCGTATCTACACAACTTAAAATGTTCGTTGATACCAAATGAGGTTTAAAAACAAAAATAAATATTTCAGAAAATGCATTTCATAGTGAAAAAACAAATTGTTCTTGCATATGTACCTAAGTGGGTGTTGGAAGCGGATTAATCTTCATAAACATAAAGAAGTTACTATGATGTCATTTCACCATTCCCGCTTATGCTATACATAAATAAAATTTCACCCAAGTAGGTTAAAAAACTGTACAACAGTCTATCGTTTCGTCATACTGCATTTCCGTTTCTCGGGATCAAGCTCAAGTGAGCTATAGTTCATTTACCTCTCTATGGAATCACCCACGATTCCAAATGAATTTCTTCTTTTCTGCAACAAAACCAGATAAATACAATGTTACCAAACAAATGAACTCCTTCGTGTAAAACATCAACATAGCCATGCTAAAAACTTGTTAAAAATACAACAACGAATGGGTGCAGACCAGGACTGTTATTTTATCGTTAAAGTATCGACATTTCCTCATCCAGATTCAAACCAAAAGGACTCATTGTGTTATATTTGATAATCATTATATTTATATATAGTCACTGAAAAATCCATAAGTTTCACATATGTTATAGTTAGCTAGACATTTCACTCATACAAAACCATTGAAATTCCCCCGTTACAGTTAGTTCAGCTAAATATGACTCGCGCGACCGCAATCCACTGCTGAAGACGTCACATATTACATCACTCATGACATGGTCAGTGACATCACCCATGACATCACTGATAACATCTCAAATGAAGCATTAATTTGGAAATGTTTTCCTTTCCGGAAGGAGAGAAGAAAGTTAATGCAGCAAAGGTCACCTGTAAGGTGTGTGGGACAGTGCTGTCAAGAGGCGATCCGAATAAGAAATATTCTTTTGGAACTGCCAACATGGTAAAACATGTGAAGAATCTACATCCCCGCAATTATGCGAGAGCTGCATGACCGTCCGAATTTTGCTGATCTGATGATTTTGTGTACATTTTGTAAGGAAACCCTATGTTACAGTCCATTGATTTAATTTGCAGATGGAAACAGGAGCACCGTTGCTCCCACCGTTAATTTGTTTTTTGTTTATTTGTTCCAGTTCCAGACTGTTTTGTTTGTACAGTTCCCCTTTTTTTCCTTAAAAAAAAAACAAATTTCAAAAAATCCAAAATAAATACAAAACAAAAAAGACAAAAAAAATGTTGTTATAAAAACTAACTTCACTGGTCAAAATAAGAGCTATATTTCTATGATAGTGTGTAAACGTTTTTTGAATTAATGTGTAGTGCATAAATGAATGAAAGAATACACAGGTAGTGTATGGTGAATGTAAAAGTGCACAACTATAAGGAGGTGCTACAGCATAACTCTTAAAGGTGTTTACTTGCAGTATATTGTTGTACTTCCAAAGCACATGAATGTAACATATGTACATAAATATGTTACAAGTCTATGCTTCCCTCTGCACTGCTGGTGAAACTGCCTGGGTGAATTTATAAGTGTTTGTGTTTTAGTGCAGTTAATAGTGAAAGTGTAAGGATACAGACTGGGGAATTGAAGGTGGGAAAGACAAGTGAGCAGGTAGATGCAAGACTGCACACATAGTGCATAGGAGTTTCAAGCAATCCATACCCTAAGGCATACTTCGCTACATGATTACTTAGGTACTGACTGAATGATTACAGTTCTGCAAAGAGAGTGCCTGACTGAATTTATAAGTGCTTCAGATTTAGCAAAGTGAATAGATTAGTACATAATGCTGAATGGGTCACTACAACAGTGCAACAGCAGTGACAGAGTGTTTGGTGGAAGTGGAAGGATACAGATTGGGGAATTGAAGATATGAAAGACAAGTGTACAGGTGGATAGAAGACGGCATGCATAGGGTATAGGGGATTGAAGCACTTCATGTCCTAAGGCCTACTTTACTGCATGAGTACTTTGGTACTGATTGAATGATTAGAGTTCTGCAAGCCAGTGCCTGACTGAAATTATAAGTGCTTGAGTTTTAGTGCAGTGAATGGATTAGCACAAACTGCTGAATGGGTCACTACAACAGTGCAACAGCAGTGACGGAGTGCTTGGTGGAAGTGGAAGGATACAGACTAGGGAATTGAAGGTTTAAAAGACAAGTGAGCAGGTAGATACAAGACTACTTGCATAGTGCATAGGGGTTTGAAGCAGTTCATGCCCTAAGGCCTACTTCGCTGCATGAGTACTTGGGTACTGACTGAATGATTACAGTTCTGCAAGGACAGTACCTGTCTGAATTTGTAAGTGCATGAGTTTTTTACATAAAAAAAGTGACACAATAGAACAACAAAGAGGCACAAGGGGCTTGTAAATCTGTCCCTGAGTGTATGCAGCAGTGTATGTATACTGACTGTTAAATTGCAGATTTGAAACACACGTCTGATTCTACACAAGCAACACTATTGATTACTCTTGAAAGGCTAATATGACTGCACACATTCCAGAAATATAAATACTGCATTTCACTTTACAACCATGAGTCATTTTGCAAATACAAAAGCAATAACTGGTTTCTAATTCTATGAAAACTTGAAAAAAGGATAGGTTGTTAAGCACTTTTGCATCTACAAACACAAAATGTACCAAAATGCTTCTCTCGGAATAATTCCTAAATGCACAGAGACACACAGTCTGAGTCTAGACCTTGCATTTTACCAAAAAACATTTACTAGTCTAGAAACGGTAAGGTGACTAAACACATTCTAAGTATATAACTGCTGCATTTTACTATACAATCCTGACTCAATTTGCAAATGCTTTTATCACAATGGTTATCCAAATGCAGACAAACTCAGAATGTGAGTCCACACAACTAAACTACTCCTTGCACTTTAGAAGGAGAAACACATAACTCGTATTAAAAACAAAATGCACCACATACACCCCCTTACAAGTTAACAACTCACCTTTCAAATTAATTTGTAGATTAATAAGAATGTCAGTCACACAGCAGATATTCTTATATGGAATCTCTGTACTTCACTGTTCTTAGCATAACTAGAATATGGCGAAGTTTCCCTCTCAATCTACACACATATACATGTTAATAAACAAATCACATTTCTTCCCACATTAATTCGAAAGCAAACACACATTTCTATTGGTTAAACTTTTGAACCCTTTCCAACTGAAATAACTTTCAGCCCTACCCCCATTCTGCCTTCTGCCTGTTACCATAGAAACACCTCATGAAACACTTAACTGAGCACACCGGTCAAAAGTTCATCATACAATGTTACTAATCAAAACAGCAGGTGTGTTTGACTTTTTAACATATCAGCTTATCTTATGTAACGTACCTTTCAATCAGTTTTTGTTAACCAATAAGAATAATGTTTTTAAAAAAACAGAAACATGTACCCTAGTTTTCAGTGTAGAATGTTCTCAAACAACCAATCATTTCTTTTCTTTTATCAAAACTGCATCTTATCCACCAGAAAAATCTTACTTTTCAAACTGCCATTTCATTTACAGAGACCATCTGAGTGCATCCAGACCACTCTTTAACATGCTTACAGTATGGATTGTGGGACACAGCTATATTTTCTGGAGCCAAATGTATGCAGAACAGAAAGGAATTCACAAAAACCTATGTTTACCAAATGCAGACGTTAAATGGATCGGACAGAGAGGGTTAAAGTGGCACCAATTGATGACATTGGTTGAATCCTTTTTACATCTCCAACACCCTGACCTCATAATTGCGCACTGTGGTGGCAATGACCTAGGCACTTTGACTGGGATAGGTCTGGAAATGCTTATGAAGGACACCTTTGGAGAATTGATGGCACTTTTCCCCCAAACTGCCTTTGTCTATTCTAATATATGCCGAAGGCAGAAATGGAACTGGTCCTACCAATATTGTCCACAGATTGAGAAAGCTAGGAAACATGTGAATAAATCTGTTTCTGCTTTTCTCTGAGACTATAGAATGGGGTCCATTTACCACAACAATCTGTGTTTCAATATGCATGGCATCTATAGGAGAGATGGTGTACATTTTACAGATGAGGGAAACAGAGTCTTCCTATTAAACTTTAGACTCTGCATCGGTACTTAATTGTAGGTACCAAAATCTCCCAATAAACACAAGGGCTCTTTCGAGAGCTACCCAACATCTAAACACATAAGCTTGATAGATATCTGAAAAATATTTTTCTTTTTCTTGCTTCGTGCCGCATACGGGGTAAGATACGCGTACCTAACTCGTGCACACGAGAGGTCGCGCTAAGCGCTGCGCTGCGTACGCGTATCCTAATTTTACCGTAAAAAAAAGCCTGCCCTAAATTTAAACATTTAGTGCCCCGGGGAGGTGTCGGACCCCGGGGCTTGGGGGGGCCTTTCAGCCTCCCCACACATTTACATTTGCTGCAGGGGGGCCGTGAGCCCCCAGCACATAATAAACCAATGCCCCAGAGAGTGGCAGTCCCTGGGGCTGCGAGGGGGCTTCTGGCCCCCCGCAGCCCCATAATGGCCCCATAATGGCCCCATAATGTTAATGCCCCGGGGGTGGAGGTCCCCGGGGATATATATATATATATATATATATATATATATATATCCTACTGGCAGTCGCCAGTAGGTAGTTAAAGTTAGAACCTAGTTTCCATAGGAAAAGCATTTTTTTATTTGCTAATAACTTTGGCGTCGTTTGACAAATCTTTCAGAAGTTCTCCCCAAAAAAGTCTATCCAGGTCAGCTCCTATCCTGAAAGTTTGGGGGTGATTCGTCAAGTGGGGGCTAAGAAAAAAGGGGGGTCCAGAAACTCATATTCTCCAAGTTAATTTTCATAGGAAATTTTGCGACGAACTACAGACCGAACTGCTGAATGGAATTACCCCAAATGTGGCAGAAACGTTGAGCTTGATTCAGAAAGCGACCATTTTTTTTAAATGGTGTAAATCTGTTCAGTAGTTTATGAGAAATACAAAAAATAAGAGTGAACAAATAATTTTCCCATAGGAAACTTTGTGCAATGCTACAGCCGAAACTACTGAACGGAATTACTCCAAATTTGGCAGAACGGCAGTGGTTGGGTCAGAAAGCGACATTGTTAAAAATGGTGTAAATCTGTTCAGTAGTTGCTGAGAAATTAGAAAAATAAAAGTTTCAATATCTGGGTTGAGCCTAAGTCATGTGCGCAAGCTTCACTATGATTGGCTGCTAGCACTCCAAACTAGGAAGTGTTGGCAGCCATCTTGTGGCTCGGTAGAAGCGAGTCACCCAAAAACAGAGAAACGAAGGTAGAAAACAAGGGAAGGGGGGCAGGGTAGAAACACCCTGACCCCCTAGGCTTGCTGAGGGGGTATTAGAAGGACTCCCAGAGCTGAAAAAAGTATTTTAAAAAAAATTATAATCTGCGGAATACGCGCTGGGGTCTCGCGTTTTAATTTAATGAGGCTCTTGGGTTGGCTAGGTTCCGGGGGCATTTCTTAAAATATAATAGCGGGGGCTTGCAGGGGTTGCGTTGGCTCCTGGGATTCGTGCAGCCACGGGTCTTCAGTCATGTTGGAAGGGGGATTGCACAACCCCCTCCTGGAGGCCTTTATGTGCTTATAACTTTGGTGTCGTTTGTCGAATCTTTATGAAATTATCCAGAAAGTTTCTCTTTTTTTATTAGGTTCCATGTTGAAAGCTTGGGTGCGAATGGTGTAGGAGGGGCTGAGAAAAAAGCTGGTCCCAAAATGTGTTTTCTCCATGCAGTTTCGATACGAAACTTTACAGAAGAGAATTACGGCATATTTGGCAGGGTGAAAGGTGATGGTCCAGAAAGCATGCTTTTGTTTAAATGGTGTAACTCTGACCAGTAGTTTTGGCAGCCATTTTGTGATTTAATCCGTTACCTCGCATGTCTCCATGTAGAAGCCATCGGGTCCGCAGTTTTACTGCTGATATCACTAGGTCGCTGCTATGGCTTTAGAAGCCCGTTCGTCAGCTCCCACAGCTCTACGTTTGCAAGCTAGTGCGTTGCTGTGGGGTGCAGGTGTCCCTTTGCGAGACTGGGTGCGAACTGTTGATAAGTCACACTTGAGCATTGAAAAGCCATTTTTTGATGGAGTCCATCAACTCCCATCTGTCCGAGACAACTCTGAAAACATACCGGAGCTCTGTCTGTGAGAGATACCCCTTTCATGCTGCTTCCCACCACATCAGTACGTAATGCACCCTGTTCCCATTTCACCAGCATTCCCCCAACAACCTTTTTTGGCCCGCAAGTCTGCCTCTGCGAACTAGTGGTGGGCTCGCAGCTGTTTCATTGGGACGTCTTGGGGCTGCAATTACATCTATGAAGTCAAGACTGGAAATATACCGCAGGTCTTTCTCTGCAAGATACCCCCTTCATGCTCCATCTGCTCAACATCACCACTTCGCGGTATGCCTTTAGAAGCCAGTGCATTGGCTCGCAGCTCTCTACCTTTGCGAGCTACTATGCTGCTGTGCCTCTACCTCTGCGAGCTAACACGCTGCTGTTACTTTGGGAGCGGACAGCCCTAAGTTCACACTATATGAGCATTGAAAAGCCATTTTGTGATTCAGTCTGTCAGCTGGCATCTGTCCGAGGCATTTCTGAAAACATACCAGAGTTCTTTCTCTGAGAGATACCCCTTTCATGCTGCATCTCCCCACATTGGCAGGTAACACACCCTCTTCCCACATCACCAGCATACCCCCAACACATTTCTTGGACCCGGAAGTTTCCCTGTGCGGTTGGACAAACAAGAATCTTAATCATGTATAGATTTACATATAAAACATTTTATTTAAACAAAACAACAACAGATAAAACTATATACTGCTGTGGCATGTCATCACTGGTCCATTTGTGAATCATAGCCTGCAAGACAAAAAGAAAGATAAGATGGTGCGTCATGCATCCATGAAAGGAGATAGAGAGAGCGAGAGAGGGAAAGAGTGAGAGAGAGAGAGAGAGAGAGAGAGAGAGAGAGAGAAGAACAAAGAAAAAGTGAGAGAGAGGAAGATAGAGAAAGAGAGAAAGAGTAAGATACAAGGAAGAGAAACAGTGTGAGAGAAGATCTCAGAGAGATAAAGAGTCAAAGAGAAGAAGAGAGAAAGAGTGAGCTACAAAGAAGAGAGAAACAGTGTGAGAGAGAGGAAGATAGAGAAAAAGAAACAAAGAGAGAAAGAATGAGATATGAGGAACAGAGAAAGCGAGAATCAGTGTGAGAGAGAGGAAGAGGGAGAGAAAGAGTGAGCGAGAGGAAGACAGAGAGAGAGTGAGAGAGGAAGAGAGGAACATAAAGAGAGAGGAAACCAGCCAAAGAGAGAAAGAGTGAGACAGAGAGGAAGACAATGAGAAAAACAGTGTGAGAGACAGGAAGAGAGAGAGATAAAGACTGAGAGAGAGGGGGAGAGAAAGAAAGAATGAGACAGAGAAAAAGAGAAAGTGTGAGAGAGCTAAAGGAATGGATGGAGAGGGAGTGTTGAGACTGGAAAAATCTTTGCAGCTCACCTTTGTGCCTCCTCTGTGTCCCCAACCACGTGCCGGGAGATACAGCAGACCTCAAGTTTAGTGATCTGAAAGATAAAGTGAGAAAGAGTGAGAAAGAAAAAGAGTAAGAGTAAGATAAAAGGAATAGAGAAAGAGGAACAGTGTGAGAGGGAGGAAGATATAGAGAGAAAGAGTGAGAGATAGGAAGAGAGAGGGAAAGAGTAATGGAGAAGAAGAGAGAGAGAAAGAGTGAGAGAGGAAGAAAGAACAAGTAAAAGAGAGGAAGAGAGAGAGAGAGAGAAAGAGTGGGGGAGGAAGAGAGAAAGAGTGAGAGAGTGAGAGAGAGGAAGAGAGAGACAAAGAGTGAGAGAGGAAGAGAGAAAGAGTGTGAGAGAGGAAGAGAGAAAGAGTGAGAGAGAGGAAGAGAGAGAGAAAGAGTGAGAGAGAGGAAGAGCGAGAGAAAGAGTGAGAGAGAGAGAGGAAGAGAGGAAGATAGAAAGAGTGAGAGAGGAAGCCAGTCAAAGAGAGAAAGAGTGAGAGAGAAAGGAAAACAACGAGAGAAACAGTGTAAGAGACAGGAAGAGAGAGATGAAGAGAGAAACAGTGTGAGAGAGAGGAAGAGCAAGAGATAAAGAGTAAGAGAGAGGAGAGAAAGAAAGAATGGAACAGAGACAAAGAGAAAGTGTGAGAAAGAGAAAGGAAGGGATGGAGAGGGAGTGTTGAGACTGGAAAAAATCTTTGCAACTTACCTTTCTGTCACTGGTGTGTCTCCAACCACGTGCCGGGAGATAGTGCAGCCCTCAAGTTAGTGATCTGAAAGATAGTATAGAATTAGTCATTGTAGAGTACAAACAACTGCACATGAGTAATTACATTTTTCGGTAATGCGCAATAATGGTGGTGCACCCCATCCATTCCCACTGCTTGGAGTTGTCTGTGCGCTCTTGTGCTGAAGCAACTTCCTCAGCTGCAGCGTACACGGGATCCAGCTGAACTCACAATTCAGGTTGGGTGTTAATTGTGAGGATGGCCACGCATCATCGCAGATTTTTCTCACGCTCAGCTCTGGTGGTGTTGGGGGGTGAACGTTGAGTTGTGATTCACAGCCTGTAATATAAAAAGCAAGATAAGATTGTTTGTCATGGGACCTTTGACTATCTTGAGAACTATCTATAGCTATTTCAGCTGCAATAGTTCTTTCTTGATTTATCTTCTCGTTCAGCATTTGGAGATAATTTGGAAAAATTGTACATTCTATGGTATTTTTACATGCATTGAAAGAATCCTCGTAGCAGTCACAATGTTCAAGCAATTCCATTTCAGTCCGCCAAGGTTTGAAGAGTTGCAAAAAAGCTAAATAGAAAAACTCTATTTTATCTGGAGAATCACAACTTACTTTCCTTAATCAGATTTCCTTTGTCATGCTTTACCAAACATCCTTCAGATCCAATTACAGCGTATTTTCCTTCATTTATATTTTTAGTGAATTTAAAAAAAAAACTATGATGTTGCAGTATTTCATATAGACATATGTTTTACAGGTATGGACTTCTATTTGTATATCCAACATATTTGTTTTCAGAATATCTGGACTTTCCGGTTCATTAAGTGCCAAGTATTCAATTTCTTGTACAGATTTCAAAACTCGATTTCGTGCTGCAGGAAGACAAAGACTTATCCAGATGATCCCTCTTGACTTTGAATATAACCTTGCAGATGTCAATCTACACGAACATTCGTAGGATCCAATTTCTCAATGTGAAAGCTGAAGCTGTACAATTTTTTGTTAAGTGTCCTCTCTTGCGAAATTCCCTCCCACATTTCTTTCAATTCTGTCTTCTCAGAGTTGGTAATATATGAAGTGAGATAGCGAGCTCAGCAATTGAGTTATCTGCAACATATTGTATGTCCATATTTACATTGCACATCTTCAAAATCACCGGATTGCAATGATTAATGTACTTCGATTCTTCTGTTCTTTTTAAATTATGCCTCACTGCTGACATAATCGACATTTTGTGTAAAATGTATCCTTTGACTTATATTTCCGTCTGCAATACTTTCTACATCGATGACTTCCATATGCAAATACGCCTCGCTAATCGAAGGGAGTCTGGTGCTATGGTCGGTGCCACGAAGTTGAGGTCACTGCCTCAGGACACAGTTGCACATGTGGGATCGGGTTGTGTTGAACAGGGTTACTGGCACCACTTGTCGTACCTTGTGTTGTACAGGGTTAGTGGCACCATGTGTCACCGGCCTTGCATATTGAAATATGCCTCACCGATCGAAGGGAGTCTGGTGCTGTGGTCACTGCCACGGACTTGGGGTCACTGCCATTCAGGACTCAGGACACAGTTGCACATGTGGGATCTACTGTGCCTATGATGCGTCATCCGGGCAGACCGTACTCGTAACAATGTCTGTTGCCTACTGGACTGAGTCATTTGCAATCAGGAGTCGCTCTAAATTGTGAACCTTACTCACCGCAGTGGAGGCAGGAGGCAGCAGTGCGGAAGGGCCCACAGGCATGTTGCGTTGATTTGAGAAATGTCTGTTGCTTACTGGATTGCATCATTTGCAATCGCGATTCGATCTGTATTGTGAGCCCTACTCACCACAGTGTAGGCTGGAGGCAGTGGTCAGGAAGAGCACACAGGCATGCCGTGTTGATTTAAGCAATGTCTGTTGCGTACTGGACTGCGTCATCTTGAATCGCGACTCGATCTGAATTGTGAGTCCTACTCACCGCAGTGTAGGCCGGAGGCAGCGGTGAGGAAGGGCCCACAGCCATGGGTTGGTGACTTGAGCAATGTCTGTTGCGTACTGGTCTGCGTCATTTGCAATCACGACTCAATCTGATTTGTGAGCCTTTGCTGTACGCAGTGTATATTGAAGGAAGTAATTTGTACAGACATAAATCCGCGGTGCTGTGCAGCTAGGGGCCTGTGTGGCGGAAGTCAGCGATCGGCTGAGGAGGCTGGCGGTCATGACAGCAGCCTCGTGGCAGGGTGAGGGGCGCCCCCCTGGCAGACCCTTTGGCTTTCCCACAAGTGAACCACGCCCAGAGCTCCGGCCTATGTATTCACACTCTTACTGAAGTGGTGTATGTCGGGCCACCCCACTAATGTTTTGCTTATGCTTACAGGGCGGGACGACACAGCTACCTGGCTGAGATCTTCCCTAGTGTTTGACATAAAATGGTTGGGTCCACTGTCCACAACACTACAAGCACCAGTAGTATTTTTGCACATTGTGAGGTGTGTCTTGTGCATACTGAGAAGTGCCCAGCACAACACCGCTACACTTTGCATTGTGTGCATTGTTATTCATGGGTGAATTGCTTCCTTCACATATAGTTTGTTCACACCTGTCCCAATATACAGCTATTGTGTGACTGAGGGGCCATACCATTTTTGGAAAGTTTGCTGTCTTGTTCTGCGCTGTCTTGGTGGTAGAGGGGGGGTCCTGGGGGTGGTGGTGGGTGTTGTGGCATTTTTGGGTGTTGGAGCTGCTTGATCAGTAGGTCTATGACATGTGTTGGTCTTCGGATGTGGCTCTGGGCTGGGCTCCCTTTCATACAGTATGTAGTTGTTTAATATTTTCCAAACAAGAAGTCATTATATAGTTTAAATAATAAATTAAAAAAATTACACAAACTACTTTTAGGATATTAAAGTAAAAAAATATATAATTTTTTTTCTCAAGATTACGGAGTAAAACATAAGGTTTTATGAACTTTATAATTAGAAATTAGTATTTAAATAACCTATGAAATTCACACAAAAAATAGGTCTCAGGAACATTAAAGTTCAATATTAGTATTTAAAACGAAAATTAAAATTTACTGAAAAAACGATTGCCACATTTCCCAACATTGAGCTATTATATGGCTGAGGGACCATGACGTTTTTGGAGGGTTCACTGTCCTGTTCTGCACTACCTTCGTGGTAGTAGGGAGAGGGGTGGTAGGGGGGGGGGGTCCTAAGGGTTCTGGCAGTGGGTGTTGTGTTCTTCTTGGGTGTCCGAAAACACTATAGGTTAAATGAACATTATAATTAGAAGTTAGCATTAAAAAAACATTGAAATTCACTGAAAATACATAGGTTTCCGGCACGTTATAGATAGAAATTAGCATTTAAATTACCTTTGAAATTCACTGAAAAAAACATAGGTATCAGGCATGTTATAGTTAGAAATTAGCTTTTAAAAAACCTTAGAAATTCACTGAAACAAACAAAGGTTTCAAGCATGTTATAGTTAGTTGGACATTTCACTCATACAAAACCATAGAAATTCCTCTGTTAAAGTTAGTTCAGATGACTGTAACTCGCGCCCCCGCAATGCACTGCTGATTACATGACACACAAACAGCGTGAAGCCATAAAATCCCTGATGGACGATGGTAATATTGTCATCCGTCCAGCTGACAAGGGGGGCAATATTGTGGTGCTTGACAGAGACATGTACATTAATGAAGCCAACAGACAATTGGCAGACAGTCGTTTTTATGAAACCATTGACACAGTACGTTATCATGAAAGTATTACCATTTTGTGTGATTCCCTCTTAGATTGGAAAGAAAGAGGCATTCTGTCATGGGAAGAGTTTAAATATTTGAAATGTGATTTTCCTGTACTTCCTGTGCTTTACTTATTACCTAAAGTACACAAGAACAAAACCAATCCACCAGGTAGACCCATTGTGTCATCCAGGGGCAGTGCATCAGAGATGGTATCCAAATACATTGATTATTTTTTGAGGGAATCTGTGATGAACCTGGCCAGTTATGTCAAGGATACCAAGGATTTTCTCAAGAAGATTGAGAATCTAGTATGGGACACAGACTCAATTTTGATCACACTCGATGTACAGAGTCTGTACACCATAATAGATCACGAGCAAGGGCTTGAGGCCTGTGAGGAACTTCTGAAGAACAGACATGTCAGATTCAGAGACCACACTCGCATGATTCTAGACATGATTCAATACTGTCTTAAATACAACATCTTCATGTTTAACGGCGATCTATATAGACAAGTGAGTGGGTCGGCTATGGGATCACGTTTTTCGCCCAGCTTTGCGAATTTGTTTCTGGGGAAGTGGGAATCTGACATACGCAAGGACACCAATCTTCTAGCAGATTTTGAAAAGGTAGCTGTATGGCTGAGGTACATTGATGACCTTTTTATTGTGTGGAATGGTACTATGGAAGAGGCTGATGTCTTTATTGATAGACTCAACCGCAATGACAGGAATATTGTCTTGAGTGGCAATAAGAGTACAACAACCATAGAGTATCTTGACGTCAGAGTGGAGATTAAAAACAACAAAGTCCACACTTCACTCTTTCGCAAGAGTACTGCAGGCAATAGCATGCTGCATGCCCTCAGCAGTCACCCTGAAAATCTCAAATGGAGCATTCCGTTTGGTGAACTGCTGAGGGCAAAACGCAACTGTAACACTACTCAGAGTTTTGAGGATGAAAGTAAGACCATGATGGCGAGATTTAGAGAAAGGGGTTACCCTGAATGGGTTCTGAAGAAAGCAAAAACGAGGGTTAACTCCATAGATAGAACTGAAACCATCAGTGACAAATCAGGGGATGATGATAAGAACGGGCAACCCACCAGACTCATCCTGACATACAGTTCAGATGCCAAATCCATAAAGAAAATCATAACCAAAAACTGGGATATCCTTAAAAGTGACAATGTACTAGGAGTTGATCTTCCCACTAGACCCAGCATCACGTATAGACGTGGCAGGAATATACGTGATATGTTGGTCCATAGTGACATCACGGTATATCCCCCTACCAACATAGAAGGCATTGATGGCTTCTACCCTTGCGGACACTGCAAGGCTTGTGCCAACAGCAAATCGTGTAAGGAGGTCACTTACAATGGGATTTACAAAAAGATCACATCTTTTCTCACTTGTAGCTCCACATTTGTTATATATGCCATCATTTGCACGTGCAACAAATGGTACATTGGTAGCACCACGTGCATGGCTAAGAAGAGGATATTGGAGCACACTAGAGCCATCACCAACTTTGACCCCAAATATCCGGTGGCTCGTCATTTTAGAGAAACTCATTTCTCTAATGTGAGAGAGTTGAGCTTCATTGTCCTGGAACAAATCTCCAAGAATCCCAGGGGTGGCAATAGAGTTCTGAAACTACGCCAAAGGGAGTCCAAACTCATCATTGATTTTCAAACCAAAACCCCGGGGGGACTGAACGAAAATGAGGATTTATCAGTACATCTCAAAAAATAAAAATATGTGCTATGTGCTGTTCAGGTCTCCACCTGACACCAGGGCCCTGGTGCCTCTGTTTTTGTTAACAATGTGTACAGCATTTTTACAGAATTTTAGTTTCCTCCAAGTATTTCCTTCTCTCTGTATAATCAGTACCTTTTTTCCTGATTGTTGGTTTTACTATATGTTATGCTATTAGCAACTTGAGCAGAATTGAGTGTAATTATGTTTTTATTTCTATTTCATTTGCAGGCACACACGAGAAGGGGCCCTTTTTCACTTATATTTCACGTTCACGGGACTTCTCCCCTTCTCCTGTTTCCTGTTCACGGGGGCACTGGTTTGCTTGCTAGACGTGAGAGCGGCACTAGAGGGTAACTGGTTGATATCTTACAGCTAGGATATCATCACTGGACTTGGGCACTTGCCCATTATTTAAAGATGTATTTACGAAAGGTGCACACAGTTTCAGGACATGTGCAGCGTTCTTGACATGACGTTGTAATTTGCATGTCACGCACTGAGCGTGCCACACATGTCCATGGAGGGCGCAGGTTTGAGTCCTCTCGCACTTGATGAGAGCAGTCATCTCATCAGCCTCCTTAGATATATAATTTGTATTTCTACAAGGCTTTTATTTATAGTATATCACGGCGAATTCTCAGCTGGCACATTTATCACTCGAGTAATGTTTACATTGTTTTACATTTCTGTGCGCGCATTTGTGTCTTGAAATGCCTGACCTTTCAGCTATGTCCGTTTACCCCTGTCGCAGTCCTATGTTTATGTTCATTATACTGTGGATGTTATTTAAACTATGAACTCCAAGCATACAATCACGTGATCAAGCCATTTTTTGGTGAAACGCGTTGTGATTAAACAGCACTTTCAAAAGACCGGCATACTCCTCTTTTTTCCTGAGAGCGCGCTTATTTGAATTTATTTGGATAATATATATATATATATATATATATATATATATATATATATATATATATATTCAGTTCACTGTTCACTGCACCTTCCCTTCCTCTGGGAACAAACGGATGTGGACCCACGTTTTGTGCTTAAATATTTTAGTTTATTTTGCAATCACTACAATCGCCATGATGCATTTTGGCCTGACTCGGCCTTGATCACATGACGCGCTCAGAAAGCCATATTGCTCCTTTTAAAGTGCTAGGTGCAGTCACACGTGCTGTATAGACCGAGACAAAATACTTATGTCTTGTTGTTGTCTTAAACAAGACTGCGCAAATCAGCAATACATGAATAAATACATAAATAAATATGCGTATAACGGGTTAAAATCCACAATATATAACTACCAGTAGCGGTCGGCAGTAGGTGTTTCTGTAGGGCGGTGACGTGGGCAGGAGGAGGGGCAGGGTGGGGGGAAATAATGTATGGATTACGGAGTTTTACAGGTAAGTAAACATTTAAAAAAATAAAACGAATTTCGTTGCGCGCACTGCATCACATTTGGTGATGCAGTGTGCGCAACCAAATTCGTTTTATTTATTTAAATGTTTACTTACCTGTAAAACTCCGTAATCCATACATTATTTCCTCGGACCCTGCCCCTCCTCCTGCCCACATCACCGCCCTACAGAAACACCTACTGCCGACCGCTATTGATCTATAAAACACATTTCCACAGTATTTAAAATGTACCATTTAAAACATGCTGTTGGTAGTTTATATGGTAAAAAACCTATGCTATGTCTGTCTAATACACTTTTATGGAATAGTGTGAATGCATTGTATTCCTATTTTAACCCTTGCTCATTGGATTTTATTACTTGCACGAAAACACTTTTATTCATAAATATTAATCTTTATGATATATATATATATATATATATATATATATATATATATATATATATATATATATATATATATATATATATATATATATATATATATATATATATATATATATATGTTTTACCTACTGGTGGTCGCCAGTAGGTAGATATATTTAGGACCTATTTTACATAGGAAATCCGCAACATTCTATTTAAAATAACTTTGGCGCCGGTTGACGACTCTTCGCATATTTTTAAAAACTGGTGGGGCGCTCCGTTCCGCTCCTATCCTGAAAGTCTCAGGGTGATTCGTGAAGCGGGGGCTGAGAAAAAAGGGGGGTCCCAATACGTGTTTTCCTCATGCAATTTTCCATAGGTACCGTTCATCGCAGCTACATCCTGAACGGCTGAACGGAATCACACCAAATTTGGCAAAGTTTTAGTCGTCAGTTCAGACACGTGCCCTTTGCTTAAATGTTTTAAATCCATTCAGTTGTTCCCGAGAAAATGACATTTAAAAGTACATATATATCTATGGCCTCAGAGGATCCGCGGAGGAGCTGCATGCTAATTGGCTGTTAACACTCCAAACCAGGAAGTGTTGGCAGCCATCTTTAAAAAAAACACGTAAAACACGAAAAGGGGGCAGGGTAGAAATACCCTGACCCCCTAGGCCTGTTCAGGGGTCCCACAAGGATCCCCAAGGCCCAATTATTATTATTATTTTTTTTAAATCGGCAAAATACACTCAGGATGCGCAAATCCTGCCGATCCCAAAAGAAAAACAAAGCGCTTTTAGTGTAATTTAGTCTAATTAGCCCCCGGTGGGCAAAATCCCGGGGGCATGAGGAAAAAGTGTGGGGGGGCCCAATCCCCCCCCACACTGCCCCGGGGACCAACCCCCCCCGGGGGCTTTAACATAATATATGCAGTGGCACACGGCCCCCGTAGCCCCGGGGACCGCCACACCCCAGGGCTTAATAGTATTGTTTTTGGGGCCTCTAAGGCCCCCCTCCCACAGGGGCTTGAACTCCCCCACATGCCCAGGGGAATGCCACCTCCCCGTGGCACTAAATATTTAAATTGGGGGATCTGTGACGGACCCCGAGCCCCGGGGACCACCACCCCCGGGGTTTTACAGATGGTGGGAGGGGGTTGCATGGCTCCCCTCCTGGAGCCTTGTGATGGCCCTGGGGACCACCATGTCCCAGGGCCATCTCCTGCAGTGTCCCGGGGTGCCCACCCCTGGGATACTGTAGTTTGCTGTGGCTTGGTGGGAGCCTCGTGGCTCCCATCCTGTCATAGCAAACTGCTTTGCTATTTGGAAGAGAGAGCAGGCAAACCTGCTCTCGCTTCCAAATAGCAAAGCAGATTGCTTTTCCACAGGGGGAGCAGCATGTTAGCTGCTCCCCATTGGGAAAAGCAATGCCGGCTCCCGCAGGAGGCAGGGAGCCGGCTGGTACCATGGGGGGATTGGGGTCCACCCCACAGACCTAAACGAAGAGGGCAAGCCCCGGGGAATGGGGCCCCGGGGCTATTAGTGGCCCGGGAGGGGGGCCACACGGCCCACCTCCCCAAAATGTACATAAAAAATGTTTTAAAAGGCCGGCCCCTGAATTTTTAATTAAAAAACAAAAGTTGGGGGCAGGCCCTGGGAGATGGAGTCCCTAGGGCCTAAAAATGTTTTAAAACAGGATCGCAGCTGGAAGCCACGCCCCCTCATTGCACCACTCTGGAAACGCGCCCCCTGGCACGGGGGCGCGTTTGCAGAAGGGGAACAAATTCCCCTTGAATACTGGGGGTCCCTGGGTGCCAGCTAGCCCACAAGGAACCTCCAATATGCGCAAGGGCGCTACACTGCAGAGAGGTGTTCTGAGGCCACACCCCTTTTTACACCTCTCTGCAACGCAGTTCTGTGGCGCTTACTGGAGGTAGCTGGTGGGCTAGTTGCACCCCAGGGACCCTCAGTTTTCAAGGGGAGTTAATCCCTCAACTTAAAATGCGCCATGGGGAGCATTTGCACAGTGGTGAAGGGAGGGGGCGGGGCCTGAGTTCACATGTGTGTAAAGTGAACTCAGTGGGCTGGGTCTGCCCCAATTTGTACCCAGGACCACGAAAAGCAATACAAGGATCAGTTAGCTGACCTCCTGTTAAGCCACAGGGACACAAAAGCTGCAACAAGTGCAATTATTCTGGAAGAGCCCAGCTGAGTAGTTTCACCTGGACCTGCCTGGATTTTCCTGGCAACTTCAGTTAGAGTGAGTCAAGCCCCCACGGCTTATCTTGAGGTCATGGAACCCTCTGCTGTTGTCAGAGTGTACTCTTCATGCCCAACTCTAAAACCTGGGATGTAAAAACATTTTCAAGATTTTTTGCCTGTAGAACTGACAGAAGGATGGGACCAACATGTCAATCCACAGAGTGTGCATCACGGGTGGGCCTGATTTTGCTCTAGCTTCTTCTACATTATTCTTCCCTGCTGTAAATTTGTTTTAGAAGTCTGATGCTGATCAGCATCTGACAACTATGAATACTCATTGGCTACAACCTGAAGAATGACGCAGCTGAAATCTATCTCTGTCTTCTCATATAATTTCTAAGTCTACACCTAACTCTTGTAGGGCCTGACTTAGACTGCTGTTGATTGAAATGTTTACTATGTGTTTTACACTATAATGTGTATTAAATTGTATTACAGTCAAATGCCAAATGCAGAGCACATAGAGTCTCATTTAGTAAAAAATGACACAGGGCAGCACGGCAGGCCACTTTGCTGTGCCGAGCTGCATCATTTTAAAAGCACAGGGTGTCGTATTAACAGCAGTACAACTCATCCGTGTACTTTCCTCTGCACTGGCGTACAATCGGCTGACATGCACCAGAGAAGGCACTCTTTCATCAAGCTGCAATGGTGCCTGCGTTGCAGGGATGAATGTTTTGGTGCAGAAAGGGACACCTTCCCTGCACAAAAACAATCATTGATGGTATTCTCCCCTTTACTCATAGAAAGAGAAAAAAACGAGGAGAAGTAAAAGTATTTCTCCTTGTTGCTCCACTCATATGCCTCTACTGAGGAGGTGTAGGAATCTGACACATTCCTAGATTTACACAACCTTGTAAATTTGGGAAAGTGTCAGGTTACATGGATGGTACATGGCAACACCCACAGCAGCACCCATGGAATGTTGCTTTCATGCAGAGTAATGAGAGAAAGGGGTCCACATTTAAAAGGCCTTGAAAAGTCACGCATGGTGAATTTAGATGGTCTTGTAAATATGGGCAGGAACAGGGCACCACTGGTGCATCTAAAAAGTGATATGCAATCTAAAATGTGTTCTCCTTTTGTATTACATATATTAAACAAGCATTTACAATGCAACGGTCTCGGCATTGCAAAAGTTAGAGCTATTAGCATTGTAAATGAACGCGAGTTTAAGGTCTTGACATTGTAAAAGACAAGGTCTTTTATTTATGTTTTAAAAACCAAAACATAAATAAAAGTCATTGTCATTTACAATGCCAATAGCTCAAAGTCGCGTAATGTGTATGGCTAACTACAGTAGCCTCCTGACGAGTGCCCTTTCACTTAATTTTTTACAAATGAAAGCCCTGGCACTTTTTTTTTACAAATTAAGCATGGGTGGTGTCCGTGTCTGTGCATGGGAGTGGTGGTGTCCGTGTGTGCATGGCAGTGGTGGTGTCCGTGTGTGCATGGCAGTGGTGGTGTCCGTGTGTGCACGGCAGTGGTGGTGTCCGTGTGTGCACGGCAGTGGTGGTGTCCGTGTGTGCACGGCAGTGGTGGTGTCCCTGTGTGCACGGCAGTGGTGGTGTCCATGTGTGCCCGGCAGTGGTGGTGTCTGTGTGTGCATGGCAGTGGTGGTATCAGTGTTTGTATGCCAGTGGTGGTATCCGTGTGTGTATGGCAGTGATGATGTCCGTGTGTGCATGGCAGTGATGGTGTCCGTGTGTGCATGGGAGTGGTGGTGTCTGTGTGTGCATGGCAGTGGTGGTGTCCGTGTCTGCATGGGAGTGGTGGTGTCCGTGTCTGCATGGCAGTGGTGGTGTCCGTGTCTGCATGGCAGTGGTGGTGTCCGTGTGTGCACGGCAGTGGTGGTGTCCGTGTGTGCACGGCAGTGGTGGTGTCCGTGTGTGCACGGCAGTGGTGGTGTCTGTGTGTGCATGGCAGTGGTGGTATCCATGTGTGTATGCCATTGGTGGTATCCGTGTGTGTATGACAGTGATGATGTCCGTGTGTGCATGGCAGTGATGGCGTCCGTGTGTGCATGGCAGTGATGGTGTCTGTGTGTGCATGGCAGTGGTAGTGTCGGTGTGTGCATGGCAGTGGTGGTGTCTGTGTATGCATGGGAGTGGTGGGGTCTGTGTGTGCATGGCAGTGGCATAGCCAATAGGTCTCGCCTTTGGGACCTTATAAGTATTTAGCTATGCAGCATAATATCCTTGGTGCAACAACATCAACTGTTGCATGTCTAAACACTTCTAGGGTGCCAAAGGCGAGACCTGTTGGCTATGCCAACGCTTGTTACCTTTACATTAGGCCATGTTGCACAGCACCTGGGGCTGCTGTGCATTACGGTTTAAAATGAAGAAAAAAGTGCTATAAAAAGGGTCAATGCTGGTTTCATCTGTTGCGCCACTTTAGGTTTCGCTTGCACAGCGCTTGCGAAATTTATTGTGTATATAATATATTAAAAATGGGCTTACATCCACCTTCACTTCTTATCGGTCCGTGGGCTTGCCACTTTACTTGTACTCCATTTCCATTGGTTGTAGGTTCTATTTCCTGTTTTTTCCTCTTATCAGTAACCCATGGCCCTAGACTAGTACTCATGCTCATCCACGTTGGTGGGGAGTGGGGGGGCTGCTTTTATTAGGGCATCACGGTTGTTGGGAGAAGCTCCTCTCACGCCAGGTCTCCTTTATTTATACTTTGAAGGGGTTCTTGGAAGCGACTGCCCAAGCGCTGTATTTTCTGTCAGCTTACACTGGGAGGAGGGGTTTATCAGGTCAGAGTGGGTCCTTGGGCGTTGCATGTTTTTACAGGGCTCCCTGCTTGTGGTCAGAGCGGCTGCGTGGGCGCTGAATGTTTTTGAAAGGCTCTCTGCATGCGCGTAGCTTGCAACTTGCACATGTTATAGGCTATATGACTTTCATGAATCACGTTATGGTTTCTTTCCTGAACTCGCAAACCGGTTTATGGAAACGTGGGTGCACATTTTCAAGTTTCAAAGCACCCCTTTCAAATGTGCACCCCAAAGCCAATTCATAATTGAGGCCTACAGTCAGGGGCATTTCTTGGCTGGTGCACGAATGCTGCCTTCATAAACATTGGTTCCCATAAGCTACGTGGAAGGACAGGTGCCTCCTTTCCACATAAGACCACTTTATAATGGTCGACACGGTATCACAATCTTTAAACAGGACTCGTTACTGTTTTACCCTTTTCCTTTACACTGGAATCACTCAAGATGTCTACAAACTTTTACAGGGTCAAGATTCCTGTGGACTTTAGTGGAGGATCGACAATTCACCAGCAACCCATTACATGGATGGGCTCTACTTTGTAAAACAGTTTTCTATCACCCCATCCCCATGAGAAGTTTTCCATTGTTAATTTACTGACAACGACACTTGCATGTTGGGGTTGTAACGTGCTTTAATCGACATGCTGCACGTTTCCGGATAATTCTTCCTAATTGCACTTAATATTTTGAGGATTAGGAGCCCACCCTATCACAGTCTTTTAACAGGATTTGTCACGTTATACTTTTGTGACATTTTTTTCTTTTTTGCTTCTCTTTATAGTCCTACCAGTAACAGCACAATATATTGCCTTTCCAATAAATACGTTATAACACTTTAACGGAGTTTCAATAACTGATATTGCACAACTGCTCACCAAGCTACAACTTACACACAAAAAAAGCTTATTATGAATGTATTTACCAATGCTTGTTTTAAATGGACTTCCATGTTCTTCCTTCCTAGGTCGACACCATAGGAATCACTGAGTTTGGTAATCAGATCCCATGTTATTTGCACATGCAAATAGGCAATTCAGTTGTGGAGCAATGGTTAGAGACGGTGAAAGCAATCCTAAACTTCATTTTCCTCTGTCCGGGGCTTATCGGTACTGCCCTGAACAATGTGTCCCATGCCCTGCACATTAGGTTGTACAGCCACCTCTCTGCCCCCACTGTGCAAGGGCAAAGGTCAAACTAATGATCCTGCAGCCACACCCTTGCTCTGATGACTTCCAGAGTAGCGCTGCTACTGCTGTTGTGCTGGCACTTGTGCCAGCTGAGGCCAGGCTCCCACCGTAATTACATCCTTGCAGGGCATGTTAAAGGCGCTGCCTCGGTACAAGTTGATTAATGAAAGGGGTTCTGACTAGGTCGAAGCCAGGTCACCATGAGTACCGGCGCAACCCTTGTTTGAGGAAAAGTGCCGGTGACTCGTGGGGAGAACATGAAAAAGTGCCAGTACTAGTGAGTACTGGCCTATTTAAAGCACTGGCTCACCCCTGCTGCCCTTCGAAAGTCCTCCTTGGGTAAAGAAACGCCACCAAAAATGACATCCCTCGAGACAAAATATTGTTGACTAAATGGAACATATTGTATGTACTCTGAATATATGTATGTATGTACTCTGATCGTACATTCAGAAAATCAAGACTATACAAATATGCAATACTACACAAAAAAATGTAAGACTATTTAAACGCAGAGTATAATATAAACATACGTTTTGTAAGACAATCCTAGGAACAGTTGCAGTTGTAACACATTCCGCAAGCAAAATTATTCCCAACAGTGAATGAAAAAATGTTTTATTAGCAGGTTTGCTGAGGTAGGTAGGGCTTGTAATCAAACGTTTAGTGTCCGTCTTTACCTGTGGAAGTAGTGGGCGCAGAAGGTGAGCAGCAGCAGCCTGCATCCGGGGGAGCCGGGGTGCGGGCTGCAGAGCACCAGCAGAAAGGGCACTAGGAACGAGGGCAGCTCCTGCAGGAACCAGCCGAACTTGGCGGGCACAGATATGTACGTCTGCTTCTTCAGCACGCCCATGTGCTTGCCGTAGGTGGCTGGGGTGAACTTCAGCGCCGAGCTCAGGTACAAATCCAGGTCCCGCGTGCACTGCATGCTGCTGCCGCTCTCTCGGACTTTCACCAGACTGTGCGCACGAGTGACTCTGCCGCGCGAGCTGAGGTTCGGTGCGGAGCCAAGCGAAGGAGCGACGGCAATAAATCTACACCCCCCTGCCTTTCGATTTAAAGCGCCCTCCATCACCCCCGCCCCTTACACCCCCAGGGAGGGGCAGGGAGGGGCCGCACCTCTACCCCCCTGACTGGCGCCCAGCTTCCCAGAGCCACGAGGAGAAAACTTTTAACAAGTCAGTCCCGGGCCGGCAGCCAATCACAGCGCGGCCCGGGGAATGACGTCACGGGGGTGTCCCGGCCGGCAGATTCGGGGGCGTGTTTTTCGCGCTCTCCCCTTCCCATTGGCTGGAAGGTAAAATTCCAGCCAATGGGAAGAGGAGAGGGCGGGACTTAAAAAAAGACACAGAAACGCCCCCGAATCGCGTTTTCAGGGGAAAGCGTGATTGACAGCCAATCTCTTCCAATGGCTAGCCTCCATTTATGGAGCTAGCCAATGGAAGACAAGGCGGGACCAAAGCCCATATGTAGAGACATAAGATTTCGGCTCCGCCCACCCACTCCTCACACAGTGGGACGGTAGCCGAAACCTAAAAAAGAAAACAAAGTGCAAGGAGAGTTAGCGAAACTTTTATATGGCAGTGTTCGGCATTTAAAATTTGTTTTTATCACACACTGGGGATAAATATTAGGAAGATGCTTGCATCAAGGATGGACCTGCAGGGTTGACTTTGTCAAGTGACTTTGTCAAGTGTACTGCTTCTGCTCTGATAGAAGCTCTGTTATTGTGAAAATATGTTTACTAGCACTGAAAGTAAAACACAGCCCTGCTTTAAACATTCATTTAACATTTTTGTGTGTTTAGGGAAGCTAAATATCCAACAAATAAAGTATGCATTTTGTTGGACTGGGCCCTTCTGGCGGGTCCACCCCTTGTTAAATGTGACCTGGGGATGGTGATTCCCACTCTAAGTGCGTGTAGATGGGTGAGGACTGCCCTCCCATAGGAAGGCATTGGGAATGTGTGGGTCCCTGATAGTCCCTGGTGCGTGAGGGGTACCGGCTCGAGTCTGGTATGTATGGACTCGTGTGATTGAATGCTGTAAGATGATGTATGCGACGTGTGTGTGTCTAAAAGAGAAGTGCCACTTCTAGACACCGGTGTGTGTGTGTGCAGTAAGTATGCTGGCGCGTGATTGGCTGAAGTGAGGGAGGGGCTGTGCCTGTATCCTGTATGGGTCTGGGCTGTCCCCCCCAATGCTGGCTCCACCCACCTGGGGTGCGTCTGGTGTCCTAGCCTGGCCAGTAAGAAGAAATTCCTTATAACCAGTTCTAGCTGGTTCTCATCCTGCCTGCCCCTTTTTAGACAAAGGGATCTCATGTATAAAAGGAGGGTGTGCCCTCTTCTCTCTCTCTTCCTGCTTGTCTTGACTGGAACCCTGCCAGGGGCGTGCGGCTGCTCGGGCTCAGGGTTGGCTTGCCCCCCTGGGCCCTGCCCAGCTCCTGGATGTCTAATGGCCTTTTCCTGCTAGGAGCTGCTGTGCTCCACCTGAGTTCTTGGACTCTACCAAGAATCTACGGCTTTTTGATCCCCTAGCGCCTCGGAGCGCTTGACTTTGTTGCTACTTGCTGCCTAGCGCTTGGGAAGCGCTTTCTTCCACCCCCCCTCGCAGCTGTTCTTGATGCTGCTTGCCGATCGTGAGCACCCCCTGACCGGTGCATGTCTTGCCCCGGGGATTGTGCCCTACCCCCATCGAGGGTCCACCTCGATTTATGGCTCTTCTTCAACTAACCGGTGCCCACCCGGCAGTTCCTGAGATCGTCACCGCCGCCGCCCGGAGTTAGCCGGGGAGGCGCTGCTCCCGCCTTCCTACCCGGGGCCGCGCTACCATTGGCGGCCCCGGAGAGAGCATTGCTGTCCGCTGATTGGTCCTGGCCGCCAGGACTCCCGGGACGTCATCGCGGGGCCGCGCAGGGATTGGCCCGACTCTGAGGGCGTCCCCCGCGCCCCCGGAGGCCGAGAGAGTTCAGCCGCCGGACTACTGGGAGGTGGAGGGCTGTCCTGCAGCGAGGCTTCCCCCGAGGAGAGAGCCCCCGCCACCGTCCCGCCGAGTAGAAGCCGACGGGAGCTGATGCCACGAGGAGCCGCCGGCTGTTGAGATCGGTGAGTGCGGGCGGGCTCCGTAGCGCTCCTCTGCCCCGGGGGGGGTGCCGTGTGCCCACGAGGCCCCCGAGGGCCCCTCCCTTGGTCCACCAGTCTGGGAAGGACTCCAACGATGCCCCCCCACAAATGGAATGAGCCCTGAGAGGCTCCACCTTTGGCCCCTGCATTTCTTGAGCCTGGCGAGGCTCTGTCGCACCTCATCCCTGCGAGCCCTGAAAGGCTCCGCCTGTCACCCCCTTCCTTGAGCCCCGAGTGGCTCCGTCATGGCCCGTGGGGCCCCAGTGAGATCGGGTCCCCCGAGAGGGACTCCCCCGTTACTCATGAGCCCGAGTAGGCTCCACCGTGTCCCAGTACCCCTGAGCCCCGAGAGGCTCCACAGTGGTCCCTGTTCCTATGAGCCTGCAAGGCTCCTCCCACCATTCTGTTCTCGAGCTCCGAGATGGCTCCCACGTGGCCCTTGCCCATTTGGCGCAGTCCCAGCATCTTTGTCCCCGAGCCTGCGAAGCTCCAACGTGATGCCCCCATCATCTACGGCTGCCCAGCACTTCGTGGGCAGCTGCCACGTTTAGGTTTATTGTTGGCTACTTACAGCCGGTCCTGGACATTGAGACTTTTGGGTAAGCATGGGCGTAAAATCCGCTCAGATCGCGGATTTTTCGGATTTTCGGCAAATTCGCAATCCGCGAACTCTCGCGAATTTGTCGAAAATCTGTGAATCCGCTCGCGGCGGATTTTTTGCTTGGTTGCGGCGCGCGGCGTGGTGCACGGCGTTCACTTTCCGTCATTTAGCGTTTGCCGAGTTGTTTTTCTTTGCAAGTGCCGCGCCATTTTGGATCTTGCTGCGTGATCCCGCGGGAGTTTGGCGCCCGCGAATACGTAATCGCGGCTTGCCACCTTGCACAGCACACCTCGCGAGAGTTCGCAATTGCGAACACGTAGTTGCGGCGGAAAGGAACAATCTCGTACTCGCGAAATAGAGATTTTGCAATTCTGCACAAGAAAATCACCAGCAAACAGGATAAACCTTCAGAAAATTATGATTTTTATCAGAATCACTCCTCAGGTTGACATTTGCATGGCCTTTTTTTTGCAAGGAGTCCATTTTTGGGGGGGGGAGGAAGGAAGTGCCCCACAGTCTCCAACTTCCTGTTCCTGTCCAGCAGGCTCCTCCCAGTGCTTTGTCCATCTCCTGGTCACTTTCATTTGGATCTGGAGCTGGAAGGATTACTTTTTGTGGGTGCTGCTGGATATTTGGATTTGAGGCCTTTTTGACTGTCTTTTGATCACTTTTGGATTAGAAATCAACTTTCACAAGTAAGTTTGTTTGGGGCATTACAGTTGCTGCAAGTACAATTTTGGAACTTTTTCAGAACATTAAATAAATTATATTGTGGGTAGCCACAGTATCCAGTAGGACCAGGGTTGGTTAGGGGTGCATGATACAACTGTTTTGTTGAATTTAAACACCATTGAGGCCATGGATGGGCTGGGATTTTGCTGATTTTTGTCGTTTTTTTGGGCCTGCTGGTGTGGCCCTTTGCCCAGGGGTGGTGAGTGTTGCATGGGCCTAGTCTTTCTGTGGGGTGTCTTCTTGAATTTAAACATAATTGAGGCCATGGATGGGCTGGGATTGTGCTTATTTTATTGTTTTTTGTCGTTTTTTGGGGGCTGCTGGTGTGGCCTTTTGCCCAGGGGTGGTGGTGCATGGACTGAGTGTGCCTGTGGTGTGGTCTCACTCTCTTTAATGTAAACATCATGGATGGCATGGATTGTGGTGATTTCTGGCTGTTTTTCTGTTTTTTGGGGGTGTACTGTTGATGTGGACTGGCCATGTGGGTGGTGGTGGTGGCCATCTTGAGTGCTGGCTGGTACAGGCAACATGTGCTTGGGGTGTAAGGGGCCATTTTGAGGAGAGGCAGTGTCTGAGGCCTGCACTTATTTTGCCTACTTTTCATCCATTATGCCCAGGGGTAGTGAGTGTTGCATGGGCCTAGTGTTTCTGAGGGGTGTCTTCTTGAATTTAAACACCATTGAGGCCATGGATGGGCTGGGATTGTGCTGATTTTATTGTTTTTTGTCGTTTTTTTGGGGCTGCTGGTGGGGCCCTTTGCCCAGGGGTAGTGGTGCATGGACTGAGTGTGCCTGTAGTGTGGTCTCACTCTCTTTAATGTAAACATCATGGATGGCATTGGATTGTGGTGATTTCTGGCTGTTTTTCTGTTTTTTGGGGGTGTACTGTTGATGTGGACTGGCCATGTGGGTGGTGGTGGTGGCCATCTTGAGTGCTGGCTGGTACAGGCAACATGTGCTTGGGGTGTAAGGGGCCATTTTGAGGAGAGGCTGTGTCTGAGGCCTGCACTTATTTTGCCTACTTTTCATCCATTATGCCCAGGGGTAGTGAGTGTTGCATGGGCCTAGTGTTTCTGAGGGGTGTCTTCTTGAATTTAAACACCATTGAGGCCATGGATGGGCTGGGATTGTGCTGATTTTATTGTTTTTTGTCGTTTTTTTGGGGCTGTTGGTGGGGCCCTTTGCCCAGGGGTAGTGGTGCATGGACTGAGTGTGCCTGTAGTGTGGTCTCACTCTCTTTAATGTAAACATCCTGGATGGCATTGGATTGTGGTGATTTTTGGCTGTTTTTCTGTGTTTTTTGGGGTGTACTGTTGATGTGGACTGGCCATGTGGGTGATGGTGGTGGCCATCTTGAGTGCTGGCTGGTACAGGAAACATGTGCTTGGGGTGTAAGGGGCCATTTTGAAGAGAGGCAGTGTCTGAGGCCTGCACTTATTTTGCCTACTTTTCATCCATTATGCCCAGGGGTAGTGAGTGTTGCATGGGCCTAGTGTTTCTGAGGGGTGTCTTCTTGAATTTAAACACCATTGAGGCCATGGATGGGCTGGGATTGTGCTGATTTTATTGTTTTTTGTCGTTTTTTTGGGGCTGCTGGTGGGGCCCTTTGCCCAGGGGTAGTGGTGCATGGACTGAGTGTGCCTGTAGTGTGGTCTCACTCTCTTTAATGTAAACATCCTGGATGGCATTGGATTGTGGTGATTTTTAGCTGTTTTTCTGTGTTTTTTGGGGTGTACTGTTGATGTGGACTGGCCATGTGGGTGGTGGAGGTGGCCATCTTGAGTGCTGGCTGGTACAGGCAACATGTGCTTGGGGTGGAAGGGGCCATTTTGAAGAGAGGCAGTGTCTGAGGCCTGCACCTATTTTGCCTACTTTTCATCCATTATGCCCAGGGGTAGTGAGTGTTGCATGGGCCTAGTGTTTCTGAGGGGTGTCTTCTTGAATTTAAACACCATTGAGGCCATGGATGGGCTGGGATTGTGCTGATTTTATTGTTTTTTGTCGTTTTTTGGGGGCTGCTGGTGGGGCCTTTTGCCAAGGGGTAGTAGTGGTGCATGGACTGAGTGTGCCTGTAGTGTGGTCTCACTCTCTTTAATGTAAACATCCTGGATGGCATTGGTTTGTGGTGATTTTTGGCTGTTTTTCTGTGTTTTTTGGGGTGTACTGTTGATGTGGACTGGCCATGTGGGTGGTGGTGGTGGCCATCTTGAGTGCTGCTGGCTGGTACAGGCAACATATGCTTGGGGTGTAAGGGGCCATTTTGAAGAGAGGCAGTGTCTGAGGCCTGCACTTATTTTGCCTACTTTTCATCCATTATGCGCAGGGGTAGTGAGTGTTGCATACTTGCATGTCCCTAGTCTTTCTGTGGGGTGTCTTCAATGTAAACATCATGGATGGCATGGGATTGTGCTCATTTTTCTGTGTTTTGTCGATTTTTTGGGGTGTATAACTGAACTGATGTTCCTCTGTCTTCCATTGCTTTTAGGTGCACAAGACTCAAGAGAACCACCAGTGCCAGGAAGAAGTCCTGCAGCGGTGTGTGTGTGCAGCATAACGTCACGCGATGTCACGTCTGGACACAGACAACTCTGCAACTCGTGCAACTGCTGCCTGCTGTTCTGACCTGCTCTGAAGAAGATGGCCCCAAAAAAAGTAACCCGTAGCTCCTCTAGCAAGAAAGGTGCCAGTAAGGAGCAGAAGAAGCAAGTTACCAAGGAGACTGGTGTGCCGCCCGCCCCTTTTTTTGGGAGTAAAAAAAAAAGTATGCCTGCAGCAGCAGCGGGATCTGCTGGGGACCAAGCTGGCAGCAGCACCCCCGCTCCATTGGGCTCAGTGCCACCACCACCACCACGCCAACTTAAGTCCAAGCCCTTGAGTGCTGCAGAGGCAGCCAGTATAGTTCTTGAATCACCATCGACCAGTGATGTTGGCTCATCGCAAGAAAGCAGCAGCAATGTCCCTCAATCAACACAGGTTGTTGTAGCTCATCTGACGAGTGTTGAACAACCACAGCCGCAACAACAATCACATGTGCAAGTACAAGCCCAAGTACATGTGGAAGGAGAGGCAGCGCAAGGAGATGCGCAAGCAGAGGTGCATGGAGGGTCACAACAAGTGCCCACAATAGTTGTTCCTCCCGAAGTAGGGGCACATCAGGAAATCGACAATCAAGGCGAGGTATCATTTGAGGAAGCCTCTCCTCCTGATGCTCCTTCATTGTCTTCCACACCCCTAGCAAGGAAGAGATCAAGGGTGGTGTCTACATCTTCTTCAAGCACACCTCCTTCTGATGATACGGATCAAACTTGGGAACCAGCACCACTGCCGTCTGAGAGTGAGGCACACCATGATCCGACAAAGGTAGTTAAGCGTAAAAGGAAGCTTGTCCAAAGTCTCAGAGTTATGGAGTGTGATGAGGCTCAACAAGAAGTGGCGGATACTGCTGCTGATGAAGACTCTGCCAACGACGACCCAGTCATCATAAAGGTCACTGCAGCCCCAGCGGGCATGCAGCAAACAGACATTTTGACCCTAGCCCGAAGAGCTGCTGAGCGTGATGATGATGATGTTGTCGATGAGGAGGCAGTGGAAACACCACAATCATTGGAGTTAAGTAGTACACCAACTCGTCCCGCTTCCATATTTCTTTCTGGCAAGAAGAGACCTCCATCCACCTCGACCTTAATTAGTGGCGGTGAAAGTGCACAACGTACAAAAGTTGGGCAATCCAGATCCTCCACTTCATCTGGCATTAGCTTCATGACCACCACCACCAGTATCGCCGCCTCCTCCAGGTCCCACAGACACTTCAAGTCCCCAGTTTGGGACTTCTTTACTGTTTGTCAAAAAAATCCAAAGTTTGCCATTTGTACCCTTTGTAAGCTTGCAGTTAGTCGTGGTAAGCCAGGTACCAACTATGGTACCGGAGGCCAGAGAGGTCATCTTAGGAGACAGCACACTGTCCAATGGTTTGCGCACCTAGATGCGATCAAGAAAGGCCGAATTCAAGGAAACGTTGATGTTGCATCTGATGATGACGAGGAGGAAGAAGACGTGTCAAACACTTCCCTTACACCCAGTACCCCTGTCAGCAGCACACCCAATGTGAGGCACACTAAGAGTGTTGGAGCGAGTGAGACACCAACGCACAAAAGTTCACCAGCGAGCAAAATTGGGTCAACAAAGTCATTATCAGCCCGTAAATGCTTGGTCCAGGGCAACATTAGAACAATGCTTACTTCAGACGTGCCATATGAACGCAACCACCCACTGACGCATCTGTATAACACTAAGCTGGCTAAAATGCTAGCTGTGGACCTTCTCCCTTTTTCTTTTGTAGAAGCGGTAGGTTTTCTAGAATTAGTGGCAATGCTCTGCCCTAAATGGAAGGTTCCTAGCCGGTTCTATTTTGCCAGAGTTGCGGTTCCAGCACTACATGAAGATGTTCTGGAGGCGATTGGGGCAGCTTTGCAGAAGAGTGCTGTTCACACAATACATCTGACAACAGACATGTGGACCAGTGGCGCAGGCGCTGATTACATGTGCATCACTGCACACTGGGTCTCTTTTTCAGGTGTTAAAGCAAAGCTAAACGCAGGTGTTGACCCGGACAAAGTTTTCAAAGCTGCTCGGAAACATGCAACACTAGCCATGTTTGGCTTGGAGAAAAGTCACACATCCCAAAACATTTTGGACGAGTTTGACAAAAAGGTCTTGAAAATGTTATCCCCCAAAAAAACGCCAGATTGGTTATGTTTCCACGGATAATGGCGCCAATGTAGTTAAGGCCATGGCGCTGGGTCGCTATTTTAGAGTGCCGTGTTTGGCGCACTGTATCAACCTGGTAGTTAAAAAATTCTTGAGTGATAGAGACAGTGCAGCGTTCGCGGAAATGGCCACCTGCCGCAAAATGTGCAACCATTTCAGCCATTCTTTTAAGGCCCGGAAGCATCTGAGGAGGCTGCTACTTCAAAGTCGAATACCAGTGAAAGCACTCATCCAGGAGGTGGCAACACGTTGGAACTCAAACTTCTACATGCTTGAGCGTCTGTATGAGCAGTATACGGTACTCGATCACTATTTCTTCACAGAGGGTACGTCTCAGAAGGAGGACATGCGGATGGGTGCAGCGCAATGGGACATAGTTAAAAGCCTGACAGACATGCTTCGTCCTTTTGAGTTCTTCACGCGTGCAGTCAGCCAGGAGGACTGCAATTTGGGAAAAGCTATCCCATTGTTGTGCATGCTGGAGCACCAACTGATGGCGGTGTCTTCTGAGTTTGAAAAAGATGAAAAAAAAAGACCATTTTATTTTGTCTGAGAAATTATTAGAGCGCCTACGTGGTGATGAACGTCTTCAAAAGATCAAGTCAGAACAGCATTACATTTGTGCTACTATTCTGGATCCACGCTACAAAAAGGCGCTGGCAGGCGAAGCATTCTTTCCTTTTGCTGATGCAGATGTTCAAAAGTACAAACATTGGTTAGCCTGGGCAGCCAAGAGGTTTGAAAAAGAACGGCAGGTTATTGAAGGAGAAGACAGTACATCAGCATCAGCAGGCCATCCCCAGTCACAAGAATCCACTTCTGCACCTGTGGCTGGGGCACAAGGGACCTCTCAGCCGTTAAAGACACCGGCAAGTGGATCATCTGCACCACACACAATGACAACACTAACAGTGGCTGCGGAGGAGGATTGGCTAAGTTTGATGGGGTATGGTTCTCGAAAAAATGTCACAGGCACGGCAAAAAGTAAGCAAAGTGGAGGAACCATTGATGACCTTGAGGCGATGGTGCAGGACTATCTGAATGACTCAACAGAGGTCTTTCTTAATGATGAGCCATTGCAGTATTGGCATGGCAAAAAACAATTGTGGCCACAGCTCTCCAACCTGGCTATAAACTATTTGTCTTGCCCACTCGCAAGTGTGTCTTCTGAACGTGTTTTCAGTGCTGCTGGTGGCATTGTAACTCCCAAACGGAGCCGGCTCTCGCCCAAAAATGTGGAGCGGCTGACAATGATCAAGATGAATCAGCACCTCATACCACCAGATTACAAAGTACGAGAAAGCACGCCGCATGAAGACGAGGAGGACGGCAACGTAGATGAGGGGATTTGTTCTCTGTTTGGTGGCACTGACCTCATCCTGCCTGAATTCGCAGAGTATGATGACGAAATCTTCTTCTTATTCCCTGACACCGAGCCCTGAAAATGAGACAATGAATCAATAACTTTCTTTTTCGTCCTTATTCACTTTTATTCCTGTGTGTCTCTCTTTCTTTGTTTTGCACAGTTAATTTAATTCAAACTTTAATCACCTAATCCCAAAAACAAGACCATCAGCAGAACTGTCTTCACTTGTTTGCTTATTGATTTGAAGGTGCCGCAGTCTACATTCCTCAGGTTCACAAGTTCTGAAGAACATGCTCCTCTATCCTCCTCCTCCAGACTGCGATTTCCCTCAAAGCAGAGTGCTGGATTACGCCCAATGAAGAAAGACTCAGCACTTGTGGGGGTGTTGTACTTCTTTGCGGGTGAGTTGACGGATTTGGGCCCATTGCTGTGAAGCTCTAATAATGGACAAAAGTGTTTTGGACCAAATATGAGGTGGAAATTTCTTGCCGTTTTTGCTGACTTGCTTGCCTTTGAGGTGCTCTATGGCGGGGTTCCGGGTGTTTGTGGGTGATTTTTGGTGTCTGGGAGCACTGCTGCGACAGTCTAATCTTGATTGCATTTGCTTTTCAGGAAATCCGTGGTGGAAAACAGGAGTTATGATGATTGATGATGATGACCTAGCTGCACAGCGCCGCGTTTGGACCGAAGGCCGAGAGATATTGTAAGTATGAGATTTAGCTTTTTCGCTGTTTGGGGGTGTTGTCGGGTGGTTTTTTGCGGGTGGGTTGGCGGGTCTTGCCTGGGGCATTCCTGGGAAGGTCTAATACCGGATAGAAGTGTTTTGGACAAAATCCTTAAGGAACAGCCTTTTTTTTGCTATTTCTTCTGACATCTTGCTCAATGTAGCGTTTTGGGGGGCTTCCTGCTGTTCGTGGGTGGGTTGCGGCCGGGGTCTCTGTCGAAGCACTGCTGCGACAGTCTAATCTTGATTGCATTTGCTTTTCAGGAAATCCGTGGTGGAAAACAGGAGTTATGATGATTGATGATGACCTAGCTGCACAGCGCTGCGTTTGGACCGAAGGCCGAGAGATATTGTAAGTATGAGATTTAGCTTTTTCGCTGTTTGGGGGTGTTGTCGGGTGGTTTTTTGCGGGTGGGTTGGCGGGTCTTGCCTGGGGCATTCCTGGGAAGGTCTAATACCGGATAGAAGTGTTTTGGACAAAATCCTTAAGGAACAGCCTTTTTTTTGCTATTTCTTCTGACATCTTGCTCAATGTAGCGTTTTGGGGGGCTTCCTGCTGTTCGTGGGTGGGTTGCGGGCCGGGGTCTCTGTCGAAGCACTGCTGCGACAATCTAATCTTGATTGCATTTGCTTTTCAGGAAATCCGTGGTGGAAAACAGGAGTTATGATGATTGATGATGATGACCTAGCTGCACAGCGCCGCGTTTGGACCGAAGGCCGAGAGATATTGTAAGTATGAGATTTAGCTTTTTCGCTGTTTGGGGGTGTTGTCGGGTGTTTTTTTGCGGGTGGGTTGGCGGGTCTTGCCTGGGGCATTCCTGGGAAGGTCTAATACCGGATAGAAGTGTTTTGGACAAAATCCTTAAGGAACAGCCTTTTTTTTGCTATTTCTTCTGACATCTTGCTCAATGTAGCGTTTTGGGGGGCTTCCTGCTGTTCGTGGGTGGGTTGCGGCCGGGGTCTCTGTCGAAGCACTGCTGCGACAATCTAATCTTGATTGCATTTGCTTTTCAGGAAATCCGTGGTGGAAAACAGGAGTTATGATGATTGATGATGATGACCTAGCTGCACAGCGCCGCGTTTGGACCGAAGGCCGAGAGATATTGTAAGTATGAGATTTAGCTTTTTCGCTGTTTGGGGGTGTTGTCGGGTGTTTTTTTGCGGGTGGGTTGGCGGGTCTTGCCTGGGGCATTCCTGGGAAGGTCTAATACCGGATAAAAGTGTTTTGGACAAAATCCATAAGGAAACACCAGTTTTGGCACTTTTTGTAAGTTAGGGTTCGTTAGGGTTCGCCCTAGCAGCAGGATTGCATGTGTTTCGGGGGGTTCTATTGCAACGCAGTTCTGGGGTTTTAGAGCACTGTTGGAGCGATGCTGGCTATGGATACTTTTGCTTGCTTGCAAGTGGTTTGAATACAATCCACGGTCTGTATTTGGGCCTACTGTTACTTTCAAAGTACGTTTTGTCACCATTTTTCTGCTAGGCATCGTTTTTGGAGATCTGATTGGGGGTCTTCTACATTTTTGCGACTGGCTTTAGTAAGGGTCTTGGTGGGAGCATTGCTGGGAAGGTCAAATTTTGTTCTAAAACACAGTTTACAGTACACCTACCTTGAGGGGAAAGATCCGCTATAATATTTTGGCCATACTTATTTATCCTTAAAAAGGTGACTCAGACAGAGCACGCAATTTCAAAAATATTGTACTGTCTATTAGGGAAATCAAAGTGTCACTTTTTGCACCACACAGCGTACATACCTTTTATTTATTTATCAGTGGTATTGTAATAGCACTTCCTGTTTTCCGTTCAATAATTACAGGCCGGGTTTCAGTCAACATCCGCCAGGCAGGCAGTGGACAGGGTGTCTTCTGTCAGTGGTCACCAACATTGATGGACGAAGCGTCAGCTGGAATGGAGGAGTGCCGCCAATAAGAGGAATTGTTTGCTGCATGCAACTTACTTACCAAATTCAACAGGACAACTCCAACAACATACGCAATACAGATACAGTATCCATTGTTTTATTCTATGAGTGTGACTGCATATGCTTAGCTTTAGTTTGTACCCAAAGATTCTCTTTATCTTCAATTATTGTTTGTCCATGCTGTGCTTTTTTTTTCTTCTCTCAACAAAACCTACCCAAAAAGAAACCCCCATTCCCATCCATTTTCCAAACCCTAACCCTCTTCCCCCGGGCTGTGTTGTTTTACTTGATGTCTGACTAAAATGACATCAATAATTCCACACACTTGCTGGGGAGGATAAGATCATAGCAACAGGCTGGTGAAGGAATACGAGGATATCTTCTAGACTTACTCAGCTTCAGTACTATATCTTCTAGTAGTAGGAGCCAATGTCAAATAAATTCAACGCAAGTACTAGTTATACTTGCAAGCAAATACTTTACCATTTGTTAGGCTACATTATGGCACTGTTCTAGTGTACTGTCACCTGCTATATTCTCGATCGTACCGTAACCGTTGTAATGCTACAGTAAGGACAAACCAGGTTTTGTTTTCTTTTTTTCCATAGGCATGCAACTGCCACTGTGTCACACCACTAGTACCACCGCAATGAGGAAATTTCACCCGCCCAGGATTGCCAACGTTAATCCCCATTTCACGTGGAGCCAGCCCTGGGCCTAGCCCTAATTTCTAACACAAATTAAAGGTAAGATAAGCGTTTGGTGGGAGGTAGTATAATGGAGTATTATTTAGGACTAGACGAGAGATTGACGGTAGTACTACTAAAGTCCTACGACTGTTCAGAAAAACAAACTTACTGTTACACCCCCGTCCCCCACCCACCAGACTGAAAAGCAGTAAAAAACAGGTATGGTCAGATAAAGTTTAAAAATTTATATTTATGTAGCCCTAACAAAATAATCTCCCTCAAGACCCACCCTAACCCCAACGATTGTCTTTGAAAAGTCCCAAAACGATCCCAACTCCCAAATCCCACCCCCCAAAAGTCTATAAAAAAAGGGCAAGGGACACTCCACTACTGGAGGGTGCGGGTGCATTTTGCGGCATGGGCATCATACTCCTTGTGGAGGGTGGCAAGCTCGAAGCGGAGGCCCTCCACCAAGTTCTTATAGTTCTGGACCTCCTGCTCCAGGTAGGACATTCGGACTCCTAGGCGGCGTTGGCGTGCCTTGCAGCTCCTGTGGGGGGCAGCTGGTCTTTCTGTTGCTTGGCGGTGGCGGTTGGCTTTGTTAGCCCGGCTCGGTCTCGCTGGAGCACTGCGCATGCTGGCGTCCCGTGGGGTCACGGAGGAGGATGCAGCGGTCCCAGTCGAGGATGTTGTTGTTGCACCGGTCGACTGCGTGTCCTCCTCCTCCTCCAGGGCCACCAGCCGCCGATATTCGGCGACAGTGGCATCCAGCCTCCGTTGCCGGGCCCTTCGAGCCTGCTCCCTCCGTGATGTTGATTTGGAAGGAGCAACTACATGAAGAAAGAAAGACATAGTCTGTAACCAATGCTCCTTAGCATTAATAACACAAAGTGATTGAGCCGAAAGTTGGGTCACAGTACAAGTAGCAAATTGAAAGCACAGTACATAACTATTGAGGACAGTATCTATGTAACCTCCCACTTCTGCATCCTTGCTCTAACATTAGTGGTAGTTTAATGAACAAATTCTACGACCACTATGGACTTCCATTACAGTCGACTATGACAGTACACCAGTCTTATTCTTCTTCTTCTCTCTTGTTTAGGAAAATTGGTACGTTATCTTATGCAAGCCGGCAGAATGGCAGCACAGTGAACTTGCACCCGAGAAAAACAGTTGCACACCATGATGAGTGAGACAGACTTGCGTTACTGTACCTGTCCAGTACATGCGGGTGGTGAAGCTATTACTTTTCTATTACGGGTGGCACTGAGAATACTCTGTTACAAGGGCTACTGCTTAATTAATTTACCTTTCACCCTACAGTGCAAATGAGTACTAGAAAAGGAAAATGAAGAAGCTAAATAATTTGATTATCTATCACTTCACATGGGACGTATTTGATGACATATGGGATGACTTTAGGTGCTTTGCTTAATATTGAGTGAACAGTAATACACCCACACATGAATGACGCACTACAACTAAACTAAAGTTATTAAGAGAGGTACGGAGTGTCCACCGTAATAACCAGATATATGCTGTGCTTGCAGTTGCAATACAAAGTACTGCTACTATTCATGGTAGTATTGGACACATTTACAATTTCTTTTCCTTGCCTTCCCTACACTGGAACGGACGTGCGGGTGCGGTGGTACATGCTCTTCAAGGTAACACTTAGTTCATCCAGCGACCATCTACTCTCTCTAGATACACATGTGCTATCCAAGAGTCAGAGAATACCATGCTCCAGGCATCCATTCATTCAAAGTATACGCACACATACAGTTTCTGTTTCACCCACCCAGGCTGATGTCCTTCCACCCATCCTTGCTTCATCATTGACCCAGCCATGCACCATACCATATTCTTTCCTTCCCAGCCACCTCGGGGGCCAAGCAAACACATATCGTTCTTCTTTGCCAGCCATCATACATTTTCGCGCCCCACTTACTTACACCCTTCTTTCGCTTTTCATTCATCCCATCCATCACGTTCGTCTAAGAACTTATTGGGATTCTTCTCACCAAAAACTTCACAGCTAAGTCGAAGTACATTTCGAGGAGGCTACTACCTGGTTGATTTGTAATACACCCGTGCAGAAAGCACACTATGCAGTCTTCAATCTCAATAATTAAGGAATATATAGCTTACCTGTTCCCGCCACCACCGTGCGAACCCCCACAGGACCGTCCGCCGGCTCTTGCACCGCCTCCTCCCCAGAGTCCTCCGAGTCCTCGCCCAACACCGCCACCTCCGCCCTGGCCCCGTCACCAGATGTTACACCTACAAAGTACATTTAAGAATGTTAGAATACACCACTCACTACTATATAATATTTGGTCTAGGAGAAATGTTAAAAAAACAGAATACAATGTAATAATTTGTGACTGTCTACTCTAAAGTAAAAATGTCCCTTTTTCCAGGGAAGGCTGTTGTCTTGCTGCACTTTTATGCACAACTGATGAATGCTTGCTTTTTATTTTTAACACGCACCACTTTTTCTCCTAACAGCTTGACTCCTAAGAACACGACCGGATCAAGTTCAAACCAGGTGAGAGCTCGGCTCGACCACAAGAAATGTGTCCAATTAATCGTCAGCACTAAGCACTTTTCCGTTTTCAGTTAAATAGTTTTATGACAAAGTAGATTTTAATAAATGTGTTTACTTTTAATAAAGCTTTTAAACTTAAATAGACTCTGTGGTTTTTGGTCCTCCAGACTAGAGTGGATGAGCAAAAGGTTTTGGAATTTTTGCAAGCATGAGTGCCTCTGACACTTCTTGACTGTGCTGTGACTCCGTACTCTCTTGTCCTGCGTACGATAATCTAGAGATCATTGGGGATCAATCATCGGTGAATTCGGGAGCTAAATGACTCTGCCATACTATCTAGTCAGTAAGGAGACAGTGCATAGAGCTATTGCTGAATAGAATGGGAGTCCAATGGAATTGCCAAATGTCCAATCTTAGTTAGCTACACAGACAGACTAATAAGAATAATCTAGTAATACCACAGGGAGTCATATTCGAGCCAGGATAAGAATTTATATCCAGTCTACAAGAAGATCAAAGACGATTTAGAAAAAATCGAATGAGGAACGCTAGGAAAAAATAGGTACTCATTATTACAATTAAAACTTACTGGGGCCAGCAAAGGAGCCCTCGCCTGCCCGATCCTGGCCTGCATCCTGAACAGCACCCTCCTCCTCCTGTGTCCTCTTGCCCTTGGGGGGAGCTGATGTACAACATGAAAGAAAGAAAGACCAGAAAACATGGATGAGATTTGTCAACCAAATCAACCATTTCAAAAGAACAATAACAACATTTTTTGGAGAAATAGCAAATAGATAGACAACTATTCCACGGGATCTATCTCATGTGGTATACTACGTTATTCGTATTGCCTGATTTGCGGACCGTTGACTTAGAAAGTTCCTATGTAACTCAATAAACAGACTACTAAAGAGGTTTGCCTAGGCCTGGCACTGCAGGCAGCAGTCCGCAGCACGCGAAGTGACAGACAAAGTCCATCCTGCTTGCAGATCAGTGAATACTCAATCTATCAATCCACCCACCACCACCACTATTTCTTCTTATAGCCATGTGTCTAAAGGAAGGACTGGACTTCAGTCTGTTGGGGCTGATTTAGAAGTCCCTTGCGGCTCATTTTCCTCCATTGTTGCGTGACTTTTGTGACGCAGCGGCAGAACAAAAGACTCGCCATGGTGTTGGTGCGGCGTATATATTAAAAAAAAAAATTATGGGCGATGCATCACGTTGTAAAGCCCTGCGCCATCTGGGGGCGTTCCGGTGCAAGGGAGGGCGTACCTGCGCAGGAACGAATCCTAAAAGTGGCTGAGGGAAATCTACAAGATGTCAATCAGTCACTTTTAAGACAATGATGCATGAGTCAAACCCTGCGCGCTTGAAGCCGACGTACGGCTTGATGCAGCATTGGGGAGATAGGGTACCCCAGAGCATTGCTGGAGCTGCGCCATCGTTGGCACGCAACTCCAGCAATGCGCCGCCTTTACGGCACAGATGCGTAAGGCTTCTGTGACGTTTTGGGCCAATGGGTGGTGGTGGCATGGCACACAATTACTGCCGCATCCCTGCTACTTTGCAGGGATGCGCCGGTAATTGAAAATATGACCCTTAGTGTCTAGCATTACGCAGTTCTTATCTTTACACTACACTCATACATAATTTCTCAGGCCAATGAAATGAACACAATTTACAAAACAAATAAGCATAGTAGCAAGCAAGGCTACTGAGAAGGAGAGCAGTGCACCTGAAATGCATAGAAGATTTTGAAATATAATTTACCTACAATGTAATCGGCAGCATTATTGCTCTTGGTAAAGAACAAAGATTTGCAAATAACAGAGCCGGATAAAACAGAGTAGTGATGAATAGCTACTACTACTCACCAAGCCCGGGGACCTCTACGCCGAGCGCGTCCAGCAAGTCCCGTTCCCGGTCCATGACATCGGTCCAGCGGTGGGTTATATGTGCGCCGGACCCCAGAGAGCTTATACATGGCCCGGCACACCTTCTCCCACCGCTTCCGGCGCTCCCGGATGCCATAGCCAGTTGCGATCTTGCCGCCTCCCAGGATCGTCTTGGGGAGGCGGCGCTGGACGTGGAAGATGAGTGCGGCCACCTCCTCCGCGCTAAAGATCTCCCGTGGCACCACTTGCTCCACCCTCAAACGCCCGCACGGGAGCCGGGCACGGGGTGCGGGACCCTTCCCCTTCTCAGGGTGCTTCCCGGCTCCCTTTACCATGGTCTGGGCAGAAATGAAGTTAAATGATAAAGAAGAAATAGAATAGTGAAGAAGAAAAGAAAAGAGTTTAAAAAAGTAGTTTAAAAGTAACTAAAAGTAGCAGAAAACACAAAAATATCCAGCTAGAAAAATAGAGGGATAGATAATAAGTAAAATAGATTAAATAAACTTCAAACAAGCAAAGGATGGCAGAGATTCAGAGAGGATACAGAAAGCATGCCCAGAACCATAGCAATGAATGAGAAACAAGATGGCCGCGCCCGTTCACGACCGCGTGGGTAAGTTCGCGCGAGATTTTCCTCGCGAGCACGCGCGAAATTGTACAAGCGAGCAGCACAGATTGCGAGATTACACATAGCGGCCGGAAACGGAATTACGTCACGCAAACAAGATGGCCGCGCCCGTGTACGACCGCTAGGGTAACTTGGCAAACGTATAGCTACAAGTGCCTCGCGAACACGCACAAAAGCACGCGAACATACACGTCGCAAAAAAAAAATTAGTGTATTCGCAAGCATTCGCGGCTTCCGAAATCGATCTCGCACGGATTCGCGCCCCAAAAAACGCGCGAAATTGCAGAAAAAACGATTTTTGCTAAACTGAAAGCAATGAGCAGGTGCAAAAGTTCAAACTTAACATTTGTAACATTCACTGTAGTGCTTCCTGAGGGGCCCCTCCAGAGTTAGCAACTATTCTATGACCATGCTATGACCCAAACAGCAGGCTCATAGAATAGCTACAAGTAGACCATAAAGGTCCTGTGAAAAAAAATTTCACTGCAACAGAAAGCAAATTACAGATAAGGAAGGAAGCAGGTGCCAGCCAGACTGGAACTTTCTAAATAACTGACACATTAATCAACCCCAAATTAATTCATGGCAGTTGAAGTAGGGGAGGTGTGCTTGCTTTTTTCACCCCCCATAAACTACAGTGATAGACAAACCTAATGGGTGGCAGTGAGGATGTACCAGAGGGTGGCATGGGTGTCCCAGAGGGTGGCAGTGGTGAAACAGAGGGTGCTGTCAACCTGTGAGATAAACCAGACGTAGAAAAAACATAGTCGCGGCCGTTGCGTGCCGAAAAGTAAGTTCGCAATTTCGAAATTGTCCCAAAATCGGCGCGAACGCTCGCCAACACAAAAAACGGGAAAATCCGCAAATCCGCGAGAGTTCGCGTATCTTCGCGGATTGCGAATCCGTAAATCCGCAAATTCGCGTACGCGAGATCCGCTAGATCCGCCCATGCTTACTTTTGGGCGCTAAGCCCCGGAAAGGCCACTTGGCCTGGGACAGTATTAGCTAAATGTTAACTTTGCTTCTTGAGAGTTATTCTGTGTTTCCTTCCTACAGGTACATCTATGGGGTTATGTACCGTGCCATTCCTTCCCTCCTGTATAACCTTGCCTCATGTATGTTGATACTGGTTAGAGTGAGTTCTATTGCTAGTCCTATGAAACCCCGGGGCGTGACGTATTCTAATGCTAAGCCCCTGGTGATTATGTGTTCTAGTCCTAGTTCGAGGAAACTCCCAGTTGTTATATGTTCTAAATGCCAACTCCATCATGTGCATATCCCTGGCAGTGGTCCCATGGCCCTGTCCTGTATATTTTCCCTTGTAAATCCTGCCCGTGCCTCTGGCACCCTGTAAGGTATGTGTTCCTAGGTGTCCTTTTTAATACAAAAGCTATTTTCATATATATCTTGTGTGGAGTCCTTTTGTGGATGGCCCGGAAGGTTGTTGCTGGGGGTGCGTGCGCAAATGCTTTACACATGACCTCCGAGATAGGCCTGACTGCTCGTGCCAAGCTACCAAGGGGGTGAGCAGGGGTTGTCTTGGCGGGTGACCTCCCTACCCTAACTAGAAATGGTGATTTCTGCCTGGCCTTGGCACAAGCCTCGGCCAACCAGTGATCCCCTTTCTAACATTGTTGGCTAGCGGTGGGATTTGGACTTGTGTTTGCGCAGTACCTCAGTGATAACCGGCCCCAGTACAACACTCTGCAGTTTTAGATTGTCGCAAAGAAAAGAAACTATTGGTGCACGTTGCTAAAAATATTTTGTTTTGTGAAAAATGTGGTTCTGGTGCACTTTGCTAAAAATGTCTGTTCTGGTGGAAAAAGTGGTTCTGGTGCTTTTTGATAAAAATGTCTGTTCTTGTGAAAAATGTGGTTCTGGTGCACTTTGCTAAAATGTCTATTGTTGTGAAAAATGTGGTTCTGGTGCACTGTGAGTTAGGTGTCCCTAGCTCGGGAGGGTAGATCATCCCCCTAAGTGCAATGTGTTTTCTGGAGTCACCAGAAGGGTGGGATCCAGTGGTGGCTGCAAAATTGTGTCCAATATGTGCGGTCCTTGTCCCTTCCCTAGAGTAATGGTACCTGTGCCACACGGGTCAGGTTGAGGAATCAGGGGCGGTGGAAACTGTCTTACCAGTCCAGGGGAGGATGTGTGGATGAATGTTGAGGTGTGCTGAGTAACGGAGTGTAAGTTCTCTGAGAGGGGGAGCTTGCTGAATAATGGAGCGTAAGTTCTCTGAGATGGGGAGCTTGCTGAATCAACGATAATTGTATCCTTCCTTACCCCGCTGAATGTGTTTGATGCATCATGTGTTCCGTACACCGCTGAATGTGTTTGATGCGTCAGGTGTCTTCTGGAATCTATGAGCCCTGCTGACGTTGTCGCGGCTCCTCTTAGTGCTGTGCCTTTCTTACACCGCTGAATGTGTTGGATGCATCATGTGTTCCGTACACCGCTGAATGTGTTTGATGCGTCATGTGTCCCCCTTCCCCCGCTGAATGTGTTGGATGCATCATGTGTTCCGTGCACCGCTGAATGTGTTTGATGCGTCAGGTGTCTTCTGGAACTTATGAGCCCTGCTGACGTGGTCGCGGCTCCTCTTAGTGTTGCATGAACGAATAGTTGTATCCCGGACAAGTAGGCCCTGCTGATCTTATCGCGGCTGACCTTGGGGAGAGCTGAATTCGGAATTTATGAGCCCTGCTGACGTTGTCGCGGCTCCTCTTAGTGCTGAATGAAAGTTGAGTTGTATCCTGGACAAGGAAGCCCTGCTGACTGGGTCGCGGCTTGCCTTGGGGAGAGCTGAACTTGGAGCCCTGCTGACGTTGTCGCGGCTCATCGTGCTGAAGTGAATATCAAGTTGTATCCAGGACAAGGGAGCCCTGCTGACTGAGTCGCGGCTTGCCTTGGGGAGAGCTGAACTTGGAGCCCTGCTGACGTTGTCGCGGCTCATCGTGCTGAAGTGAATGTGAGGTTGTATCCCGGACAAGGAAGCCCTGCTGACTGAGTCGCGGCTTGCCTTGGGGAGAGCTGAACTTGGGGCCCTGCTGACGTTGTCGCAGCTCATCGTGCTGAATGAATGTTAGGTGCGGAACTGGAAGGGGGTCAGAGGGAGTCTGACCCCTGGGCATCCGGTGAACTTAGTTCCCAGGTGGTAGACCAGTGGAGGGAGGAAGTTCTGAAACTGGTAGGAGATCGTGTTCTGAGGGTGCTTCTCCTGGGAGAGCGCGGAACTTCAGAAGTAGAGGTAGGGTGGGGCATTCTTGCCCGTGACCTCTGGTCAGCCTGAGGGTGCGGACCCTGGGTGGAAGAGAAAGTGGTCAAGTGGTACTACACGAAGGAAGGGAGTGGAGAATGGTTGTCGTGGGCCAGGGGTTACCACCCCCCACTCCGGGTTGGTATGGACCAGTGGCATCTGGGTGGCCTAGGGCCTGGTCCTAGCCGGGGTCAACTAAGGAGTACCAGTGGGGTAGCCTGGTTGGGCCTATGTTTTTTTTATTTTTTTTGTTTTTTTTGTTCTGTTTGTTTTTGTTGTTTTTTTTGTAATTTAGTTGGTGTGTGTCGATGAGATCAACGTGGCGTGGTACTGGAGGGTGTCCCGGCAGTGCGGGCCCACGTCCATGTTTTTTTTTTGTCGCCCAAAGCAGGGAAGTCCATCACGGTGGTGATTGGCCTACCCTGCGTTTTGGCTGGAAGGGGGCCGTGTTGGACTGGGCCCTTCTGTCGGGTCCACCCCTTGTTAAATGTGACCTGGGGATGGTGATTCCCACTCTAAGTGCGTGTAGATGGGTGAGGACTGCCCTCCCATAGGAAGGCATGGGGAATGTGTGGGTCCCTGATAGTCCCTGGTGCGTGAGGGGTACCGGCTCGAGTCTGGTATGTATGGACTCGTGTGATTGAATGCTGTAAGATGATGTATGCGACGTGTGTGTGTCTAAAAGAGAAGTGCCACTTCTAGACATTGGTGTGTGTGTGAAGTAAGTATGCTGGCGCGTGATTGGCTGAAGTGAGGGAGGGGCTGTGCCTGTATCCTGTATGGGTCTGGGCTGTCCCCCACAATGCTGGCTCCACCCACCTGGGGTGCGTCTGGTGTCCTAGCCTGGCCAGTAAGAAGAAATTCCTTATAACCAGTTCTAGCTGGTTCTCATCCTGCCTGCCCCTTTTTAGACAAAGGGATCTCATGTATAAAAGGAGGGTGTGCCCTCTCTCTCTCTCTTCCTGCTTGTCTTGACTGGAACCCTGCCAGGGGCGTGCGGCTGCTCGGGCTCAGGGTTGGCTTGCCCCCCTGGGCCCTGCCCAGCTCCTGGATGTCTAATGGCCTTTTCCTGCTAGGAGCTGCTGTGCTCCACCTGAGTTCTTGGACTCTACCAAGAATCTACGGCTTTTTGATCCCCTAGCGCCTCGGAGCGCTTGACTTTGTTGCTACTTGCTGCCTAGCGCTTGGGAAGCGCTTTCTTCCACCCCCCCTCGCAGCTGTTCTTGATGCTGCTTGCCGATCGTGAGCACCCCCTGACCGGTGCATGTCTTGCCCCGGGGATTCTGCCCTACCCCCATCGAGGGTCCACCTCGATTTATGGCTCTTCTTCAACTAACCGGTGCCCACCCGGCAGTTCCTGAGATCGTCACCGCCGCCGCCCGGAGTTAGCCGGGGAGGCGCTGCTCCCGCCTTCCTACCCGGGGCGGCGCTACCATTGGCGGCCCCGGAGACAGCATTGCTGTCCGCTGATTGGTCCTGGCCGCCGGGACTCCCGGGACGTCATCGCGGGGCCGCGCAGGGATTGGCCCGACTTTGAGGGCGTCCCCCGCGCCCCCGGAGGCCGAGAGAGTTCGGCCGCCGGACTACTGGGAGGTGGAGGGCTGTCCTGCAGCGAGGCTTCCCCCGAGGAGAGAGCCCCCGCCACCGTCCCGCCGAGTAGAAGCCGACGGGAGCTGATGCCACGAGGAGCCGCCGGCCGTTGAGATCAGTGAGTGCGGGCGGGCTCCGTAGCGCTCCTCTGCCCCGGGGGGGTGCCGTGTTCCCACGAGGCCCCCGAGGGCCCCTCCCTTGGTCCACGAGTCCGGGAAGGACTCCAACGATGCCCCCCCACAAATGGAATGAGCCCTGAGAGGCTCCACCTTTGGCCCCTGCATTTCTTGAGCCTGGCGAGGCTCTGCCGCACCTCATCCCTGCGAGCCCTGAAAGGCTCCGCTTGTCACCCCCTTCCATGAGCCCCGAGTGGCTCCGTCATGGCCCGTGGGGCCCCAGTGAGATCGGGTCCCCCGAGAGGGACTCCCCCGTTACTCATGAGCCCGAGTTGACTCCACCGTGTCCCAGTACCCCTGAGCCCCGAGAGGCTCCATAGTGGTCCCTGTTCCTATGAGCCTGCAAGGCTCCTCCCACCATTCTGTCCTCGAGCTCCAAGATGGCTCCCACGTGGCCCTTGCCCATTTGGCGCAGTCCCAGCATCTTTGTCCCCGAGCCTGCGAAGCTCCAACGTGACGCCCCCATCATCTACGGCTGCCCAGCACTTCGTGGGCAGCTGCCACGTTTAGGTTTATTGTTGGCTACTTACAGCCGGTCCTGGACATTGAGACTTTTGGGCGCCTAGCCCCGGAAAGGCCACTTGGCCTGGGACAGTATTAGCTAAATGTTAACTTTGCTTCTTGAGAGTTATTCTGTGTTTCCTTCCTACAGGTACGTCTGGGGGGTTATGTACCGTGCCATTCCTTCCCTCCTGTATAACCTTGCCTCATGTATGTTGATACTGGTTAGAGTGAGTTCTATTGCTAGTCCTATGAAACCCCGGGGCGTGACGTATTCTAATGCTAAGCCCCTGGTGATTATGTGTTCTAGTCCTAGTTCGAGGAAACTCCCAGTTGTTATATGTTCTAAATGCCAACTCCATCATGTGCATATCCCTGGCAGTGGTCCCATGGCCCTGTCCTGTATATTTTCCCTTGTAAATCCTGCCCGTGCCTCTGGCACCCTGTAAGGTATGTGTTCCTAGGTGTCCTTTTTAATACAAAAGCTATTTTCATATATATCTTGTGTGGAGTCCTTTTGTGGGGGGCCCGGAAGGTTGTTGCTGGGGGTGCGTGCGCAAATGCTTTACACATGACCTCCGATATAGGCCTGACTGCTCATGCCAAGCTACCAAGGGGGTGAGCAGGGGTTGTCTTGGCGGGTGACCTCCCTACCCTAACTAGAAATGGTGATTTCTGCCTGGCCTTGGCACAAGCCTCGGCCAACCAGGGATCCCCTTTCTAACACATTTTTGGTTTGGTGTAAATCTTTTCAGTGGTTATTTAGATACTAGCCTTTTAAATTTTTTCCATGCATTATTTGAAGTGTTAACACATCTCAACTTTTTAATTTACAAGTGATGACTCCCAAATCCTTTTCCCTATAATATTCCATATGGAAACTATGCAGTTGGGCAGTGATCTCTAGAAGATAAAATTTAAAGGAGGATTTAAAAAGTTCATTAAACATGGAAAGTAGTCTGTAACTATATTTTAAGTAAAAAATGTATTTAAATTAGATGTATATTTCTATTTTTCTTATAGAATGAAAGAAAACAAATCACAGTACTTGATTTTAAAATAAAACCCTTAATTATGTGTGTATATACATGTATATATTACCTACTGCCGGTCGCCAGTAGGTAGGTATAGGTAGAACCTAGTTTCCAAAGGAAAAGTGTTTTTTGTTTTGCCAATAACTTTAGCACCATTTGGCACATCTTCGCAAAATTTTCAAAAAAAAGGTGGCCTGCTCCGATCAGTTCCTGTCTTGAAAGTTTCGGGTTGATTTGTCAAGCGTGTGCCGAGAAAAAACGGGGGTCTCAAAATGCATTTTCCCCATGTTAATTCCATAGGAAGTTTAGACAAAATTACAGCCTGAACTGCTGAACTGAATTGCACCAAATTTGGCAAAAAGGTAGGTCTTGGTTCAGAAAGAGCCCTTATTTTCAAATGGTGTAAATCCGTTCAGTAGTTCCTGAGAAATTAAAAAAACAAACGTTTCGATATCTGAGCACCGAGGAGGAGTCGTGACGCCTCCCGAGCACAAGCTGGCTTCTGATTGGCTGCCAACACTCCAAACCGGGAAGTGTTGACAGCCATCTAGTCACAAGTAAAGAATAAAAAAAAAGTTAAAAAAACAAGAAAAGGGGGCAGGGTAGAAACACCCTGACCCTCCAGGCCTGCTCACGGGGTCCCACCTGGACCCCCAGAACATTGTTTTTTTCTTTTTTTTTATTGTTAGAATGCGAGCTGGGTGGGCGAATCCTGCTGAGAAAATAAAAAAAAACGAAGCACGGGCTCCTACGCTTCATGTTCTATAAGCCCCCCGGTTGGCCAGGTCCCGGGGGCAATCACCATTTAATTTGCAGGGGCCTGGAGGTGCCCTCGCATCCCCGGGGACTGCCACCTCCCCTGTGCCTGGTTAATTGAATATGGAAGAGCATGCATCCCCCCCCACAGCCCCACAGCCCCGGGGACCACCGACTCCCCGGGGCTTAATGTATAAATGTGTGGGCCATGCTGCCCCAAGGACCGCAACCGCCCATGGGGCTTTTAATAATTATAAGCGGGGGGCCCTGCGGCCCCCAAGCGCCGAGGACCACCACCTCCCTGGGGCTTAAATATAATTGCATGGCAGCAGCTTCCCTTGTTCAAAAAGCAATGCAGGCTACCGAGGGAGGCGAGGAGCCGGCGGTGCAGTGTGGGCATTGGAGCTCCCCCCACGGTCCCCAACAGTGAGTCCAGGCCGCGGGGGATGGGATACCTGGGCCAGAAGTGACCTAGGGGAGCCTCATTAACACATTTTTAAAAAGAGGCCTGGCCGCGGGGGGTTGGGTCCTTGGGGGCCAATTACCCCTCTTGTTACCTCCAGTAAGCCCCACACAGTGGGATTGCTAAGACATCTTCGGAGGCCATTCCCCTTTTTCTCTACCACTCTGCAAACGCACCTCCTGGCAGACTACGGGATGGGGGAAGAAGTCCAATTTGCTCCTGAGGGAAATCGGGGGCCAAGAAGCCCTCCTGGTACCTCCTGTAATTCCTACGCAGCGGAATTCCTGTGAGCTGGTTGGAGGCCCAGGACCCTTTCTCCACCACCCTGCAAACGTGACTACTAGTTAAAGAAGTGTTTGTAATGTTATGGGTTTCGCATTTGCGAGAGTTAGACCTATTGGCAATGTAAATGTAAACGTTTTTTATGTTTTTCGGATTTGAATGGATGTACATTGTGTGTAGTAGAATTATGTGGTAAATTGTGCAGTAAAATTATGTGGATAGAAAATATGTAGTATTTATTTTATAGGAATTATGTAAAATGGGATTATGTGTTATGTAGAGTACTTATGTGGTATGGTAGTCTGTGTTGTGGAGTGGTATGTGTCCAGTCAACTATAAGGTAAAAGAATACAAAGTTCCCCAGGGAAAATATGTTTAATGGTATGGAGTGGAACGAAAGCAGGGAACAAGATGTTCCCTTGTTGGAACTAGAAGACCTCACACACCCAGAAACCTAGGTGTCATGCTTCATCATTGGTCTCCTGCTCCTCGTCAGACTGGCGCTGCAATGTCTGACGGGCGCCGTAGCGGAACAGCTTCTTTTAAATCTCACCACTCCCTCACGACTACACCCCCACCAGACTGAGGAAAATTGAATTTTGCCTTGTTATATGTGCCTACGTGTTCCCCATCCTATGTTATATGTGCATGATCGATATGCATATATATCCCCCTATGATCGAATAAAGACGCAATTATAGTTGTGTCCAACTCTAGTATGCCAGTTTCCAGTTCTCGTGAAAGCAACGAGTATTAGGCCTATGTTGCCACGTTTTACAGTATGCACGTTATAATCCTCGAATTGTCCCCGTTTCTAGGCCTCAAAAGGGCCCGGACACCAGATTCAAGCTCCAGTCTCCTGAAACCACTCCGAGGAGCGATGCAGCCCCCACCTGCATCCCTGACCCTTCCCTTACTTCCTGCCGCGCAGCGCGGTGCCCGGCCTGGCTCTGCCTGCCTGTCTGCCAAGAATATGTTATGCCTCTAGTTATCAGTTCAGCTCTCCGTCTTCACATTCCTAAGCTAGCGAACCGCATAAACAGCTTCAGCTATAGTCTAGTCTTTCTGTTTCCATGCAAGTGAATTACTGTATTAATATTCTTGGAAGATTCATAGCACACGCAATACATGTAGAATATATGCATGCACCAGCCTTAGTGTCAAGTAGCCTTTGCCCTGATAACTTTTAGATTCTATCAACATGTACTCCAAACACCAGATACCAGATATGCTATAGGTACATGTCGTCCTGACACCGCAGACTTTAGTCTCCTCTTCTAGTGCAGAAGTCATAGCCCCCAGTTCTCCCCGGTAACACGTCATTGTTCGTTTGCGTGCACCACTAGGTTAAAGGTCCCAGCTGCTCAGGTAGCCCCCTCTATGTATCCACCCATTTATGACACTTCTGTGACGTTCTCATCACATGTCTACGTGCACGCCCTGTGCACGCCTTCTTTTCACGCCCATGTGTTCTTATCTTACGCTTGTCACTTGTTACGCCTACTGTATGTAATGTAATTGTGATGTTTTACTATATATACCTTGTACTGTTAATGAGACGATGCAGCTGCCATCCCATGCCTTCTATGCCATTCTATTTCAGGCTGTTCCGATCCTGTCCCTTCCCTTGTGCTTGATTAAAGCCTGTTAGACTCAGATCCCTCGGATCCTGCCTCTTATTTATTGAGCTATCTGTTATTATTAATGTATTCAAAAATAGTACCGGTAATTAATTATTTATTTACCACATAAATGGCGCCCGAACAGGGACGTGCCCTTTCCCCACGCGCCGGCGATGTAACGCAGGCCCCCTGACCCTTCTACAGCCGTGACGGAACTCTACCGTGCACGTGCAGATATTTCTGCTTCAAGTCTCCCTCAGGCCCACGGAGGAGACGGAACCTGCGGTCCGGCATCCAGACGAGGCGGTGAGGAATGCGGTTCGTCCCGACCAGAGCCCAAGCCGAGAGAGCAAGGTCCGAGGTATCCGGAGGCCCACCTGTTTCTGAAGTCCGAAGTTCGTAGTCCGACGTCATAGCAGTCCAGTCCAGTCCGAGGCCTTCAGTTTCTGCTTCCCGGTGAGTACCGTTGCAGGGGAAGTATCTAGACAGGTTCATTAGTTTTGTTCCTGGTCCGATGGGTTTGGGTACACAGATCCAGTCCGAAGTATTCACCTAGGTGGATACGGTATGACGTGTCTCTTTACGAGACCGGTATGTTCTGTACTGTTTTAGCAGTGCATCCAGTAATTCTAGTAAGTCCGTTCTCGAGAAATTCAAGTGTTATGTTTTCAGTGTATCAGGTAGTATTCTGTTCGAACTGTTATTAATGTATTTCTATGTCGTGGTATGAGTGATTTGTTTGCCATTTCATTACTGTGATTATTGTGTATTGTGTTCGCAAGTACAACTCAGTCATGCCTCTGTTTTCGAAGTTACGTCAGATAAAAACTAGAAAAGGGTTACTCGAAGAAGCAGTTCCTGTCCCTCCTAGGGACAGTCCTGGACATTTTATGTATCACAAGCACGGCTTAGATGCCATATTATATCTAGACTTATGGGTGGATTACACGAAGGATCTGGAAGAGAAATATAGATGGCCCGTATCAGGTACATGGGATGCCGAGTGCATCATGCGAGTAGAAGAAGCATTATGGAAAAAGAAAGCCAGACAGTCCCAGAAAGATGCCATCGAGTTATGGCGCAAAGAATCTCATAGAAGAACCGAAAAAGAATTCAGAAAAACAGAATTAAGTAGGGAATCCTCAGAAAAAGCCCAAGAAAGGGAATTAATCGAAGAAGGTGAACGAGTTAGAGCAGAACAGTCAGACAGACAGAGAAATGCCCTTATTAAAGGTGTGTATCCTCTTCTTGCCGAGGGCTTGCCAAAGGCAACCCCAGAAGCACCCTGTAATTTACCGCCACCATTGGTCCCGATTAAGCTACGTCATAAACCGACCGCAGCTGAAATTTTTCTTTCGTCCTACTTGGACGACACAGTCCCAGCCTATGCAAATCGTATTCCGCCCGCTCACCCTCAGCATCCTGTTAATAATGTAATTCCTGTTCCTCCAGCCAATGGTCCCGGGGACCCCGTTAATGTGCCAGTACCCCCGGACCAGCCCACATTAGGTGTGCCCGGTTTGCCAGTTACTTTACCAGCACGTACAGTATTAACTGACGATTCTAGTTCAGGAGCAGCGGGGGGAGGTGCTCCTATCACCCCGCCTCAAGTAAGACGACTGACGCCGCGAGAAGCAGCGTTACAGCGTACGCCAAAAGTGGCTACATACACAGACCTCAAGCGACTTCTTACTGACTGTATATATGATCCAGTTCCAGGCGAAGATCATATGATATTATATTCAGTACGTTTAAGAAGGGTTGCCAACTTTTTGGTCACCCTGCCCGACATGAAGGAACATCTAGACAGAATATATCGTTTTGTCCGTACAGGGGAGAATCCAGGAAGTATTCACGAAGCTATGGCACACAGGAAAGCCGAGATTCAACATATGATTTTACAGTTCTTGATTAACTGTTTAATAAGAGAGCAAGATTACCCTGATAAAGACAAAGACGAGATGAAAGGCCTGACCAGATGGAGTGACAATATAGCCGAGGGAAAACACAAGACACAAGGTAGTGTAGAAAGTATGTACAAGAAAATTCGTAAGGAAATTATAAGTATACACCAGAAGGAGGAAGCGAAAAGAGGAACCGAGAAAGAGAATGACTCTTCTAGTGAAGAGGTAGACAGCGAGAATCCCTCCAGAATAGCGTACGTAGGTAGAACTAGATTTTCCGACAGACATTCACGCCTAGATTACAAGAAAGTTTTTCCTCCTCCAGTACCAGAACAGTGTTCTCATGAACAAGTATTCCAGGCCACCGATCAAATTCTGAAATCACGAATAGGTTATAGCGAGCTTAGTACAATGCATGAACAAGAACTAGCCCGATCAGCAGTCCGATGGACTAGTGATTCTACCACGTTTCCAGATGAAATAGTGGCCCAAACGTTTCTGAAACTGCCCCCAGCCGAGCAGCGTCTGGTGGGTACGTATATGATCCAGCACCTCATTACACTGTATGAGGATCAGCATTCTGATCCAGGTCCTTTACATGATGTACTGAACGAGTTACTCCTAAACAGATGGAAAGGTCTAGGTACCGATTTAATTAGTGTCATATTAGAACAGCGCCACAAATACAGAACGTTCCTGAATCCACATTTTTGTTCCCGTTCCACCCCCAGAAAGAAAATCATTCTACATAGACAGACAGAATCCGTTACGAGAAGTACATCCAGTTAAGGGAGAGGGGGGTGATCTAGAACGAGTATTTGTTTACACCCCTATCACGAAAATATAACTTCTTGAAATGAAAAAGTTAATACCCTGTCACGATAAAGATCCAGCAGGGTTCCACCGTGAATTAAAGGACATGCTCCGTATGGGAGAATACACGTATCCCGATATCTTTAAAATGTTAAAGGTCCTGTTGCCTGCGGGGATATATGAAAAACTCAAAGAAAAAGAATGGGAGGTGGGAGAGACAAAGATAGATTGGACCGCATTAGAGACTGAAGATAACACACGAGTTCCAGGTACCGGTCTTGGGGATAAAGCTAAAGCTTTGCCCGAATTGTTAATACAAGTCTTGCCAAGATTACTAGCCACGAAAAAGGAAGATTGGGATGCCATCTCAGCCTGTAAACAGAAACAAGACGAAGATACTAGTGATTTTTATTCTAGATTTGAGAAATGTTTCATTATTAATAGTGGTCTGAAAACAAGTAGTGAATCGTATCCACATCTTTTTGTTACCAAGCTAGTTGAGAATTCAAGTCCACAAGTTAAAAACCGAGTACTGAAAGTCGAAAGTACCGGGCAAGCTAATACTCCGTCACAGATGCTCCAGATGCTACAGTACCACCAGAACAGAATTAGGGAGGAGCAGGAACATGAAAAGAGACGTATGAAAGACACGAAAATGAAAGTATTAGTTGCACAGTCTGTTCCGCAAGACAGTCAGAAGAGGGGTCCGAATCAAGCTAGTCATCCTACAGCTCCCGTTAGAGGGACATGCAATTACTGTAAACAGCCAGGTCATTATATAAATGAATGTGCAGTTCTGAAACACAACATAGCTACTGGTAAAACGAAAGAGAGACCACGTCCGCCTAGACAAGAACAAGTTTCACAGACTTCCCAGCCGCAGAATGCACCACAGACAGTTACAGTACCGCAGCCTATAGCTGCAACACAACACGTTACACAGCAGATGTACCAGTACGCACAGTCAGAGTATCCAGATTATCAGCCGTATTCATGAAACAGCCTAGAGAGGGAGGTTGGCTTGCCTCTCATCGAGATTCCTGTAGATCAAGAGGGTCCCTATGTACACAGTCAAGTATTAGGGAAAGACAGAAAGTTTCTGATTGATACAGGGGCAAGTAGGACTACCATCAGTCATGACGAGGTTCCAGGGGCTCCGCTCTCAGGCTCTAGAAATGTTTCCCTTGGATTTTCAGGAAAGCCTATTGTTAATGAAATATCGAAACCAGTTACTCTAGAAGTTGGTCCATTATCCCGAACTACTGACTTGTTACTAACGAAATCTTGTCCAGAGAATTTACTAGGCATTAAGAGCAGTTATATGCTGTTCCCCAGAAGGGGTGCAACTGTTTTTACGCGATTTTAAAGGTCATTATGTATTACGTGATTTTGATCCACGATTATTGAATGTACCACAGCATTTATGGGCGCAAGGTCCAACTGATGTAGGTTGTATGCACATTACACCCTATCGTGTCACTCTGAAGAAAGGTGTTGTATTACCACGAATCCGACAGTACAATTTGCCACCTGAGGCTGTAGCAGCCTTATCGAAAATTATTGACGAGCTCATTGCTCAAGGAGTAGTTGTAGAAACTGACTCCAATGTATGTAATTCTCCTATCATTCCGATTCTGAAACGTACTGATCCAAATGCACCTCCAGTTTATCGATTAGTGATTGACCTTCGTGAACTTAATAAATGTATCATACCCCAGTACCCAGTGGTTCCAGATATTTCTTCCCTATTGACAGCCATTGATTCCGAAGCTACGTTCTTTACTGTTATCGATCTCAAGAACGCATTCTTTAGTGTCCCCATTCATCCAGAGACAGCCAATTCCTTTTCGGATTCTGTTTAAATGGAAGGAGCTATAAATTCACACGAGCTCCTCAAGGTTTCACAGAAAGCCCTAGCATTTATAGTCAAGCACTTAAAAGACAACTAGACAATATTCACATGCCAACTGACACTGCTCTGCTCCAGTATGTCGATGATCTATTGATCACAGCCCGTTCTGAACGTGACTGCGAACGTGCGTCACTTACAGTTTTATATTTCCTGGCCGAGATGGGGCACAAGGTGTCCCCTTCCAAATTACAATTCTGTGTCCAGCAAGTGGTCTACCTTGGACACTTACTGTCCAAGAGGGGTAGGCAGTTGACACCTGACCGTATCCAGTTAATAGCACATCTTCCACAGCCCAAGACTCAGAAGGAGGTACGAGCTTTTATCGGCCTCACTTCTTACTGCAGACAATGGATTCCTCAGTACGCATATCTAGCCAAGCCACTGATACAGTTAACGACACAGGAGGCAGCCGTATCGACTGTCCTCCCTTGGACCCAGGAACATACACTTGTTTTCAATGAGTTAAAGAAAGCTTTATGCCAAGCACCTGTTCTAGCAACGCCGAACTACAGTAAGCCTTTTACACTTTTTGTCACTGAACGTGATGGTACTGCATTATCTGTTCTCACACAAGATCAAGCAGGACAATACAAGCCCTGTGCTTATTTTTCTAGCACATTAGATCCGGTGGCCCAGGCTCTGCCTGCGTGCCTCAAGTCAGTTGCAGCCACAGCTCTAGCTATCAGACAAAGTGATTCCATAGTGTTAGGACACTCCCTGACAGTACAAGTTCCACACTCCGTGGAAGTTCTTTTAAACCGAACACAGACTCAGCACTTGACAATTGCACGTTTAACAGGTTATAAACTGACACTGTTTCAACCACACATAGAAATCAGACGCGGCAACATTTTAAATCCCGCTACACTGTTACCCTCAGTTGCTTCAAATCCTGCCACACATGACTGTGTGGAAGTAGTTAACACCATGACTAAGCCAAGACAAGACTTGACAGACATTGATACCAGATCCCGACCTGACACTTTATGTGGATGGTTCATGTATGAGAACAAGTACAGGAGAACTAGTAGCCGCGTATGCAGTGACTACTGAAACTGAAGTTATAGAAACACATCGTATTGACACCCTGTCTGCTCAAGCAGCAGAGCTTGTCGCTCTGACCCAAGCATGCATACGAGCTAAGAACCTGAAAGTAAACATATACACAGATTCACGTTATGCATTCGGAGTCGTACACGACTTTGGAGTACTCTGGCAAGAAAGAGGTTTCATGACCTCTCATGGAACCAAGATTCAGCATGGTCCCCTCATTCAAGCTCTGTTAGATGCAATACATTTACCGACAGCCATCGCTATCATGAAGTGCAAGACACATACGAAAGTCACTGACATCATTTCCCAGGGTAACGATCTAGCAGATCGAACGGCCAAGCTTACAGCTCAGACTCCAGACATTCCAGTTAACACGACACAGACAGACATTCCAGATCAGACTATTTGTATGACAGTTAAGGACCCTACACAAGACGTACTAGATATACAGTCACATGCTACTCCCGATGAAATCAAGAAATGGTCCGAACAAGGAGGGGTCCAGACAGATCAAGGATGGTGGACGAAGGGAAAAGCCACATGGTTTCTCCCCGACTCTATGGTTCAAGTCATTATTAACACCGCACATAGTCCAGCACACTTAGGAGAAAAAGCCATGCTAGACAGTATTCAGAACCTCTGGTTTAACAAGCATTTACGAGCAGCAGCCAAGCAGAAAGTGCGTACCTGCATGATCTGTTGTCAGTTCAATCCAGGTAAAGGTGTCCCGGTGGAGCAAGGTGGATTCCATCCTCCTGACCACCCTTTTGAAGTCCTCCAGATGGATTATATTCAGATGGAGCGATGTCGAGGTTTCAAGTATGTCCTCGTAGTTGTATGCGCTTTGTCCAGGTGGACAGAGGCATATCCAGTTCCAGATTACACTGCTGCGACCACTGCCAGGCAGTTGGTTCGTGAGTATTTTCCCCGCTATGGATTACCTAGGGTCGTGTATTCAGATAACGGCCAGCCATTCTCATCGAGCTCATGAAACAAGTATCTCTTCTGTTAGGGTACCAGTGGAAGTTCCATTGTGTACGACATCCTGAAGCAGCCGGTCTCGTAGAGAGACATAATCAGACTCTGAAAATCCGCATTGCCAAAGTATGCGCAGAGAAAGGCGTAGATTGGATAGTAGCACTGCCAGTCGCCCTTTTCTATATGAGAATGGTCGCTCACTCCCGTTCAGGTGTGTCCCCTTATGAGGTAGTGTTCGGTCGTCCCCCAAACATGTGGGGTACACCTAGACCACGTACAATTACAGATGTTGACAGTAATATGCTGACAGATTACCTGGCTTCCTTGATGTCTGCACTACTCTCTTGTCGTTCACAGGTTGCCGCTGCTTTTCCAGACAACACCCAAGTGAAACCGCATGAGGTCATACCAGGCGACCTCGTTTTGATTCGTAATTTTGATCGTTCAAGTCCGCTGGAGCCCCGCTGGAAGGAGCCAAGACTTGTACTACTAACAACAAGGACGGCCATCAAGGTGGAGGGCAGGAAGGGGTGGTTGCACTCCAGTCATGTGAAGCGATTCCATGGACTTCGGCCAAAAACATTTTTCAAGGACTGCCCCGTTCTCAAGGACTGCCCAGATACTGAATCTAAACTTCCCCTGTTAGAGAAAACTCCGCAGCAGGAGTATAAAGAAAAGTTAAGGTCTAGTAAGTCAGCCAGTTTAATTGTCTAAGTCCCTCTCGGGTGAAACGGTTAGACAGGTTCCTGACATGTATGAAATAGACCCACACAGTGAGAGAGTTAGTCAAAACTCTAAGAGAATACGTTATTGTAAGAATCTTCGAAGTAGATGCATTATTACTCTATTATTTATGACATTTCTGAGTCTTATGGTTACCTGCATAAGTTATGCCTTACATTTATGTTTTCCTATTAATTCACATGTACGTATGTTTTCTAATGTTACAGTAGAGCACACTTTTAGTGACCTGCCTCCTCACGAGTTATCCTATCGTCTTGCCATGCGCAATAACACGTTTATCCGAATGTTACACTATTCACACCAGACCAGCAAGGCCACTAATTGTTGGGTGTGTGGTCGACTCCCCCCTTTCCAGACACCGAAGGGAGTTCTGCCACTGTTTCCTTATCCGTTTTCACATAATGGTTCGTGTGGAGCATGGTCCACGTTAACGTCATCCTCAAATGATATGTCCCTTCTGAATAGAACATGTTTCCCAGACAAGGAAGGACTTTCCCATAGAACAGGGTTAGATCTAGAAAATGAAGTATATGATCTAGGTAATTATTCCTCCAATTTCATGGTTTTGAATGTTCAGTCCGAGACTACTCCAGATTTGCCTGCTATTTCAGTTCTACCAGTGAAAGGCGAATTATGTGTCAGAAAGAATGGTTCCGCACATGTAGGTCATAGTGATTGTACTACTGTGGTCGAGTATAGTGACAGTGGGAAATCTATTTTCAAAGCTTCACGTCATTCTTATTTGGTGTGCGGTCAGACCGCATATGTTCGTCTGCCCCTCGATTGGGATGGAACATGTTACATTGCCTTCCTACTGCCACCAGTTTTCCTAGCCCCATCCGATTATCACAGAAACACACATCTAGTACACGTTAGACATAGAAGGGAGACTGAGTCCCCAATTGTCGATCAAACTGAAACTACCTTAGAACAATATCAAGACTTCAATAAAGGTTTCTTCTTCTTCATAGGTCCTGTCCAGAATAGTAAGTTAATACGTAGGCTAACCAGAACCCTTGAAGCAGTAGTGAATGAGACTACTTCCGCTCTAGGTAACTTAACTGAAGAACAATCTGCTATGAGATTTGTCGTGCTCCAAAATCGTCTCGTCCTTGACGTCATACTGGCCGATAGGGGAGGAGCTTGTAGAGTCATCGGATCTAGTTGTTGCATTTTCATTCCTAATAACGCACCGTCTGTTTATTCAGCTATAACCAGTCTTCATAAAATTGCCCATCAGTTACACCAGAATCCAGGCACCTGGACATGGTCCGGTTGGCTCTGGAGTATAATATCTGCCTGGGGATGGAAAGTATTGTCATTCCTAGGTATAGCAGTAATGATTATATTCAGTTGCTGTCTCTGTTTACAATGTGGCCCTGCAATTTGCGGCTTGTGTGCTACCTCTTGTATTCCTAGTCCTAAGTCCCGTTCCAAGACAATTCGAGACGAGCAAATGATGCTATATGAACAGATAGATGGTATCATGAATATTGATGTTTCCTGATGGAAACGTAGGGCACAAGGAGGGAATGAGGAAAATTGAATTTTGCCTTGTTATATGTGCCTACGTGTTCCCCATCCTATGTTATATGTGCATGATCGATATGCATATATATCCCCCTATGATCGAATAAAGACGCAATTATAGTTGTGTCCAACTCTAGTATGCCAGTTTCCAGTTCTCGTGAAAGCAACGAGTATTAGGCCTATGTTGCCACGTTTTACAGTATGCACGTTATATTCCTCGAATTGTCCCCGTTTCTAGGCCTCAAAAGGGCCCGGACACCAGATTCAAGCTCCAGTCTCCTGAACCCACTCCGAGGAGCGATGCAGCCCCCACCTGCATCCCTGACCCTTCACTTACTTCCTGCCGCGCAGCGCGGTGCCCGGCCTGGCTCTGCCTGCCTGTCTGCCAAGAATATGTTATGCCTCTAGTTATCAGTTCAGCTCTCCGTCTTCACATTCCTAAGCTAGCGAACCGCATAAACAGCTTCAGCTATAGTCTAGTCTTTCTGTTTCCATGCAAGTGAATTACTGTATTAATATTCTTGGAAGATTCATAGCACACGCAATACATGTAGAATATATGCATGCACCAGCCTTAGTGTCAAGTAGCCTTTGCCCTGATAACTTTTAGATTCTATCAACATGTACTCCAAACACCAGATACCAGATATGCTATAGGTACATGTCGTCCTGACACCGCAGACTTTAGTCTCCTCTTCTAGTGCAGAAGTCATAGCCCCCAGTTCTCCCCGGTAACACGTCATTGTTCGTTTGCGCGCACCACTAGGTTAAAGGTCCCAGCTGCTCAGGTAGCCCCCTCTATGTATCCACCCATTTATGACACTTCTGTGACGTTCTCATCACATGTCTACGTGCACGCCCTGTGCACGCCTTCTTTTCACGCCCATGTGTTCTTATCTTACGCTTGTCACTTGTTACGCCTACTGTATGTAATGTAATTGTGATGTTTTACTATATATACCTTGTACTGTTAATGAGACGATGCAGCTGCCATCCCATGCCTTCTATGCCATTCTATTTCAGGCTGTTCCGATCCTGTCCCTTCCCTTGTGCTTGATTAAAGCCTGTTGGACTCAGATCCCTCGGATCCTGCCTCTTATTTATTGAGCTATTTGTTATTATTAATGTATTCAAAAATAGTACCGGTAATTAATTATTTATTTACCACAAGACCCCTTACACGCATTCAAACCATTGGCTGGAACAAAAGATCTCCAACAAAGAGCGCCAGTCTGACGAGGAGCAGGAGACCAATGATGAAGCATGACACCTAGGTTTCTGGGTGTGTGAGGTCTTCTAGTTCCAACAAGGGAACATCTTGTTCCCTGCTTTCGTTCCACTCCATACCATTACACATATTTTCCCTGCGGAACTTTGTATTCTTTTGCCTTATTGTGGAGTGGTAATGTCAGGTTTAGTATTCCTCGTTTCCATAGAAGCTCAACTATGAACTCAATGAGACAAAAAAGAAGGAATCACTGAGGAGCACTTCTGGCCTCGTCAGAGGTATGAGCAGAGCCGCTGGAATTATGCGACTGTTTAGCTGCACCGACGTTCGCACAAATATTCATTTTCCGCATTAGCCATATAATTTATCATCTGCTCCCTAATATGTAGATTTGAACAAAAAAAGCCTTGTTTCTAGCTCAAATGGCTCAAATGTTACCAAAAATGCAGTGACAAGTGTTACAGCGTGTTGGAAGGCCCGTTGCAAACCTAGAATGGTCACCTGCTACGTATTGCTAAATGTGGATGTTAAATTGGTACTAATGGTATGCAAGCCACTCTTGCTTCCTTCTGCGCCTCCCTCTGTGCCTCTCTTGCCTCTTTCTGCATTTCTGTTGCTTCTTCCTGCACATTTCTTTCTTTTCTGTAGTTCTCTTGCCTCTTTCTGCAAATCTCTTCTATGTTCTGCATCTCTCTTGCCTATTTCTGCATGTCTGTTGCCTCTAACTGCACATCATTTGCTTCTTTCTGTACCCTCTTTCCTCTTTCTGCACCCTTCTATCCTCTTTCTTAGGTTGATAGTTTAGATTTATAAAGCGCATGGGTACACCAGTTGGTGTGTCCCGCGCTATTTCACTCTAACTGACAATTTCAAGAATGATTTGTTTACAGTTCTGCACCTCTCTTGCCTTTTTCTGTACACCTCTTATGTCTTTCTGCCCCTTTTTGCCTCTTTCGGCACCTCTGTTCCTTTTTTTCTACACCTCTTTTGTTTCTTTCAGCACCTGACTTGCTTCTTCCTGTACCCCTCTTGCCTCTATCTCCACCCCTTTTCCCTCTTTCTGCACTTTTGTTGCTTCTTTCTGCACGTATCTTGCTTCTTTCTGCATCTCACTTGCCTTTCTGCTCCCCTATTGCCGCTTTCCACACGTCTCTTGCCTCAGTCTGCCCACCTGTTTTCTCTTTCTGTACCCCTTTTGCCTGTTTCTGCAACTCTCTTGCATCTTTCAGAAGTTCTCTTGCCTCCTTCTGCACCTCACATGCCTCTTTTTGCACCTCTGTTGGTTATTTTGCCCTGCTCTTCCTTCTTTCTACACCGCTGTTGCCTTTTTTTAGCAAGTCTCGACTCCTTCTGCACTTCTCTTTCCTGTTTCTGCACCTTTATTGCATCTTTCTGCACGTCTTTTTTCTCTTTCTGTAGCTCACTTGCTTCTTTCTGCATCCCGTGTGCCTCTTTCTGTACCCCTCTTCCCTCTTCGGGCAACTCTCTTGCCTCTTTCTGCAACTTTCAAGCCTCTTTCAGCACTCCTGTTACTTTTTTCTGCACTTCTCTTCCTTCTTTCGGCATCCCTCCTGCCTCTTTCGGTACCTCTCTTGCCTCATTCTGTACCCCTCCTACCTTTTTCTTCACACCTCTTGCCTCTTTTTACACCTCTGTTGGTTCTTTCTGCACTGCTATTGCTTATTCCTGCATCTTACTTGCCTCTTTCTGTACTTCTGTTGCTTCTTTCTACACCTCTGTTGCTTCTTTCAGCAATTCTCTTGCCCCTTTCTGCATTTCTATTCCTACTTTCTGCACCCTTCCTGCCACTTCCTGTACCTCTCTTGCCTCTTTGTGCACATCTCCTACCTCTTTCTGCACTCCTCTTCTGTCTTTTTGCACCTCTGTTGGTTCTTTCTGCACTGTCCATTTGAAATGCACTTGAGAAGTACACAGATCAAACAACCCTCCATCCATAGCCTACCCTAAACTCACATCAAAGGGCCTTCAACCCTTCTTCACCCTGGGCCACCCCCTGCTTGTCAAGAGTCCCAACATTCTCAAAGTATCTCATCAGTTACACACTGTAATGTGTGCAAAGCTGATGCTTCCAGAGATCTGCCTCTGACCCAATCCTGCACTGCCTATGCTCCGTCTCAATGATGATTGCCCTCAGTGACTAGTCAAGTTCAAAAAGCTTTATTCGGTTTGCATAACACAACCATATAAGCTGAACAGTTATATCAACATTGTTAAAATAATTAAAAATTTAAAATATCAGTACTCCTCTTCCTATGTAATTGTTGTAAGCACAAATATTATCAGTACTCCTCTTCTTGTACGATTATTGTTAATAAATTTTCGGGGTCAAACTCATATAAGCCTATAACTAAACTGTTAATCATACTGCTATAAGTTCGAGGTGATTAATGCTTTAAAATAGGCAATTTATACAGTTTACGATGATAGCCTACACAGGCAATATACATTTACTCTTGTAATACTTAATAACATTTTTAGCCTCCATGGACTATACTAGTTTTTGTTTCAAAGTGCTTTGTGCTAGAAATCTCATTTCTAACTGTGCAAGAATGCAATTTACGCTATTTCACTGCTACAATACATAAAGCTGTGCAAATTCATTATAAAGTGTCGTATGCCAAAATCCAAATATGCAAAAACACAATTTATACTATTTCATTGCTACTATACATGAAACTGTGCAAGTTCGCTATAAAGTGACGTATGCCAAGATTAAAATATGCAAGATCGCCAAGTTCCGGAAAGGAAGAATAGAATCGAAAGAGTCACAGGATAGCAGTTACATTATGTAATCAGTATTCACATAATTTAAATTAACTTAACTTGGGAGGACCCAAAGTGCAATAAGTGCAAATTTGCAAAAAGTGTCCTATACCAAGGACAGTGTAATAATTCATTAGTGCACTAAGTTAAAACAAAATTTCATAATACTATCGATTTTCTAGCATCTCTACATTACATTATAAAATTTGCTACGTAAAAACTAATGTCTGGACTTTGAAGTGAACATAATAATTTCATGGCATTTACAGTTGATTGAATATTATATTTGAAAAAGATAGGTTTTGGAAAAAATTTCATAAGAGATACATAAAATGTACAGAATAATAAAAAATGGCAGCAACTGTTTAGAAATGTTATCTCATGGGCACACCACTTTAGTACTTTTTCTCATAACTGGGAATGCTACGAGATGGTGGACAATTCCCAGCCTAAGACGTGTTAGTACGAATCGGTGCGAAGGTCTTGACACATCTTCCAAATAAGCATGGATCCCACTTTTGAGTTCTAGTTGCTTATAGAACACAAATGTCTTTTGAGTCCCAATTGATTTAACTCACTCCCCCGTCTTATAGGTCATAAAAGAATCTTTTATCTCTTTTTTAGATAGTTGTATTGGATATTCAGACTCCTCACTAATGTTAAAATCAAATAAAAGGTTGAACCAGTGGTTAATATAACTTAACCACGGTATGCGAAAACAATGGTCCAACCTTAAACAGTCCTTAATTATAGACTGTGTGAACTCAGTTTCGCTCTTGGACCAGATGGAACACCATAAAAGTAGGGGGCATAGGGCAGCCAAATCAGATATATACTTAAGACCAGTTTCCAAATGAATTAACTCAGTAGAAGCAGAGGCAGGTACACTCAGTAACCGTTTGAGGAAACTGTTTTCATCTGGCTGAAGTTGGTCAGCAGGACAGTGGCCCCATATTCCAGCCCCAAACAGGGCTGAAGAAACACATCTTGCGTTGTATATGGTCACCATGTCCTTTACCCTATGGTCCCTTAAATTAGTAGCAAACCTAAATATATACCATTAGTATTCCTAGCCATCTTATATCTGATATTTTCATGTTCGCTGGTCCATTTATCACTTCCCGAAAAAGTGATACCTAAATAACAGAAGTACTTTACTGCTTGTATTTTGGAACCATCCAGGAAAAAAGACCTTAATAAGTTTATTTTCTTGCCACATGTCATGGTAAATGTTTTGGATTTGTTAATTAAAACTTTCCTGCCTTTGATAAAACCTGTAAAATTGTCGATAAGCCGTTGAAGGCCTATCGGGGTACGGGAAATTAAAACTGCATCATCGGCATATAATAACACTGGTACAACCTTGCTATCTATCATTGGTGCATCTGCTGGAGTCTGACTTAAAACGGGGCTTTATGATTAATAAATAATGAAAATAAAAGGGGGGCCAAAACACATACTTGCTTGATACCTCTTCTCACAGCAAAAAAGGGGGTTCGTTCACCAGTTGGCCCATATCGGACACTACAGGGTAATCTCTTGTATACCCGTGCCAAAAAGAATACTATCTCTTTCGGAGCCCCAGATTCGAGCCGTATGGTCCACAAATGGGAATGGTCTACTAAATCAAAAGCACTGCTCACATCTGCAAAGCAGAAAAACAAATTACACCCCTTCACTAATATATATTTATTAATTAACAGGTCGAGATTCACACATTGTTCTAGAGTGCCCAGGCCCTTCCTGAATCCATATTGGACAGGGGATAAAATCTTATACTCCAAGGCCCAGGTTTCCAATCTTTTTAAAAGAACCCTGCTCATGACCTTTATTGATGAGTCCAACAAGGATTTTGGACGGTAATTACAGGCATCAGAACGGGAAACCTTTTTATAAAGTGAGACAATTAGTGATTGACCCCAGGATGTTGGAAAATTCTCCAAAGCTGCAGTGTTAAAAATCCTTGTAAGGATCGGGGCCCATAAATCCATTTCGTTCTTATATAGGTCAATCGGGACCCCTTCCAGGCCCGGTGCTTTTCCCCCCTTGCTATTGACTAGTCCCTCCTGTACTTCATCCACATCAATTAACAGGGGCGATGTAGGCCACGTAAAGTCATCATTAAAAAATAAAGTTAAGAGCACCCTATCCGGATTAAAAATGTTAGAAAAATTATCGATCCATGCTGTGCAATTAACATAAGACGTCAATTCAGGAGTACAATCATCTTTTAAAAAAGGGCTATTTACAGTTTCCCAAAAAAGTTTGCTGTTCTTGGTGTTAGCTGCCATACTTAATTTATCCCATGCATCCGCTCGGAGCTCTTTTTTATGGGCCCAATATAACTTGCTTATATTCAACTCGTAAATCATGAATATGCAATTGGTAACTGGGTTTAGTCCCCAAAGCCAGTTTCAACTTATGCAGGACCTGGGTACATTTTGTGTCAAACCACCCCGAGCCAACCTTTTCGGGACTTTAGTGCTTCTAGTTAATAAACTCTTAATTGATCTATTTATATCTGAAAATGCATCTAACAGCATATCAGGGAGGACCTCTTCACTAAGGCAATAGTCAATTTCTTTTCTGCAATTGGTGACCACTTCCTTTGAACTTTGGGTGGGTCTACTCCATCCCACTTGATTCTCATGCCGTTGGGCCTAACAGGGATGATGTCAGAAATACATTCTTCAGTATTAAATAATGTATTACCCCAACTTAGAAGTACTATAGAAATACTGTTGTGGTCACTGACCACCTGTTCAGATATCCATAGATCAGTATAGAAGCTATTGTTTTAAATTAAAATGTCATCTATGTTGCTATAAGAATTCCGCCCAGTGAAGGTTGGGCATTTAATATGACCCTTTCTCATAGAACAATCAAGTAAATCAAGGTCAAATTTCGCCATCATCGTATTTAAGATCATACCATATTCGCAATGGGGGAAATGTAACGAATCATCATTGTTCCCATTAGTTATATTGTGGGCCTTCATAAACCCACATGAATTAGTTTGTATTAAGGGACAGACTCGTATGTTAAAGTCGCCAGCCTATAAAATGATGGCAAGTTTAGCTGAAAGTGCCAATACCCTGTCTATCTCCTTTTCCAATGCATCTAACGGTGCTCCCCTACTGTTAGTGAAGGTATTGTTATAATGGTTAATTAAAACCAAATCTTTGCCCTTTAAGAAATCGAGTCTCAACACTTGGTTATGGTTATCAATAGATGAATAACTTGTGATTTTACACCCAAGTAATTTATTAGATATGAGCAGCAGCAGTCCTCCTTTAGCTCTTCCCGCTGGGGAAGATGTCGCACTCAAGCAGTGTGATGTGTATCCTTCAACTACAACCGGGACTGTACTCCATGTTTCCTGTAAAAAGATAAAATCATTGCCGGAGGAGATAAAGTCCTGCCAGAAAGGGGTATCTAGTTTTTTACTAAGGCCTGCAATATTCCATGTTATAAGTGTATAACCCTCCTGTGTTAGAGTTTGTATTCCTTGGCTAGTGATAGGACTTGTAAACACAACTCTGTCCACCAGGCTCTCAACATGCTGTTGCCCAGTTGTAGATTCTTTAGCGTGATTTATGACAATATGGTCGCTGCTCCCAGTGCTATCAGGACCTGTATCCACCTGCCTAAGATCTATGTTTGGGAGTTGTTCTTCACTTGTTTCATTTCCCCTTTTAGTTATACTGGTAGCTCACCTTTTACCTAGTTTGTCCTTTGGGGATACACCCTCGTGTCTCGCACGTCAATCGTTGTCCCCCATAGGACTCAAGGGCTGGAATCTATTATACAACGGGATAGAGAAACAAGTGGGTCGGGCTGCTAATAAAGGCATTAAATTAGTATTAGAGTGGTATGCCTTTTGGTTGGCAGCAGGATCACTCGCCAACAAGTGTCTATAAAAATAGCCTAAAGGCAGTAGTGTTGTGTTAAAATCCCAACATGAGGGTGGAGGTGCATTTAGTAGGGTTCTGTACGCCCAGCCTGGTGACCTAAAATTAATTATTATACAGTCACCATCAAATTTTTGGGATAGTGGGGCTATCCACCCCAATCTTTGTGTAAGTATTATCTGGTCGTCCCCCTTTGTTGGAAAACCACCGTTTTTTGATAACCAATAAAGCGTTTTATTTTTAATGGTTTCATAAGTTTCTGATTGACCTACCCGTAATTTGGGTACATTAGAAAGGACTGCGACGTTTGCCCCACATTCTGGTGGAAAGTTAATAACTGCTGGTATGTCGATGACTTTAGGATTATCTATGTTACGTGACCCTCTTGTCTGCTCCGGGGGCTCTTCCCTTGATTTTTCTTTACCAGTCGGTAGCATTACTCTCTCCTCATTTGATGGTTTATTTAGTGCCTCTGAGTTTTTACCGTCTTCTAAAATTCCAGCTGTAATCGTGCCTATACTAGGTCCAGCCATCGTTAAAGTTGATGGATTAGTTGTTACCAGAGTAGTGGGGACATTATTTGTGGTCGCATTAGCATAGTCCCTTGGGTTGGCTATTTGGTCTCTCAGTCTAAATTTATCCATGTGCCCACTAAGTTTATGTACCTCTCTTGCCAAATTATCAATTTGTTCATGTAATGCCGAATTAACTCTGTTATTTTCTCAGTAAAAACTACCATACTAAATGTGCACTTAGATTGCTCATTACCCAAAACGACTCTCTGATTCGCAGAAATCCCTCTTGTGATAATTTGCTTGTCTTTGGCTGACCTTCTGTTTCCCTGACCTGTATTTTTCCTTTTGCCTCTTTTGATTAAATTTATAGGCGAGGGGGATAAATTAGATAAATTCGCTGTGACTGAGATCCGTGAAACGCGAGGATTCTCTGTGTCAGCTTCAGCTTCATCTGGTGTCATATCTATTGTGTCAGAGACCCAATTTGTAATAGTCAGTCCTTCCTCCCTAGTTGTATGGATCTCTGCAATCAAACTAACTTGCTCCCCACCCCTTGTACCAGTTCCCATTGATATACGTCTTTCTGTGCGGTCTATTTCTTCCGCCAGGGCACTAACTGCTTTGGTCAGGTAAGTATCTATAGAATTGTGTGTTTTATCCATTAGAGATTTGACTCGACGTTTAGTCATAATTGTATAATGTCAAAATATATACTAAATATCAAAAAAGGACAGCCAACAACAACCACTAGCATGGGAGCTCGTAAGTCACACGTAGTGATATCCTGACAAGCTTATTTACAACCTACTGGGGTAATATAAAATAATGCTAACAATGGCCTCCTGTATAACTTGGAATTCCTGAAAAAATAAAACCCCCCTGCAATCTTACTCAAATTTGCGAATGTTAACAAAGTGGCCCAGCCCGGCCTCAAACATCCTCTGACGGCCGCAGACGGCCCCGCCCTTGTCCCGGGCTTCTCCCGTGCTGCCCACGTGCGTCCCGCGAAGTGGGAGGAGCCTCTCTCCTTTGAGCGCATCCGGGCGCGAAAGTGGGAGGAAGTGGGCTTCGGTGCGAGCGCAGGGAGACCTGGGAGCTGTAGTCTCCCCCCTCGGCAGCCGCGCGATGGTGGAAGCAGCGGCGGCAGGGGAGACCAACAGCAGGTGAACCCAGGCGCAGGCAGCAGGTCTGAAACAGATAGGAGATGGTCCCTTACAGAAGGCAGCCCCGCTGTTCAGCAATCAAACAAGTCCCCCGCTCCACGGAAGGAGCCTCTCTCCTTTGAGCGCCTCCGGGCGTGAAAGTGGGCGGAAGTGGGCATCGGTGTGAGCGCAGGGAGACCTGGGAGCTGTAGTCTCCCCCTTTGGCGGCCGCGTGACGGTGGAAGCAGCGGCAGCAGTGGAGACCAACAGCAGGTGAACCCAGGCGCAGGCAGCAGGTCTGAAACAGATAGAACATGGTCCCTTGCAGAAGGCAGCCCGCTGTTCAGCAATCAAACAAGTCCCCCGCTCCACTGAAGGAGCCTCGCTCCTTTGAGCGCCTCCGGGTGTGAAAGTGGGCAGAAGTGGGCGTCGGTGCGAACGCAGGGAGAGCAATCAAACAAGTCACCCCAAAGCTGATGCTTCCAGAGATCTGCCTCTGACCCAATCCTGCACTGCCTTTGCTCCGTCTCAATGATGATTGCCCTCAGTGACTAGTCCTTGATGACTTCCTAGAATTCCATCCCATTGATGTTCGGGTGTTGATGGGTGAACAAGGTTTATTCTGTTGATTCTCTGTGCTGGCTGTCTATGAGGTGAAGCTTGTATTTGATCTCTTCCAGTGAAGCTCTCTGGATTGTTTGTCCTTGCCAATTAACAATGAGCCTGAATGGATCGCCTCAGTTAAAGGCCCTTTGTTCATTATGTAGTAAGTTGATTGCTGTGAAGAACTAAAATTATTTTTATAGAGTTATTAGACAGAAATCATGGAAAAAAGGATTGCTCGGGTTTCAAACATAAATGACTAACGTCTATCTGCAGACGTGCTCCCTCTCTTCTGATTGAAAAAAATGAGCTCTAGTTAGGATGTTAGGTGACCATTGTGTCAATGCAGAAATTTGAAACTTTGGTGGGTTCTCTCTAAGCGGAAATCATTGGTGTCTGGTTTGTCCAGAGGAGCTGTAAACAGTTTTTGGATATAGATATGAAGGTCAGACACTTCGGCACCATTCAGCACACACCTGATACTGACATTGCTCTTATGTGGCTTGGTTTCTTAGTCTTCCATGTGTGTTTGCTGTGAGAGGTTTTGATCTCAGAAGGCTAATATCTCTTGCCACAGGAATTCCTGGTTCTCCTCCTTGCTTTTGTATGAGTCTTCCAGAGCAACAAATATCACTCCTAAATTGTTATGGTCTTGTTAGAGCTATTTAGGATTCTGTATCAGGTAACCATTTGGTGTCAGAATATTTTCTTTCAGATCTCTAAGCAAGTCCAGTAGATTGTCCTTATTTATGGGGTTTCCACTGTTAGAGGCGTCAGTGCTTTCATACATGTGTGCTGAGCCGTTAGAAGCATTCTATGCCTTCAAGGTGATTTGCTTAGCCATAATGGACATTAGGAGTAACTATTTTACTGTGTTCTCTCTTTTTGTTTTCAGCTGCCACCATGATTGTGAAGTCAAGTATCCTCTGAATCTGGGGGTCTGTATTTCAATATGAAGGTATGTGGGGGGCAAACCTGTAAGGTTTTATCCCAAAACAGTGCATTCTGGAGAAAGTCACATAGCCCACTGGAGTCTAGCTGGCGCAACACAGTGTATGCGCTGCCTAGCTGAGACCTAAAAATGAAACTGGGCTTGCGAGGGGGATAACCATTATACACAGGCCTTTTCAACTTCGAGCAGAGTTCGATTCAGTGCATACGCATTCTTAATGAGCCAAGAAGCCGCGCTCTCTTCGCTAACAAGATGCAAAATGTATATTTAAATTAGGAAAGCAAGTGAACGTTTTTAGAATAGTGTTAGAATGGTCGTGTGCACTTCATAAGGTCATCTTGTTGAAGGGTGTGTTTGAAGTGACGCCTCATTGTTGTGGCAGTTTTTTTGTTTCTTTGACCTCTCGCTAAGAGCGTTTATTCCCCAGTTGCAAGGAGCACATGTAAAATATAAAATTCTCACCTCGCGCTCAGTAGATGTGTGGCTAGTGGCTGTAATCACTTTGTTCCAAATGCCTATCTTTACAATACAACAGCTCTGTATTGCGTCATTTGTTTTACTTATACATCACTTTTCGCCACCGTTGCGAGGCCTAAATGAGTTTCTGGAAATCCAGCAAAAAAAAAAAACGCGGCAGTTTCCTGTGACGTTGCTAGTTACAGAGAGAGAAGACCCCGCCTGCAGTGGGTTACCGTACTGTTTGTAGGAACGCCCCAGGCGCCTGGGTAAAAGCAGGCAGCAGGGTACAGTGCCCAATTAATCAGGGACTTGCACAGATTTGCTGGTGCTTTATCCATACCACAGGTAGATGGGCTGCGGCCTTCTGAATGCAGCATTCGCTCTACCCCTGACGCCGGTGATGTAATCCCTTACAACCGAAGATAACCCTACATTATATCCTTGTCACACTGGAGCTGGGGGCTGTGACCTTGTGACAGTGCTTTAGTTTTACAGATATGACAGCATCAAGCGCTGCACATGTGAATCTGCAGCAGAGGCCTTCCGCCTCTACCTCTGGAACACCAGCAGGGGCTCTACCCTTGGAATGTACCACCGGCTGACCCCTGACCCCTGCACAGTCGCTGGGGTGGTACCTACCTGGAACAGTTGTGGGGGCTCTTAAAAGTATGAGTCATGTAATCGTATAACAGTAACTAAGCTGTAACCTGGTACACATAGGGCCTGCAATAGTAGCATTTCGTTTCCGTGCCTGTGAGGCCTGTATCAGGCTCGTCCCCAGCCCGTGTCAACCCCCAGTAATCTGATCGCCAGAGACCTGCACTTGTGACAGCGCCCGGCATCCCCTCCAGCCGGATATTACTCAGCTTGCACTGCGGTTAGTAGTAGGTGGTGTACTGGGGGTACATCTGCTGTTTCCACACTTTGCCCATGAAGATGGAATAAGAGCCTGCAGTGCAAGGAGGCACTCTGGTACTTTCCAAACTGGTCCGTGCTCTGTACATAAAATAATTAAAATACAATGCATACCAATGCAACTACTGCCAGTAATCTGATATGTGTGCTGTTTCGTATGGAGAAGCTTGCCAAACGATTCCCTTACCCAGGTAACATCCTGCTGATTGTTTTAGAGCAGGTTTGTAATTGTAATTGCGGTCGTCTCCATAAAGAAAGCTTGTTCTGCTGATGCTAGAAAGTTTGCATTCAGTGGGTGGGATTCAGGATGCCTCAGGGGCTAGTTTTACTTTCATAGGGAGATTTGTTTCCTAGCTGTGGTAAATGTTATCCAGTCTGCTGAAGCTGCAATCAGTACTTCAAGGCACTAGCCTTCCCATTGGCTAACTCCACTGGAGGACCCGCTCTAAGGGGGCTTCGGAGATACTCACAGACATGGCTGCTGCTGACCCAGTTGGATTGAATGGTAGAAGTGCTGTCATTTTAGTTGTCCATTTGTGTGGGTTACTGTATTCCACATCAAAAGACTGTCTATGCTGTTTTATGATTTCCGCTTCTGACACATTTAATGTCTTTCTCCCATCACCTGTCAATGTCCATGTCAAAGTGGTCAAACTGGAGAAAGAGAGCATGCTTTGTGTGACCTGACCCTGTGTTTACTGCATCCTAAGGTGGTGTCACCACCACCCAATATACCAAGTGTGACCCTTGTTGTGGGTCATTTCATCCACAGTGCCAGCAGGGGTAGGACAGCCACATGATGCTCACACTAGTGACCGGTAGTGCTTCGACTGCACGGGCTGGGCGCTACCTGACGAGAGGCTCCACCCTCCCTAAGTACCCAACACTTCCATGAAGCTCTCTCTGTCCACCTACTTAGCCTCTCGGCTGCTTTATCCCAAGATATTAATTATAGAAACTCACCCAAGTACCTGGAAGGCTACATAGCTCGTGACAATTAACCAGTAATAATATTAATAACAATAAATAGAATAATAACAGAATATCACCTCCCCCTTTCTCTGCTCCTCATTTCCCTCCATATTCGTCTCCTCCTTCACCTCCACTGAAGCACAAAAACGTGTCAACTGTTTCTTGCTTGTTGACCTCATCAGCACAGCACTCTAACGTGAGGGAAACAACAGTGCATCCACCCCGGACCTGCCCCTGCATACGGGTACCATGGCCTCCCCTGGCCACCAGATCCAGCCTCCTTGTCCCTTCTATTGGGTAACTGCAGGACCTTTTGTACACTGTGCCTCAAGGTGTCACCGGAAGTGCCCTGTCACAGGAAGGGCGCTGTCACAGGAAGTGCCCTGTAACTACAGGTTACTGCTCTAAAATTGACTGGGCAGGGACGAGTTGCTGCCCTCTTCTGCACCATCGTGGGTGGAGGCATCACTGACATGCAGGTCTCCCCTGGGGCTCCTAAAATAGTTTATGCAATGTTAGGTTATGTCCTGGAGTTCTTTGTTATTTAGTTTTATCTTATGCAGTGTGATGTAAAGCAGTGTGATGTCATGGAGTGTCCTGCCATTTAGTCTTATCTCGTGCTGAGTCATGTAAAGCAGCGTTATGTCCTGGAGTGCTTTGTCATTTCGTTTTATCTTATGCCATGTGATGTAAAGCTGTGTGATGTCATGGAGTGTCCTGCCATTTAGTCTTATCTCGTGCAGAGTCATGTAAAGCAGCGTTATGTCCTGGAGTGCTTTGTCATTTAGTTTTATCTTGTACCGATACATGTAAAGCAGTGTTATGTATTGGAATGCGCCATACACATGACATCACAGATCTTCCATCAGGGCTTCGGTGGATTTCCAGGTGGCCCTGCGTTTCCATCCCAGACCGGAGTGTGAGTTGACTTGTGACACTAATCTCTGAGCTGTGAATGATTTGTTCCTCTTTTAGGTGAAGGCGTGAACCTAATTGAGCTCCTGGTGCCTGAATGAACCTGGCATTTCACTCCCTCCCAGTAAGAGTCACAGGTGGTCTCAACTGTGTAAATCAACATTGTAAATGTGTATCTCTCGAAATAGGGCATCTCTCCGTCAGGGGTGTTGACTTTACTTTTCTGAACATAAATACATAGCACTGATGGAACTCGAACTGAAGGTCACATGATCAGTCCCCAGCCGCGGCCGGTAGTGGGAGTGCCGGCCGGGCGGTGACGTGGGGAGGGGGAGGGGCAGGGTGGGGGGTAGTAATGTGTGGATTACGGACTTTCAAAGGTAAGTAAACATAAAAATAAATAAAACGTATTTCGTTGCACACACTGCATCGCATTTGGCAATGTGGTTTGTGCAAAGGAATTTGTTTTATTTATTTTTATGGTTACTTACCTTTTAAAATCCATAATCCATACATTACTACCCCCCACCCTGCCCCTCCCCCTCCCCACTGTAGCGCTCTAGTGTTCCGAGGGTCTCGGCAGAGCCCCAGAACCACATGCACACATTGTAGCACCTTCTGGCCAGGCGTTGCCAGAAGGCTATAAATGAAAGGACGGGAGTCGCTCGGGACTTCCGGTACGACCAATGTTCATACTGTGTGGTGTCCAATTATTCATGTTCCCATAGTGCCCCCATAACTGTTCCCTTTGTGCCTCCCGCTCAACTGAGCACCCCGACACTGGAGACGAGGGTGGGATCCTGACAGTGATACCCCCGAAAAAATAATCTCGCCAGGGCAGCCTGCAGCGTGACCACCGGCACCAGAACGGCCTGCGACGCGGCCGCCAAAGAAACCGGAGCCGGCTGGAGTCCCTGGCAGAGCCCGTGGCCTCGAAGGCCCAAGCCGGTAAGCAGCGTGAGCAAGAGCTGCATCAGGGACCGCAAGCGCGGAGCCAAGAAACGTGAAGGAAAGCAGGCCCAGCGCTGGAGAAGCATGATCGGCCAAAGACAGAGTGCGCGCATGCGCAGTAGACACGAGGCCAGCCCCAGCACCAGAGACGCGTGTGGAAGCCTCCACCGCAGCGCGAGGCAGAATCACCGGCAGGGCTGAGGAAAAGCCCAGAATCACATGTGCGCGAGAGCCGCGCACATAAAGGAAACTACAAAAACATTAAGCAAACAAACATTAGCACAACCAATCACTGAAATAGACAAGCACTGGCCCAACCAAGCGATCACACAGGCACAGAGGCACATTAAACAGCGGAGCCGAGCAGAGGCAACAAACAAACACTAGCACCAACAAGCAAAGATAGCAAAGAGACTCAGTTACCACCATGTCAAATCCACCAAATGCAGCCGCCGGAGGGCAACAAGCAGGAAACCCACCAAATGCTGTGGCAGGAGGACAACAACAAGCCCTTCCCCCAGCGGGACCACCCCTGGTGCAGCAGGCAGGACCCCAAGCACAGCAGTCAGCGCACTCGCAGATACAAGCGCTACCCCCTTTTAGCGAGCTCGTTGAGCTAGCAACAGCGGCCCCCGAGGTGGGCAGTATGGCTAGGGCGGCTGAATAACTACTTTGTGGCCATCAAAGTAAAAGACAACAAAGTCAAACGACCACTGTTACTACATTTTGGTGGTGAAAAAATTTACAAGCTCTTCGCTTATCTCCCGAATAAAGGAGGAGCATATGATTATGATGCCGCGGTGCGAGCATTGAATGTGCACTTCGACCCACAGCTCAACCCACATTACGAACGATTCAAATTCAGGCAATCAAGACAGAGGGTAGGAGAGACAATGGACGCCTTCCACGCACGATTGAGAAAGCTAATTAGCACGTGCCCAGAAGATGATCAAACCAAGGAAGTCACCGCGCAGCTGATACAGGAATGTCGCAACAAACCTCTTAGGAAGCTGATATTGCGTCAACCTCGCATCACACTAGAAGAAATACTACTTCTGGCGCGGTCGCATAAATTATCTGATGTCAGGTCCTCAGCAATGGAGGCCGCTCTTAACCCCAAAGCAGACACAGGAGCGACAGTAAAGACCGAAAGAGTTGACGCCGTCCGCAACGCTGGCTGCAGTGGGCGTGGGCGATGGCCAACAAGAACCCCGCGACGATCGCTATGTGGCTATTGCGGACGTGAAGAACATGGCCCAGAAGGTTGCCCCGCTCGTGGAAAGACATGCTCAAAGTGTGGAGTGCCGAACCACTTTGCTAGCGTCTGCAGAGGAGGTTTCCGCGGAAGGACTCAGTCCGGGAAGAAGGCGCTGTCAGGAACCGTAAGGCAGCTAGCGTTAGATGATGCCCCAACCTCGGCGATATGACCACCTATACGATTCCTCGACAGAAGAGGATGAGTGCTACTTTGTATCCTTCACAAGTGACCTGAAGAGACGGAGGAGGCCGCAACCTAAATGCCAAATCCAAATCCAAATCGATGGGTCATCGGTAACGGGAGTAATAGACACAAGCACCACCGTTAATGTGATGGGGATACAGCACTACAAAGCACTCAACCCAAAACCGCAACTAACATCAAATGTTTGGATATTGACGTATGGAAGCCAAGAACCACTCCCCCTGCCTGAAAAGATGGTAGTACAAGTCAAGTCCGAAGAACGAGAAGTGACGACGACCTTCCCCGTCGTGGACAAAGAAGCTGATCTCCTGGTCGGGAGTCACACAACGGAAGACCTAAACCTCATTGCGTTTGCCAATGCAGTGAAGCGCCTACAAACCGAAGACATCTTGCAACTCTTCCCATCGCTCTTTGAAGGCCTAGGAACAATCAAAAGGCCACCCGTGAAGCTCCATATTGACAAGGCTATCCAGCCGATCGCGCTAAGACACAGGAGAATTCCATTTCACCTGTGGGCAGCCGTAGAACAAGAACTCGCCCAATTGTAGAAACCAGGAGTCATTGAAAAAGTGACTGGCCCAACACCGTGGGTGTCACCCATGGTGATAGTGGAAAAACCTCGACAGCCCGGGAAGATAAGGATTTGCATTGATATGCGGATGCCCAACAAAGCAATCAAAAGGGAAAGACACATTACACCGACAGTAGATGACATTTTGACGGACCTTAATTGAGCCAAGTGGTTTTCAAAACTAGATCTGAATGCTGGCTACCACCAGTTGAAGTTGGCAGAAGAGAGTAGATAAATCACCACATACTCGACCCACCTAGGCCTCAGAATCTACAAGCGATTAAACGTCGGAATATCTTCAGCAGCTGAAATATTCCAGAACACCATCAAAGTGATACTATCAGGTCTACAAGGAGTACTCAACGTCAGTGATGACATCTTAATACATTCTGAAACTAGCGAGGAACATCACCGCCGGTTGAGAGCAACCCTCAAAAGGCTGGCAGAACACGGGGTAACCCTGCACAAGGATAAATGCAAGTTTTTCCAGAAGTCCATAGAATTCTTTGGATACGTGTTTGAGGCTGAAGGAGTCAGAGTGGACCCCCGGAAGTCCCAAGTCATCAAGCATGCACCTGCTCCGATGACAGCATCTCAAGTAGGAAGCTTCCTGGGCATAGCCCAATACTGAGCCAGATTCATCCCCAGCCTAGCAACTATCGCAGAACCCCTCCGCAACCTGACGGAGAAAGATAGCCCCTGGAAGTGGGACCGAGACAAAGAAGAAGCGTTCAACAAGATCAAAGACGCCCTACTAGATGGAACCACCATGGTGTACTTTGATACCTCAAAACGGACGGAGATATTAGTAGATGCTAGTCCGGTCGGTTTGGGCGCACTACTGACCCAGGAGACAGAGCCTGGAGTGTGGGCCCCTCTAGCCTTTGCTAGCAAGGCACTCACTGCAACTGAAGCAAGATATTCCCAGATAGAAAGAGAAGCCCTAGCTGTCAAATGGGCTTGCAATCACTTCCATTTATACATCACTGGATGCCCGTTCCGAATGGTCACAGACCACCAACCACTAATTCCTCTGTTCAAAGGCACCGCGCCTCATCCACCGACACGAATTGAACGATGGACAATCCAAATACAACAATATCAGATGAACCTCGTCTATAGACCCGGAGCGAAAAATCCGGCCGATTTCCTATCTCGACACCTGTCTGCAGGGGTAGTGACCGAAGACGAGCAAGATACCCAAATGGAGGAGTCCGTAAACATGATAGCCCAAGGGTCATGCCCCCAAGCACTATCAGCGCCCGTGATTGTAGGTCAATATCCCAACGACATAGTGATTCGAAAGGTCGTCGACGCAATTCAAGCAGGATCCTGGGATGGGTTTCTACGAAACACCCAGGACTGGAGTGAGGTACATCGATCCCGGCTGGGAAAATCCTGGAAGGTACACGATGAACTCAGCATGGCAGAGAATGGACTGATATTGAGAGGGTGCCGGATTGTGATACCTCTGACTCTCCAGGAGCATGCAACAGTGCTGGCTCACTCAGGACATCAAGGCACCCGACGCATGAAAGCCAGAATGCGCGAAAAAGTGTGGTTTCCTGATTTAGAAAGTAATGTCGACAAAGTGGTACAGAATTGCAGGGCATGCCAGCTGACTAGTACTCTCAAAGCGCCAGCACCCATAGTCACAGAAGACCCGGCACCAGCCCCAAGGTCGTGGGTCAGTCTAGACTTTGGCAGTTTTCCCGACGGGAGAGTAATGGTAGTGCTCATAGATAGCTACACTAAATACCCCATTGAGGAGGTGGCTGCATCCACTAGCTTTGTGAACATTCAACCGATCCTAGACAAGGTCTTTGCTATGTTTGGAATCCCGCAGATTCTCAAGACTGATAATGGACCCCCGTTTCAAGGGAGTGATTTTAAGGAGTTCCTGCGAGGTTTAGGGGTGAAGCATCATCGCATCACGCCACAGTGGCCACAGGCCAATGGCGAGGTCGAAAGGTTCATGCGAACCATTAACAAGATCCTAAGAATCGCCGCCGTAGAAGGCACCGACCCTGAGAATGCGCTCCAACGTTTTCTCAGAGAATATCGAAGTACGCCACACAGCACCACTCAGAGATCACCATGGTCGCTCATGCTTGCAGGATCCCGGAAAGACATACTTCGGATGGCTGAAAAGTGGAGGCCGGAACCATACTCCCCTGAAGACACCCAATAAAGAAGAAGGCAAACAATGAGAGGGCAAGCAGAAAGTGAAGAGCGCATGAACGATCACTCACACCCGGAGACACCGTGCTGATCCGAGCCAGGCGACCCGGCGGGAAGATCCACACTCCTTATGAGACTGAACCATGGACAATCAAAAACACAAAAGGAACTGCAATAACTGTGCAGAGGAACGGAGAGGAGGTGACACGCAATGTATCAAGGTTCAAACGAATTCCATCTGAATCTGATTGTGAAGAGAGAGTTGATGAACCCAGGGCGGATTAGCCCACTGAAAGAGAAGAAGGGCATGCCCCCACAGAATCACTCCCTAACGCAACCATGCCACTGTCGCATTCTCCTCCCCGACCAGTTGTTGCACGAACACCAGCAAGAGGGAGGCAGCGATATGATCTCCGACCTAATCCAAGACCCAACCAGAAGCTGGCAGACTTTGCCGGTTAATGGTCATCAACCTGGTCATGGTTAAAAGACTAACTTGGGAAGGGATGTAGCGCTCTAGTGTTCCAAGGGTCTCGGCTGAGTCCCGGAACCACAAGCACACATTGTAGCACCTTCTGGCCTGGCGTGGTCATGAGGCTATAAATAAAAGGACGGGAGTCACTCGGGACTTCCGGTCCGACCAATGTTCATACTCTATGGTGTCCAATTATTCATGTTCCCATAGTGCCCCCATAACTGTTCCCTTTGTGCCTCCCACTCAACTGAGCACCCCGAAACCCACGTCACCGCCTGGCCGGTACTCCCACTACCGGCCGCGGCTGTCAGTCCCTCCGACTACATCCTGCTGGTTAGTTGCTGCCGATGTTTGGTGCACGTCTGTGTTAGGGTTCCAGTAGAGTGAAGTGCGGTTGTGCTCCCTGGCTGTTCTCTGTAGAACTGTATGAACTCGAGGTACCCCCAGCGGTCTCCGCAGGGTCTCCTACAATCGGGACATATTTCTAAGGATGTACGTTGTTACAGCGCATGCTTTTACCACGCATGCTGTAACAATGCAAGTTTTAAAACGCATTCCATTACAACGCATTACACTGGGGAGTGCTGGATAGTGAATAGTTTAATTTACTATTCCAACACCAGTCCCCGTGGACACTAGGGAAGGTGTTGGATAGTAAATTAAAACTATTCCCTATCCTAGAGCGCCCCCCAGTGTAATGCGTTGTAATGGTTTTCGTTTTAAAGTCTGCGTTGTAATAGCACTGCGTGCTAAAAGTTGCGTTATAAAGGTTGTTCACCATTTCTAATACTACAGTAGTGTTCGCTAGAAGCTGCAGGTTGTAGGGTGATGAGAGCTTCCGATTGTATTTACTTGCAACGTTTTCATTCTGCTTAATGCTGATTGGTTGAAACTGCGAGAATCCCATCGGACCTGCTCAATGTATGAACTTCGCTCTTTGGAGCCCTGTATAGGCGGCCCTTGTTCCATGTGTGAAAAGCCCTTCCACCGACCATCGGAGGCGAGTCCGTGCAGACCCCGCTCCCATATGATAATTTGTACTCGTGACCTGCATTTTACCTCAGCTCTTCACTCTGATTACCAATGAATTATTCAATTTAAGTGGCCGCCGCGCTCAACATGACAGTAAAACCAAAACAAAAAACATTAATGCGCAGGCAAAGTGAGTTTAAAAAAAACTTGCGGTTGAAAGATCGGAACCCAGGGTGCTTGACTGTCACGTTTCCTTTATCTGCATCTGCTGTCTCTGCCTTCCACTGTTCCATGCGCATGTGTTCTGGATAGGATAGGTCAGGTCAGGCAAAAAATAGTGCAAACTCACCAAGCCAATCCCAGGACAAAACAAGCATTAACAAATGCAATTACGCGAGTCCTATTGCATTGTAAACAAAAGTGCGACGCTGAAGAAGGAATGGACAGGATTGGGTGCGGGTGGGGGTAGTGGTGGTGGTGGCCAGAGAAGTCACGGGCTGTGGGAGGGAACAGGGGGATGCAGCGGAACAAAGAGTTGCTGAAGTAAAGGGGCTGATAGCCATGGAAGGACAAACATCATGTCATGGCAGTAAGGAGGCGGGACTAATACACCGGCAACCAATCAGAATGCAGGATTTCAGATTTGAGCCAATTAAAAGCATGGGCAGAAAGTGTGCGGTGCTTCCCCCACAATACTGTATACAGCATCTCTCAATGAGACAGCGCATGCGCTCCCTAGCAGAGACCTAAAAAGCAAGTGAGCAAACCTTTCCAGCCTTCCATGGCCTGACAGTGTTTCCCGAGGGACAGGTCTGAGAAAACTTTCAGGGCTGATTTGGGTTCCCAGTCCGGCCTTGGATTTCAGGTACATCCTTGATTAAACCACCCCTCAACCAGGATCATGTGCCATAAAATATCATTTTATGTGTCGGTAAACAACTGCAGTGAAGGGTCTGATAAAATTGCACATCTCTAGTAAAATAGAGTCCCAACACCACAAACGTGTCGTCATAGCCTGTTTTTTTCATACTTGGACATTACAAACAATGCGAATCATCCTGCACGTGCAAATTCCCAACTTAAGTGTTGCATGCATTGATTTATAAATAAGATTTTACTACGAAACATAAGCATCCCTCCTAGGCACTAGCACTGTACACGCGGTTTATCTGGTACCTTTAAATATAAACTTTGAGAATAACATTTGTACTTTTTTTTTCAAAATGGTGCTTTGCTGGTCAATGTGACCCATTTACTCAAACAATGAAGAAAAAAGTCATAAAATTAGCTCTATGTACAAGATTGTTTTTAGTTATTGGGAAAAAGCAATGATTTCTGACTTTAGTCTCCTAAATTGTAACGAGTTTTTCTTTTTATCTCTTAACGCATTCATTTGCATTTCATTGTCCCTGATCACCTGCTGACATCTCCTATACGATAATCATATCCCCATAGTTTTGTTCTAGTTCTTTTCACATCTCCTCTTAATTACCCCTTTTTTACCTGGAGTCTCTTGTCTCTGTGCCTCTAATACATAGCTGCTCCAATTCCACAGCCCCGGAGGCATGTCAGGTTAAAGATTAATGAGTAGACTGCACCCAGAGGCTTTTAAAAGGTTAAACATAATTACAAATGGGTAATTTATGCTATTTTAGAGATCTGCAATCTGCTTCCCGTTTTTTTTTAATTTAATGAACACGTAATGAAACCTATGGGATTCTAAATAGCCATTTGCATATCCTAAACAATCTGAAATCAATAGGGAAGCGAGCTGTTAAGTTTACCCTTTTATTGAAACAATGCAAAACATGCAATATGGTGCGCATGAGGCACGTGCATAAATAGTATGTTTGTGATAAAGTCAATGATACATGAAAAAGAGCAAAAAACGCTCGAAGAGGCAAAACACATGCACTGGCAAAGCCACATTAATTTAATGTGGCAGGTTGTCGCGACCCTCAAATACTTCAAGTGACACATTACTGAATTGTAGAGAGACTTATTCAACCGAACGGCAACATGGCAGCACAATTGAAACAGGTAATGTGCTACTGTCTAGGATCTTATATTTCAATTGAAATGTTGGTGATCATAGGGTACTTTTATTGTACTAGGGTACTTTTATTGTACTAAGCCTGTGAGGGACGGGCAGTTGTCTTAGAGGCCTAAACAGTGTAAGACACCCTGTTTTATCGGAAACGACCATTGAATTTATAGTGGGCAGAGAACATATTTTGATAGGAAGTAGTTCTTCCACTATGGCTTGACTTATATTAGGTGATTAGTTGTTGATTAAATTGTACCTTACCATCCTGCAGCATTTCCAGCTCAATGTCATCACATCTCTTTCAGTGTGTTTCTTCAACTGACTACCAGTAAATTAATGTGGGAAACTGGGTTCTTATGCACCACCCCACCACTTTTTGCCTGTGGCAATGTTGTTGCTGATTCTAGTAGTAGATACAGGGTGGCTGCGGGGGAGTTAGCACTGAAAGGAAACGAGAGACCAGCGAGTGTAAGCAGGACAGAGAAGAGACTCGGCCCTCTGAAAACCATGGCAATTAAACATTTGCAATGCAATAAGTCTCAAATTCACGTGAGTTTGAGCAATTGGCTTGGTCAATGACAACACCATATATTTATGTTTTGGGTTTCAAAATGCGAGACCTATTGCATTGCAATAAATGGCCTTCTGGACCGCTTGTTAGATTGTACATATCAGAGGAAGAGACCAGCCTGCGAAGTCTTCAAAGTAGTGATAAATAGTGCAGTGAAGAAGATGTGTAAGTGTTGTAAAATTACATAGACACAAAGTGTGAAGTAAGAGTTACATATGATCCGAGTTTTAAACACTAACAAAGCGCTCTGACACCTTTTGCTTAGTGATTACACTGTCACGGCTCGGAAGGAAGAGCGGGAGGGGGGCTATTTCATGCCCTCTCCATGATTTGAGTGTGCAGTGTGGCATTGCATAATGTCATTGCTATCATTGGTCTAATAAAAACACTCCAGTTGTAGTGGGGCCTTGGCTTCACATCCTGGTGCAGAGCAGGCTTTGCTATATAACAGGCATGGAGGGAGGGATGGTCTTGGCTGCAGCTCTGGCCTCGTACAGTGAGAGAGAGGCAATGAGATGGTGGTATTGGTATTGGTGGTGGGGGTACTGGTATTGGTGATGGTGATATTGGTTGGTGATGTTGGTGGTGGTGGTATTGGTGTTGGTGGTATTGGTGGTGGAGGTATTGGTGGGGCTGGTGTGGGTGGTATTGGTGGTGGTGGTGGTATTGGTGGTGGTGGTATTGGTGGTGGTATTGGTGTTACTGGTATTGGTGGTGGTGTTGGGTCTGGTGGTGGTATTGGTGGTGGTGGTGGTATTGGTGGTGGTGGTGTTATTGGTGGTGTGGTATTGGTGGTGTTGGTATTGGTGGTATTAGTGGTAGTGGTATTTGCGGCGGTATTGGTATTGATTGTGGTGGTATTGGTGGTGGTAGTATTGATGGTGGTTGTATTGATGGTGGTGGTGATATCGGTGGTGGTGGTATTGGTGGTGGCTATGGTGGTGGTGTTGGTGATGGTATTGGTGGTGTATTGGGGTGGTGGTGGTGGTGGTATTGGTGGTATTGTGGTGGATTGGTATTAGTGTTGCTGGTATTGGTGGTGGTGGTATTGATGGTACTGGTGGTAGTGGTATTGTTATTGACAGTGGTATTGGTATTGGTGATGGTAGTATCGGATTGTGGTGGTGGTGTTGTTGGTGGATATATTGGTGGAGGTGGTATTGGTGGTGATGGTGGTATTGGGGGTGGCAATGGTATTGGTGGTGGGGTTGGTGGTGGTGGTATTGGATTGGTGGTGGTGGTATTATTGGAGGTGATGGTGGTTTTGGTGGTTCTGGTATTGGTGTTGACGGTGGTGGTATTGGTGGTGGTGGAGGTGGTGGTATAAGTGTGGTGGTGGTATTGGTGGTGGTGGTTGTATTGATGGTCATGGTATTGGTAGTGGTGGTGGTATTGGTGGTAGTGGTATTGGTGGTGGTATTGGTGGTTTAGTATTGGTGGTGGTGGTACTGGTGGTGGTGATGGTATTGGTGGTGGTGGTATTGGTAGTATTGGTGGTGGTATTGGTGGTAGTGGTTTGGTATTGGTGGTGGTCGTTTTGGCGGTGGTGGTATTGGTGGTATTGGTGTTGGTGGTATTGGTGGTGGTATTGTTGGTGGTGGTATTGGTGTTTGTGGTGTTGGTCCTGGTGGTGGTGGTAGTGGTGGTTGTGGTATTGTTGGTGGTGGTGATATTGGTGGTGGTGGTGGTATTAGTGGTGGTATTGATGGTGCTGATATTGGTGGTGGTATTGGTGGTGATGATGGTATTGGTGGTGATATTGGTGGTGGTGGTGGTATTGGCAGTGGTGGTACTGGTATTGGTATTGGTGGTGCTGGTATTGGTGTTAGTGGTATTAGTGGTGGTATTGGTGGGGGTTGTGGTATTTGTGGTGGTATTGGTGGTGGTATTGTTGGTTTTGGTGGTGGAGTTGGTGGGGGTGGTATTGATGGTGGTGGTGGTGGTGTTATTGGTGGTAGTATTGGTGGTGGTGGTGGTATTGGTGGTAGCCATATTGGTAGTGGAGGTATTGGTGATGATGGTTGTTTTTGTGGTGGTGGTATTGGTGTTGTTGGTGGTGGCATTGGTGGTTGTGGTATTGATGGTGGTATTGGTGGTAGTGGTATTGGTGGTGGTGGTATTGGTGGTGGTAGTATTGGTGGTGGCATTGGTGCGGTAGGTGGTGGTATTGGTGGTATTGTGGTGTGGGGTATTGTTGGTGGTGATATTGGTGATGGTGGAGATATTGGTGGTGGTGGTGATATTAGTGGTGGTGGTGGTATTGCTGTTGTTGGTGGTGGCATTGGTGGTTGTGGTATTGATGGTGGTATTGGTGGTAGTGGTATTGGTGGTGGTGGTATTGGTGGTGGTGGTATTGGTGGTGGCATTGGTGCGGTAGGTGGTGGTATTGGTGGTATTGTGGTGTGGGGTATTGTCGGTGGTGATATTGGTGATGGTGGTGATATTGGTGGTGGTATTGGTGGTGGTGATGATATTAGTGGTGGTGGTGGTGGTATTGGTGGTGATGGTATTGGGGATGGTATTTGTGGTAATAGTGGTATTGGTGATGGTGATGGTGATGGTATTGGTGGCGGTATTGTTGGTATTGGTGGTGGCATTGGTGGTGGTGGTGGTATTGATGGTTGTATTGGTGGTGGTATTGTTGGTAGTGATATTGGTGGTGGTGGAATTTGTGGCAATGAAAAAAACAAAGGTGGTCATTTGTAAACTTTTGAAAATCCTGGAATTTCCACTACCTTCAAGCCGTACCATTACACAGCCCCATTATAAATTACTAGGATAAGGTCCTAGCGAGGTCACAGCAAACCAACATTTGAACAGGATGCTATCAGACTAAAGCATTGGACCCATATCTTATAGAAAGTAGGACTTGGTTTCTGCAGCTTTGTAGCTACTTATATTACAGAATACTTCTATAGTTTTACTATCTCTTAGTCTTTACAACCACCTTTTAGTCATGAGAACACAATTACTCTCTTCACTCCCTCTCATCATAGGAGAGTCAGCTGTAGTTTTCTCCTCTTATCTGTAGAACAAACACCTGTCACTTTCTTCTTCCAGAACCTTCCTGTCATGTGCCCCTGCTGGAGTGAGGGCTTGCTGTTTCTATTGATGTAACTGTTTCAGATGAAAGAGTTTAGCAGCGCTTAGAGAGCTGTGCTTCAACTATTTCAAAATGCCACCCCAAGCACTGCAACCAACAGAAGGACAAGACCATTAACATGATAGTGAGGCAAAATGGAGAAGGCATTACAGGGCTGTGAAGTGTCCTTATAGATATTACAAGCTGAGGCAGCCACATACTGGCAAACTGTCTTCAGGTATACTAAATAGTAGAAGACCTACAAATGGAAATTAGCCACCATGCCTCAGTGCCCAAGACTAATCTTCATTTCATGGCCATTGTCTCTGAATCACTGTGGCCCCTCCTGGAGTTGTACTGGATGGAAGGCTCACCAAAACTGAAACTCAGTGACAAACATTACATCTACCATCATGGCAACCATTGCCACCACTAGGGCATTCCTTATCTTTTAGGTAAAATGTATGTCCCATAGATTGTACTATTAGAACGAGTTCTAAAAGTGGAACAAAGCGGCTTTGTAGCACTTTGATGCTCTGTACTCCTCTTTTATTTTTTTTATCAAAATAACCCCTCTCGACCAATAACCTTCTCCTCTAATCCTATCAATTCATCTATATATGCCTACCTGCTTCCTTCACAACCTCACCAAGCTTTTCTTGCTCTGTTCTTTTAGCCTGATATGCTGGAAATGTGCTTGGTATTCCTCCAGTTTCCATTTTCAATGGCTTTGGACTTTCAGATGCCATACCTAGTGAGTTATCATGATGTTCTGTCTCATTATTCCAAAATGCTTCCCCATCATATACCTCTCTCCCTGGCAATGGCCTGCTGGCCCATTGATTAGTCAGCTGTTGTTAAAAAAATCCACATCAGTTTGTAGCCACGTCTTCTGTTGCAACCTCTGTTTGTGTTTTTGCAGACGGCGCCTTAACCCCTTCCATGCTCATGACGAACGGTTCCGTCATGAGCTACGGTTGAGCTGTGCTCATGACGGAACCGTTCCGTCATGACCACGCCCGTTTCTATTACCGCCCAGCACCGGAGGGGGAAACGCGGTCGCGCTGAAGAGGTTAAACACTGCTCCCACATACGCCATATTTACAGATGATTTGACAACTCCCTTGGATTTTCAATTCAACAGAGTTCGATAGCATTACCTTCTGAGGGTGAACAATAGCCCTGAGGAGTCGCGGGAGAACAAAACCAGATGATGAATTTCTTGTTTATCTACAGGCTTTGTTTTTAATTGTACAAGTGTCTACACAGACACATCGTGTTATATGTAACTGTTGCGTGCAAGGGTATCCTGTTGTGAATTTCTAGTGTGCCGGCCTCGGCTGACACACAGTTGTGGGGTTACAGGGCTTATCCCCTCACCCTTTTTGCACCACATTCCTACCCAAGATTTTCAGACCTATTTGCTTCCACAATGCGCCCTTTCTCCTTTTCCCTGATTAAAAACCCTTTCGAATTACAGTACCATGGGCTTAAATAATGACCAGGAATACCTACCCAGCTAGAAAATATCTTTGGGACTCTCTTAAGACTCAATGAGCCTCTCTGACAGAAGACAAGGCAACATTGGCAGACACATTTCATGGATAGTTTGTACTACCCAGCTACCAAAGGGCTGCAGTGCAACGTTACCTGCAGACAGAATTCCTCAAGTCGGTGGAAGAGAGATATTTACGCAACCAATCGGGGGTCCTTCCATCACTTTTACATCTTCCTCACTGGAAACGCAGTCCAGTTGTAACATTGGGCAGGCTGTGTGTTCAGGGAAGGGAAGATTTGCTGCATTTGTATTGCATATGCAAAGATCGCCTGTTGTAGCATGCTAGATGTATACGTAGCTGTAGATAGGTGGTCATGGAATGCTTTGTGGCAGAGGGTTTAGAACTTAATGGTCGACTGGTAAAGTTTTTGAAGCTAGTCGAAAAGAAATAAAAAGCTCAAGGGAAGGAGATATATAATTCAGGGGTGCAAATGAAAGCACTTTTATTTAGCTTGGAACAAAAGGCAAATTTTATATCACACTAGCTAGCTTCTTAGTGACTGCATTTCACCAACACCACTATTATAGCACTGCTCATAAACTCTGTAAGGCTAAACACAGTCTGTGTTACCCTAGGATGAAATTGTGTGAGATTACAGAATTGTATACATGCTGTTGTTCTTTCCCTCAAATAGATGCCATATATTTGAATGCAGATAGCAGAAAGTCACTTTAATATTGCTTAGGGCCTCACACAAGGTTGATGGACTGATTTACATATTATTTTACCTACTCCCCTCTTGTTTTAATATATAATGCCTTTTCAATCATTGTTTCACTTGCTATTCATGCTATTGGTCACACTTGAAGCAATCAAAAAACTATAGCTACTCACTTATGATGCTGATTGTTTCGCAAGAAAATCCAAGGCAAATGTTTTAATTGTTGATGACGGGAAACAAATTCAGTCGGGTCTGCAGGACTATATTAACCTAGCAAGATAACTAATAAACTGAAACTGTCTGTAAGCAGTGTGAAATTAAGCTTAGACCTTGATTTATTCTTTGGTGGTGTTGTTTGTCCCGCTTAAAATACACTTTTTCCCTGACTGACATGCCATCCACCAAAGTTAGAAATGTCTGCTAGCTAGAAACAAATGGTTAAAATCTTGTGTATTTAGGGGCTTATTATGGGCCCTTGCGTCACTTTTGCGCCGCTGGTGCATCACTTTTTTTTACGCACCAGCAGTGTAAAAAATGCGCCATGTTGCGCCATATTTACAAAGTGACGCATCTAGGTAGATGCGTCACTTTGTAAACCCCTGCGCCACATTATACCTGCACCAGGTATAATGTTTGCAGGGGGTGCGTTCTGAAGCAAGAAAGGGTTGCCGAAGTGACGCAGTGAAATCTATAAGATTGCCTCAATATCTTACACCTGTATCATGGCAGGCATAAGACTGATGCAGGCACATTTAACATGGGACTTTCCCATGTGTAATGATCTATTGCTGAAGCTGCGTCACTTTTGTGACATACTCCAGCAAAGCGTCATTTTTGCGCCTACAGATGCGTCAGAAATACTGACGTGTCTGTTACTCCTTGCGACATGATGCGTCATACTGTAAATATGATGCATCATTGGTGTCACAAGGAGGGCGCAATGAAAAGTGACGCATCTCTGTTTTCTTGCAGCAATGCATTACTTTTCAAAAAATGAGGCCATCCGTCTACAATAGGCCAAATTTGATGAATACCCAGTGTAAGATCTGGGGGTCTCTAGTTGGCAGAGATACCAATGTCCAAATAAGGACCCTTACTTCTAGTCAGGGTAAGTGGTATACACTCTTTAGATAACCCCTGCTCACCCCCTTGGTAGCTTGGCACGAGCAGACAGGCTTATCAAAGGCAATGTGTAAAGGATTTGTACCAACACTCACAGTAACACAGTGAAAACACCGCAAATGGACTCCACACCAGTTTAGAAAAATAAAGTATCTTTATCTAAACTACACAAGACCAAAATGACAAAAATCCAACATACACAGTTCAAGAATATGATTTTAAAAGAGTGTGCGTCAAAATAATCCACAATTTGCGTCATGTTTAGCGCAAAGCACCTGTAGAAGTGACAAAAGTTCCAAATGGGAGCTGCAGCGTTGAAAGTTACAAGCGATGCATTACTCCTGAGACCCTGGGGAGGCAATGCGACAGCCCCGCTGCATGCAGCGGACATGTTGCGACGAATCCGGTCTGTTTGGGGAGGGATGAGATACCTTGTATGGATTCCGGTGCGCAGGTTCGGTAGGAAGCGTCTCGCATAGGCACGATGCGACAATCTCGGGACGCTGACGTGCTCAGGTGCGGCAGCAATGCGCGGCACAGCGTTGATCTTCTCCTCTCGCGGCCCCTTGATGCGATGGATCTGCGACGATGTTCGCAGCGACGTGATGCAGTCCGCAAGCAAGTGGTGCGACGATCTCTCCCAGCAATGGCAGGCTCTGCGACGAAACTCGCAGCAACAGGAATATTCTCGCACCGAGGCGAAGCATTCCGCAAGCGAACGATGCGTCAGTTCTTGCAGCGGCAACAGGCACTGCGACAATCTCGATCATCGCGGCGGCGTGAATTTCCTCGCACTGTCGGGGATGCGCTCAGCAAGCGAGCGATGCGTGAAAATTGCAGCTCTTCTTCTTTTCTTCTTGTCCAGCTCCCCAAACAGAAGGCACAACTTCCAGAGGCCCCACAATTGGATCAAGCACTCTAGGAAGGGCAGAACTCATACAGCAGAGTTCAGGGGGAAGCTGGGAGTGAAGTCCTTTTGTTCCTGGGACTTCATAACAAGGAGCTAGCTCTTCTCAGGCCCTTGGAGATCTCTTCAAGCAAGGGGACAAAGCAACAGCAAAGTCCGTCCCCTCTCCTTGGCAGCAAAGCAACTGCAGGTCATCCCACAAACATACAGCAGGACAGTCCTTCCTCTTCAGTCATCCAGGTTTTCTCCTTGGCAGAGGTTCCTTCTTGAATCCAGGATGATCCAATTTTTTGTAGTCTGGGTAGCCCTTTATATACCAGTCTTTCCTTTGTTCTCTGGAGGCAGAGAGGCCTTGGCTTAGTCAGAACCAATACTGGTCAGTCCTGGAGCACTTTGTTTTCCTGACTTCTTCTTTCCTTTCAGAGAGAGGGGCAGGGTTGTCAGCCACCCAGCAGGAGGTGGAGCCAGCATTGTGGAAGGCAGGCACAGCCCTATTCAGGCTCAGGTGCTATCCCCTCCCACCACTCAAGATGCAGATGCAGCTATTCAGCCTAGGGCTGACTCATCCAGCGTTGTGGGGGCTCCCCGGCACCTGCCACTCACAAACCAGACGGTCAATTCACAAACAGTCCAAGGCACACAGAAAGGTCAGACAAGATAACATCCACTTTCTAAAAGTGCTGTTCTCAAACACAGGATTTAAAAGCCCTGCGTCCTAAAAGATAGGTTATTAAATTCTGAGTTCAGGGATACCAGACTTTAATTTTCTATCTTGCTCCAATGGGAAGATATGCCGGTAAACATTATACACAACATTGCCCATTAAAGCCTGTGGGCAAGATAGCCCTCTCGATAGTGAAAAACAAAAATGGCTGTGATTTACTACCAGAGCATGTCACACACACTAGTACCTGCTCTACCTTTCATATACACTGCACCCTGCCCAGGGGGTACCTAGGGCCTTCTATAGGGGTGTCCAATGTGTACAGAAAGGGAATGGTTAGGTCTGGCCAGTGTGGCCACCGGTCAGGGCAGCATGGCAGTTAGCAACTGCCCACAGGCACTGTGGTGTCAGGTCTGAAACACCATTTCAGAGCTACTTGTGTGGGTGGCACAACCAGTGCTGCAGGCCCACTAGTAGCATTTGAATCGCCAGCCCTGACACACTCAGTGCACCTTACTAGGGCCTAACAGTAAAAACAAATATACAATCATGGATGACAATAACAATTTATACAGGGAGCATATGCACTTTAACACTGATTAGCAGTGGTAAAGTGCCCAGAGTCCTATTGCCAACAACCACAGGTCAGGAAAAACAAGGGAAGAAGAAGCAAAAAGTTTGGGGGTAACCCTGCAAAAAGGGCCATTTCCAACACCCCGTCTGCCAAACACTTGGTCTGCCTACCATATTTAGAGTCAGGTGGACTCGATTTAGAGCTGATGGTCTGACGCAAATTTCTTTTGCCCATCACTGCCAGGTAAAGCGGACATTGATGAAACGAAAAATAAATAAACCCACGTCCAAGGAAAGAAATCATGGGTGTGGTGGTCATTAGATGTCACCCACTTTGTGAGTTTGTTTTTGAAAACCAAAAAGTTTGATGGATGTCTGTCAAAATCGACGGCAGCTGTCAACCAAACCATGATAGTCGTTTCTATGGAGGGACAGAGATTATCACTGGGCCAGTAATCTGCAACTAAGGTACTCCTCTGTCTGTTAGGGTGGGGGAAGCAATGTCCTCTGCCACCCTGACGGATAGAGAACATACCACCAAATTCAAATCAGACCCTAAGTGGCCATCATCATGAACATCATTCTACAATATTGCCATCAAAGTACAATACAGTTAAAGATTTTATGAAGCTCAAGGCAAAATATATACAAATACACTAAAATCAAAAACATTTAAAACCATGTTATCGCATCAAGTCTTATAAAAACTTAACATAAAAAGTTCACTAAGTTCATTTCGGCTGCAAATAATAAATGTATGAAGTGAGCAAAGTACATCAATAGGGTTAAACCACTTTAAACTTTACTATATTTTCCTGATTTCTAGGGTCTTCCCAATACAATTGATTACAGCACAGCAATTTTCCAGGGACTAAATAAACCTAACATAATTTCAGATAGCAGAGGCACGTAAAATTAGAATTACAAGTTGGTTGCTTTGTGCGCTGTATAAATTGCACAACAATAGTGCTCTGTGGAGACACTTTGTCACAAGAACAGTTTTGCATGTGCATAAGCCCAACACCCTGCACTGGGAAAGATAATAAAGAGTGCAACTGGTTTAACGGAATTGTGTAAGATACAATCTCTATTGTGTATTACAGATGAAATTAAAATAAGGTTCTAGTATTTGGGTGATAATTAAAGTGGACTACGTTAAAAATAACTGCACATTTTGAACACAATGAAACGTTTCATTACTGCAGTAATTAAAAATCAAGTTTTTAATTTGCCGTTTGGCTCAATGAATTCTGGTTTAGTAAAGAAATTAGTGGGTGCTCCCATATTTAAAAAGGTCTATTTATTGTAATTGAGTCAAGGGATCTTCAACATCTTATCCAGCTGTATGTAATCTTCCAGAATTATTCTTGAGAAAGATGCCTTGGTTGTGAGACAGATCTTGAGCCGGGGAACAGCAATCACAACGCAGTTTTTACCACGATGTGCCATTACATCACATGCGTTACAACGCATGCCATGTAACTACGCGTAGCCATTGCTACGCATACCATTATATCGCATGCCCTGTTACAAAACATGTGATGTAATGCCAATCCACCTTGTTGTGAGGAGACAGAGACTTTTCCATTTCCTCACAATGATGTGCACCGGACGTGAAGCAGGAAGTAGAAACTGGGAGCAGAGGCGGCGACCTTGGAGAGGAACCACGAGGAAAGAGAGGTAAGGGTGATTGTGCTTGGGGTGGGAGTAGTGTGGGTAGTGGTTTAGGGTAGTGTTTTAGTGTCGTAGTATTTTAGGTTTAAGGGTAGTGCAAGGGTGGGAGTAGTGTGGGTAGTGGTTTAGGGTAGTGTTGTAGTGTCTTAGGGTTTAGGGTAGTGTAGGGGTGGGAGTAGTGTGAATAGTGGTTTAGGGTAGTGTTGTAGTGTTTGTGTAGTGGTTTAGGGTTTAGTGTAGTGTTGTAGTGTTTGTGTAGTGTTTTAGGGTTTAGGGTAGTGTTGTAGAGTTTGTGTAGTGTTGGGGTTTAGGGTAGTGTTGTAGTGTTTGTGTAGTGTAGTGTATTAGGTAGTGTTGTAGTGTTTGCGTAGTGGTTTAGGGTTTAGTGTAGTGTGTAGTGTTTGTTTAGTGTAGTGTTTTAGGGTTTAGGGTAGTGTTGTAGTATTGTTTGTGTAGTGCAGTGTTTTAGGGTTTAGGGTAGTGTTATTGTGTTTGTGTAGTGGTTTAGGGTAGTGTTGTCGTGTTTGTGTAGTGTTTTAGGTTTTAGGGTAGTGTTGTAGTGTTTGTGTAGTGTAGTGTTTTAGGGTTTAGGGTAGTGTTGTAGTGTTTTAGGGTTTGGGGTAGTGTTGTAGTGTTTGTGTAGTTTTTTAGGTGTTAGTGTAGTGTTGTAGTGTTTGTGTAGTGTAGTATATTAGGGTACGCCACTGTAGGAAGTAGGTTACACAGGACGTTGTTCTCTAATCTCTGCAGTGCCTCAACATTAGTGCACCCATAAAGGCCCAATTGACGGCCCCATAGAGTCCCACTGGAATACATTTGCTCTTATATAGCTGCAATAGCTTCTTTACCGGTCTGCGGCTCAGCCTAGTTGCAAAATGAAAGATTGAATTGAGCGCTCATGAAAATTATTGCGATCTAGTATTTAAGATCTGGCCCCAATTTAACAAAATGTCAATGGTAATACCTAGATAGTTAAAAGTTCTGACCTTACCCACTGCTGTTCCCCCAGTATGGTATGATTTGGATTTTGCATTTTTGGGGCCGCTTATCATAACAAAGGCTTTCATAAGGTTCACCTTTTAAATCCATTTGTTGATAAAAACAGTGAATGCATTCAGTAATGATTGAACACCATTTGCAGTTCTCGCATGGAGAAGTATATCGCCAGCGCAGAGCAAAGTGGGTTTTGGACATTTACCCACTTGAGGTTCATCAGCACCTTGTTGGAATAGGTAACTTTCAAGTCCATTTATGCAAAATAAAAGCAAAAAGAGAGCCATAATGCACCCCCGCTATTTATCACAACTGGAGTGTAATGGCGTTTTGCACTCATCATTTGGGCAGTACCGTATCATAAAAGGTGTCCGTGTCTAGTTTTCTCAGTAAAGTGACTAGTGTCTCTTCCACGCCTACATCCTCCAGCATACCCCACAGTTCGGACACATTCACGTTGTCAAAAGCCCAAGAGAGGACCATCAAAGCCATATAAGGAACCTCCCTTGGCTTTGACATACTTCCCTAATAAATAGGGAGAAGATTTAGGGAATGTAATCCAATGTCAATACCAGATCGAAGTCCAAATGAAATTTAAGGTGAAAAAATATTTCTTTCTACCCAATCCTCCAGTCTGGAAAGCAAGACCCGACCTATTATTTTGGAAGTTAAGTCTAATAGTGAAACTGGACGAAAGCAAAGCAGCCTGTTTCTCCGTCAGCCTTCTTAAACATAGCACAAGTATTGTCTCCCGTCATGATTCAGGCAAGGGGCCCTGAATAGCAGAGCACAAGAAATTGTAAGTATTGTAGCACATATAGCATACATCCATTGGTACGCTTTCCATCATGGACTTTTCATAATGGCAGAAGTTATTACCTTGACAGCAATTGATTTTCTCAAGGTGTGAGTAGCCTTAACATCAATTTTGACATTGCCTGCATTGATAAACAGATCAACAGTTTCACAACCAGGATCAAAAACCATTCAAAGTAACATCTCCATGTGTTGGCTGGAATGTGACATTGAACAACATGGCCTGCATTATCAGAAATAAAAGGAGTTAATAACCACCAGGAGACTTCCGCTATCCCTGCCACTCTCTTCCACTTTGAGGTCGGCCCATTCTGTCCTCCTTATCTCCTCCCTTTGGGAGTTTGAGACTGACTTATAAAATGTAAAGGACTGATGAATCAAGTCATTAATATGCAGAACAGTACTAAGAACTTCCTTGAGTTGCTTTTGCGCTGCCATACAGGCTAAATTGAGCCATCTATTTGGTGGCCTGCTGATAAGAAATGGCATTGATTTTTCAACAGTAAACATCTGCAATAAATGTTGACTACTGATACTAAAACCCTCAATTATAGTTCCTGCCTTCCAGGTCCAGCATCAGGGTCCAACAATAACATGTAGAATCCGTTTTACTGACTACCAAAAGAAGTGGGTCTGTTTTACTCCACTGAATCCTTACACCCTTATTTCCACTGAAAAATCAAACACCCTCATTCTTCTGTCTTCATTTACAGCCATAATATCTAAATTAAGAACACAATGGAGGGGATTATGATGATCCAGTGGCAGCTCATCAGCTAAGGCAGAGGTTTGTCGCTCAACTGCTCTAACCGAAGTGCAGCAGAAAACTAAAATGATAATAACCTTGTTATTCTCATTTGATTTTTCACTATGGGCTGGGTTAGGGTGGTGTGGGGCTGGGGTTACAATGGGAGGAGTGGTTTGCACACGCCAAGTGTACATGACTGCTTGGCCGGCCCACTTGGGATGGCCAAACAGTCATGTGCACTTTGCATGTTCCCCAACAGGCTGTAATGCACAGTCTGGAAAGGAACATGCCAAGCCTCCCATTCCCTGTCTGAGCGCTGAACCACAGCGTTCAGACCAATCACAACGCCGCATTGCAGATTTGTGATAGGCTTAGGGGAGGGGAGTGAGCCAGGGTGCTTCCTGCTTCCTTCCGCTTCTGAAGCACAGGAGAAGGCAGCCTGTGAAGGGACCGAAGGGGAGATACGTCGGTCCACAAATGTAAGTGTTTTTTATTAATTTTTTTGTTTGTCCACCTCCCTCCCCTACCCGGCCACCCACGTTCCCTGCCAGCCGCCACTGTTGTGATCGCTGATACAACTTATAATAATCTTAAAGGCAGCGAGCAGGAAACATACATCCAGAGATAATACAATGAAACCAATAATGCTACCCTGAACCGAGCTAGTGAAAGTTGAAATATGCGATTCACGTGCCACTAAAGAGTCCCTGGGGAATATAAAATTATTTTTTTCTATAAGCTCATTTAAGGCATGTCCATAGGAGGTATGCAGAAAATGGATAGATTCTTTACTATATGAACAACCGCAAAGGTGCACCACAAAGTTCTACAAACAACAATATTATAAATATAATAAATCGCGAAAGATGAGGTTTTCTTGTCTTTCAAAGTTCTTTATTTTCCATAATTAACACCGTACAGCCGACACGTTTCGTCCCAATGGGACTTCTTCAGGGCTTGTAAATTGGAAGAAAATGCTTCCAAGTAAATCCTCAAAGGAAAAGTTCCATACGGCTCCTTTCACCAATTGCTAACTCATAAGTGATGAGGGCATGGACAGAATGTTCTAATACGACTAAACTACGTCTGGTCTTGATGCGAACTGAGAGTGATACGGATATCCTATAATTGTGTGCTAACTCTGATGAGAGTCTTGCCACAAAGTGGAAGTGAATTTGTAAACGATCAAGGCAATCTGTCTTGGCTTATATTGTCCTCTAGGTGTCCAGCTCTTTAAACTACTTGGGCAGAGAAGTTGGAATTGGTAGTCTGTCAGGTCGATCGAGATACACCGTCCTGTGGCAAAGATTGTCCAGGAAGCCCTCGTCTTGACCGCAATCCGTATTTCGATGAACCTACATGTGCTGCTGCTCATTGCCCAGATAAATGTTGTCCTTGTATTGTATCATTTATCACTGTCAAACCTGTCCCTAAATCCCTTTACCATCCATTCATCAAACCCCTAACCCTCCTCCCTGGACTGTGTGATTTATTGAGGTATGGCTTAATTTACACCATCAATGAATCACACACTTGGTGGAGTGGATGTTGTGAAAGCAACACCAAATTACTGGAGGATCTTCAAAGTAATAGCCCACACCGTCCCATTATGCACCCGTACATGAAAAGTGATACATTTTTAGATATAAAATTAAGAACAGTCGTCAGCATCATCATTCAGGCCTTTTGTTGCATATCCATAAACGCCTAACCTAAGCTTCTCCACTCCAGACTTTGAGTACATTTTTGTAAGTCAATAATTGCACAAATAATACTACTTGTTCCACATTAGCCAAAGCTTACTACTATTGCTATTGTTTGTATTTTAACACTATAAGGCATTCTCTTTGTGTCATCATGTAGTACTCAGGTGGTGTCAATTCTTTCTAAAGATTTGATAAAATATAACCCACTAACTCAGTCTTTCTATTTCCATTTAGTTGCCTTCGATGGATAATCAATCAATCATTCAGATCAATCCTACAGTTGGAGCTCACCTGGGTGGAGCTGAAAGTGGGACCTTGCTTGTGAAGTTGTGATGCCTTCCCTGATATTATTTCATCTATATGCAGGTAAGACAACTAGTATGGATAAAATTGAACTTATTAACTTGGTAAATAAATGAATAACTGCTACTATGTTTTATCTAGGTTATTTTAGACAATACAGACAATCCTGGCACCCCCTATGGCCAAGATAGTTAGAGAAGTACAACTCTAAAACTAAGCACTACACTCTCTCTTCCATTATAAGCATACAGGCAGGCTGCGTAAAACTAGCTGAAGACAGCAGTGCAAAGTAAAAGTAAAGCAAGCTACTTCAGGCATAACTTTTGATTGCACAAGAGAGGCCAGCCCTAGTGTACCTTTTGCACAAGTTAGGCCAACCCTATTGTATATTTTGCACAAGTTAGGCCAGCCCTAGTGTATCTTCAGATGCTAGCATTACCCATGGTTTGCTTTGGAATGGCCAGCTTCTTATTTGGGGCCATTAGGTGTAGGAAACAATTATCTTTTTAAAATGATTATATGGTGTTTAGTATGTTTTTTAGGAGGCCCAAAATGTGTTTAAATTCTATAGGATCATCCTAGCTCTTGAAGTAGTCCCACGGCATTCAGTATTTTTATAAAATGTTTCCACGTGTAGGCAGATGTAGGCCTTAGTATCTTATACGGTTGTTAAAAAATGATATGTTTACAGTTCTCCTCGTATTTGGGGATAAAATTAGTAGTATTATGTTTAATATTCTTGCTCATCTGTGTTTTATATTTTTTTAATCGTAAGGATGATGGAATGTTATCTAAATATACATGCTTACCTGATCACTTTTTGCACCTTATATAGAGTATGTACTGTAGGTTTTAGCAAAGTTTGTATGCATTTAAAATGTTTAATACTGCTTGCATTTGCACTTTGTATCCTGTCCACAAAGTTTCTTTCTTTGATTGGATTGCTATGAGTTGGTCACTATCTTAATACTATGATAGGCTTCTTTTTTAAATGAAATGTCATTTTTGAATGTAATGTTTTATTTTATGACATTAAGTGGCTGAATAAAGTATTCTTAACTGACTGACTGATTGAATAAAAATGTGTTCTCCTTTATTTATTTACAAACAAACCCACCCCTCTCTCCTAACAAAACTGACCCAAGCCCCAAAAATCACAATGTCGAAGGAAATAGTTACTCCAGTGCCAACACCCTTCCGCCCTTTGCACCTATACCCAATGAACAATAAGTCCCTCCTACAAAAATATATTTTTTTTAAAAAGAGCTAGAAGAGGGCATCATGGATGTCGGTCTGGAGGTGGACCAGGCTCTGCTCCATTAGGATGTGTCTCCCAGCAATGGCCTGTTGTCAGTGGGGTGGCAGCAGTTGGCTGGCGTCAGTGCCGGCGATGGCATGGCTGGGAGGCTGAAGGGGGCTGGATGCACTAGGGCCCAGCTGAGCTGCGTTTGTTTCTTTCTCCTCCTCTTTCAGGACCACCAGCCATGGGTACTCTTGCTTGATTTGCTACAGCCTCTGCCGTCACAAATGGGCCACTGTCTCATGCCAGGTGGGTGGTCCAACTGGATCAGCTGGAGCAGCTACATTGAGAAAAACAAAAGAGACACATTGTAAATAATTCTCTGTGCAAATAATTGGTTTAAAGAACTGGGTGGCACAGTAGCAGTACTAATTTGATGTATTTATGATTTGAGGGTTGAAAGGCCAATTTTATGTTTTACACACATATGCATTGCATAAAAAGTTATGATTGCGTGGCAGAAAAGTAAGGCAGTACGTCACCGGATTTAAAAAACAGTGATTTTATTATTTTTTCTTCTAAAGGCTTTTCAAGTAACTATAAACAGACACTTTGAGTTGAAAAATAAATTACCACTCATTAATATGTACAGCATTATGCACTATATGGAGTACAGATTGTGTGTTGTGCTAAAATAATGAAGCCAAGCTCATTGCTAGCCAGCAGGTCGGGTAGTTTGCTACTGTCTGCAGCTGGGTCAGCTGTAATTTACCATTATCGATTTTTAATACCAATGGCCCTACTCTTCTTCAAATGAATTTCTCTTCTTACCCTGACTCCAACGAGGCAGATGAAAAATAAATAAGATACTACTTCACACACTTCACATATGAAATGCAGATATTGATATTCTTCTATCTTCTGTAAGTAGACTTTGGGGAAAATGAATCTGAGGGACTGCACTACAGGGAAAGGACAGGCTATACAGATTGTATTTTCACATGTGTCACTGTGCATCACATACGCCAAACTTGACGTTAAATCATGCATGTACTCCCACTTTGCTCTGTGGTCTCATCCACTACCACATATTTCCAACACAGCAGTGAGCAAGGAAAGGTAACTTGATGATTTACTCCACTGCAGGGGGTAGGGTAGAGGTACTAGGCTGGTGCGGTAAAGCTTTTTGGAAAAAGAATAGAGGGGCCGCTACACTGATCATCAATTCATCATCTTTAGCATATTCAAGTACTGTACAATTTGAAACTGAAACATCTGAAGATGTGTAAAACAACTCTGTTATGAAAAACTGTTGCAAAGTCATCCTGAGCCTTATCACCCCCATTTTTTCTGACTGGTACTGGTGGTATCTAACTCTGACTGTCCCTGGTCTCTGCCTAAACAGGCCCAGGCCAAGTGCTATGCTGAAAATACCCTTAGAATACACACACTTACAATACAGTGAAAACACCTGTATACACTATGATACACTATGGGTTAGGGTAACCCCTTTGAATGGCATGAACTCTCCTTTAAGGCCCTAGTATCTAAGAGGGAAAGGGGATCAAACCTACCATTAAGTCCCTAGTATATGATAGGACAAGGCAGTTATGAGGCCAAAAGCCCTTTTTGTACTTGCATGTGTGCACTGCTGAGGCCTGAGGTCCGTTTAAAAGCAGCATTGTGTTGCAGGACTGCTTTGAACATGTGTAAAATGTGCCCAAATTTGATTTTGGTGTTTGGGGCACTTTTAATTTCCTAAACTACAATATTTTGGCATATTAGGTACCCCCATTGTCTCCCCTAGGTGTCCCAGGAATGGGGGGTGGTCAGGTATTTATAAGGAGGACCCTTGTAAAATAGGTCTTGTATGCCCTGGGGCCAATGAAATTGTACATTTCCCTTCCCTCATTGTAGTAAAGTGTTTCCCAAAACCGACTTCAGAACACCCAAACGCTCCTATAGGTTTTCCCGGGGTGGGGGTCCTGTAGATGTAGTCAGGGCCCTTATAAAATATGTTTTCTAAGCCCTGGTGTTGGAGAAATTGCCCAGTAAATGTTCCCCATTGCAGAACCCTAGCCCCATAGGTTAACATGGCAAGAAGTTATTATGTAATAGCTGTTGCCAGGAACCATAGAAAATATCCTTCAAGGACTTAGTAGAATGCTATTGATAAATCCAACAATAAGCGGTTGTTGAGTTTTTCCTAAAATGCACAGACAAGAAGTTATAAGACTTTCTTGTCTGTAAGTGAAAATTCTGCCTTCTAGTGTTTTTTCCTGATTGGAGATAGGAGAATTATCCAGGCTGCACCAATTCAGTGATAAGCGGCACCTGGGGTAAAGAGCCATTTTGGGAGGAGAGGGTTCTGTTGCATAGGAATGCCAGAGCAAGGGGGAGGAGACGTAAACAATGATCTTCAAAGGAAGGAGGGAACAGGCAGAAGAAACCAGTTTCATTTACACCCCTATCCTCTAAACCCATCCAGATGGCAGGCTTAAGAAAGGAATCTGCAAATGCCAGGTGGAGCAAGAATATGAAAATGAGCCATTCTGGGTGTTGGTTTAGCCATCTCTTGCCTCTCTGCTGAGACTTCAGCCATATTGAATTTTGGGGAAATAGTGCTTTTGGGAGACCATTGTGCAACGCTTTGGAGGAAATGATCATGCTATGGGGTGTTGCCCTGCATCTCATTGGACATGAGTGGCATACTGTGTGAACCCAGAGAACACTAAATAAGTATCTTAGAGGGGAGTGTAGTACCTTTCAGATCTGCTACAAACAAAAGAAAAAAGAAGGGTCCATTCTCGCCGTTTGATTTGCCTCAACCAGGCCCTGCACTTTGGAGGACTGAGCCTGCTGCACAATCTGGAACTACAGCCCTGTGGACCTAACTTGCTTCAAGAAAACTAAAGAGTGGACTCTTTGCAAGCTACAGGTTAAGAGAGCTCACCTTGACCATCACCACCAATAATACCCAGCCTGGAGTGCTACCAGCGGATTTGTGGGGGTTTTGTCTAAGTGCATTGTGGGAATTGAAGTCCCAAACTTTCAAGTCACATCTTGGACCCTCCAGACACTTCTAGTAAGTTTCGGACACTTTGGGACTCAATGGAACTTCAGGAAGAAGTTCCATAAGTATGAAGTACTTTAAAGCAACTTTGAAAAAGCTCCATAAGTGGACTGACTCGACCTGGCCAGCCAAGCCATCAACCCTTAACCACGATCCGGCCTGTCCTCCAGGATTATCCTACTGAAAAATTCCAGAGGTCTGACTTCCAGTGTTTGACCGGGAGCTGGTCGTAAACCAAGCCGGTGAACCCTCGCTGAATCCCTGGGAAGAAAAGCTCCAGAAGAGTTAAAAGAGTTAGAAGGTAAAAGTTTGATTGAGGCCTCAAGTGAGGGATAGCCGCATGGGGCTCCATTGTAGTTGTCCTGAAATTTTGTCCCATTGTAGAGCAAGCAGATGTCCATATAGACACTTTAGGTTTCCATGTGCTATATAGTGCTGGATCTTTTTAAAAAAATCATATCTCTGGTTTCCTACAGTGGATTCGTTTGCTTTTGGTGTCATTCTAAAGATTAAAATATTTCCTATTTTTATAAATTAATGTTGGACTTTTATTGTGTGCTTCTTAAATATTTACTGAATTGGTGTTTTAAATGCTTTATATACCTGTCTCTAAAGTTAAGCCTGCCTAATTGCAGCCAAGCTAAAAAGGGTTGAGCATGGGAATCATTTTCTGAGACCTATTCTGAGCCCTATACTGTGTTAGTGCCAGTGGTAATTATATATTTAGCACTACTAATAAAGCTCTTTTCAACAGAAACCATGAAATATATTCTGGAATCACTTCACTTCACATGGTTATAAAATGAAATGTGTCACATGCCAAGAATGGATATTCCAATTTGGTAGGCTGGGAAGGAAGAACTTAGGGACAAATAAATGAGTGAAGCACTAAGAGGTGACTAAGTGGGTGAAGGGATTTCACCACACCTTGAGTGTTTGGTTTGCAATGCATTGAAAACATTGTAAATACTGCCTTAACTGAAGCAGACGCACATTGCACAGCCAACACTGCAGTCACAAAGAGACCCATACCGCACTTTGGTCATAGGTGGCAAAAATTCTATGAACAGGGAGGGTGGATTATAAATGATGGTGGGATAGATATAGCTCACTTTACAAAGACAGCGAGTCAAGGGATTAGAACAAAGAACAAAAGAAATATCCCCATTTAGAACCATAGCTTTGAATAAAAACGCTACATAAACCAAGTACACAAAGTAGGTGAGCAGCATGAGAAGAGCTGCCTTTCTTATTCATCCGAACAATCCAAAAATGAATTCATCATTTCATTCTAATTCAACCATAGCCACCATGTTTAAGCTGCACTTTCTCCCATCATTTAATAGCCACCCTTTCTTCAAATCATCCTTTTGCCCATCTATCCCTTTACACAACCATGCACCCTTTCCCACTCACACCAGCACTCGTATACCATATCCTTTCATTTAACCTTTTATGTGTCTCTCTCAAGCCATCAATGCTCATTATGTGAGCTTTTGCTGAGTTGCAAATTTAAGAGGCAATAATTATAACTCAACCACCTCTGTGACTGGTGAAACTGGGGGGTCACTTCACGGTCTTATGTTGATGACGACGCCCTGGCACTAGCTAGCGAGCATACTACTTGTAAGAAATTATATGACTTACAAGTGGCCGTCCCTACTGCCGCTCCTCCCCCTCCAACTGACCTCTCTCCTCCTGCAGCAGCACTTGAGCTGGCATCACTGAAATTCTGTGTGGCTAGAATAAAACATTTGACATAATTTAGATGCAAGATACACAACCCCAATGTATACGCATAAACAAAGACACACACTAATATAAAAAAATTAAAAGGAAGGGTAGATAAGTTTTAAAGGAGGAGAATTCTAGAGATTAAAGAGAGTTTATGATTTAGGCCCAGCACCATAATAGAGAGCAGAAAAACACGATGGCGGCACGCATGTGGACTGCATGGTGCCTTGAGGGCATGATTTAGAATGTGAGAATGCACTTGAGAACAGCGCAGTGTGTTCACATGTGATTTGGAGCCCGAGGATGCACTCCGCGTTCCCATCGCAAACAGGCGTACCAGAAAACTCCACCTACTAGCGGAGATTTTTTATGACTCCGTGGAATTCCTTGTAGCAGAACTGCACGATCTCCACCCAGGCCTACTTCAGACACCTGCTGTAGCCTTGTACTACAGAACCTCAGCTTCTCAGAACATTTTTCCAGCTTCAAGTGAGTGCTGACTGGACCTAATCCAATTCTTGCATCCGAACCGTGGTCCATATTTTTCGACTTTGACCCAACCTTGGATGGCTGGATGTCGGCTGTTTTAGCTTTGAGTTTTTACTTTTTTAGGCACTTGGTTTTACAAACAATTTAAACAATTTATAACTCCAGTCCTACTGATTGAATTTTTATCATTTTGGTGTCAAATAATTTTTAACACTTTACTCTATTTTTCTAAATTGATTTGGGATTATTACTATGATGGCTCCAGAGTAGGGATCACAAAGGAAGGACACTAGTACACACCCAGCTCATTTATAGCTGAAGATGTGGGGTCTTTTTTTGTCCTGTCTGTCTCTGCTAGGAAAAACCTGACAGAGAGGAACAATGATGACCACCATACATTTGGAGGAATGTCCCAGACTGTAGGACTCATTCGTTTTTAGTTTTTCATAAACAAATAGGAAACACAAGGGCAATACAACATTAAAGTTAGATTTACAAGCAACACAAGGCTGCCCTGTGTGGCCTTGCAGTGTTTGGTAAATCTGGACTAACGCAAGGCAGCACAAGGTACTGCTTTGCATTACTCTGCTCTTCGAGGCATTCCATCGTGGCATGTGGGTGTTCCCATTCACCCACCAATGAATTTTGGTGCATTCATAGTGGTAGACCTGGGAATGCGTCAAAGTGCTATGCCTTCCCAGGGGAGACATAACAAGGAGAAGTTGTGTTATTTCTTCCCTTTTTTCCCTCTTTGTATGTGTGCTGTGTTCTGCAGCACACGTAGAAAGTGGAAAAAACCTTAGTGGATTGTTTTTGTGCAGGAAGGTGCCCCTTCCTGTGCAAAGAAATCCTGACTGCAATGTAGTCACCCTTGCACCATTGTACAAGGGTGCCTGCAAAGGAGCAAGGCAGCACATTGTGTGCCAGTGTAAGGAATGGACAGAAATGTACCATATAATGTTAAATATGGCGGATTCCTGCCCTCTACCTTTTAAACAGCATAGCGCAACAAGGTGCCTTGCTGAGTTGCTTTGCATTAAAGTTTGATAAATGTGTCTCTTAGTATATAGAAAGAAAGTGCTGCAACAGTGATTTCCTTCAGTGTACAGTAATGACTGCTGGTTAGAGTACTGTTAAGATATTGGAGGTTATGTCTTGACTGACATTACCCTATCCACTAAATGGGGACGTTTCTTGTTGTCTTCAACCAATACATGGAGCTGCTTTGAGCTTCACCTACAGATAACAGCATGAAGATTCACTAATATGGTGATGATACACTACTCTATTTATTGTAATTTTTTTTGTAATTGTGTGTGTCTTGTAAAGCGCACTGCTACCCGCACCGCAGGCCTCGTAGCACTATAGACCGCTGGGGAACCCGTCCTGGCTTTCCCTGTGAGATAGTCCCTCCTGGGAGTCTCCAAGGTGAAACGAGGCATCCCCGGCGTTTGTGAGGGGCCGTTGTGGAGATGAGACAAGCTTAATGCCCAGAGTTGCCGAGTGTGATCCCTGGTTAGAGTAGGCACCGAGGCGAGAATTATCGAGTCCGCTGATCCTGGTCCAAGACCCTGCCGCGTCGGGAATCAAACCCTGGTCCCAGACCGTTCTCTGCTCTCGGGTCTGCCGCCTCTAACCAGTGAGCCACACCACTCCACATTTATAAGTACGGCTCCCGGTTTTATGGTATTATTTTTTTAGCATTCTGTCTGTATTCATCCATATTTATTTTTTGCCCACTTTATCTGTATTTATCCATATTTCTTTTGTGTTTTGCGGATAAATGAAGTGGTAAAACTGTATGTTTCCATATTAAATTAACTGATAGACGCAGACACATACTTTGATGTCTGTCTGTTTTAGATAATTCAGCTGCCACATATTATATAACAAAACATCCACTGGTAAATATTGGCATTATACCACAAATGTATGTTGACACATGGCATTATGTAATGAAATTGCATCTTATTTTTTATTTTTCCCATGCTGTCCAGCTGCTCATCTGTTGGCATATAGCTTTTTTTAAATTTTATTTTCTTTAAAAGAAAAGTTTTTACATGCAACTTACAAACATAAGTTATGGCAATACGTAAATAAAGTTTTACCCATGTTCAACATAGAAAAGTCCCAGGTAAAGGAACACACAATAAAACAAAGCAAATAATGAACAGAGTAACACAAGGAAAGCGAAAAAAAGAAAAAGAGGAAAACACAAGAATAGCAGACCAGAGAGAATTTAACCTATCCAGTCCTTGACCGGAGCCCAGATTTTTCGGCCCACTTCCTGTCTTCTACGACCTTTTAATCTATACACTGCTATCTCCATATTATATATTGCCAGTAGCCGGGCCCTCCAATTAATAAAGGTGGGGGAGTCAGGACGGATCCATTGTAAAGTAATACATGCTCTAAAGACAGACATAGCGATGAACAAAAAGCCTTGCTCGGGTTTACTGCGCAAAACCAGATTTTGTGACTGGTCAGCCCCCAAGATCACTAAGGCAGGTGTTAAAGTCAAATCTTTGCCAGTGATCTGGACAAGAAACAACTCAATATCTTCGATATATTTTGCCAGTTTAGGACAGGAGAAAAAAATGTATATTGTGTCAGCGGCCAAGGTTCCACATCTGCTACACAAATTCCCTCGGTTATTAGACCATTTAGCAATTTTCCCGGAAGTATAATATAAATCAAAGGCTGCCATGTAATGTTGAGACTTCAAACTACCGGTGATTGGCATCTGGCCGGCCAACTCCAGGGAGTCTGCTAGGTCAGTCCCTTCTTGACCCCGTTTCCTATCCCACTTATCATTTTGAGCAATTAAATCATCAGGCAGATCAGAGATGAGTGTTTGATATATTGACCCGATCCTGGATCTCTTCTCAATGAGCCCCACCAGAGGGATTCTCACAAACTTATATCTGCTCCTGCAGTTACAAGCTTCATGAGATAGCTACTGATTTGTAAGAATTTAAAAAAATGTCTGGTAGGAAGCTCATATTTATCTTGAAGGTCAGAGAAAGAAGCAATTTGGCCGCCCAAAAAAATTCACCCAAAACATTGATCCCTAGAGTGCCCCAAATAAAAGTGATTGAATCCTGGAAGATTGAGGGCAGGAGGCCATAAGACACCAGGGGAGTATATGCATTGATAGTTGGAATGCCAGATCATCGTAAAAAATGTTTTTCCAAACCGAATAAACGGATTGTATAACCTTAAATTTGACTTTCTTGTAATAACTTGGTTCAACATTTCAGACCAGGCAATTACAAACATCTTCCCCAACGAGTATCTCAAAGATTGAAGGTCTGGCAAATTCCGCCACCACAGCCTTCCTTCCTTATAATAACAATCCCATATGCTGTAACAGTGCGGCCCAATAGTACAACATCAAGGAGGGTACACCCCAACCACCCCTCTGGTTTGCCCTTCTTTCTAAAGGCTACCATAGTAGTCTTATGCCATGAACCAGGGGTCTGGCCATTCTGAGCAAGTGCAAACGAGGATTCTAGCTCCCCGAGAAGAGTATTTTCAATAAAATTCAAGGGGAAATGAGTCGGGGCCAGCCGCCTTACCAGCTGCCAGTGACGCTAACGCTAGTTCTAACTCTTCCCTAGAAGTCGGGAAGGAGAGCACACCCGACTGTTCCGGTGTCACCTTCGATGTTACATAATCACACAGAACTTCCTCCCCTGAAGCAGCTTCATCATCGTCGTCTGAGGAATAAAGTGACTTATAGAATTCTTGAAAGACTTCAAGCACTTTGTCCAGTTGATCTTGAATCTGATCTGTTCGATCTTTAATGCAACATATCCGATTTAAAAAACCCTTGTGCTGTAGTCTTTTGGCCAGCAGTCTACCAGTTATCTCACCATACTCATAAATATCTGTTTTATGCTGAATAAACTTAACAGCAAGCTCCTCCCCAAAGTGTTGATATATTCTATTTCTACAATTAGCTATCTGCCGTAGACATTCCTCTCTTTTTGCCTGATCAGCAATGACTCTAATAAGTTCTTCTTCAACTTCTCGCAATTGGTTATTCCAACAATTGACCCTCTCTTTACTCACCTTCTGGCGATGAAGCGAGAAGCTGAGAGTCTCCCCCTCACTGCTGCATTGAAGGCATCCCAAACAAATAACTCGGGGGCTGACCCATTATTTCTCTGGAAGAAATCTGTTATCTAATTTGTCATGTGACTGCAATACTCTTGGTCAAGCAATAATTTTCGCTCAAATGTCTAGGTCGTCCCGGGTGGTTTTATCTCCCTAGATGGAAGTTGCAGAATCAGTGGATTATGATCTGAGATTACTCTGGAGTGCATCTCACAAATACTACCTTCAAGAATCGAATCTGAAGCAAAAAAATAATCTAAGCGAACAAATTTGATGTGGGGGGCCGAGTAAAAGGTGTAACCAGGCTCAGTCGGGCGCATCTTCTGCCAGACATCGGACAAGGCGTGTTTGTGGCTAAGCCCACGAGCAGCCTTGAATGTCTTGCCTTTCCTCCCAAGTTATGGAGCATTGCTGTAGAGGTCAAAGTTAGAGTTCAAATGAATATTAAAATCACTGCGCAAAACTTTTGGAGAGGGCCTCTGAGCGAATTCAATAATAATCAAGATAGAAGGGTCATCCAGATTGGAACCGTACAAAGAGCAGACAGTGTATGGAGATCCCCTAATAAATATGTCAGCAAGAGCCCATCGTCCAAAATTATCCACCTTCCCTTGCTTAACGACACAGATACCTTGTCTAGCCATTATGGTACACCCCTGGTAGTAGTAGCTTCCGGGAACAAGCAATCAGATCAAAACCCACTTCCCGCAGCCAGGCACGATTGTTCCAAGGTACGTGTGTCTCTTCTGCAAGCATAATCCATCTATATCCAGATGCCTGACCGGTTTAGCTAAAACACCCATCTTTCTTCTATCATTTAATCCACAGCAGTTTAAGAGAACAGATTCAAATAAAGTTATGCCTACCCATAATCCTTAAAAGCAAAATAAACCAACCAGATCCATCCCAAGACCAAGCCCATCAGCCCTGTGTCTCTAATTAAGGCGGCACCTAAAATGAAATTAACCGAGAAATGCTTTTAGAAAATTTTATATTGATTGCCATAACTGTCTTGTGAAATAATAATTTGAACCCTCCTCCACCACACACCACTTGCCCCGGCCCCCCCTCCCCCTCCCCTTGACTCCTTCCCCCCCGGAACCCCACCTTACCTCCCCCCACCAACAAAGGCATGGGGACCAATGGTCCCTGGTGATGCTGAGCTGAAGGCCCCCACTCTCCCACCACTGCACCCTAAGTATACTCAAAAACGGTCTTACAGAAACAATGAAGAGCCAGTCTATAAAGAGAGAAAAGCAGTGAAGATATAAGCCTATAAGAGCCAGAAAAGCCCAGGTCTGACGGAGAACAGAAAGGAAAAAATGGGGGACCGAAAATTAATTACAGAGTCCATTAGAACAAAGTCAGTCAGATCCCAAAGATATAGATGTTCAGTAATCCATAGTCCAAGGGGTCCTTCAAATTCAATCTGTGACTCTATACCCTGTCTTCATTGTAAGTAACTGCTCTTTAGTCTGAACCTCTGATTGAAACAAATCTGTTTGCCCTTTAAAAATCACCTTTAATTTGGACGGGTTCAAGAGAAAGACCTGGGCCCCCTTTGCCTGGAATTCCAGGATCAATTGTCTGAGGTGCCAATGCAATTCGACTGTCTTCTGACAGAAGTCAGGGCGCACAAAGAAATGGTGTCCTTTCCCGGCCCTTTTGCTGTCAGGCCTGGCCAAATCGTATAGGGATTCCCAGGCCAAAATGTTATTCACGGAGATCAGGATCGCTAGAGGACGATTATCCGACTGAGTGCCGGAGCGTCGTTGGTTAAATGGGAAGCGATGCGCCCTCTGGATTTGTATCTTTCAATCCCATTGAGGGAGATCCGGGAAGGCTTCCTCAAATAGTTCAATCACAAATTGGCGGATGTTAGCACCTTCTTGACCCTCAGAGATACCCAGAATTCTCAAGTTGTTACGCCTAGCCCCGTTCTCCAAATCAGTCAGTTTGAACACTGTATCATCTCTGATCGATTGTATATTTTCCACCTTAGATTGCTGCGCTGCTAAGTTGTCTTCAAGTTGGGAGATCCTAGTTTCAGCTTCTGTAATTCTTGAGGAGAAGTCTGAGCAAGTCTTTGCGATCCTACAAATTGAGTTTTGTAGTTTCCTACAGGCCCCTTGTGTGCAGGAACTTTCAGCCCTTGACTCCTTTCTATGTGCCATCATCACCTGATAAATAGTAGAAAGCGTGATTTATTCGGGGGAAGCGAAGGCTATGCCGTTGCTGCCAGGCACTGCACCAACCCTTGTGTTGTCTTTATCTCCCAGACCTGCTGAATACGAATAGTCCCAGGACATAGCTCCCGTGGTCACCTCGTTCAGGGTTGGGCAAGTCGAGATTGCTCAAATTTTTTTGACAGTCTCTGACCTCAGCTGAGATTGATCAACATCGCCGTCCCAGTGAAAACTGCTGGTGTCACTACAATCACCGGCCCAGTCCTTGTCCTGAGCATCCTCTTTAGAAGAGTTAGAAACATCGAATAGGGTGAAAAAATTGTCTGCTGGGTCGTCCTCCCTATTAGAATCTAAGTCTTCTTTTTGACCACTTGAGAGTACAGTTTTACATGCCACTGTGCCCGCTAGCTCCCGTATTTCAGATGAAGGGACTACATTACCCAGCATACAGCTGGTTTGCTGAATGACAATAGAGTCACTTTCAGCTTTCTGGTGAGGCTGACACAACACCCCTGGAATCTTGAACTGGCTTTTCACAAGCAGAGATAGAAGACTCTGCATCCCGAAGTGTTAATTCACTTACCGGCGGAGGCATAGGAGCAGAGGGAGCAGAGGGAGCCTCCCCGCTTGTACAAGCAGCCAGCGCTTCCGCACCTCCAACTGCGGTGGAAGGCGAAGATTTTGATGAGCCAGAACCCCTGGCCACGGTGGAGCGCTGGTCGATGACTTGGCTTTTAACGTCCGTGCTTTAAACAGCGCGGGTACGGTCTGTTTGACTTGACCAGCAATGTTATTCTTGCCGGTCTCCGCCGCGTTAGTAGGCTGAAAGAAATCGACTTCCCGACCCTCGATGCTGGAATCGGTTACGGGGGACTTCGCCATGATACCTGAGGCGGGTGTTGAGTGCGGCCACTGCTGGTTTTGATAGATCCATTTGGCCGCATAGTTGCGGGTGAGCGTACCGCAGGCTGAGCGGTTAATGCGGCGACTGCAGGGCTGGACCAGGACACCAGGTAGCAGGGGAGCGGAGTGCGCCACAGCCAGGACTGAAAGCACCAACTCATCCAGGTAAGTGTTCCAAGAGAAAACAGCGTTAGTAATTATCCAGCTTCTCTCCGTGCAAGCAGCTCAAACTGCGATATTCTTCATGGTCTAGGAGGCAGGTCAGCAGTGGAGAGTGAGGGAGCAGCTCACTCAGCCGTCCGTGCGGCCGCCATCTTGCCTTCATGATCCGCATATAGTTCATGTAAGGCAGCACAAAGTGACTTAAAAGAAGCCGAATTTTCTGCATTTATTCACTTTTAAAAATAAATGCAGACAGAAAACACATTGTTTTCTGTCTGCATTTAACTGTAAAAATCCGTAAAAACAGAAAACCGGGCGCCTTATAAGTCTCATCTGCTTCAGACATCAAATACCTTAAACACCCTCTGCACATCTTCCAGATCTAGATATCCACTACCTACCTGAAGCTCAACCCAACCAAGACAGGATTTGCCAAGAATAACATGGAAGAAACAATACAAACCTGACATAAACCTTGATGACTTTGACTGATAACTTTCAGTAAATGCCAATTCACTTGAATTCACCATGGACACCGTGCTCACTGTCAAGGAACAAGTTACCAAAAAACAAACCCAACCCTGTACCAGCTTTTGCTTCTTTAGAAAGAGACCTATTTCTTCCAGACTGTGATATTAGAACCACTGTTCAAGCCCTTATACCCTCGCATCTGGGTGGGGTAATGCCCTGCTCACAGCCTCCCTGTTAGAAATAGGCATATCTAGTTGGCAGAGGTAGGTACCTTTGTCTAAATAGGGACACTTGCCACTAGTCAGGGTAAGCGGGATACTCACTTTAGATAACCCCCTTACCCTAACTAGAAGCAAGGGTCCCCATTTGGACAAAGGTACCTACCTTTCCAACTAGGCCATTTCTAACCTTGGTGGTCAGCGGTGAGGATTTGAACTTGTATTTGTACTTGACCCACAATGATTGGTGTACCTCACAGAACTAGTGCAGACCATTACGCAAGCACATACTACTTTTTTCATGTTTCCCTTTGGAATATTTGTTGGTTGGAACTCGGGTTAGTTGTTGCACCTGTGGGGCCTTGGCAAAATGGAAATCAACTTTTGGCACCTGTATATCTACACAAGTAGGGATCTAAAAGTGTTTTGTAAGAAGAGGGAGCTACCTGTGAAGAGGAGATCTAAAAGGCAGGATCTCGAGGCAGCCCTGTATTGCTATGAAGTACCACTCTGGGAAGCAATGCTGTCAGATTGTTCTGAGGAGGAATTTGAGGAGGAGGATGGCCAGCTAGAATATCCAGAGGGCAGTGACCCTCAGAAGGGAACATTGTGGGGAATATTGGCTCATGAGGAAAGGAATCAGAACTGCGCTTGTGACCGGAGGCTGAGACAGCTAGACCAGGAGTGCAAGGTGATAGAGCAAGCCTTAGCTGAAAAGAAAATGTGTGCAGCTCATGAAGTGAGCTTGGCTGTGTTGGAGGTAGAGTCCAGCTCAGATGGTGGCAGCAACAATTTAGTGTCTAGTGCTGAGGGAGAAGTAAACACACCCAGAGATGTGGTGCCTGACTTAAAAGAGGGAGTTGGCATACACCAAGGGTTTCAGGTGATGGCTCCAGTAGTGTGTAGTGTGCAGTGTGCCAGAGGTAGATTGGGGAATTGGCACAGGGGTTCATATTCCTAGTGGTGGGAGGGGCACTCTACTGAGTCTAGATGAGAGAAGCAGGGAGAGGGGTTCCCCCATGGTTGAAACCTTGGTATGTGAGTATGGAGACCACCCAGAAGAGTTTGAGTTGATTGACAGAAACAGTCAGACAGTGTTTTGCCAGTCTCTGGAGGGAGTTGTGAAGTACTTATGTGAGGTACTACATGGTGAGGCAAAGAGTAGCTTGGTCAACACTTGTGTGGGGCAGTGTGATCCAAGAGTTGGACAGCATATTTTAAGTCCCTACTTTCCAGAGCTATGCCAACAGCCAGTGGAGTGTGAGTCCTCTGACCCCAGGGAGCTTGCACTGAAGGCAAACCTTTTGGTGGATTCCAGAGGGTCTGAAGAAGCTTTTGGGAGTGATCCTGAAGGGGGAGGCCCAGGGTTTCCCCAACCAGGTGAGGTAGGGGAGGCTTGGGTAGCCCAGCTGGGGCACAGTGTAGTGGCCTTTTCTTTCACCATATCACTTGCGCCGTTGGAACAAATTGTATGTTCATCAACCATGACAGCCTTCGAATGTCATCTTGACACCATCAAATGTAAAAGAAGATATGGATTTATCCTAAAATACAGATTTTGATTGATTTAATTTTGGTGTGTTTTTAGATTCATTGTCTTTGTCTTTTCTTCTCTTTCCTTTTCACTGATTATTACTAAAATGTTTGAGTATTGTCTTTGATTGGTTAGTATTCAGTAAACCATGAATCAATTCTGTACCCGACAGAATCAACATTCTCCACTTTCTTATACACCCAGGTTCTGAGGGGCACTGGGTCACCCCATTATACTAGATGCACAGTTAAAAACAGAGCGGGGATATTGTGAAGATAAAAGTTGGTCTTCGTTATCCCCATTAGCTCATTGACATGTATCAGCCTCGACTGAAATAATGATGCTTTCTTCAGAACCATAGAGAAGTGGAATGTGGTGTGGCAAAAGAGAATGCGGCCACGCAAATTTTTCAGCTCACTCACTAAGGTGTGCTGTGCATGCAGTGGTGTAGCTGTACTTACGGACCCCATTGTCTGGATAACATCTGTAAGACAAAGCACAACAAAAAGGACATACAACATATTTATAGAAACATCATTGTGACTGTTGCTTGGTAGTTACCGTTTTTGGTTTATGGTGATGTGCTTTCAACTATATTCAAGTGCATTCAGTGAGTCAGACTCAGGATTCATTAAAAACAGTCATTTACACATGGACATGCAATATACAGATGGTGTATGCTAATTCGTGCATAGTGATTAGTGCAGGCAACATGTCTCATAGTGAACTTTTAAACACGTGCTGGTTTCGACCCATGACATGTGGTTGAAGGTTAAGTCATAGATTGCTGTCTATTACTATTGTTACTCTGAATGATGTAGTGCCATCAAGAGGTAAAAAATAACTAGGATTACTGGTCGAGGAAGAGTTTAGCCGTAGTACGTGTGCATACGTAATTAATACACGTGTAATAAATGTACACTACATATAGCAAGCAGAAAAATGGCAAGAGGAATAAACACTATCAGTGTGGGATCTAAGCGACATTTTTATATCACCACTTCAAGCACCCTTCACACCCAAAAAACAAACCCGCTCTGCTGTAATTCAGGCTTCGAAGCACAGCTGGGTAACATTTGGCAGCCCAGCTGGGAACCCAAAGATGAAGCATGCCACCAACTAGGTTGGTGGGTAAGGATTTTTCTTACAAACCTATTGGTTTCTTTATATTCAAGTGTATAACACTGAGTCATCATGGTATGTGGATTCATTAGTGGGTTTGTCCACGTTGTTCTTTAACATCCATACATGCATATATGCATAAATATGTGCTGGAGTGTGTGTTTATGTATATGTATTTACGCATGCATGCCTCTGTGTGTATTTGCTTGTGAGAGAATGGAGGAAGGGATATAGAGCTCAGGATAAAATCAAACATAAAAGAAGCATTCAGGTTTATAAGCAATTATTGCTCACGACCAAGCAAGAATACTTTGCTAATCAAATTGAACTAGCGGAAAACTCGGCAAAATAATTATTTAAGATTGTCTGTAAACTGGCCAACCCACAAACGCCACAAGTGGTGGAGAGCCAGGAACTATGTGACAAAATTGCCAGCCATTTTCTAGACAAAGTGGAAGATATTTTTTCAACCTTCAACAGTGCTAATAATGGACTCTCATATGATCTTGGTATTGACAGAAACATTTCCCCCCAAACTCAGAATTCATTGACTGAATTCCCTCTTTAAGCTAATGCAGACACCGCCAAACTTCTGCAAAATATGAAATCAGGATCTCCTTACGACCCTTGTCCTATTACAATAGCCAAATTGATCCCTCAAATCTTTGTTGCAGCTCTTATCCCTCTTTTTAATATGGTACTGGAAGTAGGCAGGTTCCCTGCCCCCTGGAAACCTGCCTCTTTGTTTCCTTTGTTAAAAAAATCTAACTTAGACTCAAAAGATGTTCGCAATTTTAGACCTATCTCTCGCCTCCCTTTTCCGGCCAAAATGTTGGAAAAATTGATCAATAGTGACTTGAGCAGATATCTTCAGGATGCTGAGGTACTTGATTGTACCCAATATGGCTTCCGGGAGGGCCATAGCACAGAAACCGCCCTCTTCAAACCTACAGACGAGATTAGGAAATCTTTGGATCAGGGTGGTAAAGCAGCAATGATTATGCTGGATCTCTCCGCAGCGTTTGACACGGTCCATCATGCTCTTTTGATGGACCATTTGTCAGCCTGTGGAGTACAGAATACCGCCTGGAAGATTTTAAAGTCGTTCCTTACCGATTGTCAGCAGATAGTGGCCCTGGGTGAGTTCTGCTCTGCCCCCTTCCAACTTCCTTGTGGGGTCCCACAGGGATCATCTTTAAGTCCCACTTTATTTATTGTCTACGTAACGTCTTTGTCTCCATTGATTAGATCTTTTGGTTTCCATCTTACTTCTTATGCGGACGATAGGCAGATAGTGGTATCACTTCTTCCAGGATCTGAAGGGACTGGGAGCCACAAGCTACATGATTGTATGGAAGCGGTTGGATCCTGGATGTCCAGTAATTGCCCTAAATTGAACTCAGGCAAGACTGAGGTCATTTTATTTGGGAATGATGTTAATCTGTGGACCCCTGAATGTTGGCCTGACTCCCTGGGACCCCTGCCTTCACCCTCTACACAAGTGAAAAATCTGGGAGTGTACTTGAATGATAGATTGGACATGAAAAGGCAGGTCAATGCCTTTGTGTCATCGACTATGTTCACCCTCAGGACCACTAAGAAAATTCTTCCTTTTCTGCCCAAGGAGAGTCGGCAGACGGTGGTTACGGCATTGATCATGTCACGACTGGACTATTGCAACAGCCTCTATTTAAATATTCAAGAGAGGCTGTTGCATAGACTCCAGATGCTGCAGAACACTGCTGCTAGACTGATATCTGGCATACCAAAATTCTCTCCGATCTCTAGTGAAATCCGCAGACTTCATTGGCTACCAGTGAGGCAGCGAGTATATTTTAAATCCTTGTGTCCCGTTTTTAAGTCACTCCAGAATCAGGGACCACTCTATCTACAGGATCAACTACAATGGTATCAACCAGCTAGGCCCTTACGCTCATCAGCTCAAAAATTGGTGAGAGTCCCACCAGTGAAAAAAGCTCGCTGGGGTAGGAAAAGCTTTGTGGTAGGTGCTGCAAAGTTGTGGAACCAGCTTCCTTTTTACCTGAGGAACTGTACGGAATTGTTACCATTTAGGAGAATGCTCAAAACTTGGTTGTTCTAGTCTCATTCTTAATCTATCCCCTTCTCAGGATAGCAGATAGCGCCAGGACACCCAAGAGTAACAGACGCACTTAATAAAACAGCTAACAGAGAGAGATACTGGAAATTTGGGAACGTGCATGGTGTTGTGTCCCTCAGGCTGACAGTATCTCTCACAGCAGCCTGGGATCTGGCCCCCTATATCAGGCCACCCATGGTATCTAGTGATACCCTACTTTTGGCATACTGAGTTCATCTCTGACATGATGATCCCACTTTGGGGATAATGAGGATGATTCTTGGCAAAATTTTAGTAATTTCTGGCATCATATGGAATGTTTGACGTGATGTTCTCAGACCAATTTAAATGCTTTCCAGTCATATCGGTGGTAATTCATAGAGTATTGTGGACACTTATGGAATGAGGGTACCCATCAGTGGCATAATGCTTGCTCTAGAATGTTGGTGATAATTCTGGCATTACGAGGACATCTATTTTGTGATGTGTTTCACTACTAGCACAGTTCTAGCCCTCGCTTAATGTTGGTCATTCCTAACTTGCGCCGGATACTAATGGAGTACTGCTGTCCTCTCCTTGCATAATGCTGTCCCTGACACAATCCTTGTAAATATTTTCTTATTATAGGTGTATTTGGGATCAGAATGTCCACCAATAGAGTGATGCTGGACTTTTCATCCATGGAATGATTGTACTATTAGATGGAATAATGCTAGCTCTGCTCCCACAGTGATAAATCTTGTCTTATTTTGGTTATCCGTTTGCATGCACGTAAAGCTGTGGGTTACATACTAAAGCAATTTATGATGGGTTCCTGAAGAGCAGACCCCATGCACCTTGCTCTGTTGATAGCAACTCTGCCCTCAGGCTGAAGAAACTTTTAAAATCTGCTCGGTCTGTTGATGCACTGATTTATCATTTTATCACTGAACATGATTTGACATCAATTCATGCATTCACTCGCCAATCATCCATCCAAACTTGCAGTCATTCATTTATTCACTCATCTATTTATGTTATCACTCCTCTATCTACTTTCAAATCACCTATCCAGACGACATACACAAAAGTGCCAATCAATGGAGAAGCATATTCAATCACAAGATCAATGCTTGCTGTAAATGGTGATGTATGGGTTATGCTTGGACTTTGTGACATGACATATGTTTTCCTTCCACGCATTTCATTATATAAAGTGCATATATTTGTTATGAGCAGTTTCATTTTTCAAATATTTTGTACAATTCTTCAGGATGCGCGCGACGGTGAAAAAAACATTATTTAGATGAGAAACTGTGTACAACTATTTCCGAGCATAGAAAAATACTTGACATTTAGTTCACCTTAATAAGCTTATTTTTCATTAGCGTCAGTTAGTTTTGCTCAGGTGCCAGCCAACGCGACCCCAGTCACAAACAGTCCCCTGTGTTGCTCTCCCCATTTGTCTATACAATTTGTGGGTATTTGTGGGTATTTCAATAACAATATTCTTCAAAACTTGACTAGATTACGGCGCATGATTATCATCTCATTTCTCTGGGGTGATTTGTCTACGCTGCAAGTTATAGGAGCAAAAGGAACAACATATGAAAAATACGTGCCATTAAAGAGATATATTAGCACGCTGTGGGTGGCCGAGTGCATCAGTAGTGAACGGTGTGGGAGGATGTTCTAGAACAAAATTCACAGCAAGAAGAGAAACATTTCAGAGGAATGTGTTTACTTTGTATTGAGAAGGTTATAAAAAATATAAAGCTCACAGTGTGCATCTGGGTTGCAGTTAAGTATGGTTTGTGCCTGTTGATTTAGCAGATGTTTTAGCATTTTGATATGCTGCTCTGTCCTAAAGAAAGCGAAGGAAAGCTAGCAAGAGCGGAAGCACTTGAAACCTCCCTCTTGAGTTTATATTGATTTGACTTAGATGAAATTGTTCAGAGCAAGGTCATTACTTTGTCGTTTTAATTTACCACGTATACCAAAAACAGGAGATTTGTAAATACGGGAGAATATTGTTTTAAACAGCAGTTGCTTCAACCATGACTGCAGAACGTTTGTACACCTGGGTCTAATCTGCTGGTCTTTTTCAGAACAGGTGTTGATCATTAGTAGATTAAAGCCGCACAAACTGTCTAAAATATATTGGCTGTTCCCCATCTCTGAATCCAAGGAAGGAATACATGTTTATCAAGGGATAACTGCTGAAAGTGGAAAAATCAACATTCTTCTTTTTTGTGTTGACAATTTTTTATTGAGTTTTACAATATAATACAAATCAATAACAAGGCAACACTGAGTTAATAATAAATACTTTAAGAATAAAAGAAATTAATGGAGGCATCAGATTTGCTGTTGAATAAAATGAATAAATATGGAATATATAAATAGGTATATAATAAATGAGTAAATAAATAACTAAATAAGTAGTGAAAAACAATATAGATAATAAGTTGATAATGCATACAATATTAATTAATGAATGTAAATAGATTAAAGGTAAATATGAAATAATGATTATGCATAAAAGATTTGTAGAAATAGTATAGAAATATATTATCATATAAAAATATTCATTTAGTAAAAGTTTAGGTAACAAAAGGAGGGGAAGAATATGAAAGTGAGAAGTGAAGTAAACGTGACAAATTATGTAGAGTAGTGGAGACAGTACAAAGAGAAAGAAATAATATAACAAAATAAGAGGGATAGAGTAAATAATAATAGGAAGGACTTAGTGGAGAGGGAAGAAAAGCGAAGAATAAGCCTGCTTGACTGAGTGTATTAAGGGGGACAAGAGAGTTGTCAGTTTCATCAGCTTTGGCTTTCAGGAAAGGTGACCAGGTCTGTAGAAATATATCTACTTGATCCTGGAGGTTATAAATCATTCGTTCATGCAAAGCTGTCTGAAATATTGCCACTGACCATTCTTCTTGAGAGGGTGGGGATGATGATTTCCTATTGCGTAAAATACGAATTTTAGCTATAGCTAAGAGATGGTGTTGTGGTTTAGAAGGTTTAGGAGAATGACGAAGATCATGAAAAAAATGTTTGCAGATGTAAATGGTAAATGTAAGGGCATTGTAGAGCGTAATGTTTTACCAACATAGTTCCAAAAAGGTCTAATTCTTGGACCTTCACAAATAATGTGAGTTGTGCCACAGCCAGAAGGGGAACATCTCCAACAATCAGTGTGTGAAAGTAAACCAGCTTTATGTAGTTGGACCGGCGACCAATGGCAATCATGAAGAATTTTAAGCAGGCACAATTTAAGCCATGCTTCGTGAACTCCTTTATGTAGACCTTCTAGTGTGTGATCCCATTCTACAGCTGTAAAAGAAGTTGATAAACAAGTTTGCCACTTAAGTTGGAGATTATGAGAGAGGGGTTGTGAGAAAAGATGGAGTGTAAGGGTTTTATAAAGAAAAGAAGTCACTCCTTTATGCTTCCCCCACACATACAAATAAGATAATATTGGAGATGTTTGAAGCAGCTAAGGGGGCGACCCCAAATGTTTCTTCAAACATTGTTGAAGTTGAAGGTATTTAAGAGAATGTTGAGTAGGAAGATTAAATTCCTCCCTCAATTGTGAGAAGGATTAAAATTCACCATTATGAAGAAGCTGATCTGGGGAATGGATGCCTGCTGCTTGCCATAATAGACAAGATAACATACGACCATTAATGCGTATGTCTGAATTGTTCCACAGAGGAACCTTGACGTGAATATGTGCGTTTGAATCCAAGAGACGATGTCCTCTTTGCCAAGATTCATCCATAGCTGATAAAACTTTGTTTTTATGATCAGAATGGCTAGTGCCACTTCCATATAAAAGAGATAGACCTGAGTTGTAACTAAATGATGATGCTCTATATGGACCCATTGCGGAATATCTTTTAGACCTGTCAAGAAATAAGAGAATTGCCAGATAGGCAATGCAAGGGAATAGTGTTCAATGGATGGAAGAACCATTCCTCCATACAGTTGATGGGCTTTTAATTTTGCCATTGCAAGGTCTAGCAGAGCCCCTTACAAAGGACTTAATTTTAGAATGAATTGATTGATGCGTAGATAAAGGGATTTGAAGGGGAAGCATGCCTAAAATATAAATGAAACGTGGTAGAGTGACCATTTTGATGGCTTGGACTCTACCCCACAGAGGTAATCCTAAAATTTTCCACTTATCAAAATACTTTTTGCATTTGAGAAAGCAGAGGGGCTAGATTGTCAGTGACCATATTTTCCAAGCCTTTATTAACTAAAACTCCTAGGTATTTAAGGCGTGAGGATTACTAATGAAAAGGAAAGCTGTATATAGATGCTTTTGTAGTTTCATCAGAAATGGGCAAAGCCTCACTCTTATCCCAGTTAATTTTATAGCCTGAAAAGGTAGAGAAATCATCAATGATATTAGGAAGGGACAGAAGAGAATGAGAAAGATTTGTAAGGGTGAGTAGTATATTATCCGCATATAGGTAAAGTTTAGAGTGTCCAATTGGGAGGGGAACACCAGTGAATTCAGCTGATTGGCAAATTGCGGAAGCTAATAGATGGAAGAACCATTCCTCCATACAGTTGATGGGCTTTTAATTTTGCCATTGCAAGGCGAGGTCTAGCAGAGCCCCATACAAAGAACTTAATTTTAGAATCAATTGATTGAAGCGTGGATAAAAGGGATTTGAAGGATAAGCATGCCTAAAATATAAATGAAACGCGAGAGAGTGACCATTTTGATGGCTTGGACTCTACCCCGACAAGGTAATCCTAAAATGTTCCACATATCAAAATAATCATTGCATTTGAGAAAGCATAGGGGCTAGGTTGTCAGTGACCATATTCTCCAAGCCTTTATTAACTAAAACTCCTAGGTATTTAAGGCGTGAGGTTTGCTAATGAAAAGGAAAGCTGTATATAGATGCTTTTGCAGTTCCATCAGAAATAGGTAAAGAATCACTCTTATCCCAGTTAATTTTATAGCCTGAAAAGGAAGAGAAGTCATCAATGATATTAAAAAGGGACAGAAGAGAGCAAGAAAGATTTGTAAGGGTGAATAGTATATCATCCGCATATAGGTAACGTTTAGAGTGTCCAATTGGGAGGGGAACACCAGTGATTTCAGCAGTTGGCAAATTGCGGCAGCTAATGGCTCCATTGCCAAAAGGAAAAGACAAGAGGATAGAGGGCATCCCTGGCGTGTACCTCTCCGAATCTGAAATGTATCAGACAAAATACCCCCGCAGTTCACTTGGGCAGAAGGACTGTCATACAGCAAGCGGACTTTGGTTATACATTGGTTCCCTAAGCAAAATTGTTGCATTTTTCAGCGTCAAGTGAAAAGGCTAATGTTTAGTACACCACAATGTATGGGCTAATGTAGGTAAATGATTTTGAGAGGAATGTCCTGGGACAAAACCCACTTGGGTGTGATGTATTAGAAAATCAACATTCTTCATCTTCTATTTGTTACTTTTGCTGTATCCCTGCCTCTTCATAGAGACATAGAGACATAGAAGTGTGTTGTAGCTAAGCCCTGCCCACACTCGTGGGTGGTATTTTTGTTTTTTAACAACAAATTTTATTGAGTTTATAACACCCAGTGGGTCAACCCCAGTAATCGGTATATAGACATATGACGAGATGTAGATACAAAAGGTACTGAAGAAGACCTCACCAGAGGATCTGCAAAACATTCGATCCAACATCCCAACCCTCTCCCTCCCCCCAACCCTGCACCACACTTCCCACATGGAACAATAAACACATACACAATCACAAAACTATGTCCACTTTCCACAGCCAATGAGTACATTAGATTGGGGAGTCATTGATGATTAGCCTTTCAATAGGGTCTGGATTCGCTGACTGTGAAAGGATGGATAAGTCAATACCCCAGTATTTAGCCCACTTGGTCCAAATCTTCCCATGTTTCTGCGGGCAACCCCGTGCCTGAAACACCTCCACTTTAGTCGACATACATTTATCTAGGGCTGTTTTTCCAAGTCGCCACCCCGGGGGGAGAGGAAGACTTCCAATGCTGCGCAATGTCGCGCTTAGCTAAGATGAGACCTAGCAATAGAAGGTGCCTCTTATATCTGTTTCCCCCGATGTCTTCCGTGCCATGAAGAAGTATTAGTCGAGGATCCTCTGGAAGGTCCCAGCATTACACCAGCCCCAATCAAGACAACACCCCGGACCAAAAGTGTTGTAGTGCAGTGCAGCTCCAGACCGTGTGAAGGGAGTAACCATCGTCAGAATTACAACGGAAGCAGGTAGGGGACTGAATAGCCCCCATCTTCCAAAGGCAAAGTCGGGTGTAATATACTCTGTGAAGATACTTAAACTGATACAGCCTGTACCTGGAGGAGACGGTGGCATACCTGGGGCTGGCAAGAGCCTCAGTCCAGTCATCGCCAGTGAGGGCCGGTAAATCCGCCTCCCATGCTACCCTAGTCCAGTGTATGTGTGTCTTGGAGTGAGTTGTCAGGGTCTGACATAGTTGGCAGATTTTTTGTCCTCCCATCAACAGTCTGCCCTCTAGTGGGTGGAATTCAGGTAAGGACGTAAGGTGCTTTATCAGGGGGGACAGGGCATGGCGGAGCTGAAGATACTTGTAGAACTGGGTCTTGTGTAGGTCAAACTCCTTCTACAGCCTCTGAAAGGATTTAAGTGTGGGACCGCATATCACATCACCTAAGGTAGATATTCCTATAGTATCCCATCTATGAAACCCAGTTAGAGTGGAGACGGGCTGGAGGTGTGTGCCCCGCCAAAGGGGAGTCGTGCCTTTCAGCATACCCCACCAGCCCCTGGACCGGGATACACGTCTCCAGATCTGGATTACTGTATGGCAGGCCGGGGGAAGAGCCTCCAAGGATGAGTTACTGTATAAGTGATTCAATAGTGGGTATTCCGCCAGGAAGAGCCGCTCCACTGCATAGGCCGGATCAGTCTGAGGGTTGTACCACCATTCATTAATGACTAAGAGCTGAGACGCCCAATAATACGCCCGTATGTTTTCTGCTGCAATGCCACCGCAATAAGTGGGTTGGATACAGGTCGCTAGAGCCACCTGGACTGCCCCTTCCCCCAGAGGAATCTATTTAGGAGCGCATTGATTTGAAGAAACCACAACGGAAGGATTGGATACGGGAAATTCTGCAGCTTATAAAGCAAGCGCGGCAGGGACACAATTTTGAATATAGCGGACCGGCCGTATAAGGATAAGGGAAGGTGGGACCATACCGTCATCTCCTCACGTACTGCCGGAAGCAAGGGGGCTATGTTGCGTGACCATGCTATGGTGGGACATCTAGTGATATGGACACAAGGTATTACTCGAGGTAGGTATTAAGGGATATCTAACTGCATTCTTGCTCCTTTTTTCTCCTCTCTTATATTAGGATGAGGACCTGGATGTACAGGATCTCTTCCATGCTTAATTCCCCAATGTTGTGCCCGGCTTTCATTATTTATTCATTTATTTGTTCTGAAGTTTTATTTAGCGCTGGCCAGACCCGAGGGTACCGGAGCGCTTTACAACAATGGTTCTGCAAAAGATCAAAAAGTACAATAATGGTAAAGAACATGGACGGAGAGTTTCAGAGGGTTGCGTAACCAAGGAGCATTGGAAACTTGGACTCTATCAGGGAGTAAAATCTTTGCGTTTCTGCAGCTCCTGTCCCTTTGCTAGGGAGTAATCTAGGAGCAGGTTTCTGAGCTAACCTTTGACTTTTGAAAAGGATGTGATAGTTCTGATGTGTCGGGGAATAGAGTTCCAGATTTTGGGCACGTTACTCGTGATTGAACGGGCCTCGGTTTTTTGTTTGCGAGCTTTCACATAGAAATGTGTTTGAGCTTCTGAGGGTCCTGGTCTGGACGGCTTTTTTGAGCTTGGCAGCCAAGTATGCAGGTTTGCCTGTGTGCAGGGCTTTGTGATTGAGGCAGGCTGTTCTGAAACTAGCATGCATTTCAACTGGGAGCCATTTTAGTTTTCTGAGTGCGAGTGAGATGTGGTCAAATTCCTGCACTCCTGTGACCATTCTGGCTGCTGCGTCGAGAGTCGTTTTTAGGGGAACAAGGTGTGCTTTTGATGTACCTACGAGGGTAGCTATTCCGTAGTGTAATCTCGACAACACCAATGCTTGGGTGGCTTGTTTGATGTCCTTGGATGTGATGAAAGGTTTTATTTTGATCAGTAGCTTCAGGTTAAGGAAGGGGCTCTTGGCGGAGTTCTTAATGTGTTTGGTCATGTCCAGGTTTGGGTCTAGAGTGATACCTAGTGATTTTATAGAGTCCGCCAGGGTGAGGTTGCTGTTGAGCACATCAATCGCTTTTAGCCATTCCGTAATTTAGGGGTTCTCTTCTTTGTTAGAGATGAGGAGTATTTCCGTTTTGTCCTGATTGAGTTTTAGGTGATTACTTGAAAGCCAGTGTTGGAGCGTGTCATTGAGTCGTTGAATGTCCTCAATGGAGGTGGTTTCTAGATAGATCTGTGTGTCATCAGTGTACAGATGGAAGGGGATGTTGGCTTTTCTCAGAAGGGTTGTGAGGAGTTCCATGTAAATGTTGAAAAGTTGAAGGGAGAGCACTGAACCTTGGGGTACTCATCTGCTGACAGGGTGTGGGTCGGACGTAAAGGTTTTTATTTTTATTCTTTGGGTGCAATTATGCAGGAAGGAGAAGAACCAGTGTAGGACCACCTTATCTAGACCAGCCCTTTCGTGAAGCACCTTAATGAGCATTTTGTGATCGACTGTGTCGAATGCTGCTTATAGGTCTAGGAGAATGAGAAGGCAGCTTTGGTTCATATCAAGTGATTTGTGGATATCATCGATGACATTGAGAATCATGGTTTCAGTGCTGCAACCTTCTCTGAAACCTGATTGGTGAGATTCGAGGAGGTTGATGCTATCCAAGTGCTGAGTCAGTTGAAGGAGCACACATTTTTCCAGGGTTTTGGATAGAAGCGCTAAGTTAGAAACTGGTCTGAAATTGTTCATATCTTTTGTGTCTAGGCCACGTTTTTTGAGCAGTGGCGTGACTTGACCGACTTTGAGGCAGTTTGGAACGACTCCGGTTCTCAGAGAGCTGTTAATGATCTTGCACCAGAGCTGAGCAAGGGAGAGTTTCAGCTTTTTGGTCAGTTGTGGAGGTAGAGGATCTAGAGTGTGGGAGGTGGGATTGGATGTGGTGATCAATTTGACTATCTCAGCTTCCTGTACTGGGTTGAAAGATTTCCAGGGTTTTATACGGGGCTTGGATGCTTTGTCATTGGTCCCAGGAAAGATGCTCTTGTGGGAGGGGGTGATGTTGATGTTCAATGACAGCTCAATCCTATTGGTCTTGTCCTCAAAGAAGTTGGCGAAGTTGTCGCATAGCTCTTTTGGAAGCCTGCACTAAGGAGGTAGCGGGCTTGGAGGTTTGTTGCCCGATGATGTTAAAGAGCTCCCCGGGCCTGTTTTTTGCATTGTCCAGCGCGGTGCAGGTAAACTCGTTTTTTTGGTTCTTGATGTGTTTTTTATACTTCCTGCGAGCTACTTTGAGTTGCTCCCGGAGGATAGTAGACAGGTTGCTTCTCCAGAGTCTCTCTGTGGCTCTTAGTTGTCTCCTTTTGGAATTGATGTCAGTGTTAAACCATGACCTCGATGGAATATTCCTGGGTTTTTTAATTTCAAGGGAGCTAATTGATCGAGAATGGACGTCATGTTCGAGTTGTAGAGTGAGGTGAGTTCAGTTGTAGTAAAGAGATCAGAGGTGATGGGGAGGATCGAGCATATCCTTTCCTCTAGGTCGTCTATGGGAATCTGAGTAAGATTTCTAGACCATTTCGGGGGTCTTGTGAGGGGGGCTGGAATAGAACATTTTGGTTGATGTGGAATAGGATGTTATGATGATCAGACCAGTCCACAGGGAGGATGTGGTCGATCGTGACTGCGTCACATTGAGCCATAATGCCAACTAAGGTTGCTCCTTTATTGTGCGTTTCTACTGAGCAGAATTGGGTAAGATTATTGTCCTGAAGGAGATTTTTAAGGGTTTGAATTGTGAATTGTTAACATCTTTCCACCGTAAGTTGAGGTCTCCTAGAAAATAGGTTGTTTGATTCACCGAAAAGTGTTCCCCGAATGAGGAGGTGTTGCCTGGGGGATGGTATAGGAGATGGCAGAGTATTGCTCTATTGTCATTTGTTTTGATGTTGGCGGTAAGACATTCAATGGTGCTGTAATTGAAGGTGTCCATTTCCACAATGGCAATGTTGTTCTAATGTATGATTGCTATACCTCCACCCCTTTGCTATTTTCTGTCTTTGTTGATAATAGTGTAGCCTGGTGGCACCAACATATCTAGGTTTGGAACGGAGAGCTCATTTAGCCAAGTCTCAGTGATGAACGAGATGTCTATGTCATGGGAGAGGATGGTTTCTGCTAATTCTGTTGCATGTTTGGAGGCTGATCTGCAGTTTATGAGCATGCAGTTGGTAGAGAACCCTCATTGTTGTGTTTCTTTATGAGGGGGGCCCTGAGTAAGGTGGTGAGGAGGGCCAGGGTTCTTGGGGGATTCAATGGGTGGTGCTCCCTTCTGAAACCGGTGATCACTTGAATCTTGGATTTAGGGGAGGCTGTGGAGGGGGAGTCATATGTTAAAGATAGCTCCACTGCTTCTTTTGCGGACATAGCGACTTTAGTTCTTCTGGGTCTCTGTGTTCGGTTTTCAGGATCGGTTATTATGGGTCTCTGTGACAGGGTCGCATGGGTGGTTGGGAACTCACTCGGACATGGCATGATGTCTGGTCTTAGTTGTGTGGACATGGTCGGAGTGGGAGTCTGGGGAGAAGTTAGCTTTGGCTTTCGGGTCATGTTGAGGTTGGATAAGATTTCGCTCAGGCCCCAAGTTATCATTTCTAGTTGGGTTTCTAGAAGGGCGAGACGGTGCTCCATGTTTGCCAAGGAGGAGGTGGAGGTGGCTTGGGCAGGGACGTCTTGGGGGTGGGTGGGTATTTCAGTGTAGTGAGGTCTACTGGTGGAAGTGCTGTCTGAGTTTGGGATCGTGGACTGGGGAGCAGTGAGTCGTGATGCAGTTGCACCGTCCTGTTGCCCATGAATGGAGTGCAGTTTCTAGAGGTCAGAGAATGCAGGAGAGGGTCCCTCCTGGATTGGAGTGATTGGGTGGAGGAGGTTGTGGGTAGCACTCGACAAGAAGTTGGAGCTCCTGAATCCTGCGGGCAGAGGTGCAGGTGGTGAATTGTGGAGGGGTGGTTGTTCTGGCACAGGGAGCAGGAATGGTTGATCGACTCTCCTTGTGAGGCAAACAGGCCAGGGGAGCAGAGTAGGAATGGAACAGTAGGGGTGTTGTCAAGGGGGCGATTCGCAGCGAGGGAAAGAGGCAGTCAAAGGCCTCTAAATTCCCACTGTTGGATTTAACCAAGACTGTGCCATTCGTGTAGATGGTCACAGAAAAGTTCCCGCTCCATGTCGGGGAGTTAGTGAGTGAGGTCGTCAGTTTGCAGCTATGAGGATTGGTCGTAGTTTTGGATATGGGAAGCTACATCCAGTTATCAGGTCTTTTTGTATGGAAAATTAGATCCATTTTTATCTGTCATTTGGCGGAGGAGTGGTAAGTGTCTGCAAAAAGTGTTTCTGGGTAATGCCTAATCATGTTATAATTGAAGTTTCTTTTCGCTTTGAGTAAGAGGTTGGGGATTAAATTGATCGAGAAGAAGATGGGGCCATGGGGTTTCAAGTAGGTCAATATGGGGGGGGTCATGAAAATTGGCGTGGCTGGTGCCATTTTCTGTCTATTTCTTTTTTGGATGGGTGGGTGGTTCCCTTAGCGGAAGCGATTTGGAGAGGGGGATGTATTTCTGCAGCGAGGATTTTGCAGCCTCACATCAGCTCACTGGCAGCTCTCGGGTAAGTGGTCCGTAAGTGCTGAAAAAGACGGGGGTAGAAAGAGGCCTGAGTTCTTAAAATCCTCAGTGGCTTTTCTGCCTTTCCCTCTAACGCGGCAATGCAGTCGGACATGTCTCCTGAGTCATTGAAATCTTCTGTTATTTATTTTTTTAGGTCACGCAAGCATCTTCGTAGTTCCTGGTACCATTCTACAGGCAACTGAATAGCTCTGAGCAGCGCAACACGAAATTTATAATGACAGAAGATCTGAGATTGAGGGTTATTCCTGAGAAAGCTAATAATCAAAACTATGGGCAAGCAGAGTAAAAAGAGGAATGATAAAGAGAATTTCTCTTCTGTAGCCTCTCTCTCCCTTGTCCTCCTAGCTATTTTGCAGGGCAACCTAGGGATTTTAGGGATTTTGAGGATAGAATTTGCAGAATAATTTGAAAAAAGTGACTACTGTGCAGTTACCTGTTCCTACTCCTACTAGACAAGACAGTTAAGGATCTACAGTATGATTCTTCTTCTAAGGGAGGGGAGGCTTTGCTTTGCTAAGTCTAGGAGGCTGGCTCCTCCATTGCCTTGGTTCAATAAACCCCTTAGAACTAGCAAGAAGAACTGTAGAAGATTTGAAAGGAAATTGCGAAAACACTATCTGCCTGATGATAGGACAATCTACAAATACATCTTAAAAGCTCACTATATACAAGTGAGGGAGGCTAAGAAAAATTACCCCCAGAATAAGATGGAATCAGCCCAAAATAAGGGAAAAGAAATGTTCAATATAGTGAAATCATTCACTTCCCCTAATGCTGGTAAGAAGGAAGGACCACTTAGGGCAGAATGGACCAAGCAGTCTGCGCAATTCTTTCATAACAAGATCACTATAATTCAATAATCATTTGATAACATCTCTGAGGAGGAGCAGACCTTCTATCACACGGTGAATGGAAAGGTTGTCTCATATGAATTCCCTACACTGCTATCTATCCCCGAGCTACAATTAGAGGAGTCTGTCTCTATTCTCCAAAGCATAACGTCAGGATCTCCAACTGACCCCTGCCCACAAAAGTACTACATTTATTAGCACCTACCATCAATCCTAAAGCTAATAAGATATTTAACCTATCCCTCTCTTCTGGCAAAATGCAGCACATTTGGAAGTAGGCAAAAATCCCATCTATTTAAAAAAAAAAAAAAAATGCAGATCATAACGACCCAGGTAACTGCAGGCCTATCTCCTTGCTTCCTGCCTTCTCTAGAGTTCTAGAGAAACATGTAAACAGAGCCCTCCAAAAGTAAATTGAAGACCGGAAGCTATTACACGATTCACAATCAGGCTTTAGGCCAAATTATAGCACGGAATCTGCTCTGTTGGAGGTGGCAGATTTTATAAAGGGAGAGTTAGACCAGGGAGGAAAAGCAGTTCTGATCCTACTCGATGTGTCGGCGACCTTTGATACGGTCCCACACAAGAGGCTTCTTGGTAAACTATTAAACATTGAATTGGGTGGGACCGCTCAAGCCTGGATGTCCTCCTTCTTGGAAAATAGATCTCAAGGACATTTGGCTACCCCTTTGTTTATCTCCCTTGTCCACTGTGAACGTGGGTGTCCCCCAGGGCTCTATCCTTATTCCCACCCTATTCAATATATATGTATCCTCTTGCACCATTGGTAGAAGAAGAAGGTGAAAAAAAATGTCATATGCGAATGACACCCAACTGATTTTCACTTGTGACAAAAGAACTGACTTTGATGGTGCAAGTATTAGATCCTGCCTCGCAAAGGTATTTAATTGGCTCAAGATAAATCAGTATCCGGATAAAACAGAATTTGTGTTCTTTGGTCAACCTGAAACCTATTATTGGAGCACTTGGTGGCCAAAGCACTTGTCACCTCCGCCTTCAGCCAAGGAGAAAGTCAGAAACCTGAGCATTGTCATCGACAATGCTCTCTTCATGCGCTCTCAGATTCAAACTTTAACAGGCGCCTGTTTTGGCACACTCTGCATGTTGAAAAAATTCCTGCCACTACTATCACCAGATGGTAGGAAGATTGTGGTGCAAGCACTGGTGACATCAAAACTAGACTATGTCAACAGTGTGTATTTTGGCCTGCCCAACTGCCTTGTCCAGCACCTGCATGTGTGGTATAAAATGGGGCTGCCAGAGTAATTGTGAGATGTTAACCCTCCACCTACCGCCTCCATGTGCCAGGACACTCTAGGTTGAGTAGCAGTGCGCTATACCAAATGCGTTCATTTTATTTCAAGGCAAACGTCCTTATAATTGACCAAGGAGACAAACATATTGATAAAGAAGTATTACATGAGATTCTGATGACAACTGAAATTAATAAGTGGTTTCTTTTCAAAGAGATGGCTGTTACATCTTCTGAACCTATATTAAGATATTTCCATTAGTGCCCTTTCTCTTGCTCTTCCAATTGAAAGATCCAGATATGGTTGATATAGGTACATTTATATCAACCTTTTATCCTGTTGAGGATATTGAAAAGACTGGAATAGCCTATTTCCAAATCTGTTTCGGTGGACTGTCTTCTGGCCAGCTTCGTTGGCCACATGTTGAATGCTAAAGACCATTTCTTATAGGATTCTGCTGACAGGAAGTTTGACTCATCTTTACAGAAGGCCTAGGATGGGTCACATGTGGCAATCATAATAGACATTTAGGATTGTATGTCACACACTCACTTATCTCCCACTTTTAAAAATCATTTCAGAAGATACAGAAAGCTCTGCTTTGGTGGAGATTATGGATAGACAACTAGAATTACTCTTTTGTATATCCTTTTATGTGTTGCATACTGTAGAAATAGCATATGTGCCAACTATTGCTACATGCCGCAACCTTTTCCTAATTTTGTTATCACTCCTACTTCACAGAGGAAGGTTGATTAAACAGCTGGTTTCCATGCAAAAACTATGTATATTAAAAGTTTGTTATATGTACTTAATGAATGTTGTATGATATGTGTTTGTCATATTGCTTGCAGGCAGATAAATTTTCTAAAATTTGATGAAATTCTAATCAAGAATCTTAAGCAAGAAATATAAACATTTCAATTGTACTGAAGAAGGCTTTTGTTTGTTCCCTTAGAGAAGATCTCTCTATTTTGCCTTTCAAGAACACTGACCTGGAACTTAAGTTCGCCCACTATGCAGATGATCTCATAATGTATACATCTGACCATGCTAAAGCTATACCCAGACTGTTTATTTTAGCTGGGGAATTCGTTAAGGCCTCCGGCTATATAATTAAAAAACGGAAATTATGAGCTGGAATTCCGGGACTGCAGTACCAGGGGTAAAAGGTCAGATGCGATATTTGGGGATCTATTTAGCGCAGAGGTTGATTGATATACCAAGAATCAGCTGGGAGGAGGTTTCTAAGGAGGTGGGTTGCCTACTGTCACGCTGGGCGAATTTACCGCTAAATATATACAGGAGAGTGAACCTTGTTAAAATGATAATTCTACCCAAAATAATGTTTTTGTTTAATTCAATTCCACTTTCTTTTAATGTTAAAGATCTTGCCACTCTTCAAGGTAAAATCAGGTCATTTATTTGGGTGACCAAGACCCTGAGAGTAGCATGGAAAAATCTTAGGAGAGGGCTGAAATTGTGAGGATTAGCTCTGCCTGATTTGCTTGCCTATTGCCATGCTTTTCATTTTTAAAATTTTAGAATGCTAGCAAACAGGGCCGATTATTCCTCTATGGGTCGTTTGTTTCGGGCTTTGTTGTACGATGTTCCTCAGGGAAAGGAATTCTTTCTCTACAAGTTTGGGGACCCCAAGTACTACAAAAAGGTTAGGCTAAAGGTTCTATCAGCTGCACTAAGAAACTGGAGATATACCTGGAATATATTGGGAGTTCCATATTACACATCGCAGGCTCTAATCTGGGACTCTCAAGGGTACCCAGGACCAACTGTCACAACCATTTAGATCGGCAGGTATCCGAGTGTGGGGAGATCTCCAGGAGGACACACAGCTTATTAGTTGGGAGAAAATGTGCAGAATAACCAGTGGGACACTGACAAGATTTAAGTTCTATCAACTGTCTGCATGGTGGTCATCACAGTCATGGAGTAATGAAGTTTCAAGTACAGTTGTGGATTCTATTTCTAGAATAGGACCATGGAAACGTGAGGTGTCATTCTGGTATGGAGAATTTATATAAACTGGGGACTGCATGGACGAAGAGTTGGTGAGGCGTTGGGGTAGTGTATTTTCCGAAAATGGGGTTGATTTGCGGAAACTCTGGTGTGATTCCTTCTCTATGTTACAGGCAGTGGTTAAACCAGCTAACCTTAGAAGAAACCACTTTTACATCGCTTTTAGGGTGTATTGGATGGTCAAAAATCTCTACAACAACCTATAACTGCCCCAGATGCAAATATCCTGCTGTTGACGATCTGCATATGTTTATGGACTGCCCGAAGATCGGCCACTTTTGGATGGAGGTATGTGGTTTCCTGGAGGATGTATTGGGCATGCTGATCGAAGTAAGTGCAATGCTAATCTTTTTTGGTTTTCTGCCGGACTACGGTCTGAATGCTCCAGCCTCAAAGTTTGCACTGTATGTAGTAATTGTTGCAAGGAGGGAAATCTGTAGAGCTTGGAAACTTGAGGCACCCCCTTCCTTTGCTGACTGCCTAAAGAATATTATTAGGATTAGCCAATCGGGCATGGCTTGCGATACCTCTAGTGACAATAAGATCTGGGCAGTTCTAGAGATGTGGAGAGAGAAGTAAGATCAGTCCTATGATTATGCCGGAGGGCTGTCGGTCCGGTCCTCCCTATTAACAGCCGGGCCCTTTGGTGTGTGAACGGGAGTGGGACTTGGATACAGCCTTACCTCTGGAAAGACTCTATCTCTCCTTCAAGCCAACCATTAGGGCGGTCTCCAATAAGGGCTTGTATGAAGGAAGTGGAGATATTCCATCTCGAGGGTTTACCAATGGCATGTATGAGAACCCAAAAAAATTGTACTGAAGAAGGTGGTTTCAAAAATGTTATGCCCCAAAACATGTTGATGGGCAAATCAAGCATTATTCTTGCTAAATGGAATTTTAGAAAGAATTAGAAACATATCTGATCATGTGTGTTGCAGCTGTTAGCAAACTACATATTTATTGATATTTTAGAATGATGGATTGTTTTAGTGTCTAGTTGTATGTCTTGGTGTTGTGCATTAAGATGTGTGTATAAATCTTGTCTCATGATATGTGTTCATAATGTTTCATATATGTTTATATTTAATAAATGATGCATTTTTGTATATTTGGTTATTGTGTAGTAAGGTTTTGCGCAGTTGTGTGTGGGATCATCTTTATTGTTTGTCTGTCTTTTTCACCCTTTCCCCTTGGCTCTAAAGTAGTCTCGATTTTTTTGTTGATGGATTTAGTGTACCTCCTGGTTTGAAAGGAGTGTCTGCTGTAGTATGACAACATTAGACTATTGAATTCAGTGAAGATCATTTCAACAAAATTATTAAATGGGAATTTCAAAGTAGCCAAGAGAGTGGTGGTAATTCCCAATTATGGTGAGAAGAAATGTATTATTCTTAGGAAAAAATTGGGGAGAACTATGCAGATTTCCTTGTAGAACATTGTAAATATGGTATATCCTGATTGGCCTACAAGTGTGGCATGAGGAAGGACTTCCTGTGGAAAATCAAAAATGTAACCAGACCTGGACTCTTGTTGCAAGCAGATGTAGCAGAGACTTGATGTACTTCATTATCGAAAAAGCACAAGAAATTATTATAGTTAAAAGAAATTGAGGAGCTGGTAATAAAATAATATTGATAAAAAGGTCTGCTTTAGAAGAAGCCAAAAAGAAACTGGATGAGGTTAATTAGAAAATTGAGAAATATGGAGAGTTCCTCATGAAGAGGATGATTCTTCAATCAATCAGGTTTCTTTTAAGTGTGGCTACTGCTTGGAGCTGGCTTTAAAAGCCATGCCTTCATGTCTAATCTATTTCCTCAAAAATTAATTCACGGATCTCCCACAAACGACCTGCTGTCACCCTTGCATACCATGTAGCTTTTACCTTTTCTGACAAAATGCATTAGCTACTCCTTTTTCTAAAACATTCTTGGTAGGATGGCACTGGGAACCACAAATTACTTGCAACTGCATTTAAATTCCATTACGTATATCAGTGCTGAAACTAAGGGGTCCATTAGGATGGCGGGCGGACAAAGTCCGCCCGCCATCCTAACAGAGATCGGGACCGCCCGCCTGAAGGGCAGGGGTCCCGACATTAGGATGCGCCTGCCGCAGTGGCGGGCGCATTCCTCAAGTTAACATTGTGGCGGGCGGTGCTCACTGCACCGCCCGCCACAATGTTAAAAACAAATGCACGCATTTGCATAATCAAAGAGGCAGGCACCGCGCGGTGCCTGCTGCTGCGATTATGCAAATGCAGGGGGGTACCACAGGTACCCCCCCGTGTGCCACCCCCTTTGGCCGTCACTCTGGGGGCCCACAGAGGGCGCCCACAGCAATCACCGCCTGCCTTTCTGTGGCGGTACAAAAAGGGGTGGTGATGGACGGAGCATCTGAATCAATCAAACACTCACACCCAGTCAAAAGATCTGGGTTGAATCCATCACTGTTCTTTAGCCCACTCTGCCACCCCAGTTCAGATTCAAACAAGCCGGGCTGAAGACGGCTGTAATGCCAGAAACCAGTCCCCGGAAGCTTGTTTCCGGTCCAGGGAAGGCATGGCTTGGCAGTTCGGGGTGGACTGTTCCCATGAGGCACAGGGTCAGACTGATTTGCATATAGCCATGTCTGAACTGGGGTGGCAGAATGGGCTAAAGAACGGTGATAGATTAAACCCAGATCTTTTGACTGGGTGTGAGTGTTTGATTGGTTCGGATGCTCCGTCCATCACCACCCCCTTTTGTACCGCTTTTGGCCACCATAAGTGTGGCAGGGTATGCTCAGACGTGAGTCCCTTGCTCACTTTGCCACTGGATTCAAGCAAGCCGGGCTGAAGACGGCTGTAATGTCAGAAACCGGTCCCCGGAAGCTTGTTTCCGGTCCAGGGAAGGCATGGCTTGGCAGTTCGGGCTGGACTGTTCCCATGAGGCACAGGGTCAGACTGATTTGCATATAGCCATGTCTGAACTGGGGTTGCAGAGTGGGCTAAAGAACGGTGATTGATTAAACCCAGATCTTTTGACTGGGTGTGAGTGTTTGATTGGTTCGGATGCTCAGTCCATCACCACCCCCTTTTGTACTGATTTTGGTCGCCATAAGTGTGGCAGGGTATGCTCAGATGTGAGTCCCTTGCTCACTTTGCCACTGGATTCATGCAAGCCGGGCTGAAGACGGCTGTAATGCCAGAAACCGGTCCCCGGAAGCTTGTTTCCGGTCCAGGGAAGGCATGGCTTGGCAGTTCGGGCTAGACTGTTCCCATGAGACACAGGGTCAGACTGATTTGCATATAGCCATGTCTGAACTGGGGTGGCAGAGTGGGCTAAAGAACGGTGATGGATTAAACCCAGATCTTTTGACTGGGTGTGAGTGTTTGATTGGTTCGGATGCTCCGTCCATCACCACCCCCTTTTGTACTGCCTTTCTGTGGCGGCATTGCTGCCGTGGAAAGGCCCCTAATTTAAGCCATCGTAATATGGCTGGCGGTGTCCATTGGACACCGCCACCATATTATTCCATCACCGCCGCGGTCGCAAGGCGACCACGGCGGTAAAGCGGCGGACGGTCTTTCCGTCCGCCGCTGTCCCCCCACCATCCTAATATGGCGGGGGGATCCAGGCATTGGTGTCGGGCGGATTGCCTCCGCCAGGCCGGCGGTGGCCACCGCCAGCCTGGCGGAGGCAATCCGCCCGACATCATAATGGGCCCCTAAGACTTCTGACTCAAAGCAGGCAAAAAACATACATAGATCAAGCTGCAGACTTTTGCACAAGCATACTCTAAAAGCACTCTCACGCATAAAACACACAGGCTCAGACACACATCTAAATACTTATGCACACAGTCACCAGTACACTGACAAACACACAAAGACACACAATTTTGAAGACTGAGGAAAAGACAACTATCCTGTAGCAATCTCTTGCACACTTTTAAATTGAATGGCTCACAATTCCCCACTCTTCAGTCATTCTTCTGCAGCATACCAGAGCCAGTGCCATGATTTTCTACCCTATCAGGAGCTGGGATAGAGTTAGAGGTAGATCCCTTTTCTCTATTCCGACTTCCTACAGGGTAGGAGGACATATGCTTGACAGGCCCTGAGGCTCCATTATCTGACATGCTGGACTTCTTGACACACTTGCAGCTTGTCAGATAGGTATTGTGACTGTTTGAGCCCCCGCCTGACACATGCCCAAAGCGGGGAGTGAAGCCCTCTACTGCTGCCAACCTGACATTATAGCTTTTACATGCAAACACATGATCATGGAGATCATTTACTTTCATGTAAAAGCTACAGCAGTTATTGAAAGAGAAAGGTGGTAGTTCGACACCCTGGTGCCCTTTATGGAGTAGCCACTGTTGGCTGCTTGTTCTGCTCACCTCTGGATTTATATGGTACATACATGATTAAATGATGTCACAATGATTTTTTCCCTGGTTGACTTGGATTTATTTCAAGGATGGCGCTTGTTTCCCTTACATAATTCAGCAAGTGCCTATTATATTCAGCCCCAAGCCAACATGATGCATGCATCGGGAGTGATGGTATAGTGGCTGTTGGCTTTGTGGACTTGAACGGCCTCCATGTTAGGGTTTGGCGGTAAACTCGACTCCACCGGTGGAGTTCACTGAGTTTTTGTCACTCCAAATTCTGCTTGGAAGGCAAAGTTTAGCAAAAAACTCACACAACCGGCATGGAAATATGAGACATCACTTAGGATGTGTGCCTGAACAGGTAGTAATAATGAAGAGTGCTCATGATTCCAATAGTGAGTCGCTAGTACCTGTGAGTTTATCATGAGCTTGTGCCAGAGCTGAACAGAGGGTCTCCTGTGTCCTGCCCCCGGAGCAGGAATGCAGGAAAGAGCTTAGCAGAGGGGTGGCCAGGGATGAGCCAGGCGTACATGCCTGTCTGAGAAGTTGGGCGGGGTACACTTCAAACTGTAATAAAGTGGAAACACAATGCCAGTCAAATCCCACACTAATTTGGCAAAATAAAGTAAAATCTAATAAATCATTTAAGACCAGAGCAACAAAATTCCAGTCAGCAGATCCGAAAATATGTAAATTTAAATATGTAAGTAAAAATAGCCCCAAAAAGCACAGTGTCAAGTGTGGCTATTTAGTCACGCTAGATCGGGAAATGTCCAGAGTTCAGGCTGACTGCAATGGAGTGTGGACTGACTACAGGGACCCAGTTAGGCCCGCTGAACAAAGTCCCCTAAATCTTGGTTAAGTAGCAATGTGGAGTCCTGGCATGGAGATGCATCATGCAGTGGCAGTTCATGGAAGCTGCACTGGTGATTTGAGGGATTGCGTGGAGATCCATTGTGCAGCAGTGGTTGTGATGAGCTCCAGTGGGCGATGCAACATCCAAGCATGGAGATGCGTCACACAGCAGCGGTTCTGATGAGCTGCAGGGCTGTGATGCGGAGTCCTGTGTCAGGGGTCATTGACGCAGTGGTTCCAACACAGAGGCTAGCAAGGCATTGCATTGCACTGCTTCAGTTCTGCTGGGACCACAACTGGGCTTGCAGAGCACCTGCAATCTCACTTCCAAAGGTCCGGGACTAGGGTGGGATCACCTGGGAGGGCAGCACTCACAGCTGGAGGAATCCAAGTGCTGGATTTAAGGTTGTTAGACCCTGTTCTGTCCCTGAGGCGAAGATCATGAGGCCAACCAACTTGCCGTTGGAGTCACTCTGGTGGCCCTGGGTTCAAGAAGTAGGTCCAGTACTTCTCTTTATTTTTAGCTTTTATTTTATTCTTCAAGTAGCGGGCAAATGGAAAAAAGCAGAAGGACAATGTTTCCATGCAGTAAATCAATACATTTCAAATTTATTAAATCCTGTTGAGCCATATCCATAATCAAAAGTAATTCATAATAACTTTTCCTAGACCGTATTATTCCAAAACCACCCAAATTCCCCTATATTTTCTTAGTGCCCCCAACTCTTTAAGCAAATATTAAGCAGATATTAATATCTGCTTATCTTAGAAATAGACTGCCTTATTCTACCTGTGGCTCAATGGTTAGAAGAGGCTGACCATGAAGCAGAGGTCAGACCCGGGACCAGGGTTCAATTCCCGACGCGGCAGGGTCTTGAGCGCAAAATGTCCACGGACTCGATAATTCTCGCTTCGGTGCCTGCTCGAATCACGGGTTCACACTCTGCAACTCCGGGCAATAGCTTGTTTAATCTCCACTATGCCCCCCCATGGCGGGATGCCTGGCTTTCAATTTGGGGGTGCCCAGTACGGGTTATCTCACAGGGAAAAACCAGGACGGGTTCCCAAAGCAAGCGCTTAGTGACCGTTGGTGATAATGCGCTATATAAATATAAATTACAATTACAATTACAATTACCTGAGCCAGACACAATGACATGGCCTTGAATAGGAACTCACGATTTTTCCTTCTGGTTCCCTCCCAGAATGCGCACTAGATCCTAGTTGGCATATTGGACCATTGTGTCTTCTTGCTGCTAAGTACCATTACCTCCTGCACTAGACACATACAGACAGTACGATATCAACATTAACCTGGTAGCTTCGTTATTAGCCTTCCCATGTTTAATTTTGGCACATCCTTCTTGCACCTTCGCCTTGAGGCACACAGACTCTAGTCCAGTTGTGCATGCAGTGTTGTCATATTCCACTTTTAAACCCTTGAACTCAATGTTACGTGCCTTAACTTCTGCAACTCTGTATTTTCCTTCCCTTTCTTCCGTAGGCAATTGAGGCTTCTTATCTTTAGGCACATTATCTACGTCCTGACGATGATCCACGTAATGGTTTGCTGGATCGAAACGCCGTCAACACTTTGAAACACCTTATACATTCCAAACCTTGTGTGTACTGATTTTGTAAAGGTGACTATTGTTTTTTGCTGTACTTTGACATTGTGTATTCATCATGTGCAACAAACCGTTAAGCTTTTGCCTAAAAGCCCCTTGTTTTCTGTTTTGTCCCTGCCCCCAAATGTTGTTCATGTGTTAAGTAGGGCACAGGCTTGTGTCCCACTTTGTGTATTGCTGTGGAAAACCTTTCCTATTGCTAAAGAAAGTAAATATTAGACCTATGTCCGGCTGGACATGTCAACCCAATATAGTAATGACTGAGTCTATATTCATTGCCCTTTATCTCTACCCTCTTCAGGGACCACTGTTGTCTTAAAGAATTAACTCCCAAGGTCCCTGATTGACTTTATTGGGTTTCCTTGTTTTAAAATATATAAATACATAGAAATACCACAGCGTAACTACACTACTTGCACTTTAAGATATTTGTGTAGTTATGTCTCACATGATTCCTCAGAACTCTTTTCTTTACATGATATTGCGACTCTGAATAAAGCACGGGCATTTTTATTGAAATGGCATAATCTCCCACTTTCCGTCATTGGCCAGGTAGCAGTAATTAAAATGGCAATATTGCAGTTGCTCTTATTTATATTTTCAAATGTAGTAATAAAAGTTAAACTTCCGTTATTTATTAGAATGATCAGGCAATTTGACACGTTCAGTGGCACGGTCAATGGGTTTGCAGGTCCAGTCATTTCAGTCAGGCAGGAGGGCAGAAGAGTAACACAACAGGACAGCAGAACTGCAGTCCTTGTTGCAGAAAAGGAGCACAGCAGTACTTCTTCTGAGTCTTCTACAGGCCCAGGTGTGCAATGAAGAGTTGGGTCTGAGGTTCCACAATTTATACCTGATGGGCAATTTGAAGTAGCGGAAGGTTCTTGAGGTTTCAACATCGCCTTCCTCCCATCCCTGTCCCCAGCTTGTTTGGGGGCACAAAAGATTAGTGACAAACCATTTGTGAGTGTGTTTAGCCAGACCCTTTATGATGTGCAAGTGTGGCCAGTGACAGCTTCTCCCCTTATCAAGTCAGAGATGGCCCATCCTGCCCATACTTATTTCCCCTTTGTCTTACTGTCTTGAGGCAATACACAAAGACCAGCTACACCTACTCATGTGACCCGAGGTACAGGCTGCAGGCACCAAATACGGAGGGTAAGAAAATGCCAACTTTCTAAAAGGCACATTTTTAGAATAGTGTAATAAAATCTGAATTCTTCATTAAAGAGGGTTTTAAATTACAATTCTTTAGACACCGAACTTGAGCTATCTACATGCTCCCAATTGAAAGTTATCACTTATTAAATGTAATAAGCTATTCCAATGTTATCCTATAGGAGAGGTAGGCTTTTCAGTAATGAAAAAGTAATTTAAGAGTTTTTTACTACCAAGACATGTAAAATTTTAAAGCACATGCTCAACTTTGTAAATACACTGCACCCTGCCCTATGGGCTGTTTAGGGCTTATGAGTGTAGTTTCTTTGGACAAGGTCGGCAGTCGATAGTTGAGGACTTTCAGGTCCAGTTGCGGAAGGAAATTGCTGTAGATGGTGTTGGTTTTGTTGCTAAAGATTAGGAGGAGATCATTGCACTATGAGGGGGCAATTGATTTGTATGTGGCAGCTGGAGAGGTAACATATTTTACAATGGTGAATATGTACTTGCTTCTGTTGATCTTGGTGTTGATGGGGTCCACCAAGAAAGTGCAATTGCTAGTTCAGATCTGTTGGTAATAGCATTTCAGGGGCGATTTGTAGGTGCCCCCGTCTTTATTGTCTTTATTAAATGTTCACCTTTGCTCCAGTTGTTTGCAGTGGCACTATGAGAGCCTGGATTTCTTTGTGTACCAGCTTGATTGGGGTCTCAATCTCATCATGTTATTGTGCATGAGGGGGACCTAGACATTGGCACTGGAGGGGATCCAAAATGCTATTCTAAATAGGTTTCTGGAGGCTGTTGCTGTGTTTGGGTCAGTAGGTGTTAAGGGTGGTGTTCCATTCCTTATCCAGTAATGTTTCCGTTGTGGTGGGCTAGTCTGGAGGTAGTTTTTGTGCATTGGAAAGGGACACAAATGCTAAAACTTTAGAGGACATGGTTTTACTGGGTGACCAGGGTGGGATTTTAGACTCAGACGTTGTCAAAGGAGGTATATATGGGGTTGTGGAGGTGTCCAGTGGGTACCTCCTTTAACTAATTGGTGAGGCCTCAATATTCCAGTTCTTCTAGTAGAGTTTTAAATTTGGGTTTGGGAAGGTCTTCTAGGTGAATGTTCAGGTCACTATGGAGGATGTAGTTGTTCGCTTGGATGGAGAGTGATGCAACAAAATCAGCTATGATGTTGGAGAAGTTGATGTTCAGATCCACTCAGGGTGAATTTGTTGATGACTTGTAACTTGAAGAACAGGTGTTCCATGATAGTCGATGGCAGGTCAATGGAGGTGGTGCAGCTGATGGCATCCTAGTGGAGGCTTCACAAGCTTATGGACTTGTGAAGCCTGTCTTTCTTGATGATTTTGGTATCTGTGGTGGATAGCAGTCGCGATATCGGGTGCTGTTGTGGGGTTCAGCCAGGATCTCATGAGGAACAGCAAGTCTGGCACAAGATCATGCAAGAGTTCCACACTCTATGTGGCATTTCTGGTGCATGAGTGGATGTTGAGCATGCATGGGAGTGTTGAGTGCTCTATGGGTGGTTGCTGGTCTCTATGAGGGTGAGAGGGTAGGACATTAGGTGTAGTCAGTCCAGGAGAGGAAAAAGGTCTGGATGTTCTTGTGTACTTGCTGGAGACACAGAAGAGCATGTCCTGTGTATTGTCTGGTGAAGTGACGCAGCAACACGGCGAGCGGCAGTCAGTGTTAAGAGTGTGAAGGAACACAATGGTATAGCAGAGGTTGGGAGCAATACCAGTGTTCCTGCTTCTGGGCACAGACAGGTTGCAGACATGCAAAGATGAACTTGCCTTTGATGTGTCAAAAGCCTGTCTGCTTAGTATATATGCAAAGTGGCCTTATTAAGTAGGTCCTGGTAGGCGGTGGTGGGAAAGGCTGTGGGGGATTCAGTAGTCAGGGAGCCACAGAGCGGTAAGCAGGACAGGGAGATCCCTTAAAGCACACTGGGGAAAAGAAAAGAGCAAGAAAAATGTAGGGTAGAGACAGAGTAGAATTGTACAAAGGATGATTAAATTGAGAGATGGCACGGAACAAAGATAAGTGGTACAAAACAAAGGGCAATGAGAGGGAAAATTGCACAAATCAAGGCTAGAGAGAAAGAAAAATTGCACAAACAGAAGACAAAGCGGCACAGGCCGGGGGCAGACAAAATGTGAAATGCAACACGGCAAAGATAATGGCACACAGCCAAGGGCCGTGGGTGAGAGAAAAAGGCACAAACAAAGGGCAAATGACAGAAACAAATGCCACAAAGCAGAACAAGATGACAGGAGATTGAGTGAAGAAAAGAGAATAGGAAAAACACAAAGGCTGAAACAAGTCTGAAACAGAAAGAGAGAGAGAGGGAGTGACCAGGAGAGGAGTGAGCCATGAGTCTTAATGTTGCAGATCAAGGTTAGAAAAGGTGTTTCCTCGATGGAGGTCTGGGCACAAGTAAGCCCTGGAGGGGCTAGGATTAGTAGCTGCTTAATGCCTTCAATAACTTTATGGTGAAATACATCCTCTTTTTTGCCCATGACGTTTGCCCTTTACCCTATTCAGCTCTATTTGGACTGTCAAGTCAATTTTATTGTATAAAATTATTAAAAATCATTACAAAATGCAACTAGATCAACTTGGTACATAAAACACATTTTAAAAATTAGCAAGTAAAACTATTTGTGAGAGGCAAGTAAGTGTCAATTATTTCAAGTTGGTGGTATAATTCTAAGGTCAGCTTGCTGCAGGAGAGATTGGGCTTTCATCATATATTTGACCCCCCTGCAGGCCAGCATAGGACATGATCCATCTAGCCATTGGATTACGGCTTGCCTACATGTCCGAATATTCAGTTTGTTAAAAATGTTCTTTAAAAGCCGTCTCCTCAAGGCCTTAAGTGCCGGGCACACACACAGTAAGTGCGGTAGTGTTTCATTTCGATATCCACATAGGCGACAGTGGGGGTCGGAGTAGCAGTTTTTCCAGGCTGGTAGCAGGTCCTTTGAGAACTGAAGGCCCAGTCGATGTTTTGTATATCTTTGTTTTAATGAATTATTAAAATGGCTTTCTAGGTAGGATTGCGGTTTTATCCCGGTGTATGAGTTTATCACAGTCCACCCGTGTCGTCTTTTTGCGGTAGTTATCTTGTCTTCCAGATAGGATTCCCATTTGACCGCATTATTTACAATTTTGTCAAAAGTGGCTCTATCTGGACTCATGTCCCAGGATTCTTCAATTCCTATGCAGATTAGCGATTGAGACAGGTAACCTCCCCAACTGTTTGGAACTTGCTGTTTCTGTTGAGCTTCGATTTCTTTCCAGCACAGGTTGTCCAATGTGTTGGCTTCCGACATGCGTATTTTATTGCAGAGTTTCACAAAAGTTCCCATACTGCGAAATTTTTGATTTAAAAGGCCAAATTCTAGGCGAACCTGCGCCGGAGCTGCTGATTTTGGAAGGTTTAGTACTGCCTTATATACTTTTGTTTGTAGGCTGTTTAGCAGCCCTGCTTCTTTGCCACACCAGGTGGCCAGTGCGTATGATAAGGATGGTAGGGTTTGAGCTTTGATCACTTTCAGCAGGTGTGAATAATTTGGACAACTTAGTTTATTTTGTAATTGCCGGTATGCGTAGATCAGAGACTGTGTTTTTGCTTTTAGCTCAGTTTTATGTTCTTTGTTCGTCGGCCCTCGCCCCAATTTCAAACCTAAGTATTTGTATGAAGTTTCCTCCTTTATTGGGGAGCTATTTGCATACCATTTGAATATTCGCTTTTTTGGATCCACAATGCGGACAACCCTGGTTTTATCTTTATTCAGTTCCAAGCATTCGTGCTCCAAATAGGTTGTCAAGTTATTGATCGATCTTTGTAACCCTATTGGGGTTTGGCTCAGAACAACAATATCGTCTGCGTACTGCAGGAAGGGAATTGGGATTTTTGACATGAGGGGTGGATGGCATTCCCCAATCTCAAAGTGGTTGACAATGTCTGCCATGTACAGGTTGAATAAACTTGGGGCCAGTACACAGCCTTGTTTTAGGCCCTGTTGTGTTCTTATTTCGGCCGTTACGCTGCTACCGTCTCCCAGTTTTACTCGAGCCCAGGTGTTGCTATGCAGGACTATGATTGCCTCTAATAGCTTCTTCGGGATACCCCATGATCTTAGTTTTTCCCATAGCCGGGATCTGTTCACTTTGTCAAAGGCTGCTCGGAGGTCTATAAAGCAAGCATACAGTCTCGTCCCCCTTTTTACAGCTTTTTCCTTCAAGAGCGCCAGGGTTGTCAAGTTTGTCAATGTACTCATCCTTGGCCGGAAACCAGTTTGGAACATTGGTATTATGTTCGTATCTTCCATCCAGTCCTGAAGGAGAGATAATAGGCATGATCCATATAGTTTTGCCTCAACATCCGTTAGCGAAATCAGCCTGTAGTTCCCTGGCTCGTTGTGGTCACCTTGTTTAAAAATGGGGTGAATTATGCTCCCTTTCCAGGATCTTGGTGGCTTGTTCTGGTTGTAGATTGCGTTAAAGAGTGGAGTTAAATATTCTGCCCAAAATTCAGGCGAATATTTAAAAATAGCATTTGGGAGCCCGTTTGGACCCGCTGCACCCTCTTTTCTCAGGCGTTTTATCTTGTCTTTAAGCTGGTCTGTTGTTACTAGGGAGTCAGTCGCGGCATTCACTATTTTTTCTAATTTACTAAAGTGTGGGTTTTCGGGGTTGATCTCGTTTCCACTACCCAACACTTGCTTCTGCTTGTCTCCTGGCGTATTACCTCCTATTCCCAGCAAATTTTCTGCATGTTCGCCGTTTCTAGTACATACTTTGCATTCCGGTTTACAGTGCCTTTTTTCACCTCCCGTCCTGTCGCTGAACATGTTTTCAACGTGCTGGGTCCATATACTTTCTCCAATACCTGCCTCCTGTTTTAAGGTATTCCCCCTTGTCAATTTATTGATAATACCCCAAAATGTACTGGCATTTTTGTGTTTACTAGCTATTAGTAAGTTAGTCCACATTTCCTCTTGGTACAATGTTTTTGCGCTCCTTAGCATGATCTTATATTTTTTTCGCATAACTTTCAATTCCGATTTATTTGATTTTTTTCCACTTTTTATCAATAATGCCTGCTTGCGGACTTCACGTGCAATTTTTCTTTTTTCTTCCCTCAGGGTAGTAGTGTACCAAGGCTTTTTGCTAGTATTGAATCTAGTTGGGTTTTGATTTGTACGTGGGGGAATACTTGTTACTGCTTCGCATAGGTGTTCCCATGTTTTTACCAGATTTCCTTTTTCTTCCGGTGTTAAACTTAGCAGTTCCTTTTTGATTTTCTCCATTGTTGGTTTTATATCCTTTCCTCTCCATTTTAATTTACGTAAATTAAATTTTTCAGTGTACTGGATGATGGTATTTTGTTTTTCCGTCTTTGTAACCAACATTATCATTTTGGTAATTAGAGGGAAATGGTCGCTTTCCACACGTTGCTCCACTGAAAAAGCACTCACCGTTGGTAACAGGCTGTTGCTCAATATTGTGAAGTCTATTGTTGACTTTCTATTTGGACTGATACTTAATGGTAGGGGTACGTTTAGTATTATTGAAAATATTTCATCTGCGCCCTAATGCTTTTGACTTTTGATATTCTTGTAAATTGTACTTGAGACCATAACCCTGTGTCAGTCAAGTTTAAATTAAGCTCTTGGGTGGATAAATCACATGTTTTCTCTGGCGATATTGAGTTGGAAAAAACGAAGTGAGTGGTATACTGACCTGTTGTTTGAGTTCCTAACTCACCGAATTACCATGAGTTTCTGATTTGGCTGGATGAGTGAAAGAGAATGATATTAAGTGTGCCTTTGATATAATCACTAGTTCTTTTAAGAGAATGTTGATAGGCAGGCAATGTTGCCAAGGGACTATCACCCAGGTTGCTTTGATTACGTCTGTTCACAGGAGAAGAGGAAAACTCTGTATGGGTCTTGCTAAATCTCCTAAATATTAAGACGACAATAAAATACCTACACGTAACTATAGAAACACCATAAACACTAGAAGAACTACAGTTAGAGAGTATGCTTAGGCTTCATTACAAGCAATTAATGATAATAATGATACCATCACCATTTGGAAAGTTATTAATTCAGCTTTTTTAGGGAGTATCCAGCACCTTATTTGGAGATTAACATCTCTGCTAGTGCTAATAACTGGGTTAACCATATTAAGGCCATCTATGTCAAGCCCTCACCTGATATATTCTCTATGGATGATAATTTTACTCTTGATGTAGCTACAAGGAATCAATTATTGTTAGACCATGCCAAGGCTATTCTAGCAATAAACATGAGATAAACTGGGAAGTAAATGGGCACGCTTATGTCTAACATTTACTTCTGGGCTTCCATATTGACAAATGTTTGAAGATTAGTTGCCAAATGTGGTCTTCCTATCTATCAATCAATAATTCAAGATTTGTAAAGCATGGCTAATCATATGTGAGGGTATCCAGGCGCTGGGATCCTGATTTCATGAGTCAAAGAGACAGGTCTCGAGTCCCTTTCTGAATTCCATGAGAGAGGAAGCTGCTCGGAGGAGGAAGTCATTCCAGGACTTGGCAGGCAGGTAGGAGTAGGATCGTCCCCCACTGTAGCTTTGGAGGATGCGGGGAGAAGGAGCAAGTGCGAGGGAGGCATAGCACACGTGACTGGAGGGTTGGTAGTAGTTCAGGCGGTGGTTGATGTATGCTGGTCCTTGGTCATGGACGGCTTTGTAGGCATGAGTCAGCATCTTGAATAGGCATCTTTCTGGACAGGGAGATTGTGGATGTAGAAGGTGATGTGGGTCCATTTAGGGAGGTTGAGGATGAGTCTGGAAGCTGGGCGCTGTACCCTTTGGAGTCTCTTCAGAAGTTGGGTGGTGAGTTCTGCGTAGAGAGTGTTGCCGTAGTCGAGTCGGCTAGTGACTAGAGCATTGGTGATGACCTTCCTGGTTTCAATGATAAGCCATTTGAAAATCTTTCAGAGCATGAGAAGGGTGTGCAAGAAGGCGGAGGAGACTGCATTGATCTGGTGTTTCATGGGGAGGTTATTGTCCAGGATGATGCCAAGGTTGCGGGTGCGTCTGTCTGTGTTGGGGTGGTCGAAGTTCGGCAGGCAACCAGGGGTCATTCCACAGGGAGCTGTTGTTTCCAAAGATCAGTACTTGCATCTTGTCTATGTTAAGCTTCAGGCAGTTGGTCTTCACCCAGTAGGCAACTCTTGCCATGCAGTTGTGGAAAAAAAATAATTAACAACAAAACGGATTCAGGGAGGGTCCAAGGGATATAAGGTTTAAGGACCCGTACCTGGTTATTATCCCCAGCAACTTCTATATGTATAACACAGAAAACACAGAGGGTTTATCACCTTAATTATATAGCTGGACTGTCAGTCCGAGTCACCAGGATCTCGGGGTGTATAAATCACATGAAGACAGCATAATTCAATATACGGTCAACACCATGTGTATAGGAAAAGCCAACACAGCGCAGATCATTCATACATGGCTGACAAATCCAGAACAATTAGTGAAGGGTTTCCATTAAATAGACTCAGTGATCAGTCCTATCATTTGGCCAAACCCAAGTGCATGTCAGTCTGGTCCCCTGATCATTGGCACAGCAAACACCGCACCATCTATTGCTGGTTAAGGATTTGGTCGACCAACATACGCGAACCGTCAGTGATGGCTGATCCTTGATGGTCAAGTAAATAGCAGTGCAACAAAGAAATAGTGACTTTAAAATAGGATGGAGTGTCCTCCTACTAATAACTTTATTCTGCGGACGAACCACACCTCCTAGTTAAAAACCAAGAACAGTGCAAGAGAGACAGTCAAACAAATATCTGTCTGATAACGGGCCAACATGTTTCTGCCTATCGGGTATAAAATCCCATGGCATTCGTCAGGGCCTCTGTTCTTTCAATAGTTGCACAAGTAGTATTGAAACAAAAGAAACACCACCACCACCAAAGTGAGAGAATTAAAAAATTAGAAAGGTTGAATACGGTACAACTTGTAACAACCGCAGACATTAGCCCTCCAAGTCAATAAGGAAATACTAATTCTATGGAGGAAAATGTATAGTCGTTAATTATGGACTCACTGTGTCAGTTACCCACACACCTATTATCACCAAAAATAAATGAAAAAACTATGTATTATATTCATTCTCACCCTCCATGGTAGGGAGAAGGACCTCACCTCACCTGGACCTTGCTCAGGTTGTACGAGGCCCCGCGGTACATAGATACAAGAAGGGAAACAGATATGGAGCACCCTGAAGCGTAGATTACACAGCCTATTGATATGCCCAATGTGATTCCTGTATAAAAAATCCCCTTATATCTAGGGACCAACATGTAATGAGACTTTAGCACTCAAACTTAGTGAGCCCTGCCTCAAAGCCTCCCAGGTCTATCATCTAACACAAAATTGTACTCATACAGATATATTACGTGTTATTAGTGTCACTAGTCAAAAGCTACAAACTAAATGAACAACATTCTCTATAATTGTATTTACATACTGGGATTAAAAAGACTCCTTATTAGTCTGATCTGTTGTAGACTCACCTATCCGCCGGTACCTCAAGCTTCCATCTGAGACTTGGGGGAGGCACCGACTTGTAGATGGTCTCTTCTTTAATAGTGTCTCCGGGGGTTGATTGCATGGTAACCCTCCGCCTCAGTTATTAATGAAGGTCTTGAATTGTATGTGTTATGTGATCCCAGAGTGGTTTGATTAGTCCCCAGTGGCATCTCCCTGCTTCATCAGTAACTTGAAAACAGGAGCATTGTTTATTCACCCTGTTTTTGATGGATTTAGGGGCGCACTACTTTGTGCTCAAAATCGCGCGAGAACTCGCGCTTAGAACTACTGGATGACATCATAAACTCCATCTTTGTAGTTCGTTACATTGCAGTTGCTATGGGTAATCACCTCGGGCCCAGAACTACTAAATGAGATCATCTCCTCCATCTTTGTAGTTTGTTTAGTATCGGTTTTTATGGGTGATAGAAAGCACAAGGACGCTTCCGATCAGAACCCTATCATGCTCAGTGTTATTATGCTCAGTGTTATTAATTGTGCCAATGATCAAAGGCACAAACGTAGAGCGCTCAACATTGCGCTAAATACAAACGCATTAGAAATACGGGCTCTACATTACAGGACATTCTATGTTATATTGCAAGTCTCACAGGACCTTGAAAGATATGAACTGAACGATGATATCGACTTGCCCGTTTGTGGTAGTATGTTTACTATACCGATGACCGCAGCAATACTGGATATTATCCAGTCAATTATCTAAAAATGCTCTAACTTTGTTTTGAAGGATAGAGTTATATAATCAATACTCTAAGACGTGTCAGCCAGACTATAAGTATGGCTATATAGAATCATTGTGTCTACAGTAAAAGTTCTCGCCAACAGTGTATTTCCAAGAACCACCGGCTAACAGTAAATGAAGAAGTATTAGTGGTACATAGTCTGCTCCACCTACGAGACACAGACACTTCTTCTAGAGGTCATATTTATAAGGTGTGTGTTAGTTGTAATAATGCAAGCAATACTAAGCCTCGGCCCTCTTTGTGTTAATGAAACTTATGCCGCCGCCGCTTATATAGTTGTATTTGTTAAAGTATAACACCTCCATACAACCCAAAAGTGTATATCTCAGTTCATATTGAAATATCTACGTTCATACAAAACGGGGGGCCTCTGCTGAGGTAAGCTAAACCCGTGGTTGGAACCCTATAATAGGGTCCATGGAATATCATCGTTTAATCCACATTTATCTGTCTGGAGCTTGTAAATCCATTTTTGTTCCTTTGAGAAAAGGTAACTCAACACATCACTTATGTGTCCAGGTATGTAGGGCTTCTCAAGGACCGTCCATTGGAAATCAGTTTCATTGTGCTGTTTCTCCAAGAAATATCGTGTGAGTTTCGTGTGGGACTTCTTGCAGCGAAAAGAGCTCTTATGCTCTAACATTCTTGTGCGGACTTTTCGAGTTGTCATGCCCACATATCGAATGGAACATATACATGTTAGCATGTAGATTAAATTATTGCTGTTGCAATTGCTGAAATTGCACTGCACCCAAGGTCTATTCGTACCTATGTCTATCTCTCTGGTATGATTCGTCTGGGGACAGACAGACCATCATCCCCTTTTGTATCACTTTGTTCGCCCTAAGTGTGGCAGGGTATGCTCAGATGTGAGTCCCTTGCTCACTTGGCCACTGGATTCAAGATAGCCTGGCTGATGAGGATTATGAATCCGAAACCGGTCCCAGGATGCTTGTTTCCGGTCCATGGAAGACATGGCTTGGCAGTTCGGGCTGGACTGTTCCCATGAGGCACAGGATCAGACTGATTTGCATATGGCCATGTCTGAAATGGGGTGGCTGAGTGGGCTAAAGAATGGTGATGGATTAAACCCAGATCAGTTGACTGGGGGTGAGTGTTTGATTTGCTCAAACGCTCCGTCCATCATCCCCTTTTGTATCGCCCCATTTTGTATGAACGTAGATATTTCAATATGAACTGAGATATACACTTTTGGGTTGTATAGAGGTGTTATACTTTAACAAATACAACTATATAGGCGGCGGCGGCATAAGTTTCATTAACACAAAGAGGGCCGAGGCTTAGTTATGCTGCAGCTTGCATTATTACAACTAACACACACCTTATAAATATGACCTCCAGAAGAAGTGTCTGTGTCTCGTAGGTGGAGCAGACTATGTACCACTAATATTTCCTTATTTACTGTTAGCCGGTGGTTCTTGGAAATACACTGTTAGCGAGAACCTTTACTGTAGACACAATGATTCTATATAGCCATACTTATAGTCTGGCTGACACGTCTTAGAGTATTGATTATATAACTCTATCCTTCAAAACAAAGTTAGAGCATTTTTAGATAATTGACTGGATAATATCCAGTATTGCTGCGGTCATCGGTATAGTAAACATACTACCACAAACGTGCAAGTCGATATCATCGTTCAGTTCATATCTTTCATGGTCCTGTGAGACTTGCAATATAAAATAGAATGTCCTGTAATGTAGAGCGCCGTATTTCTAATGTGTTTGTATTTAGCGCAATGTTGAGCGCTCACTTTCGTGCCTTTGATCATTGGCATAATTAATAACACTGAGCATAATAACACTGAGCATGATAGGGTTCTGATCGGAAGCGCCCTTGTGCTTTCTATCACCCATAAAAACCGATACTAAACAAACTACAAAGATGGAGGAGATGATCTCATTAAGTAGTTCTGGGCCCGGGGTGATTACCCATAGCAACTGCAATGTAACGAACTACAAAGATGGAGTTTATGATGTCATCCAGTAGTTCTAAGTGCGAGTTCTCGCGCGATCTCGAGCACAAAGCAGTGCGCCCCTAAATCCATCAAAAACAGGGTGAATAAACAATGCTCCTGTTTTCAAGTTACTGAAGAAGCAGGGAGATGCCACTGGGGACTAATCAAACCACTCTGGGATCACATAACATATACAATTCAAGACCTTCATTAATAACTGAGGCGGAGGGTTACCATACAATCAACCCCCGGAGACACTATTAAAGAAGAGACCATCTACAAGTCGGTGCCTCCCCCAAGTCTCAGATGGAAGCTTGAGGTACCGGCGGATAGGTGAGTCTACAACAGATCAGACTAATAAGGAGTCTTTTTAATCCCAGTATGTAAATACAATTATAGAGAATGTTGTTCATTTAGTTTGTAGCTTGTGAATAGTGACACTAATAACACGTAATATATCTGTATGAGTACAATTTTATGTTAGATGATAGACCTGGGAGGCTTTGAGGCAGGGCTCACTAAGTTTGAGTGCTAGAGTCTCATTACATGTTGGTCCCTAGATATAAGGGGATTTTTATACAGGAATCACATTGGGCATATCAATAGGCTGTGTAATCTACGCTTTAGGGTGCTCCATTTCTGTTTCCCTTCTTGTATCTATGTAGCGCGGGGCCTCGTACAACCTGAGCAAGGTCCAGGTGAGGTGAGGTCCTTCTCCCTACCATGGAGGGTGAGCATGAATATATTATATAGTTTTTTCATTTATTTTTGGTGATACCAGGTGTGTGGGTAACTGACACAGTCAGTCCATCATTAACGACTATACATTTTCCTCCATGGAATTTGTATTTCCTTATTGACATGGAGGGCTAATGTCTGCGGTTGTTACAGGTTGTACCGTATTCAACCTTTCTAATTTTTTATTTCTCTCACTTTGGTGGTGGTGGTGTTTCTTTTGTTTCAATACTACTTGTGCAACTATTGAAAGAACAGAGGCCCTGACGAATGCCATGGGATTTTATACCCGATAGGCAGAAACATGTTGGCCCGTTATCAGACAGATATTTGTTTGACTGTCTCTCTTGCACTGTTCTTGGTTTTTAACTAGGAGGTGTGGTTCGTCCGCAGAATAAAGTTATTAGTAGGAGGACACTCCATACTATTTTAAAGTCACTATTTCTTTGTTGCACTTCTATTTACTTGACCATCAAGGATCAGCCATCACTGACGGTTCGCGTATGTTGGTGGACCAAATCCTTAACCAGCAATAGATGGTGCGGTGTTTGCTGTCCCAATGATCAGGGGACCAGACTGACATGCACTTGGGTTTGGCCAAATGATAGGACTGATCACTGAGTCTATTTGATGGAAACCCATCACTAATTGTTCTGGATTTGTCAGCCATGTATTAATGATCTGCGCTGTGTTGGCTTTTCCTATACACATGGTGTTCACCGTATATTGAATTATGCTGTCTTCATGTGATTTATACACCCCGAGATCCTGGTGACTCGGACTGACAGTCCAGCTATATAATTAAGCTGATAGACCCTCTGTGTTTTCTGTGTTATACATGCAGTTGTGGAAGTTAGTCTTGGTGTTGATCCTAGGACTTGGTTTGAATTGATTATCAACCCCATTTTCAAAAAAAGAGGACAGGAGAGACTTACAATGTTACCACCCAATCTCACTTTTAGGCCCAGTTTTTAAGAATATAGGGTGAATATTACTGGCAAGGATGGGAAGCTGGGCAGATGAGAATTCTGTTCTGAAGGACATCAAGTATTGTTTTAGAAAAAGTCATTTGTTTAAATCTGCATTTGGTGAAAATATACTCTGGACCATGGGTACTCGGAAACATTTTCCTAGGGGACAAAAAGTCTGGTGTGTGAGGTGCCTAAGGTGAGGTGGCAGTCGAGCGATGGGGTTGGAGTGATCAGTGGTAGGGCAGGTGTAGGAGAAGTAAAGCATATACATCTAGTGGGTGAATTGAACAATGTAAAACCAGAAAACTTGTGTTTATTCCCGACTTCCGCACTTTGCCAAACAACTGACTAGCCTCTTTAGTTCACTATTGGCATAAATGTCTGGGTAGGAAGAAGAAACTATGTACCTAAATTCATGTTGAAACCTATAACTTGTGTTATATTAATACTTATTAATGTACTGATATAATCAGTTGTATTAAGGTGAAAAGGTTCTCCATGTTAACTAAATACACTTTATTTGAAGAGACTGTCGTAGTTTTTCCACTTTTGCTACAAGATGTGTTTAAAAGTTATGGTGATTCTAAAATAAAGCGGTGCAGGGCTCCCTAGTTAATTCATTTCTTTAACACCAATTAATCTCTGTTTATTTAACACATTTGTATTGTTAGTGCTGAGTTGAGTAAACAGCATCCAGGAAACCTGTTGACCAGGTGGCAGCATGTAAAGGGCAGTACTTTGAACATCAATGCTCTGGACAAACAAGGGTCAATGCACCTAGCTTTTATGGCTCTCGGCATTGTCTCTGACTGCGTGAACCATTATAAGCTGTGGTCAAATTGCCACACTTAGGAGTGGATCAACCTTTATTGCAATTTGCGAGACAATTCTACATGGATGTATTGGCCAGTGTATGGGGTGGTCCGATTAGGAAATGTACTAATTCATTTGGAATAGGAGTTAGAGAAGGGTGTGTCTTCACACATTTTATGTTTCATCCATATTTCAATGATTTGGAAAGGAATTCATTAGAAAATGGACAGGCAAGGTTTTTCCCAGTTAGGAAGACCACCTCATCTTAGTTCTGCTTTACACAGATGTTGCTGTCAAGGACCATAGCGAACTCCTGGATCATCTTGTTCGGAAAACCAATTTGAGTAGAAATGTTAAGACAACCTGTGGTCCTAGGATGATAAGTATGGGCGAATTTTGCGGATTCGCAATCCGCGAAATTGCGTATTTACGGATTCACAATCTGCAAAATTCGCGAACTCTCGCGAATTTTGCGGGTTTTTTTTTTGGGGGGTTCGCAAGTGTTTCTGCTGTTTCGCGAGGGTTTTTTACCAGTTCGCAAACACGAACTTACTTGTCGGGTAGCAACGGTCGCGACCATGTTGTTTCTACGTCTGGTTCATCACAGCACCCTCTTTTTCACCACTGCCACGCTCTGTTTCACCACTGCCACCCTCTGGCTCACCCATGCCACCCTCTGTTTCATCACTGTAGATTATGGGGAGAAAAGCACACCTGGTATGCCTCAACTGACATGAATGAATGAGGAGCTGATTGATTAATGTGTCACTGAATTTGAACTTCTAGTCTGGCACCTGCTTCCTTATCTGTAATTGCTTTCTGTTGCAGTCTAATTTTTTTTAGCAGGACCTTTGTGGCATACTTGTAGCTATTCTCTGAGCCTGCTGTGATGGTCAGAGCAGGGTCATAGAATAGTTGCAAGTAGGCAACTGAACTCTGGAAGGGCCCCTCAGGAAGCACTAGAGGGAATGGTTACTAATGATAAGATTGAACTTTTGCACCTGCTGAGTGCTTTCAGTTGTGCAAAAATCGTTTTTCTGCAATTTTGCGCGATTCGCGGGGCGCGAATTCGGGCGAGATCGATTTCGGAAGCCGTAAATTCGTGCGAATACACGATTTGTTTTTTGCGTTTTCGCAAGCCGCTTGTAGCGCAACGTTTGCGAAGTTACCCTAGCGGTCGTACATGGGCGCGGCCATCTTGTGTGCGTGACGTAATTCCGTTTCCGGGCGCTATGTGTAATCTCGCAAAGTGTGCGGCTCGCTAGTACATGTTTGCGTGTGATTGCAGGGGAAATCTCGCGTGAACTTACCCACGCGGTCGTGAACGGCGCGGCCATCTTGTTTTTTATTCAGTGCTATGGTTCTGGGCATGCTTTCTGTATCCTCTGTCAATCTCTGCCATCCTTTGCTTGTTTGAAGTTTTTTTTTATCTATTTTACTTATTATCTATCCCTCTATTTTTCTAGCTCTATATTTTTGTGTTTTCTGCTACTTTTGGTTAATTCTAAACTACTTTTTTTAACTCTTTTCTTTTCTTCTTCCCTATTCTATTTCTTCTTTATTATTTACCTTCCTTTCTGCCCGGACCATGGTAAGGGGTGCCGGGAAGCAGCCCGAGAAGGGGAAGGGCCCCGAACACCGTGCCCGGCTCCCGTGCGGGCGTTTGAGGGGGGAGCAAGTTATAGCTCGGGAGATTTTTAGTGTGGATGAGGTGGCCACACTAGTCTTTTATGTCCAGCGCTGCCGCCCCAGGACCATCATGGGAGGCGGCAAGATCGCTAGCGGCTACGGGCTCTGGGAGCGCCGGAAGCGGTGGGAGATGGTGTGCCGGGCCATGTTTCAACACTCTGGGGTCTGGCGCACCTACAACCAGGCCACCCACCGTTGGACAGATCTCCTGGACCGGGAACGCGACTTGCTGGACATGCTCGGCATCGAGATCCCCGGGCTTGGTGAGTAGTAGTAGATATTTCTAGCTATTTCATCACTACTCTGTTTTCTCCCGCTCTGTGTGTTATTATATTGCAAATTTTAGTTTTTTACCAAGAGCAATAATGCTGCCGATTACATTGTAGGTAAATTATATTTCAAAATCTTCTGTGCATTTCAGGTGCACTGCTCTCCTTCTCCGTAGCGTTGCTACTATGCTTATTTGTTTTCTATTTTGTGTTCATTTCATTGGCCTGAGAAATTATGTATGAGTGTAGTGTAAAGAACTGCGTAATGCTAGACACTATGGGTCAGATTTTCAATTACCGGCGCATCCCTGCCAAGTAGCAGGGATGCGCCAGTAATTGTGCGCCACGCCACTACCACCCATGGTGCGCCGTATTTACAATGCGGCGCACCATGGGCCCTAAACGTCACCGAAGCGTTACGCAGCTCCAGCAATGCTCTGGGGTGCCCTATTTCCCCAATGCTGCGTGAAGCCGTACGTCTGCTTCAAGCAGGCGCAGGGTTTGAGTCACGCATCATTGTCCTAAAAGTGACTGATTGAAATCTTGTAGATTTCCCTCAGCCACTTTTAGGATGCGTTCCTGCGCAGGAACGTCCTCCCTTGCGCGGGAACGCCCCCTGATGACGCAGGGCTTTACAACGTGATGCATCTCCCATATGCGTCACATTGTTAATATACGCCGCACAATGGCGCCTCTTTTGTTCTGCCGCTGCGTCACAAAAGTCACACAACAATGGAGCAAAAGAGCCGCAAGGGGCTTGTAAATCTGCCCCTACAGACTCAAGTCCAGTCCTTCCTTTGTACACCTGGCAATAAGAAGAAATAGTGGTGGTGGATTGATAGTTTGAGTATTTTAATGACTGGTTAATGTAGTAGGAAACTTTTTAGTGTTGTCGCTGATCTGCAATCACAATGGAGTTTGTCTGTCACTTCGCGTGCTGCGGACTGCTGCCTGCCAGTCCTAGGCAAACCTTTTTAGTAGTTTGTTTAGTGAGTTACATAACTTTCCAAATCGACGGTCCGCAAATCAAGCAATACTAATATCGTAGTAGACCACATGAGATAGGTCAATATATCCTGTGGAATAGTTGTCTATTTGCTATTTCGCCAAAATATTTTGTTATTGTTCTTTTGAAATGTTTGATTTGGTTGACAACAATCATCCATGTTTTCGGGTCTTTCTTTCTTTCATGTTGTACATCAGCTCCCCCCAGGGGCAAGAGGCAGAGGAGGAGGGGTTATCGGCTGCTGCTGCTGTTCAAGGCCAGGATCGGTCAGGCGAGGGCTCCTTTGCTGGCCCCGGTAAGTTTTAATTTTAATATAGAGTACCTATTTTTTCCTAGCGTTCCTCATTCGATTTTTTTTAAATCGTCTTTGATCTTCTTGTAGACTGTATCTAAATTCTTATCCTGCCTCTTCTATGACTCCCTGTGGTATTACTAGATTATTCGTATTAGTCTGTCTGTGTAGCTAACTAAGATTGCACAGTTGGCAAAAGGTGTTAAACGAAACTCCCATTCTAGTCAGCAATAGCTCTATGCACTGAGTGCAGTCCTCTGGGATTGTCCATAATGTCTTTTCAAGTCTTCTAAATGTTTATGATTTGACAATTACCAACAATAAAAAGGTGAATGACCACCAAGAAAGAATAAGATACTACTTTACTTTTGGTTTGGATAGGAGGACAATCCATACTACTACTGTTGCAGGGACAAGTCTGCACAAACAGAACTATGGACACTAAATAGTGCATTGTTTATCAATTACAATAGACGCAGGTAGACTTTCCACATACCTCAGTGATATCAGACTTTGAAGAACCCCCAATCTCCTTACTGACTAGATAGTGTGGCAGAGTCATTTAGCGCCCGAATTCATCGATGATTGTTCCCCAATGATGATTATCCAACGCAGGGCAAGAGTACGGAGTCAGAGTCCAGAAGTGTCAGAGGCACGGACTCATGCTTGGAAATTGCAAAACCTTTTGCTCAGTCACTCTTGACCAAAAACCACAGAGTCTATTTAAGTTTTAAAGCTTTTTTAAAAGTAAAAATATTTATTAAAATCAAGCTTGTCATAAAACATAAACGGTTGATTAAAAATGGGAAAGTGCTTAGTGATTTATTTCACACATTTATTGTGGGCGAGCCGAGCCCTCACCTGGTTTGAACTTTAATTTCTTTTTTTGGTGCTGAATCGTTGGTCACTCCGTCCTAGTGATGATGATTTGTTCTTAGAAGTGAAGCTTCTGTCTGTTATGAGAAAAATGGTGCGTGTTAAAAAGCAAGCATTCATCAGTTGTGCCAAAAAGTGCAGCAAGACAACACCCTTCCCTGGAAAAAGGGACACTTTTACTTTAGAGTGGACAGTCACAAATTATGAAATTGGTTTCTGTATTCACATTTCTTCATTCCTAGACAAAATACTAGTGAGTGGTGTATGTCTATGACATCTAACATTCTTAAATGTACTTTGTAGGTGGAACATCTGGTGCTGGGCCCAGCGCGGAGGTGGAGGACAGTTCTGGTGAGGAGGCGGTGCAAGTGCCGGACGAAACTGCTGTGCGGGTTGCCACGGTAGTGGCGGGCAGTGGTAAGCTCTTATATTCCTTACTTATTGAGATTGCAGACTGCATAGTGTGCTCTCTGCACGGGTGTAGTATATATGTTCTACAGTTAAGTTACTATACTGTTAAGCAGACTTTCAAATTTAGAACAAAGTCTTTTATCAACCAGGTAGTAGCCTCCTCTAAATTTACTTCAACTCAGCGGTGAATTTTTTTTCGAGAATCCAAATCAGACAAAGAAGAATAATACGTGTTTGATTGGTGCCCGAGGAGGCTGGGAAGGAATATGATGCATGGCTGGGTGAAGGATGAAGCAAGGATGGGTGGAAGGAGAACAGCCTGGGTGGGTGAAACAGAAACTGTATGTGTGCGCAATATATGCTTTGGTTGAAATTCAAATGCAAGTCAAGCACGGATGTATGGCTTGCGGTTTCCCAAATAAAATGAAAAGGTTGTTTTCCCGTGAGAAAACGTAAGGTTTGTCCAGATGAGAGACATGAAGAAGAATGATTGACATATAGTTTGAATGGATGGATGCCTGGATCATGGTACTATCTGACTCTTAGATAGCATATGTGTATCTAGAGAGAGTAGATGGTCACTGGATGAACTAAGTGTTACTTTGAAGAGCATGTAACACCGCACCCGCACGTCCGTCCCAGTGTAGGAAAGGCAAGGAAAAGAAGTTGTAATTTTGTCCGAATACTACCATGAATAGTAGCAGTAGTTTGTATTGCAAGCACAGCATATATCCGGCTATTACGATGGCCACTCACTACCTCTGTTAATAAGTTTAGTAGAACTCTGTCATTCATGTGTGGATGTATCACTGTTCACTTAATAAAAAGCAAAGCACCTAACGTCATCCCATATGTAAGCAAATACATGCCATGTGCAGTGATAGATAATCAGATTATTTATCTTCTTCATTTTCCTTTTCTAGTATTCATTGGCACTGTAGGGTGAAAGTTAAATTAATTAAGCAGTAGCCCTTGTAACAGAGTATTCTCAGTGCCACCCGTAATATAAAAGTAAGAGCATCACCACCTGCATGTACTGGACTGGTACAATAACGCAAGTCTGTCTCACTCATCATGGCGGGCGTCTGTTTTTCTTGGGTGCAAGTTGACTGCGCTGGCATTATGCCGGCTTGCAGAAGTTAACGTACCAATTTTGCTAAACAAGAGAGAAAAAGAAGAATAAGACTGGTGTACTGTCATAGTCGACTCTAATGGAGTGAGTCCATAGTGCTCGTAGAATTGATTCCTTAAACTCCCACTAATGTTAGAGCAAGGATGAAGAAGTGGGAGGTTAGATAGATACTGGCAACAATAGTTATGTACTGCGCTTGCAAGTTGCTAGTTCTACAGTGACACAACTTTCTGCTGAATCATTTTGTGTTAATCTTAAAGAGCATTGGTTACAGACTATGTCTTTTTTTCTTCATATAGATGCTCCTTCCAAACCAACACGGGAGGAGCTGGCTAAAAGGGCCCGGCAACGGAGGCTGGAGGCCACTGTCGCCGAATATCGGTGGCTGGTGGCCCAGGAGGAGGAGGACACGCACAGTACGTCGACAACAACCACGGCGACACGTGCATCCTCCTCCACGCTCCTTGGGTCAGCCAGTCAGCGCAGCAGGTCTCCAGCGGTACGGAGCCGGGGTACCGCAGCCACCCGCCACCCCCGAGCAGCAAAGAAATCAGCTGCCCCCCACAGCAGGTAGTAGGCACGCGCACACCGCCTTTCACTGAGGGTGTCCTACCTCGAGCAGGAGTTCCTCAACACCAAAACCCTGCTCGAGACCCTCTGCAAGGAGCATGCCGACCTGGCCCGAAAAGTCAACAGCAGCAGCCAGCAGTAGGAGGAGACTGTCTCTTGCCCCTTTTTTAAAGACTTCTGGGGGGTGGGAATTGGGAGTTGGGTTTTCTATTTTTTTGGACTTAGTTTTCACGGACATTCGTTGGGAGGGGGGGTTGGGGGGGTTTGGGAGGGGGGGTTGGTTGGGTCTTGCGGGAGAATATTTATGTTATATAAATATACTTTAAACTTTATCTTAGCATACGTGTTTTTTACTGCTTTTGAGGCTGGTGGGTGGGGGTTTAACAGTAAGTTTGTTTTCCTGAAACTTAAGTGGCATCTTGATTCAAGTTGTGTAAGTACTAGTAATTGCCCAAATGTTTTCAAAACTAAGTGCCTGTCACAGAGTAAGTGAATTCAATAGTCCTAGGACCTTCAGTCTATTGTCTCTCCTAATACTCCATTATACTACCTCCCCCCAAACGCTTATCTTACCTGTAATTTGTGTTTGGAAATAGGGTTAGGCACAGAGCTGGCTGCACGGGAAATGGCGATTAAGGTTGTCAATCCTGGGCGGATGAAATGTCATCATTGCGGTGGTACTTGTGGTCTTACACAGTGGCAGTTGCAGCATCTGAAAAAAAAGAAAATGAAACCTTGTTTGTCCTTACCGTAGCATTAGAACGGTACGATAGAGAATATAGCAGGTGACAGTACACTAGAACAGTGCCACAATGTAGCCGAACAAATGGTAAAGTATTGAAAGTACTTGAGTTGAATTTCTTTGACATTGGCTACTACTACAAGAAATAGTACTGAAGGTGAAGGACACAGCAGCGTAATATTAATTTGCCACGTCTAGGAGGAGGATGTTCTTGATGACCAATCAAGTTGATGGCGCACATGAAAATCTGCTTTCATTTGCCAATAGTGACTCAGTGTCAAGCTGAGTAAGAATATATCCTCGGATTCCTTCACCAGCCTGTTGCTATGACCTTATCCTCCCCAGCAAGTGTGTGGAATTATTGCTATCATTTAGTCACACATCAATCAAAAACACACAGCCCGGGGGAAGAGGGTTAGGGTTTGGAAAAAAGATGGGAATGGGGGTTTTTGGGAAAGTTTTGTTGAGAGAAGAAAAAAAAAGCACAGCATGGACAAACAATAATTGAAGATAAACAAATCTTTGGATACAAAGCTATCCATAAATCTTGTAAGTGACATTAATGAAGTGCATGGACTACTGCATGCATGGTTACTGAAAAGTAAGTAGTACTTTCGACAACCGTGAATGAAAGAATGCGACAGTACAGGGCTGCAGTAATAATTATGCGTTTTCACTTGTCTATCTCTGCACTCAGAGAAACACTGCTTACATTAAATTAGGTTTAAAAAATAGCAGAAGTAAAACCTATAGAATGGCTGTAGGGATGAATTTAGAAGCAGAGATCAAAGAAATGCAGAGTCACACTCATAGAAGTTCACAGCAATAACATTACTTAAAAGATAATTAGAAAAGAACGGATACTGTATCTGTATGTTTTTGTAGTTGTCCTGTTGAATTTGTTAAGTTGCATGCATCCAACCATTCCTCTTATTAGCGGGACTCCTCCATTCCATCTGACGCTCCATCCATCAATGTTGATGACCAGAAGACACCCTGTCCACTGCCTGCCTGGCAGATGCTGAATTGCGACTCGCTAATGTGAAGCCTGACTTCATCCTTTTTTTCCCATTGCACAGGCTGAAACCCGGCCTGTAATTATTGATGGAAAAACAGGAAGTGATATTAGAACACCACTGACAAATAAATATAAGGTATGTACGCTGTGTAGTGCAAAAAGTCACACTTTGAGTTTCCTAATAGACAGTACAATATTTTTGAAAGTGCCTACTCTGTCTGAGTCTCCTTTTGAAGGATAAATAAGCATGGGCGAATTAATTTAGCGGATCCTTCCCCTCAAGCTAGGTGTACTGTAAACTGTATTTTAGAGCAAAATTAGACCTTCCCAGCAGTGCTCCCAGACCCTTACTAAACCCAGTCGCAAAAATGTAGAAGACACCCAATCAGATCTCCAAAAACGAGGCCTAGTAGAAAATGGTGACAAAACGTACTTGGAAAGTAAAGTAGGCCCAAATCCTCCCTTACCCACCATGGATTGTATTCAAACCACTTTGCAAGCAAGCAAAAGTATCCTTACCCAGCATTGCTCCAAGACTCGCAACCCCCCCCACAAACACCAGGAACCCCCACAAACAGCCCCCTGAAAACGGTAGAGTGAGCGAAATCTCAGAAAATGCAAAAACTTTTTCCCCAGGGATTGTCTCCAAAACACTTTTTTTCGGGTATTAGACCTTTCCAGCAATGGCTCCAGAACTGTCAACCTGGGCGAAAACAAGTTTAACCCCCCCAACAAGCCAAAAGGAAAAACCCGGGAAAAGCCACACTTAAAAAACTTTGGGCCTACCTGGAATTCATTCCAAATGCGCTCTGCAGCTAGGCCCTAACTCCCCTTTTTCACCATGGATTTCCTGAAAAACAAATGCAATCAACATTAGACTGTGCCAGCAGTGCTCCCAGGCCGCAAAACCCATCCACAAACACCCAGAACCCCCCCCAAACAGCACCCCAAAGACAGGCAAGTGATCAAAAGCGCAAAATCTTTTTCTGCTCCGATTTTGTCCAAACCACTTTTATCCGGTATTAGACCCCAGACCCGTCAACCCAGGCGGAAAGAAGTAGAAGACCCCCAAACAGCCAAAAAGCAAAACTACAAAAATTGGGACTTAGAAATTTTCAGGCAAATTTCCAAAATCACTCCACGCGTGCTCTACAGCTAGGCCCTAACTCCCCTTTGCCACCATGGATTTGCTTCAAACCTCTTGTAATCAAAACTATCCATACCCAGCAGTGCTCCCAGACCCCAAAACCCACCCACAAACACCCGGAACCCCCCCAAACAGCACCTGAAAGACAAGCAAGTCAGCAAAAATGCAAAAACAATTCACCTCTGATTTTGTCCAAACCACTTTTATCCGGTATTAGACATTCCCAGCAATGGCCCCAGACCCCTGCAGCCACCAGCAAAAAAGCAGAACACCCCCAAACAGGCAAAAAGCAAAAATGGGCCTACTACCTGCAATTCAGTCCAAATGCGCTCTGCAGCTAGGCCCTAACTCCCCTTTTCCACCATGGATTTCCTGAAAAACAAATGCAATCAACATTAGACTGTGCCAGCAGTGCTCCCAGACCCCAAAACCCACCCACAAACACCCGGAAACCCCCCAAACAGCACCCCAAAGGCAGGCAAGTGATCAAAAGCGCAACATCTTTTTCTGCTCCGATTTTGTCCAAACCACTTTTATCCGGTATTAGACGTTCCCAGCAATGGCCCCAGACCCGTCAACCCAGGCGGAAAGAAGTAGAAGACCCCCAAACAGCCAAAAAGCAAAACTACAAAAATGGGGACTTAAAAATTTTCAGCCAAATTTCCAAAATCACTGCACGCGCGCTCTGCAGCTAGGCCCAACTCCTCTTTGCCACCATGGATTTGCTTCAAACCTCTTGCAATCAAAACTATCTATACCCAGCAGTGCTCCCAGACCCCAAAACCCACCCACAAACACTTGGAACCCCCTCAAACAGCATCTCAAAGACAAGCAAGTCAGCAAAAATGCAAAAAAAAATTCACCTCCGATTTTGTCCAAACCACTTTTATCCGGTATTATTAATTCCCAGCAATGGCCCCAGACCCCCGCAGCCACCCGCAAAAAAGCAGAACACCCCCAAACAGGCAAAAAGCAAAAATGGGCCTACTACCTGGAATTCAGTCCAAATGCGCTCTGCAGCTAGGCCCTAACTCCCCTTTTCCACCATGGATTTCCTGAAAAACAAATGCTATCAACATTAGACTGTGCCAGCAGTGCTCCCAGACCCCAAAACCCACCCACAAACACCCGGAACACCCCCAAACAGCACCTCAAGGACAAGCAAGTCAGCAAAAACGCAAAAAGAAATTCACCTCCGATTTTGTCCAAACCACTTTTATCCGGTATTAGACCTTCCCAGCAATGGCCCCAGACCAGTCAACTCACCCGCAAAGAAGTAGAACACCCCCACAATTGCAGAGTCTTTCTTCATTGGGCGTAATCCAGCCATCTGCTTTGAGGGAAACAGGAGTCTGGAGGAGGAGGATAGAGGAGCATGTTCTTGTGAACTTGTGAACCTGAGGAATGCAGACTGCGGCACCTTCAAATCAATAAGCAAATAAGTGAAGACAGTTCTGCTGATGGGCTTGTTTTTGTGATTAGGTGATTAAAGTTTTTTTATATAGATTTTGCAAAACAAAGAAAGACAGAAACACCGGAATAAAAGTGAATAAGGACGAAAAAGAAAGTTAGTGATTCATTGACTCATTTTCAGGGCTCGGTGTCAGGGAAGAAGAGCTTGTCATCAAACTCTGCGAATTCAGACAGGAGTAGGTCACTTAACAGAGAAGAACTTCCCTCATCTAAGTTGGTGTCCTCCTCGTCTTCTTCCTGCGTGCATTCTCGTATTTTGTAATCTGGTGATATGAGGTGCTGATTCATCTTGATCATTGTTAACCTCTCCACATTTTTGGGCGAGAGGCGGGTCCTTTTGGAAGTTACAATGCCACCAGCAGCACTGAAAACACGTTCAGAAGACACGCTTGCGAGTGGGCAAGACAAGTAATTCATAGCCAGGTTGGTGATCTCTGGCCACACAACTGTTTTCCCATGCCAATACGCTAATGGGTCATGAGAAAGATGGACCTCTGTTGAGTCATTCAGATAGGCCTGCACCATCGACTCAAGGTTCTCCAGGGTTCCTCCACTTTGCTTACTTTTTTCTGGGACCATTTCAGAAGCAAACCCAAGCTGAGTTAGCCAATCCTCTTCATCACACAATATTACTGTTGTGTCTGGTGCAGATGATACGGTTGCTGGTGTCGTTAACGGCTGAGAGGGAAAATCACTCACTTCTGCCACAGCCACAAATGCAGAAGTGGATTTTTTTGACTGCGGACGGCCTGCTGATGCTAATGTACTGCCTTTTCCTTCAATTTCCTGCCGTTCTCTTTCAAACCGAGTGGCTGACACAGCTAGCCAATGTTTGTACTTTGTAACATCTGCGTCATCAAAAGGAAAGAATACTCTGCCTGCCACTGCCTTTTTGTACCGTGGATCCAGAATAGTAGCACAAATGTAATGCTGTTCTGTGTTGATCATTTCAAGATGATCATCGCCAAGTAGGCGGTGTAATAACTTCTCCGCCAACTCACATGCTTCTTCCTTTCCTTTTTCAAACTTAGAACACACCGCCTTCAGTCGGTGCTCTAGCATGCTCAACAATGGGATAGCTTTTCCCAAAGTACAGTCCTCCCTGCTGACTGCACGCGTGAAGACCTCAAAAGGACGAAGCATGTCTCTCAGGCTTTTAACTAGGTCCCAATGCTCCACCTGTATCCTCATGTCCATCATAGGTGTACCCTGTTTAAAGAAATACTGATCGACTACCGCATACTGCTCATACAAACGCTCAAGCATGTAGAAGGTTGAGTTCCAACGTGTTGCCACCTCCTGGATGAGTGCTTTCACTGGCAATTTACGTTCATGTTGCAGGCACCTCAGCTGCTTCCGGGCCTTAAAAGAATGGTTGAAATGTATGCACATTCTTCGGCAGGTGGTCAGTAACTCGGAGACTGGACTTTCTTCACTCAAGAATTTTTTAACAACCACGTTTATACAGTGCGCCAGACACGGCACTCTGAAATAGTTACCCATATCCATGGCCTTAACTACATTGGCGCCATTATCCGTGGAAACATAACCAACAATGCGTTTTCTTGGGGACAGCCATTCAAAGACCTTTGTGTTAAACTCATGCAAAATGTTTTCTCCTGTATGACTTTTCTCCATGGCAAACATGGCTATTGTTGCATGTTTCCGAGCAGCTTTATAAACTTTGTCCTCGTCAACACCTGCGTTTATCTTTGCTTTAACCCCTGAAAAAGAGACCCAGTGTGCAGTGATGCACATGTAATCAATGGCTGCGCAACTGGTCCACATGTCTGTTGTCAGATTTATAGTGTGAACAGCACTCTTCTGCAAAGCTGCCCCAATCACCTCCAGCACATCTTCATGTAGTGCTGGAACCGGAACTCTGGCAAAATAGATATGGCTAGGAACCTTCCATTTAGAGCAGAGCGTTGCCACCATTTCAAGAAAACCCCCCCTTCCACAAAAGAATAAGGGAGAAGGTCCAGCGCTAGCATTTTAGCCAGCTTAGTGTTATACAGACGCGCCATTGGGTGGTTGCGTTCATATGGCGCTTCTGAAAACAACATGCTTCTAATGGTGGGCTGGACCATTTTACGGGATGATGATGAATTCTGCGACCCAGTTACGCTCCGTGATGAACTTTTTCGCATTGGTGTCTCACTCTCTCCCACACTCTTAGTGTGGCTCATATATCTTGCAGGGGGTGTGCTGCTGACAGGGGTACTGGGTGTAACTGAAGAAATATTTGACGCTTCTTCTTCCTCCTCGTCATCAGCAGATGAAACATCAACGGATACAATTTGTTGACTTGCATTTCGGGCATCCTTGATCTCCCTTAGGTGCGCATGCCATTTGACAGTGTGCTGTCTCTCAAGATGACCTCTCTGGCCTCCGGTACCATAGTTGGTACCAAGCTTACCACGACTAACTCTAACCTTACAAATGGTACAAATGGCTATGTTTTCCCTTGTTGGGCTAATACTAAAGAGGTCCCAAACTGCGGACTTCAAATGTCTGTGGGGGGAGGAGGAGGCGATACTGGGAATGCTGCTAATGCCAGATGAACTGGAGGATGTGTGTTGCCGAAATTTAGTACGTTGTGCACTTACAGCACCACTAATTGAGGAAATGGAGGTCGAGGTGGATGGAGGTCCCTTCTGGCGAGAAAATATGGAAGCTGTAGGGGGTGGTGTTGGTGTACTAGTTAACTGCATTCGTGGTGGTCCCATTCCCACATCGCCATCATCATCATCACCTCAGCAGCATTTCGGGCTAGGGTTAAAATGTCTGTGTGCTGCATGCCCGTTGAGGCTGGAGTGACGCCTATGATGACTGCGTCGTCGTCGTGAGAGTCTTCATCAGCAGGAGTATACGCCCCTTCTTGTTCAGCGTCATGATCACACTCCATAACTCTGAGACTTTCGGGGACCTTCCTTTTACGCTTAGCTACCTTTGTCATATCATGGTGTGCCTCACTCTCAGACGGCCGTGGTGGTTCCCAAGTTTAATCCATTTCATCCTTGATCTTTTCCTTGCTGGGGATCTGGAAGACAATGAATCATCAGGAGGAGTGGCTTCCTCATGTGATACCTCGGCTTGAATGTCGATTTCCTGATGTGCCCCTACTTCGGGAGGAACAACTATTGTGGGCACTTGTGCCGCTCCATGCACCTCTGTTTGCTCCTCCCCTTGCGCCGCCTCTCCTTCCACATGTACTTGGGCTTGTACTTGCACATGTGGTTGTTGTTGCGGCTGTGGTTGTTGAACACTCGTCAGATGAGTTACAACAACCTGTGTTGATTGAGGGATGCTGCTACTTTCTTGCGATGAGCCAACATCACTGGTCGATGGTGATTGAACAACTATACTGGCTGCCTCTGCAGCACTCAAGGGCTTGGACCTAAGTTGGCGTGGTGGTGGTGGCACTGAGCTTAATGGAGCGGAGGTGCTGCTCCCAGCTTGGTCCTCAGCAGACCCCGCTGCTGCTGCACGCGTACTTTTTTTTCCCAAAAAATATGGCGGTCGTCACACCAGTCTCCTTGGTAAGTGGCGCCAGTTGCTTCTTCTGCTCCTTACTGGCAACTTTCTTGCTAGAGGAGCTACGGGCAACTTTTTTTGGGGCCATCTTCTTCAGATGTCAGAACAGCAGGCCACAGTTTCACAAGTTGCAGGGTTGTCTGTGGCCACACGTGACGTTGTGCTGCACACACCGCAGCAGGACTTCTTCCTGGCACTGATGAGGAACGATGAGGCTGATGATTCGTCTTTCTGCACCTTAAAAGCAAACGAAGCCAGAGGAACATCAGTTAAATAAATGCTGCATCTGTAGCGCTTCAATTAATAGTTTGCAAGTAAGCATTTTTGTTATACCCACCCCCCAAAATGGAAAGACCAATAAAATGCACCACTGACAGAGTACCCCTGGGCATAATGGATGAAAACATGGCAGACTGGGTGCAGGCCTATGACACAACAAAGCACACTGCCTGGCTTCAAAATTGCCCCTAGACCCCCACCCACATGGCCAAGCCCTGCCTGGACCAGGCCTCAAAATGGCCCCCACCCACATGGCCATGCCCCATCAACACCCCCAAAAATCGAAAAACACACACAAATCACCACAATCCAATGCCATCCATGCCCTCCATGATGTTTACATTCAAGACACCCCACAGAAAGACTAGGCCCATGCACCACTGAGTGAGTACCCCTGGGCATAAGGCCCCAACAGCCCAAAAAATCGTAAAACACAAAAATATCCACAATCCAATGCCATCCATGCCCTCCATGATGTTTACATTCAAGACACCCCACAGAAAGACTAGGCCCATGCACCACTGAGTGAGTACCCCTGGGCAAAAGGCCCCAACAACACCCCCAAAAATCGAAAAAAAACTCAGAAATCACCACAATCCAATGCCATCCATGCCCTCCATGATGTTTACATTCAAGACACCCCACAGAAAGACTAGGCCCATGCACCACTGAGTGAGTACCCCTGGGCAAAAGGCCCCAACAGCCAAAAAAATTGAAAAACACACAAAAATCACCACAATCCAATGCCATTCATGCCCTCCATGATGTTTACATTCAAGACACCCCACAGAAAGACTAGGCCCATGCACCACTGAGTGAGTACCCCTGGGCAAAAGGTTCCAACAACACCCCCAAAAATCGAAAAACACTCAAAAATCACCACAATCCAATGCCATCCATGCCCTCCATGATGCTTACATTAAAGAAACCACACAGAAATACTAGGCCCATGCACCACTGAGTGAGTACCCCTGGGCATAATGGATGAAAGCAAGGCACATTGGATGCAGGCCTATGGCACAAAGCACACTGCCTGGATTCAAAATGGCCCCTTCACCCCCACCACATGGCCCTGGACCATGCCTCAAAATGGCCCCCACCCACATGGCCATGCCCCATCAACACCCCCAAAAATTGAAAAACACACAAAAATCACCACAATCCAATGCCATCCTTGCCCTCCATGATGTTTACATTCAAGACACCCCACAGAAAGACTAGGCCCATGCACCACTGAGTGAGTACCCCTGGGCAAAAGGCCCCAACAGCCCAAAAAATCGAAAAACACACAAAAATCACCACAATCCAATCCCATCCATGCCCTCCATGATGTTTACATTAAAGAGACCCCACAGAAAGACTAGGCCCGTGCACCACTGAGTGAGTACCCCTGGGCAAAAGGCCCCAACAGCCCAAAAAATCGAAAAACACACAAAAATCACCACAATCCAATGCCATCCATGCCCTCCATGATGTTTACATTCAAGACACCCCACAGAAAGACTAGGCCCATGCACTACTGAGTGAGTACCCCTGGGCAAAAGGCCCCAACAACACCCCCAAAAATCTAAAAACACTCAAAAATCACCACAATCCAATGCCATCCATGCCCTCCATGATGCTTACATTAAAGAAACCACACAGAAAGACTAGGCCCATGCACCACTGAGTGAGTACCCCTGGGCATAATGGATGAAAGCAAGGCACATTGGATGCAGGCCTATGGCACAAAGCACACTGCCTGGATTCAAAATGGCCCCTTCACCCCCACCACATGGCCCTGGACCAGGCCTCAAAATGGCCCCCACCCACATGGCCATGCCCCATCAACACCCCCAAAAATCGAAAAACACACAAAAATCACCACAATCCAATGCCATCCATGCCCTCCATGATGTTTACATTCAAGACACCCCACAGAAACACTAGGCCCATGCACCACTGAGTGAGTACCCCTGGGCAAAAGGCCCCAACAGCCAAAAAAATCAAAAAACACACAATAATCACCACAGTCCAATGCCATCCATGACCTCCATGATGTTTACATTAAAGAGACCACACAGAAAGACTAGGCCCATGCACCACTGAGTGAGTACCCCTGGGCAAAAGGCCCCAACAACACCCCGAAATTGAAAAACACACAAAAATCACCGCAATCCAATGCCATCCATGCCCTAAATGATGTTGAAATTCAACAAAACAGTTGCATCATGCACCCATAACTAACCCTGGTCCTATTGTGGCTACCCACAATATATTTTATTTAATGTTCTGAAAAAGTTCCAAGATTGTAGTTGCAGCAACTGTAATGCCCCAAACAAACAACATCAACTTACTTGTGAAATTTCTAATTCAAAAGTGATCCAAATAAAGTCAAAAAGGCCTCAAATCCAAATATCCAGCAGCATCCACAAAAAGTAATCCTTCCAGGTCAAGATCCAAATCAAAGTGACCAGCACATGAAGAAAGCACTGGGAGGAGCCTGCTGGACAGGAACAGGAAGTTGGAGACTGTGGGGCACTTCCTTCCTCCCACCCCCCCAAAAAAAGTGCAGGCAAATGTCAACCTGAGCAGTTATTCTGATAAAAATCATCATTTTCAAGGTTTATGCTGCCTGCTGGTGGTATTTCTTGTGCGAAATTGCAAATTTTGCAATCTCGCAATTGCGAGATTGTCGCTGCCCGCCGCATCTACGTGTTCGCAAGTGTTTACTCCCGCGATGCGTGATCACGGGCCTTTATGACGTAATCGCGGTCGACAAACTCCCGCGGGATCCCGCAGCAAGATCCAAAATGGCGCAGCACACGCAAACATGGAGAAAAACAACTCTTCAAATGCTTAATGACGGTAAGTGAACGTTGCACGCCGCAAAATTGTATAGTATTCTATTTGGCAAGTGCGACCAAGCAAAAAAATCCGCTTCGCGCGGATTTGCGAATTTTCGGCAAATTCACGAGAGCTCGCGGACTGCGAATTTGCCAAAAATCCGCAAAATCCGCGAGCGGAACGGATTTTACGCCCACCCACTCTGTTTAAGGTACCAACGTGGGAAGAGGGAGCACATTTTCTTATTTGAGAATTCAGATGGATGCAATGGGAAACTAAGATAATCTGAAAGATATTAGAAAACAGCAATCTGAAAGGGATATAGAGGTCTTTTTTGGGCTAAGTTATGAAAGAAGCCCTATAAAGAGATGTACCCTGTTTTTAAAGCCAAATGTATATGGGTATATGTGGATTATGTTTGTGGGGGTATGCAGATAGTGGTAATCTTCAAATCTCAGAATGCTGGGGTTTTTTTTTTAGAGGGATTGTTGGTGATTATGTTTAGGTGTGGCTGCTAAAAATATACCTGCCATATGGAACTGGGTTGCCACTATCTTCAGAATCTAATTAAACTGTGATCCTTCTATGGTGTGTGTGCGGTCTAAGTCTGAGATGACCTTTAATAGATTTGTTTTATGTCACTGTATCTCATTAGAGCATGCAGCCGACATACTCTGGCTAGGTTACATACAAAAACTGTGTGCGAGGCTGGGTAAATCAGAGCTATAGGACAACCCTAATTCTTTATATACTCTTTCTTAAGAGTCTACCAAAACTTTGGGACATATGTCCAAACCATTTTTACTGTCAGAAACGGTCTAATTGGGGCATTTCAGACTGCATACATGCTTTTACATATGTACAAATGCCAAATTATGATTCTGTACTTTGTTACTGAATAGCAATTTGGTTAATCGATTCAGTTTTTGAAAGGGGGGTGTTTAGGGAGTTTCTTCCAAATACCAAATTGCATTGATATTTATGAATGTTTTGCAACCGAATTACGGTCGCAAAACATAATTTTTTCACCAACTAAAAAAAGGCAGAGGTAACCATTTGCACATAGGAAGGGGTCCCTAAGGGACCCCTTCCCCTTTGAGAATGTAAAATAATTTATATTTTAAGAGCAGGCTTTGGTCACAGGGACCACTGCCTACCCTTAAAAAATGAAACTTCAATGTTAAATATTTTTATTTTTAAATGCATTCCATTTTCCTTTAAAAATGAAAAAGAAGATTGCTTTGTTAAAAAGCAGTCACAGGCATGGTGGTCTGCTAACCTCAGCAGGCCACCATCCCTGTAATTGCTGCAATTCCTAATAGAATGTTCATGAGGTAGGTCGATGTGCAGCCTACTAGGAATCGCTATTTGGGGAAATAAATACATCAGGAATACAGATTTCCTCATTGCGATTCGGAGACAATCGGTATGCCTATTATTCGTATATCTGGCCATTATTTCTGTTTATTTTTTGTGTGGAAACTAGAGTGCAGAATTAAATGCCTAAAATTGGTGGCATTGCCCATACACTGACGTTAACCTCTGAGGGTATGCAGATTTATTTTGAAGCAGTGACAATGCCATAACATAGGTTTCTGCTGACACTTTTTCGAATAACTTCTATTCATTATTTGCCTGCTTTTTCCAAGATCGGTGTATGGTCAAGGTTGCTCCCCTCTGCCAGTGTGATGGCTTTTCCACACTGTGAACCCTTCATATTGTAGTGTACTACTGCACAAGAATAACCTCTTTAGACAATGTAAACCGGCCATGTTACTTTTACAGCAAATACAATCAATCGTGAAGTGTGCAGGTATAATTACTTTTTTATGGAGCGGGCACTAAAGATTAGGTGAGGTCTCCTTTACATTGACCGATGATATCTGTTTATTATTTTAAGTGCGAAGTACATCATTACTAGTGAATTTCTGTGTTGTATGGTGATACCGTATTTTTTGTTAACTGTTCATGTTTTAGTATTATTGTGCATATTATAATGATGCAACATTTTCATTTATGGTTTGAAAAAAAACGAGTAAAAATGTATTGATTGAGTAATCATTGTTAGGTTTTCACACTGATTAATAGAGATTGAGGGTAAAGGCATATTATCAGTCCAAGTGTTTATGTTAAGTTTGATGATGTTAAACAATTCCTTATGTCTGCTGACACAATTATTTATTGTTTCTGTTTGATGTAATTTGACTTTGATGATGCCTGCTTTTACTGTTGCCTCATTGATTTTGACTTGTTAAGAGAGTTTGGCATATTTTTCATGTTCTCCAGCATCTTTCAAGCTTGCTAAGTTCTTTCCTTTTCAGGAAGAGGTAATCTGTAAACAAAATATTGGATTTTTGAATGAACTATGGGGCATATTATCAAGAACAGCGTTAAAAATTATCGCTGGTTTAGCGGCAGAAAACTGCCGCTAAAGCGGCGATAATGGGCTTGATAATATGCCTTGGAGAATTCCAATAGACAACCATGTTCTGGTGTGAACATGGCCTTCTATTTCAATTCTCCAGGGCATATTATCACACCCATCATCGTTGTTTTAGCGGCAGTTTTCTGCCGCTAAACCGGTGATAATTTTAACGCCGTTCTTGATAACATGCCCCAAAGTTGTTTATATGTGGCGCTGATTCATCTATCACAATACAAGGTGGAATGCACAGTGACATGAACTATCCTTCAACCCTTTTAGAAATGCTCAGGGCAATGTAAAGCATGCCATCCTGGAGTGCACTCCGAATGTGCGCATGAGTGTTCATGCAACCGCTGGAGCCTCATCAAGTTCCCTAACCCAGGATGCACAGCAAGTAAATGAATCATCCAATAAGAGTACAGCAATGGTTTCCGTTTCCCCCAAAAAATGTATTCCAAAAAGTGATGCGTAGTAAATAAATGTTTTTAATATGTGCTTTAGAAGTTCAACGAGTGATATCTGACTTTGGTCTTAGACACATAGAAGTGCCAAATTCCTCATGATTTAATGTGAAGGTGATGATCTCAATGCATTCCGTGCCTACAATTGCCCTTCCTCACGGAAACTATTAAACATGATAAGCACTAATTAACAGCCATAATTAGGATGATTTTTTATTCAACAAAAAAACATTTTTTTTCGTGAAACCCGTTGTGCCCCTTAAACAAATAGTGAGGAAAAAACAATAAAAATGCCACTCACTACATTCTTGAAAGCTTGATCTCATTCAAACATGCTGATCATCTATAGTCGTTTCATCTATGTACTTGTAAAAGCCGATTCATAGCTTATGAAGGAGAGGTCACATCATTAGAGATAACAGTGGAAGCACTTGACTTCGTAATAGCAGCTTCAATTGTATGGCCTCCCAATTTGTAACAGAATCTTTTTGCAGAGAAGTGTAAAATGAGCTGTGTTTGTGCAATTTACTGGTATGAGTTTCAATAGGGATCAAAGGGTGGCTGATCAGCCTCAATTGGTTCACGCCAAGTGATACTTTTGCAGTCTGTGATTACTAAGGACACGATTTTCACTTTCTTATGCATAGGATAGTGAGAGTTGAACTAGCTGTCGTGCAATTTTAGTATGGTTTTAGTGAATATTGGAGGGACCCTAGTGCCAGATGTACGAAACATTTAACTGATCGCAAACAGGACTGGTAAAATGCATTTTGCCATGTACAGAAGGCAAACTGCAACTCGGTAACTTGTTACCAAATCACATTTTGCTTTTGCGATTCGGTATTAGGGAGGAGCGTTTTTAGAGTATCCCTTCCTAATACCAAATAGCACTGGTATGTATGAATGTTTTGCGACCGTTAATATGGTCAAAAATCATTTGCAGTTACCATCAACTTCAATTTGGTGGTAACCCATTCCCAAATAGGATGGGGTGCCCACTAGACCTTTTCTGCCTTGTGAATGTGGGCAGTAACATATATTTAAGAGTACCACTGCTTATTCTTAAAAAAATGAAAAGGTAGCTTTTCATTTTTATTTTTAAAATGCATCCCATTTTCCTTTAACCTCTTCCATGCTCATGACGAGCTCAGCTCGTCATGAGGCACGGTTGAGCTGCGCTCGTCATGACCGTTGGAACGTTCACACGCGAGTATAATTTCCCCGCTGTGCTGAACGTTCCAAAATGGATGTGGCTGTGACGAGCTCTGCTCGTCATGAGTGCAGCTGCACTGTGCCTCATGACGAGCCGAGCTTGTCACAAGCACAGCGGCGCCACCCGCGGTCCCCCTCCCCCCTGCACAGCGGGGGGAAAACACCCCACAGCAAAGGGGTTAAGGAAAACGGGCTGCATTACAAAAAGAAATCTATCTTTATTTAAAAAGCAATCACAGGCATGGTGGTCCGCTGACCCCAGCAGGCCACCATCCCTGTGATTGTAGCCATTCACAATAGGTTGCAAATTGCAACCTGCCTCATGAAATTTGATGAGGCAGGTCCATTTACAACCCATTGCAAATATCTAACAGTGTCAAATACACTGTTGTACATTGCAGTTTGCGATTTCCAAATAGCCAATCACTAAAATTACTATTAGGAAATCGCAAACACGCAATTTCGTACATCTGGCCCCAAGAAACAAACGATTTTCAGAGTCTATTTTTTGGTCTGTGAGATATTCTGCTAATTCAATTCGAATTGTTTTGTGTGGCCTTGAGGGTGTGTATGATATGGAAGTAGATCATTTCTTAGGGAGAAATGTACCATGCTACTTTTAGAACCTCAAACGTTGCGTGTGACTGGGTGTCTACTTTCTTGTAATTTATCAAGGAGCGATGGATTAAAGCTAGGCCACCACCATGAGTCTTTAATCTAGCTACCTGCTCTAATTGAAAAAACCAGAGAGGACTACACTGTTTATTATGGGCTGCAAATAATTATCTAGACAGTATTCAGTGATAGTCAAAAAATCAACTTCATATTTATTTATTGCCTCGACTATGGAGGAATGGTTAGCATTTGCAGGCCTTCTGATGTGAGGTATGCATTTTTACTTAACCGAGATGATAGATTTTCAAATGGTATTTGCTAACTGATTTAAGGTTATGCAGATCTACTTCCTTGTCCACCCTAATATCATGATTCTTTTTATAAATTGAGTGGTGAATGGACGGCAATCTGTACAGGCACATGATATGTTGTTTTTTTTTTGTTGTTGTTAGGAAGCAAACACTTGCTTATCTGCGCCAGCTCATTCCTTAAAGATAGGAGAAAAAGAAGGGACGGGTGAAAATTAAAATAGAAGCCTAATAAAACTCTGTCCAATCCAATTAAATCTATGCTTCCTGTCCTAGTACAAGTGATCATAGATAGAGATAACAAATCTGAAAGACAATCAATGGCCTTATTAAGGTTTTGTTAATGAATCCTGTAGGAACTGGGGTCACCAGTTCCCCGGGGGTAGCCTGGCACGAGCAGGTAGGCACCCGAAAGCTCAGGTGTTAAGTGACTACACAGCACACACATCCACTGAGACGATAAACGCACACGCAATGACTGAGACCACACCAGTAGGTCTGATTAAAAATCAATAAGCTTTATCTAAGACCAAGGTTCAGGGTGATCAAGAGTCAAGGTATCCCTATCTTATTAAAGCGTTTCATTAGGGGAGCAAAGGGAACATGTCAATCCTGTAAAACTAACATTTCATTGGATATGCATCAACATTTCATCTGGTAAAACTGGCTCAATTCATTAGGCAAGAACTACCACCTTTTCAGGTAAACTAACATTCCTTCCGGCCAGAATAAACATTTGAGGAATCACTTCCAGTAAGAATGAGCATTTCCTGGATCAGGACTACACATTTCATTAGGCAAGAGGAATCATTTCATCAAGTATGAATACACATTTCATTAAGCATTTGTACCCCCCTCTTCATGGGAGCACAGGCAAGGAGCTCATTAACGGGGAACTCGATCAATGTTTGCATTAACAGGTCTCCCATGCAGTTAGCACAATAACATCAGCGGCATAACATCAATGTAGCCTCAGCAAGAGTACTGAAGCATCATGACCCTTCAATAATACGTTTTCTGCTCCTGCCGTCTAATAGTAACAGACCCCGAGTCAGGGGTGAACTCAGTTGACCACAGTTACCCAAGGGCCCGCTGGATGTTCGGGCCCAGGTCGGGTCACAGGGGGCCAAGGGGGCCTTACACAGTCTTCCCTCGGAGAGGGGTGAGTTCGGTACCTCCCCAGGGGTTTACCTTGTTCTTCGGGCCCCCCTCGGGGCCCTTGCTGCGGTGATGGCAGCCTCGGAGCTTGGGGGACTGATAGGGGCTCACGCTCTTCCCCTGAGTCCTCCAGCGATGTTAGTGGTGGGGCGGGGGCTCCGGTGCTCTTCCCGAGCCCCCGCATGGGTGTCTTTCCTGGATCCGGGCCTTCCTCGCTGCTTGCAGGGCCCAGGGACCAATCAGGAGCAAGGGCGCTCCCGCAGCCGCCAATCGCCACGCGGGGCGCGGTGCAGGGAACCAATGAGCGCACGGCGGGGGCAGAGTTTCCGCTGTCGCCCCGTCACGTGATGCTGGTTTTAGGCTTCGGGGCCTAACAGGGCCAGAGGTAATGTAGCGGGGGCCCTCTCAGGGCTCCGGGGGCTGCCGAGGGGGGCAAAGTTGTCGGCTCTGGCTCCGATGTCAGCAAGGGCGGTGGTGGCGGCCCTCTCCTGGCACTGAGGGCCGCCGGGGCAGTTGACAGCGCTTCCAGGGGCTGCGGCGGTGATCTCGCGCTCACTGAGGAAGTGCTTTAGGAGCAGGCTCAGCTGTGGTGAGTCGATCACCCCGCGCTCCCCTCCCGCAGCGCTGGCCGGGGCACACACATGGGGATAAGCGGCGCTTCGGCCGCAGGCAGCAGGCTTGGCAGAATCAGCGCTCGGGGGCAGTTTCCACAACGGCACTTCTCAAGGGGGCACAGGGGTGCAGATAAAGGCCACGCTGGAGCGTGATAGCACCTCAGGGTGCAGTCAGCAATTCAGGCACAGTGGCCCAGCGCACAGCAGGGGGACACTTTACAGACACGTTCTGGCAGGGCAGGCCACACGACCGTGGCAGGACAGCAAAGGGGGCACAGGTTGTGGCAAGGGGCACAGTGTGGATACAGCGCTGGTACCTGGTTGATCCCCAATAGTCCTTTGTAGCACAGCAAGTAGTCTTCTCGGCGCTTGGGGGTTCTGGCGCCCTTTTGTGGAAGCAGTTCCTTGGTTTCTTTAGAGGGGGGGTTGAGTTGAGGGCTGAAGGCAGATAGGTCCTTGTAGGTCACTGCAGGTGGTCCCTGGGTTCCCCTCCCGCCAGGCCAGATCAGTGGGCTAGTTCAGGGTTCCTCACTCTACTTGGAAGGCAGCCCCTAAGCCCTGTCACTCCCAGTGGCATAGGTCCCTGACTAGGCCCTACCGCCTAAGTCTCCTGCGTGGGTCCCCCAGGTCAGTGATGCCCCAACTGACTAAAAAGTTTCCCTCCTTTCCTTTCTATATGCCCAGGTCAGGTGACCACTCTCTAAGGTGGCAAAAATAGGCTCCGCCTCTATTCTGGAAGGTTCCAGGAGCTTCCCCACTCTAACTATGGGCAGGCAATGGAGGGCTGGCATTGCAACAATGTTTGGGGTCCCAGCCAGCTCCTGGCAACTAGGGTGCTAAACAAAAAGACCATGCTGCAGTAGCAGAGGACAGTGGCAGCCATGTTTGAAGTAGGGAGCACCTGCACCTTAGCATTGATTAGCAATGGAAAGGTGCTCGGAGACCTAAGGCCAACAAAAAAAAGGTGGGAAAAATAAGGCAAGGGCGAAGAAAAAAATAAAAGGGAAAGATCACCCTAGGGCTGACAGGTCTAACAAATCCCATTTCAGTATTTTGTTTTTTTAAAGTAAAAAAAACTAACTTTTTGGTGACACAACCCTGCGCCGATCAGCAAAATGCATTGGCAGGAACCGTCATGACAGAGGTTCCTGTCAGTGCATTATAAATGACCGCCTGCTTGGCAGTCATTTATACATTTGTTCATCCGTCCCTCCACAATGGGGAGGGAGTAATTTACTCCATCTCCCTAGGGGAACTACGGGAAGTCTGCCAAATTACAAATTAGGCCCTTAGTCTTCTTTTTGAACCTCCGAATCCTCCAGCAGGGCAAGACTACATATTTTATAGAGGAAGGTCGCACCGACATTGAATAGGCCTTCCGCGGGTTCTGGTAAATTGGCCTTTGGAGTGGCACAAAACTCCCAGCTGGAACGACATGATTTTCCTGCCCAGCGAATTTGCATCTTGGATGGATTGACTTGCGTTAATCGTCCTGGTCCTCTGGAGGTGTGGAAGTCCAAAATGTTTCGAAGTCTCAATGTGAGAGAGTGGCTCAGTATATGATGTACACTTCTGTAAGTGGACACCCTGCACTGCTCCATACAGCCCTTATGGTGATTTTATTGGTCTTAGACAACCTTAGAAAGTTCTTTAAGTGGTAGCTGTGGAGAGCAGCCTTCAGGCTTAGTCCAGAAGGAGTGTAAAGCAGCTTGTTTTACCAGAACATAATCTTATAAGTATATATTAAGTGAAAAAGAACCTCACAGTGTATTTATAAAAATATATATTTATTATAAGACACTCACTAACACGTACAGATATCTCCTTCCTAGAGATATGCACAATGCACACAATACTTTTCTATAGAAATAGGTAAGTATCACTTAATTCACAGTGGTCACTGGGGGGGGGACCAAACCATTTACTAAATAAGTGGAACTACGACTCGAGTCAAGGCTGTATCCAGAAGATGTAGAAGTGTCGGGGACCCAAGGAACCACCAGAGGTAACTAACTAGGAGCCCCACAGAGGTTGTGTGCTAAGTGGGAACATGACTGCTTGATAAATACAAGTCAATGGGTAAGTTGCAGTTGCAATTTTAAAGAACAAGGACCGGTCACAGTGGACCCTGAAGAAACCCTGTGGATGACAGAAGGTTGGAGAGCCACCCCACTCATCGATACCTTAGGAATCAGGATACCTGCCCCAGGGAAGCCAGGTGCATAGATGTGAAGTGGCGCCAGAAAGCGCTGTTGAACCCAATGGAGGTCTTCAGAAAGATGCCACTGCTGGGGAAGGTGAAAGTATCCAGTGGAACCCAAAGGTGGATTCAAGATCTGAAGAACCTGCAAGCAGAGGGGACAGAGTCTATGCCACTCAGGAGTGACCAGGAGGCACAGACGATTAATGCCAACCGATGTCGGGTGTTGCAGGAGAGCTGATGGTGACCTTGGAGCTGCAGCTGTGTGGACCAGGCGATGCTATGGAAGACCAAAAGCCATAAACGAGCTGTCCTATGTTGGGTGTCAAAATTTGAGGGGTCAGTGTCCGGCGGCACTACCAACAAGCCTTGGCAACTGCAACTAACATGGAAGTTGAAGAAGGTGCAATATTGAGACCAGCAAGGTCCATGAGATTAGCCTCAGGAAGGGGAATCAGGGCAGGTCTCAAGCAATCAGGGGAGTCCAAGTAATACAAAAATGACCCCTCAAGAGGACCCACAGGCCAGAGGCACTGGAGTTGCAAGAGGACCTTGAGCAGCTCACCTAAGATGCAATCCCTTGATGCAAGAAGATGCAGTGAGGATGAAGACCATGGTCACTGGAGATGCTTGAGGTTGGGATACTTGGAGCCTGAAGATCTTGGTGGAAGGAAGCCAACACGCCTTTGCAACTGCAAGTTGATGCAGTGCACAGGGGTTTGGTTCCTACAACTCCGACGAGGGATACAGGTCTCAAACTTGGTGAGAGGACAGAACAGCCCTCGAGGGATGTGAAGACCCACCACCTGTGTTGCTGAGCCTTTTGGAGTCCATGGGAGCTTAGGATCAGCAGACCGGTCAGCTGTGTCCGCAGATGCAGTCAAGTGACTCTTCACTTCAAGAGAGATTCCTTCAGGTGTCTTGGATGCTCAAAGGCCTTGGAAGGTTTCCTGTATGGAGCACAGGTACAGACATTGCAGCAGATGAGCAGGGCGAAGAGATCAGGAACAGCAGGAGTTTCCCGGTTACAGCCTTGATGCCCGGAGTGAAGTCCAGAGTGCCCAGATGGTGGAAGTTTAAGTGGTGTCTGAAATTAATCTAGTCCCATGATGAATCTAGGGCCCACCCTCAGGTAAGCCCTTAAGTACCCTCAGGAAAGGGTTGGGATGATTCATGGTTCCCCCAGAGGAGGGGTTGGACAGTGGGGAGGAAAATCCCATGTCCTTTGTCCAGTTTCACGCCAGAGCAGCAGCCAATGGATCCCTGAGCTGATTGGAACTGGACTATTTAAGGAGGGCACCAAATGTCCCCTTCAAGCAGACTGAGAGATGCTGGAAAGTGCTCCCACCCAGCCCGAATACACTAAACCCTGTCTGGCAGGTGGTCACATTCTGAGGCCAGGAATCTGTAACTTTCTAACGGTTACTTTTCTTTAATATCTAATGAAAACGTATCTTCACTAAATTCTTTGAAAATAGTAGTTGAACCACTGCTCTAGCTTGTTTCATACCTAAGATAGCAAAGTTAACATAATATCCTCCCTCTAGTTTTCCTCAAAGGACAGCCAGAACTTTCAACAGTAAATTTGGTAACATTGCATTTCTGTATGTCCCCCATTTAAATAACTTGGACTCTACCTTGTGGACTATAATGCCTTCACAGGGGTAACATTAATATTTAAAAGGAAGGTCAAGAGGGTCATTTTGTAAGGTCAGGCTGCTATTAAACTGAAGCAGTCAGGCTACATTGGTGGGACTCAAGCGACTTGTGGCTTACCTCACCCTGACAGAGACAGCTATGCCTTGAAACAACAAAAAGAGGGCTGCTAATGAAGATCAGTGTGAGAAACGAATCATAGCACTCCAGCTTTGTCAACTCAGAATAATAATCTGAATAAAGTAACCATATAAGCACTTAAAATAATGTAAAACTGAGTGTTATGATAGGAGGAGAAAAAAAGTAAAAGTCATCTTTTACTGCTGAACATCAAAAAAGAGCCTGGATTGGATGGAAACAGCATTTACAACGCTGTCTCCACAACGCTGTACCTTTGCAACGTGGTCGTTACAACGACCGCCTTGCTACCACGCATACCATTACATCGCAAGTCATTTCAATGACTTGCTTTAGGCGGTGCCCTGGTTTTGGATTTACAATCCTACTCCTTCCCTGCTGTTGCACAAATTAGAGTAAGAATAGTAAATAATACTATTCCTAACTCCAGCCGCTCCCTACAGCAAGTAGTTGTAATGACTTGCGATGCACTGGTTCACGTTGTTATAACGCGCTCGTTGTAATGACCGCGTTGTAATAGCATGCAATTTATTCACATGCGATGTGAAGATACATATTCTATTGGATAGTTTTACGACATTGCATAGACTCCCTACATGTTAAATGGTGGTTTGATGTCACATGTTATGTAGTTTTTCACACAATCCTTTCAGGATGTGTTTTTCAAATTATGTTTGCAATGTTTCAGTGCTGGCTGCTATGAGTACTGAAACGAAAAGCAACTCCTAGTACTCACCTCCAGTTCTACCATAGAATTCGTTTTTTGAAAAAGAACTACAGATGTTAGACCATTTTTCGAACTTTAGGAGAGGGTAGTAGTCTGTTAATTACTCTCAGCAGAGGCTGGATAGCTGCAATTATTTCTGTGGCGTTCATACATTAGATATCATAGACTAAGATCCAAAAGACGCTGCACATCCTTGGTACTCAGGTTTTGTGTACTTTTAAGTAATTATATGAAGGGTTTAGAGAGTACAGGAATGATTTCCTTTTCTAATGGAAGGTTGCACAATGTGTGGCAATGACTGTTCTAGTGTTAGTTGCATTTCTCATGAGATTTCCCGATGCCCGATCTGAATGATAGCTAGATGCAAATGATAGAAAAGGATAATACAGATTGTTTCTGGTGCGTAAAAATCCTTCGTAATCTAATTCACCTAAAAAATGCAAAACAGTGGATCACTACTTTCACGGAGGAGTGCAATATTCTCTGCTGAAGGCAGAGAAATTAATATTGCATCCAGGACTATTTTGATTGCACCCTGGCCCTGTCGACATATTATGAGTAGCATTTGCACATTGTCCTAGTTATGACAATGGCATCAAATTGAAACTAATTGTGAGATTTCAGCAGTGGTACCACCCAGTCTCACACCCAAGGAAAACAGAAGGATTTGCTAAACTGGCTATCTATTTGATTGGCCAGCCAAACAGACACAGAAAGTCGGAGCTTTTGTTGCCAGGTGTTGTAACAGCAAAGAGTAAGAGCAAATCGGTGGTTTGAAGTGTCTTGCGCTAGGATAAGTACTAAACTAGTCAACATTATCTTTCAACAATAGCTGAGAAAACATACTGCAGATCTAGCTTATAAGACTTGAGCACTAAGACAAGCTACCATTAGGGCATCACAGATATTCTTCACAAAGAAATGTTTTGCAGTTGTTTGTCTCGAGAGAGACTTGTACATTCAATAATGTACTCATATTTCAGGAAAACAGCAACATGCAAATCTTGACATGTCTTTTGTCTGCCTCCCTATTGTGCACCTGCAGGTGTGTACACTACGAGTGCTTTTACATTACAAGTATTTATTCATCTTTGTGAAATGCATGAAGAACTGATGGCAGACTCTGAAACTGAGATAATGTGCCCTTGAGAGCAGAAAGGGCTCATCTCCCTGGCAGTTCAGGTGTGCTCTCTAGTGTAGTATTGTCTGTTCTCTAAAGAAAAAGCCACTCATTAGTCCAGTTCCTACATATTCATTGAGGCCGCTGGACCAATGATCACATAACAACCATCTCACTCACAAAGCACCGTATGTATGTGTATAGTATTTACACAGTGCTAACCTAAATTAAAGTCAACAAATAGCTGTACAGGTTCAAAGGCAGAGATACTAATTGTGTAAACCTAGGTGGGGTGCCGGGGTCTTAGTGTGGTGGTGGACTATTTAGTGGATCATAATGTTTCCAAGTGTTTCTTCTTGGACTTCTTCCTCTCCAGTCCTGTGGTGTTCTGCCTGCAGGTGTGAAGAGACAAACCTGCGATGGTGAGGATGTGTCAGATAAGAGGGGGTATCAGTCATGATGGAATTATAGGTAATTTAACTGCCCATGAATGTGATGTGGGCCAGCAAGAGGAGCCAGTGGATTTGCATTCGCATAGGGGTGATGTTGTCACATTTGTTCAGGCACTTGACAATGTGAGCTGCATCATGTGAGATGCCCTTAAGCACTATTTCACTTAGCAAATAATGGACTATTCTTTGTGCATGGAATATGCAGACTTGCTCAGTGTTTTCAAGCATAATGAGACTGGTAGCATGGTTATGCCATTGCGTGGTGTACAGTTATGCACCAACCCTGAGTGACCAACTGCGAGCATCTGGTATCCTATTGTTTGAATTTTAGGATACCTGGCTCAGGCTAATCCATCCCAGGTGTGAAGTGCAAGGTCTGGACCTTGCTGTGAGTATGGTACTGGACCTCCCCTTGGTGTGGAAGGACATTCCAAATGTTCTCTCCATATAGACATTGGACTAATGTCCCTGTCACAGGTTCTAGCATGTAAAATGATGGTGGCAGCATACTGTGTATTAGTAATTCTATTGTCTTAACAGAGCTTTTTACTTGGTTCACAGGAATGGTGGCCTTCTAGCCCACTCATACTAATTTCTGCCATTCTGCTAATACAAGCTAAGTATTTCAGGCCTTTCTAATACTGTACGGATGGAACCTACACATTGAAATGAGGCTTTCCTTTAGAAAAGACCTAGTAAAATAGGTCATTTAGATGCAGAGAGCAACAATTTGGTTGATGATGCGGTTGAAGGGTGGGTCTGCAGTCCTCATTGTTCAGAGTGTGAAGGGTTCTTTAGAAAGAGTCAGCCTTTTGTCACTCTATCCGAGCACAGTTGGTGCAGCTGTTGATAGTTTGGTTCTCACACGTCTATGTGCCACTGCTGTGGGTGTAAACCTTGAGATGGCCCAGCTTTGACCCACATTGGTAATGAATGTGCTGTGAATACTCATCCCCTGTCTCTGTCTGCTGTATGTATTTAAGAGTAGAAGTGGTTGTCCTACTTGTTGCTCTGGTAGCAAGTTCTCTGTGATCAAGTAGGGGTGCTCCACAGCATACCTAAAGGACTAATGTACAACTAGAGTTGGTTTCTGCCTCACAGTCAGCTTGCCACTGGTGAAGGGACATCACCCAAGGCATGATCTGGAGGAAGAGCTGTGTCCTTGTCATGGAATGCATGGAAGCACCGTGCCTAAGCACGAGGAAAAGAGTGAGCCACACTCCCAGGAAGAGCTGACTACCAGTGTGCAAGTGACACCAGTGCTGTGGGTACATCTCACAGAAACTCCCAACAGCAAGACTGGTATGCTCATGGCTTAGAGCTGGTCCCCTTTCCTGAAGTGGAGGATCAATGGGCACTGCCAAAGAGTGCCCAAGCCGATTGCCCAATGAAACCTGCCCGCTCAGCGTCTGTGGCACTTACCATAAGTTTGTCTCAAATGCACTCTGCTGTGGCAGCCATGGCAAATGCCCCAAATGTGCCCGTGCGTCTGTGCTACAGACAAAATGAATACTGACAAGCTTCTTGCACTCGCCCAAGTGTGCCCTAAGCAGACTCTGCTGTCACAGCTGTGGCACTTACCTCAAGTGTCCTCGAGCAGTATACACCACTGAAGAAAAGTATTTTGACAAGCCCATGGCACTTCCAATATGTGCCTCAACAGACTTCATGGGGAGTAGCCTCACTGCACATGCCCAGCATGGACCCTATCACAAAATCACTGTAAGTGAATCTGCAGCATCGAGACACTGGGCCACTGTGTGCCAGAGTGACTGTGCAACTGCCTGAGGTACTAAACTTTGAAGCACCTAGAAGCAGTCCAAATGTCATCAACTGGACCTGAAACTAAGGGCAGATTGCATCATTGCCCAGCTGAGTCACTGACTCACCAATCAACCCAGATGTAAGAGACCCTATAGAGATGTTTGGAACCTATCCTTCAGTTGACTAACTATGTGTCTGGAAGAGAGCCGCCAACCGGAAGACAGCTGCATTTTTGCCACAGCCCTGCATCTGCCCCAAGAAATATAGCAAAGTCCGGGGCACCTGTGGCCAGCTCATCATCTTGCTTTGAGAGGAAGGAAGGACTCAATCACTAAGCAGCTTGCTACACAACTGAAGATGTTCATTGCACAACCTCTGCCAGGGTTGTATTTCTTTTTAAAATGCATTATTGTAAAGCCATCATTGTCATTACTTGCAAACAAAACTTTCAAAACCTACATATTTTGCTGAGGTTTTCTTCAATGAAAAGGTAACGTTTCTCTAATACTCACAAGACTGCACTGCTTGCCATCAAAAGACTAATTTTAAAGCACTATTGATTGTTTCTTAGTCGTAATATGGTCAGCAGACTTAAACTGTACAATATGACCTACACATTACTCTTGCTTTTAAAACTGTTCTAGCAGTTCCTCAAACAAAAAAAGTCTGGGAAGTGGCTAAGTGCATTTTGCTTAAAGATACAAAACAGCAGAAATTGTTGCAGGGCTAGCAACATAGAGTTTGTATTGCTTTAATTCAATAATTTTAATAAAGGTGGAACAGTCATCTATGCTTCCTCACAAATCTTCATTTTGAGACTGTGAGGCTGTTGTGGCTGGATCAATGAGAAGGTCAGGCTCCCAATATCTTGTTCATTGCAATAATCTGCTCACCTTGTTGACCCTCAGAATTCCATCTAACCACCAGTTTCCTCAGCATGAAAGCCTATTCACCAAAGTGTCAGGAGCAGCAGAAGTGACATCATGCTCCTTACTCATGATCACATCAAAAGATTGACAACGTGTTCCATTCTTGGACAACCAACTAAGCTCTTGTTTTCTGGAGAGTACAGAGAGAAAAACTATTGAAAGTAAAGAGGTTTCATGGAGCAGACTATACTTTCTAGTGCTGCCTCTGTCTTCATCACCTCTGTGAGCAGGGATAGCAGTGCAACAGGTACCAACGCATACATAGGTATTAATGGTTGCTAATGCTAACTCGGGCTACTACTACCTTCTGAAGACATTTGACCAGACTAAAATCATGCAGATTAAATATTCTGTTCAGGCAATACAAAATGATAACATAAGTACCTGATGTTTGGGACTTCCTCTAAGCTGATCTCTCCCTGTCATTAATAAATCTATTGGAATGCACAATCCCCTTAAGGAAACAAGTCATGATAAACAGAGTATATGGTTTAGTTAAAATACATTTATCAAAGATATCAAAAAGCCAATATAACATTAATAAACATTTAAGATCTATAGAGTAAAATACAGTCTCATTATTTTAGGCTTGCCATAACATGGAAAGGGATTAGGGGAGTTCAGCAAGGACATGAACCATGACAGCCCTTGTGCAGTGTCCCATCAGTAACGAGTCCAAGTATTGCGCACACAGCATACGCTTCAGTCCAAGGAAAAGGAGCAAACAGAGTCCGCAAAGAAGCAGAAGAACCAAAAACAGTTTCTCTGATTCTATCAATCTGTCTGACCATCAGATTTTGAATTGTCCTTTCCAAATAAAATCCTCTCCCGTTTAATCCGATCAATGTATAATATAGTCTTCTAGTTCTGGGGTGACATCGCATTGGTCACCTTAATGTGTCAAACCACCCAGTCCATTGGTCATTTCGAATATGATGATTGTCAAGCGGCAGAAAGGAAGACACGTAATATAGAAAGAGGTGGTACTGATCATGTAATTTATCAGTACATCCGGTATATGTAAACCCCCAAACAATGATCCTTTAGCAACAGGCACAAGTGAGTTCACGAGAACAGTATGCCATAGCAAATGCTCCCAAAGTATCAACTTTTGTTGCAATAGCCCTTGTAAGCAAGTGAAAACTCTTTCAGTAAGAAACAGTTTTGCTTCACATTGTAAGGTTTAGGTAAACTTCTTGTGAGTATAAAACAAAGCAAAGTAGGAAAAATGCAGGTCTAGAATAAAATTATTAAAAAATATGCAGAATATAAAGCAAGGGAAATATACCGTTCATAAGCGATATCAATATTCCAAAGAACCTTTCATCCTATAAGCAATCAGAATGTCTTTTTGTTATTACAACGATAGCATGTAACTAGAACACATTTCTGCATTATCAAAATACTAGCATATTAAGTTATTTCAAACATAAAAAACTAATATCGTTACACATGGTTTACATTAGTACGCATATGAAGATTATTATCTGATGGCTTCAAGATACATGCATTCAATATGACTAAGTAGCACAATTTTTTGCTGTTATAATTTGGTGCAATATTTCACATATGCAACTGATGAAGTTCAGCATGAAGCCCTTCAATATGGCACGCAAAAACATTGAAATTGTGTTAGATTTTATTACTTCTCTGCACATATTACTATTTCAATGAGGAGAATTAGGAAACTTTTAAACACACGAGTACATTATTTTACTTTTTAAAACACATTGAACCTGGTTAATAAAATATGAACCTAGCTTATTCAAATGGATATGATTTCATCTATTCTACAGTTATCTGCATGCTTTTTCAATCAGTGGCGACTGGTGGGATTGAGAAGTGGTGAGGCTCAAAGCAGCAAGTGCCTCAAAGTTACAAAGCACCGTACATTTACAGTGCCATCAACAATGGGGAGCAGATTCTTGCTGATGCTACTCCGCTCTGTATTTCATTTTGTGCTTATTTTTTATTGCAAGCACAACCCTGCCACATTTTAAGTCGAAACAATGAAAAACATTTGCCACTGCATTAATGTGGCCACATTTCCTGAGTATACCACCTTCCTCTGACACTAATACTCTGAGGCAGTACCACGGAGAACTTGCACTTGATCATAAATTGGTTTGCGGAACCCCGTTTGCACAGCTCTATCTGTATTTCTATGAATTATATACCTAACTATTGTTAAAGTTACATGACCCATCTTGATTATTACACATCCACGTAGTACATTTTGTTCAGCTGCTGCACATTTTATCAAGAAATTCCTTTTTTCAGCATATGGTAAGACGTTTGGTGCACATACCAAGTATTTCATTTTTTAAAAAAATCTTTTTATTAAGAGTTTTTGTTACGTAAAGGGCACGGCATTATTACAAAAAACAAAATGCAACACATTAGGATAGAAAACAGTAAGTACAAATACAGCAAACTCCTACTTAAGGACTAATCATAAAGAAAGAAATAGAGAAATATTTTTCTACAGTATTCCATACTCATACTTATATATCATTTCTTCGATCTCCTATATTTACTCTTAATTTTTTATATCCGACATTATAATACAATACTTTTCTTCTTTCCCCCCCCCCCCCCAATATCCATATGTACTATCGTTACTGACTCTCATTTCATTCAAATGGGGTTTTTAATCTATTTCACTCTCTTTCCATCTTGTAATAGGGCCCCAGATTAACTTACCCAACTTCCTACCCCTTTTCCCTTTCCGTGCATATATCTCTTTCTCAACATTGTATGTTGTTAATAATTTAGCCAGCCAATTATGAAAAGTAGGGGGAATAGGATCGATCCATGCAGAGGCTATGCATAGTCTCATGACTGCTAGTGCTACAAATATATATGCATACCAAGTATTTCATGAAGTACAATGTTTATAGTACTGCTCCCGGTTGCCTCAACAAGTAGTGGTGGACAAAGATAGGCCTGTTTTGTGAAATGTAAAAGAATGTGTATTCCTTTTCTCATCAAATGCAAGAGAAGGGCCTTCTTTAGTATTTCAGGCTATCTGGTCAGACTATATCAAACATTCCTCAGATGCTATACATACTAAAACAGCAACTTTTTAAAGTAACACATACCTGTACTTGGTGAAATCTCGGAGGTTTAAAGTAAATATCTGTAAAATGTCATTAATATTATTTTAAACTTCACACAACTCACTCCCCTGCGATGCATTGTCTATCCCCTTTTCCTTACAATGTTTTGCAGGATATACAAACATTTAGTCCAGTAATTGGGCATCCCACCTACAGGTCCGAGTTAAACTGTAATGTGTGCCATAATACCCATGCAGTGTTTAATCCATCCGAAGTTTTTTTAAACGAAACACAGGCATGCACTCACCAGACATTGCAGGTGATGGCTGTGTTTCTCCTGATTTAATCTGGTTGTCAGGCTCCACTTCACACACAGGCCTTCTCCCTGACCTTGCTGTCATGAATCAAAGTCAATGCAGGTCGGAGGGAGCATGAGCCAAGCCTCCCATTCCATACGGGCCTTGTATTGATGCAATGGGAGATAAGGAATCCGTATCGGAGACCACTGCCATGATCTACATAAACGGACTACACTTTGGGGCACTCCAGCACGAGGCCTTGGCCCTTATCAACCACTTGAAAATACCTCAGACAGGCTTTCTAATTACATGCACACAGATACACTTTAACACACGGTCAAGCACACAAAGATACATACACACAAACCCACAGTCGAACGCACACAAGGTCAGTAACACTGACACGACGCCACTAAGTTAACTGGAACAGGCACTGAAGAGGTGTGTGACAGGCTTATAATGACATAGTTTACCTAACATCCCCGGGGTCCATCAGACTGGAGAATCCAGGTGTCGAACAGGGGCCTGGATTTGGAGTACGTGTGACTACAAGCCACCACCCCCCACAGTGACCCATGGTGTAAGGCTACCCTACACTATTTAGTCATTTTGGCTTTCAGGAATTCTGAGGGCCCCAGTTAAAACCATAAGTTGCATCTGTATTTTTTACCACAGGTCAGGGTGCGCCTTAGCATGTGCATACCGCCGTGGTATATGGTCCTGACGAATGCCTCACTAAGGGACATTGGAGGCAGAAACATGTTGACCACACCCCTTTTCTCAAACAGGACGTAGCTGGTCAATTTATCCAGCCCAAAACATGCACCCCACTGTTTTTAATTTAAACTGTACCTGATTTTCCACTAATAAACTTTTTTCTGGATGAAACAAGGCTTTTTTTATTTTATCACTATCACTTTTCACACTCACAAAACATTAATAAAAAGCTCTGCTGTAGTTGTAGCACAACAGGGAGGCACTCGGCCTTTCTGGTGGGAACCCAATGATGAATCACCAACCAGGTTGGTGAGTGAGGGTTCTTTTAAAAAACAAGAATGACCCCTCTTTTTGGCTTCACTCTTAAGTTGTTTAAGTGATAGTTTACCTACACTCATGATAGCGCACACTGTTCTCCAGTGTCTGTCCAAGCTCTCTTTTATTACTGGTGCACATAGTGAAGCGCAGGAAGGTGTGAACTGGATTTTGCGCATTGGGTCATCAAAACTCATGCTGATACACTGCGCAAAATACAGTGCTCAACTTCCTTGCTGCTGTAATGGTTTCCAGGAAGGTTCTGCAGGAGCATCAGGAATCCGAAGATAATTCCACAGTCCTCCCCTGCGGCCTTCCGACTCTATCAAATACTAGAGTATCGAGAGGCTCGCCAGGGGAAAACAGGGAGACAAAACAAGGAAAGGCGGGGAAGGTACAAAGAAAGCTTGACTGTAATCTTCTACTTGATAGTAGCACACACAGTACGGTTTTTCAGGTGGATGTAGAGCTGAAATAAATAGGCACGTTATGAAACAATAGCGTCTTATAATCATGTGTCTCTATGCTTCCTGTCTCAATATTACATACCATCAAGGTTTTGTCTAAGCCTCTGAACGGATGTATATGAGGTATGGAATTCTTCTTGAACTATAAATGGATTGATAGAACAAGATTAATGACAGCTCTCCTTCAACTAAACACCTGTGATGAAAGCACCTAAACACAATATTCTTACTTGGATCGATGTACAAGATTTTCCATAGGAGGTAGTAATCAAAACACACTTGATTGTATTCCAAATGCCAACTCCAATACTGTGTATTAACATCTATAATGTGAAAACACATAAATTAGAAAACTATACTTCTTACACAATGTTAGATAATCAAATAGGCAGCGCACAGCGCTGTTACCGTATTTCTTCAAGTGATGGGACTGGACTCCTGTACCCTGATTAGCGTCCACGCAAGTATCCCCAAACACGAATGGATACTGGCACCAGTAAAGGATGATGAAAGGGGCAGCCGTAAAACAGCCAAGTCAATTAGGGAAAATGATGGAAAATAATGGGCTTAATGGTGATTGAGGAGTACTAGATCAGCCCAATGATGTTGTGCCAAACCATAAATAATAACAAAACCTAAATACCTAAAAAAGGAAGGGGAGACCCACACCACCCGGCCAGATGGCGGAGAACAAGCCCGGCCGTCGGACGGAGCAGCGGAATGCAGGTGGAGAGGGCAGGACAAGGAAACCCAGCCGGACGGCGGAGAACAAGCCCAGCCGTCGGACGGAGTAGCGGAATGCAGGTGGAGAGGGCAGGACAAAGAAACCCAGCCGGACGGCGGAGAACCAATCCCGGCGGTCTGGTGGGGCAAAGGACAGGAAGGGGTGCAAAGAATACAGCGCCCGGCAGGACGGCGGAGAACCAATCCCGGCCGTCTAGCGGGGCAGAGGAAGAAGGCGCAAACGCGCCCTCAGGGTATCGGAGAGGTAGCCTTGAACCAACGCGGGAACGACGAAGATCAGGGAACTCCGATCTCAGTAAACAGACGGATAGGAATCAACAGGAAAACCGGAACAAGAAAACAAGGCGGAACTGAGAGCACGGAGCTTGAGGCAAGAACGTAAAGCGTCGCTCCAAGGGCTCAGGAAGCTTATGTAGGGAATTCTCTTAAAGGGACAGCTCATCGGGGATCTCGGGGCATGACAGCTGCATCCGTGAACCCCACCCGTCTCCTCCTCATCACAAAGTGGGGTGGGGTCAGCAATCCCACGCCACTCTGTGACGAGATGGGGAAGGGTGGAGAGGGCAGCTCCAGTCCTTGATTGACGTGACACCCCTGGTGCTGCAGGGCTTCAGCTGCAGCGCCAGATGCTAACTTTAACAAAATGTCATCAAAGGAAGTAGCTTAGCAGAGGAGTCTATTGTTTTGCTGAGCAGATGACATCACTGACCTTGGAGGTGTGAAATCGTCAGCTCAGCAATCAAGTTGCAGCCCAGGGATTAGGATGTGAATGACCATCTTCTTTCATCACATAACATACAGTGCACCGATGTTTCAGAGATTAAGCAATTGTCTTGATTGCTTAAGAATGACTGGGAACAGAGTGCGTATGTGTGTTTCTTTCTTTTTTATTGCTTATCACATTGAAGTTCAAAGCAAAATATTTGGTGCAGAAAACGAACGGGGTGAAGCCCTATAGTCGATAGGAGCTGCTCCTGTTTACGATGCAGTAACTAAGTTCTCTTACGTTTGTTTCTCATGTTTCTTTAAGGTGTAGTTAGTACATGTTTATTCATCAGTTACTCAGAACATCTCATAATCGGTTTATGTCTCAAGAAAGGGTTTTGGCAGCTTTTAAACTGTATCACAGTCAGGAATAATAGCTGCTAACTCGGGCTACCACTAATTGATGCGTATGTACCTCATGTTGGTCGGGGATGAGGAACTGCCAGTTTGTCACTAGCAAATTAACCATACATTGTCACTTGATATAAAGTGGAAATTGGAAACTGGTGACATTGAGCAATCGGTTCCGATGATAATGTGATATGCTTATATTGAGCTCCATACATGGCTAGAGCATCTTTATTGGATACATTTATGGACAATAACACAAATCTTTCTCAAACCTTAATTTACGCTGTACTTTACTGCATTAAACATGTCAAACAAAATGATTTCACTCATTTGTAATAAGCAGCAGTTGCCTAGGCAATGGAGCATATGCCCTTAATCAATGTCTAAGACCACTGTAGAAAAAATAACTGGTTCATACAGGGCTATTTAATGCTTTATGAATACTAATCTTGCTTCATTCGTACAATAATTAGTTTATGATTTTCTATTACAGACCACCATTTTAGAAAGGTCAATGCTTTCATATTTTGGGCAGTATGATATTGATAGTAAAACGCAATTCATTTAAAGCTACACATGCCCACTTTGCCATAAAACATTGTATTGTTTGCTTCACAGAAAGCTAAGTTGTCAGTTCTGGAAACAACCGTAAGTGTTCTAGCAGGCGAATACATCAAAGAAGTGGAAGCAAATTTTCAATTTCTAAATTTTGTTAACGATTTCTAGAGAATGCTTGGACTATTCCAGAAAATACTGGATAAGTGTGCCTGAACATTTCAACCCGGAGAGTAGGGGCTTCTTTCATGACTTCATGTGCAATTGATCATTGATTGTTGGAGCTCAAATGAAAATAGTCCTTGTGATTACAATATTCTTCCTCTGCCCATGATAGATGTAAAGTGCTCAGTTCATGTTGTGAAGGGTGAAATTAAAGGTTAGGTTATCCTAGCGGGTGGGGTTTGGGGAGAGGGAATTTAAGGGTCTGGTACACTTAAGATTTTCTTGTTATCCCAAGGTCTAACTACAAAAAAATACATTTTAAATTGACTACTATGAAACACACTGTTATGTTACCATACAAAGCACACAGTCAGGTACACTTTTTAAAATCCCAATAGATTAAAATACACTTTGCCTTAAAAGCTTTTCAGGGTTGCCCAAGATTAAAATAACCGAGCTGATAAAAGGAAATTCAATTCAGTAGGACACCTATAGCATCTGATATAACCAATGTCTACTGCAATAAAGTAGTAGAGGGGCAGGCACAGAGACCCCAGCTGAGTCAAGCTGTTGGTGAGAGTAAGACCCGGGCAAAGGGACAAAGTGGTACACACCACTGATTCTTAGCACCACTGTAAATCCTGGATTCCAGTGCAGCAGGTAGCAAGCAGTAAACACCAAGGCCTTAGTTCTGAGGTAGTACTGAGAGCAGAACTTTTTGAAATGTGCTGGTTTATTTCCTTTAAAATCTGACAGATGTTTCCTCCTCTTCCAGGTGTGTTATGATAAATGTGTTTGTACCCATGGGCAACAAGGGGGCAAGTGGGTGAGAAATTTTAAGCTGAGCTGGTCCTAATATTTGGCTCTGTGAAATTTGAATAATCTTGCTCTCTTATAAGCATTTAAGCATTTACATTAAGAAACTTTAGGATTCTAATGTGCAATCTGTCAAGAAGTCATTAGATGAGGAAATAAGCTACAACACCCCAGTAGTCCCCACTGATGATTCAATCGAAACATTTGTAAAGAAATATTCAGAAAGGGATTTTGGCTATGACATCGATCAGGTCACCAAGGCCCTCTAAATTACACTAATCCCAGTAATAATACAAAAGATCACCCCTTATCCTTCATACATCCACCTGTTAACTCTGATTTTAAAGAACACAAGATGGTCTCCAATACTATCCTCTATTGGTTTAGGGACCCTCTGTGGGGAAAACAGTAGTAGAATTGGAAAAGGCCCTGCAGATAAACTCATTCTTAATCATGAAGATGACATGATTGTGGTGGATGTGGATGTCTCCCCTTGTTTTTCTGCTCACTCTCTCCTATCAGTAATCCTGCCAAAAGTCTTAAGGCTCAAGAGCCTACAATAGCTGCAATTCCACCAGTGCAGTCACTAATGGCAATTATGTGCAAGACCTTCTATGCAATTACCGCCACCACCTCAACTTTTGACTCCCCCAAAATGGATGCTCAAAAGTCAGTACCACGAGAAATTTCATCACATGTAGTGGCCTGCAACATCACATTGGGTACTACAGAGTAGGTGGTAGAAAGATCACTCAAATGCTAAGTCACAGAAATAGAATTTTGTAACTGTTAGGCTGTATCAAAGCTAGAAGAGGTCGCAGCAGTGATGGGGATAGTTGCGGCTCATGCAGGTAAGAGTAGTGGGGCCGGTTGGGGGTGATGTGAGCAGATAACAACAAAGGGAATATTAATTATTTGTTTATTTTTCCATCGTCAACGGCTGTCAAAATCCTCCCCACCTGGACCCACAGATCTTACTTGCACGAGCCGCTGCTGAATGGAGACTATCTTAGTAAATTGTAACAAAAGTAAAGATAATCACCAAAATTACCTCAGCTGAGCAATTTGTCACCAATAATAACCATAAGATCATTTCCTTTACAAATCAGGAAGAGACAGCAGAAAATCTTTTCATAGAGTGTCAAATCCATGTACTATTGGAAATTAATTATGAACTGGTATTTTACAAACCAATTGCGATGAATCCAAGGAGGATGATTAATTCACACAAAAACCTCAAAAGTCTGAAGAATAAATCAGACACTGGCAAAAGAAGTAAAAAAGTTACAAACAAATGGTCTTAAGTCATTGATAACTGATTGCAACCTGGGCTCTTCAGGACAATGCAATACAAGTATCTAGACATGATTAAGTGAACAATAACTCTGTGATATTATTCAACAAATACTGTAAATTATATCTCACTTTTTCACTGTATTACCACAGGAAATAGATAGCCCATAACCACAACTCACTTAAACTTTTTGAGCAGGCCCCGTTATATTAAAGCTACACAGCAGCAACTTATATCGAACAACTCTTGGAGTAAAAGTGAAGTCCACTTCCGTGAGTGTATACGCCCTCAGCGTTCCAAGGATCCCATAGTGGATATTGTAACCTTAAAGTGCTCTGAGTACTCGTTTCGGATGATCGTTTAACATGGATTGTCAGCCGTCCTTTTGCCTTAGTCTCTGCCGTTATCAACTCCGCCACTAAATCTGCTCCTATGTCTCACCACCGACCATTGAGACATAGGAGCAGATTTAGTGGCGGTGTCAATAACGGCAGATACTAAGGCGAAAGGCCTGCTGGAAACCCATGTTAAACGATCATCCGAAACGAGTACTTGGAGCACTTTAAGGTTACAATATCCACTAAGGGAACCTTGGAACGCTGAGGGTGTATACACTCGCGGAAGTGGACTCCACTTTTACTCCGAGAGTTGTTCAAGTGACCCAGATATTGTTGTACCCTTGTCCTGAGGAGGCCGGAAGAAATTGATGTCTGAAACGCGACAGCTTCGACAGCTAATTGAGGAGTCCAATCAGTATAAGCATGTTTAAAGGTTGTGTATGCACAAAATGAAAAGATAGAGAGGTGTGATACCTCATGTGTGAATAGGACTATCTCTTTGTCTAACACTCAAACCTATGAGTATAAACTAGTACTTTTAATTAAGTATTACAAAGAGGATTGGTGGTAGTGTTTCCCTATCTAAAGAGAAAGAGTCCGCACATAGTGTTAATACATCTCCTGACAAAATTATTATACGTGGCCTATGTTATACAAAAGATGTATCAATATACTCCAAAGAGGTGCTATTAAGGCCTGATTTACACCCACCACCGGGGGTGTCAAACAGCACAGGGTGCCAAATATCAGAGAAGAAGGAGCAGGATCATACAGCACTCACAAAGACTGTTAAGTTAGGTTCATTAATATAAGATATCTTGGACTAGTATTGTGGATCTGTCAATACAAGATCATATATTCTGGGTTAATTCACACTCAACAGTATATAATGTTCAATATTTAGCAGCAGACTCCAAATTATGGATCCAAACCAAGTGGTAATCTTCCAATTCTTTATTTTGTATCCATAGACAAAAAAAAACTTCACAGCTCACACCGCCGACACGTGTTTCGTCTCAAAGAGACTTTTTCAAGGCAAGGATAATAAACGTAGAGACGTAGTCGTGTGTGTCTCAGCAAATCGACCCCTATCCCTCAAATAGTAGAAAATCAGTGCTGCTTATAACATCAACCACCTAGACAAAGTTCCTCTCCCAATTGTTCAATAGGGTTGCATAATCTTCATATACTGACCAGCCATTATATTTTCTCAGAATTGTAAGTCGATCGTCTGCCGGCAGTGGAGGTCCGCAGACGATCGACTTACGAGGAGACTTATCAGGGTCTTGGATTGCATGTCGTTTAATACAGAAGAACAATCTCCACTTAAGACTAGTGTTGTCCATACTAAAACTGAGAATATTGAACTTTAATACCTAACGCGATGCTGACATCCAGTATGGGATTTGTGGTAGCCTGATTCGGCCAAGTTTTCTCCTTACAATTCTGAGAAAATATAATTGCTGGTCAGTATATGAAGATTATGCAACCCTATTGAACGATTGGGAGAGGAACTTTGTCTAGGTGGTTGATGTTATAAGCAGCACTGATTTACTACTATTTGAGGGATACGGGTCGATTGACTGACACACACATGACTACGTCTCTACGTTTATTATCCTTGCCTTGAAAAAGTCTCTTCGAGACGAAACACGTGTCGGCGGTGTGAGCTGTGAAGTTTTTTATGTCTATGGATACAAAATAAAGAATTGGAAGATTACCACTTGGTTTGGATCCATATTTTGGAGTCTGCTGCTAAATATTGAACATTATATACTGTTGAGTGTGAATTAACCCAGAATATATGATCTTGTATTGACAGATCCACAATACTAGTCCAAGACATCTTATATTAATGAACCTAACTTAACAGTCTTTGTGAGTGCTGTATGGTCCTGCTCCTTCTTCTCCAGTACTTTTAATTGTTAGGGTATTGAAGAAATTATATGGGTTATATGTACATTTGTTTGTTTGTTTGTGAAATTTATATTTGTATGTATTATTGTTTGTGTTTTTTGATTAATTTATGTAAATTATTTGGTGTGCCAGAGACCTGCCCAATGGCATGTGTATTTAACTGAATCATTGGTATTTGTCAGTGTAAAACCTATTGATAACTTCAGGGTAATTAATTGTGTCTTGTACGTAAATAAATGAGAGATTGATCCCTTCATACTTTTTTGCTTTTCATCCTTTAGATGTTTCATGCCCATGTATAGGAGGGTGATTTGGGCATACCCCCCCTTTTTGTGTCTTGTTCTTTACACTAATGGTGCTTAGGCATAATGTGTTGTGCTAAGTGCAGTAACCTATTACCAGTCATTACTGGTTGTTCTCCTCAACTGTGATGATTATACCTAAGAGGGGCCTGATGTACTTATGATGTTTGTGCTCATGATTCATGCGTAATGTGTTTGAGCTACATCCAGGGCCCTAATACTCGTGGTTACTGGTTGTGTTCATATTTCACTACTTATGTGATTCTAATGGTGATGACAGTGGCCTGATTGGCCCCTTAATGTATATAATCCCATGTAAAGTATTGCCTACTGCCGGGTAGCACAGTGTATATTTGTGATTATGATCTAATGTGTTTATGAGTAATACAACGTCTACTTTTTTATATACCCTTGTGTGGAGTTCCTTTTCTGGTGTGCCTAGTGTGCCACTGTTGTGTGTGTGTGTTATGCAAACTCTTTACACATTGCCTCTGGGATAAGCCTGACTGCTCGTGCCAAGCTACCAAGAGGGTGAGTAGGGGTTATCTTCAGCGTGTAAATCCCTTGCCCTGACTAGAGTGGTGGCTTCTGCCTGACTTAGGTGCATGCCCTAGCCAACCAGAAATCCAATTTTTAACATAGGGACTTTTACAATGTTCTGCCAAAAGGGCTCTGGTAACTGAGTGAAGACCTGGACCCACCATTTCGAGGATATGCCTAAGGTGCATTGTTGGTCAGCCTGACTTTACGGAAGCTCCCGCTATATTCTTCTCTTGTTAGAAATTAGGCTTCTGGCTGGCAGAGGTATACACTCTGTCCAAGCAGGAACCACAATCCTAATCAGGGTGAACCAGATACACACCAGAAATCAACCTGTTATCTCCCTCTGGTAGTTTGGCACAGAGCAGGCAGGCTCAAATTAAGATGAAATGTGTAAAGTATTTCTGCAAGACTTCAAACAGTTCCTCAGTGAAAACACCACAAAAAGACTCCACACCAAGTTAGACAAATAGAGTATATTTGTATGAAAAAAATCAAGACCAAAATGTTAAAAATCCAGTAAGTATCCAGAGGTATGCATTTTTAAGGAATTAAAGAAAATATAGTGCCTAAAAGCTTAAAGTGCCAACCAGTGCTATCTGGTTGCACTAGACCAGGGTAAATCGAAAAGGTCAGGCCTACCGCGATGGAGCAAAAGTTGGATACATGGACCGTCTTGGCCCACTGCAAATGAGTTTGAATGTGTCAAGGACAAATTGGGGAGCAGATGAGGCAATTCATCATCGTCGATCCTTACGATGGAGGTGATGCGTTGATTCTGGGCTGCGCAAAGTTGAGGATGCATCAGAAATGGAGGTGATGCATCGAGGAGTCGGCAAAGTGATGTCGTCAATCCTACAGCAGCAGTGATGCCTCGTAAATGGAGGTACACTGGTTGTGAGCGGCGCAATGGTGTTGACCATTCTTTGAAGCAATGTACTATATCCTCGCAGGAGCTGATATGCTTCGACATGGATGGAGGTGCGTCAACTCTGATCAGCTCAGCCACATCATTGTGAGGATTTTAGCAGCTGCAGCATTTTGTACCCACTTCCAAGGACCAATGACTGGATTGACACCACTTGACAGGGCAAGACTTTCAGCAAGCAAAGTGCAGGTGCTGTTGCAGGTTGATGAAAAGTGTTTGATGTCCCCGAGAACAGGGGCAAACCAACATGCCTTTGAAGTCATTCTTGGTTCAAGTGAGATGGGTTTAGTCCTGCCTCAGCAGAGCAGAGGGTAGCAGGCATCAGGGCAGCATGGTAGAAAAGCAGTAATTCAAGAACAGCAGTCTATCAGAGTGGCAGTCCTTATGGCAGCACAGCTGTTCTTCCTTCTGGCAGAGTTCTTCACAGGTCATCAGTATTGCACTGATTTTTTGGGTAAGAAACCCAACACTTATACCTAGTTGTCCCTTTGAGGTGGGGGTGACTTCAAAGAGGGACTTTGAAGTGAACAGAAGTCCTCCCTCCCAGCTCTAACTCCAGACTGACTCCATGGGGTTATGCAGCCCTTTGTGTGGGGACAGAACACAACCTATTCAGGTGTAAGTGTCAGATCCTCCCTCCCAGTCGGCCCAGGATGACCCATCAGAATATGGCTGGCCACTTAGGGGCTGATTAAGATGGCGAACGGATGAGTGTCCGAACATCATCATTGCGGGAATGGGACCGGTCGACAGGCAGTCCGGATCCTGCCAGGCACATTACGATCCAACTGCCGTGAAGGCAGTCAAAACATGCCTCTTAGTATTGAGGTTTGTCCTGGGGCCCTAAAAAAGGGCTGCAGCACAAGCCTCACTGCTGAAAGGAATGTTTGTGGACATCCCTGCACCCTGTGACAGGCACCATGTGGTGCCTTGCACACGGTGCAGGGAAGTTTGTCCCCCCAGACCTCATAGCAGAGGTCCAAGGGGAAGAGGGGCCTGCTAGAAACCCCCAAAGTCACATTCTGCCTGCACTTTCATAGCGGGAGGACCCTATCGTAGGGATTACTGTCCCTCAGACAGTCCGACTAGCTCCTTGAGCCTGTCGGATGTGAGGCGGACAGTCCCTCCTCAAGATACCTCGGCCCGCTGCATCGTAATGCGGCAGCTGGACCTGCAGGGGCCGATGTTAGTAGGACCACCACTGACAGTGGTGGCCCACCACCATCGTAATCGGGCCCTCAGTCACACCTAACCTCCCTTTTTTGTGGTGGAATTCATAAAGTAAAACTGTCACCTACCTCAAATAGGTATTGTAGACAGGCTGCAGACACACAGCGCCAGGAGAAGATAAATGCCATCTTTCTAAAAAGCAAAAGGCACACAATTAATGGACACCATGATACCCCAGTTTAGACCTGGCCATAAGCATGTCAGTCTTGACCCTGTACCTCATGGGAACAGTCCAGACCGAACTGCCAAACCAGGTCCTCCCTGGACCGAAAACAAGCATTCTAGGAACGGTTTCGGGGTTTCTCCCCTCATAGGCCAGGATAGCTTGAATCCAGTGGCACAGTGAGCCCAGCATTCATTCACCATGAGCCCACAATGAGGTCTGTTTGTCCAAATCAATTGTGAGGTTTATTAATTCAAGGTTTGACGCACCCCGTGAGGTTATGGCTGTCAGGAGCTGACTTGTCAAAGTGGGTAGTGTTAAAAAGTAATCTATTCTGGTGCTGGTGCCCGGGCTCCTCAGTCCTATTAGATAAAGAGGTGGTCTGGGTGGTGTTTGTTTTCTCCGTAGTTCATGCATATGTTATGTGGCCGACCATGTCTCTTGTAAGTTTGTCACATTTCACTTTTCTCTGGTGGGTTTCTTGCACTAATGAGATGTCTGTTTTTGAATCATTAGAAATGTCAGAGGTATTAAAGAGTTTAGGTTATTTTGTTTTATATCTATCCAGGGCTATTTCCTGGTTTCCTGGTTTGCTCGTCACAGTCCGGTACTTGTGGATTATTAGGTATAGAGCTGACATTTCTGTCATGTCTCTATTTGACGTGTCATTGAAAATTTATAGGAGGGCTGGATCAAAAAGGCCCTGATTTTAAATGACCTTTAGGCCGGATTCAGAAGCGGTGGTTGAACAGTTGACCAAGCCATTAGGCTCTATTTTATATGTAATAAATATGTGAAAATAAAGAACACAATCTTTGACTTGCATTGATTTGAAATCAGGCTTTGATTTTATGAATAGATCATTGTTATGGTTGAGTCTAGGAGACCAAGGGGTATCTGGTAACTTGCTTGTTGCCCTGCAATCTCTCCATCTTAATATCAGTGCAAAAGTCCGACGTATCAAGATGGGAGAATTTACATCCGAATTCCCGATAAAATCAGGAATCCGACCAGGATGTGTATTGGCCCCAAGCTATTTAACTTATAGATCAACAGTGAAAGAAAATTCTCTGCAGAGCTGAACCTGGAAATCCCAATAATAGTGGGTAAAACAATACCACGTCTCTTTGCAGACAATGCAATGCTCCTACCAAGAATAGAGATGTTGATGCATCCCTTGTTTACTGGGTTTTAAGCACTAGTGTAATTCAAAAAAGATCAACATCAACAAAACCAAGTTCATAATTATAAATTGAAAAATAGGTCTAAAGAAAACATTTTCAGTAAATGGAATGCCTCTGAAACATGTTGACTCCTTTAATTAATTGGGGATACACATTGACTGTAATATGTCTTAGACATACCAAAGGGAAAAAAGAGCACTCATTATGAAAACGTATGAGTGTTGTCCCCTGTTGTACATTCAATATAGCTGAAATCCCACTAAGACCAGGCTTGATGATCCATAAATTGAAACTTCTATTGTCAGCAAACTATGAAGCCTAAATATGGGGCCATAAACAAGACTGTACAAACCTGCCTTCATTCTGTCTTTCATCTTAGCCCACGGATTCCAATGGAAGCTCTACAAGTTCAACTTGACATTTTAGTGTTTAGGCTGTAATTGTATTAAAACCAGTTCTCCATTGGGTTCATCTGTGAATAAACCCAACACTAGAAATTAACTCAAATCACTTTTTGATAAAACAATGTGCAGAGGAAGCAAGAAAGTAGAGTGGCTGCAGCATATTCGATAAACTCTGCAAGCACAGGAGGAGCTACGCGCGCATCCAGGATGGCCGCGTGAGCACAGGGCTCCCGAGTCCCTCGCTGCCCTCCGCATATATCCTGAAACATATCCTGACTTTGACCACGGGTTCTTGCAGATGAACCTCAGCTGACACCTTAGCCGTTTTCAAAATTTCATTTGGACTTCGGGAACCGCAGATACGCCGATCGGAGTTTTGGAGGCCCGCCCTGCGGCGACACCGGGAGCTGGCACACCAAGACACCGGGGAGTAATTGAACAACAGCGGCCTGAGGGGTTTCCCCTGTTGCCCTGAGTTGACTTTCGGTTTCGTTTCTGGGCCGCTGCCTTCTCCGACTGCGTGATTGCCTTGCTCCCCCCACGGGGTCCAGCCTAACTCTGCCTCCTGACTATATGCCAACTATTCTGAGTGTTTGGGTGTTGGGCTGAGCTATTGCTTCTGCCCTTTCAGCCCACCTTCGTTATTGCAGTGGTCTGGGGGTGAGCGGCCATTTTCACCAGGTCTCGCGGGCCCCCTCGGGGCTCACCATTTAACATGACCACTAGGCCTGACAACGAGAAGCGGAAGACTAAAACACCTCTACGCGGGGTACCGATTCAAACCAACGTCATGGATCGCTATACCCAACCCAAGGGGTCCCCCGGTGGTGCCAGTCGAGCTTTTGAGGGCCCCACTGACGACCCTACTGCGTTGGCCGAATTGTCTTTGCATGACGTCATGGGCGCCATTGCCAACATGCAGACTTCAATTGGTCAGCAATATGAGGCTCTCGCTCTCAAAATAGACACTGTAGCAGTTGATGTTACTTTGATCAGAGCTGATTTGTCGAAGACCAATGAAAGGGTCAAGTCTCTGGACCTGAAGACTTCTAGCCTCACGACCGATGTCTCTGATCTGCAGACGGAAGTTGGACGCTTGCGCTCCTCCAACGATCTCATGGTCCATCGCCTGGAGGATTTTGAAAATAGGGCCCGGCGCAACAACATACGCCTTGTCGGGGTCCCTGAAACCTCTGGTGCCTCGGCAACTGATCTTCTCGTGGAGGACATCGTCTTGAATCACCTGGCCCCCACAGGCCTGAGTAAATTCTTTGCTGTGGAGCGTGCCCATCGAGTGCCGGGCGGAAAGCCGAAGTCAGGCGCCACGCCGAGACCTATCATCGCCAGGATCTTCAATTTTAGGGACAGAGACACCATCCTACAGGCCTCGAGAGTAAGTGGCCTCGTCAAATTCGAGAACACAACGGTGAGTTTCTACCCGGACTTCACGCAGCTGGTTCAGAGACAAAGGATGGGGTTCCAGGGAGTGAAACGAAGGCTGAGAGACTTGGGCCTGAAATACGCAATGCTCTTTCCAACCAGGCTGCGTGTCGAATATGAAGACCGGACTTTTTTCTTTGATCGTCCTGATGGAGTTAGTGACTGGCTGGATACCCTCCCCAAACAGACTGACTCCACCGGGCATTCGGGTGGAGCCGAGGGCGGCGTGTGGGAACAAGAGTGACATTATGTTTCCTGATTTCTGAACATTCACGTACTATTCGGCTGGGTTCGATATTTATTCTATTACTGTGTCCTATTGCTATGTACCCGAGGGTGGCGGGGGGAGTGGGACTCTTCCATCCTCAGGGGTTTCTTTTTGTAGACTAGTTTAACGATGGGGCGACAGGCACACTGCAAGTTGGGGTGGCTTTTGCGTCTAACGCAGGGGTGCAGGGTGGGGGGCGTTGTAACGGGTTCTCATTGGGGGGTGGTGGGAGGTTCTTGGGTGTTCGTGGGTTTCTTTCAAGGCAACGTATCGTATTTCTTCTTGATTAGGTCATTGTGTTCGTTGTGGGGTGGACTCTGCACATTTTTTTGGGATGGGGTTAGTGGGCTGAAACTAATGTGTTGGAATGTCAATGGGTTGGGGGAGAGGATAAAACGGGGTGTGGTGCTGCAGCTACTGCGGCGCCTCTCCCCCGATATTGTGTTGTTGCAGGAAACGCATCTAGTTGGGAACACCTGCCATGCCATGAATCGGCGAGGGTATCGTCTGGTGGCACACTCTGGCTTCACCTCTGGTTCTAGGGGTGTGGGTATCCTCGTCAAGTCCTCTCTCCCATTGGCAATCGATGATGTGCTTCTTGACGATAGGGGGCGCTATGCCGCTCTTACTGGTAGATGGGAGGGGAGGGTGGTCTCATTTGTCACTGTCTATGTTCCGCTGGGTCTACAGACCTCGACTTTTGCTGATCTTGGGCGTGTAGTACTGGGGCTCCCTGAGGGCATTTTGGTGATAGGCGGAGACTTCAATTCGGTTGTCTCCGGTGACATGGATCCCTACCCCCCCAGGGATCTCCCCAAGACACAATCCTGGTTAAGTGGGTTACTGGGGACACTTGGTCTGGTGGACTGTTGGAGGTTGCTACACCCGAATCAGGCACAATACACCTTTCACTCTGGAACCCACGGCAGTCTGTCCAGACTCAACTATATTCTGTTGCCGGCGGCGCTGTCCTCCTCCATTGGGGAGGTGAGGCACCTCTCTCGGGGCATTTCCGACCACTCCCCAGTCTGGCTTAGCATGGATATTAACATGAGTAATGAGGGGCAGGTCGCCCCTATAAACCCCTGGTTTCTTCGCAATCCCAAGACCCGTACCGAACTGGTGAAATCCCTTGATCATTATTTTCTAGAAAATGTGGGGTCTGTGTCATCTGCTGTATCGTTGTGGGAGGCGTTTAAGACTGTTATACGTGGGCAGGCTTAATCTTGGATCGCCACCGCCAAGAAAAGTAAGCATGAAGAGGTGGTCCGTCTGGAGGCGGAGATAACCGCACTGGAGAGTGACTTGGAGCGTGGAGTGTCCCGTGCCAAACTTCATTCCCTCAGCCTCAAACAATTAGATTATAGGGCCCTGGTTACTGATGCTGCGAAGGTCAAGAGCAGGGAACAGCTGGGCAGACTGTATGATGCTGGGGATAAGGCGGGTAAACTGATTGCGTGGCTTGACAAGAAAGAAAGGGCGAGCCGTGTAGTTCCTTTAATTGAGAACCTTGATGGAGTGTGCGTGACTGACCCGGCTGCGATTGTTGAATGCTTTGTGGACCACTTCCGAACTGTGTATGCTCCGGTCTCTGACAGACCGGAGGCTGACTCTCATTTGTTGCTTCGCGATATTACTTTGACCTGCCTGTCTGCGGCTGATAGAGACCTGATGGATGCGGTGCTGTCGGCTGATGAGGTGGCTACGGTTATTCGTTCACTTCGCTCTGGCAAGGCCATGGGCCCTAATGGTCTGCCCATTGAACTGTATAAATTGTGCCCGGACAAACTGGCTCCATATCTTCGTGATATGTTTCTGGAGTCCCGCGACTCTGGCTCCCTCACACGCGACCAGCGTCTTGCTACTATTGTAGTGATTCACAAGGGAGGGAGGCCTTGGGATCGCTGTTCATCTTATAGACCGATCTCGCTTTTAAACGCTGAACCGAAAATACTGGCTAAGGTATTAGCTAACCGCCTGATGAACGTTATCAGTGACCTGGTCCATCCGGATCAGTCCGGTTTTATCCCGCATCGTAACACGGCGCTCAACCTGCGACGCTTGCACGGTGTTCACGCGAGGGTGGCGTCACTTCCTGAACCGGCCATCTTGGCTTCCTTGGATGCTACGATGGCCTTCGATACTCTTGAGGGCCTTATCTTTGGGCCGCTCTTGTGAAATTCGGATTCGGCCCCGGGTTCATCGGCTGGGTGAAACTTTTGTATGCGGAGCCACTGGCGCAGGTGGTTGTGAATGGTCGGGTCTCAGCGTCTTTTGTTCTCGGGAGGGGCACACGACAGGGCTGCCCGTTGTCACCACTGCTTTTCGCACTTGCCCTTGAGCCGCTGGCTGCCTGGTTGCGTTGGGAGCCCTCGCTTAAGGGGATCCGGTTGTCCCCGGACTTTGAGGATCGCGTCTCACTTTACGCGGATGATATTTTATTGTACCTTACGTCCCCTCGAAAATCTCTGAATGTTTTGTTCGATGTGCTCACTTCATTTGGGAAAAATTCGGGCCTTGTTATCAACTGGGCTAAATCCTGTGTATACGTGCTCTCGGGCGGTCCCCCTCCCTTGCCTCGCAGATGCCCCATTCGGGTCTCTCCGACGGGCTTTAAGTACCTGGGGATCTTTATATCTTTAGACCCTGCGGCTCGTTACGCACATAATCTGCCCCCCCCTCAAAGATTGAGACTTGACGTTGAGCGCTGGCGCGGGTTGCCGCTGTCGCCGCTCGGGCGCGCAGCCCTTTTTAAAATGATGGCCCTGCCGAGATTTTTGTACGTGCTTCAGAATACGTTCAATATTATTCCGGCGAGCTACTTTAGAGAGATTGAGAGCCTGCAGAGATGGTTAATTTGGGATGGACATTCGCGTATTTCCCTCGCTAAACTCACTCTTCCCTGGTATGATGGGGGTATAGCGTTGCCGGATATTAGGCGTTACTATTGGTCCTTGCAACTGAGTGCGATCAATCATGCGACATATGCGCCTGCTCCTAACCCGGCGTTCGAGATGGATAAGTATTTGCTACCGGGCGGGGACTACAGGAGGGCGCTCTACTCCAGGGCGGCGGGCAAGGATTTATCTGGACCTACTAAGATTGCTGTACGAGTGTGGCGTGCTGCGAATGCATCTGTGGGTTGGGAAGTTCGATTGACTCGTGCTACCCCCTTGTATGCTTCTGAAAGGTTGGGCGGTCTCTGTAAAACGAAAGGGTTTGAAAAATGGGATATGATTGGTATTAGCTGCGTGGGCGATCTTTGGGTCAAGGGCAAAATCAAGACCTTTGCGGCACTAAAGACAGAATATGAATTGAGTGACAGGGAATTCTTCCGATACACACAGATTCACCATGCCTTGAGTTCGGTTCTCCCTGCGGGTACTGATGTCCCCGAGTCCTCCCCCCTTGAAGATAGGCTCCTTGACGGCCACGTCCCCGACAGTACCATTTCCCTGATATATAAGAAGTTGATCAACACCCGAGTGGATCTTTTAGTGCGTCTTAGGGAGGTCTGGACCAGCGATGGTTTGGAGCTGGACGACGAGGATTGGCAAGCTGCATTATCCTCACCTAAGGAAGTCGCGATTCCTGCCCGTCTCCGTTTCGTTCAGCTCAAAATCTTACATCGTGTATATGTCACTGGTCCGTACTTGATTCGCATGGGTTATTCCTCGGACGGGTTATGTAAGCGTGGTTGTGGGATGCTTGGTACTTTCCTCTATATACTTTGGGAGTGTCCGGAGGTGGTGCAGTTCTGAAATAATGTGCATGCAGTGATGGGTAGAGTCACGGGGGTAGTGCTGCAGCCCGAGGCCAGGCGGTGCCTGTTGAATGTGTGGGAGCCGAATGATTATAGTGTGGTCCAGATGCAGTGGGCGTCCCTGGGGAATATGATTACCAAACGGGATGTAGCGCAGCTGTGGGGTTCCCAGCGCCCGCCCACGTTGTCGGTGTGGAAGGAGAACATGGACTGGTGTATGTTCAGAGAAAAGACTGTGTATGTGGCGCGGGGCAAACCTAGAAAATTGAATAGTATCTGGAGCCAATGGAACGCGTACCGTGGAAATCTATGTGCGCCTCCGTTCGTGGACAGCCCCGAAGTCCCTCTGTCCCCCTGATCCGGCATTCCTTGTATTATGTGCTTTTTGTTATCCTTAAATTTGTTTCCCCACTGGCCCCCTCCCCACAATATGTACCATTGATCTGTTGTATGATATCGTGCCTAGGTGTCCTCCTATGTGAACGCATGTCCATGCATACTGTTCCTTTTTGCCTTGTAATTTGTTTTTTCTTCTTTAATAAAAAATTTTAAAAAAAAAAAACTCTGCAAGAAATAGGGAGCTCTGATTACTGGCACATTCCAAATCAAATTAACAAATTGAGTAACAAAGCTATCAAGGAAAATTATTGGAAACATGCTTTTACCTATCCCAAAGCTCCACCAGGAAGGGCAGCCGGTAATCTGGGTGCTGAAATTCATAATTATGTTCAAACCATATGTGTACAGTCTACTGCAATAGCTAGATAAGCCTGCATAAAAAATTCAGACTAGCAGTCCTGCCCATCAATCACTATACCGAAAACCAGAACACAGAAAATAAGTACTCTGGCTTATGGATCTGCAAGTTTGGTGGTCTTGAGACACTAAGGGGCATATCATGAAGGGCTAACGATATTTTTATCGCTGCGTTTGCGTCCGTTTTCAGACGAAATGCAAAGATAAAAATATCGCTTTATTTACAAGAGCACGCTAATGCGTGTTCAATGGGATTAGCGCTGGCTTCAACATCGCATCGCCTTGCATCGCTCATGAGATACAAGGGAGGCGTGTCCCGTGAAACATCATGGGATATTACCGCTAACCCAGCTTCCCTCTATTTACACGTGTATCACTAACACGCATAGCGATATTAAAATCAGCGCTAACCGGGTATTTCACCAGTTTGTAACACCTGCTATTTCTCTTACTAAGCCATATCTATAATGGGAGGTGGATTGTTATGTTGAGTCCACGTCTCCCTATCTACAAGGTTTTTCCTAACGCTGTTTTCTATCGCTGGAATTCCGGCGATTTTGACACTTTCCGCTGCTTTTGCCTGGATTTCTATCGCCTCAGCGATGCATGTTGCTGATAGTGCGTTCACCGGGCGATAGAATCCGGCGATAAGCGGTGTTAATTTTCTGCACGCTAAACAAGGCCAGCGATAATTATGGCGGCCGTTGATGATATGCCCCTAAGTTACTTAATGCATCATTGTACAAAAATACTTGGAATGCAATAGTGGAATTCTTCAGGAATAAAGAGTCAGGATTAGCAAGGGGAAGAAGGGAAACAAGCAAAGAAACTCAGCCATGGTTTTACACACCCTCCAATCAGACTGAAGCTTTTTAACTGTAAAAGAACAGGAAAGGAAATTACATGAAACATCACATGACAGGAAACACAAAGGATTTGGAAAACCAGAAAGGAATCAAGGTATAAACAGCCATGATGAAAAATGGATAGAAACTGGAATGAAACCCTGAACCGGACTAGCTGTTGAGCAGTTTGCCATTTTGGAGATGGAGGAGCAAGGAACGGAGCAGCAGCCAGGAGCCAAGGAGCATGAGGGAGGTAGCCCCAATCGAGTGAAACTTACAGCTACAGACTCCACACAGTGGGGCATATTCACAAGCCCCTACCACCACGGAAACATCACTTTTAGTGGTGTTTCTGGGGTGATAGGGGCTTCACTGTATTTACAAGGCAGTGCTAAGCGACGTAACGTGGCATAACGCTGCCACGTAAATACGGCCCCCTTTCATGCTATGCTTAGTGTGAAATGGGTGGGCAGTGGGTGTTGCGGTGGGCGTTACATCACAACACCCATTGATGTTGACACTGCCCCCTATTTACAAGGGCAGTGTAAATAAGAGGCAGCGCCAAAATTAAGACCAGGGAAAACCTTGTCTTAACTCGGCGAAACAAATAGAAATGCTTTATTTCGCCTCGTTTTTGCTTTTTCCATGTGTGCTACCTTGTGCAGTGAATTGGAGAGGAAATCAATTTCTTGCTCCATTGCCTGATGTGTTCCATCCCAGAGCAAAACAGCTTGGGCAACTGCTAAGCAATATGGGCTTCTGGAGTGGAGTCCTCTTTGGACTCGATAAGGACTGACATCTCATAATGTGTGGTGTTTTTTGTCTCAAATATGTTGCTGGCCATCTGAAAATCCTGCACTATTTTATGAATGAATGAAGACATTTGTATAGTGAGCAGCTACTCAACTAGAGGGTGCCGGCACTCCGACAAGCCTTCCCTGCAACCCAACAGAGAACCCTGTCGCTAATGCTGTAAAAATGCTGCTAAGGGAAAGGCATTCATTGACGTAATAACAAGGTTTTAAGCAATTTCCTAAATGTGTCTAAATCCGTCACAGATCTCAATGACATAGGGAGTGAGTTGCAAGCCTGTGCTCCCAAGAACCTGAAAGTGCTGCCCAATCGGGGGTGGAATATTCTGGGAATAGAAGCCAGGTTCAGGGAGGAGGATCTCAGGGTTCTGGGTGGCGGATATTGGGCTATTCACTTGCTGAGGTACCCCACACCACTCCCGTGAAAGGCCTTGAAGAATGACACCAGAGCCTGGAACCTGATCCTCTTTATTACTGGGAGCCAGTGCAGAACTTGGAGATGAGTGGAAATATGGGTCCTAAGTTTCAGCATAAGCATTGCTCTGGCGGCTGCATTTTGGGCTACCTGCAGGCCCCCAAGCAGGTATTCAGGAAGGCCCAGATACAGGACAATGGCATAGTCTAATCTAAACGCTACCAATGCCTGGACTACAGACTTCCTACAGTCCAAGGGCAAAAGTGGGAGAATTTTCCTCAGCATCCGGAAAAGGCCAAAGCAGATTGAGAGTCATCTATCGTAATGCCCACGTTTTTTACCTATTGTTGGGCAGAGAGTGGAGGTGACATATCTTCTGGCCACCAGTGTCTCCATTCATCCGGAGGAGGGGTGCCTAAAAAAATGATTTAGAAGTTCTCCAGGTTACATTTCAGTTGGTTGGTCCCTAAGCATGCAAACACATTGGAGAGGCAAATTCTGATCTTCTCACCTTCAAAGTCCTTTCCCTTGATACAGGTGAACAGGAGCTGCGTATCTTTGGCATAAGAGATCATTTCAGCACCGTATGCTTCAGCCAGTGATGCAAGAGGGGACATATACAAAGGAAATAGTGTAAGGCTCAGATTGGAGTCCTGTGGAACCCCAACATTAAGACTGCAGAGTGCGGCAGCCAAGGGAGGTGTCCATACCTCCTGACCTCTATGTTCCAAAAAGGAAGAGAGACATTTGTGCTTACATACTGTCCAGACGCCTATTATGGGGGATGGTATCAAAGGCCACTGACAGGTCTAATAAGATCAGGATGGCTTTCGTGCCCCCATCAAGGCTCTCTTTGATATGTTCAGTAACCGCTAATAATGCAGACTCAGTGTTATAGTTGGCCCTGAAGCCGGACTGGTTGATAAGTAGAAGGATATTCCTTTCCACCTTGTCCATGATGACCTTGTTCACGTATTTTTCCAGGACCTTAGACAAAGCTGTCAATAGAGAAATGGGCCTGTAGTTCGCCACTACTTTGTAGTCAGACGAAGGCTTCTTAAGCAGTGGCAAGATTTTGGCCTACTTTCGTATAGAAGGTGTATGGCCAGTAGCTAGCGAGGATTTAAGGATCATATTAACCACTGGATTTACCACAGTAGCCACAGTTGCCAACAGTTTTGTAGGACACTGATCCGCAGGGGAGCCAGACTTAAGGTCCTTGATAATAGCGAGGGAAACTTCAGGCTGCAATCAGGGAAACTGCAGGGGAGCAGGGGAAGCTCCAGATGTATGTTTTGGGATAGCATCTGGCACAGCTTCATGATCATGGGGGAACCCCCTGGTGAAGGATTCTTTGGATGGTCCAGATTTTCCCGTGAAATAAATTTGCTACTTGGTAGGGCCATTCGAAAGAAAGTGGGAGAGCCTTGGCTTCAGAAGACGGGGCAGTAAATGCTTTAACAATATTAAACAGCTTATTGCTTTGGTTGTTAGATGACTCAATTTTGATAGTCAGATAACTTTTTTTACCTCATAAACTTTAGTGTAGTGGGACATCCGTGCCAGTTTATACCCGCATTTGGCATCAGGGTAAACACATTTTTCCTCCATTTCCTTTCTAAGCATTTGCAGATGCTCTTACTGGATCTAAGCACCTCATTAAACTAGGGAGTGGAAGATCTGATTTTCTTAGGGGTACATGACTGAAAAGGGGTTAATTCATGAGTGCTGAAGAGGATCTAAGTGTCTAAAAGAAGAGCATCCCTCTCTGGGTTCCCAGAGAGTAGGGGGTTGGAAGCCTCCAGCATCTCCCCCAGCACAGAAGATGAAACTCGGTGGAAGGCTCTGAACATGCTTTCTTGTTTATTTACAGGAAACTGACAACCTTTACCCAGCTTAAGTACCCTAAAACGAATAAGATAGTAGTCAGACCATGTCAAAGGTAGGGGCACACCCACCTCAAGCTCTACGTTAGCAAATATCTGGTCGAGGGTGTGACCCCTATTGTGAGTAGGATGGAAGACAAAAGGAGTGAGGTTAAGCACTCAGAGAGATTCAATCAAGAAAATGGCTTCCGGTTCTGTGGACATATCCATATGGATGTTAAGATCACCCAAAATCATAAAGTGGCTAATTCTGAGGGCTTGGGTTGCAATCACTTCGTTTAAGGAGTTAGAAAGGAGCCTGCTGGACCCGGAGGCCTATAAATCAGGGCTCCTGCAAGAGATTTCTGTGCAGATAGGGAGCAGTGAATCCAAAGCATTCTGCACCCATCAGCTCACTCAAGGAAATATGATTTCATACATATTCTTCTTTAGAAATGATAGCTACTTCCTTCCTTTACCAACCAGGTGGTCCAACCTGAGGACCTTACAGACGGGGAAATTGCTGCTGGAAGGGTGGATTTTGAAAATTAGGTAAGCCAAGTCTCCGTGAGAAACATTACATCAGGAAGATATTCTTGCAATAGATCAAAAATCTGGGATTCATATTTCTGGAGGGAGCGTGTGTTAGACACCAGAGCCTTAAAATAACCCCCGTAACCGACCTTGGCACAGCCTCCCCTAATATGAGCTGATTTTGTGATCGATATTTCATCGCCATGGTTTTGACCCCAATTACAGCATGGACATTTAAAAGCAGGGTCTCCCCTCAGGATCGGCAACATTACCAGTGCATTTCTTCATCACGCCGAGGCTGCTCCTTGAATGATTAAGATAAATGTCTGCTTGCCCCCAATTACCTCCCATTGCCATCAATATTCCTGACTTTCAGACATATGTGAGCCTCTGAATCAGCATTCCATGCTTGAACAAGACGGAACACGACCACCTCTGCATGGTGCATGAGATAATTGTGACAGGTATTCTGATGGAACGGGCATCTTTCCTGACTAAAGCCTCTATCCAACTGCTGCGATTGAGGGCTTCAGCAAACAGACTTCCCATGAAAGTTGTTAGCAAGTAGGAACAGGAGGGTTTATTTATTTATTGATAAAGTTTTATATAGCGTGAACATGACCCCCGAGGGTATCAGAACTCTTTACAGATTATGCAGCCAGGAGGTTATAGGTAAACATAGAGTCAGAAAATAGAACAGTACAATACCCAACAGTCATGCCAGCAAGGCCTCTGGGCTACACACATCAGCTATCAATCAATCAATCATAACACTTGCATAGCGCACTACGCACCCGGATGGGTCTCAAGGCGCTTGGGGGAAAGGGTCCGCTACTGCTCGAACAGCCAGGTCTTGATTTGTCTCCTGAAGGCGAGGTGGTCCTGGGTCAGCCGAAGGTGGATGGGGAAGGAGTTCCATGTCTTGGCCGCCAGGTAGGAGAAGGATCTTCCTCCGGCGGTGGCTCTTCGGATGCGTGGAACGGTGGCGAGGGCGAGGTTGGTAGACCGTAGCTGGCGGGTGGGAGTGTAGAAGGTTAGGCGGTCGTTGAGGTACTTGGGGCCAAGGTCGTGGAGAGACTTGTGTGCGTGGGTGAGGAGCCGGAACGTGATCCTCTTGTTGACGGGGAGCCAGTGCAGGTCTCTCAGGTGGCCGGAGATGTGGCTGCGTCGGGGGATGTCCAGGATGAGTCGGGCGGAGGCGTTCTGGATGCGTTGGAGTCTTTTCTGTAGCTTGGCTGTGGTTCCGGCGTAGAGGGTGTTTCCGTAGTCCAGTCGGCTGGTGACGAGTGCTTGGGTGACCGTCTTCCTGGTTTCGGTCGGGATCCATCAGAAGATCTTGCGAAGCATGCGCAGGGTGTGAAAGCACGATGAGGAGACTGCGTTGACTTGTCTGGTCATCGAGAGTGAGGAGTCCAGGATGAAGCCCAGGTTGCGTGCGTGGTCTGTTGGCTTGGGAGTGGTGCCCAGGGCGGGGGGCCACCAGGAGTCGTCCCAGGCGGAGGGCGATGGTCCCAGGATGAGGACTTCCGTCTTGTCTGAGTTCAGTTTCAGGCGGCTGTTCTTCATCCAGTCTGCGATGTCTTTCATCCCTTCGTGCAGGTTGGCTCTGGCGGTGTCAGGGTCTTTGGTGAGGGAGAGGATCAGCTGGGTGTCGTCGGCGTAGGAGATGATGTTGAGGTTGTGTTGGCGTGCGATGGCTGCAAGAGGTCTCATGTAGACGTTGAAGAGGGTGGGGCTATCCAGGTCTATGGATCCGGGTCAAGTGGGGAAGGCGGACTGAGGTAGATATTGCTTCATCAAGAGTCTTTTCACTTTCATTTTGAAGCGGACAGTGGAAGGGATCATCCTAACTTTGGGGGGGGAGAGTTCCAGATCCTCTGCGCCATGCCTGAGAAGGATAGATTGTAAGTCTTTCTCTTCTTGAATTTTTGTGGTTTGAGTAAAAGGGTGCTGGCACTTCTGGAGGCTCTTGTACCACATGAGAGCTCCAATTTCTGGGTGAGGTACCATGGTGCATGAGATAATTGTGACAGGTATTCTGATGGAACGGGCATCTTTCCTGACTAAAGCCTCTATCCAACTGCTGCGATTGAGGGCTTCAGCAAACAGACTTCCCATGAAAGTTGTTAGCAAGTAGGAACAGGAGGGTTTATTTATTTATTGATAAAGTTTTATATAGCGTGAACATGACCCCCGAGGGTATCAGAACTCTTTACAGATTATGCAGCCAGGAGGTTATAGGTAAACATAGAGTCAGAAAATAGAACAGTACAATACCCAGCAGTCATGCCAGCAAGGCCTCTGGGCTACACACATCAGCTATCAATCAATCAATCATAACACTTGTATAGCGCACTACGCACCCGGATGGGTCTCAAGGCGCTTGGGGGAAAGGGTCCGCTACTGCTCGAACAGCCAGGTCTTGATTTGTCTCCTGAAGGCGAGGTGGTCCTGGGTCAGCCGAAGGTGGATGGGGAAGGAGTTCCATGTCTTGGCCGCCAGGTAGGAGAAGGATCTTCCTCCGGCGGTGGCTCTTCGGATGCGTGGAACGGCGGCGAGGGCGAGGTTGGTAGACCGTAGCTGGCGGGTGGGCGTGTAGAAGGTTAGGCGGTCGTTGAGGTACTTGGGGCCCAGGTCGTGGAGAGACTTGTGTGCGTGGGTGAGGAGCCGGAACGTGATCCTCTTGTTGACGGGGAGCCAGTGCAGGTCTCTCAGGTGGCCGGAGATGTGGCTGCGTCGGGGGATGTCCAGGATGAGTCCGGCGGAGGCGTTCTGGATGCGTTGGAGTCTTTTCTGTAGCTTGGCTGTGGTTCCGGCGTAGAGGGTGTTTCCGTAGTCCAGTCGGCTGGTGACGAGTGCTTGGGTGACCGTCTTCCTGGTTTCGGTCGGGATCCATCAGAAGATCTTGCGAAGCATGCGCAGGGTGTGAAAGCACGATGAGGAGACTGCGTTGACTTGTCTGGTCATCGAGAGTGAGGAGTCCAGGATGAAGCCCAGGTTGCGTGCGTGGTCTGTTGGCTTGGGAGTGGTGCCCAGGGCGGGGGGCCACCAGGAGTCGTCCCAGGCGGAGGGCGATGGTCCCAGGATGAGGACTTCCGTCTTGTCTGAGTTCAGTTTCAGGCGGCTGTTCTTCATCCAGTCTGCGATGTCTTTCATCCCTTCGTGCAGGTTGGCTCTGGCGGTGACGGGGTCTTTGGTGAGGGAGAGGATCAGCTGGGTGTCGTCGGCGTAGGAGATGATGTTGAGGTTGTGTTGGCATGCGATGGCTGCAAGAGGTCTCATGTAGACGTTGAAGAGGGTGGGACTATCCAGGTCTATGGATCCGGGTCAAGTGGGGAAGGCGGACTGAGGTAGATATTTCTTCATCAAGAGTCTTTTCACTTTCATTTTGAAGCGGACAGTGGAAGGGATCATCCTAACTTTGGGGGGGGAGAGTTCCAGATCCTCTGCGCCATGCCTGAGAAGGATAGATTGTAAGTCTTTCTCTTCTTGAATTTTTGTGGTTTGAGTAAAAGGGTGCTGGCACTTCTGGAGGCTCTTGTACCACATGAGAGCTCCAATTTCTGGGTGAGGTACCATGGTGCATGAGATAATTGTGACAGGTATTCTGATGGAACGGGCATCTTTCCTGACTAAAGCCTCTATCCAACTGCTGCGATTGAGGGCTTCAGCAAACAGACTTCCCATGAAAGTTGTTAGCAAGTAGGAACAGGAGGGTTTATTTATTTATTGATAAAGTTTTATATAGCGTGAACATGACCCCCGAGGGTATCAGAACTCTTTACAGATTATGCAGCCAGGAGGTTATAGGTAAACATAGAGTCAGAAAATAGAACAGTACAATACCCAGCAGTCATGCCAGCAAGGCCTCTGGGCTACACACATCAGCTATCAATCAATCAATCATAACACTTGTATAGCGCACTACGCACCCGGATGGGTCTCAAGGCGCTTGGGGGAAAGGGTCCGCTACTGCTCGAACAGCCAGGTCTTGATTTGTCTCCTGAAGGCGAGGTGGTCCTGGGTCAGCCGAAGGTGGATGGGGAAGGAGTTCCATGTCTTGGCCGCCAGGTAGGAGAAGGATCTTCCTCCGGCGGTGGCTCTTCGGATGCGTGGAACGGCGGCGAGGGCGAGGTTGGTAGACCGTAGCTGGCGGGTGGGCGTGTAGAAGGTTAGGCGGTCGTTGAGGTACTTGGGGCCCAGGTCGTGGAGAGACTTGTGTGCGTGGGTGAGGAGCCGGAACGTGATCCTCTTGTTGACGGGGAGCCAGTGCAGGTCTCTCAGGTGGCCGGAGATGTGGCTGCGTCGGGGGATGTCCAGGATGAGTCCGGCGGAGGCGTTCTGGATGCGTTGGAGTCTTTTCTGTAGCTTGGCTGTGGTTCCGGCGTAGAGGGTGTTTCCGTAGTCCAGTCGGCTGGTGACGAGTGCTTGGGTGACCGTCTTCCTGGTTTCGGTCGGGATCCATCAGAAGATCTTGCGAAGCATGCGCAGGGTGTGAAAGCACGATGAGGAGACTGCGTTGACTTGTCTGGTCATCGAGAGTGAGGAGTCCAGGATGAAGCCCAGGTTGCGTGCGTGGTCTGTTGGCTTGGGAGTGGTGCCCAGGGCGGGGGGCCACCAGGAGTCGTCCCAGGCGGAGGGCGATGGTCCCAGGATGAGGACTTCCGTCTTGTCTGAGTTCAGTTTCAGGCGGCTGTTCTTCATCCAGTCTGCGATGTCTTTCATCCCTTCGTGCAGGTTGGCTCTGGCGGTGACGGGGTCTTTGGTGAGGGAGAGGATCAGCTGGGTGTCGTCGGCGTAGGAGATGATGTTGAGGTTGTGTTGGCATGCGATGGCTGCAAGAGGTCTCATGTAGACGTTGAAGAGGGTGGGACTATCCAGGTCTATGGATCCGGGTCAAGTGGGGAAGGCGGACTGAGGTAGATATTTCTTCATCAAGAGTCTTTTCACTTTCATTTTGAAGCGGACAGTGGAAGGGATCATCCTAACTTTGGGGGGGGAGAGTTCCAGATCCTCTGCGCCATGCCTGAGAAGGATAGATTGTAAGTCTTTCTCTTCTTGAATTTTTGTGGTTTGAGTAAAAGGGTGCTGGCACTTCTGGAGGCTCTTGTACCACATGAGAGCTCCAATTTCTGGGTGAGGTACCGTGGGGTCTTGAAGTGGATGGCCTTGTGTGCCATGCATGCAATTTTCAACTGTATCCAAGCTTCATAAGGGAGCCACTTCAGGGCCAGCAGGTCCGGAGAGATGTGGTTGTATTTTTTAGTTCCCATTATGAGCCTAGCGGCAGAATTGAGGGCCATCCTAAGCAGAGCCATTTTCACTCTGGGCAAGCCACACAGCATTGCGCTGCCATAGTCCAGCTTTGCGATCACAAAGGCTTGCACTGCAGCATTTAGCTCTTGGGCCGGGAGAAAGGGTTTGAGCTTCCTTAAGATGCTGAGTTGGTAATTCTCTCCTTTGGTGAGGGAGCTGATGTGCTTCTGAATGTACAGAGACTATTGTCTAATATAATACCAAGTGAGGATGCCGAGTCCACAAGGTGAGGTCTACAATTAAGAGCAGTAAGCTGATTCAGCCATTGTTCCATGACCGGGGATTGCTTGTGGAATGAGATTAGGAGTAATTCTGTTTTTAGAGCATTTAGCTACAGGTAGTTCCGTGTCAGCCAGCTTTGTGTTTCCAGCAGGACTGAATTGAGGGACTGAATGTCCTCTGGCGAGGCGATCTTCAAATAAAGTTGGGTGTTATCAGCATACATATGATAGTGAATGCTGGATGATTTCAGAATTGCTGTTAGTGGCTCCATGAACAAGTTAAAGATTGTGGGAATGAGTGCTGTGCTGAGCTCTGTGGAACTCCAGCGTAACCAGTACAGGATGGGACAAGGATTTGTTCACCTTGAAGGTTTGAGATCCATTCAGGAGGAACAAAGAGTACCAGTTAGGCACGAGCCCAGACAACCCCATCCTGTGTTCCAGGAGGTCAATTAGGTTATTGTGTTTGACAGTATCAAATGCTGATGAGAGGTCGAGAAGGATCAGTAGGCATGACTCATTGTGGTCTAGCATTCTTAGTGCATCATTAACAATATGCGTTAGAGCTGACTCAGTGCTATGGCCCGGGCGGAAAATGAGTTGGAAATGATCGATGTGGTTGCAGAGTTGGGCCAGCTCACATTTCTCCAGTTGCTTTGCCAGGGTGGGGATGTCGGAGATTGGGCGAAAGTTATGCAGGTCCGTGGGATCAGCTGTTGGTTTCTTTAAGATCGGGGTATCTTGCCCTGCTTTTAGGCAGTCCGGAATATCCCCTTGATGAAGGGAAGCATTGCCGATCTTAGTCCACAATGACAGTAAGGAGAATCTCACTTCTGGGAAGAAGTTCCATGGCAGAGGGTCAATGTAATGATTGGCAGGTTTCAGAGTCAACAGTGTTTTGCGTATAGTACACTCATCCAGGATTTGGAACAGACTCCAGGATGCCTTTTTTTAGGGGAGTAGGGATGCAAAGGGTCCGGGATAGCCCCGCCTAGTGAACAGACGGTGGTCCGTGGCCTGATCGACAGGTGGTCCTGGGCAGATCGTAGTTCAGTTTCAATCTTACTAGAGCTAGCAGTGAAGAAGTCTGCAAATCCTTCAAAATTAGGCAGTGTCCCTTGGCCCAGAGATACAGGGTTCGGATGACTATTGGCTTAGAACTTGATGAGTTCGAACAGTTTTTTTTTACTTTTTTTGCTTTGTCCAGTTGAGTTCTGAAAAAAGTGGGCTTTGAGCATCTGATGCATTTATTGTAAATGCTTCTCAAGGATCTCTGGTGGTAGAGTTGTTTAAAGGAGGAATAAGACCGCCATTGTCTTTCAGCAAGCCTTAAGTTTCTTCTTTCGGAGTTAAGACTCTCTGTAAACCAAGGTTTGGAGCGTTTGGAGGACATTCTTTTAAGCTGTAGTGGTGCAACCGAATCTAATACGTTCAGCATTGCGTGGTTAAAGTGGGTTATAAGGTCCTGAACATCAGACATGCTCAGGGGGGGGGGGGGAGGGAGGGCAGAATGTTCTCGCAGAGAGCAGTCAGACCTTGCAGGTTGATTTTCCGTAGGCATCTTTTTTGCTGTTTTCGGGTCATTAGGCTTTTACATGTTCTAACCGAATCATGAATGCGGAAGGAAATGTCGTAATGGTCTGTCCAGTCACATGGGAGGATCTATTTCAGGAGAATAGAGTTGGGCTTACCAATAATGAGATCAAAGGTAGCTCCTTTGATGAGAGTGGGACTGTCACATATTTGGGTTAGGTTGAGGTCAAGAAGGAAGGATTTAAGGTTATTGACCACAACATCATTTATATCGTTCCTGTGGAGGTTGAAATCTCCCATGAAGATCTGAGTGCCATGGAAGTCTGCATTGGCCGAGATAATGTCCATGATCAGTTCTGAGAAGAGATGGTTGTCATGGGGGGTGGTACAATGTGTGTAGTTTGCAGGAGTGATTATTGCCACCTGCCACTTCAATGCATAGGTACTCACAAGATGGCAGGGGTTCAGTCTGTGGTACTTTCACTGTAAGATTGCTATGATGTAAACATGCTATTCCACTTCCTTGACCACTGGATCTGTCCGACCTAAAGATCTCATAATTGGGGGTATTAAAAGGTCCAGGATGGGGGTTGCTGAGTCATTTAGCCAGGTGACAGTGATGTTGGCTGCTTTATTCTTAAATTGTCACTGAATGAGAGAAAGACATATAGAAACAAGCACTGGAAAAACCAATTGGTCTCGCCTATCGAAGAGCTATTGGCTTTGCCAATGTGTTTTAGCGATGTTGTACACCAGTGTGACTGCTGTTCAGCATGGCTAAAAGATTGTAGCACAGAGGAGAGTGGCGTGGAGTAGCTTAGAGTGGCATAAGGTGGCATGGAGTGTCGTAGTGTGGAATGTCATAAAGTTGAGTGTCGTTGAGTGGAGTATCATAGAGTGGAGTAATGAAGCATCGTAGAATGCAGTGGCATAGATTAGATTGTTGCAGAGTAGCCTAGAGTGGCCTAGAGTGAAGTGGCGTGGAGGGCAGCAGTGCAGAGTAGAGTAGAGTGGCAAAGAGTGCAGTTGCGTAGAGTACTGTGGCGTAGAGTGTAGTGGTGTAAAGTAGAGTGCAGTAGTGAGAGTGATGTGGAGTAGACTGGCATAGAGTGCAGTGTTGTATAGTGCAGTGGTGTGGAGTAGGGTGGTGTAGAGTGGCGTGGAATATAGTGATGTTGAGTAGAGTGCAGTGGTGTAGAGTGGAGGGCTGCAGAGTGCAGTGGTATTGAGTGATGCAGAGTAGAGTGGCCCACAATTTTGTGGCATAGAATACATAGACATAGAGTGCAGTAGAGTGGCATAGAGTAAAGTGGTTTAGAGTAGAGGGCAGTGGTGTAGAGTGCAGTGGCATAGAATGTAGTGCTGCAGAGTAGAGTGGCATAGAGTACAGTGGTGCAGAGAAAAATTGAGTGGCATAGAATGCAGTGGCGTAGAGTGCAATGGTGTAGCTTAAAGTGCGGTGGCGTAGCATGATGCAGAGCAGAGTATTGTGGCGTAGAGTGCAGCAGTGCAAAGTAGATTGGAGTGTAGTTGCATAAGTTCCAATGGTTTAGAGTAGAGTGCTGTAGAGTGCAGTGGCAAAGATTGCAATGTTGCAAAGTAGAGTGCAGTGACGCAGAGTGGAGTGGTGTAGAGTGGAGTGGCGTAGAGTGCAGTGGCGTAGAGTGAATTGGTGCAGAGGAGAGTGCAGTGACAGAGAGGGGAGTGGCGTAGAGAAGTGGTGCAAAGTTGAGCACAGTGGCATGGAGTGATGCAGAGTAGAGTGGAATGGAGTAGAGTGGAGTATGAATGGTGTAGTAGCAAACTACATTTTCAAATTGAAAGGACCATTACATTTGCACAGACATACAGTTTTACTGATAAAACTATACAGCGTACAACCACTAATGTGTGGAAATTGCATCAATCACCTAGGGTATTGATTTGTCCTGATCGTATTAAAATATTTGTTTCCACACTTCAGAATTACAATAAATCTGCTTTATTTCTGTGTTCTTAATTCTGATATATTCTAAAATGTCTGTACAGTTTTTACAGATATTAAACCTTTATGTGCTAGCAAAAAAGCTTTGACTGCAAGATTGTCACATAAATCCTCTCATTTTGAAGAATAGAAGAAAAAGAAAAAGTAAACACCAAGCTCCCTCCGAAGACAGAGACTGACATTTGACCTCTGTCTTTGAATGCACAGCAAATGTTACAAGATAGAAGCTTGATTTAAAGGCCTGTTTACAGAAAGGGAATACTCAGAAGGACACAGTAAATAAGGAATGCTCCTTGCAAGGGACAAACTCAAATTGGACAGCCTAAAACAAATAAAACCAGCAAATAGAAAGCAAGGAATTGTGAGTTATAAACCATAAAGCCAATGGTAAACAATGGGCAGAATGTATTCCCAGGGAGGCCTTCAGAATGTCCCCAAGATGTCTTTAGCAAACCAGACACCTGCACATATTTTTGTGTTGCTAATAACTGTGCCACCATTTGAAGAATCACCACGAAACCTGCCAAAAGGTGCTATTTTTTCACTTGTTGGTGAATGGAAAGTTTTGAGGTGATCCGTCAAGTGGTGTCCCAGAAAAAGGGAGTGTCCCAAAATGGAAAACTGCCGAACAAATGACATCAAATTTGGCAGGAAGTTAGAACTTAGTCCTCCTATTGTGAGTTTTGTGATTGGTGTAAATCTGTTCAATAGTTTTTGGGAAATTAAGGGTCAAAAATATTTGTATATCTGGATAGTGGGATCTGCAAGAGTAAGGTGTTTTCCCGGTGGACCAAAAGGGTGGAGCCGGTTTTGGACCAGTAAGGTGGGAGGCGTTTTTGTTGGTGGGGGGCAGCTTTGCAGCAGTGTCCAACTTAATTGGTAGGGCTGGTTTGCGTTCCATATCCAGCCCTGGGCAAGAGGCTTGAGAGACTCTTGCGGGAGCCCCAATCCAAAAATAGTGTGTCCTGATTGGTCCTGGGATCCTTATTCCCCTTAGACCATCTTACTCCCCCGGGAGCTAGACTCCTACGACAGCGAGTGCTCTGTTTGGCTGCCAGCAACATGAGAAAAATATTGCTGGCAGCCAATACCGGACTCGACGACTCAGTCCCCTGTCCTGCAGTAAATCAGTGATGTCATGAAAGATGTCATTGAACATTTCACAAGTGATGTAATATGTGAGGTCATAAGCAGTGCATGGCGGGGGCGCACATTATAGTTAGCTCTGCTAACTATAACTTGTGAATTTCTGTGTTTTTTGGGTTCAAAACATTAATGTGCCGGAAATTGTGCTATTAATCATATCCATGGGTGACCTTAATATCAAAATGAGTGATCATTGTCTCAAGCTTAATGCCAGAAAGACTGAAGTGATTCTCTTTGGCAACAACTCACACTTCTGGTCAGCTTCCTGTTGGCCTGCAGAAATGGGGCCCCTCCCCACTCCTACTAGCAAAGCCAAAAGCTTGGGAGTCATCATAGACGATCGTCTAAATTTAGGCAAAAAAATCAACTTGGTGGTCTCCTCTTCTTATAACACGTTGAGAATCCTCAAGAAAATACTTATTTTCCTTCCTATTTCTGTCAGAAAGTCAGTTATTTCTACTTTAATTTGATCCAAAATAGACTACTGCAATGGCCTTCATAATATCTTGCAGGATCAATACCTGAACAAACTACAAGTTTGACCAAAGACCTTAAAAACCTAGATATATGGCCTACCCGATACACTATGCAAGAGCCTAGTATGAAGCAATTCGCTCTCCCTGATGTACAGCTGATCTAGTGCTTTTCCATATATGCATAGCCACCTCAAAGCGCCAAGATGCTCCCTGGAGTGATAGTTTGCGCTATACAAAAACCCCCTTACATTACATTACATTACATTACAAGTACTTCGGATTTAAGCAGCAAGACTACTACTGGGACGTCCTAGACATCAGCCAGTTTCTCTTGCGCTGAAAGACCTTCACGGGCTAAGGGTCAAAAACAGCATTAAGTTCAAGGCTCTTTGTCTCGCCTACAAAGCTCTTCACAACTCTGGACCTATCTTCCTGAAGAAAGCCATATATACTCCTACCAGAAATCTAAGATCCATAGGCTCTCACAAAGTGAATACCATTAGATTCAAGAAAGCTAAAAGTTGGAGGAAGCAGCTTCGTGGTGGGAGCATCCATATCTTGGAATCTCCTTCCGCTCTCCATAAGGCCAGCCCCCTCTTTACTACAATTCAGGACAAAATCTGAAAACCTGGCTTTTCAATCAGTAGTTTCCTTCTTCCTTTTGCTCATCTTTGCTCAAAGGACTAGCACCAAGACACCTCCGGGTATACGTTGCGCTCAAAAAATTGGTTAACATAACATAACAAAATGTACCTCTAGTATGACAGGGCCAGCATTTTGTTGCTGCCTCTTCTCCGTTCTCTTCTTCCTGTCTCTGCCGGCTGCCGGAAGGAGCAGGAAGCACCCGGGCTCCCAGGTTTCCCGTAGCCAATCACAACGCTGCATTGTGATTGGCCTGAGCACGAACCACGACGCTCAGATGGGGACTGGTAGTCTTTGCATGTTCCTCACCAGGCTGTATAATACAGCCTGGTGGAGAAGATGCACAGTGCACAGGACTGTTTGGCTGGCCCAAGAGGGCTGGCCAAGCAGTCATGCGCACTTAAAGAGTGGAAACCACTTCTCTCTCTGGCCAGCCCGCACGCGAGCTACTCACTTCAATAGGAAAAATAAAATGATAAGAATACCACTTCTGAGGCTAGGGGTCGCAAAGGAAGTGCCTGGGGTCTCAGGAGCAAGACAGTGGTCGCAGCTGTGGCCCTTGGTGACCTGTAAATGAAGTCCATGTGAGACCAATGAGGGGTGGGCTGACGTGATAGACACCTTTCACACCTGGGATTAATCTGCCTTCATCAGCGTCAGGTGTACGCTGGCAATGCCTGTCAGTAAATCATTCCTACATCAAATCTAGATATGTCGGGGGACAGCACCACCATTTTAAATCTGACTCAAGTGTAAATGACTAAATTAATTTCTTGATCACTTGCTCTGAAATATGATGCAGTTTGTGAGTGCCTTGAGGACATCAATAATGTGTCTGGCAGGGATCCAGGGAATCACAATAAAAGCCTTTTATTATGAAGAAAGACACGAAGTAAATGAATCAAAAATCATTATTCAATGCCAATTATGAAATGAGAACATTAGTCCCCTTTATGGAGGAACATTAACGATCACAATTAAGACATATGAATGCAAATGCTCAGATACACAGACGTTAGAGCTCAATATAAAGTCTTTTTGCTGAGACAACCATTGAGTAGTTCCGGGTAGCTTCCGATTTAGGGACCTATTCCGATGTCGGACAGACTCAGGTCAGTCTGACATCGGCCAGGAGCCGTAACCGACCGACCTGCTGTGGTCGGTTACAGCCCTGCTAGTACAATGCGACCGAACCCTGTTTGCTCGCATTCGTACGGTTCAGAATGCAAGCATGCATTCCGAGCGGAATGCATGTCTGCATTGAGAAAGGTAGGGGTGTAGTTCATCCCTGCACCCTGTGGCCGGCACCCAAAGGTGCCTGCCACCGGGTGCAGGGATCCACAGAGGGGCACCATAGGTGCCCCCAGGCTGCCATTCAGCAGCCTTGCACCCATGGGGGCCCTTCTGGGGGCCCCCAAAGACAGTTTTTGACTGCCTTTTCATGCCGGACAGCTCATCTTGCGGGGCCCGTAGGGTATTGCAGCGCCGACCCTATGAGGCGCAAATGCCTGATGATGAAGCATGACACCTTCACAGGTATGTGAGGCACTTATTTCCTAATCAGGCAAATCGCAGGCCCAGTACTGACCATCAACACTTTGTCAGGAAAAGCTCCCACCTTTTGTTCTACACTCTGACTTAGTATCCACCATATCTTTGTCTGCTGAATCCTAAGAGTTTTAAAGGAATCATATCAGCAAGCTCCTTGAGATTAAATTGCGCCCTGTATATGATTGTCTCATCACTGTTGAGAACAAGATATGCCAACTAGTTAAACTTGTAGGAGGGGGCTTTAGTAATCCAGGGACGGTTCAGCAACACAAATCTACTAGTGTGCCCTCCCCATAGGTCTCTGCAAACTCGGCCGCACAACCATCAAAATCTGCTACGCAGCCGTTCAATGCTATTAAGAAAACGAGTACCCATGGTGGGACTGGCTTCTCCAATGCGGCCATTACCTCAGTCAATCTCACACATCTCCAGCCCAAGACAATAGGCCTCCAGCTACTGCATTGCATCCTGGAAGCTGGTGCGATAATAATGTTATCAATCTGGGTTCTTTACCGGTGATAGGTCTCACCCGTGCCTCCTGCCCTTATGATCTTGGAAAATGTACCTCGGTTGCCCGCAGGCTCCTCAGAATCGACATGGTCCCTCAGGAACAAGGTTCTGTTTTGGTGAAACCGTACAGTAAACTGTCATTGGGATCTAAATATTAAGATCATATTTGTGCGGCGAGTTGCCGGTTTGGACCTTTAGAAAGGAACTACCCAGGTGACACTGTTTTATAAATGTGCACAAACCTAAGGTTGCTTGGGACATTTTTGTCCAAGCAAGAGTTGGCATGGTGAGACCCAGCTCCATGAAGATATTGCCACTTAGAGTCTTTCATAGGCACTTAGAACCAACAGCCCTAATGGAAAATTGGGCCTGGGGCTTAAACCATCCTCGCAACAGACCTCAATCCAACTTTTCCTTACCTCTTAGGAATAGGTTTATGGCCCGTCTGGCATGGAGTACAACGATTCACTATACCCCGGGGAGAATAACCGTGCACCAACTTCACTAGACGCAGGGGCAAACAACCATGATCCAAATACTCATCCAACAAATTTGCCTGGGACAAATACCCATCTGCCGAGAACCGTGGGGGGGGCGGTCGAGGCATACGACTTTTATCCTGGAACATTGCAGGGATTTGTCAAAAACTCCAAAATGAAGACTGGTTGACTTTTATTGAGAAATTAGATTTAATTTGTTGCCTGGAGACAAGAGCCTTTGACACCATAGCAATCAATGGGTTTAAGTCTTATTGTACTGGTGCAAGTCTATCTGATGCCGGAAGAGGAAAGGGGGGGGTCTAGCTACTTTTGTGGCATGTACCATTAGATATCTGGAAGTTAAAATTTTAGCTTCAAGGCTATGCTATTAAATTTTAAATCTTTATTCTCTAAAGCAGTTTAATATCATTTTTATCAACTTTTATTTTAACTTTTTCTCGGCACACCCATTAGGTATCATTGATGATCTGGGGGAATTAGTCTCAGAGTTTGCAGATAAGGGAAAGACTCACCCATTGTGGAAGAGGTGTGGCACAGCGGCCAGGGTGCCTCACTCCGGGGTTCATGGTTTGATCGCCGGCGGCAGGTTAGCCTAGCACCATGTGACTCTGGGCAATAGCTTGCTTAATCTTCCAGAGGGCCCCCAGTGCCGGGACACCACTTCGGAGGTAGCTGTGCTCATTACAAATATTGGTATTTCATTTCATTAATCATATGAGCGGGTGACTTTAACCCCTTCGCTGCGGGGTGTTTTCCCCCGGCTGTGTGCGGGGGAGGAAACTGCGCGCGGCGCCGCTGTGCTGGTGACAAGCTCGGCTCGTCATGAGGCACAGCGGAGCTGCCCGCTCGTCACAACCACACCCATTTTTAGAACGTTCAGCACAGCGGGGAAATTATCCCCGCGTGCGAACGTTCCAATGGCTGTGACGAGCTCAGCTCGTCATGAGGGCAGCTCAACCGTCCCTCATGACGAGCTGAGCTCGTCAACAGCACACAAGGGGTTAAAGTTCCCAAATGTCTGCATGATGGGGACCCTACATTTGGATTTGCTAATGGTCAAGGCAACAATATTGGTCACTTCACACATTTGAATTATTGTGAAGCTCCAAACCAGCTGATCTGATACAATCTAACCTTTTCACCTGATGTCCAGGGAAATGGTAAAGAAAACCTACCCACATTTACAGCAAGGGGGAAGGATAGTAGGATAGATTTTGTCCTGTTACCTAGGGGCCTGGTATAGCATCTTGTGGGCTATGAGGTGTGTCCACTTCCACACAGTGACCATAATCATGGGACTTTAAAATGCTAGCTCTTTTTCCAGCAAAGTGTGCCTGATAAGGCCATACCTCCGTTAGCTATTCAAGGAATAAGGGGGTCCGTTTAAAGTGGACTCTATCGATGCAAAAATGTTTTGTAAGGATTTAGGGCCATATGTATGAAGCTCAAATGGGTTCGCAAACGCCGAAATTTGTAGAATTTCGGCGTTTTCGAACTCATTTTCGCTAAATGGTATCTATGTAGCAAATTTGAGTGCAAAATAAGGAATCGCAAATTTGCGATTCCTTATTTTGCGATTGCATTTAAGGAATCGCAAATTTTGTGATTCCTTAAATGCAATGTATAAAGCACCCAAGTTGTGCGGTTTCTCGTTAAGAAATCGCAAATTACCACCAAATTGAAATTGGTGGTAATTTGCGATTTCTTTCACAAAAGCACTTTTTTGCTTTCGTGAAGGTGCCATGTGGCGCACATACATGCCCTTAGGGCATGTATGTGCGCCATATGCGCACACATGTGAATTTTAGGGGTGCATCAGGGTGTCCTTATGACAACCTTGCACCCTTGAAATTATTCTCAATATGCGATTCTCAAATTGCGAATCGCAAATTGAGAATAACTTCACATTCATTCCTGTGGGCCTCCTGGCCCATAGAAATGAATGGGAAATTATTCCTTAATTGCGATTCGCAATTTACAAATCGCAATTAAGGAATTTTAAGAAATCGCAAAATGAAGCGATTTTCTACATACATACCAATTTGCAAATCTCAAATAGCGATTTCTAAAAAATCGCTGTTCGAGATTCGCAAATCTCGATGTTGATACATCTGCCCCTTGGTCTCTACAAACCCTAATAAGATCTTGGGCTACCTTTCTACAGCGGACGACCCCATGAAAATATTGGACAGCTTTATTGGGATTTGCAGGGCTTTGTCCAGTGAGCTTATCTCAAATAAACCTCTTAAAGAGGGAGGCAGTCACTCATGGTTCAGCACTAAGTGTATCACAGCACTTAAAACCCCTTACGCAGCTACAAATGCCCCGTGTAATACTATGGAAGTCAGAGAAAACAGGTATAAATATAAACAAGCACTCCAGCAGAGGAAAAAAGACACCAGGGCAAATGCATGGGAGGATTGAAATAGAGCGCCCCAGCTGAAAGACAGCAGCCTGTTTTGGATATAGTCAACCACCCTTTCCTTCTGGACAGCCTATCTACAGAGGTAGAGTGCCACCATCCTGAACAACACTGGGCTGGCCATTACTCTTGTCTTTAACCCATATGAAAGGGGGAGGGCTGGATGCCAAGGAAAGTGAACTTGGTCTCTACTCCATGAATGGAAAATGGATAGGACCCCCCCTGTAGATTTAGCCTCTGTCACTGAAGCCTTTATGAGGTCCGCTAATGGGAAGGCCCCCGGCCCTGATGTGTTACCAATTTATTTGATTAAACTATAGTCTGAGTTTTGGGCTCCTTTTGTTACAAATGTGCTGCGGGCTACAGTCGAGGGAGGCCCGATCGACTCGTGGAGAGAATCCATGATAGTACCCATCCATAATAAGGGTGTTCAGAATTCACCTACATGTTACTGCCCAATCTCCTTAACCTCTTAACCGCAGCACAAATTCTCCCTCAGTGCAGGAGAATTAAAGAGTGGGCGGGGCTGCGACCGCCAACGGACGTGTGGAGCACCAGGGAGGTAGTGCTTGCGTCGGCCATTGGCCGATGAAAGCACCGAACGGGTTAATAGACTCGACATCGAAGATTTTAGGTCGGGTGATTTTGAGCAAACTGGAGACTTGGGCAGAGGCTAATTCATTTTTTTGTCCAGTCCAAAATGCTTTCTGACCGGGATTAGGGACCCTAGAGGAGACCCTAAATCTCACACTTATTCTGGGTGAATACATCAAGGCCAGGAGAGGGACTTTGTACATGGCCTTTATGGACCTCTCCTGTGCCACTGACCTAGCAGATAGGGATTTGCTGTGGGATTTGATGGAACAGGCGGGAATAGATCCCCCTACTAGATCTTATAAGGCATTTGCACCGGGACTCCACAGCTAGAGTGCGCTACTCACGGTCTGGGATTGCACCGCTCCGATAAATGTAGTCAGTGGGGTTAGGCAGGGGGGCTGCACATTAGCTCCTTTCCTTTTCGTATTTTATATAAATTCTCTAGATTTAGCATTAAAATCATGCAGCAAAGACGGCCCCAGAAGTTGTACCCAGGCAGTCCCGATATTGCTGTACGCAGATGATGTAATTCTTTTAGCTCGGACAGAAAGTGGCCTCCATATGCTTTTAAACGGTTTTAATGACTTTATGCTTCGACTTTAAACTTAAGGCGAACCAGAAAAAGTATTTTACTACAGCCTTATAGCCCACCGTAGAGGGCTATACCGGCTGTTGAAGGTCCTCTCCAGCGTTAAATGCCCGAGCCGAAGGCCTTTAACAAGGAAGGTATAGCCCAGCTAAGAAGGGCTATAAGGCTATTAGAACATTCTGCCACTAGAGGGCAGAATGTTCTTACAAAAAAAACAAAGCCTTATGGGAGGGTGAGGGGATTGGAATCCCCTCAGGCTCCCTGAAGCCTTTGGTCACAGCCAGAGCGGTGAACAAAGAAACATTGGAATGTTGGAGCTCCAGGCTTATACCAGCCATTATAAGCCCGGAGCACTCCATTGTTTTCAATGGAGCTCCCAACATTCAAATGTTCTAATATGTCATGTGGTCCCAAAAATATTAAATCAAAAATGTTTTATATAGGAGGGAGATCTATTGATAAAGTATCTACTTTTAATTATTCGGGCATTTTATTGGATGCAAATGGGTGATGGGATAGGCTTATGGTTCAAAGAGTGCAAAAAATGGGGGCAGCCAGTGTATATTCAGATTTGCCTGAAGGTTAGGCCAAAAGCCGGTCAGAGAGAGGTGAGCTCTATACAAGTAAAGGCCTATCAGTGGACACGTGTGGAGCTGGAGAATGGCGCTACGCTGCCACAGGGACACTTCAGGGAGCTGAAAAGAGTTTTTGTGCAGACTTCTAGCTGTCTCTAAAAAGTCCCGCTAGCTTTGTTGCACACACGGAACTGGGATTAGGATTTCTTGAAGATCAAGTCAATATGGCAACACTCCTTTTATGGTTAAGGATATAGAATACCTCTAAAGTACAATTCTCAAAACAGGTGTTAGCGGATTGCTTAAACCTAGGCAACATGGCCGCTGTCCCATGGCTGGCTTATATAACATACACTTTCTACAGCCTGGGTTACATATATCTTTGTGATAGTCCTGAAATATTGTCCCTAAATCTAAAGAGATAATCAGACGTGCCTATGGATCGTATGGAGAATACACCAGAACCAAGAGATCCCTTGATTTGTCATCTGTCATTGGGTATATGCAAATTTTTACATCTACGTGCTTGGAGCCTTACTTAATGTGGATAACCAAGCCAAGTATAGATCCTATCTCACTAGGCTGAGACTGAATACAGTCCATTTCCGTGTGGCCTTTCTAGTAGAAGGCACTTGGCACACAGCTCTTCCATGTTGCCTTGTGGCATGGTCACTGCCCAATCTACCGTGCACTTTATGCTCTTTTGCACACTACATGATTCCCTCAGATTGAGTTTTTTGCGTCCAATTCTTTTAAACAAGCATTATACATCTTATAAAGAGGGGTTAATCAACCTGCAAGGTTTATCTCCTTCTGAAATCTGCCCTGCTGTCCTTAGCTATATTGTTGCTGAAATCAAATTAAGAAGAATATATGCACTTTAACCGCTCAGCCGGTGATTGCTACTGAATTTTGGACAGTTGCTCTTAGTTTCATTGTTGCTGCTATTTCATTAAGAAGAGCTTACTCATTTTAATCGTATTTGATGGGTTTTTGTTATGATGTTTTTTCTTCGGAAGACATCTCTGATATATATTTATTTTATACGTTTTATTGATTTAATTATAAAATGCAATCCGGATTTTACTCTGTGCTTTTATGGTCATATACAGTGCCTGAATATAGATAGACTTGACTTGAGACAGAAGTCTGAACTCCTGGTATAACAAGCATTAGAAATGCAATCGGGCTCGGATTTATTTGAGTTTGAGCTAATGGCATTGTAAATGCCAATGTCTTTTTGCCATGTGTTATGGAGTGTGTGCATGTGGTGTGTAGTGGAAGTATCTTGGTTGAATTGTAATTTTACCAATGGTGGCATGCTGTGCTTTATATGAATATGTTTAAAAGTAAAGTGTACCATACTGCGATTGCTTGGTGGAAAAGTGCACTGCCGGCTGGAGGTGTGTGTTCCTGGTGGAAGGGTGCACTGACGGCTGGTGGGTGTGTGCTTGGTAAAAGCGTGCACAGATGGATGATGGTTGTTGGTGTTTGTGCATGGTGAAAGCATTCATTGACGGCTGGGGGTGTGTTGTTGTGTGTGTTGTTTTCTGTGTGCTGGTGAGTGTGTGGTGGTGAGTCTTTGGGGGTGAGCCTGGGGAGTGAGTGTGGTGGTGAGTGTGTTGTGTTGAGTGGTGACAAGTGTGTGGTGTTGAGAGACTGAGGTGTGTGGTTTGTGTGTGCGTTATGTGTGTGTGGTGTATGTGTGTGTGGTGTTTTCTGCACACTCACACACTGCCCCTGCACATTCACACACTGCTCACCCGCACACTCCCAATGTCACCCTGCATAGTCACACACTGTTTACCCTGCACACTCATTCTGCACACTCACACAATGTGCACCCTGACACACTGTCTCTGCAGTCACTCTGCACTCACTGTCACTCTGCACTCACTGTCACTCTACACTCACTGTCACTCTGCACTCACTGTCACTCATTGTCACTCTGCACTCACTGTCACTCTGCACTTACTGTCACTCTGCACTCACTGTCACTCTGCTGTCACTCTGCAATCACTGTCACTCTGCACTCATTGTCACTCTGCACTCACTGTCACTCTGCACTCACTGTCACTCTGCACTCACTGTCACTCTGCACTCACTGTCACTCTGCACTCACTGTCACTCTGCACTCACTCTGCACTCACTGTCACTCTGCACTCACTCTGCACTCACTCTACAGTCACTCTGCCCTCACTGTCACTCTGCACTCACTGTCACTCTGCACTCACTGTCACTCTGCTGTCACTCTGCAATCACTGTCACTCTGCACTCATTGTCACTCTGCACTCACTGTCACTCTGCACTCACTGTCACTCTGCACTCACTGTCACTCTGCACTCACTGTCACTCTGCACTCACTGTCACTCTGCACTCACTCTGCACTCACTGTCACTCTGCACTCACTCTGCACTCACTCTACAGTCACTCTGCCCTCACTGTCACTCTGCACTCACTGTCACTCTGCTGTCACTCTGCAATCACTGTCACTCTGCACTCATTGTCACTCTGCACTCACTGTCACTCTGCACTCACTGTCACTCTGCACTCACTGTCACTCTGCACTCACTGTCACTCATTGTCACTCTGCACTCACTGTCACTCTGCACTCACTGTCACTCTGCACTCACTGTGACTCTGCTGTCACTCTGCAATCACTGTCACTCTGCACTCATTGTCACTCTGCACTCACTGTCACTCTGCACTCACTGTCACTCTGCACTCACTGTCACTCTGCACTCACTGTCACTCTGCACTCACTGTCACTCTGCACTCACTCTGCACTCACTGTCACTCTGCACTCACTCTGCACTCACTCTACAGTCACTCTGCCCTCACTGTCACTCTGCACTCACTGTCACTCTGCACTCACTGTCACTCTGCTGTCACTCTGCAATCACTGTCACTCTGCACTCATTGTCACTCTGCACTCACTGTCACTCTGCACTCACTGTCACTCTGCACTCACTGTCACTCTGCACTCACTGTCACTCTGCACTCACTCTGCACTCACTCTACAGTCACTCTGCCTTCACTGTCACTCTGCACTCACTGTCACTCTGCACTCACTGTCACTCTGCTGTCACTCTGCAATCACTGTCACTCTGCACTCATTGTCACTCTGCACTCATTGTCACTCTGCACTCACTGTCACTCTGCACTCACTGTCACTCTGCACTCACTGTCACTCTGCACTCACTGTCACTCTGCACTCACTGTCACTCTGCACTCACTCTGCACTCACTGTCACTCTGCACTCACTGTCACTCTGCACTCACTGTCACTCTGCACTCTACAGTCACTCTGCACTCTACAGTCACTCTGCACTCTACAGTCACTCTGCACTCACTGTCACTATGCACTCACTGTCACTCTGCACTCACTGTCACTCTGCACTCACTCTGCACTCACTGTCACTCTGCACTCACTCTGCACTCACTCTACAGTCACTCTGCCCTCACTGTCACTCTGCACTCTACAGTCACTCTGCACTCTACAGTCACTCTGCACTCTACAGTCACTCTGCACTCACTGTCACTCTGCACTCACTGTCACTCTGCACTCACTGTCACTCTGCTGTCACTCTGCACTCACTGTCACTCTGCACTCACTGTCACTCTGCTGTCACTCTGCACTCACTGTCACTCTGCACTCACTGTCACTCTGCTGTCACTCTGCACTCACTGTCACTCTGCACTCACTGTCACTCACTGTCACTCTGCACTCACTCTGCACTCACTCTACAGTCACTCTGCACTCACTGTCACTCTGCACTCACTGTCACTCTGCACTCACTGTCACTCTGCTGTCACTCTGCACTCACTGTCACTCTGCACTCACTGTCACTCTGCACTCACTGTCACTCTGCACTCACTGTCACTCTGCACTCACTGTCACTCTGCACTCACTCTGCACTCACTGTCACTCTGCACTCACTCTGCACTCACTCTACAGTCACTCTGCCCTCACTGTCACTCTGCACTCACTGTCACTCTGCACTCACTGTCACTCTGCTGTCACTCTGCAATCACTGTCACTCTGCACTCATTGTCACTCTGCACTCACTGTCACTCTGCACTCACTGTCACTCTGCACTCACTGTCACTCTGCACTCACTGTCACTCTGCACTCACTGTCACTCTGCACTCACTCTGCACTCACTCTACAGTCACTCTGCCTTCACTGTCACTCTGCACTCACTGTCACTCTGCACTCACTGTCACTCTGCACTCACTGTCACACTGCACTCGCTGTCACTCTGCACTCACTGTCACTCTGCACTCACTGTCACTCTGCTGTCACTCTGCAATCACTGTCACTCTGCACTCATTGTCACTCTGCACTCACTGTCACTCTGCACTCACTGTCACTCTGCACTCACTGTCACTCTGCACTCACTGTCACTCTGCACTCACTCTGCACTCACTGTCACTCTGCACTCACTCTGCACTCACTCTACAGTCACTCTGCCCTCACTGTCACTCTGCACTCACTGTCACTCTGCACTCACTGTCACTCTGCTGTCACTCTGCAATCACTGTCACTCTGCACTCATTGTCACTCTGCACTCACTGTCACTCTGCACTCACTGTCACTCTGCACTCACTGTCACTCTGCACTAACTGTCACTCTGCACTCACTGTCACTCTGCACTCACTGTCACTCTGCACTCACTGTCACTCTGCACTCACTCTGCACTCACTGTCACTCTGCACTCACTCTGCACTCACTCTACAGTCACTCTGCCCTCACTGTCACTCTGCACTCACTGTCACTCTGCTGTCACTCTGCAATCACTGTCACTCTGCACTCATTGTCACTCTGCACTCACTGTCACTCTGCACTCACTGTCACTCTGCACTCACTGTCACTCTGCACTCACTGTCACTCATTGTCACTCTGCACTCACTGTCACTCTGCACTCACTGTCACTCTGCACTCACTGTCACTCTGCTGTCACTCTGCAATCACTGTCACTCTGCACTCATTGTCACTCTGCACTCACTGTCACTCTGCACTCACTGTCACTCTGCACTCACTGTCACTCTGCACTCACTGTCACTCTGCACTCACTGTCACTCTGCACTCACTGTCACTCTGCACTCACTCTGCACTCACTGTCACTCTGCACTCACTCTGCACTCACTCTACAGTCACTCTGCCCTCACTGTCACTCTGCACTCACTGTCACTCTGCACTCACTGTCACTCTGCTGTCACTCTGCAATCACTGTCACTCTGCACTCATTGTCACTCTGCACTCACTGTCACTCTGCACTCACTGTCACTCTGCACTTACTGTCACTCTGCACTCACTGTCACTCTGCACTCACTGTCACTCTGCACTCACTCTGCACTCACTCTACAGTCACTCTGCCCTCACTGTCACTCTGCACTCACTGTCACTCTGCACTCACTGTCACTCTGCTGTCACTCTGCAATCACTGTCACTCTGCACTCATTGTCACTCTGCACTCATTGTCACTCTGCACTCACTGTCACTCTGCACTCACTGTCACTCTGCACTCACTGTCACTCTGCACTCACTGTCACTCTGCACTCACTGTCACTCTGCACTCACTCTGCACTCACTGTCACTCTGCACTCACTGTCACTCTGCACTCACTGTCACTCTGCACTCTACAGTCACTCTGCACTCTACAGTCACTCTGCACTCTACAGTCACTCTGCACTCACTGTCACTATGCACTCACTGTCACTCTGCACTCACTGTCACTCTGCACTCACTCTGCACTCACTGTCACTCTGCACTCACTCTGCACTCACTCTACAGTCACTCTGCCCTCACTGTCACTCTGCACTCTACAGTCACTCTGCACTCTACAGTCACTCTGCACTCTACAGTCACTCTGCACTCACTGTCACTCTGCACTCACTGTCACTCTGCACTCACTGTCACTCTGCTGTCACTCTGCACTCACTGTCACTCTGCACTCACTGTCACTCTGCTGTCACTCTGCACTCACTGTCACTCTGCACTCACTGTCACTCTGCTGTCACTCTGCACTCACTGTCACTCTGCACTCACTGTCACTCACTGTCACTCTGCACTCACTCTGCACTCACTCTACAGTCACTCTGCACTCACTGTCACTCTGCACTCACTGTCACTCTGCACTCACTGTCACTCTGCTGTCACTCTGCACTCACTGTCACTCTGCACTCACTGTCACTCTGCACTCACTGTCACTCTGCACTCACTGTCACTCTGCACTCACTGTCACTCACTGTCACTCTGCACTCACTCTGCACTCACTCTACAGTCACTCTGCACTCACTGTCACTCTGCACTCACTGTCACTCTGCACTCACTGTCACTCTGCACTCACTGTCACTCTGCTGTCACTCTGCACTCACTGTCACTCTGCACTCACTGTCACTCTGCACTCACTGTCACACTGCACTAGCTGTCACTCTGCACTCGCTGTCACTCTGCACTCGCTGTCACTCTGCACTCGCTGTCACTCTGCACTCACTGTCACTCTGCACTCACTCTGCACTCACTCTGCACTCACTCTGCACTCACTCTGCACTCACTGTCACTCTGCACTCACTGTCACTCTGCACTCACTGTCACTCTGCACTCACTGTCACTCTGCACTCAGTCTGCACTCACTGTCACTCTGCACTCAGTCTGCACTCACTGTCACTCTGCACTCAGTCTGCACTCACTGCCACTCTGCACTCTCAATATGCACTCTCAAACTGCACTCTCAATCTGCACTCTCAAACTGCACTCTCCACTCTCAATCTGCACTCTGCACTCTCAAACTGCAATCTGCACTCTGCACTCTCATTCTGCACTCTCAATCTGCACTATCAATCTGCACTCTCAATCTGCACTCTCAAGTCTCATACTGCACTCTCAAACTGCACTCTCAAAATGCACTCTCAACTCTCATACTGCACTCTCAAACTACACTCTCAAACTGCACTCTCAAACTGCACTCTCAAACTGCACTCTCAAACTGCACTCTCAAACTGCACTCTCCACTCTCAAACTGCACTCTGCACTCTCAATCTGCACTATCAATCTGCACTCTCAAACTGCACTCTCAAGTCTCATACTGCACTCTCAAACTGCACTCTCAAACTGCACTCTCAAAATGCACTCTCAAACTGCACTCTCAAACTGCACTCTCAAACTGCACTCTCAAACTGCACTCTCAATATGCACTCTCCACTCTCAAACTGCACTCTGCTCTCTCAAACTGCACTCTCAAACTGCACTCTCAAACTGCACTCTCAATCTGCACTCTCAAACTGCACTCTCAAACTGCACTCTCAACTCTCATACTGCACTCTCAAACTACACTCTCAAACTGCACTCTCACACTGCACTCTCAATCTGCACTCTCAAACTGCACTCTCCACTCTCAATCTGCACTCTGCACTCTCAAACTGCACTCTGATTCTGCACTCTGATTCTGCACTCTGCACTGCCCGTAGTCCCATCACACGCAGGCGGCTATGCCCGAAAACAAATGGAAGCGCACTAGCTGGTAAAACAGTCCTGAGGGTTAATGCTCCTGCTGCTGAGGTATGGGTGTAGCCTGCAGGTCTCAGGGAAGAATCCAATGGACAAACCTAGGTGAGCGACTGTACATTCTCTAAGCTCCGTGTTTAATTTGCAGATCACACCCTCGTATCCGGGTAAGATAGCTCAGTTGGTTAATGTTGCTGCAATCTTTGTATATTCACGAGGCAACAGGGTTGAACGTGTACAAGTTAAAGATCCATGCGAATGGGGCCTCTTATTAGTGACGTGTCGGGCTGTAAAGGATGCCATTGGTTCTCAACGGAGGTCACAGAGGGTGAATGTACCAGTGACCGCGATCTACGACATTAAAGGTGAAGCCCCTCAGGCTCGGTCTCATGACTGGAACAGAGACGCCCCCTTTCGATTCCCCATTCGTCTCAGACAGCTGACCCTACGCCCCCGCCCCCATAACAAGCGCCTCTGTTGTGGTGCGGTGCCCCCGATAGCGTCTGGGATCAGCATTGTCAAGCGCTGCAGCCACAAACACAAAACGGGGGAGAGACGATCATACAATCTGTTTATTGCTGGCATCAGTGGAGTGGGGAGTCCCCCGAGGGGGTTTGGGGGGGGGGCTTTGATGGTCTGTGCTGTAAACAAGGCATTGCCTTTACAAACTACAGCCATATATTATTACCCCAAACATGTGACACCAAGCGAGTTTACGGGGCCAACATTTCAGAAAGAGCGGGCGCTTTGAAGCAGGCGCTTTCCATTGGAGCGCTACTGTGAGGCTTCGGGCCGGCCGCGCGGTCAGTCTTGGAGATGCCAGAGACCATTAACGAGCCTCTCCCAGCCAAGTGGGCTTCCGGTACCCATGTCAACATAATAGGAGGATTAAGTGTTAGGGTGGTAAGATGACTTGGGGTGCCTTGGGTTTAAGTTAGAGCAGGCGGCCTCCATCTTCCATTCCATTCTGGTCAATGCCGATAATCACGGAGTCCGAATTGGTAGGGAATTCCAAATAGTATTTATATCGATGCAAATCTAAACCCCAGGGCACCAGACACCATATAAAAACAAGTAAACATTAGTCTTGCACAAGCAGGATTTTTTATAACAACAAACCTACATCCATGTTTTTCAACACACTCACCCATGGAATAGTAAACAACTGCATTTCCTTTATGGGTCCAGCAAAACGCAGTTTATTACAAGTTCAGCAACCTCGTTTAACAGGATATTTTAGGCAACCCCCCCCCAGTTGTCCTGTTTCGCCGATACAGATGAGGGAGGGGGCCTGTCTCAGCGCCGGATGAGTGAGGCTAATGAAGCCCTTTCCCGGCCTGGCATGGAGCAGCTGCGCGCTGAGCGCTGCTGAATGGTGAACGCGCCCGGCCATCTGGATTCACTTACGGAGGCACCCTGACAGCTCCTAATTATAATTAATGTACTTCTTTGCGCGAGCACGAACGAAAAATGCCCAAGATGGCGGAACAAAACTACATTTACCCTATCACTTCAAGCCTATTAAAACGACAACACAACGAAGACGAATCACTGGCCAGATGACAGAACACACTAAAGAATGTGTGGAATTTGTCTCGCCAAAGCCCTAGGAGATACTTTTTTTTTCTCTTCTTTAACATTAGGATCTCGAAACTCCTCCCACTTACGTGGGCGGAGGCCTCGCCCTAAAAAGGGCTCAATGTCCTTATCAGTGTGCTAATCTTAGAGAAAAGTTTAGGATTTGGGATCCTTCCTGCCTGGAGAAATGGGTGTAAAATTGTATAGTAGAATTATCTATGTGCACAGTTTGGATGTTTAGGGTCAGAAGGTTTTAGGGTCTTGGATCTGTTCAGGATCATAAGCTTCAAAACATGCATTTGTGCACGGGTCAAGGCAGCAAGTGGCAGTGCAGGATCCCGAAGTCTCACATCGAACATGAATAATGTGAATAGGCTTAGGGTTTGCTTGGTCATAAGCCATCTTTGAAAACAGAAGACAGTGACTGGTTGTTTAGGGTTCCATGCAGAATTGTTTAAATCCTCTATAATAGATGTGTTGCAAATAGGGTGGGGTAGTGACAGGGGATCAGGTCAAGGTGTTATAAAACAATAGATGTGAGTAGAGTGTGAGTATTGTCGTGCACTGTCCATTGCACTTAAGTCTCTCTTGGGAATAATTTTATTTCATTTTACTAAGGAGTTGTACATTTTAGGGAGAAGCGCTGTATGTTGATGCCTCACAAAAGATACGTATAAAGCCCAAAAGGGCTTCAAGAGATGGTTATGACCCTAAATTGTCTCTGAAATTAAAAGGAAGTGGAGTGTATGGGTTAATGGACCTATGCTGTGGAATTGAGCACCCCTGATAAGAGTTACATGTAAACTAAAGGACAGAACCCCTATATTTTGCAAAACATTCCAGGTTTCAAAATAACCAACCAATGCATTTCTACTGAGAAAGGGTTACATTATTTTGGGGAAACAATTCATCAAAAAAGAAACAAATTGTAGCAATATGCTCAAACTACTATTGAAGATACACATTGAGTTCAAGAAAATAGCAGTAATAAGGTTCAAATTTGTATTGTCATCTACAACTAAGAAATGGCAGATGATCAAAAACAGGCAAAATATCACTCTTTCGTCCCAGCAAGACCAACTCAGCTTTCTATTCCAGCTTAATAAATTATTTACCAATACATCTTGTAATATTAACAAATGGTTGTTATGTATAGTGGTTAGAAACTGCAGTTTTCTGTGATGCTCTTTATATAAATAAGATATACAATTGTAAAGAAAACAATCATTGTGGCATATTAATCATGTTTAAATACAATGTTAACATTTGCTATTATTTCAAGCTTTAGGAACTAAGAGCTTCATTTACTATATTTTGGCGTAGGGAAGTGTCACATGCGTTCCTGCTGCACTGCCCTTTATAAAAAGAAAAAGGCAGGAATGCACCGTATATCTGGGATACAGCGCATTCATGTCCTCTTCCCCAGCACTGGCACACTATTGGCTGGATGCCCCAAAGGAGGCACCCTTACACCATGGTGCAAACGTGTCTGCACTGTGGAAATGATTGTTTTAGTGCGGGAAGGGACCACGTTCTGCACAAAAACAATTAATGGAGGTGATTTTGCTCCTTTTATGTGTGTTGCTGAATGCAGCACACATTGAAAGAGGAAAAAATAAGAAAAAAATCAAGTTATTTCTCCTTGTTGTGCCTCCCCTATTCCTTCCCTGGAGAGGCATAGGTTGTTGCCGCAGTACCAGTTTTAGAGAACGTTGTAAATCTGGGAATGTGTCAAATGCCATGGGTGTTACGTGAAAACACCCAATATAACGTCCATTGCACACCTCCCCATCGCAGTGTGAGGTAACACAGCTACTTGCAGTGATTTATCCTACACCATGCCTAAAAGCTATGAAATGCCACGCAGCATGGCTTTATGTGGTGTTGTAGATATGGCAATGCACTGTGCTCCACCAGAACATCAATATAAGTGACATTCCGGCAGCGCACAGGGGCTTGTAAATAAGCCCCTAAGAATTCACCTTTCACTTTTTCATCTGCCTCAGTGGCTTAGCTATCAAAGGTGCAGCAGGTGCAGTGGCACTGGGACCCAGGGGCATGCGGGCCCAAAGTACCCCAATTATGCTTGTTTTTTTTCTAACAATGTAAGGAATGTGGCTCAGTAGCATACGTTTCAAGAGGGCCCCTGTGACCCTGCTGAGCCGCTGAAAACCATACGCGCGGAGACCTATTAACAAAGGCAATATGAACTATGTAAAGCAGTACTCTAGTAATACAGTTTTACATGCTCCTATGTTCCTTTTGTGAATTGGCTCCAAAACATCTAGAATGAGAATAAAATTGGAATATTCAAAGAATAAAATATAAATTTCACATTAATAGAATGGGCTGTGCCCTCTTTACACTTATACTAATAGGAAGTTCAACATTTCAGGGCCAAATCACGGAAGCCCTTTACAAATTATATTTTCTGTTAAAAACGCATTCAGTTTCTTAGAACAAAAATTATTGTGGGGTTCTCAATTCCTCTGTAATAGCAACTGTGAATTACTTTAAAAGTAACGTAATAGCATGCTAAGAAATAGGATTGCTTCTGTACACAACAATGTTTACAGTTCCTAATTATACATATGTCCGGTTGTACATATGGCTACCAATTTCCATTCGTTCTTGTCATATAGATTGGTATGACAGTGCTGTAAAAGTAAACTGGACAACAGCCTGCAGCAGAGAAATCAAATGGCAGTGCAAGCGGAGGCCGTTTTGCATTGGCTTTGCGCCTTTCAGTACCTCACTATCCTGCAAGAAAAAGGCATTTATATAATCAAACAAAAACAGATTTAAACTGGTAATTTAGAATTATGCCTGGGCAAAATGTTAATTACGCAGCAGAAATCAGAGTAATTTTGTTAATTTCATGTTACTCTTGTGACTTGAAATTGCCCAAAATTACGCAATTGCACCCGTTCACGTAATTATTGCATATGTTGCCACAAAAATCCAACTGCAGGAGCACAGGAACATCAAACTTAGGGAGCGATAGCGGCTGCTGCTGTTCATGGGGCATATTACCAAGGGTGGCAATAGGCAATTATCACCGGTTTAGCGGCCGTTTTTGGCCGCTAAGCGGCATAATTCTATCACTCTATTAGCAAGCTGTCGCTAATTGATGTTAGCGACAGCTTTTAGGCGATAGCGAGCGGTTTGGGGCCCGCTTTGCATGTCAGCGATATTTTTCGCTAATGACATGCAAAGTGGGCGTACCCAACCTGTTAGCGACTGAAAGCAGTCGCTAACGTCGCTATCGCCTATTAGCAAGGCATATCCAGCGATAGGCAGGATTAAAAAAATCGTCGCTAAGACTATTTAGCGATAAATATCGCTACTTGTTGGTAATATGCCCCCATGTTCCGTTGCATTCAGGGCTATTTTCTTAGCGATAAATCCATCCTAGGATTTAGTGGGGGCGCAAATGTGCATTTTGTGCTAACAAAATAAAGATAAATGCAGGGTTATGCTCCTCGTGTATTTCTGTGTAATCATACATAAATCTTCAGAAATTTGATGCTACAGCAAATTATGCGAGTTACAGCCACCCCTATTATGAATGAGGCTGATAAAAGTGCATGCATCATCAGGTGGCACTGGATGTTAGAGCTTCCTGTTGAAGGAAATGTGTACTTTTCTTTCAGAATGAGTAAAGGCGCTCTGTGTTTTTTACTGGGCCCCACAAACCATTCTGACTTGCCTCCCTGGTAGTGGTTGAAGAGATGTTGTTGGGATGAGATAGTTTGGGAATGTTGGATTATGGTTGTTCACAGACTGTGCAAAGGAGATTGGTTAAAATATATTTGCTGTGTGGTCAGTGTTTCATGTTAGCACCAAATTTAAAAACATGATTATTATGTTGCTAATACTAATATACGCACAACTAGAGTGTTAATTGATGGCAGATGTTAATTCAATAACGTGTGTGTTTTTTTATGAACACATTGTGATAGCCATAAAACAGTCTAAAAAATAAAAGCAAGACAGAAAATATTTTCTATGGAGTAAAAATAACATGAATTTCCACCTGTTAGACCATGGCGAGATAGTCTGCATCAAATGTATCAAGGTGCACAATAGGGTTTTGCAGTCTTTTGTCAGAAGAAGGCATGAATGGATTCCATTAGGAAGCAGCAAGAGGAGCGAGCACAAAAGTGAGATTTCTATGCAAAAATAGGTTTTCTGAATTTTAAGCTCCACTTCACTTTAACTGATTACAAAGGCCCATTGTAAATTTATTTCAAGTGCAATTTCCTGCTGACGTACCTGTGGTAAGTGTCAAAAGGATAGTGGTTAACAGAATATAGCAACTGCACTAAATTCAGCAACACTTTTATGAAAGCTAAAATGTAGTCTATCTTCGGAAAGTCTCTACCCTGCTTTGTTCACCCGAAATAAAGGCATCATGTAATGTAATGACATTTTATCTACTGAAAATGTATGTCTTTTTATGACTTTTTCAGAGACATCGTTTGAATGGCAGTCTTACAGTAATGTATTCCCCTTTAGTGACATTGTAATCTTGACATCAAGGAAAGGGAGCTCTTCATCAATGTACACAATCAGCACAATTATCATTAGTATCACACAGTAATGTTGACATAACTTGACACTTTCTATCAGTGGGAATACAAGTCATCTCAGCGTGGAGCGGGCATTAACAAGATGCAGAGTCTGCATACCATTCCGCATGAGAGTTGGGGAGAAAATAGTAGGTTGACTACAAAGTTAATCCATAATATTCACAATAGCTGTTAACATAATACACAGAATTCCCTGAAAAATATCCTGTAATCGTATCTTATGTTAAATAAAATGTTTAAAGTACATACGTTATCCACATATCGCCTCTGCAAACGAAGGTAATAAAAAAGCAATAAGCAGCAGCAGACAACTTTCTTTTTCAATTTTATTTGCTGGCTGGGGGAAGCATATCATGCTCTTTCCTGACAGAAAAAAACGTTCCCCTTCCCTCCACTACTCCTCTCCAACTGCGTCTCTCATCTTGCCCTCAACCGCAGGCCTGCACTTGGATATTACCCCCTCCTCGAGGAAGGTGTAAATGTATGCAGTAAAACCAGATGAAGTGGCAAATTCTGCGTGGGTTTGTGACCAGAGAAATCAGTTGCACATGGCAATTCCCATTATATAGGGTTTTACTCATATTTGCACAGTACTGATGCAAATTTACCACACAGTATACTTGCAGGAAATGTTAGTTACCACAGTACTGTGCATCTCATAATCTGTTTCACGCTAATAAAGTGATTGCATCTCTGCTAGTCAGACTGCTCAGGGAGGAGTTTTTAAATGCTTTTAGAGTTCAAACTAGATTGTATTTTTAGCAGCCGCGGCCCATGGGGGGAGTTGCGGTGGGGTAGAGATGCGGGGCGGGGGCTGCTAAAAACCGGCATATGGTTGTTACATTTCTTTTATTCGGTTATTACGTAATAAAACCATAAAATGTACAGAAATAAAAATGTTATAATACATGTTAAAATCTCAATGTTTTAGTACAATAAAAATTATCATTGTTTAAGTCAATTAAAAACCCATTACTGACAATAATTCATTAAAATACTGTACAAGTGGGCAAGAAGACAAATAGACAGAAGCTCAGACTTTACATGGATTTTTTAGACATGATTTTAAGAAACAGGCTACGCACTTAGCAGAATATTGAGAATCTAATGACTGCAGGGCCAGGTAAGCAGGCCGGCAGGTTCTCAGGCCCATTCTGCGAAGAAGGGGAATGATCCAACGCTTGCGGGAAAGCTCGTAATATCTGCAGAACAAAGTTACATGCATTGTGGACTGGGAAGATACGCCATCACATGGGCATTTCATTAAGTCGTGTGACCAGTCCTGCTCGTTGGGAAAGGTGACAAGGCGAAAGAAAGAATTGAATCGAAACCTGGTCAAAACGTATTTTTCGTGATTAGTTAGGTGGAATGTTAGGTATGGTTGAATGCCAAAGATGGACTGGACCAATAGGATCTGTACATTTGAGGATTTAATTACTTCTTGAGGGAGACGCAGCTCTCTGAGATGGATTAGGAAAAGTTTTTTCAGGTCTTTCCTACTGATGTCAAACAATGTCGTAGGTTCTGAGAAGTAAGTCGAACAGTTCAAATCCTTAAAGAAATTAGAGACGTATAAAAGCCAAGTGATTTTACTCCAATTTTCCATTCCTAAACAGTCGGTTAACAGTGAGCGGGTTAAATGGCTTTGCGTTTTGGTCCAAATACGATGCCACAACAGGATCGGCTGGCATCTGATGTTATCTGTCAGGTAATCGATGCCCAGCTCGATGTGGCAGCCGAATATTGGAGCACTTTGAGGGAGGGCCAAAAGGTATTTTAAGAACCCGTTTTGAACCGTCTGTAAGTTATCTACTGGAGCGTATCCCCAAACCCCTGCGCCATAGGATGCTACGCTGTGACATTTGGTGTGGTAAATTTTAAGCAACTCATCTGGGGCGGGTTTCCCCAGTTTCCTTGAAAAAGAGACAAGAGCTGATGTTGCTCTCTGGAAGAGTAGCTTTTTGCTTATCATGGCTTGTTTCCAAGAAAGTCTGTCATCCATTAAGATTCCTAAATAAGGATATTCCCTAGTACGTTCCAACCTACCTTGCTCAATGAATACTGGTTTAAGGTTCTTTGCCCTAGGTCCGGTATGCATGACAAAGGTTTTATTTTTGTTCACTTTCAACCCTAAGGAGAGCATAAACTGACAATATTTGTCTAACTGTCTTTGTAACTGGATTAATGTTCTTGCCAAAATTACTGATTCATCCGCATATAGCAGAGCGGGAATAGGGCGATGATTAATAGTTGGAAGGTCCTGGCTCCCTTCTAACATACCTGCTTCCAGCCCGTTGGTATAAAGATTGAATAGGAAAGGAGCCAGGACACAACCCTGTCTAACACCCTTGTTTACTGGAAAAGATGGGGATAATTCACCGCCGATCCCATATCTCACGCATGCAGTAGCATCGGAGTAGAGTTCGCGGAGACATTGGATAAGAGGTGGATCTACCCCCAATTCAGAGAGAATGGACCACAGCCTTGAATGAATAACACAGTCAAATGCTGCGCTGAGATCGACGAAGGCATATGGATAATTGGAGGTAAGTAAACAATTTAATTAGTAAAACGAATTTCGTAGCATGCCCTGTGCAAAATGCGATGCAGCGCGCTACGAAATTCGTTTATTAATTAAATTGTTAACTTACCTCCAAATATCCATATGCCGGTTTTTAGCACCCCCCACCCTGCCCCTTCCTCGCCCCTCCTCTCTTCCTCACCGCAACTCCCTCCACGGGCCGGGGATGATTTTTAGCGTGCTATTTGTCTTCTGTGCCAAATTGAATATGAATGTGTATGCCATACGCACAGGCACTCTGCACTTTTAGGAATGCTCCACATCAATTATTGTGAGCGTGGCTAAACCAGTAAGTGGGCGCGGGCTTTTAGAGTTCATGCCTCACATTGTGGACATAGAGCGCCACCATTTTGGGAGGTGGGCGTGCTAGTCTTTTCATGGCTAAAAACGGAGACGCTCCATGGCTGCACTGCTGGCGCACCAAGGGCGCACCAAAGTCTAGCCCGTCTGCGCCCGCCAGCATCCCGGAGGTGGCCGGCACTGGTTATGCTGCCCACAGAGCCACTGACCCAACAGTATAGGCGGGAAGCACTGCCTCAGCTACACTCCGCTGCAACGTGTAGCGGCACTGCGGCTCTAAATAACGGTGCAATCTTCTTACATTGCTCTCACTGCAACTGATCTCCTGTGCTAACCGATGTGTTACACACATGAGGCTAACCTTCAGCAGGAAAAATAAATACTGCTTAATACCAGCTTGCTGCAAAAACAAAAGTTGCAAATACATGACCTCCTAGTTGATGAGTTGATGAGAATCCGGACTTCCTGTTTCTTACGGAAACATGGCCCTAATCCGACCATAGCATCTGCTATTCCAGTGAATTAAAGCATTATTAGGAAGGATCGTGAGGAGGGACAGCGTGGTTGTGTCGCCGTCATTTTCAAAGAGGAAATTGAGTGTGCCTCCTTAGCACTAGATGTAGTGACAGGTGGATAATGTCTGGGTTTTCGCTGCATTCTGTCATCTCAACACTGTATCGCTGGGATGCTGATCTATAGATAACCGGGCACATTCTATAATTTCATAAGATCCCTCCATGAATGCATTACATCGCTAGATTTTAAATATAAACATCTTTTGATACTGGGGGACCTGAACTTGCATATGGACAAACCTTCTGATCCTCAGGTGGTTGCTTTGCTAGAAACAATGTCAGCTTGCAAGCTAATGCCCTTTATTAAGGAGCCCACACATAAGATGGGTCATGTATTGGACCAAGTCTTTTGCAACACGAAGTTGGACACTGATTCCCCGGTCCCTATTATTTCGTCGGTTCATTATTTAGCCTCATTTTGGATATCAACAACAGGGAAGAGTGAGCTTTCAGAGACTAAAGCCGCTGAATATAATTTTAGAGCTTCTAATAGCAAGCTGAGGGTTGACGCAACAGCTGTCTGCACTTGTCAATAAAATATATGGGAAGTGAATAGTGGTGCAGGAAACCAAGGAGTACACCCTTCTCTACTCCTCAACTTGAAAATATTTCCAATCAACATAAAACACAAGAGGGTACCGCACTCAACAATGTATCATATGAAAATCAAAAATAGAAGACAGTCTTTATGTGCACATTAAACAACTTTCAATTCACTGTTGTTTCTTTTTTTCAAAGCGTTCTTTATTGGACTTTCATTATTGTCAAGATAAGTCGATCACATAAAATCCAGTAGCTCACACGTTTCGTCCCAGTAGCTGACGTGTTTTGTCCCAAAGGGACTTCTTCAGGGCTCCACTATATAAAAGCGTGTTTCCAATGACAGTCTTTGCTTTGGTATATCTTAAGCCCTGAGGTCACACATTTTGAATAGTGTGTATCTCTATTGGCGCAGCTTGGTAACCGACGGTCCATCAGTGCGTCTGCTTCAAAGTATTGAAAAGACTGTCTTCTATTTTTGATTTTCATATGATACATTGTTGAGTGCGGAACCCTCTTGTGTTTTATAATTTTAGAGATCCTAATAAGATATCGCTACCATCTCTACATAGTGCACTTGCTTCATCTGTCCCCTTACTGTCAGACCATCCTGCAAAGGATGCCTGTGCCATAGATTCCTGGTTAAGATCGAACATCGATGCGGTGGCACCTTAAACCGTGCGTACCTCTAGAGGTACATGTCACTTAGCTCCCTGGTTAAATGAATCACTAAGAATTAGTAAAAAAAAAAAAAGATTGAAAGGGAGAGGCGTAACCTTTATCTTTTGAAAGATAGGAATACCTATAGAGGTTGCCTTAAAGTGCACTATAAAATGGTGAGAGAGGCCAAGATGAATTACTGGCAGAGTCAAATTACGGCTACCAAAATCAAGAGCAAAGAGATCTTTGGGATTGTGAAGTCCTTTACTGCTCCAAAGGCAAGCTGTGAAGCAGCCCCACTATCAGTGGACGGGACGCACCTGGTGGCCCAGTCCTTTCATCTCAAAATAGTGACAATACAGCAGTCCTTCTCGGTGTCTTCCAAAGATAATATGTTCTTGCTGAGTACAGAAAGGAATTCAATTAGGCCACCTTCATCTTTGGAGCCCCCACAAGGCCCTCAGTTATTATCTTTCCCAGCCATTGAAATTTGGGATTCACTCTCCTATCTGATGAGCCTGAAATCTGGTTTACCGGTAGATGCGTGCCCCCCAAAGCTAATACCAGCCCGTGCTCCCACCATAAATCAACAAATCAATGAGGTTTTGAATTTCTCTTTGGCAGCTGTTAATATGCTGCCTCTCTGGAAACAGGCAAAAATCCTGCCCCTCCTAAAGAAACTGACTGCTCACCCTCACATACAAACAAATTACAGGCCTATCTCCCTCCTTCCGGCTTTCTCCAATGTGCTGGAGAAGCAAATAAACACAATAAATATGGAGTTTGCTAAAAATCATAATCTTTTGCACCCCACTCACTCAGGCTTCAGGGCTAATTATAGCACTGAAACAGCTCTGTTGGAGGAGACAGAACATCTAAAGGAGAAGCTAGATCAGGGGCACAGAGCGATCCTCATATTGTTGGACCTGTCGGCAGCGTTTGACACAGTCCCACATAGGAGGCTCCTCGATAGACTGGGAAAATGGGTTTTGGCGGTCAGGCTCTAGCCTGGCTAGCATCCTACCTGGAGGACAGAGAACAGATTTTTCGGACTCCCCTTTTTCCTCTCCCATACCCATCTTACAGGTGGGAGTCCCTCAGGGCTCCTGCATGAGCAAAACGCTTTTTAACCTGTATATGTCCCCCCTAGCAACACAGGTGGAGACCTATGGTGCAAAGATAATTTCCTATACTTACGACACTCAGCTGATTTTCTCTTGCAACAGAGGCAATGAGTTTGATGGGGTGTGATTAGATCTTGCCTCACAGAGGTCGCCAGGTGGATGGAGGAGAACCAGCTTAAGCGCAACTCTGACAAGTCAGAAATTGTTTTCTTCGGCCTGCCTGTAGTTCACGACTGGAGTCAATGGTGGCCAGAAGAATTCTCCCTTCCCAGTGTGTCTCAATCCACAGCTATGAATCTGGGAATCCATATTGATAAGGCTCTTTCTATTCGTTCCAAAGTTCAGGCCCTGGTAGGGACCTGTTTTGGACTATTTAGGATGGTGAGAAAGTTCTCTCTGCTTTTCACGTTGGACTCTAGGAGGATTGTGATCCAGGCACTTATCCCATCCAGACTAGACTATGGGAACATCCTCTACCTGGGCCTGCCGGATTTTCTCCCACAACGCCTTCAGGTGGTGCAAAACTCTGCAGCCAGGGCTATTCTCCCTCCAAAACCTAGGTCGCACATGGCACCTCATCTTTCAGCCCTTCATTGGCTCCCAGTGAGGGAGAGGATGAAGTTTAAGACCATAGTAACTTTTTTAAGGATCTTCATGGCAAGGGGGCCAGCTACCTCAGAAGACGTGTCGGTTGGTACACTCCGACAAGAGCACTTAGGTTGACCTCTGCGGTGTATGCATGTGTCCCTAAGGTGCGCCTGGCCTGTAGGGGCGGTAAATCCTTCAGCCTCCTGGGGGCACAGGCATAGAACAAACATCCGCTGTCTCTTAGACTTTCTACGGAGCTGAGGAATAAAAAAAACCTGTTGAAAACTTGGCTCTTCAGGAGTAAAACCATCTCTATGACAGTATTGTGTGATTTGGTAGTGCCGGGACACTCCTTTTGGAGTAGCTGAGCACTTTATAAACTCCTGCCATTCATTCATTCATTCATTCATTCAGGGTGCAGGTGACAAAATCAACAATGAAATGCATGTGGTCAGTTTGCACCAAGAAAGTACTGTTTTTGTGCTGTTGCAATAAGACTTACGAACTGACGCATGCTTGGTTAATTAATGATTTTTTTAATCTACACATTGTACATTGCCCAAGAATGATATAACATTCACAACATCATGATGACATGAACAGCGTAACGATAAATGTAATCCATTGATAAGTAATGTCCTATTTACTTACGGGTAATGCTCATTACTTTTAGTCCTACTCGTCCTTGACATCATGAAGAAGCTAAGAGCCTATCAATTACCTCAGTGTCCACTGTCATGTACACCGACAGGAAACAAAACAGGACATGCTTTGTGCTTGCAGGAGATGGGGTGGAGCCATCAAGCGGTTCCTGTTTTTTTTCCTGTAAGTGGAATGTATCTCATGAGTAATGACTGGGTCGAGGACGAGAGAGGTAGAGGTAATATCTATTGAGATATACCATGAGACAAGCTTCATTCAGTGGTTGATAAGTTTTTGAAATTTCTGTTCCTTATCACAGAACATCGTTTCCCATCTTTGAAATACCTTTAATATTTTAACCACTTAAACTGAATCATGACTTTGAAAGCTGTTGGGAAACGATAGAAGAAGCATGTAAAATAGGAAAATGTTAGTATATGGAAATATATTTCACCATGTGTTGACAGTCTAGTGTTTTAAACACAAATGATTAAGTAGGTAATGGGTGTTTTTAAAGGTTGTGCGTTTGGCTTACACTATGGGCTAGTTGGAGGCGGATTCACTGTTGCGAAAAAGTCATACTTTTTGCCCTGATCACCACCCATTTTTTTGAGTGATACTAGTGGTTACTTACTCTGATTGTGCCCTGGGCTCTACTAACAAGGCCCAGGGCCGGTGTTCTGTTTAAAAGGTATTTGGTAATTAGGTGTGATTACAATTGTTACCAACAACTTACCTATAAACCAATAGTATATGGTGTAGAATTTGAGGACTAGTAGATTTAATGCATTTAAGTTTGCACTGCTGTGGTGCCTGCTGCCATTTTAAAAGACAGCTCTACCTTGTTGAAATAAAACAATGTCCAAATTCAACTTTTGGAATTAAAGATACTTACAAAGTTTTAAACCACCTTATTTTTACATATAAGGCACCCCTAAGGTCTTCCCTAGGTGCTCCATGTGTAGCGTGCCATGTTAAAATAAGCAGTGACATTATCAAATATGTTTTATATGCCCTGTGAGGGAAAACTGGCATTTTTGTTTTTCTGCTAGATATTACATTAGCTCCATGGGCTAACATGGGAAGGTTTTATTTAGCATTAATACAGTCTATCCTTTGACTGGAGAAAGCTAGAACAATTATTAAAGTAGCAAAATTATAGTTTTTTTTTTAACTTTATTTTCAATTTTTCTGACAAATGTAGAACACATTACATAAGAACAATGACTTGATGTTACACCACTCTGTCACTTCCACATTATACCACTAATAATACCGTATCAATCTAGCAATTGATAAGTACACAAAATGTAGTAACAGGTCTCTGCGAAGTTCACATGAAATAATACGACGTCAAACAGTAAATAATACATAAATTACCTTGGGATCCGAACCCACTAAGCATCACACAGTTCACCCTCAGTCCCCCCAGTGTCCTGTATACGGAGGTATTCCAGCAGTGGCCCCCAGATATCCTTCGGCTTGGATGCCAGTGGCAGCAACTCAGCATAGGTGACGCTTTGCTCTTCAATCAATCATCAATCATGGCATTTATATAGCGCGCTACTCACCCGGAGGGTCTCAAGGCGCTTTGGGAGGGATGTGGTCCGCTACTGCTCGAACAGCCAGGTCTTGAGCTGCTTCCTGAAGGCGAGGTGGTCTTGGGTCAGGCGGAGGTGGGTCGGGAGGGAGTTCCACGTCTTGGCGGCGAGGTAGGAGAAGGATCTTCCTCCTGTGGTGGCTCTTCGGATGCGGGGGACGGCGGTGAGGGCGTTGTTGGTTGATCGAAGCTGGTGTGTGGGAGTGTAGAAGTTGAGGCGGCTGTTGAGGTATCTTGGTCCTTGGTTGTGTAGGGCTTTGTGTGCGTGGGTGAGGAGTCGGAACGTGATTCTCTTGTTGATCGGGAGCCAGTGCAGGTCTCTCACGTGTCCGGAGATGTGGTTGTGTCCGGGGATGTCCAGGATGTGTCTTGCAGAGGCGTTCTGGATTCGCTGGAGTCTCTTCTGGAGTCTGGCAGTGGTTCCGGCATAGAGGGAATTGCCGTAGTCCAGTCGGCTGGTGACGAGGGCCTGGGTGACCGTCTTCCTGGTCTCGGTGGGGATCCACCGGAAGATCTTACGTAGCATGCGCAGGATGTTGAAGCATGACGAGGAGACGGCGTTGACTTGTCTGGTCATGGAGAGGGAGGAGTCCAGGATGAAGCCCAGGTTGCGTGCGTGGTCTGTTGGTTTGGGTGCGCTGCCCAGGGCGGGGGGCCACCAGGAGTCGTCCCAGGCAGAGGGCGAAGGTCCCAGGATGAGGACTTCCGTCTTGTCTGAGTTCAGTTTCAGGCGGCTGTTCTTCATCCACTCGGCTACGTCTTTCATCCCTTCGTGTAGGCTGGCTCTGGCGGTGGCGGGGTCGTTGGTGAGGGAGAGGATAAGCTGGGTGTCGTCGGCGTAAAAGATGATGTTGAGGTTGTGCTGGCGTGCGATGGCCGCCAGGGGGCTCATGTAGACATTGAAGAGGGTGGGGCTGAGCGAGGAGCCTTGAGGAACGCCGCAGATGACTTCGGTGGCTTCTGATCTGAACGGGGGGAGGCGGACTCTCTGAGTCCTTCTGGCGAGGAAGGAGATGATCCAGTCTAGTGCCTTCTCTTCGATTCCGACGTTGCTGAGGCGCTGCTCTAGGGTGCGGTGGCAGACAGTGTCGAAAGCCGCGGAGAGGTCCAGGAGGATGAGGGCCGCTGTTTCCCCGTTATCGAGCAGGGCTCGGATGTCGTTGGTGGCTGCGATGAGGGCGGTCTCGGTGCTGTGGTTGGCCCGGAAGCCGGACTGCGAGTGGTCGAGGGATCCATTTGTCTCTTCGTACAATAAAAATTATCATCTTTTAAGTCAATTAAAAACCCATTACTGACAATAATTCATTAAAATACTGTACAAGTGGGCAAGAAGACAAATAGACAGAAGCTCAGACTTTACATCGAATCTTTAGACATGATTTTAAGAAACAGGCTACGCACTTAGCAGAATATTGAGAATCTAATGACTGCAGGGCCAGGTAAGCAGGCCGGCAGGTTCTCAGGCCTATTCTGCGAAGAAGGGGAATGATCCAACGCTTGCGGAAAAGCTCGTAATATCTGCAGAACAAAGTTTCATGCATTGTGGACTGGGAAGATACGCCATCACATGGGCATTTCATTAAGTCGTGTGACCAGTCCTGCTCGTTGGGAAAGGTGACAAGGCGAAAGAAAGAATTGAATCGAAACCTGGTCAAAACGTATTTTTCGTGATTAGTTAGGTGGAATGTTAGGTATGGTTGAATGCCAAAGATGGACTGGACCAATAGGATCTGTACATTTGAGGATTTAATTACTTCTTGAGGGAGACGCAGCTCTCTGAGATGGATTAGGAAAAGTTTTTTCAGGTCTTTCCTACTGATGTCTAACAATGTCGTAGGTTCTGAGAAGTAAGTCGAACAGTTCAAATCCTTAAAGAAATTAGAGACGTATAAAAGCCAAGGGAATTTACTCCAATTTTCCAGGCCTAAACAGTCGGTTAACAGTGAGCGGGTTAAATGGCTTTGCGTTTTGGTCCAAATACGATGCCACAACAGGATCGGCTGGCATCTGATGTTATCTGTCAGGTAATCGATGCCCAGCTCGATGTGGCAGCCGAATATTGGAGCACTTTGAGGGAGGGCCAAAAGGTATTTTAAGAACCCGTTTTGAACCGTCTGTAAGTTATCTACTGGAGCGTATCCCCAAACCCCTGCGCCATAGGATGCTACGCTGTGACATTTGGTGTGGTAAATTTTAAGCAACTCAGCTGGGGCGGGTTTTCCCAGTTTCCTTGAAAAAGAGACAAGAGCTGATGTTGCTCTCTGGAAGAGTAGCTTTTTGCTTATCATGGCTTGTTTCCAAGAAAGTCTGTCGTCCATTAAGATTCCTAAATAAGGATATTCCCTAGTACGTTCCAACCTATCTTGCTCAATGAATACTGGTTTAAGGTTCTTTGCCCTAGGTCCGGTATGCATGACAAAGGTTTTATTTTTGTTCACTTTCAACCCTAAGGAGAGCATAAACTGACAATATTTGTCTAACTGTCTTTGTAACTGGTTTAATGTTCTTGCCAAAATTACGGAATCATCCGCATATAGCAGAGCGGGAATAGGGCGATGATTAATAGTTGGAAGGTCCTGCTACCCTTCTAACATACCTGCTTCCAGCCCTTTGGTATAAAGATTGAATAGGAAGGGAGCCAGGACACAACCCTGTCTAACACCCTTGTTTACTGGAAAAGATGGGGATAATTCACCGCCGATCCCATATCTCACGCATGCAGTAGCATCGGAGTAGAGTTCGCGGAGACATTGGATAAGAGGTGGATCTACCCCCAATTCAGAGAGAATGGACCACAGCCTTGAATGAATAACACAGTCAAATGCTGCGCTGAGATCGACGAAGGCATATGGATAATTGGAGGTAAGTAAACAATTTAATTAGGAAAGCGAATTTCGTAGCATGCCCTGTGCAAAATGCGATGCAGCGCGCTACGAAATTAGTTTATTAATTAAATTGTTAACTTACCTCCAAATATCCATATGCCGGTTTTTAGCACCCCCCACCCTGCCCCTCCCTCGCCCCTCCTCTCTTCCTCACCGCAACTACCTCCACGGGCCGGGGATGATTTTTAGCGTGCTATTTGTCTTCTGTGCCAAATTGAATTTGAATGTGTATGCCATACGCACATGCACTCTGCACTTTTAGGAATGCTCCGCATCAATTATTGTGAGCGTGGCTAAACCAGTAAGTGGGAGCGGGCTTTTAGAGTTCTTGCCTCACATTGTAGACATAGAGCGCCACCATTTTGGGAGGTGGGCGTGCTAGTCTTTTCATGGCTAAAAACGGAGACGCTCCATGGCTGCACTGCTGGCGCACCAAGGGCGCACCAAAGTCTAGCCCGTCTGCGCCCCCCAGCATCCCGGAGGTGGCCGGCACTGGTTATGCTGCCCACAGAGCCACTGACCCAACAGGATAGGATGGAAGCACTGCCTCAGCTACACTCCGCTGCAACGTGTAGCGGCACTGCGGCTCTAAATAACGGTGCAATCTTCTTACATTGCTCTCACTGCAACTGGTCTCCTGTGCTAACGGATGTGTTACACACATGAGGCTAACCTTTGCAGGAAAAATAAATACTGCTTAATACCAGCTTGCTGCAAAAACAAAAGTTGCAAATACATGACCTCCTAGTTGATGAGTTGATGAGAATCCGGACTTCCTGTTTCTTACGGAAACATGGCCCTAATCCGACCATAGCATCTGCTATTCCAGTGAATTAAAGCATTATTAGGAAGGATCGTGAGGAGGGACAGCGTGGTTGCGTCGCCGTCATTTTCAAATAGGAAATTGAGTGTGCCTCCTTAGCACTAGATGTAGTGACAGGTGGATAATGTCTGGGTTTTCCCTGCATTCTGTCATCTCAACACTGTATCGCTGGGATGCTGATCTATAGATAACCGGGAACATTCTGTAATTTCATAAGATCCCTCCATGAATGCATTACATCGCTAGATTTTAAATATAAACATCTTTTGTTACTGGGGGAAATGTACTTGCATATGGACAAACCTTCTGATCCTCAGGTGGTTGCTTTGCTAGAAACAATGTCCGCTTGCAAGCTAATGCCCCTTATTAAGGAGCCCACACATAAGATGGGTCATGTATTGGACCAAGTCTTTTGCAACACGAAGTTGTACACTGATTCCCCGGTCCCTATTATTTCGTCGGTTCATTATTTAGCCTCATTTTGGATATCAACAACAGGGAAGAGTGAGCTTTCAAAGACTAAAGCCGCTGAATATAATTTGAGAGCTTCTAATAGCAAGCTGAGGGTTGAGGCAACAGCTGTCTGCACTTGTCAATAAAATATATGGGAAGTGAATAGTGGTGCAGGAAACCAAGGAGTACACCCTTCTCTACTCCTCAACTTGAAAATATTTCCAATCAACATAAAACACAAGAGGATACCGCACTCAACAATGTATCATATGAAAATCAAAAATAGAAGACAGTCTTTATGTGCACATTAAAGAACTTTCAATTCACTGTTGTTTCTTTTTCTCAAAGCGTTCTTTATTGGACTTTCATTTTTGTCAAGATAAGTCGATCACACGTTTCGTCCCAGTAGCTGACGCGTTTTGTCCCAAAGGGACTTCTTCAGGGCTCCACAATATAAAAGCGTGTTTCCAATGGCAGTCTTTGCTTTGGTATACCTTAAGCCCTGAGGTCACACATTTTGAATAGTGTGTATCTTTATTGGCGCAGCTTGGTAACCGACGGTCCATCAGTGCGTCTGCTTCAAAGTATTGAAAAGACTGTCTTCTATTTTTGATTTTCATATGATACATTGTTGAGTGCGGAACCCTCTTGTGTTTTATAATTTTAGAGATCCAAATAAGATATTGCTACCATCTCTACATAGTGCACTTGCTTCATCTGTCCCCTTACTGTCAGACCATCCTGCAAAGGATGCCTGTGCCATAGATTCCTGGTTAAGATCGAACATCGATGCGGTGGCACCCTAAACCGTGCGTACCTCTAGAGGTACATGTCACTTAGCTCCCTGGTTAAATGAATCACTAAGAATAAGTAAAAGTAAATGTAAAAAGTTTGAAAGGGAGAGGCATAACCTTTATCTTTTGGAAGATAGGAATACCTATAGAGGTTGCCTTAAAGTGCACTATAAAATGGTGAGAGAGGCCAAGATGAATTACTGGCAGAGTAAAATTACGGCTACCAAAATCAAGAGCAAAGAGATCTTTGGGATTGTGAAGTCCTTTACTGCTCCAAAGGCAAGCTGTGAAGCAGCCCCACTATCAGTGGACTGGCCGCACCTGGTGGCCCAGTCCTTTCATCTCAAAATAGTGACAATACAGCAGTCCTTCTCTGTGTCTTCCAAAGATAATATGTTCTTGCTGAGTACAGAAGGGAATTCAATTAGGCCACCTTCATCTTTGGAGCCCCAACAAGGCCCTCAGTTATTATCTTTCCCAGCCATTGAAATTTGGGATTCATTCTCCTATCTGATGAGCCTGAAATCTGGTTTACCGGTAGATGCGTGCCCCCCAAAGCTAATACCAGCCCGTGCTCCCACCATAAATCAACAAATCAATGAGGTTTTGAATTTCTCTTTGGCAGCTGTTAATATGCTGCCTCTCTGGAAACAGGCAAAAATCCTGCCCCTCCTAAAGAAACTGACTGCTCACCCTCACATACAAACAAATTACAGGCCTATCTCCCTCCTTCCGGCTTTCTCCAATGTGCTGGAGAAGCAAGTAAACAAAATAAATATGGAGTTTGCTAAAAATCATAAGCTTTTGCACCCCACTCACTCAGGCTTCAGGGCTAATTATAGCACTGAAACAGCTCTGTTGGAGGAGACAGAACATCTAAAGGAGAAGCTAGATCAGGGGCACAGAGCGATCCTCATATTGTTGGACCTGTCGGCAGCGTTTGACACAGTCCCACATAGGAGACTCCTCGATAGACTGGGAAAAATGGGTTTTGGCGGTCAGGCTCTAGCCTGGCTAGCATCCTACCTGGAGGACAGAGAACAGATTTTTCGGACTCCCCTTTTTCCTCTCCCATACCCATCTTACAGGTGGGAGTCCCTCAGGGCTCCTGCATGAGCAAAACGCGTTTTAACCTGTATATGTCCCCCCTAGCAACACAGGTGGGGACCTATGGTGCAAAGATAATTTCCTATACTTACGACACTCAGCTGATTTTCTCTTGCAACAGAGGCAATGAGTTTGATGGGGTGTGATTAGATCTTGCCTCACAGAGGTCGCCAGGTGGATGGAGGAGAACCAGCTTAAGCGCAACTCTGACATGTCAGAAATTGTTTTCTTCGGCCTGCCTGTAGTTCACGACTGGAGTCAATGGTGGCCAGAAGAATTCTCCCTTCCCAGTGTGTCTCAATCCACAGCTATGAATCTGGGAATCCATATTGATAAGGCTCTTTCTATTCGTTCCAAAGTTCAGGCCCTGGTAGGGACCTGTTTTGGACTATTTAGGATGGTGAGAAAGTTCTCTCTGCTTTTCACGTTGGACTCTAGGAGGATTGTGATCCAGGCACTTATCCCATCCAGACTAGACTATGGGAACATCCTCTACCTGGGCCTGCCGGATTTTCTCCCACAACGCCTTCAGGTGGTGCAAAACTCTGCAGCCAGGGCTATTCTCCCTCCAAAACCTAGGTCGCACATGGCACCTCATCTTTCAGCCCTTCATTGGCTCCCAGTGAGGGAGAGGATGAAGTTTAAGACTATAGTAACTTTTTTAAGGATCTTCATGGCAAGGGGGCCAGCTACCTCAGAAGACGTGTCGGTTGGTACACTCCGACAAGAGCACTTAGGTTGACCTCTGCGGTGTATGCATGTGTCCCTAAGGTGCTCCTGGCCTGTAGGGGCGGTAAATCCTTCAGCCTCCTGGGGGCACAGGCATAGAACAAACATCTGCTGTCCCTTAGACTTTCTACGGACCTGAGGAATAAAAAAAACCTGTTGAAAACTTGGCTCTTCAGGAGTAAAACCATCTCTATGACAGTATTGTGTGATTTGGTAGTGCCGGGACACTCCTTTTGGAGTAGCTGAGCACTTTATAAACTCCTGCCATTCATTCATTCAGGGTGCAGGTGACAAAATCAACAATGAAATGCATGTGGTCAGTTTGCACCAAGAAAATACTGTTTTTGTGCTGTTGCAATAAGACTTACGAACTGACGCATGCTTGGTTAATTAATTATTTTTTTAATCTACACATTGTACATTGCCCAAGAATGATATAACATTCACAACATCATGATGACATGAACAGCGTAACGATTAATGTAATCCATTGATAAGTAATGTCCTGATTACTTACGGGTAATGCTCATTACTTTTAGTCCTACTCGTCCTTGACATCATGAAGAAGCTAAGAGCCTATCAATTACCTCAGTGTCCACTGTCATGTACACCGACAGGAAACAAAACAGGACATGCTTTGTGCTTGCAGGAGATGGGGTGGAGCCATCAAGCGGTTCCTGTGTTTTTTTCCTGTAAGTGGAATGTATCTCATGAGTAATGACTGGGTCGAGGACGAGAGAGGTAGAGGTAATATGTATTGAGATATACCATGAGACAAGCTTCATTCAGTGGTTGATAAGTTTTTGAAATTTCTGTTCCTTATCACAGAACATCGTTTCCCATCTTTGAAATACCTTTAACATTTTAACCACTTAAACTGAATCATGACTTTGAAAGCTGTTGGGAAACGATAGAAGAAGCATGTAAAATAGGAAAATGTTAGTATATGGAAATATATTTCACCATGTGTTGACAGTCTAGTGTTTTAAACACAAATGATTAAGTAGGTAATGGGTGTTTTTAAAGGTTGTGCGTTTGGCTTACACTATGGGCTAGTTGGAGGCGGATTCACTGTTGCGAGAAAGTCATACTTTTTGCCCTGATCACCACCCATTTTTTTGAGTGATACTAGTGGTTACTTACTCTGATTGTGCCCTGGGCTCTACTAACAAGGCCCAGGGCCGGTTTTCTGTTTAAAAGGTATTTTGTAATTAGGTGTGATTACAATTGTTACCAACAACGTACCTATAAACCAATAGTATATGGTGTAGATTTTGAGGACTAGTAGATTTAATGCATTTAAGTTTGCACTGCTGTGGTGCCTGCTGCCATTTTAAAAGACAGCTCTACCTTGTTGAAATAAAACAATGTCCAAATTCAACTTTTGGAATTAAAGATACTTCCAAAGGTTTAAACCACCTTATTTTTACATATAAGGCACCCCTAAGGTCTTCCCTAGGTGCTCCATGTGTAGCGTGCCATGTTAAAATAAGCAGGGACATTATCAAATATGTTTTATATGCCCTGTGAGGGAAAACTGGCATTTTTGTTTTTCTGCTAGATATTACATTAGCTCCACTGGCTAACATGGGAAGGTTTTATTTAGCATTAATACAGTCTATCCTTTGACTGGAGAAAGCTAGAACAATTATTCAAGTAGCAAAATTATAGGTTTTTTTTAAAACTTTATTTTCAATTTTTCTGACAAATGTAGAACACATTACATAAGAACAATGACTTGATGTTACACCACTCTGTCGCTTCCACATTATACCACTAATAATACCGTATCAATCTAGCAATTGATAAGTACACAAAATGTAGTAACAGGTCTCTGCGAAGTTCACATGAAATAATACGACGTCAGACAGTAAATAATACATAAATTACCTTGGGATCCGAACCCACTAAGCATCACACAGTTCACCATCAGTCCCCCCAGTGTCCTGTATACGGAGGTATTCCAGCAGTGGCCCCCAGATATCCTTCGGCTTGGATGCCAGTGGCAGCAACTCAGCATAGGTGACGCTTTGCTCTTCAATCAATCATCAATCATGGCATTTATATAGCGCGCTACTCACCCGGAGGGTCTCAGGGCGCTTGGGGAGGGGGTGGTCCGCTACTGCTCGAACAGCCAGGTCTTGAGCTGCTTCCTGAAGGCGAGGTGGTCTTGGGTCAGGCGGAGGTGAGTCGGGAGGGAGTTCCACGTCTTGGCGGCGAGGTAGGAGAAGGATCTTCCTCCTGTGGTGGCTCTTCGGATGCGGGGGACGGCGGTGAGGGCGTGGTTGGTTGATCGAAGCTGGTGTGTGGGAGTGTAAAAGTTGAGGCGGCTGTTGAGGTATCTTGGTCCTTGGTTGTGTAGGGATTTGTGTGCGTGGGTGAGGAGTCGGAACGTGATTCTCTTGTTGACCGGGAGCCAGTGCAGGTCTCTCAGGTGTCCGGAGATGTGGTTGTGTCGGGGGATGTCCAGGATGAGTCTTGCAGAGGCGTTCTGGATTCGCTGGAGTCTCTTCTGGAGTCTGGCAGTGATTCCGGCATAGAGGGAGTTGCGGTAGTCCAGTCGGCTGGTGACGAGGGCCTGGGTGACCGTCTTCCTGGTCTCGGTGGGGATCCACCGGAAGATCTTACGTAGCATGCGCAGGATGTTGAAGCATGACGAGGAGACGGCGTTGACTTGTCTGGTCATGGAGAGGGAGGAGTCCAGGATGAAGCCCAGGTTGCGTGCTTGGTCTGTTGGTTTGGGTGCGCTGCCCAGGGCGGGGGGCCACCAGGAGTCGTCCCAGGCAGAGGGCGAAGGTCCCAGGATGAGGACTTCCGTCTTGTCTGAGTTCAGTTTCAGGCGGCTGTTCTTCATCCACTCGGCTACGTCTTTCATCCCTTCATGTAGGCTGGCTCTGGCGGTGGCGGGGTCGTTGGTGAGGGAGAGGATAAGCTGGGTGTCGTCGGCGTAAGAGATGATGTTGAGGTTGTGCTGGCATGCGATGGCCGCCAGGGGGCTCATGTAGACATTGAAGAGGGTGGGGCTGAGCGAGGAGCCTTGAGGAACGCCGCAGATGACTTTGGTGGCTTCTGATCTGAAGGGGGAGGCGGACTCTCTGAGTCCTTCCGGCGAGGAAGGAGATGATCCAGTCTAGTGCCTTCTCTTCGATTCCGACGTTGCTGAGGCGCTGCTCTAGGGTGCGGTGGCAGACAGTGTCGAAAGCCGCGGAGAGGTCCAGGAGGATGAGGGCCGCTGTTTCCCTGTTGTCGAGCAGGGCTCGGATGTCATCGGTGGCTGTGATGAGGGCGGTCTCGGTGCTATGGTTGGCCCGGAAGCCGGACTGCGAGTGGTCGAGGGATCCATTCGTCTCGAGGAAGGCGGCCAGCTGCTTGTTGACGGTCTTCTCGATGACTTTGGCAGGAAACGGGAGGAGCAAGATGGGGCAGGAGTTTTTGAGTTCGGTGGGGTCCGCTGATGGTTTTTTCAGTAGAGCGCTGAGTTCGGCATGCTTCCAGCTCTCCGGGAAGGTTGCTGTGTCGAAGGAGGTGTTGATGACGTCCCGCAGGTGGGGTGGATGATGGAGTTGGCCTTGTTGAAGACGTGGTGAGGGCAGGGGTCGGTTGGAGATCCGGAGTGGATGGACTTTATTGTGCGTAGGGTTTCCTCGGTGTTGATCGGGGTCCAGGCGCGGAGGGTAGTGGTGGGGGGTGCAGGTGCTGTCGTGGGGTGTGTTGGCTCTGTGCTGAAGCTGTTGCGTATGTCCGTGATCTTGTTGTGGAAGTAGGCGGCGAGGGAGTTGCAGAGGTCTTGTGATGGGGTGATGTCGTTGTTTCCGGCGCTGGGGTTGGAGAGCTCTTTAACGATGTTGAAGAGTTCCTTGCTGTTGTTGGCGTTGTTGTCCAGTCGTTCCTTGAATGCGGTTTTCTTGGTGGTGTGGATCAGTGGGTGGTGTTTTTGAGTGGCGAGCTTGAGGGTGGTCATGTTGTCTGGTTTTGGGTCTCTGCGCCAGGCTCTCTCTCGAGGGCACGGCAGTTTCTCTTGGAGCTCTTGAGTTCGTTGGTGAACCATGGTGCTTTCTTGCTGCCGGGTCTGCTGGGCGGGGTCCTCAGTGGGGCGAGGGCGTCTGCGCAGTTGCTGATCCACTTTGTGAGGTTGTTGGCGGCCTGGCTGGGGTTCGCTGAGCTTGCGGGGGGGTCCTGGCTCAGGGCGGCGGCGAGCTGGTCGGCTGTGATCTTGTTCCATCTTCTGCGTGCAACCTGTTGCTGGTGGTGGTGTATCGTGTTCTTCTTGTAGCTGAAGTGGACGCAGCTGTGGTACGTCCAGTGGAGTCCGGTGGCGTGGCTGAAGGAGATGGCTTTCCTGGAGGAGAAGACGGGATCGAGGGTGTGTCCGGCGTAGTGGGTGGGGGTGGTAACCAGCTGCTTGAGCCCGAGGGTGGCGAGGTTGTCCAGCAGAGTGGTGGTGTTGCGGTCGTTGTTGTTCTCCAGGTGGAAGTTGAGGTCCCCGAGGAGGATGTAGTCAGCGGAGGGGAGAGCGTGTGGGCTGATGAAGTCGGCGATGTCTTCGCTGAATTGTGTGCATGGTCCCGGGGGTCTGTAGATGAGGGTGCCTCTGAGGGTGGTCTTGGGGTCGGTGTGGATCTGGAAGTGCAGGTGTTCGGCGGCTGTGAGGGTGTCGTCGGAGTTGCACGTGATGCGGATGGTGTTCCTGTGGATGATGGCGATGCCTCCTCCGGTCTGGTTGCCGCAGTCCCTCCGGATGATCTTGTAGCCGTCTGGGATGGCGATGGCGATGTCGGGCGCTGAGGAGGCGTTCATCCATGTTTCCGTGATGAAGGCGACGTCTGGTGATGTTGTGTCGAGGAGGTTCCAGAGCTCGACGGCGTGTCTGTGGACGGAGCGGGTGTTGATCAGGATGCACTTCAGGTGGTTGTTGTTGGATCTCGGCTTGGTGGGTGCGGTGCAGGTCCGGAAGCAGGAGAACTTGCAACAGTGGCAGCTGAAGGGTCCGTGGGTGCGTCTCGGGGCAGTTTGGTAGCAGCCAGGGATCCCGCCGGTGTTGAGTGCGAAGAGTTCGGTGGCGTCGTAGGTCAGTCGGGTCGTCTTCCGTCGGTGGGGGCCAGGGGTCCTGGCACTGGGCGCGGTCCAGACGCAGACGGGCTTACCTTTGGCGCGCCTTCGGCGCACAATCGGCGCGCCCGCTGCGCATCAACGCTGCGCGTACGCACGGTCGCCATTTATGGCGAAGTGGGAGGGAGGGAGGAGCAGCTGGGAGGCGGGCGCGGGGAGGGTACCGAGGGAAAAGGGGGCATGGCCGCATGCAGGCAGCGGGAAGTGGGGAGCGGGGTGGGGGGCACAGGGCGGAGAGGGAGACAATATGGGAGCAGGCAATCTAGCAACAATATGGGGGACAGACAGTAAAGAATGAAGCACAGGACGAGAAAAACAGGCAGAGACCAAAACAATCACGTAATTACGGCCGAGGGCGGGGTTGACGGGGCGGGCTCAGCGAGGCTGAGAACAGCAGCGGGGAGGAAACGCACACGCTACAGCTGGTGGCTGTGCGGCGCGGGGGTGTCCTGAGGGCAGGTCACCCCCTCTTGACAGTATATCATATCTGCCAACCATTCCTTGAATTTCGGAGCACGTCCTATACCCCACCTGCATGCTACCCTGCGTTTGGCTAGTAATAGAGAAAGAGAAACACATTTTCTGTACTTAAGAGGCACCTGCGCTGTATATCCCAGTAGCGCTAAGATCGGATGTCGCTCCAGGACCTGATCAATCATTGTGCCCAGAGCTGCCAGAACATGCTCCCAGTACTCCTGTATGAGTGGACTCTCCCAGGCTAAGGGAAGAAATCCCACCCGAGTGTTTACACTGTAAGCACCTGTCATCTTCCGTCATTTTAAGCTGCACCTTCCTTGCCGGCGTGTAGTACATTCTATGCAGATACTTATAGTGTATAACTTGTAACCTGCAACTGGATGAAAACTGCGCCGTCTGCATACAACAATAGCGCCATTGCTCATCAGTGATCTCACAGTCCATCTCCTTCCCCCAGTGCAGTCGGGACCTAGTCTCTATCCCTGCACTATGTGTGCGTATGCTGGTGTATAACCTGGATACAAAATGCTTCCCATCTGGAGAGGTTAACATGAGGTGTAGGGGAAGAAGGCATGCAGAGTCTCGTGGGAAGTCAGGGAGAATAGCCCGCAACCCCTGTCAAAGCTGAATGTATAGGAACGTGTCCAAGGCCGTGGGTTGTATGCCCGACAATAAATGGTCCAAAGTACGAAACATCCCTTCATGATAAAGGTCCCCCCAGGTAGCGACGTGAACACGGGTACAAAGATTCTGAAAACCCTTCTCCTGCAACAATAAAAGATCCGCATGGTAAGACAATGGGAACTGGGGAGAATAAATAAGAGATACATCAAGCAAAGCCACAATGCGATGCCAAGCATCCACAGTGCTCGTAACAGTGGTAGGTGGCGTTGCCGTGTGCTAGCAGGCCCAACTATTGCACCACTCAAGGGTGTAGGGGCAGCAAACCAGTCCTCAGCTGCTACTTGCAGCATGTAGCGAGGAGGGTGTACCCAGTAATAGGCATAATGCGCAGGTGCACTTAAAAAATAGAGTTCGAAGTCGGGAATATCAAACCCTCCCTGCTCATAAGGCCTACAATGGAAACTGCCCTTTCGTACTTGTTCATGTGCTGTGTTAAAAGATCTTTGTTTAAAGGTCCACCTCTACCGGAGGATCTGTTCATTTGCATAACCTGAAACATTTATATTCCTGAAAAATGTGTCTTCTTTATGCCTCATGACAATCATCCTATACAAACTGACCAACGGACTGAGTGGTTTGATCTGATGAGGTAACCCAAGTGGTGTTGTGAAATGGCTGTTTGAGGTTATGCAAAGTGGCTAGAGTTCATGATTAGTGATGCGCTTTATGCTGAAAAGCGGAAGTTGTTATCACATCCCTAGTATCCTAAGATTCTGGGATGCACACCTACGGGTGGTCTCAGTGTGGCATATGCTGAGTAAGTTGTCTGCTGTGTTTCGAAGGTGCTGTTCGCTAGACGTCATCGGCAGCACCACTAAAGTGAAAGGAATTCGGTGTGTGAGAGAAGACTGCAGTTGTTACAATTAATTACAGTCCAAGGGAAATATAGTATATCAGCTTGAGTGAGATCTCACTGGTCGCAGTTTCACTTGAAGTGTATCGGAAACTAGATTGGATTATTGTTGTGGGTTAGGTTTCTTGTGTTAAAGGATCTGCTGTGTTTTTAGAGGAGCAGACAGAGTAAATTAAATAAACTTGCGCTATGTAAAACTCATTTAAAGGATTATAAAGGAGGGGCAGACGCTGGAACTACTCATTGCCGTAATGCCAATCTGTGATAGGGGGACACTGTCATGGTGTGCCGAGCTGGCAGGGCTGGACTGGCTGTAGCGGGCACCGGGCACCGGGCATTTCCCCGGTGGGCCGTGGGGTTGGGGGCCAAATATGTGAGGTAGAGAAATTCGAGCCAAGAGAATTATTTGTAAAGGACAACATTAAATTCAGGAAAAAGTGAACATTTTGAAGAATTGAAAAAGCTTAATACAGGGGGATGCCCCGATACCTACACAGGAAGAAATACCCATACCACCTGAGGGTACCACAGCATTGCATATGACCCAGGAGAGAGGATATCACACGTGTGTATTGCTCAAAAAATGTAAGAAGTACACCAAGAATGATGGGCCATTAGCTTTCCCACAATACGGATCATTCAACGTCCGGATACTTGAAAATTTGAGGTGACATTTATATGAGCTTAAGCAGCCTCCTCAAACCATGCAGTTCGAGGCACTCATTGAATGGCAACATATGGCTCAGCAAAAAGAGAAATAGAAATGTCTGGAAAGGTACAAGAATACTTTGAACCAACATGTTGAGACGATGTGGGATGCTCAACAGAAGGCTCAGAGAATGGATACAGCTGAAGGAACTAGAATCTATCCTGTGCTAGTGGCAGAAAAAGAGGATGGAAAGTTTAAGGAAAGGAAAAAACTTATAGAAGAACCAAAAACACTAGATCCGGCTGAAGATAGTGGTCATGAATTCGATGAAGAATTCCTGAATGAATTGCTACTGAATCATCCACTACCTTATAATGAAGATCAACCCCATCATTTAATGAACGCTTAGTTGCGGATAGTTCCAGATGCACCTGCAGCATCTATAGATCCAGATCCACACAACCCTTTTAAACCAGTGGGTGGTAATGCAGGGACATCTGATGTGAATATAAGACTTGTTTAAATGCCCCTGATACTTCTACTGTTTAAGTGACTATATGTTCTGTTGTACCCTTGTACCAATCTGGTAATAGGGGAAATCATGTACGCACATTGGCTGGCCCTACTGGCATAAATGGTTCAATCTACAGAAGTGAGATTAAGACAGCCTACACAGGTACCTTTAATTCCGTCTCCAGCTGACGCTTCTCGTACAGTCAGTAAGGGTTCAAGTCTGCCTTTCACCCAATTAAATTCTTTTAGTGGGAGGGCTGGATGGAGTCAGACTTTCTATTTGCCTGAAAATGGCATGATGGCTCGACCCAGGGCAACACTGAGTACTACGGGAAATACTCTCCCGTTGGGAAAGCCAGATTCTGACGTGTCCCTTCTCCACTCTACTCCTATTGCAAGAACAGAAGGTCAAGATGAGGATTTGTTTGGGAACACGGCAGAAGGGCAAACTGATACCACTTCTAAAGAAATTGATGACTGGCTTAAGGGCATAACTACTTCTGCAAATGATGCAAACGGGGGAGCAAAGGAAACAAACATCAGAAAAGCACAAAGGATAGATCCCTTGACGTTGCTAGGCTTAAGGTGGATTTAGAGGAAAGGATTATAGGAAACATAAGCCCTGCTAGAATAGTTATGTATCATGAATTGTTTTTTGTCTTTAACATTCTTACTAGACATGCCCAAAATACACATGAAAAAATATCTGCAGTTGTACAGAAATATGGAGTGGATACACAGCTGTCACAAATTTTGCAGAAAACCTAAATATTAGGGGGCAGATTTATGAAGGCCTTGCGCCGCCGGTGCGTCATTTTTAACATGGGAAAAAGTGATGCACCGGCGGCGCAAGGCCTTCATAAATCTGCCCCTAGATTTCCATGAGAAAGGTATTGAAGAAATTAGACCCTCAGGAATGAGATTGAAGATGAAAGAATTATTGGCTCTTCTCAGGAAATGAGAAAAACTAGAGAAATGAGAAGGTAGGTGGGCCAAAAAGAATTAAAGGAAAAGGGTTACTATGTTAATGTTCCGTTTACTGAAGATGATGTGAGCGAGGAGGTAAGGATGCTTACTATGAGAGAGGTCCATGGAGGAAATGAAATGAAATGAAATTTATTTATTGCATGATTAATAAAAATCTTTGCAATGACTCTTTATATAAAAAAGAAAAAGCTGGAAGAGTTACACAGTAAAGGAAAGTTAAAAATATTGATAAAAGATCCCAGTAAACTAATGCAATACATTAAATTTATATTAAAAAAGGGAGAAAAAAAGACATTCAACATTTACTGAGTCTTTGTTAGTTAAAAAAGAGTTTTCTTAAAATGCAAATGCAAATCTTTTTGAATCAAATTCAGTCTCTGGCATCTGAGTTTTGGGTCCATGGAGGAGGATATGTTCATGTCCTTGGACCAGTCCAGACATCTTGGGCAAGATGTACGACCTGCCAATTAGCGAGTCACAAATTGTGTCGCATTTGAGACTCTCAATTTGCGACTCACTAATTGGGATGCACAACAGTGTCTGAGACACAGTTTGCAATATCCAATGGGGTTGCAAATTGCATGCCTCATGCATATTATTGTGGCTGTCACAATTTGCAACCCCATTGGGAATGGCTGGCACTCCCAGGAATGGTGGCCTGCTTGGGTCAGCAGACCTCCATGTCTGGGGCTGCTGTTAAATAAAGCAGTTCTTTCTTTAAAGCAGCCCAATTTTCCTACAGGAAAACATGATGCATTTAAAAAATATAAATTTCATTTTAAGGGCAGGCAGTGGTCCCTGGGACCACTGCGTGCCCTTAAAAAATATTTGTGCATGAATTCACATATGGGAATGGGGTCCCCTTCTCGTTTCCAAGTGCTTTACCACCCTTCCGAGTAGGGTGGTAAACTGCCAGTGTTATGCGACCGCAATTGCAGTTGCAAAACATTCTTAAATAGCTTAAGTAGTCGCTATTAGGAAGGAATGCCATTGGAATGCCCCTTCCAAAGAGCGAGTCGCTTATTCTATTTTGCGAGTCGCAAATTGATTTGTGACTCGCATGTAGGATTAGTACATGGGCCACTGTTTTTTTCTGGCGTAAATGGGTCTAAAACCCATTTGCACCTGCAAAAAAACCTTTGTACATCTGGCCCCTTGTCCTTTACAATTGATTACTAAAATTAGGAGAGAATCCTATTGAATCGCTTAAACAAGTTGAACATTTGTGAAGGTTTCAAAGGTCCTGCTGAAGGATTTAGATACTCTGTTTCACACTGTAGTCTTGAGTGACTTGTGGGCAGAATGAAACATTGCTGTTGATTGGCCTGAAACAGAACCAGGAAGGAATGATTGTACAAGAGCACTATACCCTGAGGTGATGAAGAAATATAACCAAGCCATCACATATTAAATAGGGAAAATGTATCCAAAGAAATCGATTGGGTAAAAATTGACAGGACAACCCAGGAACTGAAAGAAATGGTCCATGCTTATTAAAAATGGGCTTTGCAGGCATTCAAGCAGTATAGTGGAATGGAGAACGTGTCCAAAAAGGATATGGAACATTTTGTCTATTAGTTTGTGTATGGATTGAGGCCTGAGATTAGCAGAATGATTCAGCAGCTTCTGCTTTGTTTGCAAAGTTAAACCTTCTACGAAATACTTCGATATGTGAAATATTGTTGGGATGAAATTGTTTTGAAACACAAAAAGATGATAGAGAAGTTAAAGATTGTTCAGATGAAGACAGTGCAAAAAAGACGCTGGGCATGCAGCCCCATGGTAGCGGTCAAGGTGAGTCAATAGATGCTTTGAAAAGGACCAAGATGTGTCATATTAGCAGCAGATTGGGGTATTTGAAGCACAAATGTTGCTTTAATCTGATAAATCATGGAAATAGGTGTCAGGTACAGAATGTTGGCAATGCACAATCACAGGGTGATGGCATGGTGCAGACTCAATAGGTTCATTGAGAAATCAAAATCAAAATGTACCTCAAGCCCCAGTGCCTCAAATGAATGGCCAGGTTCAGAAATACAATTTCAAGAAAGGGTTCCATAATGATGTAGGATATAATGCAAATCGGAATGTGTCTCAGCAATGTTCTCTAAACCAGTTGGATGAGACTGACTCAGACCTGTCACAATGACGGTGCCTGAGAGGGAAGGAGGAATGTGTGCTTGGCGCATCCTAGAAGGTAGATCAGAGTGGTCCCTTTCTAGATGGCAACGTGAGAGAGCATCAAATCTCATATCTTGTTGACACTAGTGCTACCCATTCCACTGTAGGAACAGCGGAAGTTGCAAACCTACCCCTCTCAGGAGAAAGAATCCAAGTTGCAGGAGTTGTAAATCGACTGATGTCAAATCCAGTTACTGAACCTGTACTGTAAATGAACTCTTTCGAGGATTTACACAAGTTTGTTGTGTGTGATTCGAGCCCGGTAAACTCATTTGGATGAGAATTGTTGTGCAAATTGAATTGTTCAACATATTCTACACCAAAAGGAATTGCGTTCCACACAGATGATGAGGATGTTGTTTTTAAATAAGCTAAACAAAAGACTGAAAGTGCAGAATTGTTTGCCTGTTGACGAGAGAAGATCTGCCTTTCGAAGTGAGAGACCCCGTATTTCCGGCGGATTGGGATTCTATGGGCAAAGACATTGGTCTGATCAAAGGTGTATCTCCAGTAAACATTACTGTGAAGTCCAATGTTAAATTTCCACGAATTATGCAATACAATTAGAGTCGAGAAACTATTGCAGGGATAACTTGTGTAAATGATTCAATGATTAAGCAAGGAATCCTAAAAAGTAAAGTCCACATTTGTAAAGCGCACAATCACCCGTAAGGGTCTCTAGGCGCTGGGGGCCGTCGGGAAGATTAAGCGAGCTATTGCCCAGAGTCACATAGTGCTGGGCTACCCTGCCGCCGGAGCCGGGGATCGAACCGTGGTCCCCAGATTCCAGCGTCAGTCGCCCTGGCCGCGGCGCCACACCAGAATGTGGACTGCATGTAATTCTCCTATCATGGGTTTACAGAAACACAACGGTAAATACCGTATTGTCGATGATTTGCAAAAAATGTATCAGATTGTAGTCCCATGTTTTCCTGTAGTAACAAATCCTGCAGTCATTGTATTTTTTTTAATTCTTTGTGAAGCTGAATGGTTTTGCGTCATTGATTTTTCTCAAGCCTTTTTTTTCTATTAAATTGCGTAAGGACAGTCAATATTTACTTGCTTTCCGGTTCGGCCAAAATGTTTTGGCATAGTGCAGAGTTTCACAAGGTTATGAGGAAAGCCCCTCCATAGTCAATCAGATTTAAAAGAAAAACCTGGAATCCTTGGATATGCCAAATAATTCAGTCCTTGTCCAGTACATTGACAACTTATTGGTAACGTCCAGTACACAGGAGGCTTGCACACTCAATACCATTGCTTTACTGAATCATGTGGCTGTCTATGGACATAAGATGTTACAGTCAAAACTGCACTTTTTCCAAAGGACAAGTTCTGTACATCTTGGATGCAGCAATGTGTGTGAGTCTGGAGCAGAGTGAGAGCATTGTGATGGGACGTCCACTTAGAGTGTATGTACCTCTCTCTGTTATGGTCTTGCTGGTCTTGCTTACTCATACTTGAACACAACACCTCACAGAGAGCCTGTTAGAAATGGGGGTCTCTAGATGTTGTTACCCTGTCCAAGTAGGGACCCTTCTTCCTAGTCAGGATGAGAGAGCTACACTTCTAAAGGAACCCCTGCTCACCCCCTTGGCAGCTTGACATGATCAATAAGGCATATCTCAGAAGAAATGTGTAACGCATTGCACATAAGGCACAGTAATACAGTGAAGACACCACAAAGGGGCACCATACTAGTTTTAGAAAAATAGCCAATATTTATATGTGTAAAACAAGAACAAAATGATACAAATCAAACATACAGTTATCAGGATAAGAGTAAATCAAAAATAGGCTTTAAATACAGTTCGATAGCTCCATCCAGGGCTATCACAGCTTTGTGAGCAAACAATTCCAACCATTCAGGCTGGCCACAGCGGCCCAAACCAGCTATGGTTTCGGGAAGACCCGCAAAACAGTACCTTTAGAAATGCAGGGCACCGGGGACCTTGATATGAGTTCTGAAGAGCCAAAGAGCCAGTGTAAGCAGGTGTCAGTTTCAGAGGTCAGTGCAGGAGTCGTCGGGCCCTTGAAGTCAGACACGTTGCAGGTCGAGCTTCGTGAGGTGGAAGTCAGGAGTGCCGGCTTTGGGAGGCATCGATGCTGTGGTGTGAACTGGAGGGTGTGGTGTGGTGTGGTGCCCTCAGGTCATGGTGCAAGTAGTGGCTTAGTGACAGTCATCCTGTGGCGTCAGTGAGACCAGGACTGCGATGCAAAGTGGGGCGGTGCTCACCACGGTGCTAGCAGGTCAGAGGGCAAGCAGCGGCATCGTCGTTCCTGAAGCGCTGTTGTCAGCCGATGATCTGGAGTTGATGGCCCCGGCATCAGTGGACCAACACTGCAGTGTGGGATGGGGTGGTGTGTCGTGTAACTTACAAGCGATGCCCCCAAACCATGATGTAGATTGGGGTGTAGATGTCAGCTTGCAGCATTGTCGTCAGTGAGACCAGTGTGGTGGTGTGAAGCAAGGTGGTAAAGAGTGTGGTGCCCGCAGATCGAGGTGCAAGCAGCGGCTCAGTGGCGGCGGCAGTGAGGCCATGGTTATCAATAACATCAAAATGGCACTGGATGAGGGCAGTTCTATGATTCTGGTGCTGTTGGATCTCTCCGCCGCCTTTGATACGGTGTCTCACACGGTGCTTCTCGATCGTTTAAAGGACGTAGGTTTGGAAGGAACGGCTCTGTCATGGATGGAAAGTTTCCTATCCGGACGCTCTCAAGAAGTTTGGCTGGGCTCCCACAAATCCACCTATAGGGAGCTCAACAAGGGAGTGCCACAGGGCTCATGTTTAAGCCCGACACTTTTTAATGTGAATGTGGCCCCCTTGGCCAACTTAGCAAGATCATTTGGGTTTACTCCGGTGTCGTACGCTGACGACACCCAACTTCTCTTTCCTTTTAAAAGTCTGACCCCTGCAATAAAAAGATCATTTGCAGATGGAATGAGAGCTATCATCAAACTGTCTTCAATGCAACGTTGAGAAAACAGAGGTCATGCTGTTTGGACAAGCGGCAACACACTGGTCACCTGAATGGTGGCCCTCAGAATTAGGTCCTGTTCCCAGCCCCAAGAGTACGGTAAAAAACCTGGGAGTGTTATTAGATCAGACACTCACGTTTAAAGATCATGTAAACCAGGTGGCTGGTACCTGCTTTCGGGCAATTGGGATGCTAAAAAGAGTGTTTCCCTATTTACCAGACAGCCACAGGAAAACACTTGTGCAGGCGCTAGTCATCAGCAGAGTGGATTACTGTAACGGTCTCCTTTTAGGAGCCAACGAAGGACAACTTAATAAGTTACAAGTAGTCCAAAATACGGCGGCAAGGACAGTCCTGAACGTTCCCCCTAGGACTCCTTCCCGCCCCCTGCTGACCAGACTCCACTGGTTACCGGTGAGGAAACGAGTGCAGTTTAAGACACTATGTACCATCCACAAAAATGTGATAGGCGAAGGCCCCAGATATTTGGCCGAAATTTTTCGGCCACACGTTCCTGGGCGCTCTCTGCGTTCTAGCAGTCAACAGCTGCTGCAGATACCTAGAATAAAGAAGTCCAGACAAGGAGGCCGAGCGCTGGCTCATGTGGGACCAGTGCTCTGGAACTCTTTACCTCTTGAGCTGAGATCACTCACTAGTCACCTGACTTTCCGGAAGACCCTAAAAACATACTTATTTACCAGTAACTAATTTCATCCCTGTATGATGTACTATCCCTTGAATAAGACCATCTGGAGCACTATTCTTACTGGCAAAGTGCGGAGATACCCCTTTGGGGGTTTATTCAGGCGCTATATAAGAATATAAAATAAAATTAAAATAAAATAAAATGATTGCCGTAAAAAGTACAGCGGTGCACTCTGTGTTGTCTCCAGGTCACAGAGCCAGAAGTGGCATCACTGATGGCATTGGGGTGCTTTTTCTCTCTGTGGCAGCTGAAACACACAGTTCCAGGTGCAGGTACCCAGAAGAAGGCAAAGTTGTTGCTGTACCTGAGACTTCTTGAATAGGGGCTGTACCTCAAGCCCATGGAGATTCTCAGAAAAAAGAAGGTGTACAAAGTTCAGTCCAGTCCTTTCACTGCCCAAGACAGTAAGAACTACTGCAGGCCAACACAGCAAAGCATACAGCAAAGTGGTAGTCTCTCCTCACAGCTTCTCCAGCTCTCCTTCTTGGCAGGTTCCTTACTCCCAAAGAGTTCCAAAGTTCTAGGGTCATGGCTCCAATATTTATATCACATTTCCCTTTGAAGTTGGTATCAACGAAGTTCCTCTGGCAAACATAAACCAGTTCTGCCTTGTTCAAGCCAGATTCACAGCGAGAGTTCATGACCTTATCAGGGTTGCCCATCAGAAATGGAGAGATTATGAGGAACCTCTTGATGTCATTACAATTGCCTGCTCAAAATGCCACCGTGAAGTGTGCACTCATTATGTCACAGTCGGAAACAGTTTATGCAAATGAGACTGTGCACTATTGGCTCAAAATTCCTATACATATAATGGATCACTGAAATAATATCGACTGCCAAAATATCGACTACCCAAAATATCGAGTTTGTATGTACAAACAGGTAAGTACAAAAATATCGAGTACAAAATATCGTTTACAAAAATGTAGTTGTAAAAAATATCGACTTTAATAAAAACAATGATGTTTAATTACAGTAATATAAAAAATTAATTACTAAAATATAATTAACAATACTTAAAATAACTTTTAATAATTAAATAATTAATGAAAGTAAAAACATAATAATTTTTAATCATATTTCTTAAAACATATATATATATAGTAACAAAATTTAATTAAATAATAGCCAATATTATTAACGTTAAATACAAAAGAGTAAAAATTACTATTCCCACTGCAAAGAGTGCAACAGTGGATATATGACGTTACAACGCAACTTTTACAACGCACTACCATTACAACGTAAGTATTGGTAAGTATATAATAATTTTTTTAATTTAAATTATTTAAAATTATTTAAATATAATTTAATTTAATTTCATTTCATTAAATTAAATTAATGTAAATTTAATTTTACTTTATTTTAACACTGTACCCCTGTACCCCAAAAACCCAAAACTGACCCTGAACCCTAAAAAAACCCTTTACCCAAAAACCCAAAACTGACCCTGAACCCTAAAATTACCCCTTTACCCAAAAACTAAAAACTGACCCTGAACCCTAAAAATACCCCTTTACCCAAAAACTAAAAACTGACCCTGAACCCTAAAAATACCCCTTTACCCAAAAACCCAAAACTGACCCTGAACCCTAAAAATACCCCTTTACCCAAAAACTAAAAACTGACCCTGAATCCTAAAAATACCCCTTTACCCAAAAACTAAAAACTGACCCTGAACCCTAAAAATACCCCTTTACCCAAAAACTAAAAACTGAACCTGAACCCTAAAAATACCCCTTTACCCAAAAACTAAAAACTGACCCTGAACCCTAAAAATACCCCTTTACCCAAAAACTAAAAACTGACCCTGAACCCTAAAAATACCCCTTTACCCAAAAACTAAAAACTGACCCTGAACCCTAAAAATACCCCTTTAATTTAACATAATTAGCAATTAATCAATTAAATTAAATTAATTACCAATTACATTTTAATTAATTAACAAATATTATTTAATTACCAATTAATTAAATATTACTACCAATTAATACATTTACATATTTAATAAATAATAATTAAATTACTTCCCACCCTATTCCCCTATAAACCCACAACCCGCTACAGGAAATACATTATTTTAATTTACATAATTAGCAATTAATAAATTAAATTAAATTAATTACCAATTAAATTTTAATTAATTAACAAATATTATTTAATTACCAATTAATGAAATATTACTACCAATTAATACATTTACATATTTAATAAAGAATAATTAAATTACTTCCCACCCTATTCCCCTATAAACCCACAACCCGCTACAGGAAATACATTATTTTAATTTACATAATTAGCAATTAATAAATTAAATTAAATTAATTACCAATTAAATTTTAAATAATTAACATATATTATTTAATTACCAATTAATTAATTATTACTACCAATTAAAAAATTTACATATTTAATTAATTATAATTAAATTACTTCCCACCCTATTCCCCTATAAACCCACAACCCGCTACAGGAAATACATTATTTTAATTTACATAATTAGCAATTAATAAATTAAATTAAATTAATTACCAATTACATTTTAAATCATTAACATATATTATTTAATTACCAATTAATTAATTATGACTACCAATTAATAAATGTACATATTTAATAATTATAATTAAATTACTTCCCACCCTATTCCCCTATAAACCCACAACCCGCTACAGAATAAATTTACACAATAATTTAAAAAAAATCATTAATTAAAAATAATTATAACATAAAATGACACTTTTCACACATATTATAACATAAAAACACTATAAATAATTACATATTATTTAAAAAACGATATTTTTTACTATCTAGATTATATACTTGGATATTTTCACTTTCTATATTATTTACAGTCGATATTACTTCACTTACCTTAAAAACGATATTTTGGCTGTCGATATTCTGTCCTGTCGATATTTTCTCCAAACGATATTTAAAACTCGATATTCTGTCCAAACGATATTTTGGAGTCGATATTATGTCTGTGCACCACATATAATGAGGATCCTCTGTGAGAGAACTCTGATATCATACAATTCAAAGTGTTATTATCTTCTGTAGAGACATGGGAATAGGTGAAGGCATTACAGGATGAGGTACCAAAATCTGAAAAACTAGGATGGGTCAGAGGAGTATGTACAAAATGACAAGAAGATGAGGTGTGGGTGTATACTGATATGAGACCTGTTCTACCAGATAGTTTGCTGCTTCCTATGGCGCAATACTATCCTGGTCCTGCTCACATTGGGAGTGATGCTATGATGCATCTCTTTCATAAGACATGGTGCAATCCAAGATTCAGAATAGTAGCAGAATCCTTGTGTCATCGTTGTATAGTGTGTCAACTACAACGTTTAGGGAAAAGTACTCCCGTTACCATGAGTTATGTAGGAAGATCACAGAGGTCATTTCAAACAAATGCAGCTTGCGCAATAGAACGTTCCGCACTAGCGCGGAACGTTCAGCACAGGTAATGGGTTAATGGTTTGAGATGCATTTTTGGGATTGTTTGTGTGTTCTCAAAGTGGGTCAAAGCTTACCCAACCAGACAAAATGACAGTTTTACTGTAGTTCATCTATTTTCGAAGGAGCTAATACCTTGTTTTGAATTTCCAACCTCTTTAGAGTCAGACTGAGGGGCACACTTTAACATTAATTTTCTAAAGATGTTATGTGCAGCGTTACAAATAGATCTGATGCTCCATTGTGCTTATCAACCAGAATCCTCTGGAATTGTGGAGCAAATGAGCGTGACATTGAAACCCAGATTGACAAATGTCTGTGCTTCCACTTCTCCAAGATGGCCTGATGCATTACCTCATATTTTGATGAGTTTGAGAAGTACCTCAGACAGAAGAACAGGACTTTCTCCTCGTGAAATCATTATGGGGAAAGCAATGAGACAGTCTGCATTTCCAGATAATGCATTGGTTAACATTGCAGATGATATGGTGCTCAATTACTGTAAAAGACTGGCTGAAGTAGGTTCTGTGTCTCAGCAGGTTGGGAAGCTGCTACTTCACTTCAACAGGAGCAGTACAATGACCTTAGTCCATGAGACTGGGTCTTGGTGAAGAAACAAGTACTCAAGTCATGTTTGGAACCTCGTTGGCGTGGGCCGTTCCAGATGATCATGGCAATCAGATCTGCTGTTAAGTGTGATGGTCTTCCAAACTGGGTGCATGCTACCCATACTCGCAGAGTAAAATGTCATCTTGAAGATACAGTGCTTGTTTCAGATGTGCTGGTGGTTACAGAGAGACAGCCATCTCAGGTCAGCCAACTGCAAAGAGGGCTCCAGCTACTTCTACTCCAAGCACTGGATCTGAGGGAAATCCAAGAGAGTCAACCCATGGAAGTATTGAAGTGTCACCAGAAAGAAAAGCTGACTAGACATAATATGGATCTCAATGAAGGAAACAGTGCGTCTGAAACATGAGTAGCACCTTCAGACTTTTGGCACCGAAGAATGGACAGATTGAGACACATTCTAATTGAAAGGAGAGTACCACAACCCATAGCAGAAGCCTCTGGTCAGTCAGAACAAAGTGACGGTAAGAAGGGTAAAAAATATGCAGCACCTGCATGGACTTATATGCCATTATATGATTGGGAAAAAGCATATTACACTTTTTTCTGGAACAATCCAAGTTTACATGAGCCACGGGAGAAATATCCATGTTTCAGCTGAAATGCTTGAAAAAAATTTGCCAATAACAAGAACTGACTAAGTTTGTGTTGGAGAAGATTACAAGTCTCAAGAACTTTATAGCTGTTAGCGAGCCTGCCTTACTTAATGAATGATAGTATGAACTGAGCTGTGCAATAATGTAGCTGACATTTTTGAGCGGAACAATCTTTCATTGTACTTGCTTTGCCATTTACGCAAACAACATCTAAAATCCACATTTATAAAAAGTTGAGAGGTCTGATTCCACAGAAAGGACAGAGGCAAATGTGCTAACATCAAAATGTAAATGTATATGTACTTGTATATTTGCTAAGGTTTCGGTTGTGTTTGTGACATTGCTTATAGTTTTAATCCTGCCTCATCATATTTACAAGAGCAAGCTTGAACCTACTATCGCTCCTAAGCATAGTTTTGGGAATCTTAATGAATTAGGTGATGCAAATGATAGATTATTTCATGGAGATCAGTCCACTGGTGATTTTTCAGCAAATATATTCCCAAAACTATTATATGAGTGCATCAGCACCATGGTTGCTAGATAATGTTATGTGTGTTGCACGTGTGGAGGGTCCCAGTGTGTTCCGTGGGCTGGAGGGGAGCATGGTGAAAATCCAAAGGATGCAGGGAAAGGCCATCATGTCTGTCCAACGCCAAATGAGGAACCTAAACAAAAATATGGAAGACATAGGGAAGAGCATCAGAGAACTAGTTGATATCAACAAGAAGATGGCTGCAGGGATGCATGATATGTCACAATCGGTGCAGCTTCTGTGCACCAAACTAGATCAGGAAATTTCATCAAGGAGCAAGGAGAAGCAGCGTGCGCAGCAACAAAATAAAGCCATCAACCGCCTGGCCACAGCCACTTTCCTGCTATGCAGGAGATGCATAAACATGCAGGAGGGACTCACGCAAAATAGTAATGAGGTTTCTAGGGGCATTGCTAGTCTGACCAGTGCTGTTGAGGTGCTGATAAGTGCACAAACAGTACAAACTGCTGTTCCGGATGTGCCAGAGAGTGAAGGGAGCACAAGTAGGAGCAGCATGGCAAGCCCCCTTGTCGTAGAGACACGGAGGAGCAGCAGGATGAACACGGTGAGGCAACAGCCCAAACGCCAAGTGAAGACAGCCAGCCACAAACATCTGGCACTGGTAGGTGTGGATGAAAATGAGTACTTCAGTTAATGGGGAAGTGACCCAGGACTAACATCATTAAATGTGTATAATTTGAGTTGCACAATTGTGCTTTAGGAACCTGCTTAGTGACAAAATTACACTACGTTGAGTGCATACCCCACCTGTCTGTGTATCTTTACTTACTTAAAAGTAGTTGCGTGTGATCTCTTCCCGTCTGTGTCTGCCATCTGTTGGTATTGCAACTCCTGCATTGTTGGGTTCAGGCAGTGCTTGTTTGTCATCATGGTCCTCAAAATCAGATAATTCCACCTCGGTGCCCTTCTTCATGGCAAGGTTGTGCAACATTGCACAGGTTGCAATCATCTTGCAGCAGGTCACTGGTGTGTACTGGCATGCCCCTCCACTTCTTTGGAGGCAGCGGAACCTGCTTTTCCACAGACCAAAGGTGTTCTCCACAATGTTCCTGGTAGATTTGTGTGCCCTGTTGTATCTCCTCTGACTGGGGGTTGAAGGGTTGAGGTAGGGAGTAAGGATGAAAGACCGGACCCCATATGCACTATCTCCTATATGTAACAGAAAAATACATTACTCATCCACACATACACATACATCTGCAATATGTATCAAGGGAGTGTCACACAGTGTTTTACCTAGCAGGTATCCTTCGCCAAATTCCCCCGCAGTCAGTTGTGTGTAAATTCCACTATTTTGAAAGATGTATGAGTCGTGGGTACTTCCAGGAAACTTGGCAACTATGTCCGTGATGATGTACTTTGTATCACAGATTACCTGTACATTTATGGTGTGGGTGGACTTCCTGTTCCTATAAATGTACTCTGTGGCCGCAGGTGGACATATTGGTAAGTGGGTGCCATCAATACAGTCAATGACGTTGCGGAAATGTGCCATTTGATAAAACTCGGTCTTGGTCCTGAGCTGCTCTGCGTGCGTTGCAGGGAAGCTGATGTAACGATGCATTTTCTGCATCATGGCCTCGAAGAATTTCCTAAATAAACGTGACAGACTGCTCTGAGACACCCCACCTACCGCAGCAACCACACTCTGGAAACTCCCAGGGGCAAGCAGGTGTAGGCTACACAGCACCTGCACATGGGGTGGGATGGCGTGCGCCCTTGGGGTTGTGTGCTCCAAAAGTGGGTGGAGGTCCCTGATCAGCTCCAGGATGGTTTGGGGTTGTAGCCTGTACCTGTGTATGATCTCTGGCTCAGTCAGTTGGAATAGGGTGATTCTTTGCCTGTAGACCTGCTCCTCCCTTCTCCAGACCCTCTCTCCTTCTGCCTGGAGCCGTAGCCGCCTCGCAATCATGTAGAATGCCGCCATTCTGGTCAAACAGTTGTTTTTAAGGTACTCTTTTATAGCCTGCACCTGGTTACCACCTGATTTGAATCCATGGTAAATACAGACTCTTAAATACCAAATTTCATTGAAATTCGGTATTTTAGAGGTTACCTACATCTCAAATGTCCATTTTTAGCAGTTATTTTTTACCGAATCGGTAATTTTACAGATTCAGTAATTTTACCGAATCGATACATTTACCGAATCAGTAAATTTACCCAATCGGTAAATTTTCCGAATCTGTAAATTTACCGATTCGGTAAATTTATCGATTCGTACGATTTTGTGGCCCCTGCATCTCAAACACCAAATAGCGGTCGGTAACGGCCGAAAATCAGTAATTTCAGCCATTACCGACCTGTATTTGGTTACCTACATCTGGCCCTTAGTTACTGCATCATAATAGCATGCAGACATTGAGTTGACTAGATGTAAAATTGTTCTTCTGAATAACACATTTACTAAGATTCTAAGCTATTCTTTAACCTGTTAACCGCGCCCGTTTTTCCGTGGCAGTGCGGCCGTTTTAAAGATCGGGCGGGGCTGCGTCGGCCGTTGAACATGTGCAGCACCAGCCAGGTAGTGCTCCGAACGTTTAACGGCTGACAGCAGCACTTAACGGGTTAACGTGAATTAGAAATGTGACAGTGATGACTTACTTGCGTGGAAGATGTTTTCTTTGAATAATGATACATAAATATGTGAAGAATTAATGGAACTAAATGCAAATTAGATGACATTATGAACGATCATAAGAGTTCCTTATTACTATATTTGCTCATGTAAGAGTGTGCATCAACCGAGAAGAAGAAATGGTGTTGCACATAAACGCTAATTCTGATTTCACTAAACATTTCACAGAATAATCTTTGAATGTGTACTAATGTGATGTGCCTAAAACAAATTTTATTTTGAACATTTCAAGATAAAGTTACATGTTAATACTTTCGAAATGTAGTAGTACGTTATAGTTATACATGTCATTTATAACGGACTAACTTATTTAAGCACATATTTACACTGCAAGTCATATCTAAATATTATAATTCATAATGAAACATGCATATCTAAATTCTTATATTGTTGCTTACATTAGCCTAATTTCAAATAGGCCAGTCTGCTTATTCATGCAAAGTTTTTCCCTTTCTTCTTCCTAGACTTTTGTCTCAATGGGAGAATATCTCAATGTTACAACTGTATCCTGTTTAGTCTTTCTCATGTGCTTTTAAGAGCCATTCAGTATGAATATTGTTACACCAGGAACATCTCCATGGGATATTGCCCTTTTGAACATGTTTATGTGCATTGTTATTTGTTTAAAGGTCCACCTCTACTGAATGTTCTGATCATTTACTTAACCTGAAATGCCTATATTCCCAAAAAAAGTGTTCTTCTTTATGTCATTTGACAATCATCCTATATGAACTGACTTAAGGACTGAGTGGTCTGATCTGATGAGATAACCCAACAAGTGCCACGCCTGAACTTGAAAAGATATATCTTATGTTGGATATGAGAACTGATTTGCCATTCGCCACTCTTTGAGGATATTATTTTGCTATTCATGTCCACATTATTTTGCCACTTTCTCATGAGGAGTGCTTCCTAACGGACTGAGAGACAACTGTCAGACTGGTGGACTCTCTTGGCTAGTGCATTCGCTGTGTGCACCATACCTGTACTTCTTTCCTCCTCAGGAGAGAATCTTTGAGCTGATATGATCCATGTCCTTTCCCGAACTCTCCTTCTAGAACCTTGGTAATTGATGACCCAAGGAGTTCAATTTGATTATTCTTAACTTTTAATTCCTAAAATTGATGAATTTATTTCCTAAATTACTGATAAAATGTAACCATGTATAAATCCAGTTTGTGTTTCTCTGTGCCTTTTTTCCAATAACTAATTGAGTATTTCCATAGTCGTAATAAGGGATGGGAATTGTAATAGAGAAGTTTCAAGTCAACAGGTCCTAATGTCACTATTTTGTATAGTTTTACATGAGTTACATGTTTGTATGATCTTGGCTTGTCTAAATTTCTTCATTAGATTTGGTTAGGCAGTAATAATTCTGTACTTATTTTGAGAATCATATACGTGGATCTAATTACTAGCTTAAAAATCAGTTATCCAAATTCTGGCCCTCATTGGATGACTGGACTGGATCCCCTATATCCGATCACTCTCAGCACGGTTCAAGATCCACTCGAGGACCAAAGTAAATGACTCTGAGGTGTAGTGCCAGGTAAATTAAGGATCAAAAGTAAATGGGCCCAGTGGCGCTACAGCACCAATCACTATTAAATTGTCCAATCAGAGCATATATGGATCAATTGTACAGATTATCACTAATATTTTCTGGAGATTTCCCCATGTATGCCCAATATAAGCACCTGTGAAAATGCAAATATCTCAAAAACTACTGGTTGGGTGTAATTCTGTTCAGTCATTTGTCTGCATCAAAGAGCAAACTTTCTTTAGTGGATTAAAGTAGAACATTGACATGTTGGCATCCCTCCCTTTTTTGGACCCCACTTGATAGGTCAGTGCCAAACTTTCCATGAAGAAGCCAAAGTGGATAATTTTTATTTGGTAGGTTTCTTGTAGATTCAACTGTTCTAGAACTATCACCGCCTGAATAATCATCTCATAATACTAGACATCACTATTTTTGAATTTTAAGTTCTCTAAAATTGCTTAACAGATTTTTACTAAATCATAAAAAGCCTGCTTTCACAATACAGATCTAGCTTCCTGGCAAATTTAATGTAATTCTTTCTGTATTGTTGTCTAATTTTCCCTATGAAAATTAGAAGGCAAAAAAAGTATTGTTGACCCCCCCCCACACATTTTTCCCAGCAGTCACTTGATGAATCACCCTAAAACATTCCAGTAAGGAGCTGAGATAGATTAACTTTAAAACAAAAGTTTTGTGAAGATTCATTAAAGAGCAAAACACATATTGTTAGCAAAACAAAAAATGTTTTTGGAAGCTCTGACTCACATATAACTACACAGTGGTGCCCCCACCCCACCGAAAAAAAATTGAAAGACATAAGAGGGCCAGTGGGACTCTCTCTTAAATAAAACAATTTTTAAATCATTATTTCGGGTAGGCGGCACAATGGTACTAGTACCCAATATCTCACTAGCCATCGAGGACACTCCTGTGTTACCTCGTACTAGGACTGTAGCACAATACTCAAAATACATTTTAGGAAAATTTAGAAGGGCCTGAGGCCAACTGCCACTGTCCAGGCAGTAGACCTTGGTCTGGGCAGTGAGGATTGGCTGTTCACAGTGAGTTGGGCATACTTCTTTCAGGTGGAAGGGTGGCGGTGGGAATTAGGTGCAGAGCCTGGCATCCACTCTGCATGACCAAAGGCTGGCTGTGCATAGTGGGGGTTTGGAGGCCAAAGGAGGGGCTGAGAGCAGGGTCCAGCTGTGGCCAGATTCTGCAGCCAACCCCCCACCGATTATGGCTGAAGCTGTGTGCAGGGGCGCAATGCTGAAGCTGTGTGCAGGGGGAAAGGCTGGGCATGCCTTTTTTTGCTGTGCGCAGTCAGAGTTGGATGTCTGCAGCAAGGTTAAGTTAGGCAAATGAAGGGGTGTTGGGTGCAGCTTCTGGGAAAAGGTGAGGGTCTGTGGCTATACCCAGTGTGCATGTCTGAAAGCCTGTCACAGAGGCGTGGTTGGACACCTACATGGGTGGAGTGCAGGGCCAGAATCCAATTTTACTCCTAATCCAAAATAGTGCAAATAGTGAAAAGAAGACCTGCAGTGACCAGAAACACAAACAAACACATTACATTCAAATAAAAAACATCTGTGCCCAGGTAGCTCAATCCAAGCATAACCTACCCTCTCAGGTAGAGGTGGCTTGTATGTGGGGCCTTATAGTGTGTCCTGCTTATTTGGCAGAAAAAGTCTTGCTTTTAGTATTGTAGTACTAGTCTTATATATATATATATATATTCACTGAAAAAACCATAGGTTATAGACCATATATAGTTAGGAATTAGCATTTAAAAAACCTTTTTTTACTCACACAAAACCATTGAAATTCCATATATAGTTAGTTATACTAACTATTCACTGAAAAAACCATAGGTTATAGACCATATATAGTTAGGAATTAGCATTTACAAAACCTTGAAAATTCACTGAAAAAACCATAGGTTATAGACCATATATAGTTAGGAATTAGCATTTAAAAAACCTTATTTTACTCACACAAAACCATTGAAATTCCATATATAGTTAGTTGCACTAACTATATATTGCGCACCCGCAATCCACTGCTGATCATGTCACATATTACATCATTCATGACATGGTCAGTGACATCACTGATGACATCACTGATGACATCTCAAATGACATCACTGATGACATCACTGATGACATCTCATTTGACATCAATGACCACATCACTGATGATATTATTCATGTGACAATACAATGCATCTCTTCACATTTTAATATAACCTCTGTTTCACCCAGTGTTAAAAACAGAGTATAATTTTTGAAACCATTGACACACCAATACTAGTTACTACATACGTACTCACTGATTCCTACGTCTACACACACATTCACTCATTCACCCATACAATCATTCATACATACAATCACTCATGTTTACAACACAATCATATGCACTCATACACCTATACAGACACTCACACTCTGCCACTCATCCATGGAGTTACTCACACACCTAGTCAGTCCTGTAAAGAATCAATCACACTTCCATTTTCTACTCTATACAGTTAAACATAGAGCACCTTACGTTTTCAACCATATACTAACACATACTTACTCTCTTATACAATCATTGATACAAGTACACATTGATCTGTACAGAGTCACACACCTCCCATCCAGCCACACACACACTCAGTCTCCCATGCAAATACTTGGTCAATCAATCAATAACCCATATAGTTACTCATATAGCTACTGATCAACACATGCAGCAGTTTACAGAACAACAGACATAATGATGCACAAATTAAGACAGTTTAGTCACTAACCCATGCACTCAGTGAGACACATTTAATCACTCACTCATACATTCAGTCATGCACCTACTAAATCCTTCGTCCAGACACTTATACATCCACTCATTCTTCAATATGTAAGACATATTTTAACTTTACAGAAACATAGTCACTGGATGTTGTCATCAGTGATGTCATCAGTGATGTCATTTGAGATGTCATCAGTGATGTCATCAGTGATGTCACTGACCATGTCATGAATGATGTAATATGTGACATGATCAGCAGTGGATTGCGGGTGCGCAATATATAGTTAGTGCAACTAACTATATATGGAATTTCAATGGTTTTGTGTGAGTAAAATAAGGTTTTTTAAATGCTAATTCCTAACTATATATGGTCTATAACCTATGGTTTTTTCAGTGAATTTTCAAGGTTTTGTAAATGCTAATTCCTAACTATATATGGTCTATAACCTATGGTTTTTTCAGTGAATTTCATTGGTTTTTTAAAAGCTAATATCTACAGCTGTAAAATGTATTCTTCTTTAAATCCAAAAATATATTTTATATGTTTATTAATAATTTTTTTTTAATATTTTTTTTGTTTCGCTCCCGGTCCGCGAACCAGGAAGCTTCCCGTTAGCTCAATTCGATTCCGCAATCCGGTCCGCGAACCGGTAACAAATCAACATAGTTACGGTATCGCGTTGCCGCGTAATGCGTCTTATGACGTACTGCGTTAGCGCACCCGGAAGTGCCCCGGGGCGCGGACCGAGGCGCGAAACGCAACTCCCCGGAAGCGATCCGCGGCGCGAAAGCGCGACGTATCGCGTTGCCGCGAAATGCGTCTTGTGACGTACTGCGTTAGCGCACCCGGAAGTGTCCCCGGGCGCGGACCGAGGCGCGAAGCGCAGCGAACCGGAAGCTAACCGGGGAGCGTTCCGCAGCGCGTAACATGAAAGTTAGAGTCATGTGACTTGTTAATAAAGCTTTTCATTGGTTCATTTCACTTTTAGTTTCATAATTATGGAAGGCTAGGTCAGATGACCTAAAAATAACACTTTTCATTGGTTGAGAACTATTGTTTTTCCCAAATGATGAAAACCCCTCCTTCTTTCCTCACTCTGACTTTCATCATTGTGAGAGGAAGACCTTTATTCATAGTAGAGCAATGGCTTCAGTACTTGCTTCAGCTGGTGCACCCCCACCACCACCTCCACCTCCTCATGGGAAGAGAGGACCACCTCCCCAGGTCATCACCAACACTGAGGAGGAAGAGGAAGAAATGGAGGAAGAGGAGGGAGAAGAACCACAGTTCTTGGAAGAGGTGCCCCGGGTTTCCCATAGGAAAGCCAGTTTCATCTGGCAGTTTTATTCAATCCCTCCAGGGCAAAAGAAAGTGAATGCGAGGTATGTGACCTGCCTCATCTGCAAAGAGAAATTATCAAGAGGGACTGATAAAAAGTATAGCTATGGGAACTATACCATGCATCGGCACATGACCAGGAAGCATCCACTTAATTACAGCCGGGCGGAAATACGGGATATGGAACAAAACCCAACAGCAACTCCTGTGGCCAGGTCAACATCGTCAATATCATTGACACCAGCAGAGGCACGGGAAACTGTGCCAAACATCCAAGAGAATTTTGGGCACATGAAACATACTTGTATGCACTGTGGTGCGTTGATATCATGTGGTAACATGAGTATTAATGCCATCAACCTGGCTTATGACAATCATAATTGCCCTAACCGCCCCCAGTAATTTTTTTTTGCTCCTGTTGAGCCCTTTTCAACGCCTGTTTTTTGTTGTCCCCCCCCCCAAAAAAACCCAAAAAAAATATAAAATCGTTCAAAAAATACAAAAAAAACAAAAAATGTTCAAAAAATACAAAAAAAATATAAAACAACAAAAATATAAAAAAAAAAGTTCTTTTCAGAACTACCTTCCCTTTCCAAAAAAATTGCTAGAATGTTTAGCACTCTGGCAAGCTCTATTTCTTTTGGTTCGCTTCCGGTTTAGCTTCCCGGTACGCGTACCGGGAGCTAACCAAAAAAAAAACTTTTTAAAAAAAAAGAGTAAGTATAAGGAAAGTAAACAGAGAGTGATGTTTCAAGAAAGACAGCTATAGGTAGTAAAGAAGAGATACTATTTAATAGATCTATTTACCAAAAAACAGACAGAAGATGGTATAATTATGAAAAACAAAATAGATAACGAAGTGAAAGAAAAACAAGCATTGGCATAGCCAATAGGTATCGACTTTTGGACCTTCTAAGTCTTTAGTTATGCAGCATAATATCCTTGGTGCAGCAACATCAACTGTTGCATGGCTAAACACGTATAAGGTCCCAAAGGCGAGACCTATTGTCTATGCCAATGCTTGTTTCTTAAGTAGAATTGCAATACGTATGGCTCTTCCATGTAAAAAAATCTTATCTTGTGCTCTAAAGATTGCTAAAGTCTCGACAGAGAACAGGCTAGATTGTAAGTAGGGTAAATTGCGCTTGGTGATCTGTTTGAGGGAGCGTCTGCTTTGCCTGGTGTCTTTGGAGAGCAATTTTGATTGTTATACTGGACAATATAGCCCTAATGTAAATAACATAGGGGCATATTATCAACATAGGCAATAAAAGTTTTGCAGCTTTTATAGGCAGAAATGTGTCGCTAAAGCTGCTTTTGCGGCAGAAAACTGCCGCTAAAGCCGCTTTTGCACCAGTTTTCTGCCAATAAAAAGAGCAATAATTTTATTGGCTGCATTCATAATATGCCCCTTAGTGTGCTTCAACTAAACAGAGAAAGCATTATGAACAAATAGTGATACAGTGATCAGTCAAAGACACTAAGAGTAATAGAGACGGAGTGAGTGAACAAGAGTGAGGAACTATGAAAAGAGAGGGACTGAGAAAAAAAATGGAAGGAGTTGAGTAAGTAGGTAATAGAGAAAGGAATGAGGGAAGTAGCAAAGGCAGGAAACTGAGGATTAAAGAAATGAAGCAGTGGAACTAATAGTAGTTCAATGTGATAGAAATGTAACGAAAAGAGTACAAAATACTTACCTTATAATTGTCGTTAAATTCCTCACTTTTTATTTTTATACTTTCAATCTGTGAAAGAGAGAACAAACATTTGAAAAATATAAAAACATGTATTGAAAAATTACAAAAGACAAGGGCAAAGATTGAAGGACAAACAGTTTTTCAATAACTTTGACACTTACAGAAGCTACACAGTCCTAAAGATATACATTTTAAAGTAACACTATCTTGATGCAGATGAAGTGAGGCCTATCTTAAAACATAGTGCATCTTTTGCATTGCTGTTCTCTCAGAAAAGTGTCGCAAGACACTAAAATTTAAAATAATTGCTTCAGGATGCCAATAAGATGTCTACTATCCAGAGTTTTGTTTCAGGTGAGGCCTACTCAGGGTTGCAGATGAAATTTCAAGTTGTTGAAGAGAATAGAAGACATAATACATGTGAAGGTCTACCAATGAAGTGAGTCATGTCCACTGCAATCTTCAACAAAGTCCAAACCTCCTATGTTTCCCTGGACAGACCTAAACTTGATCTGCACAATGTGATTCGTAATGATAGGAAACACAGGTGATGTAATTGAAATACATGCAATTTATTTTGCTCATTTCACAATCACATCACTTCTGTTTCCTTTGCTTAGGTATCTCATTGTGCAGATGTAGTCTAGCATATCAAAGAATACGCAGAAGTGCAGCACTGCATGCAACAACTTTGACACTTACAGAAGCCTCACCTTCTCCATGCCTTCTACACAGTTCTACATATACATCATAAATGGAAACATTACAGAATTAATTATACATGTTAAATGGTTTATTTTTGCTGTTCTCAGAATGTATCAAAATTCACTAAAAACAGTGACTTGAAGGTATTCATCATGTAACAGCGGGGAAAAAAAAACACAATCAAAATGATTGTGTTTAAAAAACCCATACAAGATCAGAAATCAAAAATCAGAACTCCTTAAAGTTAACTTACTTTCCATGACGTCCAAGGATGTCCTATGAATAGCTTATACTCTTTTGTGCTGTTATTACTTTCAGCCCACCAGTTTCTGAAAGAAAATCTCCATCGTTTTTAAAAACATGTTACATACAATAAATGACTTCTTGCTCTCTACCACAAGATTCCACAAGGCCAAATTTTGTCAGAGCCATGTATAACTCTTGGATTTCTTGTTAACCAATCCCATCATTTGGCATTCCCGCAACTTTCAGAATTAAAATGTTGAAGATCATTTTCACAATCCTGGAATAGTAATATCTTCCCCTTCTTGCTCAGTCATGTTCTACATTTCGTATGACACTGATACTGCTTAATATGAAGCAGACTTACACTACCTCTATGAGTACTACAATTATTTAATTCTCTACATCACTTTTAATCACAAAGTAATGTAAAACAGTAGACAGCATTGCAGACTTACATTCCCTCTACTCCATGTTTTGATTGGCTGCTTTAATTAGCTTATGAAAAGAAACAGTTTTTCTGAATTCATTTAAACTGCACATACATGTCCATGATGTCCAATCCTATGATTAGAAGTTATGTCAATGAACTACACTTATCCTCAAGGCCAAATTGTGTAGGAGCCATTAGAACTTCTTGAAATTCCACAGATCATATCCCGAGATTATTTTCCTAAAATTTTGGTTGTAAAAACACCAGGTAAGAGTTTTTAAGGTCATACGGCAATTTTTTTTTGAAAATTACAACAGAATCATTACAGAATGACCAGCCATTTCTAGACTTTAAATAAGCTGTGTAATGTCCTGATGATATTGAAGGGCCGTCATGATATATAATTGCTGTAGTTACAAAAGTCCTTCCTGATATTGACAACTGCGAAGCTACAAAATTTTGTATTAAAGTTGTCAATTTTGTTCCATCAGGCCTACATCGTTGGAACATTAAAATGATGTACTGGCCATATGTTCGTATAAATAATGTGGACATCATTTCAGATTTACATTGGCTACACTCCATGTTGTGATTAGCAGCTTTTACTAGCTTATTAAAGGAGACTGATTTACTGTCTGGCAAAGTTAAATATACAAATCTTTCTGAGTCTACACTAGTAGTACTTGATACCATACAGTTCTCGCAGTCATGCTGCCATTGATAAGAAAGCCCAAACAGCTGATCTACATCTACACCTTCAGCATGTAATACATGAAGCATATACATTAAAAACTCCTGACAATCTTGCTGAATATTTTGAGAGAATTGTGTTTGGCCTGAACATCTATCTAACAGATTTCTAATTTCAGACACACTTTCTATGTTTCTTCTATCAGTGGTACATTTCTCTAACACAGAATTTAACAAACTGCAAAATCTTTGATCAGAATTGACCACAATCTCTTCTTTTACATTTTTTAGAGAAAACAAAACATTCATTACTACATTAGCATAGCAGTTGACACCAGAACTGTTTTCAAACTGAAAACCAACAACATCTTCAACAGAATCCTCTTTGTTTCTGCTTGTAATTTTAGGTTCATTCACTTTTTTTCTTTTTGCTACAACCTGCCCAGTATTGTTCTCATTTCTTCGTTTCCGGCCTACCAGACGTTTCTCAAACAAAGGAAACTGAGGCAAATGTGGCGCATACTCTCTTCTTAACCTATTGTATTCCTTAACACAATCTAGATCTGCACAAATGTTTCTGACATCACAGTCAATCAAGTACAATCCCGATAAAGTTCTAACTCGTGACAATGCCACATATGCCATACCCTCCTTGAACACAGAACTGCCAATATTCACCAATGCAGTGTCTACACTTAAACCTTGCGATTTATGAATTGTCACCGCATATGCCAAGCAAACAGGGAACTGCTTACGGCGAACATATAAGTCTTTTACAAGCAAAAATCTAGCAGAACAACGAGCAATTAGCTGTACTTCCTCAATGCCATCAAATTTAATTTTTAAAAATTCAATTCCATCTCTATTTCTGTATTTCACAAAATCAACAACATTACCCATTGATCCATTTACCAGACCTCTTTCAACATGTAAATTCCTTCTTAAAATTATACGGCAGTTCAAGCACACATTCAGAGTCTTTTCAAAACCTGCAGTTTTAGATATACTCTTCTCTAATGAATCCAATTTTGTTTTCAGATTCTCAGACAAAATAATTGTTGATCCCATATGCTCTACTCTATCAATAGCTTCCACTTTCACAATCTCTTGCTTTTCTAAATGCAACATTTTGTTGTTAAATTTTGCACATTCTGCAAGAGTTGGCATCAAACATATTCCAGATTTCTTATCAGTAATTTTCTGAAAAATATTCTCAGGCACAACATCTTGTTCTGGATATAAATTTGACAGTAATCGTGCATGTAAAGCTTCTTTCCCATGCTCGGTCACTTTTCCAATTCTAACATCTTGTAGAATAGTCTTGTAAACTTCATCCTTTGCCTGACGCATATTTTCATGCAGTTCAGCATAATTGAAGTTTAACCATATATTGACGTTGCCAATGCTGCCTAGGCACTTCCTGGTATCTTCATGCGTGAGCATTTTGAACACAGGTTGCCCTTTCACTGGTGTCAGCTGCAGAAGATCTCCAAAAACAATGATGTGTTTGCCACCGAATAACACATCATACTCTGTTTTGAGAACTTCTTGCATCCTCAAATGCACAAAGGCAAGCATGACATTGGAAACCATGCTTACTTCGTCAATGATAAGAAGTTTCATTTTCCTCAAGATTCTTGAAACTTCAAAACAAGCATCTCCAGATAGCTTGTGATATTCTAATTTGTTGTCATGCTCCACTGGCAGCATCAGTAAACGATGTAAAGTAATCCCTTTAATATTATGTGCTGCCAGTCCAGTTGGAGCAGTGACAACACAAGACAGTGATGACTCTGTCCTTTCCTGCAAATAGCATGAAATTGCTTTAATGAGGAAACTTTTTCCAGTTCCCGCTTCTCCACTCACGTACAGTCGGACAGGCTTCAACGACGTACATGAGCATTCTTTCTTATCATGACTTAATCCATGATCAATTTGCATGGTAACTTCGTCATATATTTTCCTCTGCTCAACGTTGAGTTGCCTTTCCAACTCTTCTAAGTTAACCGCATCCTCTTGAGCATGTGCCATGGCTTTTTCCACCTCATTCATAGCAGTGGCAGCTTCATTTTCAATAAGAGGTCCTCCTAGTGGATCCTGACTCAATGAAGCAGAACTCTGACTGTCCTGAGAACTGTCTCTGGCAATCTCGGCTGCAATCGTTGCTTCCTGCTCAATTTCCGCATTCAACATTTCTACATATTTGGGAAAAGCAGGACATTCTATGGTCTCCTTGGCGGCATTGAAAGAGTCTTCGTAACAGAGGAAATCTCCAAGCAGTTCCTCTTCTGCACGCCAAGGCTTGAAAAGTTGCAAAAGTGCTAAATAGAAAAACTCCTTTTTTTCAGGAGATTCGCCACTCAATTTTCGATGGTTTATCAAGTGGCATTTTCTTTGCTTGACCAGACATCCCTCACTTCCTATTACAGCATACACTCCTTTCTCAGTATCTTCTTTGATGTTCCTCTTGAACATGTAATTTTGCAGAACCTCATACAGACAAACATTCTCTAGGTGACTGCTTCGATTTGGATAATATGTATCCAACATGTTTGTCTTCAAAATGTCGGTACTGTTTGGCTCCTTTTCCGCCAAATACTCAATTTCCCGCACAGGTTTGAGAACTCGATTACGCGTTGCAGCAAGACCAAGACTCGCCCAAACGATACTCCTGGACTTGGCATAGAGACTTGCTGAAGACAACCGGTCAGAACATTCGTACGCTCCGATTTCTCGATGCGACAACATCTTCAGACTGAAACTGTACAACTTCTTGCTGAGGCTCTTTTCATGGGAAATGTCCTCCCACATATCCTTCAATTCTGTCTTCTCTTTTTTGGTGATATACGACGTCACATACCGAGCCACAGCCATACAGTTATCAGCCACAAACTGTATATCCATGTTAGCATTCCACATGGACAAAATCACCGGGTTGTAGTCGTTGATATACTTGGACTCTTCGTTCCTCTTCAAATTGTAAGTGTTTTTAGGTGATTTCTTCATCACATTATGTCGCAGCGAAGACATCAAACTGTTTACTCTTCCTTTAGAAATCACCGGTCGTGGGAAGCCGAAACGACATTTGGTGTAGAACTTGTCTTTGTTTCGGAATTTACGACGGCAGTACTTTCCACATCGATGGCTTTGGAAACGCAGAACTTTTTCTCTTAGGCTTTTCTTCTCCTTTGCGTTTGGAACAGCACACGTAGAATACTGTTGGATGAAACTCATCACTGAGTCTTCTGGATCCGTTCCAAATTTAGGTGCATCCTTGATCCACAGCAACATATGTATATGAGGAGCTCCTCTTGCTTGGTACTCCTTTCTCCAGAAGAAATCCAACACCTCTCCAAGAGGTGGATTCTTCTTATTCATGATGAAAGACATCATAGCTTCAAATCTATGATTGAAGTACCTACATACATTGACTGGATCCAAAGAGCACAGTTCTCCGGGTGTCTTGAATTCGATGTTTTCTACGTTAGCATTTGCCTCTCGTAGAAATTGAAGTAAGTCTTCCCAGCCATACTCGGCACAACTCAGAGTGAGGAACCATGTGGGAGTACCTAAGTTCCTCAGCATACATTTTAAATCACCATGACGACGGTACCAGTACTCATTAGTACCACGCTGACACGCCATGAGATTAATCAGGTGAGATTCCAAAATACTATCTTGGACATTCACTTTATCCATAAAATCACTTGCCGAGATGTTTTGCATGTGTATACCACTTTTCAAGATGTGGTTCACTGCATATGACAGTCCAGACAGATCGCTTTCAAACAGGAGATGAAACAAATAAGGAATGCATTGTCGAAACCTAGCATCTCCTGCATACAATCGCAAAGTCCGGTATTCAGAAGCAGGAATTTGATGAGGTCGCTCATCATATCTTCCTCCCTGACCTGTTGGAAAAAGCTGTGGGAAACACCGAGCTTCCAAACTTTCCTCCCAAACACTAATGGGACTCCCTTTGGCTTGTTTCATTTGAAACAACTCAATAGCATTCCCCATGACTTCCTTTGAATGCAAAGGATGAACACTATAATGTTCATATATTTCCTCACTAGTAGAGGGTTCTACTTTCTCAATTTGACCAGCACACAAATCGCTATCCTCTTCCTCACTTACTTCCTCTTCTGCAACATATACATTCTTATAGTATTTATTATTTTTTTTCAAATACAATGTTGCCTTTTTAACTTTCCTAACATCTACTAAATCTTGCCATATTTTCTTATTCTTTGTCGGAACCCCATTAACTAAGATAACCAGAGGTTCCTCTTCCACTTTTTCTACTCCAATTGTGTTAATGTTTTTCTTCAAATCTAGAGGCAAATAAACAACTCTTCCCTTTAATCCTCTCTGTAAATCTGATGGAGGCAATTTCCCTGTCTTTGGCTCCATTCTTACAATAGCCTGAAAGGGATGGATACTTTGAATCAAAATAGATTCATAAGTATTTAAATCCTTCAATTCAGAAGGAATCTCAACCAATTCCAGATTATTATGAACTGCTCTAGCAGGCATCTGGTTTTGTTTTAATTTGTTACAACAATAAGTACACACACGTTGATCCAATCCCAAATCAAAACAATTTTCTACCATCAAGTATGTTGCAAAATCCTTCCATTCACTATTATTTTCCCTTTCACTTTTTGCATATAAATCCACTAACTTAGTCTGATTCTTATAATAAGTGCGTCTACAACACACACAAGTGAAATTAGGCCTCTCACTTGATTTCATGTCAAACGTCGCAATTTCCCTCTGGAAATTATCTGTACTGGAAACCTGTACACTATCTTCCAAATGACCCTCTACTTCTTGCTCAATTTCAACATTCTCCTCTTTACTTCCAAAGTAACAAAACTCAATTTCTTCACATATATTCTTCACATCTATTTCAGAACCATGCAAAAGAGCAGCGCATAATTGTTTCAGCATAATTGCTGGACTCTTAGCATAATACAACAGTCTAACTAACTTCCTCACTTTGTTATGATGCACTGCTAGCATCCTGAAATGATGAAAAACACTCTGGCATACTCTCCTGGAAAGACAAGCCAGTGAATGACCATGCAAACCTGTCACTTCTCTCACTCTGCAAGGATCTAATTCTTGCAACAACCTTATTTTCTGCTTCAAACTTTTCTTGTTAAATGACCGTACAAAATCACAAAGCAAATTGATGGAATCCTGTCGCACACTGCAAATACTACTACACTTCCAGGTGTACACAGGACCCTTACCACGTCTTCCTAAAACCTCATTACCTAACAACTCTTCTGCCTCTGTTGTCACAAGTTTTTCTTTTTCAACTGGACAACCATCTTTCACTTCATAAGCACGACCACTGATGTCAACTGCATGCACCAAATCATTATCCTGGAAATAACTCTCTTCATTAAAAAATGCCTCACAGCTTGAACTATGTATCCATTCTCCAGAAAAAACTTCACAAAAATTACTACGATTAACTATTCTCTTCCATCTACTATTTCTTTTGAAATCAAAAATTGCCTTGTTTAGCTTCCTAATTCTATTGATTATCAAAATAAATAACTTACGTTTAATTTCAAAAGCCTGATCAATAACTTTCTCAACTTTTTTTTTTCTCCTATAAAAAACTAATTTCTGTTGACCTTTCTTAATATTTTTTAACAAATTGCAAATTATCCTGTTACGGAACATTCGTTTACGAATCTCCGTAAACTGTTGTTTCCTTCTACTATCATGCACAGATTTATCTCTTGCTCTAGCAGTAACATTTTCATTTGTCCTTTTCTTTCCATTTGATTTACTTGTGTTGTTATGGATTGAAACATTTTCTGTACTAATATTTTTTTTATTATAAATATTTCTTATGAAATATTTAGAGCTCTTACCCGGTGCTTTCTTCATCGCTTGAGAAATCTTTTTGTTAGAGGACTGCTGCATTTTTTTTTTCTCCTGCTGTCTTTGACGTTTTGCAGCCTTCATCTCTCTTATTTTTGTAGGCATAGTTGAATCTGAGGAAAAATATAATAAAAATGTTATTAAACATTATTATCAAACAGTAAATCAGTAATAGTGATCAAAAACATAACACACTACTTGACATTTTAAATAGAAGATTTTTTAGTCCTTGCAAATTTACAATACAGAAATAGCAGAAAAGAAATGAGATTTATATTTATGTTACCTATGCTATTTTATATGTGAATCTGATCTAATTTTATGAGCATATTTTAATATTTTATTGAAGACACTACACATAACCTGTTTTTGAAGGTGTCTTTATTTTATTTTTAAATTAAACGGTTTACCTTTTTACTTTTTATTGATTATACATTTTAAAAATAAATGCTTCCCATCCTATATCATATAATTCGGACAAATCTGCATCCTCATCACGCTCTTCTTCATCCTCAGGATTTAAATCATCCAATGGATCAACATCCACTGATGTTTCAATTACAAGTTCAATGATGAGGTCAAAATCAACTGATTGCAGATTGTCGCTCATGTTGAGGTTGTCTTTATCTTTAAAGAAAGACAACAACAATGAGATGTTGCAGAGTAAGAGACAAATCTCACAGATTATAATAGTAAAATTATTTAACAAGAGTAACATTTTGCAGCTATTATTTAGCCATGTCCAGCGATGCTGAGCAGGTGAAGCCTATGTCTAATTTTTCACTGAACAGGACTCATCTGTTCTTAACCTTGGATAAGCCTCAACGACTCTGTGTCCCCTGCACATACTCAAATGTTAAAGTGCAGATTTATATTAAATGGCACATCCCCAGGCATGCACCAGTTAATGTGCACCACTGCTTTACCACCCATGGTGTGCCGCATTTACAATCAGATAGGAGAAAGCTGCTTCAAAACCCTGCGCCTGCTTGAAGCTGGCATAGGTCTTGACGCAGCATTGTATAGATGGGGCACCCCTGATCCTTGCTGGAGCTGCATCGCACTTACGATACAACTCCAGCAATGTGCCACCTTTACAGCACAGATGCGTCACGCATCTGTGCCTTTTTTGCCCCATGCTGCGCCGCATTGTAAATGCAGCACACCATGGGTGGCGGAACAGTGGCGCAGGATGACTGTCACATCCCTGGGGATGCGCCACTCATCATAAATCTATCCCTAAGCTTCTTATCTTGTTACAGATGAACTGCCATATGTATCATCAAAATATTTTACATATTATAAATAGCAAATTTTAAGGAATAAATAGCGATTCTTTACTATTCCTAATTTGCAATGAGCAAATTGCTAATTGCAAATTACCCATTCATTTCCATAGGCTAGGAGGCTCATAGGAATTAATGTTGCAAGTTGTGATTAGCAATTAGCTCATCACAAAATAGGATTTTTTTCAAGCGTGCAGGGGTATCTCAAGAACACCCTGCTGCACCCCTGAAAAAGAAATTTGGGAGCACATGTTACATCTACATGCCCTAATGGCATGTATGGGCGTCATATGGGACCTTTTTTTTTTTTTTAAAAAAAATGCTTTTTGAAAAGAATTCGCAAATTACCACAAACTAGAAGTTGGTGGTAGTTTCCAAATCCTTAATATCATTTTTTACATATTTTTTTTTGATACATTGCATTTAAGGAATCACAAATTTTGAATTATTGACATTTTAAGTAATTTCCACATGTGCACTGTTTTCTAAATATAATTTGAAAATCGTTTTTGGGGAAAAGTAATGGTTTGCAAATTTATGACAAGGACATAATGGTGTATGCTTCTCTATAAGGCATTTCAGTATCTCTAATGTCATTTTTCCCATATTACATTATAAGACCTTTCCCCATGAAGCACATTCCTTGTAAATATGCTCCCACCAGTGCATTGCAAATTTAGATTTTGACTGTTTCAGACACATAGCCATGTTGAAAGTGACCCAAAAAAATTGCAAACGTTTTAAAAAAAAACATTCATGTGTCTTAATGACATTTTAAGTCATTTCCCCATGGACAATGTTTTCTAAGTGGCACAAAAGAGGTATACACATATCATAAATCTGTCCCTAGCATTATAAATGATTAAATCAGGATGACAATAAGATGTGGCCTATCCAGAGGTTTGTTTAAGGTGAGGCCTACTCAGGATTGCAGATTAAAGTTATGCTTGATGAAGAATACAGAGGAGATAATTTATTGTAAAGGCCTACCAATGAAGTAAGTGATTTCTACTTCATTGCACCAGTCATCATAAATGTATCCATAAGCTTCTTATCTTGTTAGACATCAACCGCCATATGTATCATATAACTATTTTGCATTTCCAAAAAAGCGAATTTTAAGGAATAAATAGCGATTCTTTACCATTCCAAATTTGTTTGACAAAATTGCTAATTGCAAATTACCCATTCATTTCCATGGGCTAGGAGGCTCATATAAATGAAGGTGCAATTTGCGATTAACAATTTGCTCATCACAAATTAGGAATTTATTCCAAAAGTGCAGGGGTGTCTCAAGAACACCCTGCTGCAACCCTGAAAAAGAAATTTGGGGGCATATGGCGAACATAAATTTTAACAACATTCCTTTACCTCAAAAACGATTTTCAAATCATAACTTCAAAACACTACACATGGGAAAATTACTTAAATTGTCCTTAAGACACATAAAAGCGTTTTTTGATTGGCTTTCCTGCATGGTAGGGTCACTTTTAACATGGCTATGTAACATAAACATTCAAAATCAAAATTTTCAATGTACAGGTGGGAGCATATTTACAAGCAATTTGCGCCACAAAGAAAGGTCTGACATTAAAATGGGAAAAATAACATCAGGGACAGTCAATTGCCTTATAAAGAACCATACACCATTATGTCCTTCTCATGAATTTAAAAACAATTCCTTTTTCCCAAAAACGATTTTCAGATCATAATTTCAAAAAACTGCACATGAGAAAATGACTTAAAATGTCATTGAAACACATGAAAGCGTTTTTTTTTTGGCTTTCCTGCATGGTTGGTTCACTTTTATCATGGCTATGTAACACAAACATTGATAATTAAAATTTTCATGCACATGTAAGAGCATATTTACAAGCAATTTGCGCCACAGAGAAAGGTCTTACACTAAAATGAGAAAAATAACATCAAGGACAGTCAATTGCCTTATAAATAACCATACACCATTATATCCTTGTCATGAATTTAAAAACAATTCCTTTTCCACAAAAACGATTTTCAAATCATAATTTCTAAACACTGCACATCAGAAAATGACTTAAAATGTCATTAAAACACATGAAATCATTTTTTGATTGGCTTTCCAGCATGGTTGCGTCACTTTTAACATGGCTATATAACAAAAACATTCAAAATCTAAATTTTCCATGCACATGTGAGAGCATATTTACAAGCAATTTGCGCCACATAAATCATAATTTTCTCCTTAAAGCACACTATTCTCTATCTAAAGTAAAGAAATATTTTCTCACCTTAGCAAATACTTTGAGTTTGAAAACAGTCTCAGAAACACACCAATTTGTCTTCAGCAGAGCAAAAGGTATGCACTCCAGAGTCTGCAGCTATCAAAAGCACAGAAATGGTGTAATTCTTCACACATATTTCTCATGTCACCCAATCAAAACTCTTCCCTCACTTTTTTTCAAATGAAAACCCTTCCCCCTCTGCCCTTTCTGCCTATTTTCCATAGCAACCACCTCTTGGAGAAACTCTGGTGTTTGCAAATTCACACAACAATGTTGCAATTGAACTCTGAACTCTCAGTGCACCTGCATATCCAGTGCTTTCTTTCATTTAATGATTTTTTATTGACCACTCAAAATACATCTTTCAAAGAACACATCTCTACACCCTAACTTTCTGTTTTCATCAATCAAAATCCACCAATCACTGTTACTACTTCATGAACACAGAAACTCCACAGTTTTTTTCATTTCAAACTCACATTTTTTCAACTGCCATTTCATTGCCACACTTCATCTGACTGCAGGAGAACCTTCTCTCACCATGTTTTCTGTCTGGATTGTTGGTCATAGTTATATTCACTGGGCTCAAAGGTACGTTGAAAGCAGGAATTTACCTAACCTCAATTTACAAGATGTGGAAATTAAGTGGTTTGGCCACAGAGGATTAAAATGTCACCAATTGATACCATTGGTGAAAACCTTTATGCATTTGCCCAAACCTGACCTGTTAATTGTGCACTGTGGAGGTAATGACTTGGGCACTTTGACTGGTGTAGGTCTGGAAATGCTTTTAAAGGACACCTTTGAGCAATTGATGGCACTTTTTCCTCAGACTGCCTTGGTATATTCAAATATATGCCAAAGACAGAAATGGAGGTGGTCAAACCAATTTTGTCCACAAATTGAGAAGTCGAGGAAGCATGTAAACAAATCTGTTTCAGCTTACATGAGAGACCATGGAATGGGCTCCCTGTACAACAATAACTTGCGTTACTACATGCAAGATATCTACAGAGGAGATGGAGTTCACTTCTCAGATGAGGGCAACAGAGTTTTCACTCTGAATTTAAAAATGTGCATTGGTACCTACTTATAAGTACCAAAATGTACCATAAACCCAAAAGCTCTTCTCAGAGCTACCCTACATCTAATCACTCACAATTATTATTTTACTCTAACTTTTTTTACTAATTTTCAACAAAGTACGCTCCCTGGGGCGCTACCCGGTACGCGTACCGGGAGCTAACCTCGCGAAATTTAAAAAAAAAATGTTTTTTTTTCGCACATATGGGCCTCCTCAGCCACCCTCACAAAACCTAGGGGGTCAAGATAAGTCTACCGTGCCCCCTTCTACCTATTCTGAACATTATTTGCCCTCCATCTTGTATCATAATTCGACCGAAACACAAAATGGTGGACTCCCGTTACGCTTAAGGTTCGCGTACCAGGGCGCTCACCGGTTCGCGTACCGGGTCGCTTCCTGGGAAGCGCACCATCAAAAAAGGTGGGAAAGTAGTTCACAGAAAAGCCACTGGAGACAATTTCACCAAATATAGATTAGCTCATACTACATACCAATCCCTACCATTTTCACAAATTTGATTGGAATTCCATTTAGCCGTTTAGCCTATAGAACTCACTAAATACCGTGAGGTAAATTACTTCACAAAACACATCTGAAGTGTTGGAATTGACAACCAATTAAAATGTTACTTTCATTTTCTACTTTTTTTACCTGACATTTGATTGGTTATGTACCCGAATATATATAAAGGAAGAGAAGGAAACACAGCCATTTTGACTACTACTTCCTGGTGTACATTTCTATTAGAATTTTCATTAATAACTTCAACTTCTTTTTAAAGGTAAGTTGTTATTTTTAAAACTGAAGTATATTGAGCACTTTAAGTTAATATGGCAAACTTTTTCTGTTAGTTATATACTATCCCTCTGTAGTACTTATAAATTTAGATACACTTTTTTATATTCCTACTTCCACTCTGATACTATACACTGCCCAAAGATAAATTCTCTGTTAAAAACTGCCTATCTAAAATTAATCCCAACAGTGCCCTACCTCTACTAATATATATTTTTTTTATGCAAATTTCAGGAAAAATGGAAAGTGAACAAAACATTTCATTTGAAATTGTCCTTCCAGAGTCCAACACAGAAATCATTGATCCAAATGAGATTGAATTTATGGATGAATCTTGGGACCAAGAACTACTGCAATGTGTACAAGCAGTAGATAACCTCCTTGCAAATGAGGACATTTTACAACCTCAGAGACTACAATCTATATTCCATGATTATGAAATTTCTGACAATGAAATGTTAGAAAGTTTATTAAATTATGAAACACAATAAAAAAAAACTTTAAAAAAAAAAAAATAATCAACAAAACCAACAATCAATTAACATACAGCATTTGAAAAGTCTATCATTCATTTTTCATTGTGATACGCTCCCCAGAACGCTTCCCGGTTCGCGTACCGGGCGCTAACCACGAAAAAAAACAAAAAAAAATTATTTTTTTTTGCTTCGCGGGGCCCCTTTAAAGCCTCCACATCAAACCTAGGGGGTCAGGGAGGATCTACTATGCCCCCTTATAGTTATTTCCCCCTTTGTTTTGGCCTCCTCTTGTCTCTCAATCCTACCGAGAGACAAGATGGCGGCCGCTCCGGACTGTTTAGAATGTTGACAGACACCGGAGAGCCAATCAGCTTAGCTACGCGAAGTTCCGGTACGCTTAAGGTCCGCGGACCGGAGCGCTGCCCAGAGCGCGCTTACAGATATATATCTTTTTTTAAACGTTAATTTCTCAAAATCCACTGGAGCACATATATTGAGACCTACAAAAGGCACATCGGGCTATCAGTCCCTAATATTTTGCCAAGTTTCGTGCAAATCCATTCAGCCGTTCGGGCTAAAAGTGAGGCTAACCGCCCTATGGAAAACTCAATGTTAAAAACACGTTTTGGGACCCCCCTTTTTTCTCGGCCCCCCCTGGACCAACTCCCCCCAAATTTCCAGTGGCTGCTCAGAAACAAAATGTTCCATTTTCCAGAAAATTTCAGCCAATTCCGTCCACAAACGCCAAAGTTATTAGACATAGAATTTTCAAAAATCCCATAGGGAAAAAATCCTAACTATATATACCTACTGGCGACCGCCAGTAGGTAATATATCGCGCACCCGCAATCCACTGCTGATCATGTCACATATTACATCATTCATGACATGGTCAGTGACATCACTAATGACATCACTGATGACATCTCAAATGACATCACTGATGACATCACTGATGACATCTCAAATGACATCACTGATGACATCACTGATGACATCTCAAATGACATCACTGATGACATCACTGATGACATCTCATTTGACATTACTGATCACATCACTGATGACATCATTCATGTGATAATACGATGAACCTTTTCAGACTCTAATATAACCTTAGATACACTCAGTGTAAACAGACACTCACAGACTGTCACTCATCCATGGAGTTACTCACACACTTAGTCAGTCATGCAAAGAATCAATCACACCTCCATTTCCTCAACTATACAGTTATACACACCTTACTTATTCAAACATATACTAACACATATTTACTCTCTTTTACAATGCCTGATACAAGTTCACAATGATCAATACAGCCACTCACACATTCACTGGCTCTTATGCACAGTTATTTATATGCACAGTTATTTATATATGTCAACTGTCACATGTACTGTGTTTTACATATGTACTTACTTTGACATGTAGCACTGAGATATCCATTCACTCACCAATGCACTCAGTCAACCGCCCATACAGGTGTTTCCACATGCACTTTTGAACCCATACATCTAGTGAATCAACTGCTCACACATCTATGCACAGAGTCATACACCTCCCAGCCACCCACACACACACACTCAGTCTCCCATACAAATACTTGGGCAACCAATCAATAACCCATATACTTACTCATATAGCTACTGATCAACACATGCAGCAGTTTACAGAATAACAGACATAATGATGCACAAATTAAGACAGTTTAGTCACTAACTCATGCACTCAGTGACACACATTTATTCACTCACTCATACAGTCAATCATGCACCTACTAAATCCTTCATCCAGACACTTATATATCCACTCATTCTTCAATATGTAAGACATATTTTAACTTTACATAAACATACAGTCACTGGATGTTGTCATCAGTGATGTCATCAGTGATGTCATTTGAGATGTCATCAGTGATGTCATTAGTGATGTCACTGACCATGTCATGAATGATGTAATATGTGACATGATCAGCAGTGGATTGCGGGTGCACGATATATAGTTAGTACAACTAACTATATATGGAATTTCAATGGTTTTGTGTGAGTAAAAAAAGGTTTTTTAAATGCTAATTCCTAACTATATATGGTCTATAACCTATGGTTTTTTCAGTGAATTTTCAAGGTTTTGTAAATGCTAATTCCTAACTATATATGGTCTATAACCTATGGTTTTTTCAGTGAATTTCATTGGTTTTTTAAAAGCTAATATCTATAGCTGTAAAATGTATTCTTCTTTAAATCAAAAAATATATTTTATATGTTTATTAATAATTTTGTTATTATTATTTTTTTTTGTTCGCTCCCGGTTCGCGAACCGGGAAGCTTCCCGTTAGCTCAATTTGGTGCCGCGACCCGGTCCGCGAACCTGTAAACGTTCCGTTTGCGCAACTGCCGCGTTAGAAATCAACATCGTGACGCGTCGCGGAAGCGCGACGTATCGCGTTGCCGCATAATGCGTCTTATGACGCGCCGCGTTGGCGCACCCGGAAGTGCTCCGGAGCGCGAACCGAGGCGCGAAGCGCAGCTCCCCGGAAGCGATCCGGGGCGCGTCCCGCAGCGCGTAACATAAGCGTAACAGGTCATGTGACTTGTTAATAAAACTTTTAATTGGTTCATTTCACTTTTGGTTTCCTAATGATGTAAGGCTAGGTCATGTGACCTAAAAATAACACTTTTCATTGGTTTAGAACTATTTTTTTTCCAAAATGATGAAAGCCCCCACCTTTTTTCTCACTCTGACTTTCAACTTTGTGAAAGGAAGACCTATTTTGCTGGGTGGAAAATGGCTTCACTAGTAGCTGCAGCTGGTGCACCCCCACCACCACCACCACCTCCTCATAGGAAGAGAGGACCACCTCCACAGTTCCTTCTCAACACAGAGGAGGAAGAGGATGAAGAAGAGGAAGAGGAAATACAGACAACACAGTTTTTACAAGAGGAGCCCCGGATATCTCATCATAAAAATAGTTTCATTTGGCAGTTTTTTTCTTTTCCTGAAGGACAAAAAAAAGTTAATGCTCGCTATGTGACGTGCCTCATATGCAAAGAGGACTTATCTAGAGGCACAGATAAGAAGTATAGTTACGGCAACTATACTATGCACCGTCACATGCAGAGGTGACATCCACTAAATTACAGCAGGGCAGAGATTCGTGACCTCCAGGACAACCCACCAACTCCTGTGGCCAGGACATCGGCACAGGTAACTCTGTCGGGGCCAGAGGCACGGGAAACAGTGCCAAACATTCAAGACAACTTTGTCCACATGAAGATAGTGTGTTTATATTGCGGTACCTTACTCTCATGTGGCAATATGAGTATTAATTTGATAAACAGAGCATTTGAAAACCACAAGTGCTCAAAACGCCCCAAAAAATAAAAAATTTTTTTGCTCCTGTTGAGCCCTTTCCAATGCCTGTTTTTCGTTGTTTCCCCCCAAAAAAACCAAAAAAAACATAAAATTGTTCAAAAAAAAAAAAAAAAAAAATGTTCAGAAAAATAAAAAAAATATATAAAACAACAAAAACATTAAAAAAGGTTATTTTCAGAACTACCTCCCCTTTATAAAATAATTGCTAGAATGTTTAGCACTCTGGCAACCTCTATTTCTTTTGGTTCGCTTTCCGGTTCGCTCTCCGGTACGCGAACCGGGAGCGAACCTACACATTTCTAAATGTATATCATAAGTACAAAAAATACAGAATTAATTATACATGTTAAATGGTTTATTTTTGCTGTTCTCAGAATTTATCAAATTTCACTAAAAACAGTGACTTGAAGGTATTCATCATATAACAGCGGGGAAAAAAAAACACAATCAAAATGATTGTGTTTAAAAAACCCATATAACATAACCAATCAGAAATCAAAACTCCTCAAAAGTAACTTACTTTCCATGACGTCGAAGGATGTCCTATGAACAGCTTACACTCTGTTGTGCTGTTTTTATTTTCAGCCCGCCACTTTCTGAAAGAAAACCTCCATCGTTTTGAAAAATATGTTACATACAATAAATGACTTCTCGCTCTCTACCACACGTTTCCACAAGGCCAAATCATGTAAGAGCCATTTATAACTCTTGGAATTCTTGTAAGCAAATCCCGTCATTTTGTATTTCCGCAACTTTCGGAAAGAAAACGTTCAAGATCACTTTCACAATCCTGGACTAGTAATATCTTACCCTTCTTGCTCACTCATGTTCTACATTTCCTATGCCACTGATACTGCTTACTATGAAGCAGACTTACACTACCTCTATGACTACTACAATTATTTAATTGTCTACATCACTTTTAATCACAAAGCAATATAAAACAGTAGATAAAATTATATCAACCCCTAAAATCATTATAGGCCAGTTACCTACCCTAAATTCTGTCTTCTGAAAACAGAAAGTAAGAATATTTTTAAGTTAAAAGGCAACATTTTTCATAGTCAAATGTGAATCATTTCCGAAACACCAGCTTTTTTTACATTTTAAGCTGTGTAATAAGCGGATGTTGTCAAAGGACCATCATGTCATATAATAGATGCAGTTACAAATGTTCTTCCTAAAATGAACGACTGTGTAGCCACAACATTTGTAATTAAAGTTGAAGACTTACTTTCATCAGGTTTATATAGTTGGAATTTTAAAATGACATTATAACCAAAAGTTTGGTCAAATAATCTAGACAGCATTGCAGCCTTACATTACCTCTACTCCATGTTTTTATTGGCTGCTTGAATTAGCTTATAAAAAGAAACAGTTTTTCTGAACTCATTTAAAGTGCAGTTATTTTTCTATGACGTCAAGTGTTATGGTAAGAACACCGTTTGCTTTGGGAAATACTCTGTTGTCCTTTAACTAATCCGTGCCCACCACTTTCTGTAAGAAAACCTTCTTTTTTTCCAGGAACTATTTAAAACTCAAAAATAACTTTTGACTCTGTACTACACTTATCCTCAAGGCCAAATTGTGTAGGAGCCATTAGAACCTCTTGAAATTCCTCAGAGCAAATCCTGAGATTCCTTCCCTAAAATTTTGGTTTTAAAAATACCAGGTAAGAATTTTTAAGGTCAAAAGGCAATTTCAAACAGAATCATTGCAGAATGACCAGCCATTTCTAGACTTTAAATAAGCTGTGTAATATCCTGATGTTATTGAAGGACCGTCATGATATATAATTGCTGCAGTTACAAAAGTCCTTCCTGATATTGACAACTGTGAAGCCACAAAATTTTTAATTAAAGTTGTCAATTTTGTTCCATCAGGCCTACATCGTTGGAACATTAAAATGACATACTGGCCATATGTTCGTATAAATAATGTTGATAACATTTCAGACTTACATTGGCTACACTCCATGTTGTGATCAGCTGCTTTTACTAGCTTATTAAAGGACACTGATTTACTGTCTGGCAAAGTTAAATATATAAATCTTTCTGAGTCTACACTAGTAGTACTTGATACCCTACAGTTCTCGCAGTCATGCTGCCATTGATAAGAAAGACCAAACAGGTGATCTACATCTACACCTTCAGCATGCAATACATCAAGCATATACATTAAAAACTCCTGACAATCTTGCTGAATATTTTGAGAGAATTGTGTTTGACCTGAACATCTGTCTAACAGATTTCGAATTTCAGACACACTTTCTATTTTTGTTCTATCAGTGCTACATTTCTCTAACACAGAATTCAACAAACTGCAAAATCTCTGATCCGAATTGACCACAATCTCTTCTTTTACATTTTCTAGAGAAAACAAAACATTAACCACTACATTAGCATAGCAGTTGACACCAGAACTGTTTTCAAATTGAAAACCAACAACATCTTCAACAGAATCCTTTTTGTTTCTGCTTATAATTTCAGGTTCATCGACTTTTCGTCTTTTTGCTACAACCTCCCTAGTATTGGTCACATTTCTTCGTTTCCGGCCTACCACACGTTTCTCAAACAAAGGATATTGAGGCAAATGTGGCGCATACTCTCTTCTTAACCTATTGTATTCCTTAACACAATCTAGATCCGCACAAATGTTTGTGACATCACACGTAATCAAGTACAATCCCGATAAAGTTCTAACTCGTGACAATGCCACATATGCCATACCCTCCTTGAACACAGAACTGCCAATATTCACCAATCCACTGTCTACACTTAAAGCTTGCGATTTATGGATTGTCACCGCATATGCCAAGCAAACAGGAAACTGCTTACGGCGAACATATAAGTCTTTTACAAGCAAAAATCTAGCAGAACAACGACCAATTAGCTGTACTTCCTCAATGCCATCAAATTAAATTTTTAAAAATTCAATTCCATCTCTATTTCTGTATTTCACAAAATCAACAACATTACCCATTGATCCATTTACCAGACCTCTTTCAACATGTAAATTCCTTCTTAAAATTATACGGCAATTTAAGCACACATTCAGAGTCTTTTCAAAACCCGCAGTTTTAGATATACTCTTCTCTAATGAATCCAATTTTGTTTTCAAATTCTCAGACAAAATAATTGTTGATCCCATATGCTCTACTCTGTCAATAGCTTCCAGTTTCACAATCTCTTGGTTTTCTAAATACAACATTTTGTTGTTGAAGATGGCACATTCTGCAAGAGTTGGCATCAAACATATTCCAGATTTCTTCTCAGTAATTTTCTGAAAAATATTCTCAGGCACAACGTCTTGTTCTGGATATAAATTTGACAGTAATCGTGCATGTAAAGCTTCTTTCCCATGCTCGGTCACTTTTCCAATTCTAACATCTTGTAGAATATTCTTGTAATCTTCATCCTTCGCCTGACGCATATTTTCATGCAGTTCAGCATAATTGAAGTTTAACCATATATTGACGTTGCCAATGTTCCCTAGGCACTTCCTGGTATCTTCATGCGTGAGCATTTTGAACACAGGTTGTCCTTTCACTGGTGTCAGCTGCAGAAGATCTCCGAAAACAATGATGTGTTTGCCACCAAATAACACATCATACTCTGTTTTAAGAACTTCTTGCATTCTCAAATGCACAAAGGCAAGCATGACATTGGAAACCATGCTTACTTCGTCAATGATAAGAAGTTTCATTTTCCTCAAGACTCTTGAAACTTCACAACAAGCATCTCCAGATAACTTGTGGTATTGTAATTTGTTATCATGCTCCACTGGCAGCATCAGTAGACGATGCAAAGTAATACCTTTAATGTTATGTGCTGCCAGTCCAGTTGGAGCGGTGACAACACAAGACAGCGATGACTCAGTCCTTTTCTGCAAATAACATGAAATTGCTTTAATGAGGAAACTTTTTCCAGTTCCCGCTTCTCCACTCACGTACAGTCGGACAGGCTTCAACGACGTACATGAGCACTCTTTCTTCTCATGACTTAATCCATGATCAATTTGGTTGGTAACCTCGTCATATATTTTCCTTTGCTCAACGTTGAGTTGTCTTTCCAAGTCTTCTAAGTTAACCGCATCCTCCTGAGCATGTGCCATGGCTCTTTCCACTTCATTCATGGCAGTGGCAGCTTCATTTTCGATAACAGGTCCTCCTAGTGGATCCTGACTCAATGAAACAGAACTCTGACTGTCCTGAGAACTGTCTCTGGCAAACTCGGCTGCAATCGTTGCTTCCTGCTCGATTTCTGCATTCAACATTTCTAGATATTTGGGAAAAGCAGGACATTCTATGGTCTCCTTGGCGGCAATGAAAGAGTCTTCGTAACAGAGGAAATCTCCAAGCAGTTCCTCTTCTGCACGCCAAGGCTTAAAAAGTTGCAAAAGTGCTAAATAGAAAAACTCCTTTTTTTCAGGAGATTCGCCACTCAATTTTCGATGGTTTACCAAGTGGCATTTTCTTTGCTTGACCAGACATCCCTCACTTCCAATTACAGCATACACTCCTTTATCAATATCTTCTTTGATGTTCCTCTTGAATATGTAATTTTGTAGAACCTCATACAGACAAACATTCTCGAGGTGACTGCTTCGATTTGGATAATATGTATCCAACATGTTGGTCTTCAAAATATCGGTACTGTTCGGCTCCTTTTCTGCCAAATACTCAATTTCCCGCACAGGTTTCAGAACTCGATTACGCGTTGCAGCAAGACCAAGACTCGCCCAAACGATACTCCTGGATTTGGCATAGAGACTTGCTGAAGACAACCGGTCAGAACATTCGTAAGCTCCGATTTCTCGATGTGACAACATCTTCAGACTGAAACTGTACAACTTCTTGCTGAGGCTCTTTTCATGGGAAATGTCCTCCCACATATCCTTCAATTCTGTCTTTTCTTTTTTGGTGATGTAAGATGTCACATACCTAGCCACAGCCATACAGTTATCAGCCACAAACTGTATATCCATGTTAGCATTCCACATGGACAAAATCACTGGGTTGTAGTCGTTGACGTACGTGGACTCTTCGTTCCTTTTCAAATTGTATGTGTTTTTAGGTGATTTCTTCATCACATTATGTCGCAGCGAAGACATCAAACTGTTTACTCTTCCTTTAGAAATCACCGGTCATGGAAAGCCGAAACGACATTTGGTGTAGAACTTGTCCTTGTTTCTGAATTTACGACGACAGTACTTTCCACAACGATGGCTTTGGAAACGTAGAACTTGTTCTCTTAGGCTTTTCTTCTCCTTTGCGTTTGGAACAGCACATGTAGAATACTGTTCTATGAAACTCATCACTAAGTCTTCTGGATCCGTTCCAAATTTAGGTGCATCCTTGATCCACAGCAGCATATGTATATGAGGAGCACCTCTTGCTTGGTACTCCTTTCTCCAGAAGAAATCCAACACCTCTCCAAGAGGTGGATTTCTCTTGCTCATGATGAAAGACATCATAGCTTCAAATCTATGATTGAAGTACCTGCATACAACCACTGGATCCAAAGAGCACAGTTCTCCGGGTGTCTTGAATTCGATATTTTCAATGTTTCCATTTGCCTCTCGTAGAAATTCAAGTAAGTCTTCCCAGCCATACTCGGCACAGCTCAGAGTGAGGAACCATGTGGGAGTTCCTAAGTTCCTCAGCATACATTTTAAATCACCATGACGACGGTACCAGTACTCATTAGTACCACGCTGACACGCCATGAGATTAATCAGGTGACAATCCAAAATACTGTCTTGCACATTGAATTTATCCATAAAGTCACTTGCAGAGATGTTTTGCATGTGTATACCACTTTTCAAAATGTGGTTCACTGCATATGACAGTCCAGACAGATCGCTTTCAAACAGGAGATGAAACAAATAGGGAATGCATTGTCGAAACCTAGCATCTTCTGCATACAATCGTAAAGTCCGGTATTCAGAAGCAGGAATTTGATGAGGTCGCTCATCATATCTTCCTCCCTGACCTGTTGGAAATAGCTGTGGGAAACACCGAGCTTCCAAACTTTCCTCCCAAACACTAATGGGACTCCCTTTCGCTTGTTTCATTTGAAACAACTCAATAGCATTCCCCATGACTTCCTTGGAATGCAAAGGATGAACACTATAATGTTCATATATTTCTTCACTTTTAGAGGGTTCTACTTTCTCAATTTGACCAGCACACAAATCGCTATCCTCTTCCTCACTTACTTCCTCTTCTGCAACATATACATTCTTATAGTACTTATTATTTTTTTTCAAATACAATGTTGCCTTTTTGACTTTCCTAACATCCACTAAATCTTGCCATATTTTCTTATTCTTTGTCGGAACACCATTAACTAAGATAACCAGAGGTTCCTCTTCCACTTTTTCTACTCCAATTGTATTAATGTTTTTCTTCAAATCTAGAGGCAAATAAACAACTCTTCCCTTTAATCCTCTCTGTAAATCTGATGGAGGCAATTTCCCTGTCTTTGGCTCCATTCTTACAATAGCCTGAAAGGGATGGATACTTTGAATCAAAATAGATTCATAAGTATTTAAATCCTTCAATTCAGAAGGAATCTCAACCAATTCCAGATTATTATGAACCGCTCTAGCAGGCATCTGGTTTTGATTTAATTTGTTACAACAATAAGTACACACACGTTGATCCAATCCCAAATCAAAAACATTTTCTACCATCAAGTATATTGCGAAATCCTTCCATTCACTATTATTTTCCCTTTCACTTTTTGCATATAAATCCACTAACTTAGTCTGATTCTTATAATAAGTGCGTCGACAACACACACAAGTGAAATTAGGCCTCTCACTTGATTTCACCTGAAACGTGGCAATTTCCTTCTGAAAATTATCTGTACTGGAAACCTGTACACTATCTTCCACATTACCCTCTTCTTCTGGGTCAATTTCAACATTCTCCTCTTTACTTCCAAAGTAACAAAACTCAATTTCTTCACAAATATTTTTCACATCTATTTCAGAACCATGCAAAAGAGCAGCGCATAATTGTTTAAGCATAATTGCTGGACTCTTAGCATAATACAGCATTCTAACTAATTTCCTCACTTTATTATGATGCACTGCTAGCATCCTGAAATGATGAAAAACACTCTGGCATACTCTCCTGGAAAGACAAGCCAGTGAATGACCATGCAAACCTGTCACTTCTCTCACTCTGCAAGTATCTAATTCTTGCAACAACATCATTTTCTGCTTCAAACTTTTCTTATTAAATGTCCGTACAAAATCACAAAGCAAATTGATGGAATCCTGTCGTACACTGCAAATACTACTACACTTCCAGGTGTACACAGGACCCTTAGGACGTCTTCCTAAAACCTCATTATCTAACACCTCTTCTGTCTCTGTTGTCACAAGTTTTTCTTTTTCAACTGGACAACCATCTTTCACCTCATAAGCTCGACCATTGGTGTCAACTGCATGCACCAAATCATTATCCTGGAAATAACTCTCCTCATTAAAAAATGCCTCACAACTTGAACTATGCATCCATTCTCCGGAAAAAACTTCACAAAAATTACTACGATTAACTATTCTCTTCCATCTACTATTTCTTTTGAAATCATAAATTGCCTTGTTTAGCTTCCTAATTCTATTGATTATCAAAATAAATAACTTTCGTTTAATTTCAAATGCCTGATCAATAACTTTCTCAACTTTTTTTTTCTCTTATAAAAAACCACTTTCTGTTGACCTTTCTTAATATTTTTTAACAAATTGCCAATTATCCTGTTGCGGAACATTCGTTTACGAATGTCCCTAAACTGTTGTTTCCTTCTACTATCATGCACAGAGTTATCTCTTGCTCTAGCAGTAACATTTTTGATTGGCCTTTCCTTTCCGTTTAAATTGCTTCTCTTTTTCTGGACTAAAACATTTTCTGTAGTACTACTTTTTTTTTTACAAATGTTTCTTATGAATGATTTCGTGGTCTTACCCGGTGCTTTCTTGGTGACTTGACGATTTTTTATTGTAGAGGACTGCTGCATTAGTTGATGAACCTGCTGTCTTTGACGTTTTGTAGCCTTTCTGATTCTATCCTTAGACGGCATTCTCAAAATTTGAAATGATCTGCAGTTGAATCTGTGGTAAAATATAATAAAAAATGTTATTAACCACTATTACCAAACAGTAAATCAATAACAGTCATCAAAAACTTAACACACTACTTGACATTTTTACATAGAATATTTTTAGTGCTTTGGCAAATTTAGAATACACAAATAGCAGAAAAGAAATGGAATTCTTCTTCATTTTACCTGTGCTGTTTTATATGTGAATCTGATCTAATTTTATGAGCATATTTTAATATTTTATTGAAGACACTACACATAACCTGTTTTTGAAGGTGTGTTTAATTTTAAATGAAACGGTTTACATTTTTACTTTTCATTTATTGTAAATTTTAAAAATAAATGTTTATAATTCCATAGGCTCAAGCAGGTCAGCTTCCCACCCTATGTCATACAATTCTGACAAATCGGCATCCTCATCATGTTCTTCATCATCCTCAGGATTTAAATCATCCAAGGGATCTACTTCCACTGACGTTTCAATTACAAGTTCAATGATAAGGTCGAGATCAACTGATTGCTGATTGTCACTCATGGTTGATGTTGTCGTTATCTTTAAAGAAAGAGAACAACAATGAGATGTTGCAGAGTAAGAGACAAATCTCAGAGATTATAATAGTAAAATTGTTTAACAAGAGTAACATTTTGCAGCTATTATTTAGCCATGTCCAGCGATGCTGAGGAGGTGAGGCCTATGTCCAAGTTTTCAGTGAACAGGACTCATCTCTTCTTAACCTTGGATAAGCCTCACCGACTCTGTGTCCCCTGCTCATACTTAAATGTACAGGGGCAGATTTATGCTAAGTGGCGCATCCCCACGGATGCACCAGTTAATGTGCACCGCTGCTCTGCCACCCATAGTGTGCCGCATTTACAATGTGGAGCACCATTGAGCAAAAACAGCACAGATGCGTCACGCATCTGTGCCGCAAAAGCAGCACATTGCAGGAATCACGTCATAAGCGCGACATGTCTACTGCAATGCACAGGAGGAACCCTCACATTGCATGGTGCATCACTTCTTATGCCTGTTTCAAACAGGCGTAAGGATTTGATTCAGCAATGCTATAAAGCTGACTCAGTGAAATCTTCTAAATTTCACTGTGTTAGTTTTACAGGGCTTTCATGCAAATTAATGCATACCTTGCAACAAAACACCTATATGAAAACTGACGCAGGTTTCATGTGGCACAGGACTTTACAGCATGACACATCTGCCTAGATGCATCAAGTTGTAAATATGTCGCCACATAGCAAATCTTTTGCACCGCCGCTGCGTCACAAAAGTGACGCACAGTGACGCAAAAGAGACATACACCTATCATAAATCTGACCCTAACATTTTAAATGATTGATTCAAGATTACGATAAAGTGTGGCCTATCCAGAGGTTTGTTTGAGGTGAGGCCTACTCAGGGTTGCAGATGAAATTTACGCTTGTTGAAGAGTACAGAGGAGATAATACATGTGAAGGCCTACCAATGAAGTAAGTCATATCCACTTCACTCTTGAACGAAGGCCAGACCTTTTCTGTGTCCGTGGACAGACCTAAACCTCATCTGCACAATGTCATTCGTAAACTTAGGAAACACAGGTGATGTAATTGGAAAATGTGGAGTTTCTTTTCCTCATTTCACAATCACATCACCTGTGTTTCCTTTGCTTAGTTATCTCATAGTGCAGATTGACTCTAGCATATCAAAGAGTACACATAAGTTGAGCAGTGTATACAACAATTTTGACATTTACAGAAGATTCAGCTTCTTATCTTGTTGGAGATGAAATGAGGCCTGTCTTGCAACATGGTGCATCTTTTGCATCACTGCTGCATCGGTTTCATGTGGCACGGGACTTTACAGCATGACACATCTGCCTAGATGCATCAAGTTGTAAATATGTCGCCACATAGCAAATCTTTTGCACCGCCGCTGCGTCACAAAAGTGACGCACAGTGACGCAAAAGAGGCATACACCTATCATAAATCTGTCCCTAACATTTTAAATGATTGATTCAGGATGACGATAAGGTGTGGCCTATCCAGAGGTTTGTTTAAGGTGAGGCCTACTCAGGGTTGCAGATGAAATTTACGCTTGTTGAAGAGTACAGAGGAGATAATACATGTGAAAGCCTACCAATGAAGTAAGTCATGTCCACTTCACTCTTGAACAAAGGCCAGACCTCTTCTGTGTCCGTGGACAGGCCTAAACCTCATCTGCACAATGTCATTTGTAAACTTAGGAAACACAGGTGATGTAATTGAAAAATGTGGAGTTTCTTTTCCTCATTTCACAATCACATCACCTGTGTTTCCTTTGCTTAGGTATCTCATAGTGCAGATGGACTCTAGCATATCAAAGAGTACACATAAGTTGAGCAGTGTATACAACAATTTTGACATTTACAGAAGATTCAGCTTCTTATCTTGTTGGAGATGAAATGAGGCCTGTCTTGCAACATGGTGCATCTTTTGCATCACTACTGCATCGGTTTCACGTGGCATGGGACTTTAAAGCATGACACATCTGCCTAGATGCATCAAGTTGTAAATATGTCGCCACATAGCAAATCTTTTGCACCGCTGCTGCGTCACAAAAGTGACGCACAGTGACGCAAAAGAGTCATACACCTATCATAAATCTGTCCCTAACATTTTAAATGATTGATTTAGGATGACGATAAGGTGTGGCCTATCCAGAGGTTTGTTTAAGGTGAGGCCTACTCAGGGTTGCAGATGAAATTTACGCTTATTGAAGAGTACAGAGGAGATAATACATGTGAAAGCCTACCAATGAAGTAAGTCATGTCCACTTCACTCTTGAACAAAGGCCAGACCTCTTCTGTGTCCGTGGACAGACCTAAACCTCATCTGCACAATGTCATTTGTAAACTTAGGAAACACAGGTGATGTAATTGAAAAATGTGGAGTTTCTTTTCCTCATTTCACAATCACATCACCTATGATTCCTTTGCTTAGGTATCTCACAGTGCAGATGGACTCTAGCATATCAAAGAGTACACAGAAGTTGAGCAGTGTATACAACAATTTTGACATTTACAGAAGATTCAGCTTCTTATCTTGTTGGAGATAAAATGAGGCCTGTCTTGCAACATGGTGCATGTTTTGCATCACTGCTGCATCGGTTTCATGTGGCACGGGACTTTCCAGCATGACACATCTGCCTAGATGCATCAAGTTGTAAATATGTCGCCACATAGCAAATCTTTTGCACCGCCGCTGTGTCACAAAAGTGACGCACAGTGACGCAAAAGAGGCATACACCTATCATAAATCTGTCCCTAACATTTTAAATGATTGATTCAGGATGACGATAAGGTGTGGCCTATCCAGAGGTTTGTTAAAGGTGAGGCCTACTCAGGGTTGCAGATGAAATTTACGCTTCTTGAAGAGTACAGAGGAGATAATACATGTGAAAGCCTACCAATGAAGTAAGTCATGTCCACTTCACTCTTGAACTAAGGCCAGACCTCTTCTGTGTCCGTGGACAGGCCTAAACCTCATCTGCACAATGTCATTTGTAAACTTAGGAAACACAGGTGATGTAATTGAAAAATGTGGAGTTTCTTTTCCTCATTTCACAATCACATCACCTGTGTTTCCTTTGCTTAGGTATCTCATAGTGCAGATGGACTCTAGCATATCAAAGAGTACACATAAGTTGAGCAGTGTATACAACAATTTTGACATTTACAGAAGATTCAGCTTCTTATCTTGTTGGAGATGAAATGAGGCCTGTCTTGCAACATGGTGCATCTTTTGCATCACTGCTGCATCGGTTTCATGTGGCATGGGACTTTACAGCATGACACATCTGCCTAGATGCATCAAGTTGTAAATATGTCGCCACATAGCAAATCTTTTGCACCGCTGCTGCGTCACAAAAGTGACGCACAGTGACGCAAAAGAGTAATACACCTATCATAAATCTGTCCCTAACATTTTAAATGATTGATTCAGGATGATGATAAGGTGTGGCCTATCCAGAGGTTTGTTTAAGGTGAGGCCTACTCAGGGTTGCAGATGAAATTTACGCTTCTTGAAGAGTACAGAGGAGATAATACATGTGAAAGCCTACCAATGATGTAAGTCATGTCCACTTCACTCTTGAACAAAGGCCAGACCTCTTCTGTGTCCGTGGACAGACCTAAACCTCATCTGCACAATGTCATTCGTAAACTTAGAAAACACAGGTGATATAATTGAAAAATGTGGAGTTTCTTTTCCTCATTTCACAATCACATCACCTGTGTTTCCTTTGCTTAGATATCTCATAGTGCAGATGGAGTCTAGCATATCAAAGACTACGCAGAAGGTGAGAACTGTATGGAACATGGCTATGTAAGTCAAATAATCAAAATCTAAATTTGCCAAGCACACATGGGGGCGTATTTACAAGGACCTTGCACCACAGGGAAAGGTCTTAAATTAAAATGAGAAAAATAACATCAGAGAGACACAAAGGCCTTATAAATATGCCCCAAGCAACCTATGAAGCTCTAGCATTACATATCAAGAAACCTAATTGATTTCAAAAATCGTTTTTAAACACATCATCTAAATCAATTATATACCTACATTCATCGGGAAGTGACTTAAAATGCCCTAAGACACATGAAAGCGTTTTTTTAAGCCCTTGCTCCATTTTTAGATCACTTTTAACATGGCTATGTAAGTCAAATAATCAAGATCTAAATTTGCCAAACACAGATGGGGGCGTATTTACAAGGACCTTGCACCACAGGGAAAGGTCTTAAATTAAAATGGGAAAAATAACATCAGAGAGACACAAAGGCCTTATAAATATGCCCCAAGCAACCTATGAAGCTCTAGCATTACATATCAAGAAACCTAATTGATTTCAAAAATCGTTTTTAAACACATCATCTAAATCAATTATATACCTACATTAATCGGGAAGTGACTTAAAATGCCCTAAGACACATGAAAGCGTTTTTTTTAAGCCCTTGCTCCATTTTTAGATCACTTTTAACATGGCTATGTAAGTCAAATAACCAAGATCTAAATTTGCCAAGCACAGATGGGGGCATATTTACAAGGACCTTGCACCACAGGGAAAGGTCTTAAATTAAAATAGGAAAAATAACATCAGAGAGACACAAAGGCCTTATAAATATGCCCCAAGCAACCTATGAATCTCTAGCAATACATATCAAGAAACCTAATTGTTTTCATAAATCGTTTTTAAACACATCATCTAAATCAATTATATGCCTACATTCAAGGGGAAATGACTTAAAATGGCCTAAGACACATGAAATCGTTTTTTTTAAGGCCCTTCCAACATTTTTGGGTCACTTTTAACATGTCTATGTTAGTCAATGAATTAAAATCAAAATTTGCCAACCACAGATGGGGGCATATTTACAAGGACCTTGCACCACAGAGAAAGGTCTTAAATAAAAATGTGAAAAATAACATCAGAGAGACTCAAAGGCCTTATAAATATGCCCCAAGCAACCTATGAATCTCTAGCAGTACATATCCAGAAACCTAATTGTTTTCTTAAATCGTTTTTAAACACAACATCTAAATCAATTATATACCTACATTCATGAGAAAGTGAGTTAAAATACCCTAAGACACATGAAAGCATTTTTGTAAGACCCTTGCACTATTTTAGCGTCACTTTTAACATGGCTATGTAACACAAAGAAACAAAATCTATTTGTAAAACACTTGACACAAATCAAAATTTTAAATACACAACTTTCTTCATAATGTTCTCCCTAAACCATACTATTCTCTATCTAAATTAAATGAATCTTTTCTCACCTTAGCAAATACTTTATGAGTTTCAAAACAGTCTCAGAAACACACCAAATTGTCTTTAGCAGAGCAAAAGGTATGCACTCCAGAGTCTGCAGCTATAAAAAGCACAGAAAAGCTGTAATTCATCACACATATCTCTCATGTCACCCAATCAAAACTCTTCCCTCACTTTTTTCAAATCAACACCCTTCCCCCCTCTACCCTTTCTGCCTTTTTTGCATAGCAACCACCTCCTGAAAGACCTCTCATGTTTGCAAGTTCACACAACAATGTTTCAATTGAACTCTGAACTCTCAGTACACCTGCATATCCAGTGCAATCTTTCATAAAATGATTTTTTTTTGACCATTCAAATTACATCTTTCAAAGAACTCATCCATGCACCCTAACTTTCTGTTTTCAGCAATCAAAATCCACCAATCACTGCTACTGCTTCATTAACACAGAAACTCCACAGTTTTTTTCATTTTAAACTCTTATTTTTTCAACTCACATTTCATTGCCACACTTCATCTGACTGCAGCAGAACCTCCTCTCACCATGTTTTCTGTCTGGATTGTTGGACATAGTTACATCTACTGGGCTCAGAGGTATGCTGATAACAGAAATGTACCTAACCTCAATTTACAAGATGTGGAAATTAAGTGGTTTGGCCACAGAGGATTAAAATGTCACCAATTGATACCATTGGTGAAAACCTTTATGCATTTGCCTAAACCTGACCTGTTAATTGTGCACTGTGGAGGAAATGACTTGGGCACTTTGACTGGGGTAGGTCTGGAAATGCTTTTAAAGGACACCTTTGAGCAATTGATGGCACTATTACCTCAAACTGCCTTGGTATATTCAAATATATGCCAAAGACAGAAATGGAGATGGTCGAACCAATTTTGTCCACAAATTGAGAAATCGAGGAAGCATGTAAACAAATCTGTTTCAGCTTACATGAGAGACCATGGAATGGGCTCCATCTACAACAATAACTTACGTTACTACATGCAAGATATCTACAGAGGAGATGGAGTTCACTTCTCAGATGAAGGGAACAGAATTTTCATTCTGAATTTAAAACAGTGCATTGGTACCTACTTATAAGTACCTAAATGTACCATAAACCCAAAAGCTCTTCTCAGAGCTACCCTACATCTGATCACTCACAATTATTATTTTACTCTATCTTTTTTCACTAATTTTCAACAAAGTACGCTCCCCGGAGCGCTACCCGGTACGCGAACCGGAAGCTAACCGCGCGAAATGTAAAAAAAAAAAATAATAATTCTCACATATGGGCATCCTCAGCCACCCTCAGAAAACCTAGGGGGTCAAAATACGTCTACCGTGCCCCCTTCTACCCATTCTGAACATTATTTGCCCTCCATCTTGTATCTTAATTCGACCGAAACACAGCCATTTTGACTACTACTTCCTGAACTATATTGCAAGATCATTTTCACTCACAACTTAAACTTGTTTTTAAAAGGTAAGATATTATTTTATAAATTTGAAAACATTTTCAGATAGTTATATACTATCCCTCTGTAAGAGTTAGACATTGAGAAAGGCTTGTTTATTATAATTATGGATTGATTTAGGTTTCTGTGGTATTATTATGAATTTACATAGGCTTTCTCACAGGCACTTTTAATAGTACTACTTCATGCCTCAAAAGTACCTGTCTGAACTTAAACCTAACAGTGCCCTATCTCTACTGATATATTTATTTTTTATTCAAATTTCAGCACAAAAATGCAAGGAGAACAGAACGTTTCCTTTGAAATTGTCCTAGACATGAATAATGAGGAAATAATTGAACCAATTGACTTGGAATTCATGGATGAATCACGAGACCATGAACTTCTACAATGTGTAGAATCTGTGGATCATTTACTTCATTATGATGACGGTCAAATGTGGGAAGTTATGTTCACTCAACAAGAGGACATATCGGACAGTCAAATGTTAGACGTTCTATTAAATTTTGAAAAAGAATCAGAAAAATAAAATTATATTTAATAATAAAAAATTGTTTGAGTCTTTAATAATTTTTATATGTAATTCATAAACTAGTACCAAATTGATTATAATGTAAAGTCAGACTTATAGTATACTGTGCACAATTCCAGAAATAAATTTATATTTAATAATCATTAATACTGCTACTTAAATAAAAAAAATAAAAAAACAACAAAAAGAACAATCAATAAACATACAATATTTCAAAATATCATAGTCTATCATTCTTTTTTCCTTATAGTACGCTCCCCGGACCGCTTCCCGGTGCGCGAACCGGGCGCTACCCACGCAAAAAAAACACATTTTAAAAAAAAAAAAATTTGCCCCGCGGGGCCCTTTTAAAGCCTCCACATCAAACCTAGGGGGTCAGGGAGGATCTACTATGCCCCCTTATGGTCATTTCCCCTTTTTTTTGGCCTCCTCTTGTCTCTCGATCCTACCGAGAGACAAGATGGCGGCCGCTCCGGACTGTTAAAATGTTGACGGACACCGGAGAGCCAATCAGCTTCGCTTCGCGAAGTTCCGTTACGCGTCAAGTACGCGAACCGGGGGCGCTGCCCGGAGCGCGCTTACAGATATATATATTTTTTTGAACGTTAATTTCTCAAAATATACTGGAGCACATATATTGAGACCTAGCAAAGGCACATCGGGCTAACAGTCCCTACAATTTTGCCAAGTTTGGTGGAAATCCATTCAGCCGTTCGGGCTAAAAGTGAGGCCAACCGCCCTATGGAAATTAACATGGGAAAAACGCGTTTTGGGACCCCCCTTTTTTCTCAGCCCCCCCTTGACGAAACCCCCCCAAATTTTCAGGGGCTGCTCAGAAACAAAACGTTCCATTTTCCTGAAAATTTCAGCCAATTCCGTCCACAAACGCCAAAGTTATTAGACATAGAATTTTCAAAAATCCCATAGAGAAAAAATCCTAACTATATATACCTACTGGCGACCGCCAGTAGGTAATATATATATATATATATATATATATATTGCGTTAAAACTCCCAGATGCTTGCGGCAAAAACAGAGAAACTGACACTTTCTTTGCTCTTCAGTTGCAGGTATTTATACTTTTCAATTTTCAGAGTGAACTGCAAGTGCAAAATCCAGACGCGTTTCGACGAACTCGGTCGCCTTGATCGCTGGACAATAGTGAAATGTGACCCAACAATTTTGAAACACCAATAACCAATCCTGTGCTTAGATGTCACCTGACTTGTTGAAAGACATGCTAGAAAGACTCTGTGTACCATGATTAAACTATCAAGGGCACTGGCGATTACTCTATCGAAGCAACAACCATTACTGCGGGGGTACTTCATTTCGCCTTAACTCATCTGACACCTGACGACATCGCCTGTTGGTCTCCCCCACCGCCGCTGCTCCTGACATCCGCGCGACCGCGGAGAGGGAGAGACTATGGGCACCAGGACTCCCTGTGCCCTGACGCGGTGCACAAGCCCACTTCCGCGCCCGGAGGCGCTCAAAAGGCAGACTGAGCTCTGGTGGAGCGGGGGCTCTATCGAAGTAAGAACCATTACTGCGGGGGCACTTCATTACGCCTTAACTCACTTGACACCTGATGACATCGCCTGTTGGTCTCCCCCGCCGCCGCTGCTCCTGACATCGGCGCGACCGCCGAGAGGGAGAGACTACAGGCACCAGGACTCCCTGCGACCTGACGCGGTGCACATGCCCACTTCCGCGCCCGGAGGCGCTCAAAAGGCAGGCTGAGCTCCCACGTCGCGGGGCGCGCATGGGCGGTGCTGGGAGAAGCCCGGGACAAGGGCGGGCCGTCTTAGGCCGTCAGTGGCCGGAGGAGGCTGGGCAGGGCCCCCCCTCTGACATCTGCCCCAAGGAAAGGTACTGTGTAACTATACTTGCTTCCCAACAATGGTAAAGAAGAAAACCACTGGATCTAAATCAAATGGAGGGGTAGGGGCCATCCTAGACTCTTATATAGTGAGAGCAGCCAGCATGCTAACTGAAGAGATTGAAAGAACTGAAAGGCGTCTTTCCATGGACCCAGGTCATTCTATTACTGCTATTGTACATATCATTCCAGAAGACTCTGTCTCTCAGTCATTAATTGTAACTCCAGGGGTACCACAGGATCTGATAGATTTGGAACCGACGCCTCACCCTTCTACAAGCTGCTATGATCAGCCCCAAAATACTTCTCCATTAGGTCTTACTGAAGTCGCTTCATTTTGTGATTCCCCGCTCCCTGCTCTGATCTCGAAGAGATGTACAAGATCTGGTGGTCTGGTACCTCTTATTAAAACTAAGCAGCAGAAGGTGGCAGGGCACTCGAAACCAAAGCCCAAATTGATTAAACAAACTATCCCTAATAACCAGTCATCTATGGAGGATATATCCAATTCTCTTTAGGTAACTTCAATAGAGAAATTAGAATTCATTTTGGCTCCTATTACGAGCAGACTAACTTCTATTGAGGAAAGGGTTACTGTACTCGAGTAAACTAGTGGCTCGGTTCTCTCGAATGATCATCCCTTAATCATAGCCCCAGTACAACAGGAGTACCCTGGACAGATAGCTATACCGAAGGGCCAGGTTTTGCACGTGTCTCCACCCAAGGGTGTAGCTTATCTTCCCCTTGTTGTGGACAGCCCATCCATTCAGGATGTAGCCCCAAGCAGCTTTATCCCTAATTCCAATAATATGCACAAAAATCAACAAAAAGGTGACTCCTCTTCCACCCTTCCTATTCCCTCCTCAAAATCACAAAAACTCCAGCAAGAGAAAGAATCCTTTCAGTTCGTACCAGAGGCCACTCAATTATTTCTTGTCCTGGCAAAGCCTCCCGATCTGGGTCCAGGCCAAGTGGAATCATCAGCCACTTTAATCGATAAAGCATTGCATTGGTTGAGAAAAACCATGAAGATAACTGAAAGGGGTGGTCAGCAACTAGCTAGGGAAATCATTATGGCCAGAAGGGTGCCATGGGTGGGATACCACGAGAAAAGATTTGGGGGAGATTGTATAGCTATCAATTTTTCAAGCCCCGAAGTGTTATTTAATGTGTTGGCAAACTTACTCCCTCCTCAACAAAGGGCTTCTGCAATATTACCACTAACACTAGAATTCTTCTATGATAGCACACGTTCCTTAAGGAGAATCATAAGTTCTAGGCCAAATTCTTCGATCGCACGCCTGCCATGTGGGAGGGAGACTCCAACTTTGTTTGTTGGCTTTGGTTTGAAAAATCATTTTTGAGCCTTGACTGACATGGAAGAATACGACTGACACTAGTAATTCACTGGGAAACACTTTATCTAACATATGAGTTTGTGAGTTCCCAGTTCAAAGCGATGTGGCTATTTACCAAGATACTATTCTATCGGACCCCCTTTCGACTAGCTCACAGGCCAACGATAGGGCCGCTCAGGAATCTAACATACCTCTATTGGCACATTCCAGTCCTACTATAGATCAAGGAGTCCCTATTAAGAATTCATTTCCGATCATTATTCAAACCACTCAATTAATCACTGCCCAGCCGACATTAGAGAGAGTGGCTGACATTTCAGAAAGCGTAGAGAGGCCTTTAAATGTAAGGGCAGCTTCTAAAACTATTGATAACATATCCTTGCTCTCATGGAATATTGCAGGCATTGGCCATAAACTATTGTCTCCGGATTGGTGTAGATTTATTGATCAGTATGACATCTGCCTTTTCCAGGAGTCATGGTCAGTGGTCCCTGTTTTTCGTGTGGGATTTCTTAATTTTTATATCCCTGCAATAAAAAAAAACAAAGGCCGTCCTGCAGGTGGTCTGGTGGTATGGGTTTGTCAGAGCTTGCATTGCAAAGTTCAGCGTATTTGGTCTTCAGATAATGATATCTTGATGGTTAAGCTTGGATGGAGCCATAATTGCTCTGTGGCCATTTTTTATGTTTATGCTAGGGGGCTAATTGGGGGGCATAGTTCTGAAATAATATCCTCTCTTGACTCACAGTTAGATGCTTTACCGGACCAAATTGTTCCTATTGTGGCCGGGGATTTTAACACCACTTTTGAACCACTTGTCCAAGAAGATCAGGAGCTATCTGCAGAACAGGATTCCAGATGGGGTATTCCCAAACTTGAGGTACCAGTTGTAAAAAGATGGTCAGCAGCTGCAATTCAAATAAAAGCTATGTGTCTGGAAAGAGGACTTAGAGCTGCAATGGGCGAACCCCTTCTGACCAGCTGGGAGCTAATACTTTTGATAATGGACGTAATAGTAGCGGTATAGACTACTTGTTGGTTGATATAATACTTTGGTATAGTCTAGTGGATATGGTCGCTAAGCCCCGATTGGAAAGTTAACATAACCCTCTTTATTCTACATTTTTAATCCAAAAGGGGGATAGAGGTGAGCCACCTAGGGGAGGTGTATCAACACTTGACATTGTCGCCTCCAACGATATGTGCCATGTCCGATGGAAAATATTTATTGAAAATCCAGCCAAATTGGCCGCTCTTAAAGAAGAGGTTGTGAGTCAGCTGGCCAATTTAAATACTCAATCAATGGTTCGGATTTTCCTCAAATTATTAGAGGTCCACACCTGACTGTTCTCCAGCTTAAAGATCTACTTTTTAAAAGAGTTCAAAGCGGGTAATCAGGGTGTAATAACCAATGTGGCTAGGTGGTATAACGAGGCCTGTAGATTAGCCCGCCGTAAACTGAGTGTAGAATTAAGATCTAAGAACCATGTTAGAGTAAGAGAGGCAAGGGACTCCTATAGGCTTACTCAGAGGGCGGCAAAAAGGGAATGGGATCAAGATGGGTGACGGGATTTGAAACGTGCCTGTGATGCTAAAGATTCCAAACAATTTTGAAATATTATTAAATGGGATAGGGGAGGACCTGCAGAGCCTCCTCAAAACAATGTTGCTCAGTCCCAGTGGTTAGAATTTTTTAAGTCCCAGTATGCCTGCAGCCCATCTAAGGAAGATTACTCTCTACCTCCCTATATCTTTTATCAAGGCCAGGTGTTTTCCATCGAAGATGTCAGCTTAGCACTAGATTGTGTGACGAGTGGCAGAGCCCCAGGTATGGATGGTATCCCTGCAGATGTTTTTATAAGCGATAGATTGACCTGGTGCCAGTACTTCGTACTATTGGCTAATTCAGTGGCTAAGGGAGCACCCATTCCTCCCTCATGGAAGGGAGCAGAAATAAATCCTGTTTTTAAAAATGAAGACAAATCCCTCCCCAGCAACTATAGGCCCATTAGCCTAATACATTCTGCACAAAAGGTAATAGGCCGACTAGTTCAGAATAAATTCCAGTTGTGGGTAGAGGAATTTAATATATTATCCCCATTTCAAGCTGGCTTTCGCCCCTGCACCAGCTCTATTGATCAAATGTTTCGCCTCATTACAATCTATTGGAGGAATGTGGTTTTGACTAAAGGGACACTTTATGCGGTATTTGTTGACCTGAAATCGGCCTTCGATTTGGTTCCTCGTTCTAAACTCTGGAGAGTCCTCGGGGAATTGGGGATGGCATCTGAGTTATTGACGCTTCTCGTCCGCTTACATGAGAACAACTTTGCAAGGATTAGATGGGGGGCACAGGGTGAGGTTACCGATTCATTTCCAGTTGAACGTGGTGTTCGACAGGGATCTGTATTGGCACCCACCCTGTTGTCTTTATACATCAACGGGATAGTGGATTAACTCTGTGGATTAACTCTGTAGATCCCCCTCTGACGCCCCCGTGCTTGCTGGGGTTTGTGTACCTGTCCTCATGTTTGCGGACGACACTCTGATCGTCTCCAGGACCCCGAGTGGTCTACATAAGGCTGTTAACGCATTTGGGGAATTTTGCCTTCTCGTGGGCTTGAGGTCAACACTGCAAAAACAAAGTTTATGTCATTCAACCAGCATAAACCTTTTAAAGGCAGTATCCACTTGAACAATACCCCCCTAGAGCAGGTGGATGCTTTTACCTATTTAAGCATTACGGTCCAGAAGAACATGGGTTGGAAAAGTCACATGGATATGACCATTTTAAAATACCACCAGCTTGTAGGTATATTATCCTCCAAATATAAATCCTCTTTCACTAAACCAATTACTACAGCTCTGGAAATATATAACATCAAACTGATAAGCTCGGCCCTCTATGGAGCCGAGTTATGGGAATTTAACAATTTGAGTCATCTTTTAAAAGCTGAAAATAAATTTCTACGTGGTTTAATCGGTTTCCCCCAAAGTACTCCAATGGCCCCGCTTTTACTAGATCTAGGCAGGAAAAATGTGGTGGATATGGCAAGGCTACGTCCACTATTGTATTGGAGGTGAATTTGGACCACCCCCAAACTTATTCATTATGCCCAGGGTTTGAAGGACGTGATTCTTGGAGATCGCTTTCATAAAATAGATTGGCTAAATGAACTAAGGTCTCTTTTGGTAAAGCTGGATTTAAAATCGTTGTGGGATGAACCAGGTACTGCAGTTTTTCCCACAAAAAAACAATTGAAACAAAAATATTGGGAAATGGTCCTGATGTCATCCTACTTGACCGGTATGAATACTAACCTGATAGGCGTTTTTTAGATCATAAATTCTGGCCGTCTTGTGAAGCATACTGGGATATATTTGAGAGGCCTTTTGATAAAAAATTATTGTATTTTCAATTTACGATAGGAACCCTACCAATCAAAGCTTTTACTTATAAATGGGCTCCTTCTTCAGATGAAAAATTTCATAACTGTTCAGCCATGGCGGAGACCACATCCCATCTATTTTTTGTATGCCTTTTATATGCAGCTCCACGTCGTAAATGGTTGAGACCCCTCTGCTCCTCCCTGGGCACTCGGAGGTGTACTGATGCTTTAAGGATTTTAGGATCTGATTGTTCTCCCCATATAGCTATTGCATTAGCCACATTTCTAAGTTGGGCTTGGATCATCCGCACTCGCACTTTATTACCAAGTGTTGCTAGCTAGCTATAAGGTCTCATTTGTATCAAAGAATTGCTTTCATTCATGAATTAATTTGAATATATTATAAATGTATTTTATCAGTTCCTTCTATACGACAGTAACTAAATGGAATTTAATACCTTTTTAATTATGTGTTTTGTACATGTATTATTTATTGTGTATTGTGATGGTTGTTAGTATTGTATGTGCTTTTATGAATTACTGTTGAATAAAGCTTTTTGAATTGAATTGAAATATTATAAAATACACAACTCCATAGTCAGAATAATTAATCTGAAAAATAGAAAGTTCCGCAACACATAATTTGGCAATTAATATCTGTACAAATACATTAACCATATTTCGTTTATATAAAAACACAACAAATTATTGTAAAGAAACTACAAGTGCTTGTATAGTTCAAGGATAAAGATCACCGCATAATACATGTTCACTTCTTCTCCTTGAACTCAATTTAGTAAACAAATTTGTTCCTTTCAGTTGCATTTTGATTCAATACAAACATTGCCCCAATGGTTCTATACCGAAACCTGCAAATAGTAAACACTCTACCAATTCGGTTGAGATCCAAAAAGGTGCATGTGCTTAAGTGCTTATAAATATTAAAAAATATTTTTTACATAACTTTAATCTGAATAAACCCCAATATTTACATTCATTTTCTTAAAATGACCTAAGATCCCCTCCAGGATCCTTGTAAATGATTTGAGGTGTTGGGCAGAGAGAAAGCATCACAAGCAATTTCAAGTTTAAATATTTATACTTAATATATGAAATTAACTTCAATTCTGTCGGCAGTCAATAATTATTTATATACTTCATATTTCAAGAAATGAAAATGTTTAAACTAAAGGGTTAGAGCTCGATAGACAAATTACAGAAATCAAATCTGAATCAAGACCAAACTCACCCGACATTAAATATGTTGATATTATTATTTAATATAAAAAAGTCAATAGATCTGTGCAAGTGCGCCAATAAATAGTATAAAACCACTCATACATAAAAATAAATAAATTCATGGTAAAACACATATAAATTGAGCACCAGACAAAGATCTAAAAACAATCCATATAAGAAAACTAAAAAAATTATTTAATGGGATTGAGAATCAGATTAAAAACCTTAAAACCACTGTACCACAAATGAGCTCTTCTTCTCAATACGTAATCTACCTGAAGGTCTAGAGATAATAATGCAAATCCTCACAGATATTGAGCCCCCTCGGATTTTTTGTGTCGAGCTCAATAATATATTTAGTGTCAAGTTGTCTGAGGGTCCTCTCCCTGTTGCCACCTCTCTTGTTTTGTGGGACACTGTCAATAACATAGTACTGTAGAACATTGAGGTTGTTATTATTTTCTGCTTTGTCATGTCTGCCAACAGGATAAGATGGATCTGAATTAACAGTAGCCCTCAGATGCTGTAAAATTCGAGCATGTACTTGAAGCTTTGTGCTTCCCACGTACTGCAATCCGCAAATACATTTCAAAACATAAACAGCATGATCCGTCCTGCAAGTATAATGACCACCTATTTCAATCGGGACCACTGAAAAATCATTAAAATAGAAGTTAGTGTTTACTCCGAACTTGCAGGCCCGGCATGTACTGCATTTAAAAAAACCTTTCTTGGGGGAAAGCCAATTACTTTTATTAGAGAGTTCTGGGCTTGTTTTCACTAGATCACTTCGCATAGATTGTGCTTTGCGGTACGTAAAATTTGGTTAGTTTGGTAAAACTCCTTGTAGAGGAACATCAGGTAAAACTATTGGCCACTGGGTATTAATAATTTTCCTTATTGTCTGTGACTGTCTACTATATGTAAATATGAATCTGCAGGAATTCACAGATGGTCTCTCGTGATTTTCTGCAGTGACAGTAAATGTGCGCGTACTTGCCATGGTTTTAGATGTTACTTGTATCAACTCGGACCTGTCTTTTTATTTGCCTTTTTGATTGCAAGATACAGTATATGAGGATCATAGCCCCACTCTAACAGTCTACATTGAGCAGTATCTGCGAATTCTCAAGAACTCCCCATAGGGCAAACTAGCAATTGTGTGGTGTGGATGGAAACTAGAGGCATGCAAAAGTTGGTTGCCTGCTGTTGGTTTCCTATATAGACTAGTTTCAATTACCTCATTGTGTTCTTCAACCTTAATATCCAGGAAGGTGGTAGTAAGGGGATCAATATGCGATGTGAATTTCAAATTGAGCTCATCCACATTGATAAGGTCAACACATATCTTTGCCTCATCCTCAGTCCCTTTCCAGATAATAAAAATATCATCTATAAATCTCCACATTTGCATCACATGTTGTTCATAAAGTGCCTTGTGCTCTGTCTTGAGGACATGCTCCTCCCACCAGCCTACATGTACATGCAAACATGCATAGCTGGGGGAGAAGCATGCCCCCATTGCCACGCCTTGTTTTTGTTTGTAAATCCTGCCATCAAACATAAAAACATTGTTAAAAAGACACCAATGTATCATCCCCAGGAGCATTTTGTTATGTTGATACATGTCGATACTCCTGCGCTTAAGATACAAATCTATGGCCTAGAGACCGTCTTCATTCTTAATGCAGGTATATAACGAGGCAATATCGAGAGTTAAAAACAAGTAGTCTTTGGCCCACAGTATTTATCTTAGACAAAAAGTCCCTAGAGTCCTGTAAAAAGGTAGGCAAAGTGGTCACATATTCTTGCAGATAGTAATCCACATATCTGGAGGTACACTCGAATGCACTATTACATGCTGATATATAATGGTTCTCCCTTGTAATGGGTCTAAACCTTTGTGCACTTTCGGAATGAGATAAAAAGTGGGTAGGGTAGGATGTTCTTTATATAAAAACTTAAATTCATCTTTACTGATAAGGCCCTCACGTTGCCACTTTAACAACTCATTCCTGTAGTCCCCATTAATTTTCTTGACCGCGACTCCATTACTAGGTTCATAACATTGCGGGTCATTCAAATGTTTTTATGCCTCTGTCCTGTAGGACTCCTTGTCCCAAAGAACAATGTTGCCTCCTTTATCTGCATTATTGATTACTACTGAATCATTATTCTTGAGTTTGGTCATTAGTTGGAAATACTCTTTACTTTTACCCTTTAACTTTGTTTTAGAATCGCATTTGTGTTTTTAAACAAAGATTTCAATTCATCCGTAATTCGTTCGTGAAAAATATCCACGGCGTCTCTGGGCATTATGGGAACAAACATAGAAGAAGCTTTAAACGGGCTGTTGCCCGATCAAGATATATTAATATCCTCCTGTTGTGCTATCACTTGTGTATTCACTTCCTCTGTTTCCGATTCTGGCATGTTCCCTCGCAGTGCATGAAGTGTTGTTAACAGTGGAATCTCTCCAGCCGTGAGGTCCCCACTGGTTGCTTGCACAGGGACCGGTGTTTTATTTTGCCCATGCTTTTAAATGGTAAAATGTTTTTTAAGTTTTAATTTTCGGATAAATTTGTATACATCCACATGAGTTTGTACAAGATTAAAACTGCTTTTGGGACAATAACTCAAACCAAGTGCCAAAAGTTGTTTTTCAGCTTCATTCAATTCGATATTGGTCAAATTAACAATAGTTTGATTACAAGGTGTACTTATTTGCGCCAGTTCTTTTTCTTCAACTGCCCTCTGCCTTTTGCACTTGGAGCATTTTCTTCTCTCTCTCCTCCAGCGATTCCTTTTTTTGTTTGTAATCCTTGTGGATTTCTAGGTCGCAAAGATTGTTTTCTTTGCTCCCTGATAAAATCCACTTCTTCAGCATAGGAGAGAGAACCCAATCTTGTAGTAAAAGTACCCTCTGCACAACTACTTCGGTCTGAATCAGTGTCACTAAACACAATAATAGAATCAGAACTTGAGGCTGCAAAACTCGGGGCAGCCGCTTGACCAATGTTCGTTGAATGCCCTGGCTGCACACTCGATTTATTAAGCACTTTTTGTTTTTTGACAAAATCATACTTCCGAGCAAAGGTAAAAACCTGTCCTTGCTCGTAGTCATTTTTGTCCCATGCAAACTTCCATATTTTTCTAGTTTTGATGGTCTCCTCATGTTTATTTTTTCTTTCATACATTTTTTTCAAGCTTTTTTCCACCTTATCTTTATTATTCACGTTGGTGAGCGCATCAATTTCACTCTGGATGCGTGTTGTTTCCCTGAGGTCATTTTCTCGATCGATTCTAGCATATTTAATGAGGAGGCACACAAGTCTCATAGACGCCTCGCAGTTCACTGAAAAAAACATAGGTTTCAGCCACGTTATAGTTAGGAATTAGCATTTAAAAAACCTTAGCAATTAACTGAAAAAAACAGAGGTTTCAGCCACGTTATAGTTAGGAATTAGCATTTAAAAAACCTTTGAAATTCACTGAAAAAAACATAGGTTTCAGCTTCGTTATAGTTAGGAATTAGCATTTAAAAAAACCTTAGAAATTCATTGAAAAAACCATAGATATCACACATGTTATTGTTAGCTGGACATTTCACTCATACAAAACCATTGAAATTTCCCGTTATAGTTAGTTCAGCTAACTATAACTCGCGCACCCGCAATGCACTGCTGATGACGTCACATATTACATCACTCATGACATAGTCAGTGACATCACTCATGACATCACTCATGACATCATGGTCACCTCTCGCCCCGGGGACCCCATCCCCCGGGGCCGACCTGACTCTTTTTTTTTTATTATTATTTGGGGAGGGGGCCACTTCTAGCCCCAGGGACCCCATCCCCCGGGGCTGGCCCCCTTCGTTGAGGACCGTGGGGGGTCCCCAATCCCCCACAGTCCCCGGAGGCTCCCCGCGTCCTGCTGGAGCCGGCATTGCTTTTCTACATGGGGAGTAGCTAACATGATGCTCCCCATGCAGAAAAGCAATACTCTTTGGTTTTTGGAAGAGAGCAGGTTTCCTGCTCTCTCTTCCAAAAACCAAAGCAGTTTGCTATGGTAGGGCCCTACCATGGAAAACTACAGTGTCCCGGGGGTAGGAACCGCGGGACACTGCAGGAGCCGGCCCTGGGGGGTTGAAATCCCCAGGGCCACCACAAGGCTCCAGGAGGGGGGCCGCGTGGCCCCCCTCCCAGCATTTAAAAGTCCCGGGGGTGTTGGTCCCTGGGGCAGGGGGTCCATCATGGACCCCCAAATTTAAAAATGTAGTGCCCCGGGGAGGTGGTAGTCTCTGGGCATGTGGGGAGGCTTGAGACCCCCACACAGGTTTTTTAAATATTTTTTTTTTAAAAGAAGCCCGGGGTGTGGCGGTCCCCGGGGCAGCAGGGAGGCCATGAGCCCCCCACATACATAATGTTAAAGCCCCGGGGTGGCGGTCCCCGGGGCTGGGGGGGCCCCTCTGGGTCCCCCATCATTATAATAAAAAGAAGCCCCAGCTACGGGGGGGCTGTGAGCCCCCCGCATACGTAACAATAAAGCCCCAAGGGTGGCAGCCCCTGGGGCTGGAGTGCCCCCCATTTTAACTATACATATTGCCCACTGGATTTGTCCCCCCGGGAGCTAATTACAAATTATTCAGGCTTTGGGTTGTTTTCTTTTTTTTCACAGGATACATGTATACAACACGCAACGCACGTTTTAAAAAAAATAATAATAATTTTTTGGGCCTTGGGGGTCCTTGTGGGACCCCCTGAGCAGGCCCTTTGCGTCTTTTGCGCACTTGTTTTTCAGTTTTCTTGTGCCTCGGTTCTACCGAGACACAAGATGGCTGCCAACACTACCTGTTTGGAGTGTTGACAGACAGTTGACAGCCAATTAGCATGCAGCTCGTGCTCGTAAAGGTACGCGTACCCTACGCGCCCATAGATATATCTATGATTTTACTTTTGATGTTCTCAGGAACTACTGCCCGGATTTACACCATTTAACAAAAAGCGTGAACTGTGAACCAAACTCTACCTTTTTTGCCAAATTTGGTGTAATTACATTGAGCAATTCAGGCTGTAGCCGCGGCTAAAGGTCCCTATGGAAAATTGCAAGGGGAAAACACGTTTTGGGACCCCCGTTTTTCTCAGCCCTTGTTTGATGAATCACCCGAAACTTTCATGATAGGAGCGGAGCAGAGCGGGCCTACTTCTTGGCGAATTTCGCGAAGATTCATCAACCGGCGCCATAGTTACACCAAATAGAATGTTGCGGATTTCCTATGGAAACTAGTTCCTAACTATAACTACCTACTGGTGACCGCCAGTAGGTAATAAATGTATATATTTATATACTGGCGGTCGCCAGTAGGTACTCATATTTAGGACCTACTTTCTATAGGAAATCCACAACATTCTATTTGGAATAACTTTGGCACCTGTGGACAAATCTTCGCGAATTTCTCTAAGAAAATGGCCTGCTTGGTTCCTCTCCTTCCCTGAAAGTTTGGGGGTGATTCGTCAAGTGGGGGCCGAGAAAAAAGGGGGGTCCCAAAACATGTTTTCCCCATGCAATTTTCCATAGGGACCTTTAGCCAGGGCTACAACCCGAACGGCTGAACGGAATTACACAAAACTTGGCAGAGAGGTAGAGTTTGGTTCGCAGATTGTGCTTTTTGTTAAATGGTGTAAATCCGTTCAGTAGTTTCTGAGAAAATTAAAAGTAAAATCATAGCGATATCTAGAGAAGTACAGCACGCGTACGGAAATCCGTACAATTACGAGCACGAGCTGCATGTTGATTTACTGTCAACTGTCTGTCAACACTCCAAACCTGTAAGTGTTGGCAGCCATCTTGTTCGTCGCTAGAACCGAGTCACAAGAAAACAGTAAAATAAAGTTGAGAAATAAGGAAAGGGGGCAGGGTAGAAACATCCTGACCCTCTAGGCTTTCTCAGGGGGTCATACATGGATCTTTAGGCTCAATTCTTACTTTTTTTAAAATAAAAAATCGCGGGGTACAGGTATGGTACTCGTACGCGGTGGAAAAGGGAAAAAAAACGAGAAGTTTGTTTTATTCATTAGGCCCTGGGGGGCAAATTCTGGGGGCAATTTTTTTCCATACAAGGCTTGTAAGGTGCCCTGAGCACCAGGGAACGGCACCCCTCTGTGGTTTTATTTTGAAGAATGCGGGGGGTTACGGTCCTTGTCCCCAGCACCCCGTCAGGGCTTTTTTTATTAAATATTTTTTTTTTTTTAAGTATGTTTTCAGCTCCCCCTCCCTCTCCATGTACACGTCGCGGGGACCACCACCTTCCTGGGGCAGTAATATGTAAAATGACCTTCCAGCCCCGGGTACTTGCACTTGCCGGGGTTTTTTAATGTTGGGAGGGGGTCGCGCGGCCCCCTTACTGGAACTCTTGATGGCACTGGGGACCACTATCTCCCAGGGCCGGCTCTTGCAGTGTCTCAGGGTGCCTATCCCCGGGACACTGCTGTTTGCTATGGTAGGGCGGGAGTGTCGCGGCTCCCTCTTTACAACAGCAAACCGCTTTCCTATTTGAAAAAGAGAGCAAGTTAATCTGCTCTCTCTTTCAAGTAAGAAAGCAGATTGTTTTTTGTCAGGGAGAGCAGCATGTAAGCTGCTGTCTCTGATAAAGCAATGCGGGCGCTCGAAGGATGCGGGGAGCTGTCTGGGATCGTGGGGGCATTGGGGCTAAAAAAAAAAAGAGTTTTTTTGAGAACTAACTTTACTGGTCAAAAAAAGAGCTATATTTCTATGATAGTATGTAAAACTTTCCTGGTTTTTTTGTGCCCCAGTTGTACTCTCTACGCATGCACAGCCTCGTTTCCAAATCCATACTTCTTTCTTTATCTTCAAGTTCGCCAAGCAAAGCTGACCTCATTTCAGGTATTAAATTTGCTGCTTTCTTTTCCCTTGCCGTGTGTGTCATCCACTGCTATTCTTTTGTAATATATTAATAAACATATTGAATCTATATATTATTTGAAACGTATTGCCGAGGCGCCAAACGTTGATTACATACTCTGTCCACTGCCATTTTAGTAGTTTTCCTCCGTTATTTTTATTATATCTGTTACTTTCATTTTACCCTCCGCTTATCTTCTCTGTGATCGATGAGATTTCCTGTCACAGACACCACGGTGTTTGTCCTTGGCCTGTGATGTTATTAGACTTGGTCACACGTATACCTAAAAAGTAATTTGAAGCATGTAAGCCACAGCCATTACAACGAGTGACCGTCACCACAAAGACATTATTATGATTATGCGTTTATCATGCGTGGTAAATGTTTACTAATTGTAAAAGCATGTGTGGTAAAGCCAGGTGTGTGCTAATGGCTTCGTGGTGACGATCACTTGTGGTTATGAACGCATTGTAAGGCTGTTTCCCCCCAATGGACAGTGCCGCAACCGGGTCTGGGCGTGGCGGACTCTAGGCGGAAGGCACGCAGCCTCTCTCATACAATATGGAAATCTTTGTGGGGTGATTGTTTCCATGGTTTGAGGGGCGTTATTGAGGCCCACACACTTAATTTTGTAGGGGGGTAGGTTTGCATGGGAATATGTCGCAAGAGGTTTGTAAATGTGGTACACATTGTTTCGTATTACTTTGATTTCTTTACCATGTTATAGTCTATCCAGAGAAAATATAACTCCGTACTTTTCAATCCTACTCTTGAACATCATAAATATTATTTTTATTGTGGACCGTCACCCCCCCCCCACAAACAAAAAGAAGTATCTAATTTTTTTAATTAACTTTTATTAAAACAATAACGGTAAACAAAATTTAATGATAACTAGATTATAAACAACTAGAAAAATAACTTTAAAAAAACAATATTATAAACAAATTGTGAAGTGGACTTCAAAAGACATACGATTGGTAATCTGCAAAACAAAAATAAAAATTAGAGTTTAGAATTATGTAGATGTGAGTAAATGAGCAGAAGCATTACAAGTCAAGGTACCACTACGATTTTACGTGTGCAGTGTTCCTGGTACATTTCACTTCTATTATAGTGCCGCGTTCAAGTGGTGTCTACATGGAAGTGCCTACTGCGTTACTGATACAAAAGTGGTACAACAGGATTGTAAATATGCCGACTTCTTTCTAATGCAGTGCAATAAAGGCATTGTATATCTAGGCCTCTGTGCTTACCGTTGTATAAACAATGCGGCCAAACACTGCGGCCAGAGGAATTCACAATTTCACTTTAGCTGTTGTTCTACAAGTCAAAGCAGACAGCAGTGTCAATAAGTTTAAAAGAGAAAGAGAAATGATGTCACAGAGAGTGAGAGAGAGAAAGAAAGAGAGAGAAGACAACATTAAAACTGTCTCGCAGAGTCTGGAGTTGAGATTTTTTTTTTAAAGTCAGACGTAGATTTACAAGCTCCTTGCATACTTTTTCCCATGTTAAAAGTGACACAAATGTGGCGTAATAAGTTTGTAGATCTGTTTGTCAGACTGTTGTAACCTATCTGTTGTCACTGCTCGGAGGTAATTATACATTTCAACACAGTGAAGCTGCTGCACACTATCCACTCTCTCCTTTCACAAATAAAGGTAACACTACGGTTTTACGTGTGTAGTGTGCCTAGTACATTTCAGTTCTGTTATAGTGCCGCGTTCAAGTGCTGTGTATATGGAAGTGCCTACTGCGTTACTGACACAAAAGTGGTACAACGGGATTGTAAATATGCCAACTTATTTCTAATGTATTGTAATGAAGCCATTGTATATGTAGGCCTCTGTGCTTACCGTTGTATAAACACTGCGGCCAAACAGATGTATGACATTACAACGCATGCTTTTACATCGCATGCTTTTACAGTGCGAGTTTTACAACGCATACCATTACAACGCGTAGTGCTTTGGGGCGCTGGATAGTGAATAGTTTAATTTACTATTCCAACTCCAGTCCCCGTGGCTAGTAGGGAAGGTGTTGGATAGTAAATTAAATCTATTCCCTATCCTAGAGCGCCCCCCAGCGCAATGTGTTGTAATGGTTTGCATTGTAAATACCGCGTTGTAAAGGCACTACATTGTAAACGTTGCATTGTAAGTGTTGTTCACCCGGCCAAACACTGCGGCCAGTGGAATTCACAACTTCACTTTAGCTGTTGTTCTACACGTCAAAGCAGACAGCAGTGTCTAAAAGTTTAAAAGAGAAAGAGAAATGATGTCTCAGAGAGTGAGAGAGAGAAAGAAAGAGAGAGAAAACAACATTAAAACTGTCTCGCAGAGTCTGGAGTTGAGATTTTTTCTTGAAAAGTCAGACGTAGATTTACAAGCTCCTTGAGTCACTTTTCCCATGTTAAAAGTGACACAAAAGTGGTGTAATAAGCTTGTAGATCTGTTTGTCAGACTGTTGTAACCTATCTGTTGTCACTGCTCAGAGGTAATTATACATTTTACACAGTGAAGCTGCTGCACACTACTCTCTCCTTTCACAAATAAAGGTAATACTACGGTTTTACGTGTGCAGTGTGCCTAGTACATTTTAGTTCTGTTATAGTCCCGCATTGAAATGGTGTGTATATGGAAGTGCCTACTGCGTTACTGACACAAAAGTGGCACAACGGGATTGTAAATATGCTGACTTATTTCTAATGCATTGTAATGAAGGCATTGTATATCTAGGCCTCTGTGCTTACCCTTCTTTAAACACTGCGGCCAGTGGAATTCACAACTTGAGTTCAATTGTTGTTCTACACGTCAAATCAGACAGCAGTACCTGAATTTGAATTTGAATTTAAAATATTTATTAAGCGCAACGTTCACCATGCGGTTTCTTGGCGCTGTGGAGGCAGATTAGCAGTAAAACAACAAAACTGAAGGGGTAACAGGGAAGGAAAGGAATTTACATTGGGAAAGCTTGAGTAAAAAGAAGGGTCTTAAGATCTTTACGGAAGGCAGAGTAGTGAGTAGCCAAACGTAAATGATCGGGGAGGGAATTCCAAAAGGAAGGTGCCAGTACAGAAAAATTGGATCCGCCCCATTTCTTGCGTCTATACCGGGGAACCTGAAGAAGTGATTGAGTGGATGACCGCAGCTCACGGACAGGGATGTACTCTTTTAATAGAGAAGAAATGAAGGCAGGGGCAGTCCCTTGACGTGCCTGGAAGACCATGCATCCAGTCTTAAAAAGAGATCGCTCCTTAACAGGCAGCCAATGTAGTGCTTTCAACAAGGGGGTAGAGTGGTGAGAGCGGGGGAAACCATAAATCAGTCTGGCCGCCTGGTTTTGGACCAGCTGGAGCTTCTGCAGACTATAGGCCGGGATACCGTTGTAAAGGGCATTGGCATAGTCCAGCCGGGAGACAACCAGAGCGGACATGATTAATTTAAGAGCGGAAGGAGAAAAGAAACGGGAAACAGAGCGGATAGTACGGAGTACAAAAAAACAGGAAGACACCACAGAACTGATTTGTGAATGAAGATTGAGATGATTGTTGAGTTTGATACCCAGAGTTTTAACTGAAGAAGAGGGTGTAGGAGGGGATCCCAAGGAGGACGGCCAAAAGAGAGAGTTCCAGGGACTGGAGGAACCACCTGTAAGGACCAGCTCTGTTTTGTCAGGGTTCAACTTCAGATGGTTGTGGTTCATCCAGTCCCTGATGAAGATCATGATCGACTGAAAATTAGAAATAGAATAAGAAGAAGAAGACAGATTAAAGATAAGCTGGAGGTCATCTGCATAATTAAACACAGTGACCTCCAGCTGTTGGAGGGCGAAGATCAAAGGGTAGATGTAAAGATTAAACAGAAGGGGAGAGAGAGAAGAACCCTGGGGGACACCACAAGTGACTTTAAGTTGGGTGGCCGAGAAATCCCCCAACCGAACCGCCTGGGCACGGTCCCTCAGGAAGGACGATAGCCACACCAGGGCTGGGCCCTCGACCCCCGCCGCTCCGACACGGGACAGTAAGATGGAATGGTCAACCGTGTCGAAGGCGGCGGAGAGATCGAGGAGCACCAGGGCCTGGTTGTCATTTTGGTCCATGCCCTCCCTGAGATGGTTCAGGACCGATACCACGACGGACTCGGTGGAGTGCCTAGGCCGAAAACCAGCTTGGCGGGACGCAAGACCACCATTGGCTTCCACATGGGCACTGAGGACTGATGTTACGTGCCGCTCTAGCACCTTGCCCAAATAAGGCAGGAGGGAGATGGGGCGATAGTTAGCTGGAGTGGAAGGGTCCAACCCAGGCTTCTTAAGGATGGGGAATATAGTGGCAGATTTAAGGGCAGGAGTTACCACGCCCTGAGCCAGCGAGCTATTGAGGAAGGATATAGGCGGTTTGGGACAGACAGAATAAATCTGTTGTAGAATGTAGGCTGGGCAGATATCCGCCGGGGAACCAGATTTTATTTTGGGGAGTATTGCAAGGAATGCCTCCTCAGTGAGCGGGGGGGAAAAGGAAAGAGAGCCGTGGGCAGTCGGGGGAGAAGGCTCAGAAAAAGCAGGGGAAGGAGATGGGATATTGGCTCTGATGTTAACAATTTTTTCTAAAAAATAAGTGTTCAACGAATCACAGAGGGACTGGGAAGGGGAAGGTTTAGGGGTGGTCCTGTCAGAATAAGCCAAGTCCTGGACAATGGAGAAGATCTCCCTGGATTTGTTCTCCGCTGCCAGAATTTTCGCTGAAAAGTAGGTTGTTTTAGCACTCAATATGGCTTTTTTGTAGTCATTCAGCAAAAATAGATAACGCTTTTTTAATGAAGGGCAGTAGTCCATTCTCCAATGCCTTTCTGCCCGCCGGAGAGTCAGCTTCTTTGCCTTTAAGTCGTCACCAAACCAGCGATTTGATTCCTTTGATCTTTGGGTGGATATCCGTCGTAGTGGGGCTACCTTATCACAACCTCCAGCAAGCCAGGTGTCGATGGCGATGGCTTGAGAGGTGGAGGATAGACCCTCTAGGTTTGGTGCGGAGATCAGCAGCGAAGATGACAGGGCAGGGAGGTCCACCCTATTCCAATTTCGTGCCCAGATATTTTTGGTAGGTGGGATCTTAGTTGCCAACTTAGGGTGGAGGGAAAAGGATACCAGGGCGTGGTCTGACCAGGGACAAGGGGACACGGTCATGGAGGAGACCAGGGCATTAAGAGACCAGACCTGGTCTAGTACATGGCCGTGGATGTGGGTAGGGGTGTGCAAGTGAGATGTAAAATTAAGGGATGTGAGTGAATCAGAAAATTGTTTGGAAGCTGTGCTTTCCTGAGGGTCTGAGGGCCAATAATTGAAATCCCCTAGTACCAGGATAGAGGCATGGTTTATCGCTAAAGTGGCCAACAGATCCTGAAAAGCCGGCAGGAATAGATGAGATGACTGAGGTGGACGATACATCAATAAACAGGTGAGCGGGGGAGAAAAGGCCAGTGATCGAGCTACCAAATGCTCGGTGAAATTAATAGTGGGGGAGGGAAGAAATTGAAAGTTGTACTCGGCTCGAGCAATGAGGGCTACTCCACCTCCTAACTTGCCCCTTGATCGGTCGGCACGAAGGGCCACATACCTATAACTTTAAAAGAGAAAGAGAAATGATGTCACGGAGAGCGAGAGAGAGAAGGAGGGAGAAAAGAACATTATAAGTGTCTCGCAGAGTCTGGAGTTGAGATTCTTTCTTGAAAAGTGAAACGCAGGTTTACCACCTGCTTGCGCCACTTTTCCCATGTTAAAAGTGACAGAAAAGTGGCGCAATAAGCTTGTAGATCTGTTTCTCAGATGGTTGTAACCTATCTGTTGTCACTACTCGGAGGTAATTATACATTTCTGCACAGTCAAGCTGCTGCACACTACCCACTCTCTCCTTTCACAGAAAATTTGTTGTTGTTTCGTAAACAAAATTCTTTGTCACCTAGTGCCATTGGCGTGATTGAAAGATGGTGCTCTACGTGTTGAAGAAGCCTTCACAGTAATCAAGAGAGTTCACTACTTCAACTCAGATAAGGTTGTATATAGCAGACTGGAGATAGTAGCGTCCAAAACTTTAAAAAAGAAAGAGAAACGATGTGAGAGTGTCAGACAGAGAAAGAGAAAAAAGAACATTAAAACGTGGGAGAGACACACACGATAGGGGAGGGTGTACCTGAAGCCAGAGGCACAACCACAGTCAAAAATATCGAGGGGGGGGCTAGAAACAATTTCGGGGGTGGGGTGTTAAGTTCAAGCAAAAAGAAGAGTAGAGCTGCAGGGGCTATAAGCGGGGGGAACATCAAAGCCTCATTAACAAGGAAAATGTCTTAAAAGACCTGTGACGTTATCGGGTGTGACTGTGTGTGGGCCCAGGAAGCTATCTCATCCTAGCTGAAGCCCCGTTAGCCCAATGTGTGTTTTGCACGCCTGCTGCATACTACAGATTATCTCTTTTCACAGATAACTTGTCGTTGTTTCAGAAACAAGCTTCTTTGCTCACCTTGTGCTATTGCCGTCGTCCTTGTTACATAATCCATCGTGAAGCTGTACATCTAAAAGATATTAAAAGAAAGATGTTATCATTGGTAATTGTTGCTATATTAATATCGAGTTAGATAATATCGCGCTTTTATGGACGTTCATTGTCACATTTCTACGAACTGTTTGTATTGTGAATATATTCCGGGCATTTCAGCGATTATAAAAACGTTACTGCTATTGGGAAAAAAAAGAAACATGTAAATTAATACATTATGTAGGAGTGCGTTCATCTAAAATACTAAGTTGCATTGTTGTATGTAGTCAGCTACAACCCTTTGACTCCTTCCGATGCGTACTCAAGTCTCACTGCTCACCTTTTCGTGGAAAAGACACCTTCTTCATGATGTAGTCCCGATCTCCAACAAAAAAGTCTCATATATGGTGCCGAGTCTTGATATCTCTATGGCTAACGACATACTTGTGCTTCCATCATCATCATCATCGCAGGTTCTTCACCCACTCAGTGCTTCGGGCACCACTAACTCAGTGACCAAAGAGGCCATGCATGTAATGGTGGGCCCCTTGTTCGGTGCTTTGGGAACAACTCTAAAATGGCGTACAACACATGCGCTCCATCTGTTTTATACATAGGGTCACGTATGTAGTGACAGATATGCTGAATGGGTGTGGTGTGGGTGTATACCAGCCATGAGGGAATGTGTGTGTTGATCTGACAACTAGACTTGCAACTAAGAAATCAGTACAATGGAAATTTGGGCGTTGTACTGTTGTTGTGTTTTCCTGGTAGCGTAAGAGTGGCTTTCTTTTTTCTGTGTGACGTTACGATACAGTCACCATGTATGTAGCCTATTTTGTGACGCATTTTATTGTATAATGCGTTTCAAAAACTAGTTGTGGTAGGGTGTTTTTAAATTAAACTGTGTACTCTGCTTACAAGTTTGTTGAGTGTAGAAGTATTTTTTTGTTTCTATTTTCTATTCTATCATAATTGTGCTGACATTTCTCCTTTAGCGTGCAGTACTATATTATTTTATAAAATGTATAACTGTTGAACTCATCTTTGAAAGTAGAATGGAAGCATGTAAGCTGCTCTCTGTGACGAAAAGTAAAGACGGCTCCCGCAGGAAGTGGGGAGCCGGCTGGGACCATGGAGGCCTTGGGGCTCTTCCCACAGTCCGCAATATTACATTTGAGTCCTGGGGGATGGGGTCCTCGGGGATTATAAAAAATTAGTGATAAAGGCTATTTTTTTATGGTAGAATTATCGTACGCGTACCAAGCACGTATGGACGACTTACGATGCGAAGATTGGAAGTCGTCCCTTAAGCGTACTGAAGGAAGAAAAAGAAGAATATTTTTCAGATATTTATGAAGTGTATGTGTTTAGATGTTGGGTGGCTCTAAAAAGAACCCTTGTGTTTTTTGGGAGATTTTAGTACCTATAAGTAAGTACCGATGCAGAGTCTTAAGTTCAAGAGGAAGACTCTGTTTCCCTCATCTGTAAAATGTACACCGTCTCTCCTATAGATGTCATGCATAGTGAAACGCAGATTGTTGTGGTAGATGGACCCCATTCTATAGTCTCAGAGAAAGGCAGAAACAGATTTATTCACAAGTGTCCTAGCTTTTTCAATCTGTCGACAATAGTGGTTGGACCACCTCCATTTCTGCCTTTGGCATATATTAGAATAGACAAAGGCAGTTTTGGGGAAAAGTGTCATCAATTGTGCAAAGGTGTCCTTCATAAGCATTTCCAGACCTACCCCTGTCAAAGTGCCTAGGTCGTTGCCACCACAGTGCACAATTATGAGGTCAGGGTGTTCGAGATGTAAAAAGGATTTCACCAATGGCATCAATTGGTGCCACTTTAATCTTCTCTGTCCAACTCATTTAATGTCTAAATTTGGTAAATGTAGGTCTTTGTGAATTCTTTTCTGCTGTGTGTACCTTTGGCTCCAGAAAATATAGCTGTGTCCCACAATCCACACTCTTAGTATGTTGAAGATAGGTATGGATGCACTCTGAATGTCTCTGTAAATGAAATGACAGTTTGAAAAGTAAGATTTTTCTAAAATTGTGGACAATATGCAGTTTTGAAAAAAGAAAAGAAATGATTGGTTGTTCAACAACATTCTACATTAAGCTAGGATGCATGTTTGTGTTTTTTAAAAGCCTGATTTTTATTGGTTAAGAAAATTTGATAGAAAAGAACGATACATAAGGTAAGCTGGTATATTCTCAAGTCAAGCACACTTGCTGTTTTAATTTGCAACAATGTATGATGTACTTTTCACCTGTGTGCTGAGTTAGGTGTTTCCTGAAGTGTTTCTATGGTAACTGGCAGATTGTGGAATGGGGGAAGGGTTAAAAGTTTTGTCAGTTGGAAAGGGTGCAGAAGTTCAAGCAATATAAAAGTGTGTTTCGTTTTGATTTAATGTTGGAATAAATGTGTTGTTTTATTTATTTGTATGTGTGTAGATTGACAGGGAAAGTTTGCTATTTGCTATAGGACGTACTGTCCCCCTAGGATTGGTTAGGGGGGTTTACAATGATCCCCAAGGTCAAAATCTTTGATGGCCTTTGTTGAGCCTTTGATGGCCCCGGGGACCACCACCTCCCAGGGCCGGCTCCTGTAGTGTTACGGTGGGCCTATCCCTGGGACACTGCTGTTTGCTATGGTAGGGCGAGAGTTTTCTTTGAAGTAGGAAAGCAGATTGCTTTTCGTCTGAGAGAGCAGCATGTAAGCTGGTCTCTCTGACAAAAAGCAATGCAGGCTCCCGAAGGACGCAGGGAGCCGGCTGGCACTGTGGGGGTTTTGGGGCACCCCCCACGGTCCTGAACGTTATATTTGAGCCCCGGGGGATGGGGTCCCCAGGGATTGTAAAAAATGAGTGATAGATGCTACTTTTTTTTTTTTACGGTGTATTTAGTGTACGCGTACTGTGCGAATTCTGAGAGTCGTTTCATAAGCGTACATAAGCAAGAAAAAATCAATAAAAAATATATATTTTACAGATTTCTGTCAAGTTTATGTGTTTATATGTTGGTTGCTTGTAATGAGACCTTTTCTCTTTATTGGTACTTACAATTAAGGGCTTATGATAGTCTAAATTTGTTGAGGAGCAGTGTTTTATACAGTGCTGAACTTTTGACCTCTGTTGACAGTTATCATTTGCATGATCTGTTGGGGGTAGGGTGGAAAGTCATGGCAGTTGGAAAGGTTTGAAATGTTAAAGCAACAGAAATGTGTGTTTCGTTTTGAATTAATGTGTGAAGGGTTTTAATTGGTTCTTTATATGTATGTATGTGTAAAATGAGAGGGAAAATGTTCCATTTCGTGGTTCTGCTGCAAAAACTGAACTAGAGAGATTCTGTCTAAGAATATCTAATGTGTGAGTGGCATTCTTCTTAATCTACAAATCAACTTGAAAGGTGAGATAATAAGTTGTATGGGAATGTATGTGGTGCATCTTTGTACGTTAAGGAATTATGGGGCATATCATCAAGACAGGCGATAAAATTATCGCCGCTTTATCGGCAGAAAACTGAGGATAAAGCGGTGATAATGGGCTTGATAATATGCTCTATGGAATTCCAATCGAAGCCCATGTTAGATGTGAAGGACATCTAACATGGGCTTCAATTTGAATTCCATAGAGCATATTATCAAGCCCATTATTGCAGCTATATCGGCAGTTTTGTGCTGATAAAGCGGCGATAATTTTATCGCCTGTCTTGATAATATGCCCCTATATTCGTCCCTTGTTAAACGTTTTATAGTAGTAAGTGTGTTTTGCTATTAGCATGCTGTTATGTTTTTTTAGTTTAATATCACATTGTGCGTCTGTGTACTTTAAGGAATTATGGGCCATATTATCAAGAAAGGGCGATACATTATCGCCACTTTTATTGTCAGGAAACTGCCGCTAAAGCGGCGATAATGGGCTTGATAATTTGCCCTTGTGAAATCCCATAGAAGCCCAGGTTATGGTGTTAACCTGGGCTTCTATGGGAATTCACAAGGCCATATTATCAAGCCTATTATTGCCGCTTTAGCTGCAGTTTCCTGCCGATAAAAGCGGCAATAATGTGTTGCCCTTTCTTGATAATATGTCCCTATATTTGTCCCTTTTTTCATAATTACTAGCCTCTCTTTTTATACTCCCCTCTCTCTCCTCTTACATCTTTCTCTCTCTCGGTACTACTGTCTTTTTCTTATATTGTCCTCTGTGCTCATATTGCCCTTCTTTGTATTTATATTTTCCTGTTTCTCCTCTTATTCCTTCTGTCTCCTCATTTTCTTCCCTTTCTCTTCATATTTAATTTTTTTCTTGATACTCCCTGTTCTGTCCTCTTTCTCGTTTCTCTCCCTCTGTATATAGTCTGGGTCGATTTACAATCCCCTTGTGCGTCTTTGTTGTTTTATTGTGTTTGTTTTTTTGATGTAATAGTGGCAGAAATAATGTTGAAAATTGCATATGTATTTGTAAAATGAGTCAGTGATGTTCACTGAAATGTAGTAATTATATTCATGGAATATGTATAGTCACTTAAACGTTTTTCAGTAGTAAATAGTAAAATGCGTGGTCTCATGTTTTTTGTCTAATATGACACTGTACATGTGTGTACATTAAGGAATAATATTCGCCCCTTTTTAAATGTTTTACAGTAGTAAATGTGTTTTGTAAAATGCATGGTCTTATAATTTTTTGGGTAATAACACACTGTGTATCAGTGTACATTAAGGAATTATGGGGCATATTACCAAGGACCGGTGTTAAAATTATCGCCGTTTCATCGGCAGGAAACTGCAGATAAAACAGCGATAATGGGGTTGATAATACGCCCATGTTAATTCCCATAGAAGCCCATGTTCTGAGGGTAATATGGGCTTCTAAAGGAATTAACAAGGGCGTATTATCAAGCCCATTATCGGCATTTTATCGGCAGTTTCCTGCCGATAAAACTGTGATAATTTTAACACCGGTCCATGATGATATGCCCCTGAATTTGCCCCATTTTGCATATTTTCTACACTCTCTTGTAATACTCCCGCCTCTCTAGTCTTACTCCTTCCTCTCTCAATATACTATCTTCTTTTTCTTATACTCTCTTTTTATACTTTTTTTTCATACTTGCTCCTCTTTTTGCATATTTGTCCTCTTCTTTATATTCTCACTTGTCTTTATATTCACCACTGTTGTCATAGTTCTTACTGTCTTCTCATAGTACTCCCTCTCTCCTTATATGGTCAGTCTTCGTTTATATTTGTCTTTTCTCCACATTTTTGTCTCTAATGTTCTCTGTTTCTTCTTATTGTCGCTGTTCTTTGCAGGTACTCCCTATTGTTTTCTCATACTTTTCTTTTTCTTCTAATACTCTTCTCTCTGTACTCACATTTCTCCTCTCTTTTCTTATACTTTGCACTCTCTACTAATATTGCCATCTTTTCTTATTGTCATATTTCTCTCCTCATTTTCCCCCCTGTTCTTATACTGCCCCCGTTTTCATATTCTCCTCTCTCTTCTCTTACTTCTCCATGTCTCCTCATACTACTGAGTTTTTCTTATATTTCCCTTTGTCCTATACTCCTTATCTCTGTGTTCATATTTTCCTCTTTTTCTTCATATTTGTTTTCCATTTTCATTTTCTGTCCTCTCTATACTTCCTAAATCTGTTCATATTGTTTGCTCTCTTCTCTTACTCCTCCTTGTCTCCCTGCATACACTCTGCAGCACTTTCCTCATATTCTCCGTCTTTTCATACTGATCTCTCTCTTTATATGTGTTTCTCTTGTCATACTTCTGCCTCTTTCGTCATACACTTTTCACTCTTCATAATCCTCCATCTGTTTATAGTCCTTCTTGTCTCCTCAGATTGTATCCTCTGTTCTTGTACACCCCTTTTTTCCTTATGCTCCACTTTTCCTCACATTCTCCGTGCTCTCTTTGGTACTGTTCTCTCTGTCCTTATACACACTATCCTTTGCTAGTATTCCTTTTTTGTCTTATAGTTTCGCCTCTTTTCACATATTCTTTCTTTTTTCTTTAGAGTCTTTCTCTCTCTTCTTATAGTGCCCCATCTATCCTCTTACTCTCTTTTTTATTCTTATACTCTTTCTTCTCTCCTCATATTTCCATCTTTCTCTTCATACTCTCTCTTACCTATTCATACTTTCTTGTTTATTCATACTTCCTTTATCCCGTTATATTGCAGTGTCTGTTTATACTGTCCTTTTTCATTATATTTTCCCTTGTTTCATACTCCTTCCTCTCTTGTTGTAAGTACTTTTATTTTCATAGTCCCCGTTTGTTCTCATAATCCTTCCTCTGTTCTTATAAGTAATGTTATAGAATATTTCATATATTTATTTTTGTAATGTTATATATATTTAATTATAAGAGATTCTGATTATCAATACTGAAAAAACTGTATAATGCCTACGAAATGTCAAAAGAGGAAACAAAGAAAGAAAGGTGTTTATCTGAAGAGAAGTCATCCACAAGATTTACATGAAGAACCATGAAGAACCATGTGTTAACAAAAAGAAAAAAAGTCCTGGTAAGAGAAGGACACTTTTCTGAGGAAAATAGTAGTCTAGTCTAGTCTAGTCTGGATATTTGTATTGCGCAGACATATCACATCCCGTGAGGGAGTCTCATGGCGCATGCGGACAATCCCAGAAAAGAAAAGGAAAAAAAATCCTACGAAGAAAGACCTAGCTAAAAAGCCATGTTTTCAACAACTTTCGGAAACTCATGTGTTCGACCGTTGCACGGATACTTAAGGGAAGTTTGTTCCACAGAAATGGTGCCATATAAGAAAAGGCACGTCCACCATTTCTGACAGTTTGTACTCTGGATGGCGTGAGTTGGGACTTAGAGCTAGATCTCAGTTCTCGTCCAGGCTGGTACCAAGTCAGTTTTCGGTTCCAGTATTTTGGTCCAGTACCATGAATATGTTTGTGCACCAGACACATGGTTTTAAAAATGGCTCTTTTTTTTATGGGGAGCCAGTGCAGGTTTTTTAGGCTTGGTAGGGAAGGGGATCGTTTTGGGAGTCCCAAAGTCAGACGGGCAGCAGTGTTTTGGACAACTTGTAGTTTCTTTATGTGGAATTCATTTATGGCGAGCAGGATGGAATTGCAATAGTCTAGCCTATTTATTATGAGGCCCTGTACTAATACCTTGCGTGCTTCTTTTGGTATCCATTTGAAAGCTCTGCGTAGGCTTCGCATGATTCCAAAACATGTCCCAACAGTGTGGTTCACGTGGTCCTTCATGGATAATTTATTATCCATGTGGATACCAAGATTGCGAACGGATTCTTTTGGGACCGGACATTCCCCCATTTCCGGGGGCCACCAGTCCTGAGTCCAGTGTACACTGGCTTGACCGAAAGTCATTATTTCAGATTTTGCACCATTTAGTTGTAGGTGGTTCAGACTCATCCAGTTTTTAACCTCCATCAAACATTTTTTAAAACGTTTTTTGGTATCATCAATGTTGTGGCCCAGGGTAACAAGTATTTGTGTGTCATCCGCATAAGATAAGTAAAGACTAAGAGTAGTGTGCACAAAGTGAAAAATTAGTGTATCTGCAACGAAAAAGAAAAAGAAGAATAAAGAGAACAATCATGGAAAGTCAACTGCAGAAATAATAGTGTATCGAAAAAGGAGGAAAAAACAATTTATGGAAATTAGGAAAAAAATGTTTTATAATAGAGTTGTGTTAAATTTAATTAAAGAAATTAAGGGATGTAAAAAAAAACAGCATTTTATAAGAAGAAGAAGAAAGTTATAGAAAATGTAGTTGAGAAAGCTTTTGAATTGAAAACAAAATTGTTTATTTTAGTAATAAATAGAATTTGATAACTAGGCAAGCCAATCCATTTAATGAAGGCCAAAAGTAAGTGGAGAAGAGTAATTAACAGAAGTAATTTTTGTGAGTTTTTTTGGGGTGAATGGAAACATAGTTCAAGTTCTGAGACTTTTTTTGATGAAGAAAGTTATCTTCAGAGTAATGATTTGTTGCATGCAGTTGACACTAGTAGTCATGCTTATGAGGTTGGAAATGGCTGTCCTATTGAGAAAGAGAAAATTGTTGCTAGAAATGCAGAAGAGGTGTTAGCTGATGAAGTTTTAGGGAGACGTCCTAAAGCTCCAGTGTACACTTGGAATTGAGGTAGTATTTGTAGTGTACGGCAAGAATCTATTGATTTTTTACGCAATTTCTTACGTAACTATACTAAGAAAAATGTTAAACAAAAGATTAAGATGTTGCAAGGACTAGACCCTTGAAGAGTGAGATAAAATACTGGTTTGCAAGGTCATTCTCTGGCTTGTGTTTCTAAAAAAGTATGTCGAAGTGTTTTCCACCATTTCAGTATGTTAGCAGTACATAATTCCGAAATGAGGAAATTAGTGAGAAGATTGTATTATGCAAAAAGTCCAGCTCTACTGTTAAAAAATTTGAACAGTGCTCTTTTGCATGAATCTGCATCAAATGTAAAGAATGTTTGTGATGAAATTGAGGTTAGTTATTTTGGTCCTGAGGAAGACAGTGCAGAAATTGAGATATTAATAGAAGGAAATGTAGAAGAGAATGTACAACATTGTAGTACAGAAAATTTTGAGCAAGAAATTACAAAGTTTAAGGTGATTTCCAGTGAAAGGCCAAATAATTGTTGTGTCTGTTGTTGACGAACTCATTAAAAAAATCAGACCAGGACTGTTGGTTTGTATTTAAAAAGTGAAAAGGAAAATAATAACGAGTGGAAGGATTTTGCAACTTATTTGTTGGTGGAGAATTGTTTTAATTTGGGTTCTGATCAGCGTATTTGTAAATATTGTTATAACAAATTGGACGAGAACAAAATGCCTGCTAGAGCTGTGCATAATAATCTTGAGTTGGTAAATATTCCTTCTGAACTGATGGATTTAAATACCTATGAGTCTATTCTTGTTCAATGTGTGCATCAATTTCAGGCTATTGTTCGAATGGAGCCTAAGACATGAACATTGCCTCCTGATTTACAGAGAGGATTAAAGGGAAGAGTTGTATATTTGCCTCTAGATTTAAGGAAAAATATTGAAACAATTGGTGTAGAAAATGTAGAGGATGAACCTTTAGTTATCCTTGTTAATGGCGTTCCTACTAAGATTAAGAAAATCTGGCAAGAATTAGTGGCTGTTAGGAAAGTGAAAAAGGCAACGTTGTATCTGGTAAAAAATAATCAATATTACAGAAATGTGTATGTGAGAGAAGAAGAAATAACTTTAGAAGAAGATAGTGACTTGCCATCCGGACAAATTGAAAAAGTGAGTGTGTCCAGAACTGAAGAAATCTACGAACATTACAGTGTTCATCCAGTGCATTCTAAAGAAGTGATGGGGAATACTTATAGAGTTATTCCAAATGAAAGAAGCAAAAGGAAGTCCCATTAGTGTATGGGAAAAAAGCTTGGAAGCTCATTGTTTCCCTCAGTTGTTTCCCACAGGAAAAGGAGGACGATATGATGACCGACCTGTGCAGATTCCTGCATCTGAATACCGGACATCAAGATTATATGCAGAAGATCCAAGATTTCGACAATGTATTCCGTATTTGTTTCATCTTTTGTTTGAGAGTGATTTCTCTGGACCTTCTTATGCAGTAAACCATATATTGAAAACAGGTGTCCATCTGCAAAATGTTTCGGCAAAGGAATTTATGGTAAAGTACTGCAGAAAGATAATGTTTTGGAATCTCAGCTGATTAATCTCATGGCATGTCAGCGTGGTACTAATGAGTACTGGTACCGTCGTCATGGAGAACTGAAATGTATGCTAAGGAACTTAGGAACTCCTACAAGGTTCCTTACTCTAAGCTGTGCTGAATATGCTTGTGTTTATGTTTATGTTTATGTTTACAGATTTGTAAAGCGCATGGCTGCCCTTGAGCGTCCCAGCGCTAGTGATAGAGCAGATGAAGTTGAAGAGGGAGATAATTAGGGGAACAGCCACATCTTCAAAAGTTTGCGAAACGAAAGGAGATTGGGCTGAGCCCGAATGTCTAATTGCTGTGTGTTCCACAATTTGGAGGCGTTATACGAAAAAAGACGGCCTCCAGATCTGGCCCTCTTAATCCTGGGTATTGACGTCAGATGGAGGTGTGTGGATCGAAGAGTATTATTAGTTTTATAGGGAATGACGAGATCCTTTAGGATGGGGGGGCCATGGCGTGCAAAATTTTATGGGTAGTGCAGAGGGCCTTGAAATGCACCCTTTCCCGTATGGGCAGCCAATGGAGTGACTTAAGGGCTGGTTTGGCTGAGCAACGGTTGTTTGTGCCCGTGAGAAGCCGGGCAGCAGTGTTTTGCACAACCTGAAGCTTTGCCATCACTTTGTTGGGGGCCCGAGGTATAGGGCATTACCGTAATCCAAACGGGACAGTACAAGGCCTTGAATCAGAAGCTTTTGAGATTGAGTAGGAAGTAGGGGTATACATTTTTGGGAGGTATGTAAGAGGCCGTAGCAGGTTCCGGCGTGCTTTCTGGCTTGGGTGGTAAGTGTGAAGCCTTCATCCAGCCATATCCCCAGGCTTTTAATTTCAGACTTTGGAATTGGAGGTGGACCCATACAGGGAGGCCACAAGGTCTCCTGGCGAAAATGTGATTGCTTGTGATGATATACTTCAATTTCTTCGAGAGGCAAATCCAAATATAGTAAATATTGAATACAAGACACCTGGAGAATTGTGCTCTTTGCATGCAGGTATTTCAATCATAGATTTGAAGCTATGATGTCTTTTATCACTGATAAAAAAAATCCTCCTCTTGGAGAGGTTCTGGACTTCTTTTGGAGAAAGGAGTATCAAGCAAGAGGTGCTCCTCACATACACATGCTAATAGTGATCAAAGATGCTCCCAAATTTGGAACAGACTCAGATGATACTGTGTTGTCTTTTATTGAAGAATATGCTACATGTGATATACCCAAAAGTACACAAGATAAGGACTTAAGACAACAAGTCTTACGATTCCAAAGCCATCATTGTGGAAAATACTGTTGTCGAAAGTACAAATCTAAGGACAAATTCTACACCAAATGCAGTTTTGGATTTCCAAGTCCAGTAATATCGAAAGGAAGAGTGAACAGTTTTATGTCATCTTTGCGACATACTATCACAAGAAAGTCTCCAAAAAATACCTACAACTTAAGAAGAAATGAAGGGTCAAAATACATAAATGACTATAACCCAGTCATAGAGTCCATGTGGAATGCTAATATGGATATTCAATATGTTGCAGACAATTCCATTGCTGTTGCTTGATATGTAACATCGTACATAACAAAATCAGAAAAGACAGAATTGAAGGAAATGTGGGAAGAGATTTCCCACGAGAAGAGTCTAAGTAAGAAAGGATATACTTACAGTTTGAAGATGTTATCTCATCGAGAAATTGGAGCGTATGAATGCTTGGATCGCTTAACATCTGCAAGTCTATACTCCAAATCTAGAAGACCCATTTGGGTGAGTCTAGGTATTGCTGCAACACGAAACCGAGTTCTTAAATCTGTACAAGAAATTGAATATTTAGCTGAAAAAGAGCCAGAAAGTACAGATATTGTGAAAACAAATATGTTGGATACATATTATCCAAATAAAAGTCATCATCCTGAGAACATTTGTCTCTATGAAGTGCTGCAAAACTATATTTTTAAACGGAATATTACAGAAAACATCAATAATGGTATATATGCCGTGATTGGTTCTGAAGGATGTTTGGTGAAACAAAGAAAAGGACATTTGATTAATCACCGTAAACTGAGTTGCGAAACACCTGACAAAAGGGAACTTTACTATTTAGCTCTTTTGCAACTTTTCAAGCCATGGCGTTCAAAATTGGAATTACTTGGAGATTTCGAGAGCTATGAAGATTCCTTCAATGCAACTAAAGGTACTTTAGAATGTCCGGTTTTTGCTAATTATGTGAAAATGCTGAATGGCGAAATTGAGGAAGAAGCTAGAAATGCAGCTGAGATTGCTAGAGACAGTTCTCAAGAGAGTCAAACTTCTGCTCTGTTGAGTCAGGACCCACTAGGAGAACCCATTGTTCAAAATGAAGCAGCAACTGCTATGGAAGAGGTAGAAACAGCAATGTATCAAGCTCAAGCAGATTTAACAAACTTAGGAAACTTGGAAGAACAACTAAATCTTGAGCAGAAAGAAATATATGAGCAAGTGAGAGAACAGATTGACCATGGATTACGTCATGAGAAGAAAGAGTGCTCTTGCCTATCATTTGAACCTATTGAATGTATGTGAGTGGGCAAGCTGGAACAGGCAAAAGTTTTTAATGAAAATAATCACAACTTTTCTACAGAAAACAACGAAGTCGCATTTGTCTTGTGTTGTCAGTGCTCCAACTGGATTAGCAGTCCACAATATTAAAGGAATTACTTTACATTGTTTATTAATGCTACCAGTAGAGCATGAAAAAAAATTAGAATACCACAAGCTATCTGGAGAAGCTTGATGTGAAGTTTCAAGAGTATTGAGGAAAATGAAACTTCTCATTATTGATGAGGTAAGCATGGTATCAAACTAAATGATTGCTTTTGTGCATTTAAAAATGCAGCAAATTCTTAAAACAGAGTATTATTTGGAGGAAAACAAGTCATAGTTTCTGGAGATCTTCTACAACTTACTCCTGTAAAAGGACAACCAGTGTTTAAAACACTGTCGCATGAAGATACCAGAAGGTCTTTGGGGAGCGTTGGAAATGTAAACATTTGGTCATATTTTGAGTATAAGGAACTTATTACAAATATGCGACAGGCAAATGATGCTGATTATGGAACTATTCTTCAAGATATAAGAATTGGAAACATGACTGAACATGGTAAACAAGCTTCACAGAGACAATTACTTTCCAATTTGTTACCAAATGAAAATATTGTCCCAGAGAAAATATACATGAGAATTGCAGAAAACAAATCTGTATTCTGCTTAATGCCAACACTACATGAATGTTTTATATTCAATGAAGAAATGTTAAAGTTGGAAAATGAAGAAATATTAAAATTGGAAGCTATTGATAAAATTGAACATGACGGAATCACTATTATTTTGACTGAAAAGTTGAAGAGGAAATTGGATTCTTTAGAGAAATCGATGGTTTAGAAAAGAGTTTGTATGCATGTGTAACCTGTAGGGTAATTTTACGACGTAATTTGAATGTGGAAAAAGGTTTAGTAAATGGAGCAATGGGTAAAATTGTTGATTTTGTTAATCATGTAAATAGAGATGGGATTGGATTTTTGAAAATCAAATTTGATCAAATTGAAGAAGTACAACAATTTAGTCGTTGTTCAGCTCGGTTTTTGCTTGTAAAAGATTTGTATGCACGCAGAAAACAGTTTCCTATTTCTTTGGCATATGCGGTGACCATTCATAAATCTCAAGGTTTAAGTGAAGATAGTGCTTTAGTGAATATTGGAAGTACTGTGTTCAAAGAGGGTATGGCATATGTTGCTTTGTCTTGAGTCAGAAATGTATCTGGATTGTACTTGATTGATTTTGATGAGACAAAGGTTAGTTCAGATGCAAATTGTGTGAAAGAGTATAATAGGTTAAGAAGAGAATATGCATCCAATTTAGGTCAATATGTAGTATTTGAAACGCGTGTGGTAGGCAGAAAAAGAAGATTTGAGAATCTCTGTAGTGAAACTGTAGCGAAAGAAAAAAAACAAGTTGAAGTTGCGCCTGCAAGCAAAAAGAAAAAGGACAGTGTTGAAGAGAATGTTGGTTATCGGTTTAAAAATAGTTGTGGTGTCAACTGCTATGCTAATGTAGTTGTTAATGTTGTTTTTGTTATTGAAAGTTTGCAACAGCAAATTGTTGAAAATCGGGACGAAAAATTCTGTTCATTGTTGTATTCTGTTTATGAGAAATGTAGTAGTGATAAAAGTAAAATACAAAGTGTTTCTGATATTCGAAATGTTTTGGACACATGTTCTGGTTCTAGTCAATTTACACAGAATATTCAGCAAGATTGTCAGGAATTTTTAATGTTTATGCTTGGTGTACTGGAAGATGAAGGTATAGGTATTGAAAACCTTTCTGGCCTTTCTTATAAATGGCAACACAACTGTCAAAATTGTTTGTTTACATGTAGCACTAACATAGACACTTAAAGATTCATATATTTGACTTTACCTGACTGTGAATCAGTGTCTTTTAACAATCTAATTAGAGGAGTAAGTCAAAACATGGAGTGTAGCCAATGTAAATCAGTAATGTCATCAACATTATTTTTACAAAGATATGGACAGAATGTAATTTTAATGCTGCAACATTGTAGAGCTGATGGAAGACAATTGGAAACTTTAATTAAAAATGTTGTAGCTGGCCAAGTTTCAATATCAGGAAGAACTTTTGTAGCTGTTGCAATTATTTTTCATGATGGACCGTCCACAACATCTGGACATTACACTGTTTATTTAAAATGTCTGAATGGTTGGATACATTGTAACGATAGTCAATTCGTTTTTAAGAAACATTTGCCTAAAGAGTTACCAAATTCTTACCTAATATTTTTAAAGCAAACATTTTAAGATCAAAATGTGGCCTTTCAGGATTACTGCTGTAAAGGTAGATTAGTCTGGTGCTGTAGAGTATTTCGTAAGTGCGGATGAGGAGCTTGATGGTGATCCTCTTGTTGATATTGAGGCAGTGTAGGTGTATCAGGTGGTGGGTGATGTGGCTGCAGCAGGGGACAATGATGATCACTCAGGTGGAGGTCTTTTGGATTTGTTGTAGTTGTTGTAGGTGTTTGGCTGGAATTCCCATGTAAAGTGTTTGCGACAGTGTAGTCTGCTGCTGATGAGGGACTGTGTCACTGTTCTTCTTCTTTTGGTTAGGATTCACTTGTAAATGTTGCGTAGCATGAGGAGGGTGTTATAGCAGTACGAGGAGACGGTGTAGACTTGCTTACAGATGGAGAGGGACGAGTTGAGGATGAATCCTAGGTTTTGGACATGGTTGGTAGGTGTTGGTACTGTCCACAGTGTAGTCAGCTAGCAGGAGTCGTCCGAGGCTGAGGGGGTGGGTCTGAGGATGAGTACCTTCATTTTATGTGAGTTCATGTTTAGAGAGCTGCTCTTTATGTAGTTGGTTAAGCTAGAAACAATGGTCCTTGACAGAAAAGATCAACACATCAATAATTATAGGCCACAATAAGCACTATAATGAAAAAAAGTCCAGCCGGACTTTGAATTTTATTCAATGTTTGAATATATTAAATTAGACGAACCAACAATAAAACAGTGGGATACAATCCTGCATCCACAATGCTACACATACAAACAAACAGTACAATTACTTGGGGTATTTCAGGCATATAAGAGTTGGGAGCAAGGAGAAAATTTAAAGTGCATTTGCTTCACATATGTGGAAAACAAGAGATTTTAGGCACATAATAGTACACTATTGTCTACACCACATATCATGTCGACGGCGTTTCGATCCTATTGACAATAAAGGATCATCATCAGGACATTCATTGCTTGCCTGAATGCAAAAAGCCTATATTGACAAGAAGGAAGGGGACATATAACATTTCATTAGCCAACTGTGTTACTCACAGGATTTTTCACGCAACCTCATGCCAAGTTTTTAAGGTGCTAATTGGTCATTCAAGTGAGCAGGTGTCAGACAACCTGTGCCAACCATACAGGGTGCAGTGGATGGCAAGCCATGTCATGCTCGGAATCTATGCTGTGAACAAGTCGTGTGCAAGGTGCCTATACCATGCTCTGGGTGAATTTTGTCAGAATAGTGAAAGATCTAAGCCGTTTAGTGAACATCCAACAATTAGTGCCGCAAGATGCTTGAGCTGAAGAGGTCTATGTTGATAGTGTACATGCAACAGATAGGTGCTTGAACTAATATGAGTGGGAATAATTACATGAGCTCCAAATGGGGCATGAACCAGAGTGTCCACTGACAGCAAGTTAAGTGGGTCCAATATGTAGCGTTAGCCTCATGGGGTCTCAAGTAGTGGTCGAAGAGGCTGATGTCCGGAAGACGTACCGGAGGTTACCTAGGGCCAATTAAGGTGAATTTAAGCAAAATCACATGGAGCGTGTATTAACCGTAATTACCAAGACCTAATGGAAGGGCCGCTTACCTGCGGACTGATAATACAGGCTCCTAATGCGGAGCAAGGTTGCTGCAACAAGGCGCGCTCCCGAGAAGGTTCGGCGTAGGGTAGTACACAAAATTACCTAGGGCCGAGAAAAATAAGTAATTTAGCCCCTGCTAAGTAACAGTAGGAGTTACGTGTAAACCAACCCGAGGAACCAGTCGCTTACCTGCTAATTAACAGTAATGCCTCCTGCTGCGGAGCGGCGAAGCCTGTAATAGGATTCCTAGTAAGGAATTATCGCGGGGCAGTGAAGCCTGTAATGGGGCTCCTATGGAGAAAATAGCGTGAACCAGTATGAGTATCTATTCCCTAGTAATAGGCAAACCCAACCTTGGAACATGTCATGGGCTTACCTTAGGTTCACAATGGAACTCGGAGAATAGTCACGGTGCTCAGTAGCGCCGTGAAACGTCTGGGAGTGAGCGTTGGAAGCCTGTAATGGGGCTCCTATGGAGAAAATAGCGGGAACCCATATGAGTATCTATTCCCTAGTTAAGGGCAACCCCAGCCTTGGAACATGTCATGGGCTTACCTTCGGTTCACAATGGAACTCGGAGAGTAGTTCCGGTGCTTAGTAGCGCCGTGAAGCGTCTGGGAGTGGGCGTATGCGCTGGAAGTTGAAACCGCGGCGGCCATGATGGAGTGGGAATCAGCACATTGGGACGGCCATGTGGGATGGGGCAGCCCAATTGGCGGCTGACATGTTGGAATGGTGACAAGGGGGGCTTTTGTTAGAGTGAATTCCAGAAGCATGCAGGTGATATGACACAGTGAAGGTGGCAGTACAAAATTAGACACAATAAATAAAACGTTGCATAATTTTGATATTCACAAGAATTAGAATGGTTAACAGAAGTAAGGTCAATTCATTAATTCATAGACAGGACAATTAGTATACACAAAAGTGAGGTCCAATCCTCGTTACGGTTGAGTCCACTACGTATACTATCAAAAAGTAGGATCATCTTGAGTTCTTCTCTATTGAGCAGAAGTCCAATGTCACCTCCACGAGGAGGTAACTTCACAGATTTCAGGACAGTCCATTTCAAATCATTGTCGGTGTGTCCTTTGTCCGTGAAGTGGTCCACCAATAGGGCGTTGGGAGTTTTACAGCGAATACGACTGCGATGTTGGCAGATCCGTGTCTTGATTTTTTGTCTCGTTTGACCCACGTATATTAATTTACATGGGCATTGGATTAGGTAAATTACATCATTACTGTTGCAGTTGGTAAAGCTTTTACATGAAATATTGACTTTATCAAATACAAAAAACTTCCCTTCGATGGTGAATTCACATACATTACACGCACCACACTTAGCATGTCCAACTAATGGTGTTTGAGTCCATAGAGAATTGATTGTGCCCAAAGTGGGTGGGTTTGGCAGAGCTGCTCGGACCAAGTGATCCTTCAAGTTGGAACTTTTTTTGAAAGCAAACAACGGGCGATCATAATGCAGACTACTCGCACTCAGAGTGGGCCAATGCCTAAGTATACTTTTCTTCAAGTCATTGGACGCAGGTGAAAATGTAGTTATACATGCTAGTCTTGTGTTGGATTCTTTACCTTTCGGACAGAGGAGTACCTCCCTGGGGCAATACCAGGCACGTTTGACTGCTGTTCTTACTAGCCTGTTGGGGTAGCCCCTATGTTTTAGCATATCAGACAGTACTGCAGCCTCCCTGAAATAGTCTTCCTTAGCGTAGCAACTACGCCTAATGCGGAGGAACTGCGAATAGGGCAAAGAATCTCTAAGGGCTCTAGGGTGGTTGCTATTGTAGGATAACAATGTGTTCCTCTCAGTGGGTTTGCGGTGTAACCTCGTGTGTAAATGGCCCTCAAGATGATAGATGTTTAAGTCCAAGAATGGGATGGATTCAGTGTCAATGGAACTAGTAAACGTGAGCCCACAGCAATTATTGTTCAGCCAATGGATAAATAGATTTAGATTACCTTCATCATTATTCCAAATCAGGAAAATGTCATCGATATAGCGTTTCCAACTAATGATATCTGATGAGAAAGGATTGGAAGGTGTTAAGATAGAATGAGTCTCTATTTGATCCATGAATAGTATAGCCAGGTTGGGGGCAAAAATTGCCCCCATGGAAGTCCCTTTGATTTGTTGGAAATACTGCTGATCAAAGGAGAAAACCCGATGTGGTCTGGGCCTGGTATCAAGGATGTCGCGTACAACCAGTAACGCAGCAGTTTGAGGAATATTTGTATACAAGGACTCAACGTCCATTGTACACAACAACTGGTGGCCTACAATAAAGGGAGTTTCTTCAATGAAGTTTACCATGGCCATGCTGTCTCTGACATAGCATTGAGTGTCTGGTACGAAATCTTTGATAAAAAAGTTTACATGTTTACCCAGAGGTTCAAGGATCGGACCACATCCAGAAACAATGGGACGTCCTGGTGGTGCGGTGATGCTCTGATGTATTTTAGGTAGGGTGTAAATAACCGGCATGCGTGGCGATTTCGTATTGAGAAACTGGTGCTCTTTTTGGTTAATGATCCCTAATTCAAGGGCATCTGTAGTAATTTTTAGAATTATTATTTGTAATTCTTTAGTTGGATTAGTGGGAAGTCTCATATAATGGTCCGTATTTGAGAGTTGTCTTAGAATTTCAGCAGTATATTCATCTCTATTTTGTAAGACAATTCCACCACCCATATCTGCACTCTTAATAACAAGAGTTTCAAGATTTTTAAGCGAGTTAATAGCTTTCTTTTCTACCAGAGGTAAATTGTAGGGAATGAATCTTTTTCTTTCTTTTAATGTGTTGAGATCCTTAGTAACCAATTTCTCAAAGGTAATGACCTCTGGTGGTACCATACTAGCCGTGGGAAGAAAAGTAGAGGGTGGTTTAAATGGAGTGTTAGATATATTCAAGGGCGTGGGATTCATTTGAAAAAAGGCATCCAAGCGAACCTTCCGATAAAATCTGAGGAGTTCTGTTTGGAGCTCTAGAAAGTCTGTGCGAATTGTAGGCACAAATGAAAGGCCTTTGCTAAGGAGTGAGGATTCAACATCAGAAAGATTGTGCGTTGACAAATTAAAAATAGGAATGGACTGAGATTTATTCATGTTGGGATCTACCATTTGTAAAATTTCTGTCTCGTTTGAAGCTCGCCCGGAGGGTTGTGCCAACCGGGAACCCTCTTGCCCCTCCCTCTGGTTGGTGTGTTGGATTGTCCTCTGTCTAAAAAATGATTCCTATTTTGGACAGGGTTTCTATTAGAAGGGCCTGCGTTATCGCTAGAGTCTGAATTTGCGGATTGACCTACTGAGGAGTCAGAAAAGCCAACCAATGTCTGGCGTTGATTAAACCGACCCCAAGGTCTTGTATTGCGGGGGTTAGAGTAAGCACGATTTAAATAAAAATCCTTCTGGAGGTAGGGGTACGCTGATTCAATATGAAAAGACTTAATGCCTTTTTTAACTTTATTAGTCTTTTTGTTCTGCTCAATTCGTTGGAATTCATCAACTGTTTTTTGGACCTGGTCTAGGAGTTTTTTGGAGTCAAGAACTAAGCTGTCGTCTTTAATCTTTCTTTCGATTTCTTCAATCTCAACTAGCAAGGTACTGAGTGTCTCGGTGGCTATTTCGATACCTAAAACAAGCCAATGTCTTGAGCAGGTAGTGCCAATGTGGCTGAACCCCTTAATGTATTTCGGGTTATCAGTAAATATGCCAGGGACGTTTCTTACTATTAGTCCTATTGGAATAATTTCTGCTTTTAAATACTGTCTCAACATAAGAGTAATCAAATCTAAGCGTACATATTTTTTCTTCAATTTCTCCAGTTGTTCAGGTAGATCAGATGGTGTAGTAGAGGGGGTATTATCAGTGGTGTCAGAAAATAGAGAGGGACCTTCACATATCTTCTGAATATATTCTAGTGAGTACACAGGTGGAGGGGCAGACATAATAGGGACAATAACAATGTGAGAAGATACAAAACAAGCACGGGAGTACAGTAAGGGCCCACTTCAAAAGGAAGTAGATAGGATTTAATCCCTTGCAATCCAGCGATTGCTCAACATACTTTTACTAAGAAACAAGGGAACCCACTAGGTAAGCAAGGACCTGGGGTAACAGTTAAGCTAGAAACAATGGTCCTTGACAGAAAAGATCAACACATCAATAATTATAGGCCACAATAAGCACTATAATGAAAAAAAGTCCAGCCGGACTTTGAATTTTATTCAATGTTTGAATATATTAAATTAGACGAACCAACAATAAAACAGTGGGACACAATCCTGCATCCACAATGCTACACATACAAACAATCTATTTTTTAGATAGTTATTGAGAATGTTGATTTTTTTTTTAAAGAAAATCCTATTGATTGTCTTTTTTTTGCCCGCTGTTATGTGATGAGTACTATTGAACTCACTGTTTCTAGTGAAATTCAATATATTCTGAGAACAGCAAAAAAGGCAAATGTAATACTTTACAAATTATGTTGTGTTGTAAAAGATATATTGTAACTGTATTTTTTTGTGTCTTCCACAGATGGTAATTCTATAATATATAATTTTTTTATTTTTTCTTATGCTTAAGGTTAGTGCAAGTAACTGTTAAAAATGGTCGATGGAATGTGCTTCAACTGAGCTGAAGTAACAAAACATGGATTTAGAACATAAGTGTGTAAAATGGTTTGTATCTTTTAAAGATATTTCAAAAAATGATATACTGAGTGTACCTGTCAGAACCCCTAATCAACCAGTGGATACGATAATGACTTATCTAAACCCTAGGTGGCGCAGGAGAGATGAAGAATCCGCAAGGAAACTGACTTGAAGTGCTCTAGTGCAACAGAGGAATTCTAAGATGACCGCCTCGAGGAAAGACGCGGTGGCGTTCTAGTCATTTAACACACACCTGTGGGGAATCCTGGTGAGGCGCACGCTCCCTAACGAGTGCGCACTTCACCTAAGACGTTCCCGTGTTCAGACCCGTTTTCAATTGCTCCATCGATATTCCTAAAGAGAAAGCACAAATATTTCTGAGAGAGTTAAAGAAGGTTCCTGGTTAAACTTACGTTATTTATCGTGCCCTCAACACAAATTCAGTTTCCGAGTTAGAAGAAGCCCGAACACTGCACATCAGTTGATTTTTCCATCGCGGCTCCTTCCGGGCAGACGGACTTAGTCGTGTTCGGCACCTGAAGAGCAGAGAGAACAAGAAACTATACAAGAAAGCTAAGTGATACGTTATAGTTGAAAAAAATATATTCTTGGAAAATAATCGTATGACAAGTTACTGAGTGACTAAACTTACCTGACATTATAGACAATATTGAATGTACTCAGTCGATGTAATTTCTCTAACCTAACACAAGAAACGATAATATTCGTGATAAGCAAGGTCTTAAGGGAAAAGAACACATTGAGTAAGGAATACCAGAAAGACTCTTCAATTAAAAAGGAACATTATTGAAAAACACAAGATATTCAAGGATTGACAGATTAGATAACAAGCAACTGCAGAAAGAAAGGTTGGTAGAAGAACACAAGGAAATTAATAATATAACAATTAGACAATTAACTGAGAGGCCTAGATTAATGAATGTTATGTAATTATAGGTTATCAGCAGTGAGAAAAATAAAGAACCGCAAGCTACAAAATTGCAAAAAAACACTAGAGGATAGGCTAGTTCAAAAGACCAAGGGGTAGGTAATTAGTAGCGTTAGACTAAGTTATAGATAAGGAATAGCGATAGAGTAGGGTAGGTTATTAAATAATTGTTCTTTGTTAGTTTCTGTTATGTATCCATGTGAAGGGATTGTGTGTGAATAAACAAGACTGCCAGAGAGAAGGTGCGAAGGAGGAAATGCAGAGGTTGCGAGCCAGTCTCTTCTTCGTTATTATTTTTTCCTATCCCCCTTCTCCCGTGTTTTTTTTTCGAGATTAGATTAAAAAGTTTGGTCTCTGGAGGATCCTGGAGCAGGAGTTGGGAACTAGCGTCATCTGTTGCTGTGCAAGTATTCGGTAAGAGTTTCTGGGCTTACTGTTCCTGACAGTACCAGTGTTCTATACCTGTGGTTGTGAGTATTTTCGACTTATATAAGGAATTACTACTTTCTAATTATGTTAAAAGGTAAGTACTGGATAGGTCTTTAAGAGTTTATTTGTGTGAAAACACATGACGTATTCAAAAAGTAGTGTGATAATGATATCTAAATATACACAGATACACAGTGTTATTCTGGACAATCAATAGTATCTCTTGCATTTTACTAAAACACCTTTACTATTTTGGAATGGGTAAATAGGCATATTCTACAGTTTTTAGTACTGCATTTTTCTATAACAGCTTGAGTCTTTTCTTATAGTCATAAGGAGTGACTGGTTTCAAAATTTAAGAAAACCTAAGAACAGGATATCCTTATAAGTAATTATATATATATAATTTTGTAAAGGAGTAAAACTCTAATAATGGAATGTTATTAGATAATGGTATTTATATAATATTTTTTGTACGGCAAAATAGGTGAAAACGCTAGTTTTGTATTATATATTACGAAAACTGATAAAATTAACTGTTTATATTTTTATACAAGGAGCTACAACATAAAGGAAAATTTATGGAAAGAGAACAGCCTCATACTGATGAGATTTTGGATATTACCTTGAGTGTAATTGAAGAACTAATGGTATCTGTCACAGGCAATGAGAGTGAAGAAGGGGAAATTAGTGCTGCAGACATGAGCTATGATTTCGAAAATCAAAGCTTTGATGCCGATTTTCTGGAAGCATTAAATTATGTTGAAATTTTAGAACAAATTAATTCCAAAACTGCTAACGAGGGAATTGATGTGTATGAAATACCCGATGAACTTGTTTTAGAAGGTCTGTTAAATTATGAGATGTTAGAAGAATACATTTATTGTTTAAAAATAATAAAGGTTTGAGCACTATCCACTAATGTATTGTACTAAAAGTGAAGCACTTATAGATTCAGTTATTCATTCTTTACATTTTTGTATTGATTTAAAATATGCAAAGTGGGTCTGAGGGTATGGATTTGCTTAAAATCCCTGTGGAGTATACATGCAGTCTTCTATACACATGCAAACTTGTGTTTTATACCTTCAATTCCCCAGTCTGTATCCTTAGACTTCCACCAAACACTCTGACACTGCTGTTTTAGTATTGTAGTGAGCCAGTCAGCGGTATATTCTTTTCCATTGTACTGTGGTAAAACTGAAGCTGTAATAAATTTAGTGAGGAACTTTCTTTGCAGAAATGTAATGATCCACTCACTATCTAGATACTCATGGATTAAAACAGGCATTGCCCATAGACTGTTTCAAACCCCTATAGACTGTGCATGCACTGTTCTATGCACCAGCAAACTTATCTTTTATACCATCAATTCCTCAATGTGTATCCTTACACTACCAGCAAACACTATCATACTACTGTTTCAGTATTGTAGTGAACCATATAGTAGTATGTGTTTATCTATACATTGTTGTAAAAGTAAAGCTGCTATGCATTCAGCAACACACTCTGCTTGCAGAATTGTAATAATTCAGTCAGTACCTAAGTACTCTTGGTGTAAAGTGGGCCTTAGGGCATGGACTGCTTGAATCTCCTATAGACTATGCATGCACTGTTCTACGCACCTGCAAATTTACCTTTTATATGTTCAATTGCCCAGTCTTTATCCTTACACTTGCACGAAATACTCTGTCATTCCTGTTATTGTTTAGTAGTGACTCATTAATCAGTGTGTAGTAATCCATTCACTACATTCAAACAGTAATCAGCAGATGTACAATAAGTGGTACATCCCAAGAGATATGCCAGTGATTGTGCACTGTGACATCACCACCATAGATGCAGTGTATTTACAATGTGGTGTATTATGGGGCAAAAACGGTACAGATATGTGATGTATTTGTGTTGTGAAGGTGGGACATTGCTTGACTTGTGTTGGAAACATAATGCAGCTCCAGCAATGCTCTTGGGGCCCTATGCTTACAATGCTCACAACTGTTTCAAGCAGATGCAGGATTTTGACACAGCATAAGCATAAAAGTGAATGAATGAAATCTTATAGATTTCACTTAGTCAGTTTTAGGAGGCATTCCTGCACCAGAACACCCCCCCTCTGCACAGGAAAGCCTCCTTCTGGTGCAGGGTTTTATCATGTGATGTATCTTCCATATACATGTCATTGTAAATACCACACACTATGGCACATCTTTTCCACCACCACTGCATCACGAAAGTGACGCAACAGATGTGTAAAAGAGGCACAAGGGCGTTGTAAATCCGTTCCTAACACATACAAATTCACCCAGGTAGTTTCACTAGCAGTGCAAATTGAAGCATAGACTTGTAACATATTTATATGGCTATATTACATTCAAGTGCTACGAAAGTACTACACTATACTATAAATACCTTATAGATTTATGCTGTAGCACTTCTTTATAGTTCTGCAGTTTCACATTCACCATACAGTAGTAATGTATTCATTTATTCATTTATGAACTACACATTCATTCTGACAAACTTTTACAGACTAACATTGAAATATAGTTCTTTCTTTGAGCAGTGTAGGTAGTTCTATTTTTTTTGTATTTTTTTAACAAGTTTTTTTTTTTAAACTAAAAAACTAAAAAAATAGAACAGGAACCCAAAAAGTGTCCAACAGGAACAAAATGGAATGTGAAAAAAAAGTAATGACGATGACAGCGATGCTCACGCTTCCTGCATTTTATAAGGTCGATGGACTGTTCCCCGTAGCATAAAAGTTCGTCACAATAAATGCAGAGGATTTTAACTTCACTAAAATCATGTTCGATCTGTGGTTGTGGACTGCTTTCCACAGGTGGTGCACTTGATGTACTTGCTACAGCAGCAGGTGGGTCCTCCTCTTGCGACCTCCGTGTTGCAGCTCTTGCAAAATTGTTGGGGTGCAAGGTCTTCACGTGCCGCACTATACTTGCAGTGCCAAATGAATATTTTTTTGCAGGATTGCCCCTGGAAAGTGTAGTTTGTCAAATCAAATTTTACAGGTCACAAGAGGTGCATTGACCTTTTTTTCCCCTTCAGTAAAATCTCCATGAGAGGAGTGGCTGAAAGATGAGTCCAATGGTGTTGTCATAGTTCTAATTTGACAGGCTTCAGAGAAGAGATACTTCTTCCTAGAAAGTCAAAGTAGAATGATTTAAATAGGAGGGGTCTTTCAAGAGTTGGAATAGGAGTGTTATTAAGCAATCTAATCTCTTCTTTTTAAGTCAGATGGCTTTGCATACGCTTACAGTGCGTTTACGGTGCTCTTACGATGCGAGTGTGCATGACGTACTCCCGCGATTTGCGTAATTGTTTTTAAAAGTAATAAAAGCTTATTATAGGTTAAAAAAACTAGTTTCATGATTATCCCAGATAATGTCTTCCCTTAATATGTACATTAAATACATAAATATATGTTTTTGAACAATTAGAAACTTTCGCGCCGTACGCGTACGGGACACCGTACATGACGTCACATGGAAGCGTAGATGCAAAGCGTACCGTCTAAGCGCATTTGTGATGTGTATGTGCAGAGTATAAATTACTGTACAGAGTATAGTGCGATCACCGTACGCGTATGGTAAGATTATCCTCCCCAAAAAAAAAACAATGGAAAAGGAATTATATAGAATGTATTTTTAATATTTTGAAAGAAAAATTGAATCAATAAACAACAAAAAAATTGAATTTAGTTTTATTATTTTACATTAAGAATATGAAATACAACCTAAAAAAAACTAAACGTAAATATTTATACTAAAAATGTAGGAAATTAGTATAAAAAGAAAGAAATATATTAATTAATACATTTAAAAATTATCATTTACAAAACCTTTGAAATTCACAAAAAAAACATAGGTTTCACACATGTTAAAGTTAGCTGGACATTTCACTCATACAAAACCATTGAAATTCCCCTGTTATAGTTAGTTCAGCTAACTATAACTCGCGCGCCCGTAATGCACTGTTGATGACGTCACATATTACATCACTCATGACATGGTCAGTGACATCACTCATGACATCACTGATGACTTCTCAAATGACATGACTGATGACATCATCCTTGTGAAAGAGTGGCAGACCTCCTCTCAGCGTAATATAACGTTTGATACACATATTCAAAAATAGAAAGTAAAGTTTTCGAAAAAATGGAGATAGCAATACCAGTTACAACAACCTATTCAGTAATTCCACCATCTACATACACATACACTCATTCACCAACAGTTCTATATAGTCACTCATACATGTAGTCACTCATTATATGTACTCATACACCTATACTTCCTGTTACACACCGACACTCGTCCATAGAGTTACTCACATACATACTCATACATGCAAATAAACTATCAAACATCCATTTATTTGCATATACAGCTATACACACCACTACACTTACTTTTACAGAAACATACACACACTTATTCTCTTAAACAATCACTTATAGAAACACATACTTATTTATACAGGAACTCGACTAATCTCTCAGTCTCACATATAATCACTTATATACATCAATACTCACATATACTAGATTAAAACATATGTAGTTACTCATAAAGATACTATTGAGACAGTCACTCACTCACTAACACACCCATACACACACTTATCCACCTATACAGTCCTGCACACATGCTGTCTTCAAAACACATAAAAACAGTGAGTCACTCATTCATGCATCTATATGTTAAGTAATAACCCCCACTGAACTATACAGACACTCATACTGATACTTAAGAAACAAACTAATAACCCATATACACACTTATGTAGCTACTCACCAACCCATGCACCCACTTATAGACAAAGTGAGACACTGATACAGATATTTACATATTTAAACATTATTCGCTAACACATGTATTCACTAAGATACACTTAATAAGTCAGTTATGCAATCATTTTTACAAAACAAACATCCATTCAGACACTAATTTACCCTTTTATTCTTCCATCGACCTTTAGATATACATATATAAAAAATATGTATTTTTCAGAAAGACACACATTCACTGGATGATGTCATCAGTGATGTCATTTGAGATGTCATCAGTGATTTCATGAGTGATATCAATGACCATGTCATGAGTGATGCAATATGTGACGTCATCAACAGTGCATTGCGGGCGCGCGAGTTATAGTTAGCTAAACTAACTATAACGGGGGAATTTCAATGGTTTTGTATGAGTGAAATGTCCAGCTAACTATAACATTTGTGAAACCTATGGTTTTTTCAGTGAATTTCGAAGGTTTTTTAAATGCTAATTCCTAACTATATCGTGTGTGATATATATATATATATATGTGTGTGAAGAAAGAATCCAGCTCCCACAGACACATCCATGGAAGAAGGCACGGACTCGAGGCAGTCAAGATATGGCAAAAATGTATTTTCACAGGTCCTCCCTCAACCCTTGAGATAAGAGACGCGTTTCGGCTTGCAAGTAGCCTTTGTCAATCTGGTTGGCGCCATTATTTTAACAGTATATGTAGCCCTTCCCACTGAAGGTCACAGTGGACATAAACAAAATACTCTTCATTACGCTAATGCATTCACAACCCTATGCGGTGAACACATGCTCTCTTCAATAGAGTATTGGCAATGTTACAAATAAACCATGTACAATACTTACACTGCGCAAAGCAAAATCCACAATTTATAAAATTCACCATATAAACTAATGCATGGGTAAATTCATTTAACTGAAGGAAAAATGTTGCACACTATAGTGGGAATATTGTGAAATAAGAAATGTGCCGCCAGAGTCTCATCATGTTTTGCCTTATTTAAAAATAACAAGTTGTTAAAATCTTTTAAAGACCAGTGCTACTGTTACATTAAACTGTCTAAATGAAGGAAGCCTCTTCCCGGAGTGCTCATCCGAGCCATTAATGGTTTCACCATTTTCTAATCTCTGCAAGTTCTATTATGTAAATAGTGAGAATTCCTACCCTGTTGTAAATGTCACGATAGCAAGCCAGTCAATTAGAGGGCAAGGAAACAAATTGGGGGCCTCCTCACCTCGGTGACAAGATTTACACAAAGTGTGAACTTTCGACTGAATGTCAGCCACCGAGCGTGCACACAGAATCCAACAGGACTACTGATCCCATAAGTCCACTGCACTGGGATGCAAGTGCTGAGGTATGCCAAAGGGAATCTTTTTCTGATGTAAGAGTCATCAACGTAGGAGAGCATAAACGAATAAACAGGGCAGAGGCAACAGTCTCAATGTATTTAGATTTAAAGCAGCAAAATTGGGTTCTGACCAGGCACTTGAACCAAGGTTGAAGGGGACAGATGTATAAATATGAGCATGCCAAGGCTGACCTCACCGCTTCGTAGGCGTTCGCAGTGCCCAGTCACCACCTGATACCAGTCTCCTGGGTAAGGCATTTCTTGCTTAGGAAAGCATGGACCCCGTGCTGGCAGTTGCAAAAACCGCCCCGCTGCGGGACCCTGTCCATCGATCGCTGTCATCCTTAATCCGCTTTCTGGCTGCCAGAATATATATATATATAGAGATTTAGCAGAGTTGTTTCTCTGAAAAGTAGAGATGAAGTGAGTATGTAAATGCTGACTGTAATGGTTTCCTAGAAGGCAGAAGGACTTGTTGGACCTAGCCTTTTCTGAAGGGTCATACCCAGACTTTTTGCCTTCCTATTCCTATATTTTTGCTGAATTATTTTTGGTTGATATCAGGACTCTGTGCACTTTATCACTGCTCACCAGTGCTAAAGTGTTTGTGCTCTCTCCTTAAAACATGTTAACTGGCTTATACCCATTAGCCATATTTAGTTTACTGCTAAGAGCACAGTATAGTGCTAGTTGTTGCAGCCTCGCCTGCCTGTTCACCTCACTTACTATAAATGGGGACACTTAGGCGCCCTTGCAGCGGACGCGCGCAGCAGACGCGTGCAGCGGACGCGCCACTGGCACGTCGAAGGCGCGCCAAAGGCAAGCCCTTCTGCATCCATTCGCACCGGGCTGTCGCCTGTCGCCAGGACCCCTGCATATTTCTCAGGTTAATCCACGGGAAGAGCTTCTGGGTATGGCCTCTGAGTGCCTTGGGCGTTTCAGGAGCCGTCTTTTGAGTGTGATTTTTGTGCTTTTAAGGTGGACTCCGGGGAGCAGTTTTTATGTGCACCCAACTTCACTGAATACAAGTTTTTTAGCCTTGTCGCTCTTTGGTGAGGCACCATGCTGAGGTATTTGACCTCTTAATAGATGAGTGCCCGGATGCCCTCTTCCTTACAGAAACATGGCTTACCCAGGAAGCAGTGGCGGAGCCATGGTTAACCCTCCCCGATGGTCACACGCTAAACAGTATTAACAGAGAGGGGGGAAGCGGGGGCGGTATTGCGGTGGTGGCTAAATATGCCTATGTAGTTAGCCTGGCCAAAGAGGGAATAGCGGTCTGTGAAAGTGCTTTGCTTAAAACTAAGCCTAGCTGTAATATTACAATGCCCGGTCCTTTAATCTACAGACCCCCTGGGCCTTCTGGTATTTTTCGGGAAGATCTAGTGAATAAAATCGGACAATTGGCCAGCAAGGTGTCAAATTTTACCATCTTGGGGGATCTCAATCCCCACCTTGAGATGGAAGGGAAGGCCGAGATCACCAGCTATCTGGCGGACTTGGAAGCCTTCCAGCTGTCGCAACATGTCCTTGAGGGTACTCATGTGGCAGGTCACTTGCTGGATCCCATCTTTTCCAATCTCAACTGTCTACAAACTTCCTCCCCGGTCCCTCGGGCATGGATGGATCATTCATTGGTGTCATTCTCCCTGCAGTGGTGGGGCAGAGTTGATGTGGCCCGTCCAGCCACTGTGAAAAAACGGCCCTGGCACAAGCTAGACCATGATGTGCTTGCTTCGTGGTTAGCGGAGCATAGACCCCAACTTCCCTCAGATATCGAGGGTGCGAAATTGTGTTTTCACGACTGGCTGTTGGCCGGTTTGGATAGTTGCATCCCGGCCAAACGGGGAGGCAAAGGACGCAGGCCTTCGAACCCATGGTTCAATGACTCGCTAACTCAGGCGAAGAAGGGGTGTAAGCAGTTGGAGCGTGCCTGGACCCGCTCCTACGAGGTTTCTGCAAAATTAGAATATCGAGCGGCGGTCAAGGAATACCCTAAGTTTATTTGAAGAACGCGGGTGGAGTTTTTAGCCAATAAAATCTTGGCCAGCTCCAATCCCGCCAAGACAATTTTCTCAATGCTCAAAAATATGAAGAGTGCGGGTGCAACTAGTGCCTCTCCTGTAGCCTCTAACCATCAATGCGAGGCATTAGCGAACCATTTCGTGAATAAAGTAGAGCAGATTTATCAGGGCCTCTCCAATTAGACTATTCTTGTTGAGAATGTCATGTCTGGAGGGGTGGGCTTTATGGAGGGCAATTGTTTGTCTTTCCTCCCTTTGCTGACACCCCAGAAATTTGAGGCCTTGTGCTTCAAAATCAAGTCCGGCTCCCCAGCTGACCCGATGTCATCTGCCCACTTCCACCAGCTCCACTCATCTATTGCCCCCGTGATCCTAGAATTGGCCGATCTGTCTCTGAAACTAGCCACTGACCCTAGGGCGTGGAAACACGCTAAAGTCATTCCGTTGATAAAAAAGTAATCTCTTGATCCGGAAGACCCTGGAAATTATCGCCCTATATCCCAGCTGCCTTTTCTGGCCAAGTTGGTAGAAGCGCATGTCAATTCCATCTTGTCTAAGTTTATTGACAAATTTAACATCTTCGACTCATCTCAACATGGGTTTCGCCCTCGTCACAGCACCGAGTCAGCGCTCTTGGCTGTGACGGAATCCATTCAGAGTAGGCTGGATGTTGTAGACTCCGTGGCCTTGGTCCTATTGGTCCTAAGTGCCGCTTTTGATACGGTGTCTCATGCGATATTCTCGAACACCTCTGTACAGTTGGAATCTGGGGTGGTGCCCTGGATTGGATCCGATCCTTCCTGTCAGGGTGGTCCTTCCAGGTTTCCGTGCCACCATTCCACTCCCAGGATTATGCCCTGCGCCAGGGGATTCCTCAGGGCTCTATTTTGAGCCCGTTGTTGTTTAATCTTTATGTGAGACCCTTGGCAGAAGTGGCTAGAGGCAGGGGGCTCTTTTTGGTGTCGTACCCCGACGACACCCAGCTGGTGATTGCCTTCTCTAAAAACTGCTGTGCCAACTTGGAGAGGTTCAAGGAGGACTTGTCGGTTATGTCGGATTGGATGAGGGCTAACTGTCTTCAATTAAATGCCAGCAAATCCGAGATTCTACTATTTGGGAAGGACCAGGAACTCTAGTCCGAACAATGGTGGCCGGACCATCTTAAACCTGCCCCGTCACCCAAGGAGGCTGTTAAGAACCTGGGTGTCTGGTTTGATAATGGACTGACATTTGAGAAACAGACAAAAGCTGTTGCTGCTGTTTGCTTTGGGCTCTTGAGAGGCCTGAGACCCTTGCTTGTTTTTTTTCCTCCCAGAGTGCGACAGACTATCGTGCAGGCTTCCATTCTTGCTAGGCTTGATTATGGAAATTCTCTATATCTAGGTGCCAACAAAGCCAGCAATAAACGCCGGCAGAGGGTTCAGAACACGGCGGTGCGTCTGTTAGTGGCTTGTCCCAAATCCTTTTCGGTGGCGCATGTGCTCCCCAAGCTTCATTGGCTGCCCATCGACCAGCGTATTCAGTTTAAGGTGCTGTGCATCTCTTATAAAATCTTGATGCACCAAGCCCCGGATGGGTTATCCTGTTTACTGATGCCCTATATGCCCAGACGCGCTTTGCGATCTGCCAACCGTGGGCTAGTCTGTGTCCCTCGAGTCTGGAGAGCGAGGGCTGGAGGTCGTTCGTTGGGCCTCTTAGCGGCTAAACTTTGCAACTCTCTCCCTGCGCACATTAGAAGTATCCCAAATATTTTGATGTTTTGTAAGACCATAAAAACTTGGCTGTTTCCATTATCTGATGTTTAGACGCCCGCAGGTCTCCTTGTTCTCTCTTTGGTTTCTGGTCTGCACTGGGAAACCTCATTGCTGAGGCTGCCATGCGCATTATAAATCCTTAATAAATAAATAAATATAGTGGCACAGCATGTGCCCAGGGCCTGTACATCAAATGCTACTAGTGGGACTACAGCACTGATTGTGCCACTTACTTAAACAGCTCATGCTGTCCATTGCAGAGCCTTTGTATGCAGATTTTAAACAGCCATTTCGGCCTGAAAAAATTGCCTTTTGCCTGGCCCAAACCTTCCTTTTTAATGCATATAAGTCACTCCTAGGTTAGGCCCTGGGCAGCCCAGTAATGCTGCAATGTATTTAAAAAGCAGGACATGTACCTTTACCTTTTACGTGCTCTGGTAGTGGAAAACATCTTATTTTGTTTTTGCAAGGCCTATCTCTCCCACAGGATAACATTGGTGTTACCTCATTACATTTTATAAGTGTAATTTGCATGTGTGATGAGATGGCTGGTTCATGTTTGCTGTCGGATTTTAAATAAAATCCTGGCAATGCCATTTTTAGAAAGTTGACATTTTCTTGCCTTAGCCCTTTGGTACCTGCAGCCTGACTTTGAGTCACATGACTAGTTATAGTTGACAGATGAGCTTTGTGTATTCCTCCTAGACATCCACACACTGGATGGGTCATCACTGGCAGGATTGGAGTTAGGAGCTGGACATAGCCCCACTTGCTCTGTGAAAAAGTGTCCTGCCTCCATGAAAAGGGCATCAGACCCCCTGTAGTTAGTCTGGAGCCAGGGGCAGGAAGGCAGGGCATCTGTCCACTTCAAAGACAGGCCTCCAGAAGGTTCTCCCCACTTCAAATGCACAGCTGTATATGAAAGAAGGACCTCAGACATCACTACTTCAGCACGCTTCTTGACCTGTGGATACTGTGTCAGGGAGAAAGACTGCTTTGCTGCTACAAGGACTCCCACTCTGCCAGACTGCTCTTCTGACGGAACTGCTCTGCTGCTGTGCTGACCTGCTGCCTGCTGTCCTCTTGCCTGGGGAAGGAAAAAAAAGCTGACCTGAAACTTCATATTCAATCCAGGATTCCAGAGTGACTCAATGGGCTAGTCTGCTGGCCTCTTGATCTGAGCCACATGTACTTAAAAGGCTCCCCAACAGTTCCTGGACATGTCTTCGGTGAGTTCCTGACCCCTAGGAAGTGCCTCTCAGATCGTGGAACCTTGGTGTGGCCTCTGAATCCAAGCTTATGCGGTCTGCACAACCACAAATGGACCTGTTTGCACCAGAACCGTGCCACTTGCCCCTAAAATCTGTGCGAGCCGCCGATGGCCCTTCTTTTTGTCCAGCAGCATTGCAAGCCCATGGGAGACCAAACCCTGCCCTGCTCTTCATGCCATGCCAACCAGTGACGCTCTTGTTGATTCCGGCAGCAGTCTTCAATGCGAACGGAACTCTAGGCACAAAACTTAAAAAGGTAAAACTTCAGCTGGATGAATCTGGGACTGTATCCATCCCACGTTCCATTGTGGTCAGCCTGAACTTTGAATTTTTACCCGGTCCAGCACAGCCAGATAGCCATGGTTGGAGCCTTATTCTTTTAGGAGCTATATTGCTGTTTATTCTTTAAAACTTTAGACATTCTGGTTCAACTGTTTGGATTTTTGTAAATTTTGGTCTTGTTAAATTTACTCATTTTGCTCTATTTGTTTAATACTTAGTATGGGGTATTTTTGTGCAGCCTTTTACTGATTTACTGTTTGAAGTGTTGCACAAATTCTTTTCAAATTGCCTTTAAGTTAAGCCTGACTGCTCTGTGGAAAGCTACCAGGGGATTGAGTAAAGGTTTATTTGGGGTTTTGATGTGTCTTACCCTGATTAGTATTGTCGTTGCTGCTTGACCAGGGCTCACATCCTAGTCAACCAGTAAGCCAATTTCTTACATTGGTGGTCAGCAGTGAGAAAAGGACTTGTATTTGTGCAAAGTCTTACAGTGATTTGGTCTACACTACAATTCCATATCTAAGACCAATTTGTGTTCTAAATTCACGTGATTGATATTTTTGTTTTAAATGTATTCCTACTCCACCAGACTGCTTGTGTCTGCGACCTCACCTGCAAAGATAGAGTTTCAGCTTGTCAACCTGGAGCGCTACACTGTTCCTCAGCTCAAGGAATTTTGCCAAGAAAGGGGGCTGCCCACTAAAAGGAGCACCAAAAAGGTAGAGCTTCAAAAGGCCTTGAGAACATCAGAGCAGGATCTACAGGAAGATCGTGGAATGCAGCCTGTTGAGGAGGGGGTTACCTACTCCCAAGATTGGAAACCCCCACCCGTGCAGAGAACAATGTGTCCACTCACAACCTGTCTGCATAGGAGCTGGAGGAAAGAAAGGCAGGGAAGGAGTAAAGGCTTGAGATGGCTAAGCGCTAGATAGAGGAAAAGATTATGGCCATGGAAGCAGAATAGAAGAAACTGGCAGTAGAGGAAAAGAAACTGACCATGGAGGAGAGAATTGCTTTGAAGTGTTTGGCTCATGAGAGTAGCTTTAAGGACATCAAGGCCAGACACACGGAGTCCAGCAAGTGATGGTGGCAGCATTTCTTCAGCAACCTCTGGAGACAAGAGCGTCCATATTCTTAAAGGTCTGTTGCCTGACGTTGTCGTGGGAGACAATATTGACATGTAGTTTGAAGCTTAAGAGTTTGCTTGGAAAATGAACAAGATCCCTGAAGAGGATTTGGTGGCTAGGCTGTGGAGGTACTTCCATAGTGAGTGGAGGGACACCCTGCCGGCCCTGGAGAAGGAGGACCGAATGTGGTATCCCGCATGAAAGAAACCCTTGTCAGCAAGAACGATATGACCCAAAGAAGTACAGACAGAAGTTTAGAAACAGTCAGAAGCTAGCCCAACAGACCTGGGTGGATGGTGTGGATTCCATTTGCAAGGCACTAAATGGCTGAGTGAAGGCTAGTGTAGTAAAGGATTATCTACGGCTGTGCAATTTGATTGCAAGGGAGCACATGTTCAGTCTTTGTTTTCCAGATCTGCGCCAACATCTGATTGACAGTAAGTTCCCTGACCCTAGGGGGCTTGCTAAGGAGGCAGACTGCTGGATTAGCACAAGGGTCCAAAAGAAGGTACCTGGGAGTGACTCTTAGAAGGGTGGTTCAGATTCTCCCTAGGAAGAGTGAGGGGCAGGTCAAGGGAGACACAGACAGGTCCAAGAGTAAGGCAGGAGGAAAGGGTTACCATGCCCCTGCTAAGAAACAGGGCGGAGCTTCTGGTGGGCAGTGGCCCAGGGTGTCCCATTTTCAACCTTGCTTCTTTGTTGGTTCTCAGCTAGGACACAAGCATGGGGATTCTGTCCCAAGACAACACCAACTGGTGTCACATTTACAGGGCTGGCTAATGTGGCCTTAGGGGTAAGTAGTCCCTACTGGCAGGTCATAGACCATGCTATGATCTTCCTTTGCTGGGAGATAGGGTCAGAGGATGATCCCTGAGGGTGAGAGTCATCACTTCCATCAGGTAAAAGTTAATTGGGTCCCAGTCACTTCTCTGAGGGACACTGGCGCTAGCCAGACCATGACAGTGGAAGTCTAGTTTCTCTAGAACAGTACACCGGCTAGGTGTGTAGAGTGACTCAGGCCCATGGACAACGTATTTTCCGTCCTGTGGCTCTGGTATCCTTGGATTGTTGTAGTGAGGGGACCCAGAAGAGGGTCTGGGTTAGTCCCTAGATAGCCATAGACTGCATTCTGGGGGATGAGTTGTCCCTGGTGTCAGGTGAACTAGGAGGGGTGATCGCACACGTACCCTGACAGTTCAGTTTTCTGGTGGTACCACTCTGAAGCAGAGGGTACGGGGCCCAAAATGTAGGGGCAGAGTTAGGGAGGACTGATCTTGGTCCTCTATTCAGCCTCATGGTCCAAACCAAGAGGCTACAATTTGTACTCTAGACCAGAGACCAGTCTCAGGATACCGCTCCTGAACTGGTGGGAGGTAGAGTAGAAGTAGGGTGAAAAACACCTGTGGCTTCTGCCCCCCACTCTGTGAATCCTTAGAGGTCAGAGAGCCCTGGATGGCTTGGGGCCTGTCTTTTGACATTGACATATGGCAGTGGTCTCTGTTGGTTGCTTTCCTTATGGGAACAGTTGTCCTTGCATTGGGGACTGGAATCTGATCAAGGGGGTGGAATGGGCCACATCACTGTGTTGGCCCTAGTTGTACTGTCTGTCTAATGGGATGCATCTGTGAGCAGGTTAAGGATAGGTGCACTGTTCTCCACGGGTCAATTCAATTGCTCAGGAGAGTATAGACAGAGGGTTCCAACTGAGTTCAAAGAGGTGTAGATCTGACAAGTGCTCCTTCAAGAGAGGACCATTGTCCACATTCTACTGCCTAAGTAGGGAAGTCCATCAAGGTATTGATGCGTCTTTCCTGGCCTAAGGCTGGAGAGGGTTTGTGTTGGACCTGGCCCTTTCTGCAGGGTCGTCCACTGACATTTTGCCTTCCTCTCACTATACATTTGCTAAATTTGTTTTTGTTGGCCTTAGAACTCTGTGCACTTTACCACTGCTAACTAATGCTAAAGTACTTGTTCTCTCCTTAAAACATGTTATATAGGCTTATGCCCAATTGGCATATTTAATTTACTTGCATGTCCCTAGTAAAGTGGCACTATATGTGCCCAGGGTCTGTAAATAAAAATGCAGCTAGTGGATCTACAGCAGTGATTGATCCACTCTTTTAAGTAGCCCTTTAATCATGTCTCAGGCCTGAAGAGCCTGTGTGTGCAGTTTTTACACTGCCATTTTGGCCTGTCAAAATATACCTTTTACAGAAATATACTGGCACGCCATTATGCACAGTTGTTGCGCCCCACTGCTAAATCACTCAACAAGAAATCCAGTCTTAATCCAGGCAATCCATCATAAACCAGGTTTATTCCCATAATCTGGAAAATGTCTATACATGACAGAGGTAGCGTAATTTCTTGCTTCAGATCCTGCAGAAATGCCCATGTAGACTCTTTCTCCAACACTTCAAAATTTGCTTCACATCCTGAGTAGTCAGATATAAATTCACTCAATGCATTTCGGGCACTAGACCCTTTGTCAGGGGCAATTGAATGTTGCTCAAACCCTCCCTATTAGTGACAGCTCTGGAACTGACCAAAGACGTGACCAATAAAGTAGGGGTTTCAGTCGCACCAGAGAGATGATAGGGTGGATACCAATGTCTTGCCTGAAGATCAAGGGAGTACTGTGAGGTAGAGGACATCCTCAAAAATCTATTTTCAGCTGTACACAGCACAACTATTTTACTTAGCCCCCAGACTTCTGCACCATAGGTAGCAGCTTCTACTGCCTGGGATCCCCAACCTTCAAGAAGTCAAGAGACTGGATGGAAAGTGGTCTTACTGGCAAATCTTTGGATAGCAGCGGCCCTATGGTTTAACCTAAGAGAACCCTTAACAGCTTGACTGTCCCAGGAGTTGGAAGTGGTAAGCCGGATTCTGAAATAATCAAATTTGAGAACTCTCTTCAATTCTAGCCCCTCTAGAGTTAATGGCCCTCTGAAGCCCCTGTGAGGATTTATTACCATACACTTAGGTTTAGGTAAGGTATCACAGACTATTGTCATCATGATTACCGTGTCAATGAGTATTGTTTAGATCCCACACATGTAATCACATAATAGTCAGGAACAGCAGCCCTTATGGCTGAGGCCCAGTAGCCTGAACGAGGTCTGACAGATGGTCACTCTAAATCAGTCTACTACATTGCCATATATGAATGCACGCAGACTAAGCAAGAACTGGTGATACGCTCCTTCCTGTTGCCATGCCTTTGACTGCCACACATCGCTTGCCAGGGGGTCGCCAGGATGATCACGACTGCTGCTGCTTGTAAGCCCGCTAGGATCCGCTGTTAAGCCTGTTGGGGTTCTGATAAAAGTGGAGAAACCTGCCACTTTATGCCACATCAAGCCCTATTGTGTCAAGCTGTGTCAAACCCAGCTTGTTCTCGTAGTGTATTATGTGACTTTGGTGACTCTTGCGTTGCTCTTGCATAGAGTAAGATGGCATGAGAAGGGTTGGGACAGACAAATATAACAAGAGAAGGCCCTGTATTCCAGTCTCACTGCCCCAGGCCCTCTGTATCTCAACTCTGCAACTCTGCAGTCACAGCCTATATCCGCTCACACTGCTGTACAGCTGACCAGCACTGTACCTGACTCATCAGTGGAGGCAGGTGGGTACGTGTGTGTGGCAGGGTGGTGGGTGGTGGGTGGTCCTTTCTTGTAGTGCTGCACTTGGGTGGCTGGTGGTTGGAAGGCCATGGTTGCGTCATTCGCCTGTGAGTGGCCTGTGGCACATGAGTGGTACGGATTGTTGAGAAGGGGGCCTTTCTCTTCAAGAAACCCTAGGATGCCCTGGAGCACAGAGACTATTGGGCATTTAATTGGTGTCCCTGAGCTACCAAGTACCGGTGTTGGCATTGTTGTGGGAGGAGGCAGCAGCTGTCACTTCAGTCTCTGTGATTATGGGAGGAGGTAAGTGACTGTTGATAATTGTCCCAGTTGCTTTCTGCCGATGATTATTCAGTGTTGCACTTGAGCCACAATTGGACCAGAGTACTCACATTCATCCACTAAATAATCTAACTCAGATAAAGAATGGAACAATGGGATTTTGCCTTGATACTGCAGTAGCACAGCAGGACCAGAAAAAATTGACAAAAAATGAAATATACAATTTTTTATCATATTTGAGAAATAATCAAGTTTTAATATGGTAACTGTCACAAAACCATACATTAGAGAAGAAATAATATATGTGTTGCCTTCATTGATAAGTGTAATATAGGAGCATCATAAATTGCTTCATCTATCCAATATTAGGAAGAATGTTTTGTGTGGTGTTATCATTTGATTTTGATTGTTATTTGTATAAGATGATATTAAAATGTGGCAATAGAGTCTCATATACAATGTATGCAAATTTTGAATTTTCCGTTGTAGCATACAGGTAACAGCTTGTGCCATGGTATCCACTGCAAGCATGCTGCACTAGATAAGGCTTTACTGTTACTGAAGAACTGAAGAGAGGTTACAGTAAGTTAAACCAATTATTGACTCTTAGACCTATCAACCTTAGGGTGGCATTCCCCCCATCTTTGTGCCTCACCACCGCTATTTTTGATGCACTTATGCTGTGTCTGTTGGGAGTAGGACTCTGTGCGCTTTACCACTGCTAACCAGAATACTCAACTGGCATATTGAATTTAGTTGTAAGTCAATTGTAGAGTAATACACCATATACCCAGGGTCTGTAAATGTAATCCTCCCAGTGGGTCTGCAGCACTTATTGTGCCACAAACTTAAGCAGCGCCTAAAAACATGTCCCAGGTCTTTTCATTTGGCAATAAAACCCCCTCATCAAGCCTTAAACTTTCCTTTAATTATAATTAGGCAACCCCTATGGTAAGCTTTAGGTAGCCCATAGGGCAGGGTGCTGTGTCATTAAAAGGTCAGACATGTACTTTTAATTGTTAAATGTTCTGGTTGTGAAAAACTCCAAACTTTATTTTTCAATACTGTGAGGCCTACCTTCCCGATGGGGAACTGCTAGCTTTGTCATGTTTGGTGTCTTTGAGATTGCAATTATAAACCTTATTTAATGGTAAAGTATACCTTTTGATTACAATTTTAAAAATGGCACTTTCAGAAAGTTGGCATTTTTCTGCTCTTAGGTCTTTTGTGCATAGAGCCTGGCCTGGCTCACCTGACTGAGTGTATCTGACAGTTAGACTTTGTGAATTCCTACAAGACAGCCACACCATACAGAGATTAGGTGTTCCTGAATGGGATGTCTGCTGGCAGGATAGGGGACGAAGCTGAGCACAGCCTCATTGCAGCTGAATAGTCTGTGCTCTACTCCCATACAAAGGCCCTAATGACCCTACTTTTTTACTGCAGCCAGCTTCAAACCAGGGTAGGGGAGACATGAAATTCCATGCACTTCGAAGCCACTTCTCTTACCTTCCATAACCAGGGAATCAGTGTATAAAATTAGGACCACAGACACTAACAATTCAGTACACTTCTGAACCTGTGGATACTCTACCAGGAAGAAGGACTGCTGTGCTTCTGGAAGGAATGCCACTCTGCTGAATTGCTTCCCTGTTGCCTTGCTGCTCTGCTATCTTCTGCTTGGGTACACAGATTGGATATTCATCTGTCCCTGGACTACCAGCTTGACTCATAAGAGCTAGTTTGCTGGTGCCTCTTCAGAGCCAAAGAGACACAAAAGGCTTCCTCCATCTTTAACCCATACTAGGATCCAGCCTGAGTGTGCCCCAACCCTGCAAGTGGTGCTTCTCCAGTCCCGTACCCTTGGAAATGGTGCTAAAGGTGCAAGATAGCCAACATCCAAAACTGCTGACTTTGCCTAATAACGATTCTGAGAACCAGGAGGAGAACTGGACCAACCTGCTCGCCTTCTACCCAAGGTGCATCGCCGGTCAGATTGACTATGCAGCTTCTCTCACTACTTTCTTCTCCACAGCAGCAAATCTTTCTCAGCAGTCCTTCACCAAAAAGGGTATCTAACCTCGTGGTACTGTCTTCGGCTACAGCCCTCTGCCTCGTCACACTTAAGATTTGATGTTACAGTGTTTTTGACTAGTCTGACTGGGATCCTGCTATTCAGAACCCAGCCTCTCTTTTTTCTCCTTAAAATGTTATGCATGTACTTAGGTACTCTGTCTCCATATTGGATACTGGAGTACCCTTGTCAGTCCCTAGTACAGGTACCCAGGGCATAGGTACCCCAGAGGCCTCCCATGGGCTGAAGCATGTATTATGCGATACCAAAGGGGATGATGGACGGAGTGCTTGAGCAAATCAAACACTCAATCCATCATCATTAGCTCACATGTATTATGCCACCCATGAGAGGTCATGCAAAATGGAACTACAGGCCTGCCATTGCAGCCTGTGTATGCAGCAATTACTTTAGATACAGGTATACTATATCTATAGGTCACTACACTCAACCCTCTAGCAGGCCTTGACAATCCTGAACACAGGGTGCTGGGTTTTACGTGAGAGGGTGTCCCTGCATGAGCAGAGCCCCACTGCAGCATTCAGAGATCATTCTCTCAGGTTGTTGGTGACACAGCCAGACATAAAGGTAGAGGTACATTATATGTTCGCATAAAATGCTAACTTAAAAATGGCTCCAACAAAACATGTTGAGTTTGGTATCAAACACCTTGGAATCATACCTCAACACTAGTAACCGGTTTGGGAGGTATGATTCCACCCTTCTGAAGCAAGCTTCGTGGGGTCACTTTTCTTCCCAGTACCAGCCTTCTCAACCTGGGCAGCACAAAATGGTTGCTGCCGACCGGAGGCACCTTTCTGCCCTCCTGCTGCTGAGTCAAGCTCGAGCAGGGGAAGGCAGAACAATAGACATTCTGTCACAAGGAGGTGTGATCACCTCCCAGACAGGATTTAATGTAATGGAGCTGGGTCGGTGCAATTCCAAAGTGCCTAAAAGTCTGGATCTGGGGCACTAAGGGCCAAATGTAGGAGCCTTAATACCGGTCGGTAACGGTCGATTTCGGCCGTTACCGACCGGTATTTAAGAATTGGCATGTAGGGGCCTTCATTTTACAGAATCGGTAAATTTACCGAATCGGTAAATTTACCGATTCTGTAAAATACCGAATCGGTATTTTTACCGATTCGGTAATTCCAAATGTAGGTGGGACTCTTCTGAGTCCCAAAGGCCTTTCAGATTCGGTATTTTACAACCCAATTCAATTGGGTGGTTAAATACCGAATCCAGGTGTGCATGCACATGTGTGCATGCACACCTATGCCATGTGACAGACAGACATGCCCTCAGGGCATGTCTGTGTGCCACATGGCCCACATGCCTGTATTTGGGGTGCAAGAGGGTGTCAAACTTACACCCCCTGCACCCTTGCAGAATTCGGTATTTACCAATTCGGTAATTACCGAATCGGTATTTCCCATTGATTCCTATGGTCATCACAGCCCATAGGAATCAACAGGAAATACCGATTCGGTATTTACCGAATCGGTAAATACCGATATTAACGATTCGGTATTTCAACGTCTGGAAATACCTACATCTCCCCCCTTCATATTTACCGATTCATAAATACCGAATCGGTAAAATTCGGTATTTATGAATCGGTAAATAACATTTACCTACATCTAGCCCTAGGTGTCCCTGTGCATAGTCCAGTTCAAACCAGTTCTGGGAGCCATTGGCTCCTGCTCTGGTGTGAAACTGGACAAAGGACAGGGGAGTACCCTCACCACTGTCCTGACCCTCCCCTGGGAGGGTTCCCTGAATCTGTCCTATCCTACCCACTCCCATGGGTATAAAAAGGCTTACATAGCTGTAGGACACTAGATTCGATGTGGACAAGATTCTTATCAAGAAACCACTGACTTTCGACCCTCTGGACACTCTGGACTTCGAATGGGCCCGACTTCCTCTCCCTCTTCATCCAAAGCATTATCTGTGCCTGTGCACCATACAGGCTCTGTGCAGGACCTGTGGAGCATCAAGGACAACTGAAGTGTCTCATTTGGGCTGAAGGAGTCACTCCCCTGCATTCGCAGGCACTGTAACGCAACTGACCTGTCTGTTGATCCTGAGCCCCTGTGAACTCCAAAGGCTCCAGAAACACAATAGGTGGGGTTCTTGTGGTTGAGCTGCCTTCTCACTGAGATTGAGGTCAGTATCCCTTGTGGGGACCGCATAACCAGAACCCCTGTGCACCGCGTACATTTGCAAGTGCATATGCTTGTTGGCATTCCCCAACAAAGTGCATTGGGCCATTGATAGCCCCAACCTCTGGGCAGATTTTGTACAAAGGACTTCAGCCTCCTCACACTCTGTGTCCTGCAAGCTATTGCTTTGCGAAACTGCTAGAGGTCCCCTCACGACTCCTATGGCTTCGGCCTGTGGGTCCAGTTGAGAGACAACACTGATTTTCTTGGGCTCCCTTGGTTGCTCTAGGCCTGCCCTGACTCCCCTTGCTGTTTTGAGTCTCCTGGTCCTTGCTGGTCCAGACTGTGACCTTCCTCGACCTTCTATGTGGGTTGCCGCTGCCAAGGCTTGCAGAGTCAAAGTCTCCCTCTTTGCACCTGAAGCACCTGGGATCAGTGGGCATTCATCTACCGAGCCCCTGGTCACTCCTGAGTGACCCAGACTCTGTCCCCTCTGCTTTCATGTTCCTTCTGTCAAGAATCCACCTGTGGGTTCCACCGGACACTTTTCTTCTTTACAGCAGTGGCATTTATTTGAAGACTCCCAATGAGAACAACAGCGGTTTCTGACGCCACTTCGACCCAATGCACCAGCTTCCATGGGATAGGTAACTCTGGTACTTTGGTATCCACGGGTGGGATGGCTCTCTAACCTTCTATGTTCTAAAAGGTTTCTTCGTAATCCACTGGGAAGGGTCCTTAAACACTAAAACTGCAACCTCGACTCTCCCATTGAATTGTACGTAGCACGCAGTCGGTTTCTCACACTGCACTCGTCCTCCATGGGGTCCCTCCTTACTCATCTTGGGTGGTTCCCAGGGCTTACAAATCATATGCTGCTGGTGGGCTTGCAGCACTGGTTGTCCCACCCACAGAAGCAGCCTGTAAAGTGTGTCTCAGGTCTGCCATTGCAGAGTCTGTGTGCAGTCTGGTACTGCCATGTTGACTGGGCAAGTGACCTCCTTGCCAGTCCCTAAACCTTCCCTTTTCTGCATATTAGTCACCCCTATGGTAAGCCCAAGGGCAGGGTGCATTGTAGGCAAAAGGATGGACATGCCCGGATTTGGGTGGCTTGTCTTGATAGTGAATTACAGCCATTATCGTTTCTCACTGTTGCAAGGCTACCTGTTCCCCATCGGCCAGAATAGGCAGTTTGATTATAACATCTTATAATCCTAACTGACTCAGGGAACCAGGTAGTAATTCAAGTTTAGTATGACTAAGCTCAGAATGATAAAATACATCTTTTAGTGAAGGTGGTTTTAACATTCTGTGTTTGAAAATACCACTTTTAGAAAGTAGGTATTTCCTTGCTTAACTGTCCAAGCCTGCCTCTGCTAGGTTGTGTATTCCTTGTCTGGAGTTTGAGTGACAGGGGCTGGGAGATTCCAGGAGACAGGGTAAGTCAGCACAGGGCTGATTGGAGCTTTCTGCATGTAGATGTGTGGGAGTAATTGCACCTGGGACCTGAATAGGGCTGTGTCTGCCTTCCACAATGCTGGCTCCACCTCCTGTGGTGCGTCTGATGTCCCTGGCCCACACTGTCAAAGGAAAGAAGAAGTCTTGTGAACAAAGTGCTCCTGGACTGCACAGACCTGGTTTGGACTTGGTACAGGACCCACTGCCTTCAGTGGAGAAGTGTGGCTCAATGGTTAGAGCGGCAGACCCTGATGCAGAGGTCTGGCCCGATACCAGGGTTCAATTCCTGCCTCGACGGCTCTTGGACTCAATTTCCCCGGACCTGATAATTCTCGCCTCGGTGCCTAGTCTAATCATGGGTCCCACTCTGTGACTCTGGGCAATAGCTTGCTTAATCTCCACAACAGCCCCAGCAGCGCTGTGGATGCCTGGCTTCACCGTGGGGATGCCTAGGAGTGGACATTTCACAGGAAAGCCAGGATGGGTTCCACAGCGGTATGAATACAGCGCTACGAGGCCTCCGGGTAGAAGTGCGCTATATAAATACTCTACATTTACATTTACATTTACAAAGGATTTGCTATTATAAATATGGGGACCCAGACACCAGAAAATTAGATCACTTTTGGGAAACAAGAAGAACTTTTGCTGAGGAGAGGAACCAGAGAAACTGAGGAGGAGACTATCCCTAAGCTGAGTGCTGTTTGGGTAATTGGCCTGTAGTGGTTGCCTGACTGCCAAGGAAAGGAGAAAGGACTTTGTGCTACTTTCAAATCCACTTGTAAAGGATCTCTAATGGCTTGAGCTAGAGCTTGCCTCTTGCTGAAGTCTCAGGGACAACAGACTTCACCAACCAGCTCCCCTGCCTTTCGTTGCTGGGAATTGAAGTGCTTGCTGTTGAGCTGGACCTTCTGAGAGACTGTGTGTCGTTGGGAGCTGGAAACGCGACTCAAGACAAAGAAGCGTTTTGCTGCCGCAGCCTCTGTCGTCGCATCACCGGAGAAGAGTGTCACAGTCACATCAGATGCCATCGCATCACCAGAGAAGCGTGCCACCACTGCCGCCATTGCATCACCCAAAGCGCCTTGCATAACCGGAGCGGAGTGTCGCCATCACAGCAGATGCCGTCTCATCACCGGAGAAGCGTGTCGCAGGGCCTGTTGCAGCTCAGAAGAATCGTTGAGTCGCTGCTCGGCCATCGGGCGTGCACACATCGTTGTCGCATCAAGAAGACAATGCTATTTTGTTTCAATGCACCGGATCTTCGGTGCATCACGGCGCTGCTAGTCGCATCGCCACGGAAGTGCAGTAAGAAACTAATGCATCACCTCCCCACACGGAGAAGAACCGACGCATCCCGTACGCGGCAGTAGCGACCCGACGCATCACCGTTCTTGCATGTAAAGACCCAACGCATCACCTTCCCTGCAGCACTTTCATTGTATAGCGTTACGCATCCAAAGGTACATTCAACTTAAAGTGTTGCATTTTACATCTAAAGAGAACTAAGCTAATTGTACCATTTTTAAAGTACAGTATTGTTGATTTTGTCGTTTGTGTCCTTGTCTTAAGTCTATATAAAAATACTTATTTTTATACTGCAACTTGTGTGGTGTCCATCTGTAGGGTTGTCACTGAGTTACTGTATGTGCTCACAAATGCTTTGCACACTGCCTCTGAGATAAGCCTGTTTGCTCATGCCAAGCTACCAAGGGAGTGAGCAGGGTTATTTTAGCAGTCTACCCCCTTACCCTGACTAGACGCAAGGGTCCCTACTTGGTCAAAGGTACCTACCTCTGCCAACTAGAGACACCCAAATCTAACAATAATAAACAGTACAATGGAAATATGGTAGGCTTCATCACATATCCCAACAGAACTCACTTTGAAACCGTTTTGCGCATGTTTGACCATATAGAGGAAGACAAACAAATAGATAGATGCAGTGGCTAGTTCCATTAGTGAGAGGTCTATGTGTGTGCAAAGAACAACATCCACTGTGTTCTGAGCAGGCTATAGTGCTACAAATATCTCAAGAACTATGTCTGTATTCAGCAAAAGTACATACTAGCCAAAAACCTTTTAAGGAAGGGCTGTCTTATGTTGCACTGTCATGTTTTAGGTCACTTTCTGGACTGTACCTTCTTGATTTTGATAAGACAATTTGATCAAAGCAAGTTAAATTTAAACCTCTCATGTGATAGAGAGTGAAATTGTCTGAGACACTTGTATTCTCCCAATCGGAGTCAACACACTATTACTCAAAATTGTGTGTAGTCCACCAAACAAATGTTTGAGACAATTTGAGTAGATGAAAAAGGCACAAAAGTTACATAAGGCAAACCAATTTGTCAGGTCATTATACAATGTATCTGAAAAGTAAGACAGGATGGACTTAATTAATGATGCTTGCCTTCCATTCAAGGAGAGGGTACCAATGAACTTCTAAAATTCATATCTATTATTTCTGGAACCAAAGTTCTAGAAATTATAGCGCCTGATATATTAGAACCAGCTTGAGAGGTATAGATATTTTTCAACTAATGACCACGTCACTGTTTGACCCAAGAAGGGTGATGATCATTATGGGCTTGGAATGGGAATTACTGTTTAGTACTACTTGAGAACAAAAAAGAAATATGTTTACAATTTCTTTCCTTGACTTTAAGTAGGAGTTGACTAAAGTTGTACTGAAAACGATGCCCACCATGAAGTGAATTATAACCTACTCTTTGCCGTTCACATACTAACATGCAGCTTTCATGTTTTTTTAAATAATAATCCATTTTATTAATAGTTCCATGAAGACAAGAAAACAAACATTTTGTTGAAGTTTTTCGAAGTCTGAAGATGTATGAGTACTCAAAAATGATGAAAAGCTCACATGGTGAAATGGCACTTGCTGAGATCAATCCAAAAATAAAACCTGTTTTAGCTGTTTAAATCCTACACTTTATGGAGGTTTAGAAACAAATTAAAAATGTACTTTGGAAAAGGTACATAATACTTTAGAAAGTTTACATTTTATTTATTTTTTCATTTCAACAATAGTGAAATATAAATAGGTATTTAAAATGTTGTTTTCACACATTTACGCTATTAGACTTATTTAACAGGGTAGACAGCAAGAAATGTTAACAATGTGCACAACACAAAAGCAATTCGTAAATAATTTACAATCACTGTAATCAGTGATCCTAAAGTTAAATGTAAAATTATAGTATTCAAACTATTTGTTTTATATGGTTCAAGAATTAAGCTATCAGAAGGAAGAAGTAGATCTATAAGATGGCCAGAGAGCTATGGCAATCAGGTGGTCTTATTTTACTGGATATCAAAAACTCAGTAGCATGTTGTTAAAGAGGGAATACAAATTATTATTACAACAGATGGTATAAATAGTGTGTATCTTTTGTGGATATTATGTAGACACAGAGTCATTTTTGATACTTTTAACATGTTATATTGTCTGGGATCTATTTCGGGTCACATTATGACTACAATGAGATCATAGTTGCATAATACATATCACGTGTGGGTAAAAGATAATCTTCTTATATGTTCACATACTTTTTCCTTGGAATGTACTAACACAAAAAAATCAATTAATGCTTGATACAAAAGAATACATAGATTCTGCTAAATATATAGAGTTTATATAATTTCTAATACAAGACTATTCAACGAAATATGAAATATATGCTAAGTATTAGATAGGCAGATTTCCACTATATTATAGAAGAAAGTATATATCATACCATAGTGTATATGATATTCATCTCCTATTAACATGTGTGTCATGAAAGTTAGTGTACCAACTCAAATTGAGGTATTGCCTTGTGTAATGTTATTTTCTCTACATTTTGGAATACCAATGAACATGTAAATAGAGACTGTTTTAGAATGATAGCACACAACACACCGCAAAAAACCAACTGGCTGCACTGTATTGCTTGAGAGCAACAGACCGAGGCAGAGGCAGAGGTCTGACACTTAGGGGAGTTATCACTTCAGTGCCAGGACACCACTCGGTAACAGCGCGCTTTATAAATGATATAAATAAATAAATTAATAAACCTTCAAAGCAAGACATGCATTAAGATTAGGGCTGGGCATAACTGGCGTAATTCCCTGTAGCATAAATTCCACAATTTTCTCAACATTATGCATAATAACACGAGAGGCATAATCCAGCATTTAGCACTATTTTCTTAGTCAAAAATGCACCCTTGCATTCACAATGGGTGTGAGGATGCATTTTGAGCTAATAGAATAGAATAGCACTGGCGCTACAGGACTCAAACAGGAGGAGCTAGCAGCAAACTCACTCTCTTCTGGGCCCAGATTTACTGACAAGTCATGCAATGCAGCAAAACAACCTGCTGCACTGCTCTGCTCTACATGAGAGGAAGAGAGCAAGAAAGTGCCATATCTCACAAGATGTGATGCATTCATGCTCGCACCCTGCACTGTGTGCCTCCTAGCACCAACACAGGCACCTTTCTGCTATAGTGAAAGGGTGCTTGCATTACAGGCAGGATTATCTTTGCCCATGAAAGGGCACCTTCCTGCACAAAAACAATCATCAGAAGCATTTTTCTCTTTCTATGTGTGCTGCGCATTGCAGCACGATTAGAAAGAGGAAATAATGTGGAGAAATACAAATATTTCTCCTCTTTACTCCTCTGTTAGGATGGCGTATCATTTTGAAATATTCCCAGGTTTACTATTTTTAGTTAACCTGGGAATGTGCCAAAAACTATGGGAGGAGACATGGGAACGCCCACACTCCACCCATGGAATGCTTTCACAATGCAGAGTTCCTCAAGCCAGCAAGATTTGCTGCCTTGCATATCTCTAGATTCATTAAGCGATGCAGAGCCATGAAATGTTGCTTTGCGAGGCTTTGTAAATGTGACCTAAAGGGCTTGTGGTGCCTTTTGTCACACCGCGTCATGCGAACGGAAAGCCCGTAGTAAATCTTTGCCTTAGTTTGTTATTCCTGTGCTCTTGCAGTAGGATTTTTGCCCCAAATAACTCTTAATTATGCAGACTGGCATAGCGGCATAATTTTGTTAATTTTGATTCACAGGCGTAATGCACAATTATTGAAATTTCTCAATTACTCTGGTGTAGTTAACCTTTCACCTGGGCCTACTTAAGGTATGCCATACCCCTACTCCCTAGCACTACTAGACAATAACATTGACTAGTGAAGATAGAACTTTGGAAAAATGTTACAGCATTGATATTCTTCAGGAGAAAAATACACATGATTAACAGAAAATATACTCTCTTGAGCTATGGTTCAACAGTGTCTACATTACTGCATGTCAGTGAATAGCTTTTACTGGCATGCAGTAATGCAGTGAAAGCTACACTATTCTCTGCGATGCAGAAAGAGAATACCATTTCTTTGTAAATTTGGTGTTTACTTTCTTTTTGACTTGCGGGAAGATTTAATAACCTTTCACAAAACATAGCACACCAAGCAAACTTGGTGTACCCTGTTGCATAAAGTGAGAGACTAGAACAGTATCACATCTATTAATATGTGGCACTGGTTCTCTCTGTTTCAGTGGCAGTGGACTTTAGCCTTTAATGCACAAATTCACACACCCATTATCAATAGTGCAAAGGCCTGTGTGTAAGATAGTATTTCAATGGAAAGGAAAAGCTCCCCGTAGAAAATTATGCTACAAAGGTGTTCACACTGTCAAATGCACAACACATGTAAAATTGGAAAAATGTAGAGAACTTTAAAAGTTGTTAATTCAATAGACAACGGTGGTGAAACAGGTATGCACCAAGGTGTATTCACAAAATAATACAGTTCATACAATCTTTATATCCTTTTGCACTCAACTTCTGGCGGTTCACCGTCAGAGCCACAAAATGTCCCAAAACTTGAAATAATCAAAGAAGGAGTGCCCAAAATCAGAATAAAAAAAAAAAATTCAGTCCAATGCTGTAATTTCTTCTCTTTTTTCTTTTCTTTCTTTTCTGCTTATTCCAATTATTCAGAGTCATTCAACAGAACATCATGTACAAAGTCCAATGTGGCCAATTCAAGATTTCAACGTTCAAAGTTTTTGAGAAGAAAATCACATATGACACAGCCTACGCTTTTCGTCCTAGTCGGACATCATCAGGGCTGTAGAATAATAAACAGAAAACAGATTTACAAACATCATCCAACTTCATAGTGGAAAAATACTCTGTTCATGAGTCTATAGACATTTCCATTTAGATCACAAATATTGTGAGATACCTTATTCTACCTGCCTATATTCCATTCTAAACAAATTATGATACTAAAAACAGATCTACTTAACACAAATAATCTGAAGATACACCAAAATGAAATTAAATTGCATAACAGGGCACGTTTGCACAGTGGTGAAGGTAGGGGGCGGGGCTTGAGGTGTGCAAGCATGCCCAATTCCTCTTCAATCCAGAGGTCCCCAAGGGGCTGTATAGCACACCAGGTTACTCCAGTAAGCGCCACTGAGCTGCGTTGCAGAGTGTTGTAAAAAGGGGGCGTGGCCTCTGAACACCTCTCTGCAACGCAGCTCCCTGGCGCATACTGGAAGTACCTGGTGGGCTAGGATCGAAGAGGAATTAATTCCCCAATTTAAAATGTGCCATAGGGCGTGTTTGCACACATGTCACCTAAGGCCCCGCCCCCTTCCTTCACTATTGAGCAAAATATTCCTCTAAAATCAGCCGAACTCCGATTTACTCCATGTTGCAGTGAATTGTATATAAAACGTGAACTTCCTATCTATTTTGATTTTAATTCCCTTTTTGATACAGGCCATTGTGGAGCCATTTTGGACTTTTGGAGTGACACTACTGAAGTTGTTATGCACATATAAGTAAGTAAGGACCTCGTCTTGATAAACGGTTTGCCCAGTTAATGCCATCATTCACGTAGACTAAATGCCTATTTTATACCATCCTACAGTCAACCATTGACGTTACAGCCACGTCTGTCCAGGCCTATTGATCGGCATTTACTTAGCGACTACACCGCTACAGGTGGGTCTCTATTGTGGTTTTTTGCATTATGGCTTTTGTCGATGACAATCACGAGCTGTGATTGCATAACTATTCTCATTAGCGTCCAATTTAATATAGGGTTCCACGGATGTTTTCTTTTAGATGATTTCTAAACCGGCTGGGGTATTTTCCTGGCTCACGCACTCTGGGGACGTGCTTAAATTTAATTCTATTTAGATTCCCAATGGGAGTGGATCATCAGAATTATTCATTTTGTCGATGGGAGTAGGTATTTTCCACCTCACGACCAGTAGAGGCACCAGTGTTATCCCGCTTAACTAGCGACTAGAGCCTGGGAGCCAGGAGTGTTTTGTAGACTCATAAAGACTGAATTCCATGCATTATTCAACTATCAATACAGGAGACTTTTTAATTATTTGTTTCCCTTTTTTTCTGCTCTTCTGGAACCATTTGCATTTGGTCAGCGTTCTTTCTTGACTGTCCTTCCTTACCAGCCAAACAATCTTCAGATACCCTTACTGCGTTGGAATTATCACCAGTTTCGGGGTGAGTTGATATTAATTTGCGCATACCAGGCATATATTTCTGTGAGGAGTCAAAACTTTCGGCAACTTCTCTTGGAGCTAACCAGTAGTTCTCCCCCTTCTTCTCTTTCCCATAATTCTTAGGGATTGATTTTTTCGTATCCATTAGGATCTAGGTATGTACTTTGCATGCCAATTATTCTCACAATTTTAGCCACTTCAATTCCACACAGCACGGCTTAAGTACATCACTGAAGTGTGGGGTGTTCTTTGAGGTTATTTGTGTGTTCCTCTTCTATCCTTTGGTATTTTACGATGGTGCCACCGAAATTTTCCTAATACAGTCGCAAAAAACGAAATATTGATCCAAAAGTGATCATTTGTAATTTATGTTATTTGTTCTCATACCAATACAACTGTGTAGGTGCGAAAGCACATGTAACACCAGTATGGTGGAGTGCTATTCCAATTTTTTCTACAATATGCGTTCTTCCAACCGGACATTCAGGCAGTGTCACGGCAAATCTGTATGTTCATGCATCCTCCTCTTCCTGCATGTTCACTTATAAACCTCTTACAGTTTTCAGCATTAGTCCTTAATCACGCATTTTTAGCAACTATTTTTATATACAAGTTTTGATATTGAGTGAATTCTGATCTTTTGGATCCACAATGTCCACATGGGATATGAGGTTCAACTGACATTCTGGCTGGAATAGTCAGTTAGTTGTTTACTTTGTGTTTTTTCTCCAGCCCTGAAGAATGGAAGTGTACTGTACTCCAATGAAACACGTGTCGGCGGCGCATTAAAACAACGAGATCAACAAGCGTCAACTGCTTTTCTTTTCTAATTTCGCAAATTGGCATATTACATGTTTGATGGTTATGTGTGTGCACAGGTTTTTCTTTGCTTGAAGTAGATATATGCGCAGCGTAACATTTTTTAAGGGGTTGTCAGGGTCGCCCCTTTCCTTGTAGCACCACTCTGATATGACTTGACCAGTTAATTTGCCATTTACCCAGAAGAGTGCAACCACTCCCTCATACTAAGAACCCTCTCCTTTGGCAGTTACAACAACATATTCAGTAATACCAACATCTACATACACATCCACTCATTCACCAACAGTTCTATATAGTCACTCATACATGTACTCACTCATCATATGTACTCATACACTAATACATCCTGTTACACACCGACACTCATCCATAGAGTTACTCACACACATACTCACACATGCAAATAAACTATCAAACATCCATTTACTTGCATATACAGCTGTACACGCACTGTCACAATTCGTGCCCACCACCAGGGGACCACATAGTGGGACTTTCCAGTATTCTAATAAGCTTCCAGATCCTCCCCTGCATGCAAATCCTGACTTCCAGCCATTTGGACACTTATTGGAAACTGACATCCATTCCCAATCCATGCCGGATTTTGGGAAAATCAGCCTGCTTATACTTGAAGCCCGCCTGCCCATGTTTGGAACTTTATTACCCAGAATTCCCTGCTCACTGCTTTGTCTCCACCCCTGCAGCCCAAGGATGGGTGGAGGAATTCAGCTCACCTGTGGCTGGCTGCTGCTAGCCTGCTCACACATGCTGCATTTGATTACTGTGAGCCCTTATAAGCCCAAGCTCCCTTCAGGCCAAGGTTGGTCATTGTGGCTGTATACCGGTGAGACCGATACTTGTTTCCAGTGTTTCCTGATCCTTTGAAATCCTGGTTCCTTGATTCCTGAGCTATAGCTATTCTTTGTGTCTGTATTAGCACTGCCTGCAGTGCTACCTTGTTTCCTCAGCTATAGTTATTCCCTGTACCTTAATTAGCACTGCTTGCAGTGCTACCTTGTTACCTGAGTTCCTGAGCTATAGCTATTCCCTGTACCTGAATTAGCACTGATTGCAGTGCTACCTTGTTTCCAGAGTTCCTGAGCTATAGTTATTCTTTGTTCCTGTCCCTGGGCTTCAGCTATTTCTAGATCCTGATTTGCACTGCTTGCAGTGCTCTCTTGACTCCTTGACTCCGGAGTTGTAGCTATGTCCTGTTTCTTGAACTAGCACTGCCTGTAGTGCTACCTTGTCTCCTGAGCTAAAGTAATTTCCCTGTTTTCTGAACTAACACTACCTGCAGTGCTACCTTGACTCCTAAAGCTTTAGTAATTCCCTGTTCCTGAACCAGCACTGCCTGCAGTGCTACCTTGACTCTTGAGCCTTAGCTTAATTCTTGTTCCTGCACCAGCACTGCCTTTTATGCTATTTTGTTTTCTGGATTCCTTAACCTGCACTATTCTAGTATACCCTTGTAGCCTCCCCTACTTTATATCTCTTTCCAGTCCCTGCCTTTCTTTCCAATTCCTTGGTTCCAGTTCCTAATTTGCTGTCTTTCTATTCTGCTGTCTTGCTTCTGTTGCCTTGTATGTGTGTTACCTGCTTTCTGCCAAGTGTGCCCTGTCATTTCTTTCCTTTCCTGTTAAGCACTCCTCCTTGCTAGCTACTTGTCTATTGTGCTTGTGTTTAGTTCTACCCTCTTGCTGTTACTGTCTTGCAAGTTCCTGTTTGATCGCCAGATCTGTGGGAACAGCTGACTACCTAGGTGTTGTTTCTTGTTCACTGTGAGTATTGTCTTTGAGTTACATTTATAATATCACCATAGGTATAAGCTCCACAGACCCTGCCTTTGCATCCATACCCTACATGTGGGTATTTGCAGTCAGTATCTCTAACAGCAATTGTGGGTGAGAAATGTACTGAGTTTCAGTCTTCCCGAGTGGAGCTCCTGAGTGCTTTACCCTACAACCCCCCTTTATTGTTAATGTTGTTTCATATATATGTCTTGCACATTCGTCCTCGGTATAGTTATTCTGAATGCTAAAGTGCTATGTGAGTGCCCTTCCTTTCTAAGTCTTACCCATCTTGTTCACTTGTACAGGCTTCCCCAGTGGATCCCTCTTTCTCCTCTGACTCCCTGTATGATGCTGGGCAGCGCTGTATACCTTTTCCTGTGTACGTTTTCTACCCAGTGCCCAGGGCCCAAGTCCCTGACTGTGTTCCCCACATAGTACCGGACAGTCCCTGACACACACCACTACACTTACTTCTACAGAAACGTACACATACTTACTCTCTTAAACAATCACTTATAGAAACACATACTTATTTATACAGATACTCTTCCAATCTCTCATTCTCACATATACTCACTCATATACATCAATACTCACATATACTAGTTTAAAACATACGTAGTTACTCATAAAATACTATTGAGACAGTCATTCACTCACTAACACACCCATAGACACACTTATCCACAAATACAGTCCTGCACACATGCTGTCTTCAAAACACATACAAAGAGTGAGTCAGTCATTCATGCATCTGTGTGCTAAGTGATATCCCCACCAAACCATACACTCATACTGATACTCAAAAAACCAACAAATAACCCATATAGACAATCATGTAGCTACTCACCAACCCATGCAGCCACTTATACACAAAGTGACACACTGACACATATTTACATATTTAAACATTACTCGCTAATACATGTATTCACTAAGATACACTTAATAAGTCAGTTATACAATCAATTTAAAAAAAAGCTCATCCATTTAGAAACTTATTTACCCATGTATTCTTCCATCGGCCTTTAGATATACATACATAAAAAATATGTATTTTTCAGAAAAACACACATTCACTGGATGATGTCATCAGTGATGTCATTTGAGATGTCATCAGTGATGTCATGAGTGATGTTCCTGACCATGTCATGAGTGATGTAATAGGTGACGTCATCAGCAGTGCATTATGGGCACGCGAGTTATAGTTAGCTGAACTAACTATAACGGGGGAATTTCAATGGTTTTGTATGAGTGAAATGTCCAGCTAGCTATAACATGTGTGAAACCTATGTTTTTTTCAGTGAAATTCTAAGGTTTTTTAAATCCTAATTCCGAACTATAAAGTGGCTGAAACCTAGGTTTTTTTCAGTGAATGTCTAAGGTTTTTTAAATGCTAATTCCTAACAATAACGTGGCTGAAACCTAGGTTTTTTTTCAGTGAATATATATATATATATATATATATATATATATATATATATATATATATATTACCTACTGGCGGTCGCCAGTAGGTATATATAGTTAGGATTTTTTCTCTATGGGTTTTTTGAAAATTCTATGTCTAATAACTTTGGCGTTTGTGGACGGAATTGGCTGAAATTTTCAGGAAAATGGCACATTTTGTTTCTGAGCAGCCCTTGAAAATTTGGGGGGGGTTCGTCCAGTGGGGGCCGAGAAAAAAGGGGGGTCCCAAAACGTGTTTTTAACATTGAGTTTTCCATAGGGCGGTTGGCCTCACTTTTAGCCCGAACGGCTGAATGGATTTGCACGAAACTTGGCAAAATTGTAGGGACTGGTAGCCCGATGTGCCTTTTGTAGGTCTCAATATATGTGCTCCAGTGGATTTTGAGAAATTAACGTTTAAAAAAAGATATATATCTGTAACAGCGGACCGGGCAGCGGCCCAGGACGCGAACTTTTCGCGCAACGGAGCTTTGTGAAGCGAAGCTGATTGGTTCTCTGGCGTCTGTCAACATTCCAAACAGTCCGTAGCGGCCGCCATCTTGTCTCTCGGTAGGATCGAGAGACAAGAGGAGGCCAAAGCGAAGGGGCAAATGACCATAAGGGGGAATAGTAGATCCTCGCTGACCCCCTAGGTTTGATGTGGAGGTTTTAAAAGGGCCCCGCGGGGCAAAAAAAAAAATAATAATAATAATCGAACGGCTGAATGGATTTGCATGAAACTTGGCAAAATTGTAGGGACTGGTAGCCCGATGTGCCTTTGCTAGGTCTCAATATATGTGCTCCAGTGGATTTTGAGAAATTAACGTTCAAAAAAAGATATATATCTGTAACAGCGCTCCGCCTCGCGTAACGGAGGTTTGCGAAGCGGATTGGTCATTCTGTCACTGGGCTATAGTTGGGCTACATCTGGCTGATATTTGGGCTACATTTGTTTTTTTGTGTGTCTGGCGGGCATCTTTGGGCTACATTGGGCTACATTGGGCTTCATTGGGCTACATTGGGCTACATTTGGGCTCCAACATATATATAGGCCAATGTAGCCCAATATATATTTTTCAAAGTTAATTTTCGTAAAAACCACTGGAGCATATATCTTGAGACATAGCAAAGGCACATCGGGCTACCAGTCCCTACAATTTTGCCAAGTTTCGTGCAAATCCATTCAGCCGTTCGAGCTAAAAGTGAGTCCAACCGCCCTATGGAAATGAAGGAAATGAATGGGTAATTTGTAATTAGCAAATAGCTAATCGCAAACTAGGAATGGTAAAGAATCGCTATTTATTCCTTAAAGTTCGCTATTTAGGAAATGCAAAAAACTTTGATGATACATATGGCGGTTCATCTCTAACAAGATAAGAAGCATAGGGATACATTTATGATGACTGGCGCATCACCAGGGATGTGTTAGTCATTCTGTGCCGCTGTTCCGTCACCTATGGTGTGCTGCATTTACAATGCGGCGCATCATGGGGCAAAAACAGCACAGATGCGTGATGTATCTGTGCCGTAAAGGTGGCGCATTGCTGGAGTTGTATCGCAAGTGTGATGAAGCTCCAGCAAGGGTCGGGGGTGCCCCTGTCGCAGGGTTTCTGTTCTCACACAGAACTGTGGACAGAGGATTGGAACCTCGGCGAATTAGGGTGTCCCAAAACTCACGTTAGTAATCAAAAACTCCTTAGCAAGCTAGGTACAGTGTCACATTGGATATAACAAACTCTCAATGTTTAGACAATCCAGAATATGAACTTATAGTACCTCAGGATACGTGGAACTCATGAACAGTCGGTCGTTATATATTTCTTAGAAACCAGAACATGGAGTTAAGAAGAACACATGTGTATTTGAAATGTTTATTTACTAATGCCGTCTTCTGAGGCGTAGTATCTTAGATTATACAAGTACACATATTATCAGTAGCAAAATTACCAGCATAGTCAGTAGTACATAAAAAGCGAATGGTGACAGTATGTTAACATGCTGTAAATGAATAAGAGTTAGCAACACTTATAAGCAGCCGCGGGCCGTGGAGGGAGTTACGGTGAGGCAGGGAGGCGGGGAGGGGGAGAAGCAGGGTGGAGAATACAAGTACACATATTATCAGTAGCAAAATTACCAGCATAGTTACTAGTACATAAAAAGCGAATGGTGACAGTATGTTAACATGCTGTAAATGAATAAGAGTTAGCAACACTTATAAGCAGCCGCGGGCCGTGGAGGGAGTTACGGTGGGGCAGGGAGGCGGGTAGGGGGAGGGGCAAGGTAGAGAGGGCTCCACCCTGCTTCTCCCCCTCCCCGCCTCCCTGCCTCACCGTAACTCCCTCCACGGCCCGCGGCTGCTTATATCTCACCCTCCCTAATACACATATTATATTATTTGCTAAGAAGGTCTCTTTGTGTTGGTTTAGGGTGTGCCCATACTTTAGTGTCTTAGATTTGAAGGAATCACATCAGCATACACCAGCTCTCTCTTCATGTGAACCGCATCAACTGTTGTGTATGTGTGTTCGGCAAAGCAATATAAAACCCGCCTCATGCCCAGAATTGGCAGAAGTTGCACTTATGTTATGAGTATGAAGTCGTGGAGATCAGACCTCATAACAATTCTGTATCGTGTTGTTCTTGAAACTTTAGCACTCGCTGTACAGATATAGTTTAACAAGCAAAGCAGATAGTAGAGCAATAACATATTATTCTCATGTAAACCACGATGAACTACTAGGTGGAAAGCTAAAGCAACAACTAAGTGTCGTGTGCAGAAGTTGCAAAAAAGGAAAAATGGCGTTTAAACCGGTAATGAGCCCATGCTAACTTAACACGGTGTAAAGATATCCAGGACCTAGATGACACCTCCCCATGATCCGGAAACGAACTGAATAAGATAATAGAAGTGCCATCTCATGAGAGTAGATTGCAAGTTTATATGTGGACGGTCCGCAAGGTAAAGCATTAAAAACTAGGAAAATTTAATGCTAAAGAAAAATAAAACAGCCAAGTACTTTATCGAGTCTTAAGCCAATAGGCAAGGTAAATAATAAAAACTTGACAAATAAGTCAATGAATTGTCAATGAAATGCTAGTACTCAGCATATCAAACATGAAAAAGGTCTATGACATAACTGTGTATGCAAAATAAGCTGCAACAGCCTCCAATAGGAAGTCACCGTCTTCATCCGAAAACAGTTCAGCCATCCAATTTAAAAGCGGAAAAGAACATACGTGCTCTCCCAGCACCGGATCCTCTATCACCATCAGAGGACAGCTCGGTGGGTTTTCAAGAAAGCTCTGTTCCAAGAAAGACTGTGCTGCCGCCAGTAAATTCCAGGGACCAAGTAGTCCATGCATCAATGCCACAGCCATAATCCTTTCGCCAGGACAAACCAACTCGTGAGTAATGATAGGAGTCATCAGCTGATTAAAGTCGACGTCAGGAGAAACCGGTCCGCAGAGACACAAATCAATGGCCCAATCGAAATCACAGGTCAGGCAGTGAAATACAGGCTGGACACAGGTGAAGTAGGAGAATCGAAAAGATAATCCATATGCCGTGCTTAATATCGCCAACGGCATTGTGCCATAATATTCTAGCATGCGATTGCGGAACAGTGTCAGCAGCTGCAGGGTGGGAGGTTGCATAGGAGGGACATCCATATTTAAAAATGTAAAAAAGCACAAGAGCGTCCGCTGGTAATGCAAGTAAAAATGCCAATCCACGAACCAGAGTGGAGAAAATAGAATGAAAGGAAGCAGGGATGACTCCAAAGATTTTCTCAAATGAAGTCACGAGACCACTGGTAACAACTTTAAAAAAGTGCGCCAGGGTCTTTGTGGAGGATGCGTTAAAGATAGTCGGAACCATCTTGCTGAAATTGAAAGGCAAATCTGAATTAAAAGTATTCCTTTTATCGTAACAGTAAGTGAACGGGTTATTTGCTGCAGAAATGTTCTATTTCCTCCCACACATGAACATAGGGAGTTTTCAATCTGGCCACAAATACCAACCTTGGGACAGATTTCAACGGCATGGCAAGAATAAGAGCTCTTTTGTCTCAGAGAGAGGTGGCCTTGAGTTCGGCCCGTGAAACTTTCGTGCTTCACATAGCGAACACCCGTACAGAGGTGCAGACCCTTTTCAATTAACTCAGAACAATCTTCATTATTGAGCATCAAATAACTACCATTTTCCAACAACTTGAACGTGGGGATGATAGCAGGAACTGGCGTGCCTTGCAACACGCAAGCCATATTTGGTCGGTGTTTGTTGCATGAACCGTGTAACTGTATGTGCCTACACATTAGTGAATGATCTGGCGTCTCAGTGCATTCCTCTCCATTCAGATAAACTTCTTGATCATCTTTGAAACATCTGTATGTGTATGGAAGCGACCAGACCTCATGAAGAAAAGCACTACCTAAAGGTTCATAACGGCCTATTGGTATATATTTCATACAATTTGAAAACTTATATAAAGCAAAAGGCAGCGTTATTAAACCGTGGATAAGGCACGTTGCCAAAAAACCCGCAATCCTCTGCTGATGATGTCACTGAGCATGTCATGAATGATGTAATATGTGACATCATCAGCAGTGGATTACGGGTAATAGTATCTCTAGTTTACTCCCCTATAGCTGTCTTTCTTTTAACATAAGTGTCTGTTTCCTTCCCTTATACTTACTGTTTTTGGTTCGCTTCTAGTTCGCGTACCGGCGAGCGAACTGGGAAGCGAACTAAGAGAAATAGAGGTTGGCACAGTTCCAAATATTGTACCAATTTTTTAATAACGGGGAGGTAGTTCTGAAAAGAACTTTTTTTTTTATTGTTTTTGTTGTTTTATATTTTTTTTATTATTTTTCGGAACTTTTTTTACTTTTTTTGAATTTTTCTGAGGTTTTATATTTTTTGGGGGTTTTCTTGGAGGGGGCAATGAAAACGATTCATTGTAAAGGGCTCAACAGGAGCAACAAAACAAAAAAAGAAGTATTTATTATTTTGGGCGTTTCGTACAAACTTGCATATGATAGTCAATAGCTCTGTTGATCAGAGTGATGCTTTTTTCTCCGTAGGAAATGAATCCATCGCAAAATACGCAGGTGTGTTTTACTTCACCAAATTTCATTTGTATATTTGGCACCATCTCCCTGCCCTCTGGTCCCGTTACTTCCGGTACAACAGATCTTCTGGCCATAATAGGGAGATTATCTAGGTCGTTCCGAAACTGTGCAGCACTGTAGTTGTTAGGATGCCACCTAGTCATATGGCGATGCATTGTGTAGTTTCCGAAACTGTATTTTTTCTCGGTTCCTCTGGACAGTCTATCTTGACATATAAGGCAAGTTACGTATCTTGCATTTACTTTTTTCTGACCTTTGGGAATTTTAAAAAATTGCCAAATGAAGTTTTCTTTCCGGTGAGACGTCTTGGGCTGCTCAGGCAAAAACTGCCTCTCTTCGTGCTCGTCGTCCTGTTCCTCTTCTTCCTCTTCTTGTTGAATTATAACTTGAGCAGGTGCTCCACTCTTCCTTGGATGTGGTGGAGGTGGTGGGGAAGCACCAGCTGAAGCTACTAAGGAAGCCATTGCTCAGTGATCACAAAGGGTCTTTCTCTCACAATGATGAAAGTCAGAGTGAGGAAAGAAGGAGGGATTTTCATCATTTGGGAAAAACAAGAGTTCTCAACCAATCAAAAGTGTTCATTTTAGATTATATGACCTAGTCTTACATCATTAGGAAACCAAAAGTGAAATGAACCAATGAAAAGTGTTATTACCAAGTCACATGACTTGCTGTGTTTACGTTAAGCGCTTTGCAGGGCCTCACGGTTTGCTTCCAGAAACCTGCGCTTTGCGACTCGCTTCGCGTACCAGTTCGCTAACGTAGCACGTCATATGACGTATCACGCGACAACGTGGAACGTCATGCGGACGGGAGGCGTCACGATGTTGTTTTCTAACGCGGCACTTGCGGTAAAGAAACGTTTACCGGCTCGCGGTCTATTTCGCGGCATCAAGGTCAGCTAACGGGAAGCTTCCCGATTCGCGAAGCGGGAACGTAGAAAAAAAAATATTTAAAAAAAAAATTATTCATAGACATAAAATATATTTTTGGATTTAAAAAAGAATACATTTTACAGCTACAGATATTAGCTGTTAAAAAACCAATGAAATTCACAGAAAAAACCATAGGTTATAGACCATATATAGTTAGGAATTAGCATTTACAAAACCTTGAAAATTCACTGAAAAAACCATAGGTTATAGACCATATATAGTTAGGAATTAGCATTTAGAAAACCTTATTTTACTCACACAAAACCATTGAAATTCCATATATAGTTAGTTGCACTAACTATATATCGCGCACCCGCAATCCACTGCTGATGATGTCACATATTACATCATTCATGACATGGTCAGTGACATCACTGATGACATCACTGATGACATCTCAAATGACATCACTGATGACATCACTGATAACAACATCCAGTGATTTTTTGTTTCTGTAAAGTTTAAATATGTCTTACATATTAAAGAATGAGTGGATGTGTAAGTGTCTGGACGAAGGATTTAGTAGGTGCATGACTGACTGTATGAGTGAGTGATTAAATGTGTCTCACTGAGTGCATGGGTTAGTGACTAAACTGTCTTAATTTGTGCATCATTATGTCTGTTGTTCTGTAAACTGCTGCATGTGTTGATCAGTAGCTATATGAGTAACTATATGGGTTATTGATTGATTGCCCAAGTATTTGTATGGGAGACTGAGTGTGTGTGTGGCTAGCTGGGAGGTGTGTGACTCTGTGCAGATCAATGTGTACTTGTATCAATGATTGTATAAGAAGGTAAGTATGTGTTAGTATATGTTTGAAAATGTAAGGTGCTCTATGTTTAACTGTATAGACAAGAAAATGGAAGTGTCATTGATTCTTTACAGGACTGACTAGGTGTGTGAGTAACTCCATGGATGAGTGGCAGACTGTGAGTGTCTGTATAGGTGTATGAGTGCATATGATAGTGTTGTAAAGATGAGTGATTGTATGTATGAATGATTGTATGGGTGAATGAGTGAAGGTGTGTGTAGACGTAGCAATCAGTGAGTGCGTACGTAGTAACTAGTATTGGTGTGTCAATGGTTTCAAAAATTATACTCTGTATTTAACACTGGGTGAAACAGAGGTTATATTAAAATGTGAGGAGATGCATTGTATTGTCACATGAATGATATCATCAGTGATGTGGTCATTGATGTCAAATGAGATGTCATCAGTGATGTCATCAGTGATGTCATTTGAGATGTCATCAGTGATGTCATCAGTGATGTCACTGACCATGTCATGAATGATGTAATATGTGACATCATCAGCAGTGGATTGCGGGTGCGCGATATATAGTTTGTGCAACTAACTATATATGGAATTTCAATGGTTTTGTGTGAGTAAAATAAGGTTTTCTAAATGCTAATTCCTAACTATATATGGTCTATAACCTATGGTTTTTTCAGTGAATTTTCAAGGTTTTGTAAATGCTAATTCCTAACTATATATGGTCTATAACCTATGGTTTTTTCTGTGAATATATATATATATAAACACAGCCTTCCTGTAACTGCCCTTTACTCAAAAGTTCCACACAATCTCAGGGCGATACAGAAGGATGACACAAACAGGTCCTGGCAATGAAGGGCTTTATTTAGTTATTACAGCAAGCTTCATGGTTACGAAGCCAGCAACAGCAAAGTGCAGGGGTGCATACAAAGATATATATATATATATATATATATATATATATCAACCATATATATAAATATATGCTCTGAAACGTGTTGGCAAAGAGGATTGAAATAATGGATGAATTGCCACTTTCAGAAAACGCAATAAAATGTATGGTAATAACCTACCTGCTGTAGAGTGCTTCCTTGCTGCAGAGCTTTTGTTTCACAAAATTATCACGACGGCTTCGGTCGTGGAGGGAGCACAACCTGATGAATGAGGAAGGAGCTGCTGGAGGGGGCCGTGAAGCAGGAACTTTTCCATGCCAAAGACGGTGCAGCAGAGAGTAATACTAACGAAGGTGGGAATTTCATACCAGGGCACACTGGAGTGCTTGAATATCACAGTGAACTTGCACAAAATCGCTGTGACCTTTTAAAATGATAATGTCAGATTGCAGAACCCACTGTAGGTGAAGGTTTTGGCAGATTGAAACCACATGTCCCACAGTGCATCAGAATCGACAGGCAGCTACTAAACAGGGACACCTGAGGCTGTGATATTTAAAGACACATGACACGTGGGACTGTGTTTGCCTATCAAGACTGCAACAGCCATTATGCCCAGGAAAAAGGAGCAGACAGCTCTGAAACGCGTTGGCAAAGAGGATTGAAATAATGGATGAATTGCCACTTTCAGAAAACGCAATAAAATTTATGGTAATAACCTACCTGCTGTGGAGTGCTTCCTTGCTGCAGAGCTTTTGTTTCACAAAATATATATATATATATATATATATATATATATATATATATATATGCAATCCACCTCCAGGGAAACCGAAGGAAGGAGCCACACGCGGGGATTAAGAGAAGGGGTTCTTTATTGGTAAGAGCAGATAAGGCGTGATGCATTTCGGCGCTTAGCCTTCCTCAGACGCCCCTGCCCGACTGTTGGAACATGCGCCCAGCTGTGTTATTATCTCCGCAGCACTCCTTGATTGATCGGTGCACGCCTACCCCAACCATGTGATCGTTGTCTGCAGTGTCAATCTGCTGGCACTGCATCTCCCAGCATGCTTCAGTCCGGTGATAATACGTGGGGAAAACCAAAAGACATTTTTGTATTTTCAGGCGTTAGTGCTGGGCGAATTTACAACAGTCTATTAAAACCGAGGAACCCCTCGAGTCCCCGCAATACCGTTTAAACCTCCAGAGAACAGGTCCGTCAGGTCGTGGGTCGGCAAAAGTTCACCTTTTCCATGTGTGAAGTCACACACTGCTATTTCATGCAGCGTCCCGTGCTTCCCTGTTACGCTGTAGGTGGGCTGTCTCAGGCCAATACCTTGGCAGATACACAGAGTCCAGTAAAAGGGCAGCCAACTTGAAGAAAACGGGAGCTCCTAAATGTGCCTCTGGATGACACAGGAATATGCAATCCACCTCCAGGGAAACCGAAGGAAGGAGCCACACGCGGGGATTAAGAGAAGGGGTTCTTTATTGGTAAGAGCAGATAAGGCGTGATGCATTTCGGCGCTTAGCCTTCCTCAGACGCCACTGCCCGACTGTTGGAACATGCGCCCAGCTGTGTTATTATCTCCGCAGCACTCCTTGATTGATCGGTGCACGCCTACCCCAACCATGTGATCGTTGTCTGCAGTGTCAATCTGCTGGCACTGCATCTCCCAGCATGCTTCAGTCCGGTGATAATACGTGGGGAAAACCAAAAGACATTTTTGTATTTTCAGGCGTTAGTGCTGGGCGAATTTACAACAGTCTATTAAAACCGAGGAACCCCTCGAGTCCCCGCAATACCGTTTAAACCTCCAGAGAACAGGTCCGTCAGGTCGTGGGTCGGCAAAAGTTCACCTTTTCCATGTGTGAAGTCACACACTGCTATTTCATGCAGCGTCCCGTGCTTCCCTGTTACGCTGTAGGTGGGCTGTCTCAGGCCAATACCTTGGCAGATACACAGAGTCCAGTAAAAGGGCAGCCAACTTGAAGAAAACGGGAGCTCCTAAATGTGCCTCTGGATGACACAGGAATATGCAATCCACCTCCAGGGAAACCGAAGGAAGGAGCCACACGCGGGGATTAAGAGAAGGGGTTCTTTATTGGTAAGAGCAGATAAGGCGTGATGCATTTCGGCGCTTAGCCTTCCTCAGACGCCACTGCCCGACTGTTGGAACATGCGCCCAGCTGTGTTATTATCTCCGCAGCACTCCTTGATTGATCGGTGCACGCCTACCCCAACCATGTGATCGTTGTCTGCAGTGTCAATCTGCTGGCACTGCATCTCCCAGCATGCTTCAGTCCGGTGATAATACGTGGGGAAAACCAAAAGACATTTTTGTATTTTCAGGCGTTAGTGCTGGGCGAATTTACAACAGTCTATTAAAACCGAGGAACCCCTCGAGTCCCCGCAATACCGTTTAAACCTCCAGAGAACAGGTCCGTCAGGTCGTGGGTCGGCAAAAGTTCACCTTTTCCATGTGTGAAGTCACACACTGCTATTTCATGCAGCGTCCCGTGCTTCCCTGTTACGCTGTAGGTGGGCTGTCTCAGGCCAATACCTTGGCAGATACACAGAGTCCAGTAAAAGGGCAGCCAACTTGAAGAAAACGGGAGCTCCTAAATGTGCCTCTGGATGACACAGGAATATGCAATCCACCTCCAGGGAAACCGAAGGAAGGAGCCACACGCGGGGATTAAGAGAAGGGGTTCTTTATTGGTAAGAGCAGATAAGGCGTGATGCATTTCGGCGCTTAGCCTTCCTCAGACGCCACTGCCCGACTGTTGGAACATGCGCCAAGCTGTGTTATTATCTCCGCAGCACTCCTTGATTGATCGGTGCACGCCTACCCCAACCATGTGATCGTTGTCTGCAGTGTCAATCTGCTGGCACTGCATCTCCCAGCATGCTTCAGTCCGGTGATAATACGTGGGGAAAACCAAAAGACATTTTTGTATTTTCAGGCGTTAGTGCTGGGCGAATTTACAACAGTCTATTAAAACCGAGGAACCCCTCGAGTCCCCGCAATACCGTTTAAACCTCCAGAGAACAGGTCCGTCAGGTCGTGGGTCGGCAAAAGTTCACCTTTTCCATGTGTGAAGTCACACACTGCTATTTCATGCAGCGTCCCGTGCTTCCCTGTTACGCTGTAGGTGGGCTGTCTCAGGCCAATACCTTGGCAGATACACAGAGTCCAGTAAAAGGGCAGCCAACTTGAAGAAAACGGGAGCTCCTAAATGTGCCTCTGGATGACACAGGAATATGCAATCCACCTCCAGGGAAACCGAAGGAAGGAGCCACACGCGGGGATTAAGAGAAGGGGTTCTTTATTGGTAAGAGCAGATAAGGCGTGATGCATTTCGGCGCTTAGCCTTCCTCAGACGCCACTGCCCGACTGTTGGAACATGCGCCCAGCATGTATATATATATATATATACAGGTTGTGCAATAATTAATCAAATGTCTAATCATGAACATTTTAACTATTGATTTAATGTGATTTATTGACTTTTAATGAATGTTTATTCAAGATATATGTATTTTTTATTGTAAATACATTGTATTTTTTGCACTCTGTAAGATGGCGCTCACCGATGTCTGATGGTGAGCAGTCCTACCTCTCTATCCCTTATTCTCTTACGTGTTGGGTCCCTTTAAAAATAAGCTTCTGTGTTTCACTGCTGTGAACACATTGAGAAAGGGGTTTCCCAAAACGCGTCTGTGTTAATTGTAAAATAAATCGAGTCTTGTGAGCAAAACCACCCCACGAGTGCCGCTTTCTTCATTCCTTCCTGGCTGGGAGAGGGGGGGCTTTGGAGCAACGATATTTTGTACGGAGCACTACCGTCACGGCAGCACCCGCCATTGGATGCACTGCTGTTTTGGTGCAATACGGAGCGTTGAGAGGAAAGTACAGCAGCAGCACCGCCCGAATCTCAGAAGAAGAATCGCCCCGCACAACAAAAGCTGCATGGAAATCGGATTCCCCGGGAAACGGCAGAGGAGTGTCTGATTGCCGCGATAGCCGGGTAAGCAGCGCTCACCTGAGTGTTTTGAAAGCAACGAGCGGGACGATATTTGTAAAAATTCAGGGCGAGGCGAAGGGGTGATTTTCACAAGAGAAGATTTACACGGATACCGGGCTCGGTATCCAAGTTGAAACATTTCAATAAAATGTTTAGTGACGCAGCACGTGAGGAGGCGGCTCTAGGGATGTTCAAGAAGAAAAAAAGTGAAGCTGCACCAAACGGCAATTTAGCCAATAGAAAGACCTCTGGCACCCTTGCAGCAAAATACCAAAAACTTGAAAGATTACATGAGAGAGAGGTCCGGAAGTGGTGGGAGGCGACCTCCCTCCAAAATTACATTGAAGTGGAGAGGGTCCCTCGTGGGCTGCGGGTGTGCACCATTCCCGCATATGAGAACCCAGACCCACAACTTCTGGAGGAATGGAAGATCCACACGGCTTCCTTTTGTAAAGGGAGTCTGCAGCTTTTGGTTAGGTATGCTTGGAGTGATAGAGCCAAAGTACTCGAAGAAATCAAAACTTTGGAAGAAGAGTTGGAAAAGAATCCGGATAAAAAGGAACACGAGGATATCAAGGAGGAAATGAAAAAAAGATTACAAAAATATGAATTAAAAATTCGACAAAGGAAGGAAGAAAAATTTGACAGAGACGAAAGAGACTATTCTATGGGCCGCATTTTGACTTTCGCCAGAAATTTTGACGGGCCCCGGAAAGAACTGATGCGTAAGAAACAGAATCCACCTAAGCCCTCTGAAAGAGTTGAGACATCAGAATCGGATTTAACAGCATCGGAACACTCAGGGGATGACGTGACTGGACCATCAAGGCCCCCTAAGAAAACCCTTTTTCACGAGGAATTCGATCTGATCAGATCAACATGGCTACGGGGAGGCAAAACCAAACCCCCGGAACACAGGAGAACCAGGAGGGGAGGCAGGAAGAGGAAGGGGCAGAGGCGGAAGTCAAAATCAATCGGCAACAACAAAGAAGAAGAGAGGGGGAAGGTGGTGAACAAAGCAGACAATTTGACAATAGTGAATTTGACTGACAGGAAATTAACACCTGATGAGGAGTCCGTATTAAAACTGGGATTCTCATTCTGTCCACCGACCAACTTAGAATACACCCAAACGAGAATAGATCTTTTTAAGTTTGTCAGAAAATTAAAACTGCACAAGTACTACAAATTGAAACCTACAGTCAAGGAGACCAGACTCCTACAAGACACTATAAGGGACACTGACATCTTACAACTTGACGATTTGACAACATTGGAAGCCCTAGAGGAGATCAGGACCGAGACTAGTATGGAGAGACAGGACCTTGAGACCTGGACACAGAGAAGCAGAAATTTGGGGATAGGACAGGAGGCTCCAAGAACTAACTTCAAACCTATTTCCCCATTCCTTCCCCAGACACCACAAGATGCCATTGATATCTTCAGTGACGCCATGTTGAAAGATCTGGGTGAATTCCGGTGTAAAGACACACGTAAATGGACTAGACACACACTCACTAAAGGACAATCACTGGCCTTAAAAAAACTACAGGAGGAACCGAACATAATTTTTAAACCCTCCGATAAAGGCGGTAAAGTTGTGTTGCTAACTAGGAAGCAATATGTGGGTGAGGCAATGAAACAACTTAACAACAACAATCACTATGAACGGACGACTCAGAAAAAATACCAAGAAAGTATCGAGGAATATGGCAAATTGATTCTCAAATGGCATAATAAAAAGATGTTGGACACAGATGAGTTTTTATTTTTAAGATCAAATCATCCTATTATACCAACGTTTTATCAGCTGCCCAAAATTCACAAGGATGCCAAGACACCACCGGGACGACCCATAGTATCGTCTATGGGCAGTCTCACTGAGAACTTGTCAATCTTTATTGATCATTTTCTATTTGAAGCTGTAGCCACTCTAAAATCCTATATCAGGGATACTAAGGATTTTATCATGAAGTTGGAGAAATTGAAATGGAATGATTCATACACCTTAATTGTGATGGACATTACGAGTCTCTACACATGCATTGAACATACTCAGGGTTTAAGGGCAGTTGAGTACTTCATGAAAAAAAGACCGTTGAAATTTGCCGGGCATAGTACCATGCTCCTTGAAATGACTGAGTTTTGTTTACTGAATAACATCTTTCTATTTGAAGGCAACATGTACAGACAGGTCTCCGGGACCGCAATGGGCACCTGCTTCGCCCCCAGCTACGCGAATTTATTCGTAGGCTGGTGGGAGGAGCAGGTGGCCTGGTCCGACGGTAACCAATCATTGTCCAACCACATAGTCTCCTGGCACAGGTATATAGATTACCTTTTTATGGTTTGGGAGGGTTCATCGGAAAGTGCCAGGGACTATATTAAACATCTAAATGACAACAATTTAAATCTCCACTTCACGGGCGAGGTTAGCTCAGTGGCAGTGAGCTACCTCGACCTTAGAATAGAGATCAAGGGGAATGAGGTAACTACATCGCTGTACAGAAAACCTACTGCCGGCAACAGCACATTACATGCTGACAGCGGACACCCAGTTTCCCTGAAGAAAAGTATCCCTTATGGGGAGCTGTTGCGCCTTAAGCGCAACTGTTCCCAAGATCAGGACTTTATGAGATGCGCTGTAGAAAGTATTGAGAGATTTAAATTAAGGGGATACGACAGTGCCCTTTTAACTAGGACTCTCAATAAAGTGTCTAAAATCCCACGTCACCAACTATTGACTAATGCCAGAGATGCAGCAAAACAAAGCAAAGTTGAAGGAAAGTTCCGTTTAATCACATCATTTTCCGAGGATACCAGTATTCTGAAAAACATTCTTAAGAAAAACTGGCATGTTCGGAAAACCGATCCTATCATCGGACAAGACATTCCCCCAAGCCCTCTGGTTACTTTTAAGAAGGCTAGATCTATTAAGGACGTATTGGTACACAGCCAAATTGACATCCCCAAAAAGAAGGATCAAACCTTGAAAGACATGAGAGGATTCTTCCCGTGTGGGAAGTGTAAGGCTTGTGCTTTTAGTAAGAGGGTGTTAGGCTACGAGGTGCCAGGATTGCAAGAGCGTAAGAAAATATCCAAATTCATCACCTGTCAAACTCCATATGTTGTCTACTGCTTGATTTGTCCGCGCAATCTCAAATACATCGGGAGCACGGTAAATGGTGTCAAGCTAAGAATTTTGGAACATATGCGGGCCATATCCAATAAGGATATGAAATCACCGGTAGCCAGGCATTATGCTATAAAACATAATGGCGACAGAGACGCCTTGCAATACTTTGGCATTGATCATGTGCCTGACCATGAGAGAGGGGGTGAAGAAGGCCTTTAGGATTACCGATACTTATTATTGCCCCCCGAAGGAACTTTGATGTGTACCAATTGATGTGTGCGATGTGTTAGTTTGGAGACAAAGGGGTTGACTGATGTATCATGATTCCAGTGAAAACAACATGAGAGAGCCAGATTTGGCTGCAAATAAGCCGCCCTAAATGAAATGTTGAAGACGTGTGACAACACAAATCTATGTTTAGTTTGTCTGATATGTAAGCAATGATCATGATGTTGCATGGAGTCTAACAACAACTGCCTGAGATGGCACCACCACTGTATGGGATACACTGTGGTTTTTAAGTTGGAGGAATACAGGAGGAAATTCATGTGAGTTGTGCAGTTACATAATGTATATATTATACTATCATGTTTGTACCATTCTTTTTTACAGGTTTTTTAATCTTGTTATCCTTTGTATGTGGGAGAATATATATGTGGTCCCAAAGAAGGTGCATACGTTTGTGAGAATCACAGAAACAAGTTTATGTAACTAACAAACTGAATCTGTACAATACCTCGATACCATAGATGATGACCTTTGTACTACATCATGTATCCTGTTTAAAGAATGGATCGGTCCTATTGAAATTGACAATTGTTAGCTGTCTTTTCTGGTCCCTGTGTCTATATTTTAATTTGATAATTTATTATTCTTTGTGCTGAATTGAGATGTTTTTAATGTAATGATTTACACGTTGTTTACATCAAGTAGTTTATAACTTATATAGGTAATGTGACTACTATGATATTGGTGATACATATGATATGTAACTGATAAACTCTGTTTACGAACACACTATTAAAGCTCTATGCTTCTCTATATTGTTTTGGTACTGGATTTTCTGTATATATTGTGTATGTGACATTAATTAAAGTGGTGTTTTAAAAACTGTATACAGTATATGTATTATCATAGTGACTTTCCAAGGGGAAATTTGATTTTACTGTCTGTTCAGTAACACAGCAATCATTCTTCCTGGTAAAGTCTTCCACAAGTCCAGAAGTGTACAGAAGAGTTGGGGTCTGAAGTACAATATTTATACCTGGTGTCCATTTTGAAGTGGAGGAAGCTACCAGCAGATTTCACCCCCCTGAGCTTCTTGTAATTTCCTGCCTCTTTGCCCTGGCCCCAGATTGCCTGGAATCACAATAAACTAGCCTCAAATCCTTTTGTGAAAGTGGTCAGACAGGGCCTTTCTAATATGCAAGTGTAGTAGGTGGCAGCTTCTCCTCTTGATTAACTTAGAGTGGGTGATCCTTTGTCTCACAAAGACCAACTGCCAATTATTACACCTAGGCATGTGACCCAGGATACAGGTGGCAGACATCAAATGGTTGGGACAATAAATCAATCAATCAATCATATTATTTGTAAAGCGCACTACTCACCCGTGAGGGTCTCAAGACGCTGGGGTGGGGAATGCTGCTACTGCTCGAAAAGCCAGGTCTTGTGAAGTTTTCTGAAGGTCAGCAGGTCTTGGGTCTGCCGTAGGTGAATGGGGAGGGTGTTCCAGGTCTTGGCGGCAAGGTGGAAGAACAATCTGCAGCCTGAGGTTGCTCTTCGGAAGTGGGGGACTGTGGTGAGGGCAAGGTTGGCAGAGTGGAGCTGGTGGGTGGGGGTGTAGAAGCTGAGTCGTCTGTTGAGGTTTGTTGTCCCGGTGTTGTGGAGTGCCTTGTGTCCATGGGTGAGGAGCTTGAAGGTTATCCTTTTGTTTACCAGGAGCCAGCACAGGTCTCTCAGGTGGGGTGTGATGTGGCTGCGGCGAGGGATGTCGAGGATCAGGCGTGCAGAGGCGTTCTTGATGCGTTGGAGCCGACTCAGGAGTTTGGCCGAGGCTCCTGTGTAGAGGGCGTTTCCGTAGTCCATCCTGCTGCTGATGAGGGCCTGGGTGACCTTTCTTCTTGTTTCAGTGGGGATCCACTTGTAGATCATGCAGAGCATGTGGAGGGTGTTGGAGGAGGAGACGGCGTTGACCTGTTTAGACATGGAGAGGGTGGAGTCGAGGATGACCCCTAGGTTGCGTGCGTGGACGGTGGGTGTTGGAGCGGTTACCAGTGCGGTCGGCCACCAGGAGTCATCCCAGGCTCAAGGCGTGGATCCGAGGATGAGGACCTCCGTCTTGTCCGAGTTCAGCTTCAGTCAGCTGTTCCTCATCCATTCAGTGACAGCCTTCATTCCTTCGTGAAGGTTGGTTTTGGTGGTGTGGGGGTCCTTGGTGAGAGAGCAGATCAGCTGGGTGTCATTGGCGTAAGAGATGATGTTGAGGTCGTGCCGATGGGTGACATGGGCGAGCGGTGCCATGTAGATGTTAAACAGAGTTGGGCTGAGGGATGAGCCCTGGGGTACACCGCAGATGATCTCTGTGGCTTCGGAGCGGAAGGGGGAAGGTGGACGCTCTGTGTTCTGCCAGACAGGAAGGAGGTGGTCCAATCCAGGGCCTTCTCTTGTATCCCGGCTTTGTGGAGGCGTGTTCATAGTGTGTGGTGGCAGACTGTGTCGAAGGCAGCTGACAGGTCCAGGAGGATGAGGGCCGCCGTTTCTCCGTGTTCCAGCAGGCACTTGATGTCATCGGTGGTGGCGATGTGGGTAGTCTCAGTGCTGTGGTTGCGGCGGAACCCAGACTAGGAAGGGTCCAGGGTGTTGTTCTACTTGAGGTAGCGGGTCAGTTGTTCGTTAATGGTCTTCTCGGTGACCTTTGCCGGGAATGGGAGCTGGGAGATGGGCCGGAAGTTCTTGAGGTCGTTGGGGTCCGCCTTGGGTTTCTTGAGTAAGGCATTGATCTCGGCGTGCTTCCAGCTCTCCGGGAAGGTTGCTGTCTTGAAGGAGGTGTTGATGACTTTTCGGAGATGGGGTGCCATGGATGTGCTGGCTTTGTTGAAGATGTGGTGTGGGCATGGGTGGGACGGAGATCCGGAGTGGATGGTGTTCATGATCTTGATGGTGTCGTCGTCGTTGATGTTGGTCCAGGAGAGCAGGTGGTTGGTGTGGATGGTGGTCGTGGGGGCGGTGGTCTCAGTGGTTGTCGGGGCGGTCGTGGCGTTGAAGCTGTCATGGATGTCTGTGATCTTGCAGTGGAAGCAGGTGGCCAGTGAGTCGCACAGGTCTTGCGAGGGTGGGACGTCTTTGGCGTTGGAGCTGGGGTTGGAGAGTTTCTTCACGATGTTGAAGAGTGCGGGTTGTTGACTATGCGGTTTTGGCGGATCTGATGAGGTGATGGTGTCTGCGGGTGGTGTTCTTGTATTCTGCGTGACTGTCCGTTGTTTGTTCACGGAGCCAGATCTTCTTCAGCTTTCAGCTGGTTTGCTTGAAGGCCCGGAGGTCTTCAGTAATCCAGCTGGCTTTCTTGTTGGTGTGTCTGTTGGAGGGTTTCTTGATCGGGGTGAGGGTGTTGGCACAGTCATTGATCCACTGTCTGAGGTTGTGGGTGTCGGTGGGGTCGGCGGGTGGGCTCTGGGCGAGGGTGATGCTTAGCTGGTCTTCGGTGACTTTGCTCGAGCAGCTACGAGGCATCTGTTGGGTCTGGTGGTGCATGGTGGGTTTCTTGAAGGTTAAGTGGATGCAGCGATGGTCGGTCTAGTGGAGTTCGGTGGTGTGGTTGAGGGAGACGTGGGGGCTTGCTGAGAAGATGGTGTAAAGTGTGTGACCGGCGGAGTGGGTGGGTCATGTGATGAGTTGTCTGAGTCTGGGGTTGGCTAGGTTGTCGATCAGGGTGGTGGAGTTGGTGTTGTTGTTGTTCTCGAGGTGGAAGTTCAGGTCCCCGAGGAGGATATAGTCTGTGGAGGCAAGGGTGCGTGTGCTGACAAAGTCGGCAATGCAGTCGCTGAACTGTGGTCGGGGTCCGGGGAGTCTGTAGATGAGGGTTCCTCTGAGGGTGGTGTTGGGATTGGTGTGCATCTGGAAGTGCAGGTGTTTGGCGGTGCTGAGGGTGTCGTCGACGTTGGTCGAGACTCTGAGAGTGTTTCTGTGGACGATGGCGATTCCTCCTCCTGCTCCATTGGTGCGATCCCTGGGAGTGATCTTGTAGCCTTCCGGGACGGCTATGGCTATGTTGGGTGCTGAGGCAGGGTTCAGCCAGGTCTCCGTCAGGAAGACGACGTCTGGGGAGGTTGAGTCGAGTAGGTCCCGGAGTTCAATGGCGTGTTTGCGGGTGGAGCGAGTGTTGAGAAGGATGTTTATGTGCATGGGTCAGAATTAATATTTTTCTTTCCACTTTCATTCTAGGAAACCATTTCTTTGTGCCATCTGCACCAAGCCTTAGTTAGCCGAGAGTTCTACCTGCAGGCAAGACAAAACAGGATCTCAGACTATGAGTTTTAGCCATTACATGGAGTACAATGCATATAATAACAACCACACCCAAGTACAATTCATTTAATAACATATACACCCACCAAGCCACAATAGACATATGGTACAGTGAGAGAAATAAGGTAGCATAGACATTTTGTTGGCTCATTAGGGTAAAATAGTAATTTATTTTCAATTATATGAGATGTGCAGGGTGAGGACATTCAAAATGAGGGATATACCATACTCATTTTGAGCTCTTATCTTGTTTTCCTGTATCCAAAATGACAAATAAATAAAGACTTTCAGATTTGGCATTTATAGTGAATTCAGTACTTCATATAAAAACAAAAATGCAGAATCCTGCAGATAAACGTATACTCCCCATTAAACGCTGATATTATTGACACGTTGAAATGTTCTTTTCCAAACCAGAACAACCTTGATTGTTTGCAATTACCAACACAATACATGTGGTCAACCAATCAATCAATCAATCAATCAAGACTTATAAAGAGCAACTAATCATCCATGAGGATATCCAAGTGCTGAGAACCCTGCTGCAAGAGGGTAGTCAGCAAAATCTTGAGTCCATTCCTGAATTCCAGAGGTAAAGGAAGAGGTTGCGACAGGACTTCATGTCTAGGTAGGAGAAGATGCTTCATCTACTGTTGCTTCGGTAGATGCAGGGGTGTGGGAGAGGGAGGCAGAGCGCAGGTGTCTGGTGGGTTTGAGGACATTCAGTCGGTGGTGATGTTTGCTCGTCCTTATTTGTAGAAAGCTTTGTAGGTGTGGACCAGCATCTTGAATAGACATCTTTTCTGAATGGGAAGTCAGCAGAGCTTCCTGAGGTGGGGGTTCATTTGGGTCCGCTTAGGGAGGTCGAGTATGAATCTGGCATCTGAATTCTGTATGGTCTGTAGTCTTTTCAGGAAGTGTTAGGCGACATCTACATAGAATGCGTTACCACAGTTCAGCTGGTGACTAGGGCTTGAGTGACAGTTGGGCTGGTGTGGACTGGTACCCATGTGACGATCTTGGAGAGCATGCAAAGAGTGAGGAAGCAGGAGGTGGAGACTTTGTTGATCTGGCTTCTCATGGAGCGCTTGCTGTCCAGGGTGAGGCCAAGTTTGCGGGTATGGTATGTTGGGGTGTGTGACAGTCCTAGTTCAGAAGGCCACCAGGCCTTGCTGCATAGTGAGTTGTTGTTCTTGAAGATCAGCATTTCCGTTTTGTCTGTGTTGTGTTTGTCTTTCATCCAATCGGTGACTGTCATCATGCAGCTATGGATGTTATCCATCATGATGGAGGGGTCTACTGAAAAGGAGAGTATGATTTGATGTCGTCGGCATAGGATGTGTGATTTAGTCCATGCGATCTAACGAAGTTGCCCAAGGGGATCATGTAGGAGTTAAACTGTGTAGGGCTGAGCGATACGCCTTGAGGGAACCAGCAGATGATGCTTTTCGGTTTGAAGTGAAGGGTGGTAGGTGGATTCTCTGGGTCCTACCGGTGAGGACGGAGGTGATCTATTTCAGGATGTCTCCTTGGATTCCAAAGTGATAAAGCCTTCTGATGAGGCTGTGTTGGGGCACAGAGTCAAATGCTGCTGAGAGGTGGAGGAGGGTTCTGAAGTCATTGTGGCAGTGATCAGGGTGGTTTCAGTGTTGTGGTTGGTGCAGGATCCAGATTCGGAGGTATCTAGAAGGTTGTTGTTCTCCAAGTGTTCTGTGAGTTAGTGGTTGATGGCTTTTTGAGGACTTTGGTGGGATAGGGGATAGGATGGGATTGTAGTTCTTGAATTCACTAAGGTTGGGGGAAGGTTCCTTGAAAAGGGGTTTGACTTCTGCGTGTTTCCATTCTTGGGAGAAGGTGGCCGAGGAGATGGGTGTGTTGAAGATGGCGGTGAGCTAGTTTCTGTTCATCCTACTCCTGAGTTTGAAAAAGTGGTGGGTACAGAGGTCCGTGGTTGCTATTGAGTGGACGGAGTTTATGAAGGCTGTAGTTTCATGTTTGGCAAGCTTGTCTCAGTTGGTGAGCAGGAGGTCTGGGTTAGCATCTGCAGGAGCTAGGCAGCTGAGGATGTCGGCAGTGGTAGGTTGGGGTTTGAAGTTCTTGTGGATGGAGGAGATCTTGTCATGGAAGAAATCTGCCAGAGTTTTGCAGAGTTGTGGTACGGTGGTTTGAAGGTTTTGGTGGCGGAGGGGTCGGAGAACTCTCTGACAATGTTGAAGAGTTCTTTGCTGTCATAAGAGAAAGCTTCAATGCGGTTGGCAAGGGTGCTACTTTTTTTACACTTCAGGAGTAGGTGGTATTTGTTGAGGGGTGTCATGAATGTTGCTCAGTCTGTGAGCTCCTTGCTATTGCGTTATTTCCTTTCCAGTCATTTGCAATTGTGTAGGTAATACAAGAGAGATAAGATAGCCTTGTAGTAAATAGTTAAATATTGAAAATTCTAACATATTACATGTATGAGCACTGCCAAAATAGACAGGAAATGCATCTCATATGAAACAAAATATTACCCCTGAATTTTGGAAAAATCAGTATTAATACCTAGGGTACATCCACAGACCCTAAACTTTCTGTGAACCTTATGTGTGGTTCAAACTGAAAGCCATACCCTGTCTGGAACTCTACCCCATGAGACTTCCTTTGGCTCCAACTTGTGAGTGTTGCTCTAGCTCTTTGCTGTGCCTCAGTATAAAGTCACACTCAGGCTGTATTCTCCTACTTGTATTTGAAACTATTCAACATGAGATAACAACATCTCTTCAGCCACCAGATCATCATACTCTAGATCAGCTGATCCAAATGCTTTACCTGCATTCCTGCAATATGCCTTCATGCTTGTCCATTTGACACCCACCTCCCAAGTTTAATTGTATTTGGCCCCGGGTAATAGGGGCCTTTTGGGGCATGGGGAGGGAAGACACACAGACCCCTCTTTTTTGTATAAGAACTAGCTCTGGGGATGTGGGGCCCGGTAGCAAATTAAGGGTGCGGTTGGAGGCTCTATGCCCCTTTCCCTAATATATTTGTTTGTCCAAGGGCATATTGGTCCCAGAGCCCAAAGGGCAACCCCACACTGCACACACCAAAGGCTGTGCACAATGTGCTGTTAGCAGTCTGCTGGGGGTTTTGCGACAGGGTCTGGTGACAGGCCAAACCCTGTGCGCCTAGCTGTGCAGGGCCAAAGGCTGTGTGTAGTGTGGGGTTGGCTGCCTGCAGGGAGTTTGAATCAGGGCCTGGCTGCAAGACAAGCCATGTGGCTAAATTGACGCCACGCATGAACCTAGGCTGCGCATGGTGTGGGCTGGCTGTCTCTGGGTGGCTGCCTCTGGGTAGCTGGTTGCAGGGCCTGACTGCAAGCCAGGCCCTGTGTCCAACTCCTTGCCGTGCATTATGAAAGGCTTTACCCTGTATGGGCTTGGATGCCTGTAGGGTGATTGGCTGCCTCCAAAGGTGTTGTTACATCATTGATGATATCACTGATGACATCTCAAAATATATCATTCATGACATCACTGGTTACATCATCCCTCATTATTCTCCTCAGTTTAATTTAAAAACCAGTACAGCCATTTAAAAATGTAAAAAAGTGCTACATGGTGCAGAATGATGTACATTATCTTATGTGCTTATCTAAAATATATGCTTATATAAAATAATAATATATTATTATTCATATTTAAAATAATGACACTGTAGCTCATTCCCTCTAGACATACTAGACCCATTACCTGGCCTAGCCCTACTATACACGTCCTCTGCCATGTGCCCATACTTTCACAGAGAGCCCCCTATCTCCAGTCTCTCCAGCTCCACTGGGTGCCAAAGCTTCTACTACACACATCTTTTGCCCTGTGCAAAGCTCTTCACAGAGAGCCCACTCCTGCTAAACATTCAGGTGATGTTAGTTGACCAAGCACCAACTAAGCACAGCCTTTACTCAGTGCACAGCTCTTCATGGAGACACCCAAAACGCATTAGATAACCAAGCTCCTAATATATACAGCTGTCACCCTTCACAGACAGTAGACTACCTATAGAATGTGTGAAGTCCCTCCTACTCACAGCATTTGTCCTGTGGGCAACTTTTCCTGGAGATCCAACGCCCAACACACTCGGAAGTCCTATTAGGGGGCCAACCATGTTGCAAATGCATATACTCATTAGCAGATTTCATGGCAATCCTAATAAGGAGTACAGACTCTGTAATCAAGAATTTCCTCATAGGTACGGAGGTGACCGTATATTCACCCTTCTACTACTTATGAAACTCTGTATAATTCTATACTGATTGTTTAGTATAATTCTTTTAATTCGGCCAAATCTTTGTAACGCCCATTAATTAACGTGTTCTTTAAGGCAAGCACAACTGGCATTTCAACTATTTGTTTGACTTGTCGCATATTCCTTTTTAGTTTGACAGCAGACCACTGGAAAAATACTGAAATCATTTTGGGGTTTATTAAACCATGTATTACAAAAGAATATTCTGTTTTATTCAGTGTCTGGAAAAGTGGGGAGACTTGGTAGGACCCTTTGCACCGATGCATAGAAAGACACGGTTATGTTATTATCCCAGTCTCCTTTCTGTACAGTAATAGGACGTTCTGTGCTCATTACTAACTTAGATGATGTGTCCTTCGTGCAAGATGTTTGAAAGCGAGTCGACCTACAATGTTCCTTGTGTCGCTTTTTTCATTTGGCTTTGAATAAAAAAGCCTTAAGAGGTCACTCAGAAAAAAAACATTATTTAACGTGTCATTTCGGTATAATGTGTGCAAATTTTCTAGAAAAGTTATATGAAAACGAATGACGGCTTTAAATTACTTACATCTGTCACAAGGAGAGAATTACTACTTTTTTGAGACAATAATAATGAAGCTGCAGTGAAACAATGTAGCTCTAACCCTTTAAATATAGAGAAAGGATTTGAGCTTCAACTTTAATGAGAGAATAATAGAGGTGGTAACATGAAGCTTGAACTGTCTTTGTAGCAAACTTATGCAAGATATGTTTTAGTGAGGATAGATTTTCCTGAGTTCACTTTTCCCTACTTGTTTGCAAAAGAGTGTGTCCTCCTATTGAGTAACCTATGCTCTGGCTTTAGGCCAGGTCAGAGCCAGGTGTGCGACAGCAGGCAGGGGAAAATGTGGGAAAGAGTTGGGAGTGAGGACTGTCCCCGGGGGTGGGGAATTGGGACACGGGATGGGGACTGCTGCTCGGTCTCTCACTGCCCTGTGTAAGCCAATCACTCTCCGAAAATCAGAAGGTTTTATTTTATAAAGTTGTGAATCGTCCAACTTCGCACACTCCTATCTGCTATAGAGCATCTGCTTCCAATTTTGCTTTTTACGCTGCAGTTCATTTTACTCCAGTTAGTTCACTAGTTACGTTTCATCGACATAGAGTATGCCATCAGTGCGCACAAAGGATTGTGGGAGTAGAAGGAGTCGTACCCTGACGGCCAGACCTATAGTTTGTGCAATGGGGAACCAGGTTGTAATACCAGCCTCGGCTAAATATCCTACGGTTCTGGACGGATCAATTAATCTCCTGTGTGCCCAAATAGAAAATTGATTGTCCCCGTGTACAATGTTATCGTGTGCTCACGTAGAGCACTCCAATGCCCTTAGACCTTTGTTCGGGTCACATACAACTGCAAAACAGCAAGCATTTAACCATTTGCTGCTCGTGAAATGAGCACTTTAGTTAGGTGTCATATTTACCAGATGTTTACGTGGAATTGCCGAGACAAATTCTTGTTAAGGACGCCTCATAGGTTTCATGATAGGATAACCATACAAACCTAACATAGCACAAAATCCCGCGGATGTTTTGAGCTGTGATACTGAAGGCTGATCAGCAATGACCTCATCATGAAAATGGTGGCAATCTTAAGATAGACCATTTCAGAGGCATAAGAATATATTGCATCCGGGAGAAGGACTGGGCAGTCACATGATTTATAATTAGGATCCCGATTACAGATGGGCTGGATGGATGGAAAATATTTTATTCATCCGGTGAATACTAATACTGTGGGATGCGGTTTTTGCCACGTGTGGTTTACCGGTGAAATTTACAATATGTTTTCGCCTGGTAAAGGTTTGTACTATTAACATTCGCAAGAGAATAATTGAAGAGGCACAGCTGTACCTGCAAATCTTAGAATTCTAATCCCTGTGCAGACAGCAACAATGGCAGACCACTGCAGTGACATGACATTTGAGGTTTTCCGCTACACGTCATCGCAAAAACATCTTAAGTACTACTGGGATATACTAGTAGTAATACAGAGAGTAATTTCAGTAATGCCATGCACCTGTAAATCTCAGAGATGTTTCTGTCACCCCTTTACTGCCTTCGAAGACTTGTGCAGTATCTGTAATGAACTTGTATTCTACTTGATCTTTCTCTTTTGCCTACTGAGTTACCGCAGATGGGATGATAATGTCTTTCCTTGTCATTCCCTGAATAAGCAGTGATGCCACAATCTTTCATATGTAATTACCACAACACCCTGCATACGTGCGTTGTAGTGTATTGAATTTGAAAAAAAAACTGCAGTCACTGCAACTACTGCAAATGCACCAGCAACGATTCCGTCAATGAAAGCAAAAACGCAGAATATGTCAAATGTGTGTTGTTTATTCCTCTTCTTAATTGGTGGGTTCTGGTGGGTGCTGTGATGCAATCAATTCCTCAGTGCCCCAAGTCATCAGTGCACAATATCCACTTTAGTATCTTATCCTGTAGGCAATACAACTAGCATAACACTTTTCACCTGACGGGGTGGAAGGGTCCCATTCTTACTAAGGTGAGGATCAGTGATCAGTGACCAGTGTCTTTATCTAGCTATAATATAGTGTGCATACGTCGTGCGAATTGCCCCAGTGAGATAACCCTTTACCCTCCCCAGCATCTATCACCACAAAGAGACATCAGGCAGATAGTTGGTCATCATGGCGTAGTCTTTTATTACGCCTTAAAGTATTATTCTTTCATTTTTTCATTGTCAACATACTGCATCATGGGGGCATGGCTTAGCGCCTGACGGAGATGGCGGCTCCCGTGTAGAGCTCCTTGGCGGGACCGGGCGGCTGCTTCTTCTTCGTGCTGCCTCGGCGCCGCGTTTTCTCCCAGAAGTGTCGGACCTCATGCTGAACAGCCTCAGAGCTCCCTGGCTCATTTTTGGACAGAAACTCACCGTATTTCCAGCAATGTGAGTCCTTTTCTTTTGTCGCTATATCGCCACCGCCATTTTGTTTTCACTCGCGATGCTGAGGTGCCGATTTTTCCTACCTCGAGTGAGCTGCTGTAACTCCTTGGGATGTTTAATGCCTTTTTTGTAGCTTTCCTGCTACATTGTGCCATATTATGAGTTACTGTGCATGTTTCCTGCGCCATTGACCTTGCCCACAGTGAATGCAATTTTGGGGCGGCCATTTCATGATTCCTCTTCCTCCTCATCATACTTTTTGGTCACCTCTTTGCTTTTTCTCTCCATGGGAAGGTCTAAGGGATCTTTTTCCACAGTAACTCCAACTAAACATATTTTTATTAAAAACTCGAAAGTTTTTACCCAATTTGCACGCCTACAAGACTCTCTTCCCCCGTCTGACGCCATGGCGGCTTCTGAAACTGCGTCAGCGCCTTCGGGGAAATCTCTCACCAAACGTGTTAGGCAGAACTCCTCTTCTCCACCGAAGTCCTCCTCGCCTGTTTCAATGGAGGTGTTGTTAGAGGAAATAAGGGCAAATTGGAAGATACCAACGCTAAACTACAATTTCTCACTGATACTTGGTCTCAGCTTGATACCAGAGTCTCAGCAATTGAACAGTCCATTCCCTCCCTCACGGACACTTGCTCTAAAGTTTCTCCTCTTCAGGCTCAAGTCTCTCTGCTTCAACGCCATGTGGAGGAGTTGGAAAATCGTAACAGGCGAAATAACCTCCGCATTTACGGCCTTGAGGAGAATCAGGAGGGGTCTGATCCAATCACATTCTTTAAATCCTTCATTCCTAAAGTTCTCCGTATGCCAGAGGGCACTGTTCTCAACATTCAGAGAGCACATAGATTGGGTCGCCCGTCTTCACCCACAGCTCCCTCATCGAAACCTAGAGGCGTTATCCTGTATTTCTTGGAATACACAGATCTATTGAAGGTCCTTGCTGCTGCCAAATCCTCTCAACGTATCACTTGGTCTGGATCCACTCTGTTCTTCGCCCAGGACTACGCCAAGGCTACTGCCAATCGGAGGAAGGCTTTCCTCTACTTGAGACCTGCTCTTCGTGCAATGGGCGCCCAATATGGTTTTTTTCCACCCCTGCCTTTTTAAGGTTACTTTTAACAACAGGACCACTACGTACGAAGACCCGCTCCGTCTACAGAGTTTCATAAATGCTCATCATACCGAATCCATGGACGCCTCCTCCTCCAATGTTGGCTGATTTCTCTTATATGTTTCCCTTTTTTGGTCGTTGTCACAGTATCTTATGTCTTGAAGGCTGACTATTGTATATTCTAATTTCTTCCTATATCGTTCTTTTTTGACATTTATCGAAAATTTTGTGTTCTGACTTTCTTTGTTTCGTTTGTTTGACTTCGAGTTTTCATATTGTGTTCATATTGTGTTCCTATTTTCTCCCACAGCTCTTTCACTTTTTTGATGTAGTACCTCCCGGTCCTCCGTCTTGTCCGCTCCCGGCTGTGCCAGCCGTCCCGTCTGGTTCTTCCCCCTCCCCTCGTATCCTTGGATTTTTCCTTTGTAGGTATGATCTTTTCCCTTGTATTCCCTTCGTTGTTTTTCTGCAGGTTGTACTCTTTTCATCTTTTCCTATCTTTTGCCTGTACTTTTTTTCTAGTATTTTTATCTTCCTCTCACATTTTCTCTTCTTCTTTTTCTTCTCCTTTTCTGCTCCTCTCTCTTTTCTTCTATTTTTCTTCTCTGATCCCTTCTCTTCCCATTTTCTCTCACCTCCTTTTCCTTTTCCTTCCTCCTTCTTTTTTCTCTCAGATTTATTTCATTTCCAGGTTAATGCATAATTTCATTTCATGTTTGCTTATCGATTGTATCCTTTTTTCTCCTGTTTGGTTGTTTTTCATATATTACATTCTTGCACTTTTTATTGCATTGTTTGCGTTATATTTGCATTTAATACTTTTACTGCATATCATTCAGAGTTACCTCATGGAATGTTAAAGATTTGAATAGTCCAATTAAAAGACAACGAGTACTAGCTCATTTGGCTAAATTAAAATCTGACGTTGCCATGTTACAAGAGACCCACCTTAACTATATTGAATCTTCTAAACTGAAAAGACTTTGGGTCGGTCATGTTTTCTCCTCCCCCTCTTTGGGGAAAAAGAATGGCGTAGTCATATTAGTTCATAAAAAGTTTGCTGTTACTGATACTCAACTTGAAATTGATTCTGATGGTCGTTTTATAATCTTGAGATTGACTGTAGATAATGTGCCTATTGTTATTTCCAATGTCTACGCTCCAGTTACTGTAGATCACTCCTTTTGGCCCCTCATTTCAGATAAATTGATTTCCCTAAACGACAATTAAATTATTTTTGGTGGCGACTGTAACCAAATACATGATCCCTTCCTTGACAGACACTCCCCAGTTACCTTTATTCGATCCAAAATGCATAATCAATTTACTTCTGCTATTCGACGTAAATCCCTAACAGACATTTGGAGACTCTGTCACCCTGACCTACAGGAATACAGTTACTTTTACCCTCCTCACAAAACCCAATCACGTATTGATTACCTCTTCCTTAGCAAGTCCCTTTCCCAATGCGTCCTTACATCTGAAATTGGCTCCATCCTCATATCCGATCATGCCCCTGTCCTAGTAGACTTTGAACTGCTACCCTTCTCTCCCTCACCTGGCAGATGGCGATTTAACAACTCCCTTTTGGCTGATTCCAAGTTTACTGACCAGTTCAATACTTTCATTACTGACTTTTTTGCTACTAACTCCACCCCTGATTCCTCTCCTGTCATGATTTGGGACTCTTTCAAAGCAACGGCCAGAGGATTTATAATTAATTATGTTTCTAAAAAACGGAAAAGTTTTGAACGTCATTCTTCCCTTCTTCTTGCAAAAATTAAAAAGCTGGAATATTCATACTATCGCTCACCCTCTGATTCCTCTCTTAAAGATCTTATCTCAGCAAAAGTTGCTTTTAATAAGTCCTCTACTGATGCCGCAGCCTCTTACTTACTGAAATGCAGTGCCCGCTATTATGGAGGTCAAAATAAAATGGGTAAACTCTTAGCCAACTACCTCAAAACACGTCAAGATAGGACTCGGATTGCCTCCATAACTGACCTGAATGGAGGGTCCCATTTTAAAGATGAGGATATTCTACATGATTTTGTCTCCTTTTATAAACAACTTTATACCCCCGAATCCCCTCCTCTTCCTGATGACTTGACCTCCTACTTCCATTCTCTCACTCCCCCTCTTCTTCCCATGTTGACTTTTTCCCACTCGAATCTGATATTACTCTAGCGGAAATCTCCCACACGGTCTCGGTGCTTAGACGTGGCAAAGCCCCTGGCCCTGACGGGTTTACTATTGAATTCTATAGCCACTTTTCCAAGCAACTCCTACCTCATTTACTTCTTCTTTTCAATTTTTTTATCAATGATGGCTCCTCCCAAGGTGCTTTTCAGGAAACAATGATCTGCCTCATCCCCAAAGACAATAAAGACCCTACACTCTGTAAAAATTATCGACCCATTTCTCTTGTAAATACGGACTACAAAATCTTTGCCAAATTACTTGCCCTACGCATAGACCCCATATTACCTGAAATTATTGGCCCAGAACAATCCGGTTTTGTCAAAGGACGCTTATCGTCTGATAATTCGAGAGTTTTCTTCAATGTCCTCAGCAAGGCTTCTACCATTCAATATCCTTTGGCAGCTATTGCACTAGATGCCGAAAAGGCATTTGACCGTATCAGCTGGGAGTTTATGTTTCGCGCTCTTTCTTGGATTGGCTTTCCTCCAAAATTGATTTTCCTCATTTCCCTTCTATACTCTGGCCCCAGGGCTTCTATTTTCGCAAATGGGAAAGTTTCAGACTATTTCTCTCTCTCTAGGGGGGTTCGCCAAGGCTGCCCTTTGTCCCCCTTACTGTTTATTGTTGCACTAGAACCCTTTTTAACAAAGATCAGGCAGGACAGTCTTATTACTGGTTATAACCCTGGTCCCAATAAAGTCAAACTCTTAGTCTACGCAGACAACATCCTTCTTTATTGTTCTAATCCTGAATCCACTATTCCCTCCTTTCTTCGTCAAGTTGAAGCTTTCTCTTTGGTTTCTGGCTATCGCCTTAATCGTGATAAATGCGAGATCCTACCCCTTAATGTCTCCTGCCTTCGTCACTACTTTGATCGAACTGGTTTCTCCTGGCAACTGTCAGGACTCAAGCTGTGGGTTCTGTCATTACAAATCCAACTGCGTTATGGAGAAAATCAAGATGCTCTCCAGACACTTGGGCAGATAGAGTACGATCCTGGAGATGCAAGATGGCCGCCGTCGTGGCCAGCGTGAAAGACAATGGACGTTCTAGTCTTCCAGATCCTAGCTGCTGAGATTGCTATGTGGAGCGCGAGCGTTATGAAAAACGCGCACTTCACTGAAGACCCTAGCTGAGGGAGTTCGTCGTGTCAAGCTTATGAGAATTCTAGTCATAGTGTTTATAGTAGGAGAAGTTTAGTAATCAGGAGAGGAAGGTGGAAGACGCTGGAAGTAGACTTGGCGCAACTAGTCAAGCGCGAGTCTGTAGAACATTGCGAGCGTCCGCCTCTCAAGACGGAGACCTTTGGCAGCCGCTAACTGCCTGAGGAGCGCTCTTCGTGAACACAGACACTGTCACCGCCGCTAAGCAGAAAAGGAGCGGCCGTCACAAAAGAAACGTCTTGTCGCTGTCAAAAACTGCTGAGGAGAGTTCGCCGGTTATCCTGTCAGAGGTTTCAAGTTTCCCCGAGGACAAGACCGGGCGAGAGGTGCCTGCAGCGCGAGTCGTCGGGAGGAAGCAAGCTAAGTGAAAAGGCAGCAATTACATTCTGAAAATGTTATCTCTATTAAAATAAATATATATATATATATATTTAGCCAATCCAAAAGCTCCTGAGGTTCACAAAGCTGTATACTGAGAATTTAAAAACACGTGTGTAAAACTAAGAAAGACAAAAAGTGGAAAAAGAGAATACTTACCTTATTAGCTGAGAGACAACTCTAGGAACCCTGTAAACCTGCAAGGGAGAAAAGAGGGACTGAGTTATTCATCAGCCAGACTACTAATAAGTAAAAAAGAGAAAAGACAATTAAAACAGAACCCCATTTTAACAAGAAACTCAGATGCCAGTGAAGTAAGTGCATTTTCCCTATCCAAAATAATTAGGTCAAACTCTGCCACAGTTACAAGAAACCAAACTAACTCATTGCTGTTTATTGTTATATTAGTGACAACTAGTAGCTGAGCAGAAGCCTAATCATTACATAAGAAGAGAGGCAAGGTCCTGCAGCACTAGGGTGGGTGAGCAGAGAAAAGGCACGCATTCAAGAATAGACCAGTGATGAATAGATGGTAGGAGTGTAATGTTGTATTATTGTTTTTAGGTTCCACACATCTACCAATCCACCAGAAGGCAGAGACCAGAGGGAACCAGCGCAGGACCATTCTCTTCTCTGTTTATTATTTTATCCACACCCCCTTCCCTGGGAGTAATGAAGGGAGGGTTCAGGGACCTGACCCACCGACATTGCTCAAAGGGATTTGGGTTCTAGCATCTCTGTTCCCGTGCAAGACCTTGGTGAACCAGATAAGTTGAATCTTGACAGAGTGAAGTGCCCAAGTAACCTTTGCACCTGAACAGAGATGACGGAGGGAATTGATGTCCAGTCCTTAGGTACAATCTTAGATGCAATACAGAAGGAACTGGGAGCGGTGAGGGAGGAAAATCGGAATTTGAGGCAGGAAGTGATCAGTGCCAGAAAAGAAACTGCGGATTTGGCGTTAAGACTACGCCAACCAAGTAGTTTAGAGAGAGAAGCCATGAACCCAGTTTTAGAGACAACTAATAGGTCCACCACTCAAGTAATACATTCTCTCTCTCCGGTCATTCCACTGGCAGCTCCGGAGAGATTTAACGGGGATCCTCAGAAAGCGCAGATATTTTTATCACAGTGCTCATTACATTTTATGTGCCGCCCTTCGATCTTCCCCGACGCGCAGTCTAGAGTGGCCTTCATACTCTCATATCTTAGCGGAGATGCAGCTGCGTGGTCCATGCCCCTAGTCACAAGAGATGACCCCTTGCTACGGAATTTTGAGGATTTCAAACAAGAATTTCTAAGGATATTCGACCGACGGAGAATTTCTCAGGTAGTAGATAACGAACTTTTAGATCTTCGACAGGGAAACCGAGACTTGATTGCATACCTGGCTCAATTCAATAAGCTGGTTGTAGAAACCAATTGGCCAGAGAGTAAGAGAGCCGCAGTATTCTACCGTGGATTGAGAGATGAATTGAAAGACACCTTGGCTCAGATTCCCAATCGGCCTACCGAAATCTGAGCACTGATAGATTTAGTGTTAGAGATAGATTTCCGTCAAGGAGAACGGCGTGGGGAGAAGAAAAAGGATTTTAAGACTATACCCCCGAGATTTGACCGGGCTCGGTCAGATGGCGCTAAAACCTCTGACAATCATACAGGAGTTGAACCGATGCAAATTGGGACAATAAGGGGCCCTCTGACTAAAGAAGAGAAGGAAAGAAGAAGGGCGAACAACCAATGTATGTATTGTGGATCCGGAAACCATTTTGTCCGGGAGTGTCCAAAAAAACCAAAGGGTCCATTCAAGCCGAAGGAAAACTAATGGCACCGCCTGTGGGAGGAGTTGAACAGGTGAGTGCGACTCAGGAATTAACTCCACACGAACATCAAGTCGCAAACACGTTACAGTCTGCGGAGCCGCATCTAATCTTAACAATGGAAGTAAAATTCAGACAAACCACCTTGACTGAAGTATCCGTGATGATTGATTCAGGTGCCACTGGAAACTTTTGTGATTTAAAGTTTGCCACAAGGGTTGGAATCCAGGCAATCCGGAAGGCCAAGAGTGAACCAGTACGTGCTGTAGATGGGACAAATCTTTCTTCAGGACCCATCGTGAGTCATACCGAAACTATTCAGTGAACAACCAGAGAAGGACATCAGGAGGAAGTCCAGTTTAATTTGATAGATGCCCCTCAATTCCAATTAATTCTTGGTCTCCCTTGGCTTACGGAGCATAATCCTACAATTAATTGGAGTTCCAGAACTATAGTGATGGATTCAAGCTACTGTTGTGAGAATTGTTTTGACTCAAGGAATCAACCCGAAAAGAACACCCTAGCGCAGGCCTTATGTACCATTGAACATTCCTTGTGTGTAATTGACGTTCAAGAAATACCAGAAGATTATAAGGAATTTGCAGAAGTGTTTAATGAAGTGGAAGCAGAACGTTTACCACCACATCGAGTTTATGACTGCAAGATAGAATTGGAGCCAGGGTCAAATTTGCCATGCAGCCGTGTCTATGCCTTGACCGAGAAGGAACATCAGCATTTGAAGGAGTACTTGGATAAGTATCTTGCCAATGGCTTCATTCGGCCGTCCCAATCGCCGGTTTCATCGCCTCTTTTTTTCGTGCCGAAGAAGGAGGGAGAATTGCGGACGTGCATCGACTATAGAGCCATAAATAAAATAACCAAGAAGAACAGATATCCTCTACCCCTTATCTCAGTGCTTCTAGACCAAGTTAAGGGGGCTCGAATCTATACCAAGCTTGATCTAAGAGGGGCCTATCATCTAGTCCGGATGCAGGAAGGAGACGAGTGGAAGACGGCATTTCGGACAAGATTTGGGCTTTTTGAATACCAGGTGATGCCATATGGATTGTGTAATGCCCCGGCCGCTTTCCAGCACTTCATCAACGACGTCTTGAAAGAATTTATCGATCAGTGTGCAATTGTGTACATTGACGATATCCTGATTTATTCTTCCGATGTGGCAAGACATCACGAGCAAGTGAGAGGAGTGCTACGGAAATTACAGGAAAATAAGTTGTTTGTGAAGTTAGAAAAATGCGCCTTTGACGTAACCCAAGTGGAGTTCTTGGGTTTCGTACTGTCACCTTCCGGAATTGTAATGGACCAACGCAAGGTGGAAGCGGTAACAAATTGGAAATCTCCGAGAAGCGTGAAGGAAGTTCAAGGCTTCATAGGATTCGCTAACTTTTATCGGAGATTTATTAGCGAGTTCTCCAGGAAGATCCTCCCTCTCACCAAGTTACTGAAAAAAGGAGCCAAGTTTGAGTGGTCAGAAGAAGCAGAAGGGGCCTTTCAATCGTTGAAGAAGAATTTTACCACAGCGCCAATTTTATTGCATGCTGACCCCTCTGAGCCTTTTTATGTAGAAACTGATGCGTCCGATCAAGCAGTAGGAGGAGTGCTGTCACAAAGACACAAAACCACGGGCCAGTTGCATCCGGTTGCCTACAGATCCAGAAAACTATCTCCTGCAGAAGTGAATTATACCATCACAGAGAAAGAGCTGTTGGCTATCAAAGACGCTTTTAAGGAGTGGCGGCATTATTTGATGGGGGCTCAACATCAAGTAACGGTGTTTACGGATCATCGTAATTTAAAATTCTTGAAAACGGCCCGAACACTTACGCCACGACAGCTGAGGTGGTCGTTGTATTTTGCAGACTACGACTTTATCATCACTTTTCGTCCTGGAGCCCAAAATGGGAAAGCAGATGCGTTATCCAGAATTGGCACTGAGTTTCAGAGAACTTCCAACGACATTCAGCCGATCATTCCCAGTGAAAAGATTATTGGAGCCATAACCACCATTCAACTACAAGAGTCAATTGCAGATGTCATGAGTGAAGAGGCCATGCAGCAATGGGTGGAAGAAGACAGCAACAGGAAAATAATTCAACAATTGCCCTATCATCAAGACGCCTTGTACCTACCAACAATCGAGTTACGTCAACAAGTAATGCAAGAGTGTCATGACGACAAATTGGTTGGCCACAAGGGAGAAGCTAAAACAGAGGAATTAGTCAAGAGACACTATTGGTGGCCTAAAATGGCGTCAGATATTGAGACGTATGTGAAGTCTTGTGAGATTTGCGCGCAGGGGAAGTCAGAACGGCAGGCACCAAAGGGGTTATTACAACCACTACCCACACCCCCCCATCCATGGCACACAGTTACATTAGATCTTATAACAGATTTGCCGGTAAGCCAGGGGTTCGACACCATACTAGTGGTAGTGGATGCTTTCTCAAAGATGACCCATTTCACAGCCTTAAAAGGGGTACCTACAGCCAGACAGTTAGCAGAACACTTTAGTGCCCAGATTGTTAAAATACATGGAATTCCTAAAATAATCATTTCAGACAGAGGTCCTCAATTTGTGTCCCGTTTTTGGAAGGCCTTTATGGAAGGTTTGGGAACGGAAGTTAGGTTTTCCACTAGTTACCACCCCGAGACAGATGGGCAGACAGAGAGGGTAAATCAGGAATTGGAACAATATTTACGACTCTTCCTCTTAAAAGAAGAAGGGAATTGGTCGGAATATTTGTGGACAGCAGAATTTGCTCATAATAATGCCAAGAACATCTCGACAGGGTTCTCTCCTTTCTTTGTAAATTATGGCAGACATCCAAGTGCAACCATTCGACAAATGGAAACGGCAGTTCCAGCAGTGAAAGAAGTCATGTCACATTTGTCTCGAATTCAGCAAGACGTAATGAACAATCTGCGATCGGCTAAAGAAAAGTACAAGGAATATGCTGATCGGAAGAGAAAAGCAGGACCTCTTTTGGTTAAAGGTGACCAGGTTTGGTTAAGTACCAAAAATTTGAGACTCAAAGGAAACAGAAAGTTTCAACCTCGATTTATTGGTCCTTACCCTATAAAAGAACAAATCAATCAGGTCACTTACCGATTGGAACTGCCACCTAAGTTGAAAATACACCCAGTCTTCCATGTTTCACTGTTAAAAAAGGTTTCCACAAGTCTGAGGAGCCATCTACCGCCAAAACCAATCCAGTTGGAAACTGGAACGGAGTTTGAAGTCAAAGAAATTTTGGATTCCAAGTGCTCCAGAGGCAAACTGTATTATTTGATAGACTGGAAAGGCTATGGTCCAGAGGAGCGGTCTTGGGAGCAGGAAGAGGATGTTCATGCACCAAGATTGGTAAAATCTTTCCATCAGAGATTCCCTACCAAGCCAAGAAGGGAAGGACCTACCTTGTTGGGGGGTACTGTCAGGACTCAAGCTGTGGGTTCTGTCATTACAAATCCAACTGCGTTATGGAGAAAATCAAGATGCTCTCCAGACACTTGGGCAGATAGAGTACGATCCTGGAGATGCAAGATGGCCGCCGTCGTGGCCAGCGTGAAAGACAATGGACGTTCTAGTCTTCCAGATCCTAGCTGCTGAGATTGCTATGTGGAGCGCGAGCGTTATGAAAAACGCGCACTTCACTGAAGACCCTAGCTGAGGGAGTTCGTCGTGTCAAGCTTATGAGAATTCTAGTCATAGTGTTTATAGTAGGAGAAGTTTAGTAATCAGGAGAGGAAGACGCTGGAAGTAGACTCGGCGCAACTAGTCAAGCGCGAGTCTGTAGAACATTGCGAGCGTCCGCCTCTCAAGACGGAGACCTTTGGCAGCCGCTAACTGCCTGAGGAGCGCTCTTCGTGAACACAGACACTGTCACCGCCGCTAAGCAGAAAAGGAGTGGCCGTCACAAAAGAAACGTCTTGTCGCTGTCAAAAACTGCTGAGGAGAGTTCGCCGGTTATCCTGTCAGAGGTTTCAAGTTTCCCCGAGGACAAGACCGGGCGAGAGGTGCCTGCAGCGCGAGTCGTCGGGAGGAAGCAAGCTAAGTGAAAAGGCAGCAATTACATTCTGAAAATGTTATCTCTATTAAAATAAATATATATATATATATATATTTAGCCAATCCAAAAGCTCCTGAGGTTCACAAAGCTGTATACTGAGAATTTAAAAACACGTGTGTAAAACTAAGAAAGACAAAAAGTGGAAAAAGAGAATACTTACCTTATTAGCTGAGAGACAACTCTAGGAACCCTGTAAACCTGCAAGGGAGAAAAGAGGGACTGAGTTATTCATCAGCCAGACTACTAATAAGTAAAAAAGAGAAAAGACAATTAAAACAGAACCCCATTTTAACAAGAAACTCAGATGCCAGTGAAGTAAGTGCATTTTCCCTATCCAAAATAATTAGGTCAAACTCTGCCACAGTTACAAGAAACCAAACTAACTCATTGCTGTTTATTGTTATATTAGTGACAACTGGTAGCTGAGCAGAAGCCTAATCATTACATAAGAAGAGAGGCAAGGTCCTGCAGCACTAGGGTGGGTGAGCAGAGAAAAGGCACGCATTCAAGAATAGACCAGTGATGAATAGATGGTAGGAGTGTAATGTTGTATTATTGTTTTTAGGTTCCACACATCTACCAATCCACCAGAAGGCAGAGACCAGAGGGAACCAGCGCAGGACCATTCTCTTCTCTGTTTATTATTTTATCCACACCCCCTTCCCTGGGAGTAATGAAGGGAGGGTTCAGGGAACTGACCCACCGACATTGCTCAAAGGGATTTGGGTTCTAGCATCTCTGTTCCCGTGCAAGACCTTGGTGAACCAGATAAGTTGAATCTTGACAGCAACCTTCCAAGATTAAATATTTAGGCCTCTGGTTCTCCCCTTCCATTTCGGATACTCTAAAATTTAATTTTGAGTCTATCTCTAAGAAACTCTCTGACTCTATCGCTAGATGGAATCCGTTATTCCTTTCTTGGTGGGGGAGATTAGACTCAATTAAGATGATGTTGGCTCCTATCATCTTGTACTCCTTATCCATGATTCCTGTTCGCATTCCTCATTATTACTTCAAAAGATTGGATTCTCTTTTATCTAAATTTCTCTGGCAAAAGAAACCTCCCCGGATTGCATTACCCTTTCTTAAAAAAGAGAAATCTCAAGGTGGACTGAAATTCCCTGATTTCAAATCTTATCATTACTCCTTTTCCCTGAAACAAGCTGCTCGTTGGTTATCTACGGACCCTCTCACCTACCCACCAGTATGGCTGTCCATGGAGAAGTCTCTAATTTCCCCCTTTGACTTTTCGGAAGTTCTGGCCTTTTCAGCTCACACTCCTTTTTTACGCTCTCCTGTTTTCGCGCATTCGTGTCACATCCTTACCCCCCACATTCCCTCTACGTACCCTTCCCTTGCTTCTTTATCTCACCAATCCATTTGGCACAATAAACTCTTTCGCATCAAAAATCGCTCCTTCTGCTGGAAATCTTGGATTTCCAAAGGGTTAAAGTGGATCTCGCAATTGCTTCATGATGGATTGCCCCTCTCCTTTTCTGAACTTCAGTCTTAATTTCTTCTCCCCAACTCCTTTAAAAAACAGTATAACTTATTACTCCCTGCACTCCTTCCATTCCTTCAAACCCTTCCACCCTCGTCTGACTTCCCTCCCCTCTACCCTCTTTTATCTCCTCTTTTAAATTCCTCATCTTCAGCTTCGCGCATATATTCCTGTCTGATAACACCTTCTGACCGCACCAAGTCACGCGCTGAACTGGCCTGGGAACAGGATTTATCAGTCATTTGGCCCGTCTCTTTATGGGACAGGCTTTGGATTAAAATTCACAAAACTTCTCGTGCTGCCAACTCCACACAAACCCTTTATTTTGTTTACCAAAGATTATTGTTTTCTCCGTCCAGATTATCCTCTTTCTCCCCTGATCTTTCCCCGGCCTGTTGGTCCTGTTCCTTTCCCTCTGCTGACTTATCTCATATGTTATTTCACTGCCCTAAGGTTGCTTCCTTTTGGCGTGCTATTTGGTCCCGTATTTCCACTATCTTCCGATTTCAACTCCCCTTTTCCCCTTCCACCATACTCCTAGGCTCCCTCTCCCCTATGTTGCCTCAATCCCCTTCTCACTATAAGTTATTGGATCTTTTCATTGCAGTGGCCTTTCATTTGATTACCTCCAACTGGAAAGACTCCTCAAAACTTACCTATTCTGCCTGGTGGAATGCTATCTGTTTTAACCATAGACTTGATACTAATTATGTTACCCCTGTCTCCCTTGCCATCAAACGTGCCCTACTCTGGATTCCACTCACCAACTACCTCTCCTCCTCTCCCTCTCCCTCTCCCCCCTCTATTAATAATGTTCCCATCAATACCCCTGATGAAGTTCGTAAACCCCCTTGAAAATGTAACGTTGTCTTTTTGCCTTTCATTTTGCAGTTTTCTTCTCCCTACTGTAAATATATGATTACATCATTTTTCGCATCCAATGTAATTTGTGCACATGTTATTCTACTCCATTTTACTGTTATTGTCTCCCTTTTATTTTTTTATTTTTTTATATTTTTTCTCTCTCTCCTTTTTTCATGAACGAGAGTGAGTTGTTTATTGAATCCGCTTTCTTATTCTTTTGCATTATTTTATTTTATTTTCTCTTGTATATTGCTATTTCTTAAATGCATTTTCACTTTTGTACTCTCTGTTTGGTTTCAATAAACTTGAACTTAAAAAAAACATACTGCATCATTTTATTCAGGCATAGGTAAACCAACCACAGATATAGTAGCCCCGAAGAGGTAGGCTCCATCTCGCAACAGATAGTCTTTTCATTCCAGACCTGGCCTTAGTCATCAGGATATCAAGACACGCACCCCGGTCATGAATCAATCCCTCTGTGCTTGCTGTGCCAGCAGGCCCCAACTTACACTATTTTATCAGCAGTAACTGTCCAGTCCTCCATCCCGTAGGCACATACCACCAGGGCACTGCTTAACGCCTTGCCCGCCCCAGGGTTCCCCAAAGTCTTTAATACACACCTGGGCATACCAGGTAGGGCAGGAGAGTCCAGGACCAACAGCAGGTCAGTCCCACCTCCCGCTTGCCCGGAGCCCTCATTGAATGCTCGCCCTGTTGCAGGGTCAGACAGTCCATGCAAAAAAGGAGTCCACTCCATTTTCTCGCCCGGGACACCGCCACAGGGCGAGGAGCTCACTGGCGCACTCGCCCTCCCCCTCCTACCGCTAGACCACCTGACCCTACTTCAATGGGCCCAAGAATGTTTTTTTGATAACTATAACACGAGCCCTTCGTTGGACAGATGTCCCCATCCGGCCACTATAGCTCCATGTTAGTTATCCGGATCAGCATATGCCTGACAGAGCGAAAGAGGTCCAACCCCTGCGATCCTTCCCCCCTCTGGGTAGCGCCTGAGTATTGTTGGCATACCTCACGCTCAATACGAGGTCCGCAGCCATTCGATTATAGCCCCACCCATAGAGGTCAACACTACAAGAAATTATAGGGACCCCGCGAGGAGTGCCATGCAATATGCTATGCAGGTAGGGCCACTCACAACAAACTGTGTGCCTCCTCAGCCATTTGCGGATGGGGCCTGGCTATTGCAAGGTGAACGGGCTATGGCCTCAGGTATGGCTTCTGTGCTGTTAATAACTATAGGTATTGCCCCACATCCACCTCAGCGCAACCAACCTTCATACGTGCCCTCCGTGTCTCCGAAACCACAATCATCCCTTAACCATCATGTGTCCAAGTGCTTGAAGGCCTGATAAACCCCTTCCTGCTAAGCATAAGTTCCAATTGCCTCCCATCTACCTCATAAAGCACAACGAAGGAAGATGGTCAGTGCCTGTCCTGCTTGCCGTGCAGATCATCATGTTATTCCATTTACTTGTTGATGCCCCTCTATTGCCTGTGACATACTGCCCCGGACCCTATCCACTAAAATGGGGCAACCCACCTCCATGTAATGGTGGTATTTCATCTTGTGGTGCCGCACCCAGTGAGGCCATGTATATCTCTTGCTAAATACACCTTCCCATGCACCCGCTAATTTAAGCGGAGCACCGCGCCGTTCTTACAATGTTTGCCCATTTAGAGAGCACTAAAGGATAAGTTGCAGGACCAGTTTACTTGGGATATAACCGAAAAGAAACCATTCGCTGGTGAAGACAAGGTATATCGCCACAGGTCAAGACGCTCCCCGAGATTTGTGCACACAGCCTGCACTGCCTCTTCCAGGGATGTAAAACCTTAATCACCCATAAAGTTACTGCTTATGTGCTGCCATCTACTGGAGGCTGTTACCTCCAATTGTGAACAGAAACCCCACTTACTGTGCCGGATATGCTGACATATTACTGCAGCAAAGGTTTGCAGCTGAGATTGTTGACCCTGCCATCCTTCTCTGTCTGTGATTCAAGGAGACCAGCTGTGTTTTTACCTCCCGCCAGACGCAATACTAGATTGTGCGAGTATTCCACCTATGGCAGCTTCCCACGCTTCCGTTGCCTCATTGATAACCTTGCTGCTGTTTCTATAACTGTCCCACCGTACTTAACAAGCTTGACACAGTCTGCCTGTGTTACTGTGAGTGTTGGTACAAATACTTTACACATTGCCTTTGATACGCCTGTCTGCTCTTACTAAGCTACTAAGGGGGTGAGCAGGGGTTACCTAAAGAGTGTATCCCCTTACCCTGACTAGAAGCAAAGGTCCATATTTTGACTTTGGTGCCTACCTCTGCCAACTAGAGACCCCCAGATCTAACATTGGCCACCCTTGCACGTTGCCAGCCATGACTATAAATATGTGGAAGGACGTCACATACCCACCCCAAAGATCCTCCTCTGTGATTCCATGTTTAACTCCGCATGAATTTTGCTCCAAGAACGGAAGCAATCTAGTCTTGTTAGGAGCTTAAGGGCATCTTCAAGCATGTAGTGCCACTGGGCCTACCCGCATCTACATCCTCTGATGCTGCCGCCCTCCCACAAACAGAACATTATATCAAGCCTTATGTTCATGATGGTTATGTTCATGATGGTGAACGTGCCGGCTCTCAAAGAAGGATATGCTGGGACCCGTCCACCGCCCAACACCCTTAGTTTGCCATGTTACATCACGTGAACCCAGTCTGACAGTTTCCATGGTCTTCGCGTGGACAGTGGTCGCGTAACTGGCGGAAACGTTCACGCTTAGGCACAAGTGGGATTAGTACATGTAACTCATAGGATTTGCCCAGAACCACAGAATGACTGCTCTTCATGCTATACTCTACCCTAGCCCACCAACTTCTTAGTTGGCTCCCCGCAATCTAGTCATACCCCTTTGCTAACGAAAGCGGGAGGGGGGGCGACTATACACTTTAGGCACTCTGTGCGCTTTTCTTGCAAGTATAATGGTGGCCCTGTTGTGACGACCCAGGTTAATTGGTGTGAATGTAAATCTATGCAGTATGTGATGGCATTCCCAGGCGATCACTGCATTTTCACAGCGGCCTCCCTATGCTATTTTCTCCCACGCCAAATTGTAGACCCGGAGGCCTGGATCCTATCCCCCCCCTTGAATGTCAAGATCCCAGTGGCGGAAGCTTCAAATCACCAAATGCATTTGTCTATTTCATTCCTTTAGCTCCCTGCCAATAAGCTGCACCCCGTAGGACAGAGTAAGCCAGACTGTCCAGATAATTGCGGAGGATGATACAGGCCATCCGAGTGGAATCCAGCCCCACTGGGCCTATACCCATGCACCCTGGGATTCAGTTCAACCCCCCACTATACACTTACCACTTGCAGCTGTGGTGTTGAGTTTGGGGCTATACGACAACCACAGATGTAAATCTTCTAGGTGACAGGCCTAACTCATAAATTCCGCGGTTTGTATTGCCAATATGCTACCCAAGCTACTGATCGCTGCTGAGTCATTCAATGCAGCAGATGGAATCACCTACTCTTTCGTGTTCCCCTACGGTGAGGACAGAGCTAGCTCCGGCTCCTCCTATGTCCAAGCTGACCAAGATCGATGTACCGACCCTAAAACATACGCATGTGCTAGAGGCACCTGATCATTTCTGCCTTTGCGTTATTGCACTGTTCCCTATCCGGTCGCATGCGCAACCGGGTATCCCTGCCAACCCAGGGTAAAATGGATGGGGGGAGTGCGGGCAGATTACATTTACCCTGACAAGCCCCTGAGAAGTAGAACGATGCCCTTGAAGGTCAACAACTCGTGTGTTCTGCCCATGGAGTTTGCTCCCTCTTTGAAGCCTGCAATGCCCTCCAGGGACAATTCTACCCGCCCCTAAGTTGTCCCGCAGTTATCATGATTTAACCGCCAAACCTTTCCATTACCACATGCCCTCCTGTTTTCGTCGGTGTGATTTTTAGCTTCTGTAGATAATGGAACTGACCCGATCCCAGGATTATTAACCCCCATATTCATAGAATTAAGGCAAAACCACTGCCCGCCTGCCTGTCACATACTAACCACTTGGTGTTGAGTCGACGCCAGGACTTGGCACGGGGGCCTTAATTCCACTCTCAGCTTCGTAGGCCACTTGTACCATATCCTTTCGGAGCACCTGTGAGTTACCACCGGACCATCTGTTCTGTGCTCCACGTCGGTGCAGCCAACCTAAGGACCCGTGCTGCGATCATCCGATTGCTTAAGGGGATCAAGCCATCACTCCATCACCCCGCTTCCGACCGTCAGCCTCTAGCAAACATAGACCGGAAGAAAGAAAATCAGCGTTAGTCTGTTAGATGAGGACAGTAGCCGAAAAATTGAAATAACAACAACGTTTGGAGCCACAGAAGGTGCAAAAACATTCAGTGGCTACTGTTAATCTCCCCACATAAGTGACGCTTTCCTCTGAATATGATCAAAGTCTACCGGACAAAAAGCCACTATTAAGCACAAGGGAGGCAGAACAAATGGTGCGCCTAATTTGATTCAGCAAATACGGAAGCGGAAATTCCCTCGTTCCCGTGAAGGTTTCACAATACTACGCATACCGCCCTAAACCCTGTGAGCTCCGTTCCCCACCTAACAGGCCATGTGTGCAGGCATGGCTTTCCTCCTGAAAATAAAACCGGCTGTCTGAGTGGCATGTGATTGTGTTGTTGCTATTTTAAAGGTGGTCCCTGCTCAGTGACACCACAGGAGTTTTGTGGTTGCGGATCAGAACGTACTGTAGGTGGTCCGATGTCTTTATCACTCAATCACCGTGGGCTCTGGGGGTTCAAAAGAATATTTCCTGCGCACATTTCATGAAAATTCGAATTGCACAGCTAACGGATGCTTTTCATGATATCCAAGTTGTCTTTTTCATCCTGTAGTGTAGCTCCTATTTTCCCAATAGGCTCTGCGCATTGGAATAGTACCTACAGCAGTAAAGGCCTAGACCAGACGTTAACTAGGTCTACTACTGTCGATACTAGACTTAATTTTTGGGTTTGCCAGCTAAGCTCAGAGTTCGCTAGAAACTTTCTCGAATGTTCAAGGAAGGAATTAACTCCCCTGATTAGACAAGAAGGGATTTAGTTTCTGACAACCATAGAACATGACAACTTTGCTCTCCCCTAATCAAGAGTCAATCTCATGAGTCGTGTGAGCACAAGGCAATTATTTTACTCAGTCAGTACGTGCATTCTTAGTCTCATCAGAATGTAGAGAAAAGGAAGAGACGGGCGTGTTCAATAAAAGATGTTATTTATTGATCAGTCTCTTTTCTCATACATGAGAAATGGATCGATATTATTGCAATACTTATAGTTAAGTAAAGTGCATACATTAGAAGCAATAGTATAAAATAATACTGTAAAAACATTGATATGGTTTCTGAGCCATATGATGTTTAAAATGATTAAAATATATTTACATACACATATACCTTTGACTAAACGTACTCAACTGGTGTTTCTAAATACGCCTACCCCGTGTACCTGACCTAAGTCTAATGCGTGGGCGGGAATAGAAAGTTACAGTTTAAGTTAAGTTTGTTTTTGCCAAGTGAATAACTAAAGAATTCTCTAGGAGGGGTTATTCAGTTCTGTACCTGGAATTTAGGATGAATGAGGAATGGTATCTCTTTCTCTGCTCTCGATATTCCAGGCTGCCTGCGAGGGCTACCCGGAAGCGCCGGTGCTGGGTCTCTCGGCTTGAGATAGCAGCGCGTCTCTCAGCGCGTCAGGAAGGCGGGGCTGCTGCCAGCGGGGTCTGCTTCTGCTCTCGGCTTCGGCAAGTATGGCTGCTCCGTCTTGTCACCACGCGTGTGTTTGCATAGGGCAAGGTCGGCAATATTTATACCTTAAAGGTGCCGAGATTGACGTAAGGATGGGCATAGGTACGTCAATAAAGATGTCATACGACTTGCTCGTTAGCACATTCTTTTGCAAAAGTTCTCTGTGAAATCAAAACAATGGCCGCACGGATTTTCCAGGTTGTCATAGGTTTGATTTGTTATGAGAACGTCGTATGCCTTATCAGGGGCTGGAGGAATGTCGCTTGTCTAATTAGATCTCAAGCGTTATGACCTAATCAGATAACACGTTCCTGTGCAGTAGTGTGACTGCGTCAGATAACGGTATCTGCATCATGGGGGATTTCTTGCCTCATGGGCTGACTGTTAGTTAACTAGCTAGGTAGTTTAACCAGAATAGGGTCAGGAATAGGGGGATCGATTCAGAACCTATAGAAATACACGACACCCACTCCACGCTAACTATGGTCATATCTACTAATCTATGCATAGTATAACATAGTACAACATACTATAGAGTATAGTGTATACCTTACCACCCCAAAATACATAAATGCATTTCGAAATTTTCAAAGATACTGAAAAATTGCAGTCATATATATTTGTACGCACTTAAGCTATGAATTAAATGCAAAAGTAAACATTGTTATGCATTATTGCTTATTGGTATATGAGAAATACACATGAAATGGCTCTTAATATTGCTATACAGAAAGGAAGTTCGAGACCATTTCATCACATAATAAAATATTTGTGAACATACCAGCGGGCAGCTAAAGTCTATATAAAGTATCTAAAATAGAAATCTTAGTTCTCTAGGAATAGTTTCTTACTTTAAGCAGAAGATCAGTGTCCCGGGAAAAAATATGTAGAAAAATATTTTAAGGGGCTTGCTGAAAAAAATTGCTGTCCGTGAACTGGAGTGAAATTGTTCATGTGACTTTATTTTTAAAGTTGAAGGCCGAATTCAGGGAACGCCGTGTGCGAGTTTACTCAAAAGTCTCTATTTCTGTTCCGGAGAGAACATCATATCATTCAGGCTTTCGAAAAAACTATCAACAGCTTCATGGGAAAGTTCCACTAAGTCGGAAATAGGGGTAACCATGCATTCGTGCGCATGATTGTCTCCATTGACATTCTGATTTGCATTGCTGACAGAAGGTCGTACCTGTTCGATGCTGCTTTCATCTTGAACTTCACTACTCTTCAATCGTAGTGGTGAAGATTCCAGGAATGCCGTCATCAGAATTGGCAGCCTTTGAGGGCAGCACAGTGCGTGAACCTTGGTAGGAACCAACAGTGTATCTGCATCCACCGGCGCATCCGATTGTAGCGTCAGACAGGTGTCTAACACGCATTCTTCTCCGCATAGCAGACACCTTAGTACAGGTAAAACACACCTTTGCCACATTGGTCGAAATGATAGAAACCAAGTCATGTTTAGGTCTCTAAGCCGGGAGAGTCCCAGGATTTTTGATATCCGGTCCCGGTATCCAATGGCTAGGATCGTATCTTCCATTGTCGCGAGAGTTTGATCTGTGACATGGGTTGCCATAACGAAAAATAAGGACTAGGAATAGGATTCCTGCAATTAGTCCCAGGATCAGGGGAAGTCCGCCAAAAATCGAATGGACGAAATCTGGAAAAATACCCAGTATGGCTTTGAATGGTGTTAATGCCATCGAAAATACTGTCTTAAATACCTTTGAGACCCCAGTGGTATCAGAAATATTTAAGATTTCGCTCAGGATTTCCGCGAAATGTACGGGGGAATTAGTTGATAATAATGTATGTATCTCTGCAGTCGTCCTTGCGACTTGTAGATCATACGTTTCTTTAGATGACGTGAGCCTTGTAGGCGTCTGAAGAAGCACTGTTTTCATTCTGCTTAAAGTGTCTATTCGAATAGAAGTAATTTTCAAACCGGGCCATGCCCTTGCCTCCCTGTCTGGTAAGGAGCTGGGGAACAAAGAACGTCCACAGCACTTGACCTTCGCCGTCGTGGTGACGAGATAAGGAGTCCCGGGCATAAGACTACAACATCTGCGGTCTACAATAAGAATGTAACTTCCATTATAGAGTCTTTGAAAGAATGGTTCTATTTCAGTTGCAGGTGCGCCTTGCTGGTGACATGAAAGGTTGTATGAATTCCCTTCACAGGCTCCGTGCAAACTAATACCGTTACACAGAAGCGTGCCGCTTAGTGACATAGCACAATTGTTGCCACTAAGAAACACTTTCTGTCCTTTGTTACTGACACATGCATGTGAATAGGGCAGGTTCCAAGTTGTTTTAAGGTACCCCTTTCCCAATTTCTCGTACATGCCAGCCTGTATATATTTTTGGCAGTATTGAAACCTGAAGGTTGAGATTGGAATATTTATGATTCCGTGGATTATCCATTCACTGACAGGTCGTTCTGACATTGTCATTGGTAATCTTTCTAGTTTTTCAATGCTCAAGATTGTATAATCAGCACCCTTCTGTGCCATACCGATTTGTCTATCAGTAAGGTTAAAGATTTGGAATAGTGACGTTGTGTTGATTAAACGCCAAGGCACATAGCCTGAACGCAGATTTTGTAACGTCCAGCCAAGCTGTACAATGGAACGCAATTGTGACTGACCATGTTGCAATAACAGTAAGTCTTGCGATAATATATCGATTGCTGAAGACACAATGCTGTCCAATGAAAATATTCTGGAGGACAGAGTCATTAACCCATTGTCCACTACAGAAAGTGATTTTTCCAAATTAATACGGTCAATTTCCCGTATTCTTTCTGCTGTCTCAATTTGAGTAACCTTCCAGGCCTCATTGTATGCTGCATATACAGAGGCTGCTATGAAACGCTTTTGACGCTGTTTGCGTGGTCCCAGTATGAAATCACGCAAGTCAGCACCATCAGTAAGTAAAGTTAGGTGTTGCTTAATTTCAGGCAGTGTGGAAGTTTGTAGCCATTGAAGGCATAATTTGCCCACACTGTAGGTTGTTATTATCCCTGGGTGATGTCTTTGAGGATATCTAGGGTCTGGCCTGGTCATTTTGAAACCCTGTGTTTTATTCAGGAATCTATCTTGACAGTTATTTGTATCTGTGGGCCAGATCAACCATTGTTTCCAATCAGGATGTGTTCTGTTTTGGTTAAGTATATGGCTTATGTCTATTTCTTCATCTGTATCAGTGTTATTGCTAAACATTGTTGGCTTTGGAATAGACAGGTTATTTAAATCTTTGATTTTGGCTAAGCCAAGACAGGTGGTTTGTTGAACAGTGTCATTTAAAAATATCATTTGTTCTGGGATCATGCAGGCTCTAAACAAAGCTTCTATACCCTGTACTTGCCATTCTTTTGTACCCCAAACACTTTTCAAATCAACATTTTTGTCCCAATAATCAAATCCAAATGTATTCATTTTTTCAAAGAATGAATCTGAATATATCAATTTTGTGTTGGTTATCATGGTTTTCATCCCTGTCTTGTTTGACAATTTGTAATAAAATGTTTCAGCATTAGTTATGTTAAAACCTGAAAAATATGAATATTTGTCATAAACGGTTCTAGAGCTCCCTTTTGGAGGTGTAGCACAATGTTCCCATTGATTATAATTTAAAACATTTCTAGGTTGTGCAGATTTATGCAAGAAATGGTTACCATAATGGTTATAGCAATACATACTATCATAATTTGTAGAACCTTGCAAATAATCATGTTTTGTAAATTTAGCAGACATTACTAAGTCAGACATCATATTGTTTATACTTTCAAAAGTCCCAATCATCAGCAAATGAGTTTGGTTTTGCAAAGTCACTCAAGGAGATCTTGATTTGGTGTGGATATTTCAGGATCTCGACCGGACCATAAATTTCATAGTCAGTGTTGTCCCATGCTACCCCACCAGGTATTGGAATTGCTGTGAAGTTGGCTGAAGAAAGTTCTGAAGAAAGTTCTCGTTTCTCGACGTGTGAAGATGTGTGTGGTTTGAGGACCAAGTTGATGTTCTGACTTGCTGTGTCCATTTTAGCATATTTTCCCTCAATGAAGCGTCCCAAGGTAAATACCATGATGAGCCAAAGTATGAGGATAAATGCACCAAAACCCACCCAAAATTCAATCCATGGAGTAACCAGATATGTTTCTTTCAGTTGTTTCAAAAGTTCCTTAGCTTTGTCTTTAAAGGATTTTGATGATGGCTGTGTCTTTTGTTCGCTGAAACCTTCAGAGGAATCATCGAAGTTGATGAAGTAACCAGATGCAGTTCTGTCAATTGTTCCAATTGGTTCAGGATTTTTGTTTCTTGCATTTTCACTTGGAACTTCATTGTAGATTGGTGTGTCTCTGCTAAATGTCTTTATTTGGGTTTTCAGAGGTCTGAGTTCTATTGCATTGTTGCATAGTCCTTGTTGTTCTTCTTTAGGCGTTTCGAATGTGATGAGCCTCTTTGTTAGGACCTCTGTACTGGTAGCAAACCTTGGTGTTCTGCTACTTATTGGGAGTCCACTTGGCCTACTGTTTGTTATCGGCCACATGTTGTGGTTTTACCAGGTCGATGGATACAACTCGGTTCTCCTTTTTTCCAGCAAGTGGCGGTAGTACAACTGATCTTGTCCCGTTGACAGACAAGACAGGAACTGCTTTTCTGTAAGAAGGCCCAAATTCCTTCTTTACCGCGATCTTCTCCCTGACTAGATCCCCGACTTTTGGAATCCAGACAGGTCTTGCTGGGACAGGTGGTGATTCTTCAGTGGTTGTTGGCTGTTGTTTCAACTGTATGTTGCTCAGGTCTTTTCTTGTTTTGTTTAAGTCCTGCAAAATAGCCAAACGGTCTTTGACATCAAAGGTTTTTTCTATTACCACTGAAGTCTGACTATCAAGGTCAGAGATCAACATCCTAGTTCCGAATAATAATTCGTACGGACTGAATCCCTTCAGAGAATTTCTTGGCAAGTTATTTAGACTACGTTGGACACTTATTAGATGTTTGACCCACCCAGCTCCCGAACCTAATGTCCTTTCCATTATAGATTGCTTTCTGCCTTGGTTTTTTCTTTACACCATCCCATACCCTCAGGAAGGAAGTGAGAAGATTCCCGCTGGGCTGTGCTCATTTGGCCATTCTTTCCCCCCCCCAGGCTGGATTGCCTGAATGAAAAAAAAAAATGGTCGAACGTAGCATGCTCTTAGCGTATATGCCATTTAGACTCGCAAATCTTGTATAACAGTCCGGACGTCAGCCGAGTGCTGTGGATCTACATTATAAGTGGAACTAGCCTGTGTATGTTAATCGCAAGCCATTCTTTTTGTTGGTAATATTATCTGCCTTGATACGACGAGGTATTAAACTGCTTCTCTCCCCACTGCGATCTCTGTTGCAGTTTGGGCAGTTTTTTACAAACATGGTGTAGTGCAGGCTCATGCCTGGCCACCAGTACCGTGATTGTAATTCTTCCAGAGAATCTTTTAATTTAAGGTGTCTGAGACCCTCGCCCATGTGTGCGTCTGCGATTAACAAGTGTCTCCTGTCCATGTTTGGAATCACTCTATCCCCCACTCCAGGGATTCGAGCAAAAGGGACGGAGTTTGCATCGATTATGTATGTATAATTGAGTGGATAGTTGATCGGTAACGCTGAGCAGTCGCCTTTTAATGACGTTTTCACCGCCAGCAATGTTTCACCGTCAATGTATTTTAATGTACGCTTTTTTCGATCTACGGGAGCCGGTTTACTGGCTGCTGCTGCGGCTGTTTCAGCCAATGAATTCCCTACAACGTGAACGCCATCACGCTGATGACTCAGTGAGTGAGTCACGTGAGTCTTTGGTAGTTCTTTTTTCAAAAGAGCTACTTGTTCCCAGAGAAGTCTCTGCTTTATTGGTGCATCTGTGTCATCTTTGTAACCGTTCTGAATCCATGTCTGCAAATCCTTGTTATATGCTTTGACGCAGAAATATGAATCTGACACTATAAGTGTCGGGAATTCGCGATCCGCATTATCTAGCGCCATTTTCAAAGCTATTATTTCAGTTTGTAGTTCTGAATTAGTTTCTACTGAGTGTGATTTTGTTAATAGAGGTCTTAGTTTACCTCCGCGCCACACTTCTTTTGTGATCTCACATGTGGGATTGTATGCATGTTCTCCCCAAACGGAGGGTTGAGCATGTCCGTCTGTATAGATTACACAGGCGTAATGTCGTAGAGGCAGAATGTCGATTGGCAGAGGATACGTCTTTTCATATTTTAGATTTTTTAATTCTTCTAGTTCTGGATCAAAGTAGTAGTATACTTTGTCCGTTGTAATTGAATTCACCCATTGTATCCATTCTGGATCCAATGTTGTTGATGGTAAATTACACGGTGTTGTTAATGCCTCAAAGGCTGATTCAGCTGTTCTGACTGTGATATGTCTACCGTCAGCTATGTCTTTTTCTCTAGCTATTGCGGTTTGAACTGCTTGAACAATTTTTCCTTTGTTGCTGAATCTCTGTTCAGCTTTTGTGTACAAGTGTGATTTGAATGCAATTGGTACCTTTTCTCCCTCATTAGAGGTCAGGTATGTGAATCCGCATCTCCCTGGGATGACTCGGATCACAAGGTTGCGTGTATTATCACGGGTTTCTAATTTTGTCTTAATTGGGTACTGCCTTTGTGCAGTTGGTTGTGATTTTAACTGGATTTTGTGAGGAGGAGAATCCTCATCCCATCCTACATGATTTTTATATAAAGCAGGTGCTAAGGCCACTGCCCACTTTCTAGCAAGTGTATATTTTTTATGAATCGGCATTTGATTCGAGAAGGCAGGCATAATTACTTCTTCGCCATGAGGGCACTCCCTGACAAACTCTGGTGGCCAGTCTTTTTCAGCTAGAAGGATGTCATAACCCTTGGAGAGGTTATCCCAAAATAGTCCCCTTATTTTCCTAGTCTTATCTCCCTCTATACGTAATGTTATCTCGTATATTTTGTGGGGCTTGCTAACTCTGGTATCTGCAGTTTCCACTTGAAGGTATTCATTCGTGTCCACTGTCTCCAGATGATTCATAAGGACTTTGCGAGCTATGCTCACCTCTGCTGCGCTGTCTAGCATTGTCTGAGCCCACTCTCCGTTTTTCAGTTGTGTCCTCAGTATTCTCGGCATTGTTAACTACCTTGATACTGGCTACCTTCTTTTTTGGAAATTGTGATTTCTTTTTCAGTTGAGCAGGTTCCTTGTCTTTGGACTTGGCGTGCTCTTCTGATCGTCCTCTTCTTTCCGATTTCTGCGAGGAATTCTGAAAAGATTGAGAGGGACGTGTATCAATGTCTTGATATCTATCAGGTTTTTTAATATTATCCCTATTTCTAAGGTTATATCTATTCCCAGAGGGTTCACTCTGGGGTGACCTTTGTCTCGGGTTTGGAGATTTCTCTCTTCGCCTAGGAGACCTTCCTCTGGACTGGAATTTCTTTTCTTTAGGATTGGATTGTTTGTTCCCATCCCAGTTCTTTTTTGGTGAATTATTATTATTATTAAAAAACATTTTTTCTGGACTTGTAGTCAGTTGCGGTTTTACTGGTATTCCACCTAGACTATCTCTGCCTAGTTCTTCATAGGATTTTTCTATGATTCTGGCAATTTCAGCTGGTTGGTCTGCTATATCTGTCTCTTTTAACCTCTGGCGGATCGCCACGTTTGCTGCTTCACCTTTTATGTTGGCTAATAATATAGCCGAGACCTGCTTGAAGTCTTTCAGTAATTTCATACCAAGAGTTAAAGCAGGTTCTGGACCGTATTCATCTTGAATTTGTTTTAGCACATCTGGTATCACCGAAATGGATGGAACACCGTGCGTTTTTGTGTAGATGGAAGCAAAGACTGTACCCCAAGTGTCACAGTCCTCAATGTGTGGTGCGATTCCCATTGGGAGACATATAGTCAGAATCCTGTGTTTTTCTAATGGGGTGGTGTCAGGAAACACCGCCTCTATTTGGGTAATTTTCTGTGCCAACCAGAATGGTATTTGTTCCCGTTTAGCTGGAACTTTACCTAGGCAGGATTGGATGTTCTGTGGTGTAATTTTATTTGTGTTCCCCTGGTGAGGGGTCAGCTGTGGTAGTTTAATCGCTGGCTGAATTGTTGAAGTCCGCATTACATACTGAACTAATTGTCTATGAATTTTTAGTAGTTGTTTTAGCTGTATTAACAGCTCTGCTGCAGGCATTCTTTCGATGTCTGGATGTGGTGTGTATCCGGCTAGGACCGGCCACGTTGCTCCTGGTCTTCCTAAAGGACCGAGCCTTGTAATGTGATTGTTATGTTTTAGGGCGCCATCAAATAAGAGCAAATGCTCTTGGAATTTGAGTGGTACTTCCACCTCCTCGAAAGGAGTGTACGTTTCAGGAGGTTCCTCTACTTTGTAATAGTGGAAGTACTTTGTTACAGCATTTGCTGCTGGAAAATGTATCCATGTATAGTATACCTCTGTCTGCCGATATTCGTGTGCCTCAATTACGAATATGACTGTGCCACCTCTAGGTGTCAGTCCATTTTCTATAAGTTTTAAGGTTATAGATCTCCTTTTGGCGACCTGGATGAGTATTATATCCGGGTCTGCTGTTTGCATGGTAGCATCAGCATCTGCTATTTCAGTAGCTAATCTAATTGCCTCTCTTTCATCATCACTCTATGCCATTTTACAGACAGGATGGTATTATGTTTGTTTGCAGATCAGGTTTCTTATGGAAACAGAGATTAGATGCACAATATTCTGGAACTGTTTTATCCTTCAACGTTGACTAGACCAAGAACCATACATAGGAGTTCCCTCCTGCGAGGTTTTGGAGGATATAATAACCTTTCACCCACTCCAGACGTCTTTGGAGTATTTGGGAAAAGGGGTCTGAGTGAGAAAGCACGACTGAGTTACTCTAAATGTCTTACGTTAGTTTTATCGCCCTTTCCAAACGCGTTGGGCGCCATGTAGTGTAGCTCCTATTTTCCCAATAGGCTCTGCGCATTGGAATAGTACCTACAGCAGTAAAGGCCTAGACCAGACGTTAACTAGGTCTACTACTGTCGATACTAGACTTAATTTTTGGGTTTGCCAGCTAAGCTCAGAGTTCGCTAGAAACTTTCTCGAATGTTCAAGGAAGGAATTAACTCCCCTGATTAGACAAGAAGGGATTTAGTTTCTGACAACCATAGAACATGACAACTTTGCTCTCCCCTAATCAAGAGTCAATCTCATGAGTCGTGTGAGCACAAGGCAATTATTTTACTCAGTCAGTACGTGCATTCTTAGTCTCATCAGAATGTAGAGAAAAGGAAGAGACGGGCGTGTTCAATAAAAGATGTTATTTATTGATCAGTCTCTTTTCTCATACATGAGAAATGGATCGATATTATTGCAATACTTATAGTTAAGTAAAGTGCATACATTAGAAGCAATAGTATAAAATAATACTGTAAAAACATTGATATGGTTTCTGAGCCATATGATGTTTAAAATGATTAAAATATATTTACATACACATATACCTTTGACTAAACGTACTCAACTGGTGTTTCTAAATACGCCTACCCCGTGTACCTGACCTAAGTCTAATGCGTGGGCGGGAATAGAAAGTTACAGTTTAAGTTAAGTTTGTTTTTGCCAAGTGAATAACTAAAGAATTCTCTAGGAGGGGTTATTCAGTTCTGTACCTGGAATTTAGGATGAATGAGGAATGGTATCTCTTTCTCTGCTCTCGATATTCCAGGCTGCCTGCGAGGGCTACCCGGAAGCGCCGGTGCTGGGTCTCTCGGCTTGAGATAGCAGCGCGTCTCTCAGCGCGTCAGGAAGGCGGGGCTGCTGCCAGCGGGGTCTGCTTCTGCTCTCGGCTTCGGCAAGTATGGCTGCTCCGTCTTGTCACCACGCGTGTGTTTGCATAGGGCAAGGTCGGCAATATTTATACCTTAAAGGTGCCGAGATTGACGTAAGGATGGACATAGGTACGTCAATAAAGATGTCATACGACTTGCTCGTTAGCACATTCTTTTGCAAAAGTTCTCTGTGAAATCAAAACAATGGCCGCACGGATTTTCCAGGTTGTCATAGGTTTGATTTGTTATGAGAACGTCGTATGCCTTATCAGGGGCTGGAGGAATGTCGCTTGTCTAATTAGATCTCAAGCGTTATGACCTAATCAGATAACACGTTCCTGTGCCGTAGTGTGACTGCGTCAGATAACGGTATCTGCATCATGGGGGATTTCTTGCCTCATGGGCTGACTGTTAGTTAACTAGCTAGGTAGTTTAACCAGAATAGGGTCAGGAATAGGGGGATCGATTCAGAACCTATAGAAATACACGACAATCCAAGGCCTCTAAAGCGTCCATAATGGCACCGGGTTTAAAAGAGCCCCCCCCCACCAGTGTTGACTATTTGTAGTCCGCAAAACTATTGTTGTCAAATACAAAATACCTGCTCATCACCCCTTCGGTCTTCGAAATTAATGCTTTAATAACTTGCATATGTCTACCCACATTAATAAGAAAGCGACCCCTGCTATATTCTCCTGTAAAATTAACAACAAGGAGCTTCTATATTCTTCTGTAAAATTACAACCAAGGCGCTTCTATATCCTAAATGACCATGATCCACCCCAGATGGGACACGGACCCACCAGCTCTGGCTTCAGAGACCAGTAAAATTAAGACCAAGCCTATCTAGAAAACCTGTCTTTGCAAGTTATTTATGCTACTTTCCCTTAATAATGCATTTGTAAACACGCATGTGCATTCTCGTTTTCTAATAGCAAACTTCTAGATTGTAAAACATCTGCACAACATTGCAGTTAGTCTTTTGGTGGCCCGTAATGGGTAAATCACAGATGATCCCACGCCACAGGAACATAAAACATTACCCCGTTTTGGAAAGAAGTGGCTGACCTATTTGAAAGTCTGAACACTCTTCGTGCTTTTCTTCCATGTAATTTGTCTAGAACAATATGTTCCAGGAAAGCATTAGAACGTTGTACAATAAACCTCGAATGTACTTATTCCTTTCATTCCTAGTCACAGAGCGATCCCAGAATCACATGATGTTGAGCCGAAACCGGGATTCAAACCATTTTCCACATGCCAACTAGGCCAAGCCTTACACCCCCCCCTTGTAACGTTCCTACCCTTCTCTATAGGCCTAAAAGTGTAAATGCGACCCTTTGTAAAAATGAGTACTTAAATATTAACCGATCTTGTATGGCTTTGAGCAACGCACGACTGACGCACCGAGTCTCCATACATTTATTTTTTCAGTCCTGGTTTCTAACTGGCGCCAACAGCGACCCGAGGAGCGGCGCCCTTCATCCCTCACCACACGGGAGAGAACTGAGTCTTCCCTCCCCTTCCTAAAGCCTTGAAATCTGACTACGCTATAAGGCCCCCTCGCTAACCCCCAAAACAACGGCCAGACCACTAACCCACGTTCGCCCACCTAGAAACCAGAACGCCGAACCTCGAAATTTTTTGCCGCTGGTCTGCCGCTTCAGGAGCTGTTGGAAGGGACAAAGAGGGCTTCCAGACCTCTCTGGCTGCTTTTGTAGTTTCCATGATGTCAGCAGGGCCCGGACCCCTTGTAGTGTTCCGAGGCACGATGCAGTGGTCTAGCTGACCCGCGCCGCAGGAGCGCCCCTGCGCTGACGCGTGACGTCCAACGCCAGGGAGTATAAAATAAAGAAGTGTGGCTACGGCGAGTTAGTTGGAGCCACGTGTGAACAGTACTACTGGCTCCTGTCATCTTTAGCGCTGCTGGGCCACGTAGCCCGTGCTAGCCTGACCGCAGACGCTACACTGGCGACGAGGGTCCCACAGAACCCACCCCCTCCTTGCACAACGTCCCCTGCCGCCAAGTGCTATCTCCAGGCAGATATCTTGTTAATTGTGCAGCGGAAAAGGGGGAAGCAGGTAGTAGGGCCCTGAGCAACACACACAGAGGCCTCACTCGCAAGACAACGAGATCAGAGAGCTGGGGCAACGCCCGACAGGCAGGCACAGTGCACCACGCCCCACGACATCTGAGCGGGTAAGAACAAAGCACCACGCCGCCACCTCATGCCAAGAGTCTACCCACAGGGACAATTACACGCAACACCGCCGAGGCCTCAGACCAGGTCGTGGGAGCGCGCCCAGTGCCAAGGGGACCACACATTCAGCCCACTGTGGAGACAATCGTCATTCCCTTGGCCGGTGACACCTCATTCCTCACAAAAATGTCAAAGGGGACAGCGCAGCATGCGCCGGACGTGCCAAAATGGCATCTATTCCCGCCCTCGAACCTTTCGTGGTTGATGGAGCGCCGTCTTCCCTCACCCCACGTTGGAGAGATTGGACGGACCGCCTCCAAATCTATTTAGAAGGAGCAGCAATCTCCAGAGAAAGACGCAGAGCCCTTCTCCTGCACCTGGGAGGCAAGGACATTCATCGCATCTACAAAACACTGACATAAGCCATGCCGAAGACTTACCAAACACTCCTCACAGCGCTGAGTGCCTACTTTGAACCCATGGCAAGCAAAGACTGTGAGCGGTTCATATTCCACCAAGCAAAGCAGGAAGCCGACGAGTCGCTAGATGCGTTCCACGGCAGGTTAAAGGAACTAGCCAGTTCTTGAAGATTCCGGGATGAGCAGGAAGAAATTCGAGGGCAGATCATCCAGGGCTGCTTCTCATCCAAACTCCGAGTTGCCATCCTCCAGGAAGACGACAAACCCCTCGCCGACATACTCAAACTTGGCCGTTCCAAAGAACTGTCCCAGGCAAGAGCCTCCCACATGGAGACAGCCCTACACCGACCGGTCAAAACCGAACAAGTTAACACGGCCGAAAAGGTGAATGTGGTAAGACCAAAAGGGAGACAAAACAGTGGAAGACGACAGCCAGACAAAAAGAAGAAGTGCGGATACTGCGGAGGCCAGCCTCACTGCATGCAAGACTGTCCCACGAAGGGGAAGAAATGCAGCGCATGCGGGTGGATGAACCACTCTGCAGCGGTATTCAGATCCACGAGAGCCAAGAAGGAGGCCGCACATGCGGTGAGAGAAGAGAGAGACAGTGAGGACATGGATGATGATGCAGAGGACTATCCAATGCACTATGTGTACGCTATCGATCAGCCCAAAAGGACGAAACGCCGCCTTCCAAAGTGCCGCATAAGGATTCACCAGCAAGAGGTGAGAGCCACCATTGACACGGGGTGTCCATTGAACTAATGGCTGCAAATGTGCACAATCAACTGAGTGCAAGACCCCCCCTGCGCGAAGCAAAGATCCGGGTGTTCGCATATGGCCAGAAGACGCCCATTCCTCTGATCGGGTGTTTCAAAACAGAACTGCAACACCAAGAGGCGACGGTGCCCACAACGATTTATGTCACGAAAGAAGGCAGTGGCATGCTGCTCAGCGGACAGTCTGCCGAGGACCTGAAACTCATATCCTTCGCCATGGCAGTCCAAGAAGAGGAACTAGACACCATAATGGAGGAGTTTGAAGATGTGTTCAAAGGTATTGGATGCCTAAAAGGGAAGGAAGTGTCCCTCCACATTGACCCGTCAGTCCAACCTGTCGCGCTGAGGCATCGACGCATTGCCTTCCACCTAAGGAAGAAAGTGGAGGAGGAGCTCGAAACACTAGAAAGACAACGGATCATAGAAAAGGTCAGTGGACCCACACCCTGTGTATCTCCGATTGTAGTGGCCCGGAAACCCAAGCAACCCGGACAAGTCCGCATCTGTGTAGCTATGCGTCTACCGAATGCAGCAGTAAAGAGAGAACGGCACCTAACCCCCACAATAGACGACATCCTAGGAGAACTCAATGGCGCAAAGTGGTTCTCCAAAGTAGATCTTCGATCAGGGTATCACCAGCTACCGCTCCACCCTGACTCAAGGTACATAACCACCTTCTCCACTCATGTAGGACTAAGGCGATATCGGAGCCTAAACTTCGGGATATCAAGTGCGGCAGAAGTATTCCAGAACACAATCCGCGAGGTCCTCAGTGGACTCCCAGGAGTTCTAAACGTGAGCGTCATCGTCAGTTGAAGAGCATCACCAAAGACTGCGAGGAGTCCTCTGAAGAATCCAGGAATCCGGCCTAACCCTGCACCGTGAAAAGTGCCAATTCCTGCAGAGCAACATCAGCTTCTTCGGATACACCTTCTCGAACCAAGGAGTGGCGCCGGACCACGACAAAGTAAAGGAGGTCCAAGAGGCCCCCGCCCCAACAAACATCTCAGAGGCAAGGAGTTTCCTGGGCATGGTGAACTTCTGTGGACGTTTCATCCCTGACCTATCCAACCTCACTAAGCCTCTCCGAGAACTAACCAAATCAGCCACCACGTGGCAATGGGGCCCAGAACAAGAGAAGTCGTTCCGTGACACGAAGGCAGCTTTGTCCGCGGACACCTCTCTTTCATATTTTGATCCCTCCAAGCCCACCAACGTGGCCGTGGACGCCAGCCCTTTTGGCCTAGGGGCAGTGCTGACGCAGCTTCAGAGCAATGAGGAATGGGCCCCCATCGCCTATGCCAGCCGCTCATTGACAGACACGGCGCAGAGGTATTCGCAGATCGAGAAAGAGGCTTTAGCCATCCATTGGGCCCGCCGACACTTCCACGTGTACGTGTACGGGCATTCCTTCACAGTGACCACGGACCACAAGCCTCTCATACCACTCTTCCAGGGCTCAGTGTCGAAACCACCTCAGAGAATCGAGAAGTGGATACTTCAGCTACAAGGATACGACTATCGAGTGGAATACAAGCCAGGGTCCACGAACCCCGCGGACTACCTCTCAAGACACCCCCGAGAGGCCACTCTAGAAGAAAAGGAAGTGGCTGAAGACACAGAGGAATATGTCCGGCTGGTGACGGAAAGGTCTCGACCACTACCAATGAGCCTCGACTCTATAATTGAAGCATCGCAGAACGATGAATGTCTTCAACTGGCCGCCATCGCAGCCGCTCAGGGAACTGGCGCCAAATCCAAGACTCCCTAAGCAAAAGAACACCACAGGCCAAAGCGGCTCTGGAATCCATCCTGCGAATCAAAGAAGAACTGTCCCTCGACAGCCAAGGATGCCTTCTACGGGGTCCCCGACTAGTCCTGCCGGCCAGCCTAACCCATCAAGCAGTAGAACTAGCCCACAGAGGGCACCAAGTCATGGTAAAGACCAAGAGCAGGCTGAGGGCCAAGGTGTGGATCCCGGGGATGGACCCGATGGTGGAACAAACTGTCAGAGCGTGCAACTGGTGTCAAGCAGTGGGACAACCGGATCGGCCTCAACCAGTCGTGACCGAAGACAACCCACAGAGGTCATGGGAGTGTGTCAGTGCAGATTTTGGGCACCTCCCAGATGGACGATACGCACTGGTGATTATAGATGACTTCACCAAATATCCAGAAGTAGAGATCGTAGGGAGCCAAACAGCTACGGAAGTCATTGCCAAATTTGAGACGACCATTGCCACTCATGGCATCTTTGCAGTGGTCAAGACTGACAATGGACCACCCTTCCACGGTCAAGAGTTCGCAGAATACCTGAAAAGCTGGGGCATCCATCACCGGAAAATCACCCCGCACTGGCCCCAAGCGAATGGGGAAGTAGAAAGATTCATGCGCAAGGTCAATAAGACCATCCGCATAGCCCTTGCAGACGGATCACCTCTAGAGAAATCCATCTACAGCTTCCTAAGAGAATATCGCATGACTCCACACGTCACAACGGAGGCGGCGCCCAGTGCGTCAACCATGGGCCGAATAGTAAAGGACACCCTCCCGAACCACTCAACATGGACTCCCGAACAAGCCAGCAAAGAGAAGGCATTGGCAAACCGAACTCGCTCCAATGAGCAAGCCAGCAAACGACGAGGAGCCCGTGAATCCACAATACAGCCAAACGACCAAGTCTACGTCAAAGATCGCTACCCAGGCAGCAAGTTCCGACTACCGTTCGAACACCAACCATGGACTGTCACTCGCCGGACCGGCACCATGGTGACTGCCCAAAGAGGAGCCGAAACAGTTACCAGAGACATCTCATTCTTTAAGAAAGCACACCAGAGCACCCCTTCTGGTCCAGAACAGCCTTGTATGAGTCCGCCACGAGGAGAGGAACCAGAGACTGATCAGTACATGTCGGAGGGGAAAGACCTGAAATAACAGGACATGTCGCAGCTTCCAACCACCCCTGAAGGCAGAGCATCGAGTCTGTCTCCCCTGGCCGGGGGAAGCAGCACCCCAATCCCAGGGACACCAAGGGTGACGATGTCCAGAGGCGGACAGTCCAGATATGAACTGCGGCGGAATCCTGCACCCTCCTCCCAGCTGGATGACTACCTGGTGGGGTGACGCCTTGAATGAACACTGGCAGACTGGTAACAGATCCATCGTTTATAATCTATCATTACTTTGATGTTTCCCTGTTTTAATAAAGGTTAGAAGGAATGTAGTGTTCCGAGGCGCGATGCAGCGGTCTAGCTGACCCGCGCCGCAGGAGCGCCCCTGCGCTGACGCTTGATGTCAGACGCCAGGGAGTATAAAATAAAGAGGTGTGGCTACGGCGAGTTAGTCGGAGCCACGTGTGAACAGTACTACCGGCTCCTGTCATCCTTAGCGCTGCTAGGCTGCGTAGCCGGCGCTAGCCTGAACGCAGACGCTACACCCCTCACTTCTGTCCGTTTACTGAAAAGAGAAAACAGACTGGCTCCCACCCGAGATGCCACCACCCCCCGAGGTGCGGGTGGCGCCGTTCATTGTCTTTAGTTGCCAATTGCAACGGACTGCCATAAGTTGAACACAAGGAGCTCGATGCATAATGCTTAAGGTTTAGGCAATATTTCCACACACAGAGATTTACATCTATATGTATAGTTTTAACTCTTCACCTGAATTCAATTAAGTTACTCTGAGCAGACCTTTACGCCTAGCAGTAGGAGTACTCTTTCTTACCTCCCCTTAATTAGGGGATGGTAACAGGTACACCTCAAAATATGACCATTCAGTTACTTCTAGTGGCTATACAGGCTTATTTTAGGCATAAATGTATCAACTATAGTTAAACATAATGTAGGAAGAGATCTAAACCTACACTATGTACAGGTTCAAATTGAAAAAACGCAGTGAAATAGACAGCTGATGAGGAACATCACACACACTTAATAACTTAATAAACATTACTTCGGGGAGCACATTAGTTGAGCCCACTGTCTGTGCTCAACTAAACATATAATAGAGACACAAAGAAAGTTTGAAATGTTTATTTAAACTATTGTGTTCTAGAATGTAGTGTGCGTGCCACAACTAGAAAACAAAAATACAGGCAGCATAGTCAGTAACCCAAATATTATGAAAACCCCTGTCATAATATAATACAGATTAGCCTAACCCCCTTCCCCTTCTACAGAAGCAGAATGAGTATACAACAAAGTTCTCTGGGATTAGTAGCGGACCCTGTACCTTGGCATACACATGTGGACATTTTACATCTCAGGTACAGCTGTGATCCGCTCTCTCTCTATATATATATATTGCATACTGTGAATACCTAAATGACAAGGCTTATATGCACACAAATACCAGCTGCACTCACTTGTTGTGTCTAGGTGCTAGTGCCTGACCGGCACAAAATAACAAGGGACATTGTTGTTTGACCTTGTCTGCTGTGTTCAGACTAAATCCCAGGAATGAACAGAATGCGAAAACAGCTGCAAGTTCTGTGTGAAAATACAATGTGGCAGAAATATAAACGTGTTTATAGAGTAACGTTTGCAAAGCAAATGAGGCCTTTAACATGCACAGTTAGGCTAGCATAGGTAAAAATACAATTGTTCATGCGCTGAACACATGACACCCTCCCCTTGGCCAGTCAGGTAGCATGGAAAGGGAATAACTGAATTAGGACGATAAACAAACTTAAAGCAGTTTGCAAGAAATAATTATCAAAAAAGGTATATTAAGACAATTTGATAAAAACTATCCAATCAATGCATGTCTGAAGCATACAGTTTGTCAATAACCATAGCAAACGTGAAGGACTCTATCACAGTGCCTGACTCTTCATCGGACGATAGGGCTAGAGTCCAATTCAGAAGTTCTAAAGAGCATACATGATCCTCAGTCTCAGCGAATACAAAGACAGTCATCGGGCAACCTGCAATGATTTTAATGAAACTTTGATCAAGTAATTTCTGTGCCACTGCACTCGTGGGCCATTGGCTCCAGACTGCAATGATGAAAAAGTCGCAAACCCAAGGAACAGTCCTGATAATGGGCAACTAAGGGACTCATCAGCAGTTCAAAATCCAGGACAGTGTCGTCTGCAAAGCCAGGCATATGTCTAGTGCCCATTGAAATGGGAACCGGATACAGTGAAACACAGTTAGAACGCATGCAAAATGAGCAAATTTAAATATTAAACACCAATCCTCATCCAATACTTGCAGTGGACGTATCCCAAAGATCAGAAGCATACGCTAACTTGACTGTTGGAGCAATGCCCACTCCCCGCTCCCGAGTATCCACAGAAGGAGCATACATTACAGAACAGCAGCAACAAAATGAGAATGTGGCCAATGAGGAATAGCATCAATGGGAACCCGCTGAACATGCTGGAAAAAATGGAGTGTATAAATGCTGGATTTCCTCCAAAGTTAATTTGGAACGATGTCACAAGGTCAGAGCCTACAAGTTTAAAAAAATGAGCTAGACCCACAGTATGAGAGGCATTATGGAACAATAATGCTTTTAATCTGCTTAGCGCGTTAAATCCTGCTTTCAAAGTTGGAATGGACGACCATAACAAGCTATCTACAATCCCATGTAAGGGGGACAAGACAATGTTGCAACAAGTGACTGACTCGGAAACTGATTCAATATATGGGAGTCCTGCCGCATACCACAACAGTCTTGATCATTAAATATGAGATAGCTTCCAATTGAAGGTACTGTAACGAAGGAGAGAATTTTGAGAATCAGAGCCCCTTTTAAATAACAAGCCAAATTGGGTGCTGAAGCATTAGAAGCACTGTGAATTTTAATGTGTTGACAAACAAGTGAATTTCCAGCAGTAGAGTCACACTACTCTCCTGTAAGAAAAACTTCGATATCAGCACTTTCACAGGGATGGGTAAATGGCAGGGGCCATAACTCATGTATGTAGCTGCTCCCCTGGGGTTAATATCTACCTATTGGGATATGTTTAGTGCAAGCTTCAAACTGAAAAGTTGGGTGGGCAATGAAATAACACTGTGTATTAAACACACCGCTGAAGGCGTTTTGGCTGTAGTGAATGGGGAGTTGTTCTAACTTTTCTAAATATAGCTTGGTGTAAGTTGTGGCTTTCATAGCCATTGTTTGTTGTTTGCGTGTTAAATTGAATGGCAGAAACGAAGCAGTACAGTTCAGGTAATGCGAAGGAACACTTCAATTTTTGGGTGTTTGAAGGGTCCAACTAAACTATATAATAGATCTGAGCTGACTTTGACCATGACACAATGTTGACCTATCACTCTGCACAATATCAATAACAGATGACACAATGTTATACAAATTATAAATATGGGATGACAATATGATAATACTGTTATCTGCTACAGCAAGAACTTTTTTCAAGTTATCTTGATCAATTTGTCTCAGACATTCAACAGCTTCCATTTGTGATAGTTTCCAAATTTAATTATAAGTAGCACATATAAATCTTTTAGAACGAGGGGAATTAGAACCCATGAAAACATCAGAGTGATTCATGTCCTCCGACAAAAGAAAAAGATGTAGTTTTACTACAGATTACGGAGAATGTTCTAACCATTGCTGGCATGGGTTTCGCACTGAATAGGTGGTAACAATGTTTGAATGGATTGACAGTGAATACTGTGTATCAGGTCTACTTGATTTGAACCCGGGTGTGGAGTGTGGAGTTAAGAAAACGAGCATGACAACCATTGGTGTCCACTGGCCACTTTAACCACCCACCAAGATTTAAAAATGACGATTTAAAAGTACTGTTTTGTATCATATCATATAATTGAGCTTCAGTATAGTTTATTTAGGACTGCCAATCACAAAGTGGGCAATTGAAGGAATGGTCGGGGCATTAATTACTAAAATTTTGGCCAATTTCAGACAAGTGGTCTGCTGAATCGATTTGTTTAAGAAAATATTTTGTGTGGGGATGAGACAGGCTCGGAATACATTTTTTGTGCGCTAGAATAATCATAGCCTTTAAGGGGCATCTGGTCAACTAATGAAGTAGCAAATATCAGCTTTGTCAGAGAAAGCATATTTTTTGTGGGGTTGAAACCAATTTGAAATAGTATGACTTTGGGTCTGAAATGTCATAGCTTGTAAAATATGTGAACTTCTCTGTCTGTGTTTTTGAACTTCCTAGTGCAGGAGTTACACAATGATTCCATTGTGTATATTTGTAATGGGGACGCTGTCCACTTGCCTTATGCAGCAAATTATGTTCATAATGGTGGTGGTAGAACATCTCAGCGTAATCAGCAGAATTAAGATATAAATCTTTTGATTCAAAAACAGTACAATACTCTAATTCAGAAAGCATTGAACAAGGGAAGCTAGATCAACTGACCCTGACAACCATTCCCCTAGTAAGATGGGGAGAGGGATTGACATGGGCGGCCAGGTTGATAGCGTGGGCCCAATATCTCAACCCGGGGCGTAGTTATATGACCACGATGGCTCACTTACCAGACAAGAATTGGGGGAGCAGAGTGACTATATGCACCAGAGAGGCAGGGGTTCAAGTCATGAGTTTAGGGAAAAAAATAGGTAATCTCCCCATAGGCAGCCTGTCAAATCCAGAACCCAAGAACAAGTTTTTAACAGACAAGTCAGAGGGCAGCAGGTACAATAACCCACCAAGAGGAGGCAGGCCCATTTAAGCGTAGAGCTGGCCAATATAAATCTTCACCCTCCCTGTTCCCCGTATGTAACTGTTCTGACAGGGGTCCTGTCAACTGAATTGAACTCCACGGAAACCCAATTCCAGCTGAGAAATAAATGTCTCTTCTGGCTGGCTAGTCACAAACACTTTGACTATGCCAGAGAAGGGGAGATAGTAATGGTCAGAAGGGTTGGGTGGGTAGATAACCTCAGAAAGAGCAAACCAGGTGACTGTGTTGGCATTCATTTTAACAACCCTCAAACTGTCACCAATTTATTTAAAACCTCCCCCAACTCCTACAATCCACCAACAGCCATAAGCCTCTGTCCTCTCGATTTCTTCAACCCACAACCTCAATCGTATCCTAGAAGCAGCATACCATCTTTACTCCCACTAAAAGGTCAATGGGCTTTCCAAGAGAGAAGCAGGGATGCTCATACTAGATACCCCCAATTTAATATCCCGGTGAACAACAGATATGGCTGCTTTGAGGAGGTAGACTGACTGATGGAGGGACTCCTTAAGGGTGTGGATATAGATCCGGCAGGTCAACACATGACAGGCAAAGAGGGTGGTGGCTCAAAATTTACAAATAAAGGTAATAGCTCTAGCCTCCTTTATCAGAATGCTCCGGTAAATGGCAGGACAGGAACAAGCGGGAGCCAAAACGTGACTTCCCCCATCCTGCCGGGCATCATAAAAGGAGAAGGCCAATGAAGGGGGGGCCTTAGTGAGTCAGTCTGGGGTTGGCACTAGTGACCCTCTATCTCACCGTGCTTTTGCCCCCAAGGTTGCAAGGGAGGAAAGAGGACAGGCAAGCGGGATGAGGTTACTTTCGTGGAGCCTGACAGGTATCAAAAACAAATTGCCCTGCCCTGACTGGGGTGAATTTGTTGATGAACACGATCCTCAGGGGCCTCAGGGCTCTTGTCTCAGCCCTACATTATTTAATGTTTATGTGGCCCCCCTTGCTGAGATTATACGAAAATACGGGTTCACACCAGTCTCCTATGCTGATGACACTCTGCTCCTCTACACTTTCAACTCCCTTGGCCCTAAAGTGAAGGAAAACTTTGCTGAAGGTATGAGGGCAGTGTCACATTGGATGGCAGCAAACTGCCTCCAATGCAATGTGACAAAAACAGAGATTATGCTCTTCGGCAAAGCTAATCTCCTGTGGTCTCCCGATTGGTGGCCGCTGGACCTGGGTCCAGCCCCAACATCAAAGCCACATGTCAAAAACTTAGGGGTGAAAATTGACCAAAAACTAACCCTCAAGGATCACACGAACCATATTGCAGGATTGTGCTTTCACACCATCGGCCTCCTAAGACGAGTCTTCCCATACCTCCCTGATACCCACAGGAAGACTCTCGTACAGGCTCTGGTCACTAGCCGCCTGGACTACTGCAACGCCCTGCTGACACTTGCTAACGTGGATGCAGTGGGACGTTTGCAGGTAGTCCAGAATACGGCGGCTAGACTGGTCATGAATGCACCACCTAGGACGCCATCCAAGCCCCTACTGGAGGAACTGCATTGGCTTCCTATACGGCAGCGAATTAGTTTTAAAATTTGTTGCACGGTACACAAAAGCCTATATGGAGATAGCCCCAAATATCTCGCACAATCACTGGAGCTGTATCAACCTTGTCGGTCACTTCGCTCCTGTAATCAAGCCCTCTTGAAACCACCAGTCACAAAAAAAGCCAGACAGGGTGACCGAGCATTCTCCTCTATTGGCCCCGCCCTATGGAATAAACTTCCCATTGAGCTGAGACTGACTACTAATCATATGTCTTTCAGAAAGTCTCTAAAAACTTTACTCTTCCGTGAGGCATTTCAACCGTAATAACCCTCACCATATCTACTAACTGTGACATTCTGGCCCTGACGAGCAAAGCGCGGAGATACCCTTACGGGATTGATTCCTGCGCGATATAAGAATTTAAATAAATATGTCTCTTTCAGGAGACATGGGCGAGGGAAATCCCCACCGGATGGGTTTCGCCTCATTTAACATCCTGGCATCTTCAGCGAGGAGGGGCAGACCCTCAGGTGGTCTTTCCATCTGGGTAGGTACTCACCTTGGTTGTAGGGTAGACCAGATGATAACACCCACAAATGACATCCAATGTGTCCTGCTCTCCTTTCCCTCAAAGACAAAAATCGCCCTCATCAACCTGTACTCCCTTCCTGTCAACAATAGCCAAGAATCCACCAGAATCGATCACCTGGGACATTTTGTTCCTACTTTGGATCCAGAGATATGGTTGATTGTGGCAGGACATTTTATTGCTATTTCGATCTGGTTCCTCAGGAGAAGCTCTGGAAGGTGCTGAGTGATTTTGGGATTCCTCCCTATCTTCCCAAGGTCATAGAGAGGCTCCACTTGGGAAACTTTGCGCAAGTACGTTGTGGAAAATACAGGGAACTTAGGGCCCGATGTAGGTAAATCTTTTTTACCACTTCTTAAATACCGATTCATACCGAATCGGTATTTAAGAAGTGGTGAAAAAGAGGAGGGGAGATGTAGATATTTCAGATTCGGTAAATACCGAATCGTTAAGATTCGGTATTTACCGATTCTGTAAATACCGAATCGGTAATGCCCATTGATTCCTATGGGCATTGAAGCCCATAGGAATCAATGGGCATTACCGAATCGGTATTTACAAATTCGGTAAATACCGATTTCAGCAAGGGTGCAGGGGTGTCACTTTGACACCCTCTGGCACCCCAAAAATAGGCATGTGCGCCATGTGGCACACAGACATGCCCAAAGGGCATGTCTGTGTGTCACATGGCACAGGTGTGCATGCACACATGTGCATGCACACCTGGATTCAGTATTTTACCACCCAATTGGATTGGGTGGTAAAATACCGATTCTTAAAGCCCTGTGGCACTCTGACATGTGCCAGCTACATCTGCATTTACAGAATCGGTATTTTACCAAGTCTGTATTTACCGATTCGGTAATTTTACTGAATCGGTAAATACAGAATCGGTAAAATACCGATTCTGTAAATGCATGCCCTACATCTGAAAACCCTAATACCGGTCGGAAACGGCCAAAATCGGCCGTTTCCGACTGGTATTAGGGTTCCTACATCTGGCCTCTACTTCTAGCTTCCCTGTACAAAAGGGGGTATAACAGGGATGCGTTCAGGCCCCTACTTTATTTTATCTTTTCAATAATGGTCTGGTCGATTATCTCACAAACATCAAGGACATCAATGCTCCCAAGCTAGCATCAGGGAGGGTGCCTGCGCTGATGTTTGCCGATGACACCCTTTTACTTTGAAAAACATCAATGGCCATTCAGCGCACGCTCGATGGCTTTGCTAATTTTTGTAAGCTGCAAGGGCTGCAGATCAATCTAAATAAAACCAAATATATGGTCTTCAACCCTCCTAGCACATCCAGTCCAAACCATTTGCTAAGTGCTACTCCTTTAGAAAGAATAAAGATTTTTGACTATTTGAGAGTCAGCCTGTCAGAGCATTTTGAATGGGGGCCCCAGTTGGCCAAAGCAAGACTGTGGTTAAGCCAGACAGTGGGTGGTACAATGAAGATGTACAGAAGTTCAGTTAGTAAACCAGTAGCCCCTGTGGCCGAAATTTACAAAGCTCAAGCAAGGGGGGCCACGTTATGTGGGGTGGAACTGTGGGGGCACTGCTCCACCTCTAATTTAGCGAAGGTTGAGAACAACTTTGTGCGGTAGCTCGTGGGCCTACCCCTTAGTACTCCTCTCATTCCCCTCCGCATGGACATGGGTATTAGGCCCCATGACCAAGAGATTGCCCTGAGACCACTGGCATTTTGGAGGAGGCTTTTGGTTCACCACAGAGCTGTCTGTATAAAGGGCCGAGCAAAAGGAGCTTCTGACCGTAAGTACTATTAAAAAGCTCCCGTGGCTTCATCACATAAGGGACCTAGCCACCAGGCTGGGTAAACCGGGCCTTTGGAGAACTCCCGAAGCAACATGTGCCATGACATTGAGGCTTGAAGTAGTCAAATGTTTTAGACAAACCAATCTAATGTCCCTAGAAGAAAGTGCCTCACGTGGTCGCCTAACAGCAGAATTTTTGCTAATTAAAAATACATACAGTAAGGAACAGTTTCTGGACTTCATTCAACCCCCACTGGCTAGGAAACCTTACGTGCAATTTAGACTAGAGACCCTTCCCTTACTAGCAATTACCAGCAAGTGGGTCAAAGAACAAAAGGAGGATTGCCCTGCATGTAATTATAAGGTGGAGTCTTAAATGCACGTTCTGTTACTCTGTCCTGTCTATCGGTTGGAGCGCAAGCGCTGGTTAATACAACTCTGTAAGAACCTAGGCTTTGTGCGTTGTACAGAGGCCCACAGAGTTTAAAGTATGACACTCATCCACCAATAGTCTTTGCTGTATCCCGATTTTTAAATAGCAGGTGGCACATTCGACAAGCTATTTTAAAGCAGAACCATGGGTTTGTAGAAATGCACTGAATTTAGACAAGGTTCATTCATTATATGCATGCTCTGGGTTTAGTGCCGTAGTCCACATTTTTAGCTGTGTATTAATCTGAGTTTTGATTTCCCCCAGTCGGCTGCATCTATCTTTTATCTTTTTAATTGGCCGATGATTTTATCATGAGCTTTTTTACTTTTTGTGAGATTTTTAACTTATGTATGTCCACTGGATGACTTGTTTAATATATGAATTTGAGAAATGTATAATTTATTAACTACTAAATGTACTATACCTGTTTTACTGTGAACTGTATTTTGATGGCCCTAGTGGCCGAAATAAAGTCATTTGGATTGGATTGGATTGGCATTGAATTCACAGTGTCAACATCCCAATCATCTGACTGTAACCCCAGTTCTATTACATCACCCATGGAAACTTTAAACACTAATGGTATTTGCAGGGTCTCCTTAGGACCGAACATATCAAATGCAACTTTATCTCAAACAACTCCATCAGTCACTTGAATGGCTGAAATGTTGAAGTGTCATAAGTCTATTTTTATTTTATGTGAGGTAATGGCCACACATATCCTAGGAGGGACAAGATAAGTGTGTTTTAACCAAGAGATAAAAACATAAATCCACGCTGGAAGTGGATGCAAAACCAACCAAAGACACTGAAGAACAGTCAGAGGAGAAATGGTCTTGCTCCTTATAGCATCGAGCTCAATTGAAAATGAGGATGCTGCGATTCAGCAGTCGGATTCCAAAAATGTAACTTAGAGGGCATCCAATGGCGGATCAATATAAATATCTCCATTGTAGAAGATAGAAAAGCAGAAACAGGTATCATGTCAATTAAGTTGTGGGCAAAGAAAAGTCTTGTAGGGGACCACTCCTGGGCACACTATGGAGAATCGGTCATATGGGGTAGTCTGACATGTTCAATCGAGACAAAGCAATTTTCTTTATAGCCTGGAAGTGGAGGTAAAATGATAGTTTGTGTACCCTGGATACCAACAGGAGCAGAGTACGTCAGGCCAAATTCCTTCTTGATGGCCACTTTTTTGCAAACAATGTCTCCAATTTTGGGAAGCCTACCTGATACAGGAATTGGGTTATCAGTACTTGATGAAAGAGTTGCAGGAGGCAACTGTGTATGGGCCAGGGAGTCACAGCACTCTTTTTAGATCCCGTAAGACAATACAGTGGTTATCTACACCAAAGGTTGCGGCTGCAGCCACACTGTCTGGACCATCAAGGTCTGAAACATACATCTTCCCGCCAAAGAGCATTACATACTGGTTCATGGCACAGAAGAGCCGGTCACCCGTCAATTTTTGGAGTAATTATTCTGCACATTTAGGGATGATTTTGTGAATCTCTGCCAGGAAGTTATTGCTGATATCAAGTAGGTCAGATCTGAAATCCATTAATTGGGCGACTGTGGAGACTAAAGGGAGGAGGAACTTACCAACCAACCCCTGGAGCTGCTATAACTGAGGGACCACAATGAGAATCTATGCCTGCCCATGGAGGATCTTGTAAATAGGTCCAGACAATCCAACATCCGAATAAAGGTGGATGCCGGGAAACTGCAAGACTTTGTGACACAGCTCGATGCTGGGTGACAAGGATATTTCTCATGAGCACATCCATAGGGCTGGGTGCCCCTTGGCAGGCTAGGGCAGACCACAGGACATACTTACCTGCATCCACTCCAACAAGCAGAAGGAAACCATCATGGCAGGGGTACGGGACCCAGCTGTTGTCTCGTTTGAGGGGTTACAAGTTGTAATTTACCAGGATCTCTCCCCTCTCACACTTGAAAGGCACAGAGACATGAAACCAACAATTGCCTTCCTTCAAGAGAATGGTTTTCGTACTAGTGGGACACCCCTTCCGGCTGATCTTTGTGTGGAATCAGGAGACGCACGCAGTGCAGTCTTTAAGAGAGGTGCAATCTGTGCTGGGAGTTGATCTGGAGGCTGAAAGAAGTTCAAATCGATCACACGGAGAAACACTAGCATCGCGGCCTACAAATTCGAGAGGGCATCGTAGGACAGGGAAGGACGCTTGCTCTCAGTCCTCTGAGGTGGAGAGCCAGAAGGAACAGGAGTCCCTTCTTCAGCAGCTGCAGGACCGCAATGACAGCGGAGGCAGTTAGAGGGAATGACCCCACTGCCAGGCAATACAGAAAACAACGATTTTGCTGTTCGATCATCTACTGGAATGGGACATGGGCCTTGGCCTCACCTGGCAGAATTCCACTTTATGCTACTGACTTTGGAGAATGGAGATCACCGACTGCCTGACCAACGGACCCTCTCATTATGGTGATATTGTTGCCCTTTTCTTGGTCTGTTCTTTTGTCGTTCACACCTTTACAGTTATGCTATTCCTCCTTTCCTTTCCTTATCTCATGTGCCTCCTAGGCGCACTCCTTCTCTTGGTAGGGCTTGGAGACACTCAGGCTTGTCTGGGGACTTTGGGGATATGGCATTTACCTGCATTCCTATGCCTAATGGGGAAAGCCACATGGGCAGTTTTGGGCCTTCCTCCTTCTGGCTGGCCTTACCGAGTAGCTCCATTTGGCTGGGATCCACTTGGGAACCACTGGGACACCACACAACCAGGATTTATCATTGAGGTCATCTTGGAGCTCTTTATCTCATGGCACATGCCACATATGAGGGACTCACATGACTGGGGCAGGATTGACTTCTCTCTAACTTTCCTCCCCTTCTTTGCACAGGGTATGTGGGTTGGCTCTTTGGACCCCTGGGGAGGAAGATCCATTATGCTGCGCACCTCTGCTTGGTCCTTCTTTAATATCCTCTTTAGGATTTCGTTAGTGAGCCTCAATGTATGGGACCTCAATACACCAGTGAAACAATGCACAACATTGCACTACTTAGGGATACCCAGTGTGACATTTACCTCTTACAAGAGACACATCTAGTACAAGCAGACTGGACAAGACTCCCTTCAACGTGGTTTGATCGCCAATATTTCTCCTCCTCCGGAACAGAGCCGGTATGGATATTCTATTTGCAACACATTTCATTGGGAGGGTACTGAAAACCCAGGCAGACGTGCCCGGGAGATTGTTCTCTTAACAGGTGGCGATAGGTGAACACATCTACACATTAGTTTCCATAAACAGCCCAAACGACCATTAGGAGATGTTCCTTAGGGAAGCCCTGAACCCTTCCTTGGAGTCCCCAGATGAGGATCTCCTAGTGAGGGAGATTTTAATATAGTAGTTGATCCACAGCTAGACAGATCCATGCAAAGGGTGGGGTGCTCTGGGACACTCTCAGATTCCATGAAGCACTGGCTGACTGAGGTGGACCTAGTGGACATTTGAGGTCTGTGCAACCCTACGTCTATTTCTCAGCTGTACATGAGACCTTTACATGCATGGATTTTTTCCTAACCTCCTCACGCACCACACAGGTGACCTTAGATGCCAGCATAAGAACAGCTGCATTGTCGGACCACTTACCTATTACCCTTACACTACATGGGTACCATAGCCTCCAAAGAAAGTGGAGACTAACCATAAGCTGCTCACATATGATACAAGCATACAAGAGATACAAGCAGCCATACAAGCCTACTTAGATATCAATGATGATGGCCATACCCCTGCCCCCCTGATGTGTGACACTCTGAGACCTGTGATTCTGGGACAGTTCATTGCAATAGCAAACAGACTGAACAAAGATCGGAGGGAAAAACAAGAGCAATTAAAGGGCCAGATTAGGGAATTAGAGGGTGTTCACTGGTGTACGGGTTCCTTCCAATCTAGATGCCCGCTTACTGCTGTGCATAAACAATTTAAAGCATTGTACTTCGATTGTGAAGTGTATTCACTCCTACGCACCAAACAGCGCTACGTTAAGGGAGGAAACAGGGCCGGGAAACCTTTGGCACACCAACTTAGAATCCGAACAACCAAGTGATGAATTGTAGAATTGAAAGACCCCAATGGGAGAGACTGCAAACAGACAATCACACAGCTGGTGTATTAGAAAGGTACTATTCAACCCTATGCTCTGCTGAAGCCCTAGAAGAGGGAGCAGCAGTGACATATGTAGCAAAAGTTCCAGTGGCTCTCTTCGCAAATCAGAAGCAGCCAAAATAGATACAGCCATCCGACCAGATGAGGTGTTGTGAGCTATCCAAGGACTCACCATAGGCAACCCGCCTGGCGAGGATGGCTTCTCTTCCAACTTTTATAATATTTACACTTAGCCTTGTACCATTGCTCATGCGCCTCTTTAACTCATTCAGCGATGCTAGGGCTCTCACCTCCTCCAAGCTTATGGCTGCGGTTGTGGTCATACCCAAACTGGGTAAGGACCCCACGCGGTGTGCCTCATACTGCCCCATATCCTTATTAAATGTGAAATTAAATATTTTTACCAGCATCTTGGCAGCTTGCCTGGTGCCATATATACAGAGCCTAGTGGACCCAGACCAGTCTGGCTTTATTACAGAAAGGAGTTGTAGTGATGGAACCAGGTGAATGTGCCACCTCCTCAACAAGGTCTAACGCTCCCCTACACGGGCCATGCTCCTATTGATTGACAATGAAAAGGCATTTGACCAAATCCACTGGCCTTACTGGCGGTTGGCCATGGCTATATGAGTGCAAGGTTTTTAAACTGGGTGTGCTGTTCATACAATGAACCAGAAGCATGGATCAGGATGAATGGCATCACCTCCTGCCCCGTTAAAATCTCGGGAGGTACACAACAGGGGTGCTCCTGGTACCCTTCATTTTTGCTGTATATATGGAGTCCTTTGAGGAGCGTATTCTCCAACACGACTCGATTGTTGGAATTTCCCTCTATGCTGATGATGTTGTGCTATTTCTAACTCAGCCGTTCACCTCCTTGCCTCCCCTCTTCCAGGTGATAAAGAACTTTGGCATAGTTTCATGCTTCAAAGTCAACATCCAAAAGACTATTCCCAGAATTGAACAGGCAAGACTGTCATCAAAGTTTCCATTAGTTTCGGAATCACACGGCGTGAAATACCTGGGCCTATGAATCTTCCCAATGACCGAAAAGGAGTCTCAGGAGAATTACACCACCCTTCTTGACTAATACTCGGGGGGAACCCTTGTTCTGAAAGAGACTCGTCCTATCAAGGGTGGACAGACTGGCCACGGCCAAAATGACTCTACTTCCCCTCATCCTATATGTGATGCAGACCCTGCCGCTGCAACTCCCCCACACTTATACTGGCTACGATACAACACATTATAGTGGATTTCATTTGGGGTGGGAAGAATGTCATGAGCCCAGACATACCTGAAACAGGAAGATGGGGACTGGGTGTCCCACATCTTGAGAGATATTATCAAGCAGCCCGGCTGAGTTATATGATAGAATGGTATGGACCTGCATCGGAGAGCACTAGTGGTTTATTGACCGAGCAATCGTGGGCATCCACATCTGGAAAGTACCCTGGCTACCTAAAAGGCATTGACTATCCAGGGCTTACATCCCACCAGTTCTCAGGGCAAAACTGAGCATGTGGGGCAAAGCACAAGTGACTCGTGGCTTGTCCACCCCCACATTCCCCTTGATACCTCTTATAGCTCAACTGGAGTTTCCCCCGGCCAGGGATGAAGATGGGTGCATCTAATGGTAGAAGCCAATTGCAAGAGGATTGGGGATCTCTTTGATGCAGAAGGAATAACAGACGTGCCCCAAATCTACTCTGGTTACGGCCTACCTAGGGAGGGATATTGGCAATACCTCACCTTATGACACTAGGTCACGCAACCGCCTATTCATGACAGCTGCCCATTGTCAAAATTTGAGAAGTGGTTTATAACCCAACAATTGGACAAACGACTGCTCTTAGACATCAGTACCTTCATTTTTATACCCTCACAACAATCCTCGACACAGCACAGGTGGGAATCAGAGTGTGAACGCAAATTCTTCCACAATGAATGGCAGGAAATTATACATAGAGCCAGAGTCTCCTCCTGTAGCACCACTGGGAAAGAAATGCTTCTCAAAATAGCACACTAGTGGTACTATATGCCAGACAGGGTGGCATGCTGGAAAAAAAGAGGGGAAGCATATTGCTGCACCGCTGTGGCAAGGTGGGCGCTGTTTGACATGTATTGTGGAATTGCTGGAAGATACAACCCTCTGGAAGTCCATACTGCCTGAAACAAATGTCACCTATTGCATAGATATACCCAAGTTCCCCAGCGACATACTTCTGAGGCTCCCAAACCCCATAACATACCCTTTGACATCGTGCAGAGGTAGCACTATTACTTTGGTATTGGGGGGTGCTAAACAGGTACTGCTTTCTAAATGGGGGACTGACGGGATCCTGACCAGACTGGATTGGCAAAAGAAGAGTGCCCCGTAGTACACAAAGAACCACGATAGGAGCAAAAAATAGTAACCGGCCTCACTTGGGTCAGTTACGAAAGCCCTCACTCACCAACCTGGTTGGTGACATGCTTCATTATCGGGCCCCACTGAAGAGGCCAAATGCCTCTCCAGTGTGCTACGACGCCAGGTCTACTGCAGAGCAGGTTATTTGTGAGTTCAGGCGTGCAGTGAAACTATTTTAGTGGTGGTGAGGGAATTATAATCACACTAGTTTAGTCCTGAAGAATGCCTGGTAAACTCACACCGTTTGTAGGCAGAAACATGTTGACTGATATTTAAATCATTTAGAAATAACCAATCAATTAATTTTGGACCAGTTTCCAACACTTTATTTTTATTCATGTCCTAGTGATCAAACAATAATATTAATCATTTTTTGATACACCTAAGACATTTCTATTATAATTCCCTCACCACCACTAAAATAGTTTCACTGCACGCCTGAACTCACAAATACCCTGCTCCGCAGTAGACCTGGCGTCGTAGCACACTGGAGAGGCATTTGGCCTCTTCAGTGGGGCCCGATGATGAAGCATGTCACCAACCAGGTTGGTGAGAGAGGGCTTTCCTAACTGTCCCAAGTGAGGCCGGGTTCTATTTTTTGCTCCTATTGTGGTTCTTTGTGTACTACGGGGCACTCTTCTTTTGTTTAAAAAAAACGAACCGGGGACTAAGAGTGGCACTTGACGCTCCCTATCTCTCTTTTTGTTGTTTCAGACTGGATTAGCTACATAAGCAGTGGGAGCTGGGTAGTATGGAGAAAATACTAGCAAGTATTACACATATGCTCTCCTGCTTTGATAAAACATGGGGCTCTACTTTAGAATTCTTATTGACCAAATCCACTGAACTCACCTGCCTGAGGTATTTACGGGTACGCCGACTCACCGGGACTTCCCCACTGACTGTGTGACACACCCCACTTGGACAAGCCTAGATCACAGAGAAGGCATATTCTTACCCCTGCCCTCTCACTATCACTAGCTCCAAGACCCCCTCTCTCCCCTCTTTTCTATTATATTCACGATTGCTCTTAACTCTGTTTTTCCATAACTCTTTTTGTTATGACTTTCCCTACCGGCCGTTGGTTGTAGGTGGTGGTTAATATTTTCCTTGCAAAATCAATAAAAAGATTTAAAACATAACATGAGTTCATGGGATCCAGTCCTTAATATTTGCCACTGTAAGCAAAGCATCTTTTGCTTAATTGTGCTTCCATTAGAATCCCTGAAATCATTTTGTTGCCAAAAACATGAATAGTCATTAAACAATTGCACACATTAAAATGAATCACACACTATAAGTGTGTGGGAATCAGGATTTGTATGTTAAAGTGAAAAAAGCAAATCCTTCAGCTCAGCCAACTACACAGTACAGTCTCCCAGAGAATGAGTGCAGTAAGTGTAGGCTGAAAAACGCCATTTATCATAGTGCCTAAAACAATGGAGCATGCTGGAGAATATTGCTGATTAGAACCTATCGCTGGTTGTGCTGAACCAGCAGTGTAAACAATATACTTGTATTCATTAAGCAGAAGAACTGCAGAGGCATAGGATAAACCTGTTCCCATTTTAGAAATATTTGTGTCTGTAAAGCAGGGTCAAAGACAAATTTAAAATCAACGGCTGTTGAAGACATTGCCAACAAATCCACTGAGGATGAAGGTCTTTAGAATCAAGAATACTACCTTTGTGACGGCCTCCAAGGTGGGTACATAAAAAACAAGAGTAATGTGTTTACCTTGACCAAGAGGCCATTCCTTGAGAATGACCATCTGTACGGCAGTTAGTATCTATTCAATGGAAGAAAAATGCATTTCCGATAATATGAATGTGATTTATAAGCAATAGGAACAGTTTCACCCTCATTAAAGGTGACATATGTAAACCCAAGTGAACCGGTAAAATCCAAATAACCAAATTCACTGAATGTAAATGTCATGTTTCAAGCAGGTCAGATTGTAAAGATCTGGGAATTTCAGTGTGTTCAGGCATCCAGTTGGACCCAGAAAAATCTGGACCTTTTAAGTCATTTTATTTATTTATTTTATTTATTTTGAGGGTTTTATATAGCGCGAACAAGACTCTCACGAGTATCAGAGCGCTTTACAAGACAAACGTAAGAAAGAAAACAAAATGTAACAAAACAAGAAATAGGTGAAATGATGGTACATAACTTATACATGCAAAGTCAGTTATCTTGAAGGAACAAATGACAGCTAATTGAGGACAGATACATAGAGAGGCATAATATACAGAAAACTAGCAAAACGGTCAAAGATCACTTGAATTGAGAAATGAGGATCGCTTTCACTTCTTTTTTGAAAGAGGCAGGGGATGGGTTCGTTCTTGTTTCAGTGGGCAAAGCGTTCCAAATCCTAGGAGCCATACCAGAGAATGAGCGAGTATAGGTTTTTTCTTGACAAATCGTTGTGGCACTCCTGGAGGTTCTGCTGCCAGCAGAAAGCTCCAGTTTCTGAGCTAGGTAGTGCAGGGATTTGTGGTGAAGGGCCTTGTGAGTCATACAAGCGATTTTAAGATGAATTCTAGCTTCAAATGGTAGTCAGTTGAGGGCTCTGAGGTCAGGTGATACGTGCAAGTTTCTTTTTGAGCCTGTGATGAGTCTCGTAGCAGAGTTGATAGTGGCTCTTAGTGGGGCTGTCGATGACCATGGGAGGCCGCATAAGGTTACAGCACCATATTCCACTCTAGGTATTACTAGGGCTTGAACAGCTTGTTTAAAATCAAAGGCTGGCAGAAAGGGTTTCAATTTTCGGAGGGTCTTCAGGTGGAAGTTGGCTCCTTAAGTAGAGGCCCTGATATGCTTCTGCATCTTTAAATTGCTGTCAAGAGTTATCCCAAGCGATTTCGCTGAATTGACGATGAGTGGTTGACCTTTAAGAGCTGTTAAGTGCTTCATCCAGTCAAGGATAGTGGGAGTTTTGTTAGGGGGGCGATTAGGAGGAACTCCATTTTGAGGGAGTTTAGTTTCAAATGATTTTCGGCCAGCCAAGTTTGGGTTTTTTGTAAAGTGGAGTTGAGTGATTTGATGTCATCAAGTAAGTGGATCTTGGTGTAGATTTGGGTGTCATCAGCATACATATGGAAGTATGCCGAGATAATGCAGGATAACCATATTCCCAACGAACAAGATCCTATCAAAGCATCCTCCAACTACCTGAAAAACTTAGACATGGCATGCAATAAGCTGGCTCCGACAAAAAGTTCACACCGGAACAGGAAAACACCATCAGCCCCATGGTTTACGGAAGCCCTACGCTTGCAAAAACAACACTGTAGGAACCTTGAAAGGCACTGGCGCCGCAATTATAGTATGGTAGACAAACTTATTTACAAAAATGCCCTTTCTACCTACAAAAGACTGTTAACCACCGAGAAAAGTAACTATTTCACTACCCAAATCGATCAGGCAAAAAATTCAATAGGACAATTATTCCGGGTAGTTAATACCCTAGCCAATCCCCCTACGCCCCGCATAGAAGGCACTCAGTTACTGGCAGATGCCTTGGCCAGTTTCTTCATGGAAAAAGTCAGCTCCATTTTTGATACTTTTTCCCATTCCGCCCCCCATGCCACTCCACTGGTATCTCACATGGATACTCGGCCTACCTTTTCATCTTTCACTCCTGTAGATCAAAATCTCATCCAACGCCTGGCAGCTAGTACCAAATCAGGATCCCCTCTGGATCCCTGCCCACCCTCCGTTCTGAATCTCATCCCTGAAGCAATCTCCCCCGCACTAGTTACCATTTGCAATGCCATGTTCTCAACAGGCATATACCCTGCAGTTTGGAAAGAAGCCATAATTAAGCCACTACTGAAAAAACCTACTCTGGACCCTCTCCTCCCTGCAAGCTACAGACCCATCGCCTGCCTTCCATTCCCAGCTAAGATTTTCGAGAAGTCCATGAATATCCAACTCTCGAAATTCATTAACGACAACAACTTGCTGGATGACACCCAGTTTGGGTTTAGACAAGGACACGGGACGGAAACAGCTCTTCTGAAAGCTGCGGACGAAATCAGAACAACCATGGATACAGGAGGGGCAGCTGTTCTGATACTCCTAGATCTCTCTGCAGCTTTTGACACGGTCGACCATGTCACACTGATCGACCGTGTCTCGGCGCTGGGCATAGGAGGCACAGCTAAAGATCTAATTGCCTCTTTCCTTGCCAATCGTCCGCAGACTGTCAGGGTAGGGAATTTCACTTCTCAGACCTTCTCTCTCCCCTGTGGTGTTCCTCAGGGCTCCTCGCTAAGTCCGACGCTCTTTAATATCTACGTATCGGACTTAGCGAGAGTAATAAAAACTTACGGAATAGCCCTTACCACGTACGCCGATGACACGCAACTAGTGCTATCGGTGCACAACAATGGAGCCAGTGTCGCATCCAACTTTCAGGAAGGTATGAGGGCAATAAGCTCCTGGATGTCATCAAACTGCCTCAAACTTAACTCCGATAAAACGGAGGTGATGACATTCGGGAGCTTGCAGCCAGCATGGTCCCCACAGTGGTGGCCACCTGAGTTGGGCTCCCCCCCCCAACCAGTGGTAAAAGTCCGGAACCTAGGAGTCATCTTCGACAATAAGCTGACTTTTCACCATCATGCTAACGCTGTCGTATCTTCCGCCTTTTTTACCCTCAAAAAAATCAAAAAGCTTCTGCCATACCTACCTCAATCAGCCGGCAAAACCCTCATCAGCTCTCTAGTCTTTTCAAGAACAGACTACTGCAACTCACTCCTTCTGAATGCGCAGGAAGGGGTTCTCAACAAGTTGCAGACCGTGCAAAACGCGGCGGCTAGAACCTTACTTTCCATTCCTAAATTCACTCCCACTTCCCACCACATCAAAAGGCTCCACTGGCTTCCAATCAGGAGCAGAATCAAATTTAAGGCCCTATGTATAGCCTATAAAACCCTAAACCATCCAGGGCCCCAGTATCTAAAAGAAGCTCTTCATCCAGTGGAACAACGCAGGACGTTACGATCTTCCACAGCCCTCTTGCTGAATGTACCTCGTACAAGAAAGGCCACCTGGGGAGATAGATGTTTCACCACTGCTACAGCTAAGCTATGGAACACTCTCCCACTTCATATCAAATCTGCACCTACGCTTCTTAAATTTCGAAAAAGCCTTAAAACATGGCTTTTCTCTACCTCCTAACCCTTCGTCTTTAGTAGTGAGCTCAGAGTTCTGTAGCGCCGAGACACCCGTATGGGTAATTGTTTGCGCTTTAAAAATCGCAAAATAAAATAAATAAATAAATAAAGTAGATCTTGGTGAGGCTGAGAAGATCAGTAAGAGGTTCCATAAATGTTGAAAAGGGTCAGTGAGAGGGAGGAGTCTTGTGGAACTCCAAGTGTTACAGGCAAAGGATTGAACAGGGTTTGGTTAACCTTGAATCTTTGGGATCTGTTTTGAAGGAAGGAGGCGAACCAATCAAATACAGTGTGGTTTAAAATGTTGAGCATAATCAGGACAGCAACTTTTTAAGCATAGTTGGGGATTGCAACTACACACATTTTTCCAAAGAGTAAGGGGCCAGGCTTTTACCCTCATTTGTTAACTCATAACTAAGGAATAGGACACTGAGGAAAGCAATGTGAGATTTTGAAAAATTTAACTTTTAACCAAGTTCAGCAAATCATGTAACAAAGCGATCCACTCTCGCTAAATGAGGATTCAATTCATCATCTGTTAAGTGAATGTCATCGACACAGACAAAACATGCTGCAAAGACACCTGGGCTGTGTTTGCAGCCCACGGGTAAACAAGCATAGTGCCTCTGGGATCCGAGGGCTGAAAACGCAGACTAATCACAGCTCTCTGGTGCCAAATTGTGACTGAAAAAAAGTAGGAGTCCACATTCTATAAGGAGTTTGTGCCATTCCGCGCACCGCACCTCCTTAACAAGTACGAGGGATCATTGGAGTGGCGAGTTCTTCCCCCTCTCTCAGAGAGGCATTTATCGTGACCATTCTCAAACCAGAAAAGGACCCACAGCTGTGTGATTCCTATAGACGACTATCAATGATTAGCCTCAATAATAAAATTCTTACAAAGTTGCTGGCCACCCGACTGCTCCACTGTGCTTAGACCAGATCAGTGTGGTTTCGTCCATGACAGGGGCACTTCACATAACCTTCGTACCCTTTTCGCGATCACGCAAGAGATGGACCCCTTTCTTCCTGCTGCCACAGTTCTTTGGGATGCTACCAAGGCATTTGATACCTTGGAATAGCCGTACCTATTTACACTTCTCACCCGTATCGGCTGGAGTCCCTCTTTTGTAAAAAAAAAATCATTCTACTATATTCTACCCCTAAGGCTAGTTTTTGAATCAACGGAGTGGTCGCCCCCCCCTGTCACGGTGGTTCGCACCACGAGGCAGGGGTGCCCACTGTCACCACTCCTATTTGCTGTGGCTATGGAGCTGTTGCCAGCTAGACTACGGCAGCATCACACACAACATGAACTTGCCTTCACCCCCCGGGTCATCTATGTGTCTTTGAATGCAGACAATGTGACTCTAGATGTTAAACACCCAGCGATAAATCTGGACCCCCTCATTTGCGAAATCACACGGTTTGGTGGCTTCTCGGGCATTATAATCAACTGGGGGAAGTCCACAATCTTCCCCCTTACTAATGCCACTGACACATTCCAGTCGGAATTTCCACACAAATGGGCAGAATACCCAGTGAAATACCTGGGTATCTGGCTCAGTTCGCATTTTGAAGAGTTGTGGCGTTACAATTATGGATGACTCATGGGGTGGTTGGAGATCCGGCTGAAGTGCTGGAAGTTGCTCCCATCGTCTTTGGTGGGCCGGATCACCATTGCCAAAATGGTGATGTTGGCCAAGTTTTTATATGTTTTCGGCAACCTCCCGCTCCCTCTCACTGCGGAATGTAATAGGAGGCTTCACTCAAATCTGCTATCCCTTGTTGGGCGGGTGGGCAGCCATGAGTTGTACGGGAGACCCTAATGCTTCCATGCGAAAAAAGGGGTCTGGGAGCTTCTGGGACTTGTACTATAATTGTGCACAAGCACAGTTCAGATTTAATTGGATATACCCAACCCAATTTATGGCGCACTCTGTCCCTGAAAGTGACCAGATGGCCCCGTTTGACTGCACGTGGCACTGTTCAGCCCATAGAGCTGCCCACGTACTGAGATCAATCTGGTTGGCTGTACAGTATGGGCATGGCAAGAACTTTGGCATAGGGCACGTTTGGACACACTATTCACACCATCAGTGCCACTCACTAGACACCCAACATTACCCCTTACTGCTGAGAGGGGGATCTGCCAGTGATTGCAGAAGCTACAGCTGCACACGATGGGGCAGGCATTTCCCCAAAGGAGTTTTCATTTGCATGGAGGCTGCACTCGGGGAAGACCACAATGGACTGATGGATAGAATGACATATTTTCAGTTAAGAGCAGTGCTGCATGTGCTACATGACTCGTTACCGGTTGCTCCACCAACATTTCGAGTACTGGAAAAGTTTTTAGCTAACCCGTCACCCCGTAAACTCATTGCCCACTTATACTCTGGTATGCAGCGTGAATCCCCAATAAGTATCCCCCTGCTCTGCGTGAATGGGAGAAAACCCTGGGAGTTCCCTTTGAATAGGGTGTGTGGTCATACTGCTGCGGCAGCCCAGGGAGATGTCACCCAAATATAAACTGAGACTGATTCATTTTAAGTTTATCAACAGGCTATATAGGACCCCAGTGTGGCTGCATTGAGCTGGTCTGAGTGTGGATACATGATGGGTGTGTTGCGGGATGCCAGAGGCTTCCTTACTGCACTTGGATTGGGAGTGCCCGAATGTGGCGAGGTATTGGGGATGCATCTTCAATGTGCTGGAAGAAATGATAAGTTACAGATTTCAATGCTCCCTGCTGATTGCCCTTCCTGGCTACATATGCAGGGTGCCGACAGAACATAGGAAGCTGGCGGCCATACTATTGTTGCTAGCTAAAAGGCGGGTGGCAAATTGATGGGCCCGCAGGCAGAAACCGTGTATGACTGAATGGCTGAAAGATTCAGCATTCTGCCATAATCAGTTGTCTGAATTTTGGGAGTTAATGCCTGTGCAGGCGCCCCCTCAGTATATATGGGAACCGTTGCAGAGCTACCTCGGAGCCCATCCACTCGACAGAGTGGATGCCCCTGCCACTGTTGGGTAGGAAGTATGAGGGGATTGCATGAATTATTTCTGCAGGCACTGTTCGCACCTCAGAGATACTTCATTAGCTGAAACCAGAGAGACCCCCTCCCTCCTCCCCTCCTCCTGCTTCACCTTCTACTTTTTCTTCCTTTTTCTTTTTTTTTGTAGTTGCCTTTTTCCAGACAGTGAATTTGCACAGGTTGAATATCTGTTGTATGGATAACGGGACACTGTATTTTTTCTGGACTCCCAACTATCAACAGAACAACACATGCATCTGATGAACATAAATGTGTACTAATGTTATTACCATGTCCCATCAATCTCTCCATGCTTACAATGGGTTACTATTGTTGTTCGTATTTGATGAAAAATCTATAAATAAAAGTTAAAACAAATGTTGGAAATATCCAGTGTGTTGTAAATTTCTTACGAACAACATTATTAATCAAAGCCGTACTATGTGTATTTTGCACAGAAAATGTGAGTGTATAACTATTCAAATGTCTGTTCTCTAACAAACATGATAGGAGTGATCAGGTTTCAAATCAGGAAATACATGATTTTTCATCTGAGACACAAACAGTTCAATGACCCCCTTGCATTCTAACTGGGTAAGAATGTCTTTAACAGTTGCCTTGGGATCACGTTTAATAGGATACCGCGGCTGAGACTGTAGAGCGGAACATACAGGAATAACATGGAAAGGGGAATCAGCATGGTTGCAGTAGAAAGCAAATGGGCCAAAGCAAGGGTCCATTTAGAAGCATATGCTTGTTAATGCAAAAACTAAGGGAAGATAACGCCCTCACCTTGCGATCAAGCAAGAATAAAAGGACCAGTCCAATTAACCTCCGCAAAAAGAATGTCATATGAAGAAGTCAAATTGTCCCAAAAGATAGCTTTAATGGTACGTTTAATATCACCTTCAATTTAAATATCCAAATAATTGAGCCTTTCTGGGGGTGCAACGTGGGTGTCTGCAGTCTCTACTGTGCTAAAAGTTTCTGCTGTGCTGTCCTAGAGAGTCACCGCCTGATTCCTGTCCAAGAGAAGGGTTCTCACTGTCTAGGGCATATTTACCTTTCAACGATGCAACTTTTGAAAAGGGGATTTACACTGGGATGGTTGATCCTATTTCTTTATCTTCAGGTCAAGCAAGTGTTATGCCTCCCATTTAGGTTTTGCTTACTCTCCTCATCTGCGATCAAATCGCCCTCGTCTTTCATTCTGTTGGTCAGACAACTTCTGAAAGGAATGAGGAGAACAGGAATCAGGAATCTGATATCAATCAGGAGTTTTGATTATAGAACAATCACAAAAATCGGATCACTGTTCAGAAGACTCAGGGGGTGGCGAACCGACACGATATCTAAATTATTGTGATTGTTTAGATTTATCCCATGTTTGCTTAGGAAATTCAAGGGCGGAACGGCATCCTTGTCCAAAACAGCCTTGACAGAGGTAGAATTGAGGGTCTGGTCCCCAAACTATTACATCCCAAGGACCTATACACCGGAGCTATGATAAATGGCAACTAACATTCGCAGTCTGCTACAGCCACGACAGAAAGTCATTGGCATATAGCCAAAGACACTGTTTCATCTTTCACGTAAGAAAGAATCATTTCAGAGATAACTGGAAAATTAGCTAATAGTTTCATCCCCAAATCTAGGGCAGGACCTGCCCCATGCTCATTATGTATTTGTTTGAGGACGTTCAGCAGAACGCCCATCAAGGGTGTGCCATATTGAGAGTATACACGGTGGCAAAAAGTGTTCCCTAGGTGTTTCAGTCTGCTAAAGGGAGAACCGGATTAATGGGTAAACACATAAATAACATGTTATGTTTTTCTTGTGGTCCCTTAAGTGGAAACATGGCATCAAGTTGAATAATTTTTGGGCTATCCAAAAAGGAATGTCTTCTCGATGAGTTGGGTGTTTGCCCATAACTGAATGTACAATGACCAGACTGATAACAAGCCCCACTGCTTGTTGTGTCTATGCTGGTTCACCAGCTCTAGCAGGGCTGGCTAGGTAAGCGTGGAAAACTAATTGGACTAAGCATCTGTATAAAAGACATTGCTGGTTATACAGCGCACGTGTGTCTGCCAAGTTTAGATTCGCTGAATTCTGGTACGGCATAAAACCTGCAAGAGTAGGCCAGTTGGGCTTGTCAGTACTTAGGGCACCCATACGAACAAAGTTGGGGACATTGGGAAAGGTGCCATTAAACCAAGTCTGGTGTTCCCATACGGAAAAAAGGACTTCAAGATGTGCATAGGGATGATAAAACTGTGGTATACCAGGTGCAGTGTAAGTATGAGTGTAGTGTAAGCATATTGTCATTAGCGTCCACAGACAGAAACGTGACCCAGGAATACCATTTTTTAAAAAGTGGTTGTTGGAACCTGGGATGTCAGGTCACCTAGGGTAGCCTGGCCTAGGGTAAGACACAAATACTAGAGGCACATGTGCGAAGTTTGCAAACCACCCAGCAGTAAATCAACGCAATAACACCTAAAAATGACACAACACCATTGTTGGAAAAATACGTGCTTGTTTATAAAAATAATATACTCTGCTTTATACCTTTGGAAATTACAACTCAGCACATACAGTTGTCATGAAATTTAGTGATAGCACTTTCAGAAGTATCAACTTATCTCATTAATCAGCATCAACAGTACGTTTCATTTAGTCAGGAATATTAAAAGACTTTCTCAAGTTCACAGCACAATCCCCTTACTGCTCCATTTTCAGATGCAGAATTACACTTCCCACCAACTCCACTCCTTCTGAGGACAAGCTGCCACAAATTGTCAAGCACCAGAGAATGCTAGAAGCTAGAAGAGAATGTCACAGAAGACTAAATAAGCCTCAGTCTCCTTCTGCCCCTCATGAATATCTTAAGTTTCCTGAGACTGTAGTCTTGGCAGATGTGCGGTTATACCAGTTCCTCTACCCCTTTCCAAGCGCAGGAATCAGTTAGCGCTGCACCACCTTAGTTAGTAGGGAGTTGAACGACCCAGGGCACAGTCAGCTCTCCTATGCCACCCCCTTGTGCTTCCCCGCTTACTTGTCAGTGGGCCGGAAGGTGCGTTCCACGGTAACACCCCCTCGAGGTAGGGTTATTTCTGGGCAGAAATCGGGCCTCTTCGCTCCCTCACGGAGGAGCGGAGGCCCTTGTCAGGGAAACTTGAGGCACTTCGTCAAACACCAGCCGCTCGGCGGAGCCGCTCCTTCCTTGGCGCTCTCTCGCAGGGCCTGCCGACGGTTCTCCCACCAGGGCGCAATCGCGCATGCGCGGAAGAGAGGCGTCTCGGCCTCAGAGTCTGCTCCGGCGTCCTGCCACCAAGTAGCGTCTTCACCGTGGGCCTGCTCGACCCTAGGCCCCTCCTGTGCTAACCACTGGCTCAGCTGAAATCATGCGCAGTAGCACTAGAGAGAGTTGGTCAGCTTATTAGCTTTTCTCTCTCCTTTGGAGGCGCTGACACGGAGCGCGATCGATGCCCCAGGGGTCCCGCTCTCAGTTTAAACAAAGAGAACTAGATCCTAACTCCTCACTCTTCTACCTCATAGGATGAGAGGCTTGCCACACGCCACAGGACCAGTCACTAGTAAGGAAACCTCAATGTCATTTAGAGGAGGTGCTTCCTTCTCACACTAGAGAGAGGAGGGGGGTAAAAGGGGGGCTCCTCCAGGATAGAGCCACAGAGCTCTTCTATAGCACTAATCCTCTAACCCTCCTTACTGGACAGACTTAGGGGCACAAGGGATCTCTTAGTTCAGTTCCCAGTGCAGGGTCATTCTCAGCTCCACAGACTACTGGAATTAACCCCCTCACCTAACTGTCCAGGATCAGCAGGATGAACTAACTTGGCTAGGACAACAGGAATGGGAGGTAGAAAAGCCTTGACAGAGGGCTACCCTTGTAGAGCAATCCACCCTTCAGGATCCTACCCCTACCAGTCCTCAGCCTTCACTCTAGCTGCTCCTCACTGCCAGACAAAATGGCTGTCCAGCATTCCGCCTTTTATAGGTTGACCCTCAGAGTCCAGAAGGGACTAGAAGGTTCTGGAACGCCCTATTCTACTCTATGGGACAGGTTCTAGGTTTGGCAGTTAGGACAGTTGATAGCCACCATTTTGTGACTCCAACTATTTCCCTGTCAGAAAAGGCCTCTAGGCCTGAGGTGAAAAACTATGAGAGGGGGAAGAACACCTATCCCCTTGACCAACACCTTGAAAAAGCTAGCGGACACAAAAAATTAATAAAGGCTTGAGGGGCAAAAAGGGGACAAAATAAATAATAAATTGGAGGGACTACGCAAAAAGCCAGACAAGTCTAACACGCGTCCCCCCCAGCTGAAAGTGGGGAGAGCTACCCAACCCCTTGGGAGTCCTCATCACTAAGGCGGAAATCCTGGAGAGACCGTCTGCGTTGGCGTGGTCCACTCCAGGCCGATGTTCCACCCGGAAGTCCATTCCCTGTAGGGAGATGGACCACCTCAACAGCTTGGGATTCTCCCCCTTCATCTGCATTAGCCAACGAAGGGGGCGATGGTCAGTCTGAACCAGGAAGTGCGAGCCAAACAGGTATGGCCGCAGCTTCTTCAGAGCCCACACCACCGCAGAAGCTTCCCTCTCAATTGCACTCCACTTTTGTTCCCGGGGAAGCAGTCTCCTGGATAAGAAGACCACAGGCTGATCCAGGCCCTCTTCATTTAGTTGCGATAACACTGCCCCAATGCCATGTTCTGATGCATCTGTCTGGACAATGAACTCCTTGGAGAAGTCTGGGGCCCTCAGGACCGGTGCTGCACACATTGCCTGCTTCAGTTTCTCAAAAGCTTGCTGACAAGCTTTCGTCCAAACTACCCGTCGAGGTTGTTTCTTTGAGGTGAGCTCTGTGAGGGGTGCTACAATAGTGCCATATCCCTTCACAAAGCGACGGTAGTAGCCTGTGAGGCCCAGGAAAGCTCGGACCTCAGTCTGTGTCTTGGGGGGTTCCCAGGCCATGATTGCCTCAATCTTTGCCTGCAGGGGCTGCACTGACCCCCAACCCACCAAGTGTCCAAGGTACACAACCGACCCCTGCCCAATCTGGCATTTGCTGGCTTTGATGGTCAATCCAGCTTGTTTCAGGGCCTGGAGAACTGCTTGCAAATGTTGCAAAGGGTCCTCCCAACTGCTACTGAAGACAGCAATGTCATCCAGGTAAGCAGCAGAGAAACTCTCCATTCCAGAGAGGACCTGGTTCACCAGCCGCTGAAATGTGGCAGGGGCATTTTTGAGCCCAAAGGGCATCACGCAAAATTGGAAGTGTCCCTCAGGCGTGGAGAAGGCTGACCTTTCCTTTGCTCCATGTGTCAAGGAGATCTGCCAGTACCCTGAAGTGAGGTAAAAGGTACTTAGATATTGGGCAGCTCCTAGCCGGTCAATTAATTCATCCGCCCTAGGGATCGGATGAGCATCAGTCTTTGTAACTGAGTTCAGTCCCCGGTAATCCACACAGAACCTCAGTTCTGGTGTGGTGCCTGGTGGAGCGGCTTTTGGCACTAGCACCACCGGACTAGACCAAGGGCTGTTGGAAGGTTCTATGACTCCCAGCTCTAGCATCTTGGCAACCTCTCCATGGATGCTAGCCTTCACCTTGTCGGACAGCCGGTAGGTCTTCGACTTCACTGGTGGGCTGTCCCCTGTGTCCACATCATGGGTACACAGGTGAGTCCTTCCCGGGACAAGGGAGAACAACGTAGAGTACTGCTCCAGTATCTGGTGGCAGTCCTCCCGCTGCTCAGGAGTTAGAGTGGGAGAGAGAATTACTCCCTCCACTGACCCATCCTTCTCTTGAGACGAGAACAAGTCTGGGAGAGGTTCGTTTTCCGCTTCCTCTTCCCCATCAGTTACCATCATCAGGATGACCTCTGGCCTCTCATGGTAGGGTTTGAGGCGATTGGCATGCAGCACCCGTAGGGGCTGTCGAGGGGTCTTAAGATCCACCAAGTAAGTGGCCTTACCCTTCTTTTCCAACACCTCAAATGGGCCTGTCCAACGATCTTGAAGGGCACTTAGCTCTCAAGGTTCCATCACCCACACTTTCTGGCCAGGTTCCAACTCCACCGGGTGAGCATTGTGGTCGTACCATTCCTTCATTACTGCCTGTCTGGCCTCCAAGTTGTCAGAAGCTTGCTTCCACAACTTTGCCATTTGGCTCTGGAAGGCCAGCATGTAGCTCACCACATCCTGAGGAGGCTTTCTGGGAGACTTTTCCCATCCATCCTTCACCAGGCTAAGAGGTCCACGCACAGGGTGCCCGTACAACAGTTCAAAAGGGCTGAAGCCCACTCCCTTCTGCGGCACTTCTCGGTAGGAGAACAGCAAACAGGGCAGGAGGATGTCCCATTTCCTCCGTAGGCTCTCAGGCAGACTTCCTATCATGCCCTTCAGGGTCTTATTGAACCTCTCTACCAGTCCATTGGACTGGGGGTGATAAGGAGTGGTGAACCGGTAAGTCACTCCACACTCCTTCCACATCGCCCGCATGTAAGCTGACATAAAGTTGGTCCCCCTGTCGGACACAACTTCCTTGGGGAATCCCACTCGGGTAAAGATCCCCATCAGGGCCCTAGCCACCACAGGTGCAGTGACAGTCCTCAGAGGAATGGCCTCTGGATACCGTGTGGCATGATCCACCAGAACCAGGATAAACCTGTGACCAGCTGTTGTTGGTGGATCCAATGGCCCTACAATGTCGATGCCCACCCTTTCAAAGGGGGTGCTAACGATTGGAAGTGGTTCCAGGGGAGCTTTCAGCTTCACCCCTGTTTTCCCACTGGCCTGGCAGGATACACATGTCCGACAGTAAGTGTTGGACGCCACTTTCATTTGAGGCCAATAAAAGTGGAGGACAAGCCTAGCAAAGGTCTTGTCCTGACCTAAGTGTCCTGCCAAGGGTATAGCATGAGCCAATTCCAGCAGAAAGGCTCGGTATTGTTGCGGGACTACCAAGGCCCTTGATGAGCCAGGTAAGGGTACCTTGGGTTCACTGTAGAGGAGTCCATCCTCCCAGTAAATATGGTAGTATCCCGTAACATCACCTGCTGCCTGGGCTTCAGCCTGACGCCTCAGTCCCTCAAGGGTAGGGCACTCCCTCTGCCCCTTACAGAATTCCTCTCTGGTAGGTCCTCCCTCCACATGCCACTCAGCAGGGATGGGTAAATCCTCCAGAGAGTCTACTTCCCCCTCCACAGACTCCTGGTCCACCACTGCAGGTGGCCGATCCGTCACATGGGGTGCGGAAGCCGAAGCAGGCTCTTCCTGTCTTCGGATCTGTCCCTTTTTGGCAGCGGGTTGGGCCATTGTTCCAGGCTCCAACCCAGGCGAACTCCCTCTCCGGGCAGTCGCAGACCTTGTGCTCACACAGGCCCAATCAGGTGTACCCAGCATCGCAGAGTGCGTCCGGTATTCCACCTCTCTCCAAGTGTTGTGCTCCATGTCATTCCCCAGCAGACAATCAACTGGCACGGCAGGGCTTACGGCAACTCGAAGTGAACCTGCAACCCCTTCCCACTCAAAGGGAACCTCACCCACTGGATAGTGGCCCATTCTGCCGTCAGCCATCGCGGCGGGGTGGAGTACATGGGGAACGACCTGCTCTGGAGATACCAGTTGACTTCTCACCATAGTCATACTGGCTCCTGTATCTCTCAGAGCCTCCCCTCTCTGGCCATTGATGGTGACCCATTGCCCATACTTTGCAGTATTTGGGGGAACCTGGATCTTAGGAACCATCTCCCGTTCTCCCAGGGACACTAAGGTGACACCCGCCCACTCACCCCCCTTATCTAAGGGCAACTCCTCCCCGAGCGCTACACTAGCTACTCCCGGTGGTTTTCCTCCGGTGGGAGGGGGTGGTCTCTTTGGGCATCTGACATCTCCCTTATAATGTCCAACACCACCACACTCAAAACAGTAGAGAACCCTTGGCTGCTGGCTTTGGCCAGGATTAGGGTTTCTGGGCGGGTTTACCTTAGGGGTGAAACCTGTTCCCTTTCCTTGGAAATTGTTTTGGGGACCTTTAGAGAACTCCCTCTTTTTATCTCCCCCCTCCTTCTTCTGGGGGGCGCCCTGTCCGGCCTTTTGGGAATCCCCTCCAGTCCCCTTTGAGGACACCCGGGTACTTGCCCAGATGTCCGCCTCCTCTGCAAGCTTCCGGGGATTGGTCAGCTTGCTGTCCACCAGGTGTTGGCGCAGCTCGGGAAAACATTTCTCGAGGAGGTGCTCTTTCAAAACCAGATCATACAACCCCTCATAATCCTTCACCTCACTGCCCTTGACCCAGCCCTCCAATGCCTTACGTGCGTAATCAAGAAAGTCCACCCAGTTCTGGGTGCTTAACTTGTGGCTCCCCCTGAACTTCTGGCGATACCTTTCTGGGGTAAGCCCAAACTTCCTTACTAATGCTAGCTTCATGGTGGGGTAGTTGGTTTGCTCCCCTGGTTCCAGGGCCAGCAAGGTGTCCCGACCAGTAGGAGGCATGTACTTATACAAACCACCCTCCAGTGCTTCTCCTGCACCCCATGGGCTCTTAAGGAGACCTCATAGGCAGCCAACCACTTGGCTATGTCATCTCCCTGACTAAAGCTAGCAATAAGGTCTTTTGGCAAATAGGGTCTGGACTCCCTGGCTGTTTCTTTGGATTCGCTGCCACCATTCATTACAGGAGAGGGCCCCCGTTGTAGGGCCTGGAGTTACAACTCTTTCAACCTGAACTCATGAGCCATCCTCCTCTCTTCCTTCTCCTGCTCCAGCTTAGCCAACTCCCATTTTAATTGCCTCTTTTCCCTCCTGTCAGCGAGCTCTGCTTCAGTTAAGCTTCCCCCAGAGGAACTACTGCCCTTCCTGGAGTAGGACACTGGTCCTGGGATTAGGTTTTCCCCCTCAGAGTGGAATAATCCTTCTATCTCCACAACCGTGTCCCGGTCTGTCCCTTCATCCTCCTCCTTCCCTTCTTTGTGTGCCTCCACCCAAGCCCTTAGACTGGTCTGGAGTTCCCCCTTCTTGGCACCATGCTTAAAAAATACCCCCATTTTCTGGCAGAAATCTTTCAGCTGAGCCACAGAATAGGTGTCTAGGTTTTCTAGTGCAAACTCCATTTTACAATAGACAATACCAAGTTATACACACAAGGAAATTTGAGTTGCAAGGGCAACCTGAAGCTACCTCCACCCCACCACCAGGAACAAATTTGGAAAAACAAAAGCACAAATTAGGAGGGCCGCTAGGAGAAAACTCCTGGTGTAGTCTAGTGAATTACGCTCAATTACTACTGAGTAGTTGCAACCACAGTCAGGATCCCACCGCTGCACACCAACTTGTTGGAACCTGGGATGTCAGGTCACCTAGGGTAGCCTGGCCTAGGGTAAGACACAAATACTAGAGGCACATGTGCGAAGGTTGCAAACCACCCAGCAGTAAATCAACGCAATAACACCTAAAAATGATACAACACCATTGTTGGAAAAATACGTGCTTGTTTATAAAAAATAATATACTCTGCTTTATACCTTTGGAAATTACAACTCAGCACATACAGTTGTCATGAAATTTAGTGATAGCACTTTCAGAAGTATCAACTTATCTCATTAATCAGCATCAACAGTACGTTTCATTTAGTCAGGAATATTACAAGACTTTCTCAAGTTCACAGCACAATCCCCTTACTGCTCCATTTTCAGATGCAGAATTACACTTCCCACCAACTCCACTCCTTCTGAGGACAAGCTGCCACAAATTGTCAAGCACCAGAGGCTAGAAGAGAATGTCACAGAAGACTAAATAAGCCTCAGTCTCCTTCTGCCCCTCATGAATATCTTAAGTTTCCTGAGACTGTAGTCTTGGCAGATGTGCGGTTATACCAGTTCCTCTACCCCTTTCCAAGCGCAGGAATCAGTTAGCGCTGCACCACCTTAGTTAGTAGGGAGTTGAACGACCCAGGGCACAGTCAGCTCTCCTATGCCACCCCCTTGTGCTTCCCCGCTTACTTGTCAGTGGGCCGGAAGGTGCGTTCCACGGTAACACCCCCTCGAGGTAGGGTTATTTCTGGGCAGAAATCGGGCCTCTTCGCTCCCTCACGGAGGAGCGGAGGCCCTTGTCAGGGAAACTTGAGGCACTTCGTCAAACACCAGCCGCTCGGCGGAGCCGCTCCTTCCTTGGCGCTCTCTCGCAGGGCCTGCCGACGGTTCTCCCACCAGGGCGCAATCGCGCATGCGCGGAAGAGAGGCGTCTCGGCCTCAGAGTCTGCTCCGGCGTCCTGCTACCAAGTAGCGTCTTCACCGTGGGCCTGCTCGACCCTAGGCCCCTCCTGTGCTAACCACTGGCTCAGCTGAAATCATGCACAGTAGCGCTAGAGAGAGTTGGTCAGCTTGCTAGCTTTTCTCTCTCCTTTGGAGGCGCTGACACGGAGCGCGATCGATGCCCCAGGGGTCCCGCTCTCAGTTTAAACAAAGAGAACTAGATCCTAACTCCTCACTCTTCTACCTCATAGGATGAGAGGCTTGCCACACGCCACAGGACCAGTCACTAGTAAGGAAACCTCAATGTCATTTAGAGGAGGTGCTTCCTTCTCACACTAGAGAGAGGAGGGGATAGAGCCACAGAGCTCTTCTATAGCACTAATCCTCTAACCCTCCTTACTGGACAGACTTAGGGGCACAAGGGATCTCTTAGTTCAGTTCCCAGTGCAGGGTCCTTCTCAGCTCCACAGACTACTGGAATTAACCCCCTCACCTAACTGTCCAGGATCAGCAGGATGAACTAACTTGGCTAGGACAGCAGGAATGGGAGGTAGAAAAGCCTTGACAGAGGGCTACCCTTGTAGAGCAATCCACCCTTCAGGATCCTACCCCTACCAGTCCTCAGCCTTCACTCTAGCTGCTCCTCACTGACAGACAAAATGGCTGTCCAGCATTCCGCCTTTTATAGGCTGACCCTCAGAGGTCCAGAAGGGACCAGAAGGTTCTGGAACGCCCTATTCTACTCTATGGGACAGGTTCTAGGTTTGGCAGTTAGGACAGTTGGTAGCCACCATTTTGTGACTCCGACTATCCGACTATTTCCCTGTCAGAAAAGGCCTCTAGGCCTGAGGTGAAAAACTATGAGAGGGGGAAGAACACCTATCCCCTTGACCAACACCTTGAAAAAGCTAGTGGACACAAAAAATTAATAAAGGCTTGAGGGGCAAAAAGGGGACAAAATAAATAATAAATTGGAGGGACTACGCAAAAAGCCAGACAAGTCTAACAGTGGTACTCTGCGTCCACCTCAATTATAAAAGCTACTGGAGCTCCCACATTCAGGACCCCATGCTGAAGTAAGTGTTGATTAACTGCTGGGCGGCAATTAACCGCAACCACTGCAGGTTGCACCCTAAGTAATTAACAAAGGATGCAAATGGTAGCACAAAGAGTGTATAAACCTTTTACTATTCGGGCTAGAAAACCAACAGAACTCAGTGGTCGCTGAAAACTGTGAGGGATTAGTTCCCAAATACCACGGACATCTCGGCTAGACAGAGCGAGGGTATTGTGGACAACTACAAATGCTACTCAGGGTTCCTGCAAAAATTTACCCAATCAAACATTGGCAGCACCATGTTGCAGTGATTGTGCTCAGGAAGAGAACTATAGTAGGGACCATAGAACGTCAGTAGGTAGAGACTGAGGCTCCATACCACCTCTATACACATGAGACCGAGTCCGACCTGCTGGATTATTTTGTGGACTAGTGTGTGTCCCTCCCTAAAACACTCCCTAACTCTTGCTGAATCCATACTTACTCCTCTCATAATCCCAGCTATGTAATAGTAAGTATTACCCATTTTCCCTATGCATACCGAGATCTCCCCATTTAGGGTAGAGATCTCTGTACAGAAAAGATAGGAGAGGGCAAGGCATACACTTCTTCACATGAGTATGTGAACAACATTTTGTAGTACATTATTGGTAATATTGTAGCAGTACTAATGACACTAAAAAATGCAGTTTGTCAATAGGTTTCTGCGTTTGACTGTAGGACAATCAATATGTTATATAGTGTGAGTGCTACATGTTAGAATCCTGTGTTTTTTAAATCAATTGCCAATTCACATAGTTGCAATGTTCAAAGTATGTGCATATCTTATGTGTTTTGCGTAAGTTTCAGCAACTTCTAAGTTTAAAAGACCAATTTAACATGAATGTAATTATTTTTTTATTATTTTTAGGTTTGTATTTTTTTTAACATGTTTACACTGTATTTTAAGGGTGTCTGCCCAGTTATCTATTCATTTATTTGTTTTAAGAGTAGGTGTTTGAGCTGGTCATGTTATTCCCTGCCTTCAATCACTTAGACCTGTTTTCCTTGCAGCACCGGTGAGTGGTGATGCAAGGTTTTTATTCACTCCAAGGCTTTGCTGGGGCAGATTTGAGCATGTTTGGGCTGTAAGACTGTTAGAGTAGGTGTTACATACATTTTTAGCAACTGACTCACCCTTTGTTTTAGGTGTGTTTTTGTATTTGCATGTCCCTCTCTATTGTCCATCTTTATTTTCTCGTTCCTCTTCCAATTTTGTAGTAGATAGTCCCCATTGTCTAGTCACTATCTGTCCCCTCCTACATTCATACCTTAAAAGCTGACCTATTTGGACAGCGTTCTATGCTCTCATAATGGAGAACTCTGCGCACAATAGGATGGGCCTCATCATATATCTTTTTGAATTGCATTTACACGTATGTGAAATAGTGCTAAAGCAGTACTAGTTCACTACTCATAAAAGCCTTTAGTGAATCGGGTCCCATTTATGAACAAATCTCTACCTTCTGTTCATCGTGGTGATTTATAGGGTATAACCCTCGGGTCGTACCATGCCTCCATTTGCCAATAGGTACCTATCAGGAAAGGTTGAAATCATACCACTATTTTCTTTAACCAATGGGTGATGGGACTGAAAAGTTGAAAAGATCACTGTCAACTTCAGTTTTGGGTGCGTGCAATTCCACATTTCTATGTTAGTTTACACCATATTTACAGCTGGCCTGCTGACTGAGGTCCATAAGACAGCCACACAAATCAAGTGACCTTACAACGTCATCAGGCCAAAAATGATACTGTGTTTCTTTTCTACTAACAAAATGTAAAATATTTTAAAAGCAACAGACACAGATTAGTAGAAAATGAGGAATGTGCCTCTCTGCAATGCGTACATTGCAACTTTTTAATTGTGACAGTTCATTTGTAATTTACAATATTTTCTGCCCATGTGGATATTATCCGTAAGGAAAATGGATAACACAAGTGCAAACTGGATTACAAGAGATTAAATCAACTATGAGAATGAAGGACGTAAAATCACCTTTGTCTCGATATTTCAACCATCACAAACATGAGTTGGTACAGAAGCTCTGGCAGATTGAGCATTAAGATGTATCACCATCGAGAGAGGGCAATTGCAGTTTACTCCTTTCACAGAAGGAAACCGGCCAGTTACATACTATAATTTGTAGGACTTTTAATATCCAAGAACACTTGTTATGCTTCTTATAACATTATAATACATGGGATTCTATACTTCCTGTATAAATGCCAGCCTCTGATTTCTTTATAATTGGGTCATGTCACACACCCAGTCACTGATTATAAAGATAAGATAACTGACTATTATAAGTTATTATAGTAGAGTTCTGATATCCTAATGCTTGCTGTCATTGCCAGCAGCTGAGGTGAAAGGTTGGTCAGGTCACAGAACATAATTGAAGCAGCAGTTCAAAGAATGAAAAATGAAATGTTGCTTTTCTTTCTTCAGCTCTATTTTTTAGCTTACAATGAGAATCAGAGAGGACATGTTTATTTTTGCGCTCCTTAGATGGAGAAAAGAGAGAATCTTTCCTTTTTTTCCTATGCATTCCCAGTTAGTGCAGCTTTTTTGATAAAAAAACGGACTTGTATTGAAATGTTTCCAATATCTGTTTCCAACAAATAACGAAAAAGCTTTTGATGTGTTAAGTTTTGTAGTAAATGATTTATTGTTTTTGTTCTTGCTTGCAAACAAGCTACCTCCTTCATATGAAAGAACTAATGGACCAAGATCTTAAATGAATTGTCAGAAAGGTGATTGTGTGACCATTAATTATATGAGATGAAGTACCCCTGTCTTGCTTACATGCTAAGGAGATTGCAAGGTACCTCGGAGTTCCAAAACCTTGTAAAGGAACTTGGCCTTCAGCCTTGTTCCTCTATATGTTTGTGAAACTCCTGTATGACTTGCAATATCCCTATGATGTATGACCAGGGGGAACTTTATCTCTTAAACATACTTGTGAATACCAGACTAAATAAAATATGGATAGCTCAAGTAATGTTTAGAAAATGTTATCGAGTAGAAAGTGTTATAGGAGGACAGCTTGGTGTGATGTCAAGCAATTTAAAAACGAGGAAAAACAGTTATCTAGGTGTAGAAACCGGACAGGAGCAATGAGTTAGACGTTTAGTTTTTCTGTTTCATCAAAGGATGGGAGGAAACATAAATGGTGGGGAAGAATGACTTCTAGATCATAATAGCAGAAGAATCTGTTTGAACAGACGAGTACACGCGGTGAAGGAACTCATTATGGTGTGAGAAGTTAGTACATGCTTGTGTAAACAAGTAATGTGTTTGAGATGTGGTATGATGCACATTTTCTTAACATGATTTCAGGACAGATCCTAAAGTTATTTTGGTTGTGACATGCTTCCACATACTATGATGAAGAACGGGCTAAAGTTTTCATGTCTAGAGCTCTTCACATGCAGTTGTACGCCTACACGTAGGTGTAAATCTAAGTGTATATCTCCATAGCATTCACCATTCCAATATGTAGATTTTGACCTAAATCTAGACTTACAATTTTACACCTCCTCAAATTATGGCATTGGAGAATCTAAAGACTGAAATGATTATAAAAAAGGTACTATTAGTAACTTTACACATATTTGTGGACATCTCCACCCCTGGGGTGGCCTGTATAGCAAGTAATGCAGAATTTCAGAAATGTAAATGTAACAAAAAACATTTTATCTGTAATTAAAAAACATGACAACACATTTTCTAGATCATGTTCTCCAGTGACCACCACAAAAACAAGAGACGCACTTGGACCAAAACGTAAATATTATTCAATTTAAACGTCATTATTTTTATTCAAATTAAATTAAATAAAACATTAATTTTACCTTCTCCATATCTCATAGCATCATTTTGTTGAATAATCCAAAAACACGGATACAAGTTATATAGCAGTTTGTTTGTGAATTTATAGTTACAAAATATAGATTACAATTTGCAATTTATTTTATGAAAATGTAGTTATGTTTATTGTAAATACTTGTTTTAAATTTAAAATAATTAATTATAAAGTAAAATATAACTTACATAAAGTTTTTATCTAAAACGTTTTTTATATGGTTCACCATGTGTTAGTTATTTTGCCTGCCTCCATTGATTTCTACAGGAGTGTGTTGCATTACCACTGGCTGGTCATGTGTAATGCTAGACTTAGTCTAAGTGTAAGATGGAGTACATTTAAGCTTGTTTTGTCAGTAGTACTAGTGTAGTAGATTAAAATGTGTAACTTGCAAATTAAAACTGTCTTACTTTTCTGTAGTGTATGTTTTCTGTTATCATGTTCCTGTTATCATGTTCCTGCTTAAAACCCTCCTTTATCTTCGCATAGCTCATCAATTTATGACTAAGTATTCCCCATTTGTAACCACCCTCCCTTGTACTTACCACATTTACTACTAAAACCTATCCTTCCTTGTGCAGAGATCTCTTCCACAGCAGTGAAGATCTCCATACAGAAGGAGAGGTTGAGGTTGCGATCTTTATATTGTACTTTGAGGTACATAAAGTAGCACTCCAAAATGGCATTTGTGTCTGGGTTATTTTAACTTTTCCATTAATATGTCAGATTATTGAGGGGAATATTCTGATAAATATTATTTTAAGATTTTGGTGTGAAGACATAGAGCACTTTTTAAAAGGCTTGGTGGTTTGTTACAGTATAGGTTGGCCTATAGGACAACTCTCACATCATGTTCCACAAATAGGGATGTAGTTTGCTGCTGCCTAGAATGTCGAATAACATACAGGATTTACCTTTTATTTTTACATGTGTTTAAAATGAGGAAGGAATGATACGGTGATTCGAGTTTTTATCTGAGTAGGTGAGTATGTATTAATTCCGTAACTAACAAAAAAGCAGAAGAAACTATTGTTTAGTGGAAATGAGCTGGACAGAATTAGTCTGAAAATGTTGAGATTACACATGTGTCCTTTAAACTTATCAATGAACAAACCTGTGTGTATCATATTATATTCCTAAAAAGGAAATACGAAAAAAACACCATACTACAAGGCTAGTACAGTGCTATTAAATAAAAAGAGTTACAAAGGGATTAAGGACAAAATGAATACCAACTTGGTGTAGTGAGTTCAAGGTATTAATAAAATGGATTTAATTAAAGTTTTTTGCCTGATTTTGCTAACTATTGAACTAATGCAGAAAAGCCTAGCTGTGTAAGTGTAGACATAGGTAGCAGCAATATAATCTTCAAAAATTCTTGAGCAAAGAATTCAATCCACAATATAATTGTGGACAACTATCAACAAGCACAATAAAACTTCAGAAATGCCGGCAAGAAACATATACAAATATAAATGTGATGTATATGGCTATATAAACCCAATAGCATACACATGGTGGGAAATATATTGAATTAAAAGTCTAACATAAATCACATGCCACAACATCTTCACAAAATCATACCTCTTCTTCAGTCTGACGTTCTATGATTCACTATTTGTTCTTCATGGTTTCTTTGTACAAAGAATACCCATCTCTCACATTGTTCTTTGTATAGTCCATTGACACCCCTCTTGGCAGAGCTTCACTTTCTAAAAACATAAATAAGCAAATCAATAAAAAATAGATAATTACTCTCATTTTCTATTTTATGGCCTGATTAGTGGTTTGGACTGTGGGGTACACTTGAAAATTATCTATACCACTCTGGCAGCCTACCATATACCACATTTTGAAATGATCCCTTGCTCAACTCTAAAAATTAAAAGAAACCACCATCATGACATACTATTAGCATATTGGTGAATTAAGCAGTTACGTGTCATTAGAGTTCCAACCAACTGGAAGTAGAGGATGAATATAACAACAGACCTTATGGAACTGCAGGGGACTCCCTGCAGAAGGATCTTGATGTGCTATGTGAACAAACTGGTGTTGGTTGAAAATGTAGGAGGAGAACAGGTGAAGAACAATGCCAGTAAATCTCATTTGATAATCCAGGGTGCTGATGAGGGTGGGATGGTCAACTGTGTTGAAAGCAGCTGGGAAGTTTAGTAATATTAGGAGACAGGGGTAATCTTCTTCTGTGGTCAGTAGGGCATCACCTATGATGTTTAAGATAATGGTTCTCTGTGTTGCAGTGTGATCTGAAGCTAGATAGGTAGTCATGCAGAAGATGGTTAGCATTGATGTGATCTTAGAGTTGAGTGTAGACTGCTTTTTTGATGACCAATATCTTTAAAAACAAAAGTTGCTGGTAAGCAACCAATGTTGACCGCTATCGTTCCAAAGTTGAGACAGTGCAGTCAAGCCCTTGCCAGAACATATGATGACTCACAATTTTATGTGGAATAGCAGTATACTCGGATCCCTTTGCACAGCATCAAATGTTTCTGTTTCATTCCTATGGGAAGAATCATTGCCTTTATAGTAGTAGTATTCTAGAAAAGGATTGCATCTTTTGCAGCCCAGTATTTTATTGAAAACAGAATGTTATATAAAGACTCCCATACTACTGATAGATGTTTCCTTGTTAGCATCTGCTACTTTTAGCATTCTTAGCCTCGTGACCCTTTTATGGATGTGACCACGACTCTATGACAGTGCATGCCAATTAGTTCCAGTCACAGTCTTATTTTTAGCAGCACCCAGGACCGGGTAATTCCACATCCCTGTTCGTCCTGTTGGAAGGATCAAAGTTTGCTCTATTTTTCAGTATGGGTTCAAAGTGTCATGCAAATAGGACATTTTATATGCCTATGGATGAGCTGTTCTTCAATCGCATGTTATGTGAAGCAAAAGGTCCTTCTAGATGGGGAAACGATCCTATTATACAAGATGGTGACTGTTTCAATTCCTGTTTTAGAGGTGCTATGGAGTCAACTCTACGATACAGAAGCCAGCAGGGAAGTCCAGGCCAATGTTCAATTTAAATACTTTAGTGGAAATTTAACCATACAGAACTTCCTTTCAGCCTGTTGTCACCAACCTACATCTTTACAATGGTATTTGCTCCTATGGTAACACCAGCAGGAGTGGATGTAGCACTTTTTTAGCCCCAAAAGTGGCACATCTCTCCTTCTTAGCTTCTAAGGAATATTCCAATTCCTAGAGGGATTGCAGTAACCAGAAATAGCTTGACTTTCTGTTAAATTGAGTCTTCATCTGTACGATACTGTTAATGGAGGGAAGTCCTGCACGGGAGTCTGAGACTATCTGAGTGCGTAGGTTTTCTACACTTTTTCCTAGTCCCAACTACAACAAACCAGGGGTCTAAAGGCCAATATTATGATGGGCTATCCTTAACTTCACTGTGGTAAGTTAGTACCCAAGTTACCAAGAACGCCCAAGAAAAAGAACTCATAGAAGAAAGAGAACGCTAAAGTGATAAGTGGTATGATCCAAGCTCACAAGTCTGGATTGCCATAAACTTAACTTAGTGATCAGTATTATCATTTGGTCATCCAGCTAAAGAAGTGGTATGTCTCTTGAACATCTGCCAAAAAGGGAAGAAGAGCTAGTGACTGAGGGTTAAACAGTATTGAGCAAATAGAGGGACTCCTTAAGAGTAGCTCTATATGTCTCTCCTTTATCTACCTTCTCTCTTCACAGAGCGGGGCCTCTATATCCTGAGCACGGTCCATGTGAGGTGAGTTCCAGTCCCCGGTCAAGCTGGGTGAGCATATAGAAGATTCAAGTATTGAATATATTTGTACATGAACCACACGAGAAAGAGCACGTGTAGGGGTTATTCTGTTAACTTTGTTTCATTTATATCTGTTGCAGATGCCATCTGCATTCATTGATACGGAGGATTCGTATACAACAGGTTGTATTTATTCCAACCTACAATTGATTGTTTTTTTTACTCTTATATTTGATTTAACACGTTTGTATGCTGTAGCAATCTTTTGAGAGCAGAGGCCCTGACGAAAGCCGAGGGACTATTTGCCCGATTGGCTGAAACATGTTGGCCCCTTTTTGGCAGTCAATTGTTTAAACTGCCCTTTGCACTAGGGGATGTGTCTATATTTCAATAAAATGTCCATTATGTTTGGACACACCACCCTATTTTCACTCACCACACACTTTTTGTGTTTTGTACTGCACTTCATCATTCCTTTGGCAATCAACTATTCAGTTGCTCATGTGTTGTCTCCAAGTGACTGTGGGCATGATCCGGCTTACTACTGTTGGAAGGGTAGTACTTCTCGATGATCAAGAGACATACCACTTCTTTAGCTGGATGACCAAATGATAAAACTGATCACTGAGTTAAGTTGATGGCAACCCAGACTTATGAGCTTGGATCATACCACGTATCACTTTAGCGTTCTCTTTCTTCTATGAGTTCTCTTTCTTGGGCGTTTTTGGTAACTTGGGTACTAACTTACCACAGTGAAGTTAAGGATAGCCCGTCATAATATTGGCCTTTAGACCCCCGGTTTGTTGTGTTGGTTAGATGTATTGTTTGGGGATGTGAACCATGTCTGGTCTTTAAAATTTCCCTATGACCCTTCCTCTCCCTGTATTGTTGTAATAGTCCCAACTACACCTAAATTGAACAAATCCATGGTTTGAAAGTGTCATGCTTAGTGCAGATTAAAAAAAAACCTCCTTGGACCTCTGACTTAATTTCGTTTTTATTATGGTGTACAATATTTTATTTCTGGTTTCCAGGTACCCTAAGGAGTGCCTGGTTATAAATGTATTTACTTGTGTTGTTATTTTAACTTTGTTTCCTGTGGCAGAATGTATTATTTTGACCGCCTTTGCTACCTTACCTTCATAAAAATTAGATGGGACTTCTCATTTCCTGTCGTGGTGGAGTCAGCTGTTGCAAGCATTTAAAATGGCAGCCATGTGAAATTGTTGTGGGTCAACTAAGGCAACTCAAGTTATACCTATCCTTAGCTGTCCAAGGCCAGAGGTTAGCTGCTGTGCCTGGGAATATTTCATATAAATCTGATAACACATTTTTTACATTGTATACCTTCGCTGAATCAACTCATACAGCTCCTGTAAAAACATTAATGTTGCAGTTTCTCTCACACACCCATACAGGCACTCAGACACCCACTCACACATGGACACACATGTGTTAGAAATTGTATCACTCATTAATAGTACAGAAAGTATACTATTTTAACTTTTGTAGTACCTTTCTATATATTTTTAATCCTCATAAACATTGAGAAAATATGCATACTCACTGATGGAATCAATGATGCCATTTGAGATGTCATCAGTGATGTCACTGACCAAATCATGAGTGATGCAATATGTGAGGTCATAAGCAGCGCATTGCGGGGGCGTAACTTATAGTTAGCTCAATTATTTATAACCACTGAAATTCAATTGTTTTTATGAGTGAAATCGGAGCCTAACTATATTGTCTCTGTAACCTTTGTTTTTTTCAGAGAATTTCTAAGTTTTAAAAGAAATTCTATTTCCTAACTATAACTTCCCTGTAACCTTTGGTTTTGTCAGTGAATTCCTAAAGTTTTTTAAATTAAATTTCTAACTATAACATATCAGTAACTTTTGGTTGTTTCAGTGAATTTCAATGTTTTTATATGTTATATCCTTCTGTGAAAGGAGCATAGTGCCAGAAGGAATCCTACCCTGCAATTTTATTCATGAAGAGGCCACCGTATTATGCAACCAACAGGAGTACTTTCAGCTGGCTAATTAGTAAATGTTATCTTGTTGGGTAAATGTTCAGTGCATATCCTACACTACAGATCTGTAAAGGACGCGGAGGAAATTTTTCCTGTGACCATGTGTGTCTGAAACTTTGCCAATGTGATTGTTGCTTGAGCGTCTTCAACAGATATCTTTAGAAGATGGAACTGCAGAGAAAACATACCTAGATGATTTGCAGTTTACAGAGGAAAGTGCTCTCTGTTTGCTGGAGATGTGATCGTATTCCTAGGCATCAAGAACCAGTCTCCAAAATTGGTGGGAAACGCAATCCCGGAAGCCTTTTAGTAAGCTGTCCATCATCCTGGGAAAAGGTCTAATGTATATGAAGTGGGGCCAAGTGGGTGGATTTCTAGGCAAGTTTACATACTTCCAGATTTTAAAAGTTTGGAACACAATCTCTGGTCTCTGCAGCAGATGACAAACAAGAATCCTTTCCACAGGCCAATTTTGGCCCCAGGAACACCATCCCCCAGGGCTCCACCTTTTTACAATTATTTTAAATAGGTCGCACTGCCGTCCTCCACCTGTCAATTTTGTCTCTGGGGACCCCCATCCTCAAGGGTCCGGCTATCTCCCCTGGCTCCACGAGTGAAGCCTGAAGTCCCCCACAGAACCAACCAGCTTGCCGCCTCTTGTGGGAGGTGGCATTGCTGCCGGAAGCAGAGATATGCTTTAGATAGCAGCTGCCTGCTTGGGGGAGCAATGTTTTAATTTGTTTACCTGCACACATATTTGTGTGCAAGGAAACAGATAAAAAATCTGCTTTCTGCAAGCAGGAGCTATTGACAGCTCTGTCTTTCAGAAAGCGGGCATATGTTTGCTTTTGCTTATTGGGAATTGTCAGCACCCCCAACCAAAAGCACACAGCTACCTCCTGAGGGTGGAAACCTTGGCAGGTTGCGGGAGCTCACCCTGGGTGGGTACGGTCCCCAAGGCTATCCATGGCTCTAAAAGGGGGGCCACACAGCCTGCTCAATTGTAGTAGTTAGCCCCGAGGAGGTGCTGGTCCCTTGGGCTTGAGCTCTGCTCTGTGACAGACTCCCAACATTAATCTATTTCAGCCCTGGGGGGGTGGTGGTCCCCAGGGCTATGGGGGGGGGGTGCATGGAACCCACTGCATTTTTTCAATTTGACCCAGGGAGGCGGCGGTCCCTGGGGCAACAAGGGGGTGAGTGAACCCCCTTGCATTATTTTATTGTGGTTTTGCCCTGGGGAGGTGGCGGTCCCCAGTGTCCAAGTGGGGTCAGCAGGTCTACCTGCATAAATATTGTCAAGTGTCCCAGGGAGGTGGCTGTCCGCATGTGTGGCAACCCCACAGTACTATATAAACATATGCCCTGGTGGGCTAGCAGTACTCAGGGTACCGGCAAGCCCTGTGGGCACCCCCCGCATACTTAGAGAACAATGTCCTGGGAGGTGGCAATCCCTGGTGCTTTCATAAGCACTAGGAGGGGGACCCCAGTGCTCCTCCAATTTTTATGGTATGCCCATGTGGCGTGGCCAACCCGGGGTTTAATAAAAAGAAGCATATGAGTCTGCTCTCCCACAAATTCATTAATTTTGCATTATTTTCTTTTTTAATCCTTTTTTGGCCCATCGAGGTCCCTCTGGGAATTCAGGATGAACCTCATGAGGTCAGGGTGTTCCTACGCTGCCCCCTTTACTTTTTTATTATGTTTTTCTAGGGATTTGGCTCAAGCTGATTCCTAAGATGGCTGCTAACACTTCCTAGTTTAAGTATCGGAAGCCATTCAGAGCTCTTCATTTCCCTGCACAAGCTCCTCATTCTAAGTTATTTATCCATGACCACAGATATCACTAACTGTATTTTCTTAAATGTCTCAACAACTACTGAGCGGATGTAGTCTAAATAACTTGAAGCGTGTTCTGCTTAACCAAATCTACTATCCTGCCAAATTTGGTGTAGTTCTGGCCAGTTGTTTGGAGTTCAGGCTCAACTGAAGGTCCGATGGGAATTAACATGAGAAACGTTTGTGAGGATTTATAAAATGGTGCCAAAGATATAGACAAGTCAAAAGATGTCACTGACTATGTCATGAGTTAGGTGATATGTAAGGTCATAATCAGTGCATTGTGGGGACACGAGTTATAGTTAGCTCAGCTAACTACAACTGTTTAATTTATCTGGTTTTGTGTGTGTGACATATGAGCCTATTTATAACGTCCATGCAACCATTGTTTTTTTCAGTGAGTACCTAAGGAATTTTTAATTCTATTTCCTACTTATATCAGCACGGTAACCTTTGTTTGTTTCAGTGAATTTCAAGGTTTTTTAAATGCTAATTCCTGACTATAATTTATTTATAAACTTTGTTTTAACATTTTCATGGTTATATAAGCAGCAATGGTGTTTGCAGAATGCTGTAGAAGAAAGGTGGTGGGGCCTCTGACCAGTTCTCTGGAACCCCCCTATGTAGACTTACAGAAAGTACCTTGAGGTCCCCAAGGTCTTTTACCGTCCAAGAGAACTTTATTCCCCAACCAGTAGCGTGCCAGAAGACGCATTTGCAGAGTATTGCAGAAAGGGGTATGGCTGCCAAATACCTGTTAGCGAATGACTGTGTGGGACTAGCTGGAGGTAACAGGAGGAGTAGTTGGCCCCTAAAAGCCCTCCATATCCAAGGGAACTTCATCCCCCAACTAGTACTATGCCAGTAAATGCGCTTGCAGAGTGGTGGACAATGGATATCATTCATGATTGCACAGGTAGTACACATATGATTCTATGAATGCCATTGCAAGGGACCCACTGTGAATACCAGGTGTTTTTGATAAAATGTAAAACACATATATCAACATGTTTTACACAACGTTTCAGTATAGCTATTTAGTAAGATACTAATTTAACTTTACCTGTTGTAAACATTTGTCGAAATAACTACATCAAAAATGCATTTTCCTTCTTTACAGCAACACCGAAGGTCGCAATGAAATCAGTAGTCACAAATACAAATGACAAAATATAAAACAGATATTTAAACATATGTTACACAAAGTTTGAGTCTAGCTGTTTAGTAACATTATTGTTTAACTTTATTTTAACAACACATTTAAATAGAACAACAATTTCAACATCTGAACTCACAAATAGAACATAACAACAAAACATCCATAAAACTACCCATTCTTACCCAAACTCAACAGGAATCAAAAACTGCCCCAAAATTAGTACAATCCACTCTAGAGGGATAATGCCCATGGTCTATCATCTTAAAACCTAACATAGAAAACATCTCTAACTGGCAATCATGTAGAGGGAAGCTCGAGGATCATCTACATCAGTGGCACCAGCAACAACAATTCCCAACCAGAACGTCCCTTCAGAGGTGCAGACTAGTGCCACAGATATGGCTCCAGAGTTTTCAAGAATGGCCACATATTGCATGAACTGTAGTGTTGTTATAACTGCTGGTGAGCAGTGTCGAACAGCTATTCAAAATGCTGCAAAAAATAATACATGCTAAATAGTTTCCCCTTTTATATTTTTTTTGCAAACCTCTCAGTGCACATTTTTCAAATTCTTCCTGTCCCAGTTGCCATTGTTGTTACCATAAAAAAAGAACAAAAAGTTTTACAACATTACAAAATCACAAAAAAAATTAAAAACAAAACAGAACATCATGTCACAGGGAAATAAGGGAATGTTATTGGATAATAAACTTTTCAACTAAAACAATAAGATGAACATGCCCATTTATCTATCTTGAACATTCTTTGAGACAGGATCATAGTGAGCAGGCTTGTGCAATGCACAATATCCCATAAGACATCATCAAGGGGTACAAACAAAAAATATTCTTGCAGGACAATGTTAAGCTTTACCATCTAAAAAATACCAAAGTAATAGTGTAATAGCAGTAAGAAAGCAACACATGGCTGAAGGACCCTCAACTTTATTAGCAGGCACAACAACACCGGGGCAGAGAGTCCATTCAGAGGTCCAATCTCAACTTCAAGGTATGGCTCCACAGTTTTCCCTGATGGCATCATACTGCATGGATTGTGGAGTTGTAGTGAGTGCAAGATAAAGTGTTCCTCCACGAATAAATACACAGCTAGATTTCACCAGTGATCATTCTTACAATTCAATTAAATGTTATTGTTATAATTTAATAAAAACGGTCAAGCTTTGTGATTCTTGGTGCTATTTTTATCCAATAGTACAAGATGAACAACAATTATTTGAAAAAAAAATTCTTCATAGTTACTTTTCTAGTTAGTCAATTTCTTAAACGTTCATTTGTTATTTAAATGATATACAATGTACTAAAACCGTTTAGCAACTCAGGTGTTGCTGTTTCAATATTGTTCAAATAAAATAGTCATTGTCTTTCAACTAGGTTATTGTAAAGTGTGATTGTGCGTGAAAGTAACAGGCAGGATTTTTGTTTCTATTTATACAAAGTACAAGAGTCCAAGGTTGTTAAAAGAATCCTGTAGCTCTCTTCTATCCTTAGTCATCTGGTTGTTTGATCGTTATACTAACCTGCTTTCTCGGGCAGGGGCTGTGTCCTTGGAGCCCTGTGTAAGTACATTGTCATGTGATTGCAAAAATTTCAAAGTTTACAATTTAGCTGAGGGTCCGTGGGGACAAAACTTCTCATTATTGATGTTAGGCAGGAACTAATCCCCCTCTCATTAAAGATGCATTTTAGCAGTGAGAGGTGTGCTTTCTTTAATGCGAACACAAGCAGACCAAATGCAAAAAAAAATCTCCTTGACGGCGCCACATAGCCTGCATGTTTTCGGTCAGTTGTAGCTCCATTATGGGTTGTCTGCTAAAGACAGCAGTACTCCTAGGCAAACAGCTTAACTATTTCTCTAGATACACAGGATAAGTTAAACATAGATATTCTACTGGTTGCAAGGTGACATATGTTTGGATTGTCATCCAGGCATGTGATCTCCGCAAAAATATATTCTTATCATCATAAGTGAAGACATTTTTGCTGCTTTGTTGAGTCCACGGCAAAAAGTAGGGTGTGACCGATTTACTTCCCATAAGTCAAATGTGATGGTTTTCTCCAGTGACAATAATAAATACTTATTGTAGCTCGAATTTGTGTTGTTCATCAATGAATGCCATAGAGAGCTTACTAGAGAGCTGGTCCGTTTGTTCATATCTAATGCCATGATTTAATTGCATGGTATCTTCTTGCTGTCTCTTGTTGGTCAATCCAAATTCTAGGAGGATTTGCGCAGGTGAAGAGCACCAAAGACGACCAAAAATAAGTTTATATGTATTTATTTGCAATTTATCCAAGATTTGAGCATCCTTATCATGCATTAGCATGCTTGCATAAGCTAGCGTGGGAAGCAGTTTTGCATTGATGATTGCTAGTAATGGGTTAAAAGAGGGTCCTTCTAGTGTTTTCACCAGTGCACAAAAGGCATGTATAAGGGCATTCTTTTTGCTGACATGTACTGCTTGTGTGCCTCAAAGCTGAAGCTCTTGTCACAGTATAAGCCTAAATATTTTTAGTTGGTAACCTATTCTATGCCAACGTTTCCTAATTTTATTTTCAGAGGAACCCCGGATCTGTACCCTATTGACATAGTTTTTGTCTTTATTATGTTGATTTCTAATTTGTTGGTCTTTGTAAATACAGCAACTTCCGCAATTGATCTTTCAAGTACCACCCTTGTGTGGCTCAGCACGACAATATCATCTGCATGTGAAAGATGTGATATGGTCAATGGTCCTAATCTCGGACCGTGGGAGTTTAGCCCATCGAGCTGTGGGATAGGTCAGCCATAAAAAGATTAAACAGGTGTGAAGCAAACACACACACTCTTACTTAAGGCCCATGGGTGTTGGTATCCTTCAGGACAATCTTGTAATGTCCACCACATTGATTTAGAACCATTTGTCAGTATATAATGGTTCAATAACTCTTAACCCTTTAAGTGTGTTTGTCGGCCAATGGCCGTCGCGACCACTACCTCGGCAGTGCTGCGCACGTCTGTTGGCCGACGTGGCTCCGCCCACTTAATGGAACACCCCACGGCAGAATTGCCGTCGCGGTGAAGGTGTTAACATTTATTCTTGAATGCCCCATCATCTTAATTTCATCCCCAGGAGTTTTTCACTTTTTAAGTCATCAGTCTGTGTTTAAATCTTCTACTATGTGCACGCATAACATATACTAACACACTTTTATAGACCACACTGTGTTACATTTTGTAATATCTTCTTTAAAACTATAAGCTGTAATATATGTGTCCTATTGTGCAACTCCTTCTCTTAACAACTTCTAATTTGCACTAGAATCATGCTCAAGATCAAAGAAACAAAACTGCACATCACCACAAACATTAAATATAACGAACAATGCAGCACAATGCAGCACACATAGAAACAGCAAAAACAATGAGAAATAAAGCATTTCTCCTCATTTCATGAGGGTAAAAACAAGTTTTCCCTGGTCTTTATTTTGATACTGCCCCATATTTACTACCCTTGTAAATATGAGGCAGTATCAAAATCAGTGGGTGTTGCGGTAGAAAGCCCTCCGCAATACTCATGGGCCGCCCCTTTCACGCTAAGTATAGTGTGAACGCTGCCTTATTTACAAGGCAGCGTTAAACCACGTTAAGTGCCTTAATGATGCCTTGTATATAAGGTAAAACCCACATCGCCACAGGAACATCACTAAAAGTGATGCTCCAGTGGTGATAGGGGCTTGCAAATATGCCCCTTTGTTTGATAAACAAGCTAGTGAGTGTCCCTGCAAATTTGAATATTTTCTAATCTTGCAATGATCCCATCCTTATAAAGTAGTTATTTTCTGTTTTAAACTTCACCTTGGAAAGATATGTAGAAAGTTCCATAAAATATCAATGGATTACTTTTGAATACTACAAACACTACTACATTTCCATTTCTATACAGGCACCTTGCCTGTACCTCTTCTCCAATAACCTTGTCTACACTTGTAGGTACCATCGCCTCTTTTGCTTGAGGAGTGCTATTCTTCATTTCATCAAATCAAACACAAAGAGATGATGGACGGAGTGCTTAAACTTTTCAGACACTCACCCCCAGTCACAGATCTGGGTTGAATCCATCATCATTCTTTAGCTCACTTCGCCACCTCAGTTCAGACCCAGCTATATGCAAATCAGTCTTGACCCTGTGACTCATGGGAATAGTGCAGCCGGAACTGCCAAGCCAGGTCTTCCCTGAACTGGAAACAAGCATCTGGGACCGGTTTCTGGGTAACACCCTTCATCCGCTAGGCTAGCTTGAATCCTGTGACAAAGTGAGCAAAGAACACACGTCCGGGAATACCTGCCAACTTAGGGCAAACAAATCAAACATGAAGAGACGATGGACTGAGTGCTGAAACTTTTCAGATACTCACCCCCAGTCACAGATCTGGGTTGATTACATCATCATTCTTTAGCTCACTTCGCCACATCAGTACAGAACCAGCTATATGCAAATCAGTCTTGACCCTGTGACTCATGGGAATAGTTCAGCCCGAACTGCCAAGCCAGATTTTCCCTGAACTGGAAACAAGCATCCTGGGAATGATTTCTGGGTAACACCCTTTATCAGCCAGGCTAGCTTGAATGCAGTGGCAAAGTGAGCAAGGGACCCACATCTAGGCATCCTGCCAACTTAGGACGAACAAATCAAACATAAGGAGACGAAAGACGCAGTGTTGAAACTTTCCAGACACTCACCCACAGTCCCAGATCTGGGTTGAATCCATCATCATTCTTTAGCTCACTTTGTCACCTCAGTTCACACCCACCTATATGAAATTCAGTCTTAACCCTGTGCCTCATGGGAACAGTCCAGCAAGAAATGCCAAGCCAGGTTTTCCCTGAACTGGAAACAAGCATCCTGGGAACGGTTTCTGGGTAACACCCTTTATCAGCCAGGCTAGCTTGAATCCAGTGGCAAAGTGAGCAAGGGACCCACGTCTAGGCATCCTGCCAACTTAGGACGAACAAATCAAACTTAAGGAGACAAAAGACGCAGTGTTGAAACTTTCCAGACACTCACCCACAGTCCCAGATCTGGGTTGAATCCATCATCATTCTTTAGCTCACTTTGTCACCTCAGTTCACACCCACCTATATGAAATTCAGTCTTAACACTGTGCCTCATGGGAACAGTCCAGCCAGAACTGCCAAGCCAGGTTTTCCCTGAACTGGAAACAAGCATCCTGGGAACGGTTTGTGGGTAACACTCTTCATCAGCCAGGTTGGCTTGAATCCAGTGGCAAAGTGAGCAGTGGACCCACGTCTGGCCATACCCTGCCAACTTAGGGCGAACAAATCAAGCAGATGATGGACGAAGTACTAAAACTTTGCAGACACTCACCCCCAGTCATCGATCTGGGTTGAATCCATCATCATTCTTTAGCTTACTTCACCACCTCAGTTCAGACCCAGCTATATGCAAATCAGTCTTGACCCTGTGCCTCATAGGAACAGTCCAGCCTGTACTGCCAAGCCAGGTCTTCCCTGAACTGCAAAAAGCATCCTGGAACCGGTTTCTGGGTAACACCCTTCATCACCCAGGCTAGCTTGAATGCAGAGGCAAAGTGAGCAAGGGACTCACGTCTGGGCATACCCTGCCGCTCCATTTCTCTGATACATTTATTTGTCAAAATTGATCATATCAGGATTTGCAGTAAGTACATTCTGCATAGATTTTAAGCTACATACATGTATGAGTAGATCACCACATCTCTCTCTAGGAAGAAAATAGTTATCATGCCAAAACAAAATAACTTACACATGTATGCATACATTACCTTGGACATGGAGCATGCTATCCAAATAAGAAGAAGACGATTGATTGGTTTGATGTTTATCAATGTGCTGGGCCTATTCTAACTGAACGTTAAGTGGATACTGATCATTAAGAAGACATTTTAAATTATACATAATTATTCTAGAGGCCCAGTTGAAGCAACTCTGAGGTTGCAGGTGTTGTTGTCCTTGTCTCCGTTTTCTATATATATATTAGTCACAGCTCCAAAATTAACTTGGAATAAACAATATTGCAACTTTTTGGAAAAATATAAAGGAATCCTGTGTTGTGTTTACTACTGTTTGAAATAAACATATAACTCCCCATACATTATCTGTTTAGTCTCCATAATTGGTGAGTGTTTAGGGGAAAGCACTGCCACATCTTCTGATCTCAAGGTTGCCTGATTATAATAGCCTCATCTTCCTTATTTGCTTTGCATGCTAGAACATACAGTTACATGTGTGGAGACTTTGCAGTTGGGGCGGAGAACTCTGCACATTTGAGTATATACAGTATGAATTGTAGAACTCCACATGTAGTTTGTGAATTATAATTTGCAGCATGTTTTGTAGGACTGCTTAATATGCCACACAGTGCAGTTTGAGAATCAGGCACACATTCGTACATTGACAAATCCCCTTTAAAATGTATGTAATGTAGGCTGGGTACAAAAAGTTCAGATTTTATTAACTAACCACTCTTTCTTTTTATTCTGTTGTATGAAAAGTAATTCACAGAATCTAGTGAATGCAAGTGAGTGGTGGCTGCTTCTGTTCCTGTTTTTTTTTAACTCAGCGCTATTTCCTTAGCTCAGAATGCATCCTCTGGACCATTGTAGATGCAAGAGTGTATTTGCACTAAGATAAAAGGGTTACATGCTGTGTTATGCTTCTCATGTAATTTTGATGTAATTAGGCTACAGACTGTTGCACAAGTTATGTGTCCTCTACGAATAGGTCTAAAGGTCCTAAATGGTTAAATGTGTCCAAGTCATTTTGACAGACAATAAAACACAGAATGGCACTCCATTGGTCGAGACACAGCAACTTGGGAAGACCTTAATGGAGCTGTTTAATGCTCCACACATGCTTCTAATCCGTCAAATTACCTGCAGGGGTGGCTAATGATAAAGATGATCAGAACTTTTTCAGACCAGCTGAAGGTGTTCACTCTTCAACAGCTATGTGGTCACTCCTAATCACTAAGCCATGGAAATGTGTCAAGGCCAGTTATCGGATTACCAAAAGGGTCTATTTTGTCTGAAGCAAATCAGTCCATTCTGGAATTATAAATTTGAATTCAGTTCAATTAAACAAATTGGGCTGAAACATCTATAAACAAGGATTTGTAAACACAAAGCCAAAACTAGAAATGTTATATCCCAGTGACTTAGTGCCAGCTGATTTTTAGGGTGATCTTATTAAAATAAAAACAATTTCATTGGCCCCTTATGAAGTCACCAAACAGTTTAATTGAGAGGCTTCATTCCAGTCTACGCCCATCAAATTCAGAGTTGCCCCCCAGCCTAGTGGACAACTCTCTACATTGACAGTACTTGCTGTCATGGCAGTTCCTGTCTATGCAAGAAAGGTTTGACAGAACATATCATCAGACATAATGGCTAGGAGGCAAATGTTTTAAACGTTTATTGTTTTTCAAAAACAGGCTCTCAAAGTGGAAGTTTGTTTTTGAATAACAAAACGCGACCCTAATTCTTATCCATCAGTCCTCCTGGTCCTACTCACCTGGTTTACCTAGTTCCCTGGTTTGACTGTTCTTAATCATTTTAGCTCCTGGTCCTCCTGGTCCTGGTTTAGGTTCTAATGTTCCTTTGTCTGGGCCACATGTATCAAGTCTTCTGGTGATAGTTCCACTGGCCTTGGTTTCCTTAACTCTTCTAGGCCTAGATGTAGGTAGATTTCTCATTTACCGATTCATAAATACCGAATTTTACCGATTCGGTATTCATGAATCGGTAAATGAGATGTAGGTAAATATTCGGTAATGTTTACCGATTCGGTAGGAATCAGTATTTACCGATTCTGTAATTACAGAATCGGTATTTGTTATTGATTCCTATGGGCCTTGAAGCCCATAGGATTCAATGGCAGATACCGATTCGGTAATTACCGAATCGGTAAAAATACCGAATTTACAAGGGGGACAGGGTGTCACTTTGACACCCTGTTGCACCCCTGTTTCAGGCTTGTGTGCCATGTGACACACAGACATGCCCTTAGGGCATGTCTGTGGGCCACATGGCACAGGTGTACATGCACAGAAGTGCATGTATACTGGAATTTGTTATTTACCATGGAATAGTATTCCATGGTAAATAACGATTCAGTAAGGGCCTGTGGCACTGATTACAGTGCCACCTACATATTGATTTACAGAATCAGTATATTTACTGATTCGGTATTTTACCGACTCTGAATCGGTAAATATACTGATTCTGTAAATAAATTGTCCCCTACATTTCAAAACGCAAATACCGGACGGTAACGGCCGAAATCGGCCGTTACCGACCGGTAAAGGCCTTCCTACATCTGGCCCCTAGTCTCCGGGTCCTCCTATTTCATCCTCCTTGGTTCTCCTGCTTTGCATGTTCCACCTTCTTCTTGTCCAACTGACTCTGGTCCACTCTATCACAGTTCTCATAGTAATAATCCTCATCTCTCTTGGCCTGGTCCTCCTAGTTCCAGTGGGCCTGGACTCTCTGGGCCTTTATATATATATATACATATATATATATACATATATATATATGTGTTTTGTTTGGGGGGGGTTTATATAGTGTGAAAAAGAACATTTGGGTATCAAAGCGCTTTACAGGACAAGTGTAAGGAACAAAGGTAGACATAGCAACAAAAAAATATGAGTGAATCTAATACACAATAGTAAATAAAGACAAGTTAGCAGATATATTACATGGTTATATATATAATTTTGGAATATCATTTGACTTATTTTTGAGCGAGGTGTAATACAAAGTAATAACTAAAAACAAGGATACGTAAATAGCTCAAGTAAACCTAGCCATGAACATAGATTTCACTGTCTTGTTTCTGGGGTAAAGCATTTGAGTTCCTGGGTGCCATTCCTGAGAAGTTCCAGTTGTATGTTTTTTTCTTGGCAAATCTTTGTGGTTTCAGAAGAAGATTCCTGTAGCTCCTGGTGGATCTGTTACCACAGGAGAGCACTAGTTTCTGAGCTAGATAACTTTGGGTATTGTGATGTAGGGCCTTGTGTGTCATACATGCGATTTTCAGATGAATTCTTGCCTCAAAAGGTATCCAGTTGAGGGTTCTATGGCCTGGGGAGATGTGACAATTTCTTTTGGAGCCTGTGATGAGTCTAGCCACTGTGTTGTATATCCCTCCTGGTCATTCTAATCTAGGGTCTGGAGGTCCTGCTACCCTTGGTTCTTTGTGATCATGGTCTCCCTGGTCCTGCTCCATTTGCTTTTGGTCCCTTGGTTCGCCTAGATTTGATCTCTGTGATCTTGGCCCTCCTGTCTCTGGGCCTTATTTCCATGGGTATCCTGATACTGGTCCTCTTTGGTCTGTCTACTTGGGTCTGCTATTCCTGGCCCTGTTTATCCTTGTCCCTCTGGACCTCATAGTTGCCCTTAGGTCCTCCTTGCCATTATGGTCCAGGGTCTTCTGTTCCATATAGCTTTGGCCTTCTGTTCCTTCAGGCACTTGTCCACTGATCTATATCCCCCATTTCACTTTTCTCCTGGCCCTCCTGATCTTTCTCACCCTGGTCCAGGTACCCCTAGTTCTGTTTTTTCTTGTCCTGTTCCTACCGTCTACTTGTTCCACATCCCCTCTGCTATTAGTAACCCTGCTCCTCATAGATTAGATGTCCCTGGGCCTGATTCTTTTTCTGCCGGTCCTTGTGGCGCTGGTTGACCAAGTTTTCCTGGTGGCCCACCTTCAGGCCCTTATTCCCCTTATTGTCTTCATCATCATCATCCTCCTTCTACTAGTCCTACTCTTTCCTTCCCCTCCACAATGATTTTTGTCAGTTAAAGCCTCCAAGCCTGTCACTTGGATTTCTTTTGCTTGGATACCACTGTCTAGGGCAGAAATGAGGTCTTAGTAGAAACAGGGTCTTGCCCACTTAAAGTACTCCTTACAAAATCTAAGTTACCATTCCCAAGATACACTATGCATGGGACTAAAATGTCAGTGTGACTTAAGGGGGCACTCATGACATGGAACCACCAGGCATCTATGCCTAACACCCACTCTTCTAGGTAAATAGTATGAAAACAGGCATATTTATTCGCAGGCACTCAAGTGAACTGTTCAAGGGAATTATCCAGATGCATTACATACCTGTTTCCTGCTTTCACTTCCCCATTTCACAAAAACCCTATTTCTGTGTCTCACTTGATTTTCCTCCTGCAAGTGTCCCAAACTACTGTGCTCCCAATCACCACTTGCCTATTGCATGTGTCTCTCCCTCTGAGGCAAGTTACCACCTATTTCTCTGCATTCCCTGTTTGCTAAGGGTTATCAATTGCTGCTCTGTTGCCAGATATGAACTACTAAGCAAGTCCAATACTCCTTAAAATAAGCCTAAAGCCTTCCATAAAAAGCTCAAAAGCCATAAAAGCAGGTTCATGAACATAAAGAAAAACAAGCATTAGAAATGCAATCGGGCTCGGATTTATTTGAGTTTGAGCTAATGGCATTGTAAATGGTAATGTATTTTTGCTAAGTGTTATGGAGTGTGTTAATGTGGTGTGTAGTGGAATTATGTGTGTTAGATTATAATTGTAGCAATGGTGGCATGCTGTGTTTTTACATGAATATGTTTAAAACTAAAGTGTACCAAACTGAGATTGCTACAATACTTAATTGTGGATGTGTAACAATCGATGCATGTACTGATGGCCGTGACTGCCTGTAGAAATTGTGCACTGATGGCTGGTGGTGAGCAGTAGCATTGGTGGTGGTGGTACTGCTGGCCGTAGTACTGGTAGTGGTAGTACTGGTGGTGGTGGTACTGGTGGTGGTGGTACTGGTGGTGGTAGTACTGGTGGTGGTAGTGGTATTGGTACTGGTAGTGGTAGTACTGGTGGTCGTGGTACTGGTAGTACTGGTGGTGGTGGTAGTGGTAGTACTGGTGCCTGTAGTACTGGTAGTACTGGTGGTGGTGGTGGTACTGGTGGTGGTAGTACTGGTGGTGGTGGTGGTACTGGTAGTACTGGTGGTGGTAGTACTGGTGATGGTGGTACTGGTGGTGGTGGTAGTGGTACTGGTAGTACTGGTAGTGGTAGTACTGGTAGTGGTGGTGCTGGTGGTGGTGGTATTGGTAGTGGTAGTACTGGTGGTGGTGTTACTGGTAGTACTGGAGGTGGTGGTACTGGTAATGGTAGTACTGGTGGTGGTAGTACTGGTGGTGGTAGTACTGGTAGTGGTGGTACTGGTAGTGGTGGTACTGGTGGTGGTACTGGTAGTGGTAGTACTGCTGGTGGTGGTAATGGTAGTGGTAGTACTGGTGGTGGTACCGGTAGTGGTAGTGCTAGTGGTGGTGGTACTGCTGGCCGTAGTACTGGTAGTGGTAGTACTGGTGGTGGTGGTACTGGTGGTGGTAGTACTGGTGGTGGTAGTGGTACTGGTAGTGGTAGTACTGGTAGTGGTAGTACTGGTGGTCGTGGCACTGGTAGTACTGGTGGTGGTGGTAGTGGTAGTACTGGAGGCTGTAGTACTGGTAGTACTGGTGGTGGTGGTGGTAGTGGTAGTACTGGTGGTGGTGGTGGTACTGGTAGTACTGGTGGTGGTAGTACTGGTGGTGGTGGTACTGGTGGTGGTGGTAGTGGTACTGGTAGTACTGGTTGTGGTAGTACTGATGGTGGTGGTACTGGTAGTACTGGTGGTGGTAGTAGTACTGGTGGTGGTGGTAGTAGTAGTACTGGTGGCTGTAGTAGTGGTAGTACTGGTGGGTGTAGTAGTGGTAGTACTGGTGGTGGTAGTACTGGTAGTACTGATGGTGGTAGTACTGGTAGTACTGGTGGTGGTGGTGGTACTGGTATTGGTAGTACTGGTGGTGGTGGTACTGGTAGTGGTAGTACTGGTGGTGGTGGTACTGGTAGTGGAAGTACTGGTGGTGGTGTTACTGGTAGTACTGGTGGTGGTGGAACTGGTAGTGGTAGTAGTGGTAGTACTGGAGGTGGTGGTACTGGTAGTGGTAGTACTGGTGGTGGTAGTACTGGTGGTGGTAGTACTGGTAGTGGTGGTACTGGTGGTGGTACTGGTAGTGGTAGTACTGGTGGTGGTGGTACTGGTAGTGGTAGTACTGGTGGTGGTACCGGTAGTGGTAGTGCTACTGGTGGTGGTACTGCTGCCCGTAGTACTGGTAGTGGTAGTACTGGTGGTGGTGGTACTGGTGGTGGTAGTACTGGTGGTGGTAGTGGTACTGGTAGTACTGGTAGTGGTAGTACTGGTGGTCGTGGTACTGGTAGTACTGGTTGTGGTGGTAGTGGTAGTACTGGTGGCTGTAGTACTGGTAGTACTGGTGGTGGTGGTGGTCGTGGCACTGGTAGTACTGGTGGTGGTGGTAGTGGTAGTACTGGAGGCTGTAGTACTGGTAGTACTGGTGGTGGTGGTGGTAGTGGTAGTACTGGTGGTGGTGGTGGTACTGGTAGTACTGGTGGTGGTAGTACTGGTGGTGGTGGTACTGGTGGTGGTGGTAGTGGTACTGGTAGTACTGGTTGTGGTAGTACTGATGGTGGTGGTACTGGTAGTACTGGTGGTGGTAGTAGTACTGGTGGTGGTGGTAGTAGTAGTACTGGTGGCTGTAGTAGTGGTAGTACTGGTGGGTGTAGTAGTGGTAGTACTGGTGGTGGTAGTACTGGTAGTACTGATGGTGGTAGTACTGGTAGTACTGGTGGTGGTGGTGGTACTGGTAGTGGTAGTACTGGTGGTGGTGGTACTGGTAGTGGTAGTACTGGTGGTGGTACTGGTAGTGGTAGTACTGGTGGTGGTGTTACTGGTAGTACTGGTGGTGGTGGAACTGGTAGTGGTAGTAGTGGTAGTACTGGAGGTGGTGGTACTGGTAGTGGTAGTACTGGTGGTGGTAGTACTGGTGGTGGTAGTACTGGTAGTGGTGGTACTGGTGGTGGTACTGGTAGTGGTAGTACTGGTGGTGGTGGTACTGGTAGTGGTAGTACTGGTGGTGGTACCGGTAGTGGTAGTGCTACTGGTGGTGGTACTGCTGCCCGTAGTACTGGTAGTGGTAGTACTGGTGGTGGTGGTACTGGTGGTGGTAGTACTGGTGGTGGTAGTGGTACTGGTAGTACTGGTAGTGGTAGTACTGGTGGTCGTGGTACTGGTAGTACTGGTTGTGGTGGTAGTGGTAGTACTGGTGGCTGTAGTACTGGTAGTACTGGTGGTGGTGGTGGTACTGGTAGTGGTAGTACTGGTGGTGGTGGTACTGGTGGTGGTAGTACTGGTGGTGGTAGTGGTACTGGTAGTGGTAGTACTGGTAGTGGTAGTACTGGTGGTCGTGGTACTGGTAGTACTGGTGGTGGTGGTAGTGGCAGTACTGGTGGCTGTAGTACTGGTAGTACTGGTGGTGGTGGTGGTACTGGTAGTGTTAGTACTGTTGGTGGTGGTACTGGTAGTGGTAGTACTGGTGGTGGTAGTACTGGTAGTACTGATGGTGGTAGTACTGGTAGTACTGCTGGTGGTGGTACTGGTGGTGGTAGTACTGGTGGTGGTAGTGGTACTGGTAGTGGTAGTACTGGTAGTGGTAGTACTGGTGGTGGTAGTACTGGTAGTACTGATGGTGGTAGTACTGGTAGTACTGCTGGTGGTGGTACTGGTGGTGGTAGTACTGGTGGTGGTAGTGGTACTGGTAGTGGTAGTACTGGTAGTGGTAGTACTGGTGGTCGTGGTACTGGTAGTACTGGTGGTGGTGGTAGAGGTAGTACTGGTGGCTGTAGTACTGGTAGTACTGGTGGTGGTGGTGGTACTGGTAGTGGTAGTACTGGTTGTCTGTGAACACGGCGTGCCAAGAAGAAATCAGGCTCTTAAACTCACAGTTCTCTTCCACATATTTACTGTAAAATGGAAAGGTTAGGCAACATTAATCTTTTTAGGGTGCAGCAGGCCTGGGGATGCGGTTCACAAACCTGTAACTAAACCAGTGTGGCTGTGATCGTTAACCACGTACAATCTAATCAATTACGGAAAGTAATCCGTTGCCAGGCTCGTATAAATTATGGCAAGTAAACAAAGAAAACAGTTATGGAATCCGCAAGAGTGGCGCACGTTAAGGTCAGCCCATCCACATCTGGGGGAGGGATTAATGCGGGCAGTTTAGTGTTTATAATGCTTATTATGTCATGAAGCGGACACTCACTCTGCAATCACTCTGCAGTCACACTCACTCTGCAGTCACTCTGCAGTCGCACTCACTCTGCACTCACTCTGCACTCACTCTGCACCTGCACTCACTCTGCACCTGCACTCACTCTACACTCTGCACTCACTCTACACTCGCACTCACTCTGCACTCACTCTGCACTCACTCTGCACCTGCAGTCACTCTACACTCTGCACTCACTCTGCACTCACTCTGCACTCACTCTACACTCACTCTACACTCACTCTACACTCACTCTGCACTCACTCTACACTCACTCTGCACTCTACACTCACTCTGCACTCACTCTGCCCCTGCACTCACTCTGCACTCACTCTGCCCCTGCACTCACTCTGCACTCACTCTGCCCCTGCTCTCACTCTGCACTAACTCTGCCCCTGCACTCACTCTGCACTCACTCTGCACTCACTCTGCACTCACTCTGCACTCACTCTGCACTCACTCTGCACTCTGCACTCACTCTGCACTCTGCACTCACTCACTCTGCATTCTGCACTCACTCTGCACTCACACTCACTCTGCACTCACACTCACTCTGCACTCACACTGCACTCACACTGCACTCACACTGCACTCACACTGCACTCACTCTGCACTCACACTCACTCGGCACTCTAACAGCCTCACAGTTATGCCCCTTAATCCCAAAAGAGTATACTCGACGTCGAGGCAAGCCAGTAGGTCGCAACTATGTGAGAACTATTGGTTTTGATCCATGTTGCACAGCAACATGACTGAAAATAACTGCACCTCGGTTCGGTCATTGTTGACTGCTTCATAGCTTTAAAAAAAATGTATACTATTCAGCCATGTTGGGTTGTTGTACTACATGGTTAAAAAAACCATACCCGAGTGAGACATGTTTGCTTTGGCAATGTTTGTTTTCGCATGCCGCACTAATCATAGGGTGACCAGGCGTCCCGGATTTGCCAGGACGGTCCCCGTTTTTCACCAGCTGTCCGGGCAGTTTTCGAGAAATGTAGCTCCTGTCCCGGTTTTTGGAGAGGGTCGACTAAAAACGTGGGGGGGGGGGTTTATGTTTTACAAAGCAGGGATAGTTAGCAGTTGTTCCAAGAAAACAATTTAATTCCCAGGCAAGCTACTGGGTTTAAAAATTGTATCTTATGTATGTTATTACTGCCTGTTTTGTAATTCTCTGCTGAGGAGGCCTGTCATTCTGTGCGCTCGCTTGACGTAAAATTATCGTCCTTCTATTTTTGTGAAAAGTCCCGGTATTTTGTTTTAAAATTCTGGTCGCCCTAACTAATCAGCGTAGTTAGTTGAGGCGTGTGAGTAACTGGGTTCTGACAGGTTCAGGGGCTCGGGGCTATGTCCAACCTCCTGAGTTTTGCTTCTATCTTTGTTTTCTTGAATACACGTTAAGTTACACATGATTAACATTTCAGCTAGTGTCTATTATCACACTGAGCTATCTCATTCTGCCGCTTGGATATTTCTCAAACGCCCCCTCCTGCCCACACCTCTCTGCCTTTTCCATTAACCTGCACCTCCTTTTCAAAGAATGAGCCAGCCACGTGGCAGTGACTGCAAAGAGGCCGGGGATCGCATGGGCACGGCTCAGCTGCGATCCCAACATCCTCTGTTGTAAGTTTGCAGGCATTGTGCGAAGCTGTTGGGGCGCACTTCAGTGTCTGTGTTGCTATGGCACACTTGCTAGGGCGTCACTTGATTCTGTTCGGCAGTGTACTTCGTCCCAGTGACAGACCCGCACAGCCCATGAAAAAAACATACACCCCTACAACAGATATGTTGGATGTGGTTCTCCTTCGGTGTTGAATTCTATCGCTCTTGTGATATTTATCACACTTTAAAGAGCGCTGGATCCACGCCTTAAAGCGCCCACCAGCAGGTCCTCTGTGCGCTATGCGAGATGGCCCACCAGTCTTTGAGTGGATGGATTGTTGCCCTGCACTCCGGGTGGCGTCCAGCCAGGCCCTTCGTAGGCTCCTTTGGGGGTAGATTGCTGTATTTCTTTTTGCATGTCTTTGTAGGGCGGTGTCGGGTGCCTCACGTCTTGTGTTTTCCTGCAGTCGAAGCCTCTGTTATTCAGTCCTTTGCCAGCGGTATCTCGGCACCGGCTAATCAGAAGTGATCTTGTGATGTAAAGTTGTAAGTGGGCCCTCCTTCGAGGGGTGTGTGGGAAGGACCCCTCCCCTGTGCCGGTTGTTAGGTTAATCTGCACTCTTTACACGCAGGGTTAATGTGCATCTCCGGCGCGCTGGCAATAAGCTCGTGCTCACTCACATGCATGGTCCGCACAATAGAGTTATCCGAGTGCTGTTAAACTGCTCCCATGTACTTCATAACAACTCGGCATGTACCTCCGATGAAAAACTGAACGCGCGTAGAATCCCCGAACAAACAAGCTTCACAACGCCGGACCACAGATCGCGAAAGCGATCCAATTGTAAAAAAAAAAAGAACAAGGAAGATGCGCGCTGAGAGCTGCAGAATTGTGAACGCGCCCGGCCATCTGGATTCACTAACGGAGGCACCCTGACAGCTCCTAATTATAATTTATGTACTTCTTTGCGCAAGCACGCACGAAATATGCCCAAAATGGCGGAACAAAACTACATTTACCCTATCACTTCAAGCCTATTAAAACGAAAACACAAGGAAGACGAATCACTGGCCAGATGACAGAAAACGCTAAGGAATGTGTGGAATTCCTCTCACCAAGGCCCTAAGGATACTTCTTCTTTTTTTTCTTATAACATTAGGATCTCGAAACTCCTCCCCCACTTACAGTGGGGAGGAGTCCGAGCCCTAATAATGTATTCTCATGAGCCAATAAAGTATTTTTGAAGCATTCTTTAAAAACCACTCATTATTCTTTGCAGACAGCCAATTCCTCCTAGAATGCAGCACCATATATCTGTGTTCCAGATGCTGAAACCGAAGTTTGATTCCTATAGTTCTTATTTGACCATTACCATAACATAAATGTTTTCATTCAATATTCATTGTACTGTTTTTTCATCTCTGTGTATTGGCATGCATGCATTTGTATATTCACTTCCTTTCAAATGCTTACAAGCATGCTGCATCCCCATTACAATATGGCCACCACCGTGAAGTCCTATTTGTCTTCATGCCTGGCTGTATGAAGACCTCCTTCACACTATTTAACTGGCAGCTGGTCAAATTGTACATTATCTGCTATTTAGCATGTGGCTGGCAAATGATAGAGAAAATGTACCATTTTGTGGGCCACTGAGCAGTTAGCAGAGATTATGTACAATTTTCCTACCCCCTAGGTAAGTAGCAGCGAGTATAGGCTAGTTAGTCACCGGCCACGTAAATTGCGACATCCTTAGTGCTATAATACACTAATCCCACCATAGCAGTGTGTTAATGACTGTTATATCTAGTATATGAATGGATTTCAATCAGATTTATGTTTGAGCACATGATGCTGTGAATATCACCAAGCGTTCCCAGTTACCACACATTGTCCAGCATTGTTCTCATTTAGCATGAATAATAAGTGCACCAAATGTCATGTTAATGAATTTGGCCATTTTTATTGTGCCCCTCTACTAAATATGAATACATTTTGAACACTGCCCTGCTCCACCTTAATATAAAACACTTTCTTGGTGCTAAAGCAATGTTGGTATTGCATGCACCCCTGTGCATATGCATGTGGAAGAAGGGGCATTTAAATCAAGGTAAACAAGGATGGGGAGACATTGAAATTGTGATGTGAAGATTGTGATGGCAAGCATTTCTGATTAAAAAATTCACCTAAAAGATTTGACATGTTCTAGGTTCATTTCTCTGGAAACGTAAAAAGAATCTAATGTTTTATAAGTACATTTCGTAGCAATGCATTGCTAATAGCATTGTTTGCATATTCTACGCAATGGGCCAGGTTTACCTTGGGTAATGTTTCACACAACACAGTTTGGGATCTAAGGGGCATATTATCAAGAAATGGCGGTAGAATTATCGCCGCTTTAGTGGCAGAAAACTGCAGCTAAAGTGGCGGTAATTGTCTTGATAATATTTCCTTGGGAATTCCAATAGAAGCCCATGTTCTGGTGTCATCATGGGCTTCTATTGTAATTTTCAAGGGCATATTATCAAAAATATTATCGCCGTCTGCCGCTAAAGCGGTGATCATTTTTACGCTGTGCTTGATAATATGCCCCTAACTTTGTTTGCAGCACTACATTGAGCAATAGAGAAAACATATCTACTAAGATTGGTCTGCTGATCGTGTCATGACCTCCGCTAGTGCAAAAACAGACTGCCTTGTACAATACTCAGGGGGAGATTTACTAAGATTTTGTGCCGTGTTTGCCTCACAAAAGTGACATAAAACGATACAAATCTTTTTTTCCAAATTTACTTTCCAGTGCTAAACTTGTTTAGCGTTGGGATTAACGTAAAAGTAATGCGAAGCAGAAAATTGCGCTGCTTCGCATTACTTTGCATGGGGTGTATCAAGGGTGGTGCATCGGCATTCCCATGCAACCACTAAACGATTCTCATACTAAACCCAATTTACTAAATACAGTGGATCGGGTTTAGCATGAAAAAACTGCACCCTTTTAAACTAGGCACAAGGAATTTCTCCTTTCTTTTTCGACTGCCTCGCGCCACCCGCACCTTGGGGCGTGGCGCCCTTAGTGGCATCTCGGGCGAGAGCCAGTCTGCTTTCTATTTTCTGTAGGTGGACGGAAGTGAGGCCTGGGTCCTGCTGACGTCAGGCATCAATAAAAGCTGCGGGAGAGGTCAGGAAACCCTCTTTGTCCCTTCCAGCAACTCCCGAAGCAGCAGACCAGCGGCAATTTTTTCGGGTTTCCGATTTCTATGAAAGCTGGTTAGTAGGCGGCTTTGGGGGTCAGGGAGGGGCCTCATAGCGTAGTCGCATTTAAGTTAAAGAGTCACGGTGGAAGTTTTAATTCCAGACGCAACGGGGGGAGGTGTGTCGCGTGGCCGGCATTAAGTAAATAATTGGCGGTATGAGATAAACCGTGGCTAGGATAGAAAATAACGAGGTTGGCAGGATAGTCATCGCAGAGTGTTTACTGTGGTTTGATGGCTTAGCCAACCGGGTATGGAGTACACGTGATCGGAACGCCAGACTTTAGCACTTAAGGTCACGAAAGGAAGTCCGGAGTTTAAAGGGTTTCGGAGAATAATGGTTCGGATGGTCGCGGGGTTGGGTCCGTGATTTCTTTGCATCAAGGTTTTTAAACCAAGTAACCAGATGCCCCGGTTTGAGTGCCTTGCGTGCACGGGGGTGGTAACTAAATTAATGCATGATTTTGTGTACCGGATGCCTGGGGGAGTTTTGGCGCGTGGGGTTGCACAAGTTAGGAGACAAGGTAAATCTTGGCTCTGGGTGAGGAAATAGCCCTTGGCGCAAAATGTTGTTGGGTAAATCGCGATTCATGTGGAGCAAGGCCGGTTAGCTCAGCGGGTTAGAGCTTAGTGCTAATAACGCCAAGGTTGTGTGTTCGATCCCGTACTGGTCAGTAGATTTGTTATTTGCTTACCAAAACCTACACTGATTTGTTAAAATACCTTATTGATTCACGAATCAGCCCACGCTCTCCGTGGCTCTGTTGGGGCTCGCCATATCATCGCAGTTTGAGCAGACGCACGTAATTCATATATATTTCGGCAGCTTCGTGTTCGTCCCATTATTATGCAAAACTGGTACACATTTGCATGCCCTACCGTAAGAAATGCCTTGGCAAAAAATGACACATTTAGCCGGAGAGAGTACTGGTACTGTGCCATAATTCAATAAATATGTCGGTATCGGATATATAGGAATATTAGATGGCAGTAGCTCCATAGGTAGGGTGAACTGTTTTAACACCACAATGATAAAGAACACATGTTTTATGCTTAGGTTATTGTCGGAGCACAAAGCAATAAGCACGGTATGCACTCGTCACTCCTCTATCCGTCAGGAACGAGCTATTTTATTTTGTCGTGAGAATCTGTGTCATTCCATGATTTATAGTTGAGAAATTAGATTTGACTGGCTGGTATGAGGCAACATTATCGTCGAGTATTAAGTATGTGCATTTGCGACCCGGTATCAGCAATCTGTTTAATGCCGTTTTTTCCTCTCCTCCGGTCCGTGTTTGAGGGAGGCTCGTAAAGAGAGATGGGTCACTGAGCAAAATCCGGACCTCCCGCAAGCAGCCGAATGATGGCAGTATGGATGCTTACGCTGGCGACACCAACGGGGGGAGTACTGGTGAGCCGGAACAATTAATTGTCTTACGGAGGTTGGGTGAAATCACACGGACGAAATGGTAATACTTTGCATAGTTGTAGCATGATATTTTGTTAAAAGTTAACAGGGTTAGCGGTTCTACATCCACTTTAGCCTGGGTTGGCCATGCGGCTGGAGTGGGAACGGGGTCTAATAACTCGCGTGCGAGGGTGGCTCAATTATCAGAGTACTCACCTTCGGCCGGTGAGACACGGTTTCGAGCTTAGGTGGAAAACAATTATTGCATAATGTATGAGCGAGAATGGATGTCCAGATGTAATGCAGTTTTCAAAAACAGAAGGGAATGAGGTCCGATAGCACGCAATCATGCTTGGGGTCGGCCCTTCGCTCTTCACCAGACCGAGAACGGTAGGCGGGGTTTCCTGTCTTCGCTTTAGGGAGGTGGAGATGCGGGGGTTCCACTAGTGGCAGTAAGGGACACAGTGCTAATTAGAGGATCAAAGCGTTGTATCTGTGTTGCCATATGGTACACACTGCAATTCACCAAGGGGTGGCAGTTTTTTTACTGGTTACGTTTTCATTGCAGCGTTAGTCCCAGATGATACATTACATCGGGTACGTAAGGTCTTTCAACCTCCGACCGGAGCCATAAAACATAGTTAGTTCGAGCACAATTGTTTGCGCTTATGGCTACGGTAACACGTTTAACATTTGGAAGGAGCGACAGCGGCGGTGAGATCCGGAGTACTACGAAGGCAGAGGAGATATGGTATTGAATTAACAATCCAAACAAAGGGGGGAGTATGTAATGTGTCTCGGGTACAATCCTGTTGAAGCCGTAACTATTCGCTACACTTACCACTCCGGTTTAAGTGAAAGGTAACTTATGGCAACACTCGGCTTTAATTGCTTTAATTTTATGGAGAGATCTTTCATGGAAAACACATGCGCAATTCAGAGGGTGAAGGCACAAAGAAAAATCATTTTGCCAATCAGGGAGACATCCTTTTCAAGTAAAAATACATTCCCAGCGCGAAATACTGATATCTTTAGCCACTCAGGAATTTACTTTTGCACACATTTCAGCACAGGAACCTACTTGAAAATATTTGGTGAATAAACACAATACCTTACCTTTGCTGGTGACATACAGTCTCTGACTGGAGGAATGTCTGTTTGAGCACATCCTATTTGCAAGTTTAAAACCTCACTATTCCCGATTCTGTGAATCATGAAACGGATATTGCCACTGCAAATTAACTGTATGGCACAACATTGAATTTAATTACACAAAAAGCTTCTGTGAATGCGTTCTATAATGTACGAAATAAGGAAATGCCTATCATGATAAGACTGTAACAACTAGGACTTACCAACGGTAAAAGTAGCATTAATGACTCTGAGGAGACAAACTAGGAATCGTATCAAAAGAACAATTAGCCTATTCTGTTAAAAGTGCAAGTAGGAAGCTTCTTTCGGTTTGATTGTAGTATTTGGGTTGGGCCACCATTTGGTCAGCCTGACTTTAAGGAACTGTAGTTTTGATACCGGAACCTGTGACACAACTGATATAAATGGAAATGTCGTGATGTCTCAATTGCAAACGTCAATATGATGTCAGGGCGATTTATAAGATTTCAGCAATGTATGACATGATAGTAAACAACAGTGTACTGTTGCATCACGTCACATATGGCCAGCTTGAAATTCAAAATTATGCTTGGCTTTGTCAGTGAAGAGAAGAGACACTAGTTCGCAGAGTTACTCTTGGTTACACAAACACCTACATTTATGGCACGTGTAGGAGTTCTACCAGCTGATAAATATTTGGGCCCATGCCCGTAAGGGGCGGGCTACACATTTTGTACCTATCCTGCAGATCACACAAGTGCAAGCATCACAAATGACACTGGTAGGCTGAGCCTGGTTTGGCCAAAGTCACACATTACAGTACTCACACTGGTAGGCTGAGCTTGGTCTGGCCAAAGTCACGCATTACAGTACTCACACGTTATGGTGTGGTCCATGGGTGTTACTTGCTTGCACATTAGCTCACCCCATCCATGGGTTCTGTGTGAGGTAACAAGGCAAGCTGAATGGGTTGGGGGGTGGTCGGGTCCCAGCATGTCGTTCCTAGAGAGTCGGCATGTACGCCATCATGAACATAAGTCTTTATAGGGGTCTACTCTATTTACGGGATGGCGGCGTCACCAGAGGAAGTGATTCAGGTAGACCAGTTGCATTACATCCTACAAGTTGCCCCTGGCAAGTCTTGGTTTCTTCTGTGCATGTGAACAAAAAGTCATGCTGAGTTACATTTCATAATCAGGGTGGAGGATCTCTGTGGAGGGTATGTAACGCCCTCCCACATGCGTAGGTTATGGTAGCAATGGTGTAAGTTCAAAAGGCTAAGGAATGATAATAACTCAGACGTTTGGGTCATTTGTTAGGTACGTTGGGACAATAAGGAACAGCAGGGGGTATCAATAAGGCAACGGAAACATGGGGGGCTGCCTCATGCTGGATAATGCCATGAGCTAGTGTGGCGTCCGGGGGGAGCTACTAACGCAGCTGGTCTCCGTGGATCTCTGACTGAGAAGGATAGCAGGAGCAGCAATCTCGGCTGCAAATCTTTTTGCTGCAATATTAGATATGTGTTTCCTAAAGGAAAGGTGTATTTCAAACGCTACTATTACTTAGGCCCGGATGGCAGGGGATCCAACACAGCAAGTGGGTTTTTCCGTTACAATAGAAGATAAGGCATCCAATAAATGGTAGCGCGTCTTAATTTAATCAGGATAGCAGAAAAGGTTCAGCTTGGGCCCTGGGGGGACCAACACATTTTCCTAAAGGGAAGGGGGTATTTTAAACGCTATTTTCAGTTAGGCCATGATGGCATGGGATCCAACACAGCAAAGGGGGTTTTCCGTTACTATAGAAGATAAGGCATCCAAAAAATGGTAGCGCATAGGCAGTAATTTCATGGAGCTAGCAGGGGTTTTGGGTGGTATTCCAAGTAACCTGGCCTTGCCACTCATCCATTAGGTCTCTAAATGGGCAAGCAGGGTAAAACACAATACGGTGCTCCGCTGTAACTAGCGGGTGCTTTTGGAAGGCATATAGAGCAAGAGATATGCAAGACACCACTGGGTGTGGCACTTCAAAATTAAAACCATCATAACATGGTGGTGGTTTGCCCCCTCTTAAAAGATAGGGTCCGGGTCAGGGTACCACAGGCTATAGAGAGGTGAATGGTCGCGACAGCAGCAAGTACATGGATTAACACAAGGATTTGCTCGGCAATCAGGACAGGCTTAGTACATCTGTCTTCCTTGTGCAGGATGAGATAGGTAGGACGCACCCAGGTTTCCGTTAGCAGGAAGAGAATTATCAAGCCTCCAGGCACGGGGGCCATGTTATGGGTAAGGGATGAATGGGGTACCAGAGACCCGGAGGTGAGGTAGAGATTGGTCACTAACCAGGGTTTTAACATCACAGAGGTGTTGCCTGTGGCGTTAGCTTGTTCTCCCGACACCAACAGGCTCCACCCGCAAAGGGCGGAGGCGGGACATGGTTTGCAGTTAGAGAACTTACCTGCATAGCGCATTGCATGGCACCCATTCCGGGTGTCTGTCACTTCTTGTAAGGTGGCCCTATATAGTTGGGCAGGGCCATATTCAAAAGACGCTGGATATCATATAGAGTGAGGTGTATGCCACCATACTCAGGTGCTTCCCAGAGGGGGGCAGGATCGCAGGGATTGGACCCGCATTCATACGGGCAGTCATAAATAAGTTGACCCTGATAACTAATGGAGCCATAATGGTTCGGTCCAATGTAAGGCATGAGTTATTGGTCAAAATCAGTTCAGTGCCCATCGCAGTTAGGGTCGGTGGTCTAGCGGTAGGAGGGGGAGGGCGAGTGCGCCAGTGAGCTCCTCGCCCTGTGGCGGTGTCCCGGGCAAGAAATGGAGTGGACTCCTGTTTTTGCATGGACTGTTTGACCCTGGAACAGGGTGAGTTTTCAATGTGGGCTCCAGGCTGGCGGGAGGGGGGACTGACCTGCTGGTGGTCCTGGCTCTACTGCCCTACCTGAGATGCCGGGTGTGTATTAAAAGACCTTCGGGGGTATCCGGTGGTCCGGAACCCTGGTGGGGGCAAGACGGTAAGCGTTGCCCTGGTGGTAAGTGCCTCCGGGATGGAGGACTGGAAAGTTACTGCTTTACTGCTGATAAACAGTGCAAGTTGGGGCCTGCTGGCACAGCGAATCGCACGATGCATGCCCACTATGCCTGGCGCCACCCGCACCTTGGGGCGTGGCGCCCTTAGTGGCATCTCGGGCGAGAGCCAGTCTGCTTTCTATTTTCTGTAGGTGGACGGAAGTGAGGCCTGGGTCCTGCTGACGTCAGGCATCAATAAAAGCTGCGGGAGAGGTCAGGAAACCCTCTTTGTCCCTTCCAGCAACTCCCGAAGCAGCAGACCAGCGGCGATTTTTCCCACCCACCCATCCCTAAGGTTAAGGAAAAGGACGGGCGGTGTCCCGGGCAAGAAATGGAGTGTACTCCTGTTTTTGCATGGACTGTTTGACCCTGGAACAGGGCGAGTTTTCAATGTGGGCTCCAGGCTGGCGGGAGGGGGGACTGACCTGCTGGTGGTCCTGGCTCTCCTGCCCTACCTGAGATGCCGGGTGTGTATTAAAAGACCTTCGGGGGTATCCGGTGGTCCGGAACCCTGGTGGGGGCAAGACGTTAAGCGTTGCCCTGGTGGTAAGTGCCTCCGGGATGGAGGACTGGAAAGTTACAGAGTTACTGCTTCACTGCTGATTAAGCATGAGCGCAAAATACGCTACGCTCGCGGATTTTGCGAATTTTCGGTAAATCCGCGATCCGCGAACTCTCGCGAATTTACCGAAAATTCGCAATCCGCGAGCGGCGGATTCCGGGGGCAAAAGTTCAAGCCTTGCTGGCCTGTTGTAACTAATTTATGATGGCGCCGGCAAGCTGCCAGCGCCATCCTAAGATAGTTACTAAATTAGCTTCAACAGGGAGCTCTAATAGATAAGATAAAGCAGGTCATCGAGTGCCTGCTTTATTTTATCTATTAGAGCTTCCTGTTGAAGCTAATTTAGTAACTATTTTAGGATGGCGCTGGCAGCTTGCCGGCGCCATCGTAAATTAGTTACAACAGGCACAAAACGGTGGCGTCTTCTTGAATAAATATGAAGGGCAGGGTTCATTCTGGCACGACGGTCCTGGCACAAAAATTAAACCTCAACCGCAGGCACTTTCAGATATCGATTAAGCATGTGCCCTAGTTGAAGCTTAAATTCAGTGACTCATTCATCTGCCCAAAAACAATCGTGAGCGCTGTTAAGGCTGGGCAGATGTGCCTTCTTCCTAAATATACCATCGAAAATTAGGTGTGATGCTGGGCAGAGGCCTTTGCATTCTTGACTTTCATGAGCGCAATCCTCGTGCTGTTCCTGTGGCCAGGAGCTTCTGTATCTTTATCTGCTGCTTTGATCGGTCTCTGATGTTTTATACACACAAGAGGGATGTGCACTCGCATGGAAGCGCCGTCCGTTTGGCCCCGCCCACAAACTCGCGGTGTGCACTGTCTTCCCGCCATTTACCCACTATGATGGGCAGCTCACTCAAGGGACCCCTGCGCCCTTCGGCGCAATTGCATAGTAACACACACCTGGTCGCTGTAGACAACTCTCTGGCACTTTAGGCAGCTGTAGTGTAGTAAAAGCACTATACATCTACCCAGAGGCCTTTGCATCGTTCATCTGCTGCTCTGATCGGTCTCTGACCTTTTATACACACAAGAGGGATGTGCACTCGCATGGAAGCGCCGTCCGTTTGGCCCCGCCCACACACTCGCGGTGTGCACCGTCTTCCCGCCATTTACCCACTATGATGGGCAGCTCACTCAAGGGACCCCTGCGCCCTTCGGCGCAATTGCATAGTAACACACACCTGGTCGCTGTAGACAACTCTCTGGCACTTTAGGCAGCTGTAGTGTATTAAAAGCACTATACATCTACCCAGAGGCCTTTGCATCTTTCATCTGCTGCTCTGATCGGTCTCTGACCTTTTATACACACAAGAGGGATGTGCACTCGCATGGAAGCCCCGCCCCAAATCCGCGGATATGCAAATCCGCAAAATCCGCGGATTTTGCGGATCCACGATCCGTGAATACGCAAATCCGCGAATCGTGGATCAGCAAAATCCGCCCATGCTTACTGCTGATAAACAGTGCAAGTTGGGGCCTGCTGGCACAGCAAGCACAGAGGATTTGATTCTGGAATGAAAAGACAATCCGCTGCTGGACGGAGCCTAACTCTTTGGGGCTACATTACCTGTGGTTGTTTACCTATGCTTGAATAAAATGTCTAAGGTATTGACAATGAAAAATTAAAGAATAAATAATGCTTTAAGGTGTAATAAAAACTACGCCGTGAAGACCAACTATCGGCCTAATGTCTCTCTGTGGTACTGGATGATGGGGGGGGTCAAGGGATATCTCACTGTGGCGAATCGCACGATGCATGCCCACTATTTGCATGCATGCTGCACCGGCAGCATACGTACAAAGTGAGAAAAGTTTTCCCTCGTTTCTAGGGATAGTATTTTTCACAGGAAGGGTATCCTTACTGTACAAAACCTATGCTAGACTCGCACACACACCGTAGCGCTATGGCGCTAAGGTGGTGTGTGGCGCATGGCAGCTGTAATCAGCACCGGCGCAAAGGGGAGGAGCGAGACATATCTTTGAAAATATGGCGATCTCCTGCTCCTTCCCTGTCGCGCAATACAGTGCAGCCTCACGGGAGGCTGCGATGCAAGGCGTTGGGATCTGTTAAATCTCCCCCATAGTCTTGCACCTTGATGCAGAAGTGAATGTGTGCTGCCTAGCAAAGAATATGCACTTGAAGTATACCCTTCGAGTACAGATTCCTTTGCCTTGATAAACTCAGAAGAATCTCACACACTGAATGGGTGATACGCACATCAGCTCGCGTGCAATGTGTTTTCGCTAAACAAATTTCTCCTTGCTATTGCGTGCTTAATGAAAGCATTACATTTTTTTAACGCAAAGTCCAGCCTAGCTATCTTTGAAGATTGGACTTTGAGTCACAACTATAAGGTATATGTGCTGATCCTGCCACAGAAACGCCCCCTTGAGGCAAGGAGGCGCAAAGCAGCACACAGGTGAGTTTGCCCTGAGAAAAAAGCACTTTCCAGAACAAAACACATTTTGCATTGGGCAGTACAACCCTTATAAGAAAATAAATTTGGGCCCGTATAATCAATGTAACCAAGTGATGTGAAATATGCTACAATTTGTGCTTGTGTACGCGCTAGTCAGTGATAAATGGAGAGAAATCTTAAACATTGTCTATATGCAAGTTTATTTCTTTGTAGTGAAAAAACGCTTGGATGTTCTGCCACCCTGTGGTCATTGATATTTTGTGGCGAAAATTAGATACATGATGCTATAAAACAGAGTAAGTACCCTTAGTCTCGTTGGTAGAGTATTTCAATCTGACTGCAAATTTAAGAAAACATTAAAAAATACAGTTTGTTTGACTAACAGAAATGTGTTGTAAATGTGTTGTTAAATCTTAGGAGTGTGAGATTGAATGCATACAAGAGGCAGTTTTATTAAATAAAAATACAATAGTTTTAGTGCTTTCTGATTTAAGTCGAGGCTTGCTCAGCAGAGCAAGGCTGAACGTGCTATACGCGCCACAAGGACTGAAGAGTTTCTCTTTTCTCTCTGGGGTGGTGTTTGGCAATGGTGTACACCCAAAGCAATTCTAATTCAGTGAAAGATGAATTTCAAAGAAACCCCCCCCCCCAGTTATTTCCATCATTGAGGCATCAGCTCCCAATGAGGGTTTCAGCGGTTGTGACCTTTTCTCTTCTATGGTCTTTTCGGCATGATTTTAAATGGACACCCTCCACAGCAGCAAAGTAACGTTTTTTAAGGGTTCTTAATATAGCTGCCGTTTCAAATTATTTAATTGTGCTGTCAATTTCAGAGTGTAACAACCAGGGTTTGGACTCGTAAACAGTAGGACTGAGTCACAGTCAACAACCAACAATAAAACGTCACTACTGATAATAACTTTAACTTTATTTTTGATGAGGTCACATAGACCTAAACACGAGACTACCTAGTTTTTTAATTTCTTCGTTTTTTATTTTTCAACAAATCATTAATCCATAGTTTTATTTAATTGTATTATTCAACACAATTACCATAATTTATATATTAACAAAAACCATTACACATAATATCCCACATTCTAACAATTTACATTTCTCATAAAATTCCTATCCCACTCTCAGTGATGAATTCACACTCCAACTCACACATTCCTAACAGCAAGCACACCCATTCATCCTAATTACACTCTCTCAATTGTAATTTTTTTTGTATTCAACATAACCTGTTTGTTGAAAACAATAACAAGACGTATGGTGCATAAAATGACATAATTTTTGTTAACATCCTAAACAATTAGAATGATTAAAGAATCACTCAATAGGTCACAATTGGCAGGTCGACGCGTTTCGAACACCCCAACTGAATGGTGTTCTCCTCAGGACCCACAAGCTGCAATGACATAAACAGAATTGAACTCTAAATTACTCTTTTGAACAAATATACGCTCCTGCCTCCCTTTATCACCCCTTCCAAGGGTCTCAGCCTTACCTTGCTTTCTTTTGATAGATCCGCCGATCTGTCTACTAAGGACTTGATCCAAAATCTGAAATAACAAATTGTATAGAAAAAACCCGGCAAAACCATTAAGAAGGGCTGCTTCCAGCACACGACAAACATGATATCTGTAGATGCCACTTACTCAAATCTAAACAAACTTCTCAATGACTCACGGAAGCCTGTTCTGTGTAAGCTTTACTCTGCGCCAGAAGGGGGGCTTGGGGGAGGGAGCTGACCGAAGGGAGGTCTCCTCCCCCGGGCTGTTTGGGAGGGCCACGAGGGGTTTGTATATCGTAGGTGGCAGAATGTTCTGGATTTGGGCTGGCCTAGTAGGACTGGCCAGCCCAATTATAAATTTCCCTGTCCCCGCCCCCTAGCCACCATTTTAGGTTTGGTGACCTGGTGGCTAGGAGGGCTGTTAGCGCTTTTTGTGTTAGTGGTGTACTTCAAGGTTGTTAGGTAGCTATTTAGTGTACTTTTTTCTACCTTTATAATTATAAATGGAGGACCATCGTGTTTTGGAGGCGATGAGGCTGCTGTCGGAAGCAGGTCGCATGGACCTGTTGGTAGGAGGGGGCCCGGCGCGCCCTCAGCGCCAGGCCTCCGCTGGTGTGTCTGCGGCGGTGATGGCGTGCTCTCCGCCGAAGAAGAGACGCTCTGGGCAGGTAAGTGAGAGGGGCCGGTCTCGTACGAAGAAACCGGCCCCTTCTTCTCATGCGCGAGTGGCGGTTAGGGAGGGGGGAGCTCCGGCAGTGTCAGGCGCTCCTTTGGTGTGCGCCAGGGAGGCGCGTCAGGCCCATGCTGGGCAAGCGCGATTGGCGGTTGTGACGGGGGAAGCTCCGGCGATGTATGGTGCTCCTCCTGGGCAGGCGGGTGTAGCGGGAGGCGCGCTGATTGTTTCTGCGGCTGTTCGGGCGGGCGGTGAGGCTTACGTTGAAGCGCTAGCTTCGGTTCCCAATGTCTCGGGCAGGCGGGGGAGGGGGGGCGGAGAGGAAGCAAACAGCGCTCCGCCTCGGACCCATTGATCGAGCGGCAGTTGGAGCCGGAGCTTGTGGTTGTTGCGCGAAAGGCGCGGAGAGGCTCTATGCAATTGCCAAATTTACAAGATGTGCGCCAGACACAGGGTGAGTCCACTTTGAATCCTACAGAGCTGGTGGTTGTTGACTCACAATTTGGTTTGCATGCAAGCAGTCACGTTTTATTAACCCCTTCTAGACGTGTGGTGTCGGGAGAACATGTTGGGGGTAGGATCGTTTCAGGCAGGTTTGGTTCAGGTGGGGGGGAGGGCCCTGGGGTTTTGGAACATCAGGTTGGTCAGGTATTTTCCTATCATGATGTGGGTGATGGTCAGTTGGAGGTGGAGGGTAATGTGGGCAGCCCTTTATTATTTTCCACTCCTGGTTCTTCAGTGGGGGCTGCTTTGTCTGTAGGGGGGGGTTCCAGGGGAGAAGGGGAGTGGGCTCAAGCAGTGGAGGGATGTTCAGTTTCTGGCGCTGCTCTGGATCTGGAGGGCTCTCGGCCGGAGGATGCTGGGGCTTTTGGGTTTTATGATGTGGATGACCGTTTTCAGAGGGGAGATGGGGGCATGTCACAGGTGAGGCGTGGAACCTTTTCTTGTTCTGTTGCAGGCACAGGTCACGTGGACGGGGTAATGAGGTCGGGGCTTGAAGGGGCAGTGGGGGGTGAGGCGGCAGGAGTGTCACATAATGTGGCCAGGAGTTTAGGGGGTGTTGTATTGCCTGGTGCGGTGTCTCAGCCAGACGGGGGTTTGAGGCATTTCGGTGGCTGGCCGGTACAGGGACCTCTGGTGGCTGTTCCTTATGGACAGGTGGGTGCAGGTGGCCCATACTTGATGTTTGGTTCTCCGGGGTGGGAACATTTTGGGTCTGCAGGTTTGGCGCAGCGTGGTCTTCGGAAGGATGGTGTTGGGCGAGTTTGGGATTCAAGGGCTACTGCTCATGTTTCTTCAGCGGTGGCGGTTGATAATTTGGATTGCAGTGAAGATGACAAGGTATTAGGCGACTCTCCGGTCAGGGAGGTACCTGCGAGGAGGGTACGGGGGCGTTCCTTGGATAGGGGGCAAGGCACGTGTGTGGGTACTAATAGGCAGGAGATGAGGGCTGTATCAGGTGGTGTAGCCGTGGTTCCTAGTACACCAGTCCAAACTTTTTCTTTTCAGGATAGGAATAGGTGCGGCGGTCCAGACTTGGCAGGGCGCGGTCCAGTCCACTTTCGCCAAGGTGAAGCGAGGAGAATGCCTAGCGCGGCCCTCTCTGTTCCACCGAGGGAGCCCGCCGCGGCCAGCACACGAGGGTCTGGCGTGACCCCGCTGGCCCCATCGAGTAGCAGGTATAGGTGTCCTACCTTACCGGCGGCTATGGAGCCACAGAGTCAGCGCCAGGGGAGGTACGGGCGTGTACAGTCTGCTCCCCCTCATGGAATTTCTACCAAAAATTTAACATGTAATATGGCTGATGTTGGGTTCGGTAAGACCCGTGGTGTGATGTTTCCAGATGAACCTGATTCAGTGGTTCTGGATTACGATGAAGATAGTCCCGAAGAGGGAGAGTTGAGGGACGTGGAAAGGGGGGTGCCCTCTCATGTTGTTGAAAGTGTTTTTCAGGCTCCAGTGGTGCAAAAGCAAGTCAAGGAGAGACGAGAACGCGGCCCGTCAGTCAGGGCGCCTCCAAGACGTGACACAGTGGTTTCGGCATCACAGGCGGAGCCGGGGAGAGTGGTCTCTTTGTTGCCAGGTGAGCAGATAGCTACACAGGCCAAACCGCTTATGGTGTCTGTGGGCACAGGTGGGACTGAGGCTGTTGGGGTGGGGGAGGGGCGGTTGGTAAAGGGACGTTATGTGAAAGACACCGCTGTGGGCACGGATGAAGTGCTGGACACTGCAGGTAAAGTTGAAAGTGGTACTGGTACAGAGGCCTCAGGTATTGCTAAAGAGCCAGTGGCCAGCAAAGAATTGAAAATCAAAAAATTGCCCTATATGGGAGTCACAAAGCCTTTGGGGGCACATTTAATGTTGAGTACAAAGGAAAGAATTTGGAAGGGTGAATATGTGGAAATACTTAAATTACTACACAGAGAAGTACGGTCCAAGGAAGGGTCCAAGGAGGAAGAATTTGAGTTGGCAAAACGACCTAGAGTTCCCCTAACCATTGAGAATTGGACAGCTTCCTTCCTAATATATGCAAGTGTGTATTGTGAGAAATTCCCAGAGCGCAGCGTGTCCCTTTTTAAATACATGGATGTTATACGCAAGGCGCAGCTTACTGGGGGGGGGGTTTGCTTGGTCTCAATATGATGAGGAGTTCAGGGCTAGGATGGCTTGGGATCCGGAGGCCAAGTGGGGGGAACTGGACACTGATTTATGGCAGCATACTATGGGGTCGGCTTCGGGGGGTAAGACGATTTTTACTGCAAGTGGTCTCCCCATAATATACCGGCCCTTTCAGGGCAAGCCCACCAGGGGAGGGGTGGGAAGTAGCTCAAACACACAGCCTGCAGTCGGCACATGCTGGGAGTTTAATAAAGGCTTCTGTACTAGGGAATATTGTAAATTCAGGCATGAGTGCTCAGGTTGTGGTAAGCGACACCCCTTGTCTAAATGCTGGGAGAACAAGCCAGCGGGGGATCATCAGGGGATTCAGTCAGGTGCAGGGGGTTCGGGGACGTCCCAACATTCTGCAGGAGTTAGGGGATTCAGAGGTAATCGGGGTTCTGGGTCCAAGGGCTCATACACCGGTTAAGTTGGAAAATGTGCGCCTTGCACTTCATGACTATGATAATGCAGCTGGGAAACAAACATTGTTGGATGGTTTTGAATTTGGTTTCAAGTTAGGTTACACAGGTCCTAGACAAAGAAGATGGTCTGCTAATTTAAAATCTGCATCTGAGCATGGCACAGTAGTACAAGACAAGTTGAATAAGGAAGTACACGAAGGGAGGATGGCTGGCCCTTTTCACGATTGGCCGATCCTTAATTTAATTGTATCACCTATTGGAGTGGTCCCGAAGAAAGATCCGGGACAATTCAGGCTTATACAACACTTATCATGGCCGGAAGGGTCGTCGGTCAATGATTTTATTGATCCAGATGCTGTTTCAGTCTCTTATTCATCAGTTGACGTGGCCATGTCACTTGTTGTGACCGCGGGCGCAGCTGCTGAGATGGCCAAGTGTGATATAAAGTCTGCTTTCCGGCTGCTGCCTGTCCATCCGGAAGACTGGTGTCTTCTGGGTATCCAATTTTCAGGAAAATGGTATGTGGACAAGGCTTTGCCGATGGGTTGCTCTATATCTTGTTCTCTTTTCGAGTGCTTCAGTACTTTTCTACAATGGTACTTTACTCATCAGTCTGGTCACTCACTGGTAACGCACTACCTGGATGACTTTTTCTTTGTCGGGTCCCCGGGCTCCGCGAAGTGCCAGTCTGCTCTGGACACTTTACAAGGGCTCATGGAGGATCTGGGAGTTCCTTTGGCTCCCGAGAAAACTATGGGTCCTGACACAGTCTTGTCCTTTTTGGGGATTGAACTTGATTCGGTGGCAATGCGGGCTCGCTTGCCTGAGGATAAGAAAGTGAAGATGCTGGATTTGCTAGACACTATGTTAGCAAAACGGAAAGTGTTGGTGAAAGATGTTCAGGTGTTACTAGGCCATCTCAACTTTGCTTGTAGGGTCGTGAGAGCAGGAAGGACTTTTTGTCGTAGATTAGGCAGGGCTCTTGCTGGTCAACATTTGCCTCACCATAGGGTTTGATTGTCTGCTGGAGTCAAGGAGGATTTGAGAATGTGGAAATTTTTTCTCTCTTCCTTTAATGGTGTTCCTTTGCTTAGGGACGTTGACTTTCAATGGGATGTGCAAATGTTTTCGGATGCAGCTGGCAGTGATGGTTTTGGTCTGTACTGGAATGGAAGATGGTGTGCGGAAAGTTGGCCGGATGAGTGGTTGAATGGTGGTCGCAGCATTACCTTTTTGGAGCTTTTCCCTTTGCTGGTGGCTTTGACACTGTGGGGGGAGGTCTTGGCACATAAGAAAGTGCTTTTTCGTGTGGACAACATGGCTGTGGTGCAAATTGTTAATCGACAGTCTGCCAGGGACGAACAGGTCTTGAAGCTCATGAGAGTGTTTGTGCTGGGTTGTTTGAAACACGACATTCACTTTCGTGCTTTGCACATTCCTGGGGTGGACAATGACATTGCGGATGCTCTGTCTCGTTCACAGTGGGGCAGATTCCGTGGACTGGCGAGGGAGGCAGACCCAGCACCGACCCCGATGCTGATTCATCTGTGGCACGTAGGCAACGTCGGGTCTTACAACTGGTGGTAGGTTCTTTGTCTGTGTCTACGCGTTCTGCTTATTCTCTGGCCTGGAGGGAATTTCTGGAGTCTGGCGCTTGTAGGCATGAGGAGGTTTGGCGTCGTTCAGAGGATGTAGTGAATTTCATTTTGGATCTCATGGACAAAGGGCTTACTAAGGTGACTATCGCCGGTAAATTAGCGGGGATAGCATTTATGGGCAAGTTGTTATGGGGTTATCCTCCGTCGGCAGGGGAGATTGGCAGGAGAATGCTTGAGGGTTGGGCCAGAGAACAGGGGCACACCAGTAGACTTAGGGCTCCTTTATCTTGGCAGATCCTGGCTCGATTGATAACTGTTCTCCCTGAGGTTTGTTCAGATGACTTTGAGTCATGCTTATTTTCCATGTTAATGGCCTTCATGTTTTTTGGAGCTTTTAGGGTTTCGGAGTTGTTGGGTTCGAAATGCAAGTGTGGCCTATTTTGGCGGGATGTTTTCTGTTCTGATGAGGGGGTGCACATCTGGTTAGCCAGCTCTAAAACTGATCAGACTAAGAAGGGAAAGGGTGTGTGGTTGCAAGCGCGTGCTCCTAGGATTACTTGCCCTTTGCTGCTGGCGCGGCGCTGGCGTTCTTTGTGCGGGGGTGGTGATGATGCACTCGTCTTTCAGCATATTGATGGCACCCTGGTTACAGCATAACAATTACGCATGGTTCTGCGCAAAGCTTTGGAACACCTGGGTTTAGATGGGAGCTTATATGGGACACATTCCTTCCGGATTGGGGCTGCAACTGAAGCTTTTAACAGAGGTTGGACTCAAAGGGATATCATGAGGCTGGGGCGTTGGCCTTCAAACTGCTTTCAGCGCTACGTGAGAAGTCAGGCGGAGGAGGCGCATGCGTCATCTTCCTTCCCATGAGCTCTAACTCTGTTTTCTTTTATAGGTTCTGTTGCTGGGCCTCGTTCTCCGGTGGTGACGGTCTGGATAGTTGGGCATTCCTTCGTGAAGTGGGCCCGAGTCCAGGCAGCACAGAGTTACTTTGGAGAACTTCTGGGTTTTAACGCTAGTATGTTCAATGTGGTTTGGAAGGGGAAAGGTGGGATGCTCTGGAGAGAGTTAATCCCTTGTCTTAACAACAATATGGTGGGTGGGCTGTGTCCTGATATTCTGGTCATCCATCTGGGGGAAAATGATCTTTGTGCTACCAAAGGTGTGGTGTTACTTTGAGCTATTAAGAAGGATTTGGGCCTTATCAAAGAGCTTTGGGCTGGGTGCCATGTCTATTGGACTGAATTAATACCGCGTAGGATCTGGAGAGGAGCGGTCAACCCCAAGGCGGTTGACAGGGCTAGGAAGAAAGTAAACTCAGAGGTTTTGCGCTGCTGCCGTGGTCTTGGTTTTAGCAGGATTTCCCATAGGGAAATTAAGTTTGAGACTGTGGAATTCTTCAGAGATGATGGTGTTCACCTGTCCAGAGTGGGTATGGACCTATACTTGTTGGAATTACGTGAGGTTTTGGCGCGTTCGCTAGCTATGCACCGTTAAGGTTGGTTCGGTTCTGTTTTCGTTTTCCGGTGGGGGGGGCAGAAAGGGAGGTGGTGTAGTTTCTCTCCCCCTCCTACCTTTCTGGGTGGCGGGGTTTTTGGTTGCCCCGGTGCTGTTTATGGTAGATTGTTTGATGAGTATTGGATTGATGCTTTGATTGACAGGTTCAGGGGAAGTTGGTCTTTGTTTGACCGTTCAGGTTTTGGGGGGTATTGGCAGGAGTGAAGGGTCAGGCAGGGTTTATGGTTAAAGAGGGCCTGGCTTTCAATATGTGATTGGGGTTTTGATGAATAAAGGGGTTAAATGATGACGTAATGATTGAATTAATGACGTAATGTTTATTGATGATGTTATGTTTATAATGTTGTTGTAATGTTGTAATGCTGTATTGTTGGGTGGGGGAGGGGTCAAAGAATTTTAGGGGAGGGGGTGGGGGGCGGGGTTTGTAGTTAATTATTTATTTAGTGAGAGATAGTTTTGTAAGGCGTTGCCAAGGTTTTATAATTGTAATGTGCACCTGTTTCCTAATAAAGCGGCCTTTTTCACACTCAAAACAATTCTGGTCTACGTTTCTCCCACCCCTCGCCCTCCCTCCCAAACAAAAAACAAAAAGAACCGGTTTTGAGTCGACTCATCTGGAGATCATGTCTTTTAGTTAAAAGATCTGCATCTTTCCTACTCTTACTGTGAGTAGTTCTCTACGGGATGAATAACGCTTCCGCAGCCTCTCCCGGCAGTGGACTCAACAAACATATTGTAATGCCTTAGCAAAGGAGTATTATTCACGCATCGTGTTGAATGCTCGCAGGATCTATATCGCACTGTGACGTTCTCTTGTAATGAATAGCGCTCCAGGCTTTTTAGGCATTTTGGTCCGGATCGAAAGTGTTATCTGTTTTCCGATGTCGAAAAAATAAACGTGTGATCCATACACATTTTAATACCTTTGTAAAATGGACAGGGATTTCAAAAGTGGAACTGGATACTAGAGGTGGAGATTTGGAGCTAAAACTGACCCGCAGAGACGCTCTATTAATTGTTAAATTCAATTCAGCAGTGAATGGACTAAACAAACTGTCTGAAATCTATAAGCTAGGATGAGGTCTTGATTCATAATAAGTTGTATTGTACTTCGCATGGGCACACCAAAGAGCCACATCACCACACTGTCCCCCAAAAAAAGCACGTGCATTGCAGTATACTGTGCCAATATGACCCTCCTGGGGTCCATCCGGTCACTGAAATTCCATTGTTGTTAACTGTCAGTTCTCTGCCACTGGGTGAGAAGCTACCCAGCGCACTCACCCTCCCCCCCCCCCCCCCCCCCCGGAGCTGACAGTGCTCCCAAAGAGCCACCAGTATCATGTTGTTAAAGAGCTCATGTGTATTTACTGAGAGATGCCCCCTATCCCTGTGGAAGTTGCCGCTTCCTACCCACACAAGTTGTGCCAACTTGTACCTTTTGTGGCACCTGCCACGATTTTTATAATGAAATGGTTCATCCCTTCCAATGTGGTTATTGCCTGAACTGAGACACTCCTAGCCTGTACTGTTTGCAGTATTACTTCTGACCACAGGTGTGACAAGGCCACCCTCAACAGACGCCTTTATAATGAACTAGGATCTGACCCACTAGAGTCAATGACTAAGGGACACAATAGGTAATGACATTACATTGTGTAGCTTGTTCAGGCCAAACAAAGAGCACCAGATCTGTTACCCCCTTTATCCTAATGGCAGAAAAGATAACTGATATGGACCCAGTAATTGCGCATCTTGTGCCCACTGACACCATGTATTATGGCAAATAGTAGGATTACTTGAGAAACCTGGGCCCCGCATAATACTTTGGCCCCTGGGGCACGGCCCATAGGCACAAATCCAGACACTTGCACTATGCCCAAATCAAAGAAAATGTTGCTTTGGTTTACCACCGAAGAATGTGTATTGGACTGCACCCATTAATGGGTGCTATTGTGGGCTTTATGTAAGAAGGGAAGCCAATCACAAAACCTCATTTTACTAATCCGTCTTTGGCGCCCCCGAAGTGGATGTTAAATATTACTGTATTCTTTTAACGGTGCAATGAACTCGTAAGTAAAGAATAAGGAAGTAGCTGCAGGAGAACGCTATCTTCACAGCTTAACGGAGTACCTACCGCCCTCAACATGTAAATCACTTTGCCCCCATTGGAGCAAACCTGCGGAAAGAAAATCAGTAACTGTGCATCTAATTCCTCGGCCATTGAATAAAGCCGTAGTATTTGGCATTCCCACTTGCCTGAGGGTTATGTCATGAATAAATTGCAACCCTTCACTCGAACGCTGCTTATCAATGCTTGGCAATTTAGTAAGGGGACACTGTTCCTAAAGCAAGGTGCAAAAGTCACCCGTGCAAAACGGTGCAAAAATTGGGGACTGTTACCTAGGATCCCTGTTCTTTCTTTCTCTCTTCTTCCCTTGTTTTTAAATGGGTGACTTTTTGCACCGTTTTGCACGGGTGACTTTTGCACCTTGCTTTAGGAACAGTGTCCCCTTTTTGGCATACATTCATAATTTAGGAGCATGGACACTGGACCTTAAAAAGCTCCTTGGTCCCCCCCTCTTTTGTTGAATCTGGCAATTTAGTAAAGCACCCAATTGGTGAAGCCTTACCCCGCAATCCCACTAGCCTGCGGCGCCTGCCTGAAATAACTCAACACCAGTTGCTGGGAGGCACGCAGCTGTTGCCCAAGGGACCGATGTGCTAAATACAATGAATTTCCTTCCCATGGCCCACTCCTTGGTAACCTCGTTAATGTTATGGCACACCATCAGTCATTCCCTATTATAATGCATGGCCTTCCTGAGGCCCGCTGCATGTAATGGTGTTGCACCACACAGTCCCTTAAAAGGAACCTATGCCTATAATTATTTGGCAATTTAAGCAAATCCAAAATTAATTAAAGCCCCATCAATTTAAACACAATATTGTTATGTATATGTTAAATGCATTTGTTTCTAAGGCACCTTATCTTGGCCTTCCCCCCTGACTGGAATTTGACTAGGCCCATATGTCAAGGCAGTAAGGAAATTAGGCCATACATTAAACATAAATTCCCACTTGGCCGTATCATTTGAACTTGAATTCGGCTGACTCGGCCATCCCACTCAGCTGAGCACATTGTGCCAGCAGGCCCCAACGTGCTACAGCAAACAGATAAATCACTTGAAAAAACGGGGCACCGCATAGCGCACCTAGACTTTGGCCGACTCGGCTGCCCCACCTCATCTGCGCACAGTGTGCCTACAGGCCCAAACGCGCTACAGCCAAAAACTGTTGCACTAGTTGACCCTGGGCACCACATAGCAACTCTACCCCTTCACACTAGCCCCTCTGTATTACTGCCAAAAGCATGACTTTCACCATGCATTCTCCCTAAAGGGGCATCTAGGTGCAGAATAACAGATGCTTATTGACCAACTGAATTGTGCTTATTTAAATACCTGCATCAAGATGAAAGGGTAAACCGATGACGTCTGTACCAGCCCATCCATATTGCTGCCATAAAGGATGACTTGCACCATGCATTTTCATCACCCAAAAGGTACATGTAGGTGCTGAATGACAGCTGCTTATTGACAAAGCATGGCTTGCAACGTGCATTTTCTCCCCTCAAAAGGGGGCATCTAGGTGCTGACGAACGGATGCTTATTGACCAAGTGAATTGTGCTTATTCGCCTACCTGTACCAAAATGAAAGGCTGAGTGTACTCACTGGGAATTGAACCTGAGACCAAGAGGTGAAACATGGGGCCCCGCCATTGATGCATTAATCCCCTAATTGTCCCGGCCGGGTGATATAAAAAACCTCCACACTGAACATAATGAACAAAAGGTGCACACTTTCCAGGTTATGAAAGATTCCCAAGGCATTATGTTGCCGCCAAAATTAACAATATGTTCGTTGCTAACACTTCAATATATGTGATTTTCCAGTATGACAACGTAATACGAAAATTCTTCCCCGTAACGGCACCAAACCCTTCCAGTCGGGAAATAGCCGCGAAGCGTTCAGACCAAGAGAAGTACAGTATCCAGTGCCTCCTGACTGCCATTTGTAAAAGCTATGGATCTAGGAAAGCATATGTGCAAGGCACCTACATATGGCACGTGGGAGAGATGATCTGTTTACCTTTGTGGGCCAGCTCTCTAATAAACGAAAGAATGCTCTCCTATGTAGGGCCCCGCTCTCCCCCTGCCTTACTGACAGCTGCCATAAATCAAAACCGTCCGGCCTTCCAGCCTTTGAAAGTAAGTGCTCCACCAGGGATTGAAAGTGAAACCAAGCCTGTTCAGAAGACATGGCCCAATGTATGAACGCAAAACAAATCATGACTGAAACTTTTCAGCTGTGTTTAATAAAGAGCCCAAATATTTTATGGCACGTGAAGTATACCCATAATGACCCTTCCCCCTGCTTAAAACCCACCAGATGCCGAATTCTATTAACCATCGATCCCCATGGATTACAATGGTAACTCTTTGGAGAGATGTGCAGAGATAAATACGAAGTTTCATCACGGAGCTTTGTCTTTATGTAGTCATAAATTACCCCCCCCCCCCATGGAAGCGACACAGAGAAAAAACTGCCACATTTTGACTACCCCGCTTAAACGTGCTCAGCAACCTGCTTTTCATTAGTCTCAGTAAAGTAAAGTAAAGTCCACATTTGTAAAGCGCACAATCACCCGTAAGGGTCTCTAGGCGCTGGGGGGCCGTCGGGAAGATTAAGCGAGCTATTGCTCAGAGTCACACGGTGCTGGGCTAACCTGCCGCCGGAGCCGGGGATCGAACCGTGGTCCCCAGATTCCAGTGTCAGTCGCCCTGGCCGCGGTGCCACACCTCTTCCACTCGTCTGTGTAATTATTCCACAACACCTCCTTTATTACCATAAATGTGGCCTCCCACGCACTATGGCTCCAATGAAGTACCTCTGCAAGGCCCTTACATATTGCAGGGCTGATCCATTTCCTTCTGTGTGCAATAACTTAGCGACCCTCCCCCCTTGTAACCTGTGCCTTGCCCATTAAAAATGAAAGCTCCAATTGTGAGGCCGCGTTAAATGTTGAGGCGAAGCACATTGAGGAAAAGGATTACACTGAGACCGCCCCCCCCCCCCGCCCCCATTATTTATCGGAATCAACAAGGAAGTGAAAGTGTTAACTTGTGACTGCAGTGAGATCGGTATGTGCCTGACTGGAGAGTAATTAACCTTGCTATATCCAGCTGTATTCTTCAGCTTCTTGTTTTACCCTACTACAGATTTTTATTTTTGCATATGTATTATTCCTTTTATAATTCCTCCCACTCCTGACGGACCCATTACACGGGCAGTTCATGCTTTGTTTTAACAAGGGGAGCGTACATGCTGTGTCTTAACAAGGCGAGCGTACATTGTCAGATGGCACGCTTCCTTTACCATTTGGGACTGGCTCCGAGTGGTTCAACTCCCCCTTGCTCGTGCCCAGCTAAAGCATGCGTGGAGTGGTCACACCCGGGAGGCTCACTATATCATTCTACATTTTGGAATGCGCCTCGATCCTAGCAGGTTGCGAACTGCTCACTGTGAGCAAAATGTTGCTTCCGGTCAAAACGTAGTTCCTTGGAGCTCCCTGCCTCGCTTGGCGCTCCCTGGCTCCCCAGGTCTTGACTCAGATATGGTCCGGTTTTTATTTCTGTAGTTTTTTATTGTATACAAATATATATATATTTACATGGAGCTATGGTCCGGTTTTAAGGCCGAGATTATCCACAGGTCCTGTTGTCTCTTCTACCGCCCCTGGCGATACTTGGTCAAAAGAGGCTGTAATCTTCTTGCACACCCTGGCTCAGGACGCACCACGCACACACTCCCAAAGTGCCACACAAGCAAGAGAAATTAAAACTGTTATCGTCAAACCGCGCAACACACATTAATCCAAAACACCACTTCTTAAACACTGCCACGTTTTGTAAAGCTAGCTAGAGAAAACAAAAGCAAGTAAAGTCTGGATACCCTGTACACTGTATATGTATGCAGATCTGATAAGGATAAGAGGGAGTGTCGGGAAAATTAAGCAGGAGAGCGGCATTTACAAAGTCACAGACGCCACCATAAGGATAGTTTACTCTCTTTCACACCAAAGTCAAAACTGTAATAATTGTATAATTCTTCCCACTCCTGACGGACCCGGCAGAATAAACAATTCGGTATAATTACAAAGTATTATCCGGGAATAGATGAATGTGGCGGTATCCCCGTAAGAGGAGACCAAGGAGACACCGAAAAAATGTTGCACGCATGGCCGAATGTTGAGGCCGAGTCGGCTGATAATTTTTACTGTGTCTGTTTACTTTGATGCAACAATAAAACAAATTTAAAAAAAAAAAAAAAAAAAAAAAAAAAAAAGAGGAGACCAAGGCGAAAACCAGACGAATTGCGCCAAGGACCGAGAAGATCATTGCCAAAAATGTAAAGAATGTAAGCCGCATAACGTATGGAAGATGTAGATTTTATAGTAGAAAAGTGTACACAGTCCGCACCATGCAGTATACACCAGACATTCCGGCGCTCATCGAGCATACACTTCCTAAGATCCTCACGCCGGGTGCCGACTGAGGAAGACTACAATGCGACCCCACAGTCAGTCTGGCAAAACCTAATGCAAGAAGTCGACCAGCCCACTCACTTCGACCCATCACTACTTTGAAAAATAAAGTACTTATTTAATAATCGCTTGACTATGAACCAAGCGTCAAAGAGCTCTTCTTTATTTCCGCTCGACCCCAGCTGAAGTCAAAACTTAAACCACGCCTCCTACATACGGGCGCACTCTTCCACCCTCGGGACAGCCACAAAGACACTGGAACTGTCGGAATCGAAAACCAGACCATGAAGCCACGCCCCCCACATCAGGGCGCGCTCTCCAACCCTCGTCGGCAACAAAGACGCCACCCATAACAGGCACTTTATATATATATATAATAGTTTTTTAGCCTTAATGGCATGCATACCTGTAGCCCCTGGGAGCACCGCGAACTCAGTGCAATCCCCAATCTCTTATTCACAGACGCCCATCATGTAGGCAATACACTACTGCTCCCTTAACAGGTATTTTATATATCTAACTATTTTTTAACCTTAAAGGCATGCATACCTGTAGCCCCTGGGAGCACAGCGAACTCCGTGCACCCCCCAGTCTATGCAAGCAATACGCTACCCTAGCGACAATACAGTAAAGAGCTACCGCGAGTTTATAAGTATCTTTTACTATTTAAAATAACAGAACCTACAAAAAGCCCCCTAATGCGAGTGTCCGGCTACGCCTCTGGGCCCCCTCAAACCTCCGGTGCCATGCTCTGCACCACGCCGACGGATAACCTTGATCCTCAACGACGCACCTCTGCATCTTGCCGGAGGTCTGAAGGGACAAAGAGGCAGAATTCCTCAAGGCACCGCCTTAAATATCCTGCCAGGAATGCATCGCACCCTGATAATCTCACCATCCTTCCTCCTTGAATTCACCCTTCCGTCGTTCAGTCTCTCGGCGCAACTAAGGGCGCCCCTCCCCTAGGCGCAGCTGGCGCCTGCTCATTCATTCCGCAGAGAACTACTCGCAGTAAGTGTAGAATAGATGCAGATCTTTTAACTAAAAGACATGATCTCCAGATGAGTTGACTCAAAACCGGTTCTTTTTGTTTTGTTTCTGGTGCGGAGTAAAGTTTACATAGAACAGGCTCCCGTGAGTCATTGAGAAGTTCGCTTAGATGTGAGTAAGTGGCATCTACAGATATCATGTTTGTCGTGTGCTGGAAGCAGCCCCTCTTAATGGTTTTGCTGAGTTTTTTCTATACAATTTGTTGTTTCAGAATTTGGATCAAGTCCTTAGTAGATAGATCGGCTGATCTATCAAAAGAAAGCAAGGTAAGGCTGAGACCCTTGGAAGGGGTGATAGAAGGAGGCAGGAGCGTATATTTGTTCAAAAGAGTAATTTAGAGTTCAATTCTGATTATGTCATTGCAGCTTGTGGGTCCTGAGGAGAACACCATTCAGTTGGGGTGTTCGAAACGCGTTGACCTGCCAATTGTGACCTATTGATTGATTCTTTAATCATTCTAATTATTAAGGATGTTTAAAAAATGATGACATTTTATGCACCATTGGTCTTGTTTTTGTTTTCAACAAACAGGTTATGTTGAATAAAAAAAATTGTACAATTGAGGGAGTGTAAGTAGGATGAATGGGTGTGTTTACTGTTAGGAATGTGTGAGCTGGAGTGTGAATTCATCACTGAGAGTGCGATAGAAATGTTATGAGAAATGTAAATTGTTAGAATGTGGGATATTATGTGTAATGGTTTTTGTTAATGTATGAATTATGGTAAGTGTGTTGAATAATCCAATTAAATAAAACTATGGATTAATGATTTGTTGAAAAAATAAAAAAATAAAGAATTAGGTAGTCACATGTGTTTAGGTCTATGTGACCTCATCAAAAATAATCATAATTATTATCAGTAGTGGAGTTCTATTGTTGGTTGTCAATTTCAAAGGTCAGCTCCATTGTTTCCTTCTTGCTAAAATTCCATAAAGGTCTTAATTACGTCACGAAAATGTGCCCACTTTGGTAGCATTGCAGACATCTCTCAATCACATGTCAACTCGAGGACAATTCAATTTCATGCTCGCATCTGACTGTGTATACATACGGGTACTTTTCTTTCTCAGTGTGTGGTGGAAAACTCTTTGTGTGTGTGGTGAAAACTCTTTGGGGTACTTATGCAACTTCCAACATCGCAGTCTATCGCGGGAAAACGGCGCTGTGTTAACCAAGCATTCTCAACAAGGTGGTACCATGAGATTGGCTCCAGATTACGTGTCAACTGACCATGTTAAAATCAACGCCACGCCACAAAAATGCGAAACATGAATGCAAAAAAGCCGTGATGATGCCAATCATGAGACTAAAATCAGCGAAAACCAGCAACAGGAATGCAATCTACACGCATCAGGTAGGAACAGATCATGAACCCAAATATTATTGTCTGAATCTCAAAGGAATTTGTTTAGGGCAATAACTTCTATGCAATATCTGCTCCAGATCAGAATTAGCCACTTCAAGTCCCTGGGAAATAATATAAGAAAAACTTCCCCCTTTCTGAACTTCCAGACTTCAGCTTTTGGAGGTTTTGACCACCTTAGAAACATTCCACTCATTTTTACCAGAAACTCTCATTGCACTCCCAGACATCCTGTCAACTACAAAAGGACCATCATATTTCGTCCCACATTTTTTAACAAAATTTCCTTTTTTGATAAATACCTTGTCACCCACAGCAATGTTGCAAGCTTTGACTCTAATGCGGCTGTCAAAATTCTCTTTCTGTGGGAAACCATGGCGGCCGGCTAGCAGCGGTTCGCGGGTGCAGGAGAGCGGTGGTGGTGTTAGCTATTCAGTGCAGGCGGCGCATTTGCTTTTTTTCAGGTTCCCGCTGCCCGCATTTAATGCTTATCGGGTTGGGATCAGGCGCTGGTGGCGTTGGTGGCGTTTACGATGTTTTGAGCGGCGCATTTCACCTTCGTGGCACTGTGGATTTGCGGCTGTGTATGGCGGCCAGGGAGGCTGGTAGAGTTCAGGATCGGAGCGAGGAGGAGGCGGAGGCGGAGTCAGCGGCTACGGCGGTAGGGAGAGTTGAGCCGGGCTGCTGGGGAAGAGCGGCACACGAGCTGGGAAGAGGCCGACGAGCGGTGTCTAGAACCAGCTACAGAGGTGTTGGGGGGCCCGGTAGGGGCACTGATACAGCCCTACTGTGTATAAACCCGCTGCAGAACATAAAAAACGAAGGTACGGCTGTTGTTCCCTCTGACACAGGAGATTCAGCAGATCTGTGTAGCTCTTTGGAGGGTGTCATTCAGCATAGCTCTGCAGGAGTATCAGATACCTCAGGTTATACACTGAGAAGTGCTGGGAAAGGAGCTCTAAAAAAGGCGCAAAAGGTACAAAAGCTACAAAAGAAAAAACAGGGTAACAAATCAGGGAAACTCAGCATTTTGGAGCAAAAACTCAAGACAACTCCCTCTCTTATTTCCTTTTTTAAAACGGTTCCAAAGACTTTGATACTTAAACCTAATATTGTGCCCTGTCAGAATCTAAGATCCGAGGCGAACGGAGGACAGGTCTTTGGGGGTGAGGTTCTGCAAGATTGTTCCTCCCATTTGAGCCCTAACCGGTACCAGGCTCTTCTGTTAGATATGGATGAGCCAGGTCAAGATGTGCTTGATAACAATGAAGAAGCAGAAATGGTAATATCTAGTACTCCAGGTGCTGTTCAAGAGAATTCTCAATCAATCAATCAATCAATCATAGCATTTGTATAGCGCGCTACTCACCCGGAAGGGTCTCAAGGCGCTTGGGGGAAGGGGTCTGCTATTGCTCGAACAGCCAGGTCTTGAGTTGTCTCCTGAAGGCGAGATGGTCCTGGGTCAGCCGAAGGTGGGTGGGGAGGGAGTTCCATGTCTTGGCTGCCAGGTAGGAGAAGGATCTTCCTCCGGCGGTGGCTCTTCGGATGCGTGGTACGGCGGCGAGGGCGAGGCTTGTCGAACGTAGCTGGCGGGTGGGCGTGTAGAAGGTCAGGCGGTCGTTGAGGTACTTGGGGCCCAGGTCATGGAGGGACTTGTGTGCGTGGGTGAGGAGTCTGAATGTGATTCTCTTGCTGACGGGGAGCCAGTGCAGGTCCCTCAGGTGGCCGGAGATGTGGCTGCGTCGGGGGATGTCCAGGATGAGTCAGGCGGAGGCGTTCTGGATGCGTTGGAGTCTTTTCTGTAGCTTGGCTGTGGTTTCGGCGTAGAGGGTGTTTCCGTAGTCCAGTCGGCTTGTGACTAAGCATGGGCGGATTTTGCGAATTGGCAATCTGCGAACTTGCGTATTTACGGATTCGCAATCCGCAAAATCCGCGAACTCTCGCGAATTTGCTATTTATTTTTGTGTTCGTAAGGATTTCTGCCAGTTCGCGAGGGTTCTGTACCAGTTCGCAATTGCGAACTTACTTGTCGGCTTGCAACGGCCGCGACTATGTTGTTCCTACATCTGGTTCATCATCACAGATTCACAGCACCCTCTGTTTCACCACTGCCACCCTCTGGTACACCCATGCCACCCTCTGGTACATCACTGCCACCCTCTGGTTGGTTTATCACTGTAGATTATGGGGGTGAAAAAAAGCAAGCACACCTGCCCTGCTTCAACTGACATGAATTAATTTGAGGTTGATTAATGTGTCACTGAATTTAAACTTCCAGTCTGGCTGGCACCTGCTTCCTTATCTGTAATTTGCTTTCTGTTGCAGTGCACTTTTTTTTCACAGGACCTTTGTGGCCTATAGTTGCAAGTAGGCAACTGAACTCGGAAGGGGCCCCTCAGGAAGCACTACAGGGAATGGTTACTAATGATAAGATTGAACTTTTGCACTTACTGAGTGCTTTCAGTTTTGTCTGTAATTGCTTTCTGTTGCAGTGTAATTTTTTTAACAGGACCTTTGTTGTATACTTGTAGCTATTCTCTGAGCCTGCTGTGAGGGTCAGAGCAGGGTCATAAAATAGTTGCAAGTAGGTAAATGAACTCTGGAGGGGCCCCTCAGGAAGCACTACAGGGAATGGTTACTAATGATAAGATTGAACTTTTGCACCTGCTGAGTGCTTTCAGTTTTGCAAAAATCCAAATATCCAGCAGCATCCAAAAAAAGTAATCCTTCCAGGTCAAGATCCAAATCAAAGTGACCAGCAAATGAAGAAAGCACTGGGAGGAGCCTGGTGGACAGGAACAGGAAGTTGGAAACTGTGGGGCACTTCCTTCCTCCCACCCCCACCCCCAAAATGGACTCCTTGCAAAGAAAAAGTGCAGGCAAATGTCAACCTGAGGAGTTATTCTGATAAAAATCATAATTTTCAAGGTTTATGCTGCCTGCTGGTGGATTTCTTGTGCGAAATTGCAAATTTTGCAATCTCGCAATTGCGAGATTGTCGCTGCCCGCCGCATCTACGTGTTTGCAAGTGTTTACTCCCGCGAAATTGTATAGTATTCTAGTTGGCAAGTGCGACCAAGCAAAAAATCCGCTTCGCACAGATTTTACGAATTTTCGGCAAGTTCGCGAGAGTTCGCGGATTGCGAATTTACCAAAAATCCGCGAGCGGAACGGATTTTACGCCCATGCTTACTTGTGACGAGTGCCTGGGTGACCGTCTTCCTGGTTTCGGTCGGGATCCATCGGAAGATCTTGTGGAGCATGCATAGGGTGTTGAAGCATGATGAGAAGACTGCGTTGACTTGTCTGGTCATCGAGAGGGAGGAGTCCAGGATGAAGCCCAGGTTGCGTGCGTCTGTTGGCTTGGGAGTGATGCCCAGCGCGGGGGGCCACCAGGAGTCGTCCCAGGCGGAGGGCGATGGTCCCAGGATGAGGACTTCCGACCTGTCTGAGTTCAGTTTCAGGCGGCTGTTCTTCATCCACTCGGCGACGTCTTTCATCCCTTCGTGAAGGCTAGTTCTGGCGGTGGCGGGGTCTCTGGTGAGGGAGAGGATCAGTTGGGTGTCGTCGGCGTAGGAGATGATGTTGAGGTTGTGTTGGCGTGCAATGGCTGCAAGGGGTCTCATGTAGACGTTGAAGAGGGTGGGGCTGAGTGATGATCCTTGTGGTACGCCGCAGATGACTTCGGTGGCCTCGGATCGAAACGGGGGGAGGCGGACTCTCTGTGTTCTCCCGGCGAGAAACGAGATGATCCATTCCAGTGCCTTCTCTTGGACACCTGTGTTGCTGAGGCATTGGACTAGGGTGCGGTGGCAGACAGTGTCGAGCGCTGCGGAGAGGTCCAGGAGGATGAGGGCCGCTGTTTCCCCGTTGTCGAGCAGGGTTCTGATGTCGTCGGTGGCTGCGATAAGGGCGGTCTCGATGCTGTGGTTGGCTCGGAAACCGGACTGCGAGGGGTCGAGGGATCCGTTCGTCTCGAGGAAGGCGGCAAGCTGTCTGTTGACGGTCTTCTCAATGACTTTGGCAGGAAAAGGGAGGAGCGAGATGGGGCGGAAGTTCTTGAGGTCGGTGGGGTCCGCTGTTGGTTTCTTCAGTAGGGCGCTGAGCTCGGCATGCTTCCAGCTCTCCGGGAAGGTGGCAGTGTTGAAGGAGATGTTGATGATGTCCCGGAGTTGGGGTGCGATGATGGAGTCGGCCTTGTTGAAGACGTGTTGGGGGCAGGGGTCGGTTGGAGATCCGGAGTGGATGGTGTTCATTGTGCGGGCTGTGTCTTCGGTGGTCACCGTGGTACAGGTGCGGAGGGTGGCGGTGGGGGGCGTTGGTTCGACGGTTGGGTGCGTGGATGGTGCGCCGAAGCTGTTGTGGATGTCGGCGATCTTGCGGTGGAAGAACGAGGCGAGAGAGTCGCAGAGGTCTTGTGAATGAGTGATGTCGTTGTTGCCGGTGCTGGGGTTGGAGAACTCCTTGACGATGCTGAAGAGTTCCTTGCTGTTGTGGGCGTTGTTGTCCAGTCATTCCTTCAGTGATTTCTTCTTGGTGGTGCAGATGAGCTGGTGGTGCTTGCGGGTGGCTTGTTTGAGGGTGGTCATGTTGTCTGTGGTCTGGTCGAGGAAACAGGCTTTCTCGAGGGTGCGGCAGTTCTTCTTGGAGTCCTTGAGTTCGTCGGTGAACCAGGTGGCTTTCTTGCTTCTGGGTCTGCTGGGAGGGTTCTTCAGTGGCACGAGGTCATCTGCGCAGGCGGTCAGCCACTGTGTGAAGTTGGGGGCTGCTTCGTTGGGGTCCATTGTGCTGGCGGGCGGGTTCTGGCTGAGGGAGGTGGTGAGCTGCTCGGCGGTGATCTTGCTCCAGCTCCTGTGAGGAACCTGTTGCGGGTGGTGGTGGGTCGTTGTTCTTCTGAAGCTGAAGTGGACGCAGCTGTGGTCGGTCCAGTGAAGTCCGGTGGAGTGGTTGAAGGTGATGTGCTTGCTGGATGAGAAGACGGGATCAAGCGTGTGGCCGGCGTAGTGGGTGGGGGTGTTGACCAGTTGCTTGAGACCGAGGTTTGCGAGGTTGTCCAACAGGGTGGCGGTGTTGCGGTCCTTGTTGTTCTCCAGGTGGAAGTTGAGGTCCCCTAGGAGGATGTAGTCAGCGGAGGGGAGGGCGTGCGGGCTGATGAAGTCCGTGATGTCTTCGCTGAATTGTGTGCGTGGTCCCGGGGGTCTGTAGATGAGGGTGCCTCTGAGGGTCGTCTTTGGGTCGGTGTGTATCTGGAAGTGGAGGTGCTCGGCGGCGGAGAAGGTGTCGTTGGAGTCGGTCGTGATGCGGATGGTGTTCTTGTGTACGATGGCGATGCCTCCTCCAGTCTGGTTGGTGTGGTCCCTCCGGGTGATCTTGTATCCGTCTGGGATGGCGATGGCGATGGCGGGTGCAGAGGAGGCGTTCATCCAGGTTTCTGTGAGGAAGGCGACGTCTGATGATGTGGTGTCGAGCAGGTTCCAGAGTTCCACGGCGTGTCTGTTTACGGAGCGGGTGTTGAGCAGGATGCACTTCAGGTGGTTGCTGCTGGTGCTCGGCTTGGCGGGTGCGGTGCAGGTCCGGATGCAGGAGAACTTGCAGGAATCGCAGGTGAAGGGTCCGTGGGTGCGTCTCGGGGTGGCACGGTAGCATCCGGGGATCCGGCCGGTGTTGAGTGCGTTGAGTGTGGCGGCGTCGTAAGTCCGGCGGGCGGGTTGGCTTCTGCGGGGGCCAGGGGGCCTGGCGCTGGGTGCGGTCCAGGCGTGGACGGGCGCAGACGGGCTTGCCTTTGGCGCGCCTTCGGCGCACAATCGACGCGCCCGCTGCGCGTACGCATGCACTCTGCCATATTGGAGAGTGGGGGGGCGGGGCGTGGGACGAGCAGCTGGGAGGCGGGAGCGGGGTGGCGAGTGGGGGGGAGCGTGCGGAGATGCTCGAGGGAGCGGGGGTGGGGCCGCGAGGGAGCAGCGGCAGGGAGCGGGGTGGGGCAGGGAACAGCGATGGACAATGGCACAAAACTTTAACAGGGCAACACGAGAGAGTGCGAAGACGGCAGAAAAAACAACAATACAGCTACCAACGAGAACAAGCAGGCACAGGGACAGTCAATGGGACAAAACTTAACAAGCTTACCAGGGCAACACGAGAAACGAGAAAAACGGCAGCAAAAACAATAATACAGCTTACGGCAGGCACAGGGACAGTCAGGGACAGGGGCCAACCAAGACAGGATAGTCTTAACTCGGCGGCAGCAGGGGGAGGAGATCGGGCACACTCGGGGTGGCCACGCGGCAGGAGGAGTGACCGGACTGACCAGGTCAGGTCAGGTCACAGCTCCTTGCCCCGTGTGCCTCTCCTTAAGTACCTTGTGGGAGGGAGGAGCAGCTGGGAGGCGGGAGGGGGGTGGTGAGTGGGGGGGAGCGTGCGGAGATGCTGGAGGGAGCGGGGGTGGGGCCGCGGGGGAGCAGCGGCAGGGAGCGGGGTGGGGCAGGGAACAGCGATGGACAAAGGCACAAAACTTTAACAGGGCAACAAGAGAAAGCGCGAAGACGGGAGAAAAAACAACAATACAGCTACCAACGAAAACAAGCAGGCACAGGGACAGTCAATGGGACAAAACTTAACAAGCTTACCAGGGCAACACGAGAAACGAGAAAAACGGCAGCAAAAACAATAATACAGCTTTCGGCAGGCACAGGGACAGTCAGGGACAGGGGCCAACCAAGACAGGATAGTCTTAACTCGGCGGCAGCAGCGGGAGGAGATCGGGCACACTCTGGGTAGTAGGAGTGACCGGACTGACCAGGTCAGGTCAGGTCACCAGCAGAAGGAGCAGCAAATACTAATATCCCTGTTTCTGAACAAAATCTCTTGGAGGATAATGGATGCAGGATAGATAACCCAGATCTGCCTGTAATTGCCCTTCTAAAAAAACTAGACATGGACATGCACAAAGGGTATGAGATTTCAAAAATGAATCAAGAAAGTATTCGTGCCTCCTGTAGTGCATTAGAGGCGAAATTTAATGTGATAAGTGCTCGTACTGAGCTTTTAGAGGTTGAGGCTAAGAAGCTTCGGGAGTGCGTGGCGGATAACTACAATGAAATTGAGGATATAAAGTTTAGAGAGAGGGCACAGGAGGACAGAGTAGAAAGGCTTGAAAATATGCAAAGACGTAACAACTTAAACATTTTGAACCTACCTGAGGGGAAAGAGGGGTCAGGCATTAAAAAATGTGTAGTACACCTTCTTAAGTCTGGGTTAGAATTAGAGGTGGATGAGGAGGTGATTTCTGCAGATTACAGAGGGTACATCGAGATGCCTTCAAGTTGAATCCGAATCGCACCAAGCCGAGAAAAATTTTAGTGAATTTTTTGACCTACAACTTAAAGGAGGAAATTCTATCGGCTGCTCTTAAAAAGAAAAGTATTTCAGTTGACGGGGCAAAAGTTGAAATAAGATCTGATCTGTCACCAGTCACGGCCAACAAACAATGGGAGCTAGGCAAGCGAATGGAGCCTCTTAGACATTTGGGGACCACGGTTCAACTTAAGTTTCCGGCTTTTCTGAAAGTTATGTGGCGGAATAAGATGTACTCCTTCCGAACGGTTGAAGAAGCAGACGCATTTATTGAGCAATGTCAAGAGTTGAGTAAAGGTTGAGTTTGCACTCTTGAAGTTGGGAAAATTATAAAATTTAAAAGTTAAAAAAAAAAAGTTTTTTAGTGTAGCCTGCAAATATTATATCTTATAAGTTAGGTTCACAGCACCACCACTGTAGGCACCCTACGGCTGAGGCCATGGGTAAGATGGTTGGGTTTTCCAGGGGAGACACGTTTGGGGTAGGGGGATGTGGGGAGGTAGAAGGGGTATGGGGGTGGGGGAGGGCAAGGGTATGGGAGAAAATAATAAAACAAATCCTCAGAAGCTTATTGGTCACCAGGGTGTTTGGAGCACTTCCTTTTGAGTTTAATGAGTGGGACTAGTGTAACAAAATTGACATTTTTGTCTTGGAATGTAAATGGCCTACGTGTAAAGTCCAGGAGACGGATAGTATTAAAATATTTAGAGGATTCGTTGGCCCAGATTATTATTTTACAAGAGACACATTTAGCTGCTACGGAGAGTAAGGGCATATTTTTGGCTCAAAGATGGGTTGCCCACTCGTTTTATACGCCTCAAACTATTGTCACGAAAGGGGTGGCAGTTTTGGTTAGGCAAGGGGTAAATTTTATTGTAGAATCTATAGCAGCAGATGTGAAAGGCAGATGGCTGATTTTGAAAGCAAAGGTGGCAGGGGTACCGTTAATTATTATTGGGTACTATGGTCCTAATCAGGATGATGATGGACCCTTAGATGCTTTATGTAGTGAATTATTAGGTTTAACAGGGAATATTATCATGGCAGGAGATTTCAACACGGTAATGAATAATAAGTTAGATCTGTCAGAAAAATCGAGAGGGGCGATACATTTTAAAATGTCCAACAGGGTTAAGCTGCTCATGACCCAGCACGGGCTATGCGATATCTGGAGGCTAAAGTCAGGTCAGCGGCTAGGATATACATACTATAAGAAAAAATACAACCACAGATCTCGAATTGACTATTTTTTGCTTGACTCTAGATTAAAAGATCATGTTAGTACGGTGGGACATGTAGGAGTCCATATCTCAGATCACTCAGCTATTACATTGACTGTGAAGTTAGGGATGGGTAGACCGGATTCAACCTGGAGGCTAGATCGGTCAGTCCTTTTAGATCAGGAAAGTTTAAAATCTGTAAATGAAGATTTAAAGGTCTTTTTAGAGAAAAATCTGGGAACAGCGAAGATCGAGATAGTTTGGGAAACATGCAAAGCTTTTTTGAGAGGTAGATTGGGAGTTTTGGGTGCAAAGAAGCGGAGAGCACATTATAGCAAAGTGTTAGAGCTAGAAGGAAAAATCCGCTTAAGTGAAGCTAAGATTATAAGCATGGGTGAATCTGTAATAAGGGAGCAGGCTTTACAGGAGTTGGCAGCGCTGAAATCAGATCTTACGACAGTTTTAACTTACAGAATTAAAGAAAAGTGGGAAGCTAGCCAATTGGCCCAGTTTAGCTACGGGGGGGGCTGTGGCAAGCTTCTAGCATGGAAAGCGGAAAAAAGATCAAGTTCGCAACTTTTTTAAAGAAGTGAAACTCGTAGAGTCAGACACTATTATTACAGACAGTAAAGGAATAGCAGATGCCTTTTTTGACTACTTTTCGAAAGTCTATAGAGAAGATCTAAATCCTGATTCCTCAGCAATTAGGAGCTGGTTACAGCTTATGGGCCCACTCTCAGATGAGTTTAAGCAGGTTTTAAATAGCGAGATAACTACACTGGAACTAGAAAGGGTTATAAAGATGGGTAAGAGAGGTAAGGCTCCCAGGCCGTACTGCCTTCCTGTCGAGGTGTATAAAACTTTGATTGGCAGTGTTGCACCTATAATGTCCCAGCTATTTAACAGCATTTTTCAGGGGGAGGCCGTGTTGCCTAAATCCTGGAATGACGCAACTATCGTTTTAATCCCAAAACCAGGAAAATCACCCAAATATCTGGACTCCTACAGACCCACATCCTTATTAAATTGCGATTATAAACTTTTAGCAAAAATAATGGCTGATAGTTTAACATGATGATCAAAAGGGGTTTATTAAGGGCAGATTTTTAAAGGAGCTTACTTTTTCACTAATAGGTGCAATGGATATGGCCTCGGCTTATAAACTCCCCATGGCGGTAATAGCACTTGATGCTGCTAAGGCTTTTGATCAAGTAAATTGGTCTTTACTAAAGGCTCTTTTGGGGCATCTCAATCTAGGAACATACTTTACTAACTCCTTGCTATCCTTGTATCATTCACCCATCTCTAAAGTATTGATTAACGGGATTTTAACACAGCCTATCAAAGTTATGCGTGGGACACGTCGGGGGTGCCCCTTGTCCCCCTTATTGTTTAATTTGTATATAGAACCTCTCGCTTGTAAGATCAGAAATGCAGAAAAGATTCCCCCCTTTGCTGTGGAGGGTTGGTCCAAGAAAATAGGTCTATATGCAGATGACATAATTATTTATACCCCTAACTTGCAGCAGTCGTTGCAGGAGGTACTAGCATTAACTAAGGACTTTGGACTTGTCTCAGGATACGAGTTGAATGAGGAAAAGACTGAGATTATGTCCTGGAATTTAGACACAGAAGGGATAACATGCAAAACTGAGATGAGATATCTGGGGGTAAGGATCACACACAATATTGAAGAGCTTGCTAAAACAAATTTTGTGAAGATAAAAAGAGAAATAGCTGTAACTCTGCGGGGTTGGGCACATTTACCACTTACCCTGTATGGCCGAACGAATCTAGTGAAAATGGTGATTTTGCCAAAATTGACTTTTCTTTTTGAGACAATTCCCTTGGCATTTAGAAAAGAATGGTTTAAGAGGTTGCAGAGCGAGATTAGCTCTTTTTTATGGGCCTCGAAAGGTTGCCGCCTGTCCTGGAAAAAGCTTAAAAGAAAGCTTGTCAAGGGTGGACTGGCGGCTCCAGATTTTCAGACATACTCGTGGGCCTTTCAGTTAAAAAATTTCAGAGTTTTGTTGGGTACTCCGATTGATTCATCTCTGGGAAAAATGTTTGCTGCAATGCTTAAGAGTTGCAAATATAATGAGCATGGATTTTTGTGTAAGTTTGCGGATCCAAGGTACTTTAAGAAAGTCAGGCTTAAGACCCTCCGGGGAGCGGCAGAGCTTTGGTTTAAGATCAGGGGGGTCTTAAAAATTTCCTACTATGGCTATATGGCTCCGATATGGGATTCCCCAGGGTCACCTTTTTGGACTATGGATTCACTGGCTATCCCTTTGAGAGCGGCAGGCTTTGACCATTGGGGAGACTTATTTCCGGAAGGAAAGCTGATTGCCTGGGGGCAAGGCGAAGGGATGTGGGGTCGGCGCGTGTCGAAATTTAAATATCTACAAATTCAAAGTTGGGCCAGTAAAGTGGATGTTGTTGTAGGAACTCGGAATGAGCTCGAAGAAAAACTTTTTTCTACTTGTTCCTATAAAAAAGAAGTTGCCCTTTGGTATTGGTCAATACTTGAGATGGAAGACGGCCCCTTTCTACTCCCTGAGGTCCTGTGGGGTGATTGCTTGCTGGACATCGCTACGGAAAATCAATGGCAAGTAACTATGGCTATGCTATATACAACAGTTAAATCTGCAAACTTAAGGCGGAATCATCTGTTTACAATTCACAGGGAATATTGGACTCCTCGCAGACTTTCAAAATTCAAGGCTGGCGGAGTGGTGGAATGCCCTAAATGTAAAAGCCCCAATGAGGACGATTTGCATATGTTTGTGGAGTGTCCGAATATCAGAGAGTTCTGGGAGGCCGTAAGTAAATGCCTGTCGCAAGCGTCAGATCAAAACATCGAGGTAAGCCCTGAGTTGATTATAACTGGGAGATATGACTTGCAAAGTAAAGGCAAGGATGATAAAGCCAAATTAGTTTTTTATGATGTTTTGTAGGCCCGGGGGGAGATCTGTAAAGAATGGGTTTCATCAATATCTCCTACTATTTTGGACTGGCTGCGAGCAATGAGATTTACTGCTAAATTGGATACCTTGGATCAGACAAAGAGAAGACGTAGATTTTGGTTGCCTTTTTTGTCACATTTTGGGTGAGGGAGGTAAGTTTTGATGGAAATTAGGCAAACTAAATAACAGCAATCCAATGATTAAGGTCTTGGCCTATCTCACCGGGGACTTTTTTTCCTTTACTCAGGAAATAAGTAGGCAAGGTAGCGGCGCTCTAAGTGGATGACTCTCTGACTTTCCGGCCCGTACAAGAGTCCCCTCATTTTTAGTAGTGCCGCACACGCCTTTGTTATTAGAGCTGGTATATGAGATATAAAGCCCATGGGTGGTATCGTTTACAGTATTGGGTGACGAAAAGGCTAATGAGGATAAAAAAAAAGAAGAAAAAAAACATCTCTTTCTGTTCGAATTGGGCTTTACTTACATTTAACCTTGCTCTTTCATCCCAGAGATTCAAATCCCCACCAAAAACTTGACCCACTTAGACATCCAAACCGGGCACAGCTTAGCAGAAGGCTTCCTTTCTCTCAACATCTCAAATGGAGAAATTTGAGTGCTAGAATGAGGAGATGTGTGATAAAACCAAAGCATGGACCTAACTGCATTAACCACCACACACCTGTTGTCAAATGCCCACTGAATGCAATGCACAAGCAAGCGGTTCATGAGCTTGACTTGACCATTAGATTGGGGATGATAATGAGCCATCTTCAAACGTTTAACACCACCCTCCTGAAGAGATTTCTCAACAACTTAATTGGCAAATTAGACACCATTGTCAGCAATCACAGGATGAGGACTTCAGTCTTGTCTGAGTTGAGCTTCAGGCAGCTGTCTCTCATCCAGGTGACGACAGTCTTCATTCCATCGTGGAAGTTGTTTAAGGCAATTGTTGGTTTATTGGAGAGGGAGAGGTTCAGCTGGGTGTCATAGGTCTAGGAGACAATGTTGAGTCCGTGGTTCCTGACTGTAGTTGCGAGTGCTGCCATGTAGATGTTGAAGAGGGTGGGGCTCAGGGAGGAGCAGTGGGGTACTCCACAGCTGATCTCCGTGTATTCTGAGAGGAATGGAAGTCCAACTCACTGTGTTCTACCAGTGAGTAAGGAGCAGATCTAGTCTGGAACTTTGTCGCGAATGCCAGCATTGTGGAGTATCGTGCTTAGGGTGCGGTGGGAGATGGTGTCCAAGGCGGCCGAGAGGTTCAGGAGGATGAGGGCAGCTGTTTCTCCCCAGTCGAGGAGGGAACAGATGAAATTGGTGGCAGAGAGGAGGGTGCTCTTGATGCTGTGGTTGCTTAAGATGCAAGATTGAGAGGAGTCCATGACATTGTTGGTTTCTATGAACACGGAGATTTGTGCATTGAAGGCCTTCTCAATGACCTTGGCTGGGAAGGGGAGCAGGGAGATGGGTCTGAAACTCTTGATGTCTGTCAGTGCAGCCTTGTTCCTCCTACTCGCTTGGCTGGTGTTCCCCTTTCCACCCACGCTCACTCAGCACCACATGAGCCAGCAGGCCCTCTTTACCTGCGAGTCGCTGCAATTGCAGCAGATGTTGCTCTGTTCTCTCAGCTCACTGGCTTCAATCCGGCGCTCTTCTCCGTGCGTCCCCACCTCTTCTGCCAGAGAGCTGGTTGCATGCAGTCAGTGGCCGCAGGCTGCAAATATCATCTGATGAGTCACAGGGCACGATGTTGGGGGGGGGTGTTATTAATGTAATGTGTATACTTGTAAAGCGCACTGTTGCCAGCCGGCGTCCTGGCGCTATATACCGCTGGGGAACCCGTCCTGGCTTTCCCTGTGGGATGGTCCCTGCTGGGAATCCCCAAGGTGGAGCCAGGCATCCCCGGCGGTGAGGGGGCCGTTGTGAAGATTAGGCAAGCTAATGCCCAGAGTTGCCGAGTACGACCCCTGGTTAGAGTAGGCACGAGGTGAGAATTATCGAGTCCGCTGACCCTGGTCCACGACCCTGCCGTGTCGGGAATCGAACCCTGGTCCCGGGCCGACTTCTGGGCAAGACCACAAGAACAGATATAATAGTTAAGTGACTGAAAAACTAAGACTCAGCACAGACTTAACTGTGGGGGAGGCACATTATATGGGCATTGACTACATTGATGAAAAGGGTCTCTCCTCCATCTCTTTTACCTATTGGTATTTCAAGAAGTTTTTTTTTTACAATTGCATTGTATTGCTTACTATCCACCAGGGCCCTCTTCTAATATGGCAGGATAAAAACCAGCTCCTCAGAAAAATCCACCCAACTACTGTTCCGCCTTGATCAATTGACGGGAGCCGAAGCTGGGAGTTACCTGTTTGGGGCTGCATAGATACCTGAGTGTTGTCTGGTGTATTATTGACTGCAACAGGAAAAGGAAAAACTGGCCCTTCGGCAGGCTGAGCGCCGCTGGCGGCGTCAGTATACCCCTGAGGAGAAAACTATTTATGTTACTCTGCTAAAACACTATAAAAACTCCATTCTTCAAACCAAAACTGCATATTTCTCTTTAAAAATCATTAATTCATCGTCCAAGTCCAAAGACATTTTTTCCATCGTTAATGAGCTCACACAACCAGATCGGGTACTGGCCAAACCCGTCCCTTCACAGACTCTATGTGACTCATTGAATACTTTTTTTATCAACACAATTATTTCTATTAAAAACAATATCCCTCCTCCTACTCTGTCCGTGGCCCCCATCATTACCTGTAAAAATCCTACGCTGCTAGATCACATTCCCTTGATTTTCAAGACATAGTTTTTGACCCTCCTGAATAGAGTAAGCTCTGGCTCCCCAAATGATTGCTGCCCCCCCACATCCTGAAAGAAGCTTTCCGGGCTTGTCCTGATCCCCCACTCTTACTTCTTAATAACTCTCTAGCCACAGGTACTGTCCTGGACATTTTTAAATGCGCCGCAGTAGTTCCCATCCTGAAAAAACCCAATGCCGACCCCTTAGTGATGAGCAACTTCCGTCCCATTTCTCTGCTCCCTTTCCTTAGTAAAATTTTAGAAGCTCATGTGACCAATTGTCTCAATTCATTTATTAGGTTGTCCCAATTCTTGGACCCTCAACAGGCAGGTTTCAGGCCGACACATTCCACTGAAGCGGTCATTGTGGCTGTGATGGACGAGCTTAGGAGGGGAGCCGATAACAACATCGCCCAGGCACTCGTGCTTTTCGACTTATCGGCTGCTTTTGACACGGTCGATCATGATCTTTTGATCGACCGTGTCAATGGCGCTGGCATCCAAGGCGTGGCTCTCAAGTGGATTAGATCTTTCCTACATCATCGCTCCCAGGCCGTTCACCTGTCCACTTTCTCAGCCACCCCTACAAAACTGACCTGCGGGGTCCCCCAGGGCTCCACCCTATCGCCTCTCCTATTTAATTTGTATTTGCAACCCCTGATTTGCTCCTTATGCAATAGCCCAGTCACCATCTTCAATTATGCCGATGATCTCCAATTGGTTTTCAATTTCGACTCCTCTCCCACATCCATTACCAATTTTCAATCTACCATGCTTTTCATTGGCGAATGGATGTGTCAAAGCCAATTGAAACTTAACCCAGACAAAACGGAGCTTGTTTTAACGGGAGAGTCTCTCAATCCCTGGAACCCCAGCTTTTGGCCATCTTCCTGGGGCTCCCCTCCCTCCCCCGCAGACTCCGTGAAGAGTCTAGGGGTTATTATCAGCAAGGATTTTTCTTTAAAACCCCAAATCAACACAGTTACTTCCTAATGCTTTTTCCATCTCCGGAGAATTCGGAAAATTTGCAGGTTTCTGACCACTGAGGCTCTTACATTAGTCATTATGGCATTAGTCATCGCCCGGCTCGACTACGCCAATGTTCTCTACGTTGGCATCCCGGCCTACCAGCTCCACCAACTACAACTGGTTCAGAACCAAGCGGCGAGACTTATTTTCTATCAACCCAAACACCAACATGTCTCCCCCTTGCTGTGGAGGCTCCATTGGCTCCCGGTGGCCAAACGCTGCATTTTCAAACTTGGCTGCACCATCTTCAAGTTACTATCCGGCCTTTATTGCCTCTAGGATTCATCGGTATGTCCCTTCCCGTAATCTTCGTTCCTCACATCATAACCTCCTCTCTGCCCCCTCTTTCAAACGGAAAAAACACGGTGGCCTCAGGTTCTCATTTTTAGCACCTAAACTATGGAACTCTCTTCCATATGGACTCAGGTCAACTTCTTGTTACACTTCTTTTAGGAAAACCTTGAAAACTCACCTGTTTCGTCAAGCCTATGAATAACACCTGCACATCGTCTCCCACTCTTGCCCATCCGTCCCCAGCGCCATGAAACCGTTTGGTGTCCGTGCGCTATATAAATAATTTTTACATTACATTACACAACAGGAAGGCAACTGCACCTACACGAGTCAGGGAGAGGTGCTAATAAGGGGCATCCTTGTCTTGATGAAGTAATTTACACGGGTAAACTAGGGGTAGGAGATAACTTTGGACCCTCCTGAGGCTCAGTCGGGAGTAGCCACGATCGCTCACTGCACTTTTTAACTTGTTGTTGCTTTTTTAAAATGTCACTCACCTAGCTCTCCTTGCACACGAATCACTGTCTGCAAGCACTCCGACTTAGCGGATTTCAGCGCTGAGAGGGAGATTTCGTGGGCCAATTCCAGCCGCCATTACCCAAGCTGAGACTAGGGACACGCCCACCTCGAGGCCACGCCCCCTGCAACGAGCATAAAAATGCGCTGAATCGCAAGCGCGTCAGATAACTTTGGACCCTCCTGAGGCTCAGCCGGGAGTAGCCACGATCGCTCACCGCACCTTTTAACTTGTTGTTGCTTTTTTAAAATATCACTCACCTAGCTCTCCTTGCACACGAATCACTGTCTGCAAGCACTCCTACTCAGCGGATTTCAGCGCTGAGAGGGAGATTTCGTGGGCCAATTCCAGCCGCCATTACCCACGCTGAGACTAGGACACGCCCACCTCGAGGCCATGCCCCCTGCAACGAGCATAAAAACGCGCTGAATCGCAAGCGCGTCAGATAACTTTGGACCCTCCTGAGGCTCAGCCGGGAGTAGCCACGATCGCTCACTGCACTTTTTAACTTGTTGTTGCTTTTTTAAAATATCACTCACCTAGCTCTCCTTGCACACGAATCACTGTCTGCAAGCACTCCTACTCAGCGGATTTCAGCGCTGAGAGGGAGATTTCGTGGGCCAATTCTAGCCGCCATTACCCACACTGAGACTAGGGACACGCCCACCTCGAGGCCACGCCCCCTCCCCCTTCCCCTGTCCTATAAATATGTGCATCTATCGGAAGCGCAGCGGACGAGCGCAGCGGGCGCGACGATTGCGCGCCCAAGGCGCGCTTAAGGCAAGCTCGTCTGCGTTCGTCCGCGCCGAGTCCGGGCCTAGGGCCATACTCCCTGTAACACAGTCACCAGAGCCCAGGTATTTCAGTGCTGAAACCCTCTATAACCTTAGGCCCCCTGCCTCCTTTTGCACTCGGCATTTTTATCGCGCTGATCTCATACCTCAAGCCTGCCCAAATGCAAGTCTCCCCTCAAACCCAAACCCGCCGCTGAACTCACTCACGCCTTTTGTATGTTCTTATTGAACTGCTGCTCCCTGCCGAAACACAGGGCCGAAATTGCACTTTTAATAGAGGAACACACGCCAGACATACTGTTTCTGATGGAAACCTGGCTCACCTCTGAGTCCGACCCTGCCCTAGTTGAAGCCCTCCCTCCAGGTTTCCAAATTATTCGGCAAGACCGACCTAAAGGGAGAGGAGGAGGCCTAGCAATTATTCATAAGGAACAGTTTTACTGCCGAGTTACCTCTGAAACCATCCCCGACTGTGAGAGCCTTGCTTTCAACATCGATCTCTCACCTAATAGCTGCTTCTCAGGTACTCTTATTTATCGCCCCCTGGCCCCTCGAAGCAGTTCCACGAGTGCCTACCTTCGAGTGTGGCTGAACGCATCAGCACCACGTCCAACTTTACCTTGCTAGGTGATTTTAATCTTCACTTCGACTCCTTACTAGATCACACAGCCACTACCTTGGCGGACGATCTAGCAGCCCTGCAACTCACACAACACGTTAAGGCTTCCACACATGTCAAGGGCCACTTGCTGGACCCTGTATTCAGCAATTGTGTGGATCTTATAGCCGGACAGCCAATCCCACTGCCCTGGACAGATCATTGACTGGTCCCCATTAGCTGGACATCGCTTAAGCCCCCGCCGACGAGACCCACTACTAGGTTCATGCGAGCTTGGTCTCGCCTCTCAGTTGACGACTGGTCTATCAAACTTACCAGCAACCAACCCCTCGATAACGAGGATCCCGGTCTAGCCAACCAGGCCTACGTTGACTGGATTACACAAACCCTAGACGCCACACTCCCAGAAAGTAAAATCATGCTGAAGCGCCCCCATAAAACTGCCCCCTGGTACACCGAGGTTCTCAGGGACAAGAAACGCCAATGCAGGAAAATGGAAAGACGATGGCGTTCAGACTACTCGGTAGATAATAAAACCCTTTACCGAGAGTCAATCAGTGAATATAAAGCACAAGTTAAAGCTGCCCAGGCTACATACTTTTCGAACAGAATTCTTCTTGCCAAGTCAAAACCTAAAGAAATTTTTCAAATCGTGAAAAAGTTAACAAAACCTCCCCCCAGCCTGCAGGTCACAAAATCCACTACCTACTGTAATAACGTTGCTGAGTTCTTCCACCAAAAAGTGAACACTATCTACTCAGCTTTCCCCCCTAGGGACATCACTTCCTCAGCCCAATTCAATAAAGTCACAGCCCCCCCCCCGTCAGCCTCAATCCATTCTGACTCACTTTCCCCTCCTAGACCTTGCAACCCTTGAATCCATAGCTCGGAAAGTAAAATCCGGTTCCCCTGACGACCCAGCCCCGCCAGACATCATAATGGCAGCGTCCCAGATCATTCTGCCCACTATTAGGGATGTATTAAACGCATCCATCACCTCCGGCACTGTCCCGACTGTCTGGAAGCAGGCCATGGTCAGATCATTATTGAAGAAACCCAATTCAGATCCGACTGACCTTGGTAACTACCGGCCCATCTCCCTGCTCCCATGGTTGAGTAAGATTCTGGAAAAATATATAAATATCCAACTGGTAAACTTCTTAGAAGACCACCATTTACTAGACTCCACCCAGACGGGCTTCAGACCTAAACACGGTACCGAGACTGCCCTCCTTATGGTCACTGAGGAATCCAGAAAAATCCTGGATCAAGGAGGATCAGTGGCAGTGATCCTCCTTGACCTCAGCGCGGCATTTGACACGGTCAGCCACGACACCTTGCTTTACCGTATGTCTTGCGCCGGGATCAAGGACAAAGCCTGGCTGTGGTTCAAGACCTTTCTAGAGGACAGATCCTTTCGAGTCTTCGAGGGTGAATCTGTGTCCGCCAGTAGATCTTTAAAGTGCGGAGTCCCCCAGGGCTCCTCTTTAAGCCCCGCACTGTTCAACATGTATATGAGGCCACTGGCTGAGGTCGTCCGCCCATTTGGGGTCAAGATTATCTCTTATGCGGACGACACGCAGCTGGTGGTCTCACTGGCGCAGGAGGCCAACATGCCTGCGTCAGGTGGAATTAGAGAATGCATAGAAGAAGTGAAGAGTTGGATGTCCTCATCATCCCTCAAACTGAATGGGGACAAAAAAGGAGCTGATGCTCCTAGGCCCCCCTGATCTCTGCTTCTCTAACTCTCTGTGGCCCCCTTGTCTAGGCCCCCCTCCAACCCCTAAAAACAACATCAAGAGCCTTGGGGTATGGCTGGACAGATCCCTTTCATTCAACGTCCAGGCCACAAAACTCTCAGCCACCTGTTTTGGCCTCATGAGGATACTAAAGAAAATCTTCCCTCTCCTTCCCATGGAGGCCAAACAGGTGGCTATACAGGGGCTAATACAGTCACGCCTAGACTTCAACAACGTGCTCTATCTCGGCGCCCCAGAGTACACCCTGCGCAGACTACAGACAGTGCAGAACTGCGCAGCCCGCTTATTGCTCGAGCTCCCTCGCAGACAATCAGTGAGGGCCGGGTTGGTCAGCCTTCACTGGCTGCCAGTGCGCCAGAGAATTATTTTCAAGGCCATGTGTATTGCCCATCAGGCCTTCTGGGACACAGGTCCCAGGATTACCCGTGACCTAGTTACCCACTACCTTCCCAGCAGAAACCTCCGCTCCAGCCAGACCTTCCTGGCTATGGCCCCAAGAATAAAAAAGACCAGATCTGGTGGCAGGACGTTCGCCTACAATGCATCGAGGACCTGGAACACCCTTCCCCTGCATCTCAGAGCTAATTCTAATCTCTCTGAGTTTCGCAAGCAGTTAAAAACCTTCCTTTTTAACCTGCATCTTTAATCTCAGCTAGCCTCCCCTTGTATGTTCCTGGTTATTTTAGCGCTTGGACGCCTCCGGGCAGCAATTCGCGCTTTATAAATCTACATCCATTTCCATTTCCAGGATGCAATTTGAAATACAGCAAGACCTCATATCAGTGGGGCCGATCACATATTTTGCAATCAGCACATAACTGAGACGATGGGCCTGATTTTACTATAGGGACAGGAATGTGCATTGACAATGATGATTTAACTAGTGTCTCTTTTATACCACTCAGATATTGGTCTCTTTTTAAAACAGTATTGAATATTTGTTAACCCCCAGGGCCCTCTCCAATATGGCTGGACCATAACTGTATTTTTCTAACCTCCTACTAACTCCAGTCCTGTCCTAATCATGTGATCAGAGCTTGAGCCGCAAATCACCTGATTGGGGCAGCAAGCCACCTAATTGACATCGGGTGTATTTAGTATTGAGAAACAGAGATGCCTGCCCCTACACTGTGGCAGTAAGAGGTGCTAGTAAGGGCGGTCCTTCCATTGATGAAGTGAGTGATACGGGGATGTAAAAAAAGGGGGGATACTGATTTGAAATTAAATATGACCCCTTCCCAGTGGGGCCATTCAAACATGTTCTGATTAGTACGTGACCAGAATGATGGTCTAGCTGTTTATTATATGGATTCTTAACCGAAGAGCAGGACAAATTTCTTGGGCCAGTCGGTGTGTTTCTTGACTAGGACTATGGAGAGTAACATCATGTTCCAGTATAAGGCGCTTAGTGGGGATTACGGTATGCACGTATTAGCTACTTCATGTCATACCAGAAAACCAGATTGATGAAAGGATAATCGACAAGGGCATGAGATGTACTAGGGAAATATTAGTGAATGAATGAATGAATGAAGGGAAACTTGTACCACGCAACTTAGCCCAAGGGCATCAAGGCGCCAAACAGGTCATTCAGTCTGTAATTCTTCTAGTACATAGTTACGGGTAAGCCGCTACAAAAAAACAGGTTTTTAATGCTTTACGGAAAAGCACAAGGGAGGGTTGTCCTGCCAGTTCAGGGGGAAGGGAGTTCCAAAGCCTAGGCACTAAGGTAGAGAAGGCTCTACCTCCCCATCTTGCTTTTGCAAATCTGGGAACTGAAAGAAGATTTTTATTGGATGAGCGGAGAGCTCTGCTGGGGGAGTAAGAGTGGAGGAGGGACTTGATACCCTCAGGGCCAGAACCGTACACAGCCCCATGAGCGAGACAAAGGATCTTGAAAGAAATCTTAGACTGAATAGGCAGCCAATGTAGGTTTTTCCCTGGCCAAAGATGCTGAGGAAAGCCTAGAAAGATTGAGGACCATCTTAGTCGCTGCCTTTTGCACTGTCTGCAAGCGCTGGATAAGGCTCTTATTAATACCCACATAGAGCGCATTGCAGTAATCCAGTCTCGAGGAAACAAGTGCCACAGTGGCTTGCTTCTGGGCATCAGGGGAGAGGTAGTGAGCGATCTTTCTGAGGATCCTGATGATACCGCAGCAGGTAGAGACAGTCCTGCTGACCTGGCGGTCAAAAGAGAGTGAGGTATCTATCAGTACCCCCAGATTCCTGGCGGATTGAGAAGGAAGGGGACAATCCCCAAGGGAAGCTGGCCACCAGTCGTTTGACCAGACGTCCTGATTGCCCCCAAAGATCAGGACCTCTGTTTTCTCCCCATTTAACTTTAGGAAGTTCTGGATCATCCATTGAGATACTGCCTTCATACAGTTAAAGTTAAGGGCAGAATCACTCGCAGACTGTGTGAGAGAGACCATAATTTGGGTGTCGTCAGCATATGACAACACCTCAAGCCCAAAAGATCTCACTACCCTGGCAAGTGGGGCCACATAGATGTTAAAGAATGTGGGACTTAAAGAGGATCCCTGGGGGACCCCACACTGCACAGGTTTAGAGGGAGAGAGAAATTCACCCAACTTCACCCTTTGTTCTCTTTGGTTGAGGTAAGAGGCCAAGAGGCTTAAAGCTGGACCTCCGACTCCTATCTCCCTAAGACAAGTAACCAAGATAGAGGGTTACAGGGTGTCGAAGGCCGCTGTGAGGTCGAGCAGGACCAGGAGGGTGGTATGGCCCTTATCGACCTTCGAGCGGAGGTTATTAATAAGCTTGGTAAGGGCGGATTCGGTACTGTGGGCTCTTATAAAGCCATGTTGTGACGCATCTAGCAAGATGGAATCATCCAAGAAGGAGATTAGGTGGCGGTTAAGATGTGATTCAAGTATTTTTGCAGGGGCAGGTAATAGAGAAATTGGCCGAAAGTTTTTCAACACCCCAGGATCCAGAGTGACCTTCTTCAGGAGGGGTTTAACGACCGCCATCTTCCATGAAAGAGGGAAGATTCCCTCCGTGATTGCCAAATTCATCACCTCTAAAAGAGGAGGAATAGCCAGTTCCCTACAGGACTTCAACACCTTAAGCGGACAAGGGTCCAGAGGCGAACCAGATTTGATGTTGTCAAGAAGCTGATTGATCCACTCAAGGGCAAGGAGAGGGAAATTAAGGAGGCTAGTAGAAGAGGGTCCATCCGCCCGACACCCCACTATGGGAAGGGCAGGGGAGGAAGGAGAACCCAGCTCAAGATTAAGGGATTCAAGGGAGTTTTAGATATCTGCAATTTTGGAATGGAAGAAAATCGAGATTCTATCACATAGAACCTGGGTTTCCACTATGGAATCCCCAGCCTGAGGGGCGGAGAGGGAGTCTATAATCTTAAAACGGTCTCTGGGAGAGTTCAGGGAGGCAGTCAAGTTGGCAAAATGAACCCTCTTTCCCTCAATTATAGCTTGCTTGTATTCTTTTAGGAGACGTTTATGTTGTTCCTTCTCCATGGGATCGAGGTGAGCCCACCAGAGCCTCTCCTGTTTTCGGCATCCCTGCCTCAGCAGCCTAAGCCTATCTGAGAACCAGGGAGCTGAAGGGCTCTTTCTGGCAGAGTAGTGCTGTTTGGCATGGGCCAGGATGTCCGCAGCCCCAGCAATGATGTTTTCGAGAGCAGCAGAGTTAGTATCCCTCATTTTAAAGGGACTTAGTCTATTCATAAATGGAGCAAGTGTCTCATTATTAATCTCCTTGAAATTCCGTCTAAGCTCCCATTTCCTAGTGTCCGAAAGGGTAGAGACAGTATGATGGAATTTAAACTCCAGGGGAACGGCCAAATGATCAGACCAAGCAAGTGGGATTGGAGTGCCTGACTTCAGTCTGGGGTCATTGGAGAAAACTCCGTCAAGCATGTGGCCCGCTAAATGAGTGGGGCTGTCCGCAACTTGTGTCAGGCCGCATGAGTCCAGGGTTTCCACCAGGGAAAGGGTGTCTCTGGAACTCATGTTTTCCAAATGGGAATTAAAGTCGCCTAAAAGAGTGATGTTGGATCTATCAATAAAAGGTTCTAATATCTTCATCACATCTTGGCTAAAAGCAGATCTGGGACCTGGCGGCCTGTAAAATAAGAGGCCAGAGAAGGAGACTGAGGGGGTAGAGTTAAAGGAGAAGTACATGGCCTGAAATGAATCTGAGGGAGTAGAGAGGCATTCGGTGCGAGAGATGGAGGAGTTTTTGTGTAATATTCCTAACCCTCCTCCTCTACACCCAATTCTGTCCATCCTAGTCAGGACATAGCCCTTAGGGATTGCATATACGAGATCAGGGCCTGAGGATTACGACACCCAGGTTTCAGTAATGAACACCCAGGAGGGTTTCCTCGATGAGACAAAGTCCCTGAAGGCAATGTTATTTTTGATTAAAGATCTCGCATTGATGAGAAAGCCTTCTTCAATAGCCTGGGGGTGGGGCTTGGACACCCCAGTGACCGGCGGCGCCTTCAAGGTATTCTCTTTTCTAGGGCGGCTATAATTGCATCTGCAACTAAGTGCACCTGTGAATGCCTCGGGGCAAAAAGTATGATGGCAGGGCTTACTAAGGGGTTTTAGAGCCAAAAGCACTTGCGTTGAGTAAAGGGCACTTACTTGAGGATGGGTAGGGGAGGAGCCAGTATCCCTGGCCCCTGGCGCAAACTCGCGGACGGGCGCAGGCGGGCTTGACTTAGGAGCGACTTCAGCGCGTGCCTGCTGCGCGTGTTCGCTGAGCGCGGAGGAGAACATGGAGCCTAAATAAAGTGGCGCCTGAATGCAGAGCAGCGCGTGACCCTCAGTGACCAATGAGGGCAGAGACTCAAAACGTATGCCGGCGCCCTCCACAACAAACGGCAAAACCCGTGGTGGACTGTGGCGCTGGCAGGAATAGCGAGATGCGGGGGGCGGCGAGACTCTAGCAGGTAGGAGCCAGCAAGAGAGTGTGCAAATATAGCAGAGTCAATTTTAAAAGAAACAACACTTTTAAAAACGCGACATCATAATCATGTAGCAGAGTTAATTTTTAGAAGAAGCAGCAGTTTTAAGAACCATGCACTCACCAAATTAAAGCGGACCAGTAGTCCAAAAAAGATTTTAATATGGTTGTTTTATTTCATACAACAGAGTGTGACCTCTTGGTGCTGACCTGTACCATGTTTTTATGTTAAGACGCTGTATTTGTCTGTAGCGGTACAAAAGGGGGTGGTGATGGACGGAGCATCTGAACCAATCAAACACTCACACCCAGTCAAAAGATCTGGGTTTGATCCATCACCGTTCTTTAGCCCACTCTTCCACCCCAGTTCAGACATGGCTATATGCAAATCAGTCTGACCCTGTGCCTCATGGGAACAGTCCAGCCCAAACTGCCAAGCCATGCCTTCTCTGGACCGGAAACAAGCTTCCGAGGACCGGTTTCTGGCATTACAGCCGCCCTCAGCCCGGCTTGCTTGAATGCAGTGGCAAAGTCACTGGATTCAAGTCTGTAGAAGGCATTTGATGTGATGTAGTGTTCTTTAAAGAAGTGTGCTTTCAGCTTTCAATTAAAGGCAGCAGGATTGGGATGGTTCTGATTTATGAAAGGATGTTGTTACAGAGCCTAGGTGCATAATTGAAAGATCAGTGGGTAGTTGGTGAGGTTATCAGGTTTTAGTGTGGATTTCATCATAACTGGGAGGATTTAGCAATTTGTAAGAGCTTTTCTGGAATGACTTGCGGTAGAGTTGCATTGACAATTGTGAGAAATTGGGTTGTGTTGAGAGGGTGAAATGCTACTCAAGAAACAGTCACAATCCTTGTAGGGATTAACAACAAAAGTCACTAAATTAACCTGTACTTAACACTCTGGTAGCTTGGCCCCAAACCAATAAGTCTTAACTTCTACGTATGGGGTAAAGTATTCATGCATCCCTTAAACAGTAATAAAGTGAAAATGCATCACAAGAAAAATTCCACACCAAGTTAGAAAAATAGAGTCAAATGTAATAAACGGACACTAAAATGAAACAAATCCAATCAGTAGGACTAAAGTTTACAGTGAAAAATAGAACCTATTGGGCTTGGTCTCTGCTTACCTTCAGAAGTAGAAGAATAAAAATATCTGAAAAGGTAAAGTTTAGTGGTGCAAAGCAGCCGGCGATATCTGAGGAGGAGGAGAAGGCTTTGACAGGGACCCACTGGACGTAGTCACGGTGTAGATTTCAACATTCGGTCTTTATTGGAAGTAAACAATCTCCAGTGGGATGAACCTGCAGGCTTTCGCTGATGAGGGCTCCACAAGGCTGGAAACCCCTTCTGTTAGGAGATGCTAAATGGGATTTGCTGCTGTGGAGAAGGATATAGCAAGAATTACCATGAAGTCAGGCTGACTAGTAATGCAAATTGGGTGGATCAGCAAACAGGCTGGTCCTGGTCTCCTCATTGTTGTCAGGGCATGTTTTGGCAAAATAAGTTCCTAATTCCAAGTTGTGGATTTGGGCTATCTGGGCACCTTTACACCACTTCCAAGGGTCCAGAACTGTAGGGGGCCCACTTGGTGGGTCAGGACTCTCTCAGACTGGGTCCAGCTGTAGATTCAAGATAGCTGGAGCCTTTTTCTGCCCCTGAGGCTCTGATCAGGAGGACAGCGACTAGCTTTTGGAGTCAGGCTGAAAGTCCTGGGGTCAACCAGAAAAGCAAGTCGCAAGCAGCAGGGCATCTTTTTGAGAGCACATGACAGGCTTCATGCAACAGGGCAGTCCGCTTGGCACTACAGGGCAGTCCCCTGAAGTACACAGCAGATCACAGGCAGAAGGGAAGTCCTCTGAGAGTCATCTGCAGGTCCAGAAGTGAACTGAAGAGTGAGTTGTAGGGTCCTAGTTTTATACCTGGTGCCAGCTTTGAAGTGGAATACACTTTTGGAGTTTTACCCCAACTGAAATTTCCCCTGGATATCTGGACTCATAAAAGGCTAGTGTGAAGTTCTTTGTGTGTGAGCTGGTGCAGTATCTTTGAAGTAAAAGTGGGGCAAGGCACAGTTCTCCCCATCCTGCCAACATTCAGACCCCCAATGTCCAAACACATGAGTGGACTACTCCCGTAAAGAGATAATGCTTAGTACAAAACCGGTCCAAACTCCGGGACACGGAATATTAGATATGACTTATGAATTATCCAATTGATAACGATAACTGGATTTGGAACTATGAGAGACTCAATAAATGCTGATTACGTTTATTGAGTGAATGAGGAAGTCTGCTGTTATAGGATACAGCATAGACAAAAGACGTGTTGGCAAGGAGAGTGGGCTAGTTGGAAGTCTGAATGAGTGGCCTAAAAATCAGATACTGCAATAAAAGTACAGTGCGTACCGCAACCTTGACATTGATTTATTGAGTGCTCGAAGATCTATTTGAAACTACCAGACCCCCTATTGTGTGTCTGTCTGAGAGAAATATACAAAGGCCAACTGCCAGCTACATCAAGTAATGTGACCCAGGAACAGGATGCAGGCAACATATGGGTAGAACAAGAAAATGCCAACTTTATAAAAGTCAAAGAGAAAGTGAACTTTATAAAAGTGGCATTTTCTGAATACTGACTTCAAATCTGATGTCACCATTAACAGGGATTCTGAATTACAATTCCTTATTTACTAAGCATGATCTTTCTACCTGCTCCCTAACAAAAGCTATTACTTATTAAATGTGAGAAGATAACTGTTATACATTCATCTTTTCTCTCTGTATATAAATATGCCATTGTATAATTACATTACATGTTCAGTCTTTGCATTTAGTGGTTTGTTCCCCTTTCCCCTTCCTATCTATTCATAGAACATCCCCCCAAAGTAAATCTTAGAATGTTCAGGTATGGCAGTTATTGCTGCTGTCTAAGGTGAGGCGATGGCTGAATAAAGTATACTCTCTCACCTCGTGTGTCTTCCATCATTTATACTTTATGTCACCGGCGACAAACCTCTCACGTACATGTTCTCATTAAAGGGCTTTAGCATAGTACTCCTCCTATATCTAAGTGGATTTTGGGACTAGAAATCTTTTGTTCCAAAGTGGAGCATGTTCCTGGAGGGGAAAGTAAAATTGCGGATTTCTTGTCTAGATCACTTCTACAGCAAGACAGCCCCATTGTATGTATTCAGTTACCTGCTATAGCACAAATTGAATGGGAACAAAGCATGGTGAAAGACAGAGGTTTAAACATGATTAAAGTAATGATTACTCATAGTTGGCCTTCAAAGTGAAGAGAGGCAGCAGGGAAGGAGCTGCAGGGCTGAGCTCCAGGTCCGGGATCCCTAAAGTGTAAATTCCGACCAGATAGGCCCCAGCCAGCCCCCCTGACGATACATGGGACTAACTCACTCACCGGGCTGACCTTGGATGAAACGTGGATCTAAGATGCAGATCCAGCAGCAGATCCAGCTGCATTGTAGTCCGTGCACCCTAAGGAGGTCAATCCTGGAGGTCCTTGAAGCCCCACCGCAAACGAGGCGAACGAGGGAGACCTCCTCTCCAGACCGGAGAAGAGCAGGCAAAATCCAGAAGGTTAGGACTCCCGAATCGAGGCACCGAGTTGCACAGCCATAGCTGCGTTGCGTGACTGGGTAATCGCCGCCAGTCACTGAGCCACAGAAGGATCCAGCCAGCTCAAAGACCACAGGAGGACCCGGAACTCCTGGATCCTCCCAAACGGTGTGAAGTGGGTCAGTGGCGACCCTTGAGGGAGACTGGGATGTCCGAGACATTAGGGGAGCCCCAGGACATAATGCGCAGGAGCCCCAGATGCCTGACCCAGTGATGGCCAATAAAATCGAGACCGAGACCAAAAGCGGCCTGTTATAAGGCCTTAAGAAGACCTTGGACTGCTGCGATCTTTAAGAAAAGTACAAGTTGGGTCATTTGAGACCCGCAACGCTACACAAGCTGTCCTGAGGAGGGAGCGGAGCCCCAGGACTCAACACTCGAGTAGCCCCTGAGGCCTGACTGGGCAACGGCCGCCAATCTCAGATGAAAACGACCCATTATAAGGCTTTCAGAAGACCTCGGACTGCCCCGATTTATAAGAAAAGTACAAGGCTGGGCATCTGAGACCAGCAACACTACAAAAGCTGTCCTGAGGCGGGAGAGGAACCCCAGGACATAACACACTGGAATAGCCCCTGATGCCTGATCCAAAAATGGCTGCCAGAATTGAGACTGAAAGCGGCCTGTTATAAGGCCTTAAGAAGACCTCAGACTGCTGCGATTTTTAAGAAAAGTACATGGTGGGTCACTTGAGACCTGCAACGCTACAGAAGCTGTCCTGAGGGGGGAGCAGAGCCCCAGGACACAACACGCAAGTAGCCCCTGATGCCTGACTGGGCAATGGCCACCAATCTCAGAATCACCGATGGAACCAGCCAGAAATAAGGCCACACAAAGACCCCAGGCACTGGGAGCCTCCAATAGAGAGTGAAGCGGGTCACTTGGGACCCTTGAAGGATACGGGCCGTCCTGAGATGGGAGCGGAGCCCCGGGACACAACACGTCAGGAGCCCCAGATGCCTGACCTAGGAATGGCCGACAATACCAGAACCAACCCAGAAAGCGAACAGCGATAAGGCCACAAAAAGACCTCAGTCAGCCTCGATATTTCTGACAACTGCAACAATGACTCAAAGGTTATTGTAGGCAGCCCCTTGGTACCTGGCCCCTAATGGTCTACTAGGGTCCAAACAAGGACTGGTCACAAGAAAGTCTCGATCCATTGCCCCTCCAACACGGCCTTGGTCCCATAGGGTAACGTAGGCAACCTCCTGACGCCCACCCTCACAATGCCTACCAGGGACCTAATTCTCCAATCCACCACTACATCTAGACAGTGGTGTCCCTGTCACCTATAGAGAATACCTCTATAGCTAGGAGATAAGACCAACACCAACTCCCAAACCCATACCCAGAGAAGCCCTTCTCCGCACACCCCCTTCCCACTGCTCCCTCCCTCCCGATAGGCTATACCCCTTACTCCCCTACCCCCCACTGACCAGATAGCACTCTCTCCTCCGTATGACATTCCATTATATTACACACTGGAGAGAATCTGCCTCCCTCACAACCCAGACAAAATGCCACCGGCCACGCAATTGGCTGCCGCCCCTTAAACACCAAACTACCTGATACCCCATGGACCGAACTCCTTTGCAATCACTTCCCCCCAACCTCTCTAGTAAAGGAATGAAACACTTCAAACATAGACTGATCAGACAACACCCAGAGACACTATTCATAGACACTTACCACTGCTCCTCTAGAGGGCAGATAAAAATGGACTTCATCTTCCACAATGAAAGACCCGACAACTGGACCATCATTCTTAACACACATCTCATCATCTCCAAAACTACCATTACATCCCACAGCCGCAAATTGACGACCTCTCTCCCAAACCACCAGACGATGAGTGGTAATATCTCCATAACCATCTACACGAATGGCACAGTCCTGATACAGGCTAAGAGATTTAACCTTGAGGTCTCCAACTCCCTCTTCCTCTAATTATAAAAGGCCCCCATGCTCACCACACAAACCGGACCGACCCTATCCCTCCCCCAGTGAGCCATCCTCAAAAGGGGAGGCATCAAACCGCTCTCTCATCCTCTTCACAATCCCCCTCTTCGCCATCCAGAGGCACCTACTACAACTCTGCACCTCAGAATAACGATCACACCCCCTCTGGTAGACAACCCGCCAACCCTTGCCCCCCTCTCTTCCCTTCCTGCCATCCAGGTTTGAGCATTACCCTCAAGCTCAGCCTCCATACAGCCCCTCCCCGTCCTCACGCCAAACGAGAGCTGACTCCCGCCAAGAGCCAGCACTCCACCTACCCATGAGCCCTCCCATAATCAAACCAGGCAGCTCCCCCCATACCATCAGGACTGGGACACAACCCCTCCTTCAACAACCATCATGACAGGAACCCACCCCCCCTCCTCCACGGGTAAAGCTTCCCCAGACACCCACCCTCCCTCCTCGAATAACACAACGCAACGCTTCAACCTCCTGGAAACTCAGCTTGAAATCCCGATCCGAGGCTTGAACGAATTTCTATCCAACAAGGCCATTACTCGAAAGCTCTATCAGCCCCCCACCACACCACCAATTCTCACCCAACCCAGTGGTGGCAAGGTACCGCCCTCCAATGAGCCCCATGTCCCCCCAGACCCCGACCCTGGACCAACAGAAAGGGGAATGATAATCGCTCTGAAATACCTAGATGAGCAACAACCTCACTTTCCTCTCAGGAAGCGGCACATCTCGCCTCATCCTATGACCCCCTGCAAATTACTCCCCCAGATCCAAGTAATTAATGGAGTTAGAAGAGAACGCCCCTCTCCGAGAAACCCTATACCCCCAGCCCACCTAGCCTTCCTACCTAGAGCCCAATACACTGAGAACGGGAGCAAAGAAGGTCCCCCCATCAACTGCATGCTGCTAAACTGCAGATCTGCCTCTAAACATGCAACCGAACTAGCAGAAGCCATCCTCTCCCATGATATAGACATAGCATTCATCATGGAGACCTGGCTCATCAATCTCTCCTACCCCAGCATGGACATGCTGGTGCCTCCCGGATTCACAATGATCAACAAAGACAGGTAAGTGCAAAGGGGTGGGGGCATAGCAATCATCCACAAGAACAACATCTCAATCACGAAAATCACCTCCTGTCTGTACAGCTCCTTTGAGTGGCTCTCAGTCAACATCAAAACACACGATACCAGGCCTACACTTTGCCATCTTCTGTACCACCCCCCTGGCAACTCCTCCGAATTCAGGGATCCCCTCTCCGACTTGATTGCCCATTGCTCACTCGGCAACACTAACAACATAATTCTGGGTGACCTCAATCGAAGATGGAACAAAACAAAAAACCCGCTCATTCAAACCCTAAACAACTTACTACTAAAAAACAATCTGACCCAACATTGCTCAGAAGAAACTCACCATAAAGGAGCAATCCTCGACGCAATTATTGCCAAAAGCAAAGCAATCTCCATCAACCGCATCCTTCCCGTAGACTGGTCCGATCACCACATAGTTCTTTTCCACATCAACCATGCGGTCCTAACTCAACACCCCAAGCAAGACCCCCCCAAATGGGTGAGTAACACAGCTCAGATCCCTCGAGCTGACCTAGAAGAAATAATTAGCTCACTCCTCCCCAACACCACTGATCACCTCTCAACTACCGAACTCACCTCTCGTTACAACTCCAATATGAAGCTCACTCTGAACCACCTTGCCCCCCTGAAACTAAAAAAATCCAGGAACATTCCCTCCAGGTCATGGTTCACCACTGACTTCAATAAAGAAAGAAGACATCTAAGAGCCGCAGAAAGAATCTGAAGGAACAATCTCTCCGCCCTCCATCGCGATCAACTCCAAGCAGCCCACAGGAATTACAAAAAGCACATTAAGAACAAAAAGACAGCTTTCTTCTGCTCTGCGCTAGACACCGCAAAAAACCGACCCAAAGAGCTTTTCAATATCATCAGGAATCAAACCTTTAAGCCTATGACATCCTCAACACAGGCATCCTAAGAATGATGCGACAACTTCGCCATCTTTTTCAATGACAAAATCACTAACCCTGGGCGGGCGGCTACGTTCCGTGCACGGAGTGTGCGTAGTGCCGGCTTCTACGCATTTTGCGTAGCAGGCGTAGAATCCGGCACTATGCACGCTCCGCAGACGGAGCGTAGCTGGCCGCCACCCGCCTCCCTCCCGCCCTCCCTAAATACTTTAAATTGATGGTGTAGAAGAATTAAAAGGCACTTACCTTGCCCGCCGCTGCCCGCCGCGTCCCCGGGGCTCGCTATCTTCATGGCTGCCGTCTTGTGTACTAATGCGCATGCGCGAGCGGCCGCGCATGCGCATTTCTCACGAGAAATGCGCATGCGCGGTCGCCCGCGCATGCGCATTAGTACACAAGACGGCAGCCATGAAGATAGCGAGCCCCGGGGACGCGGCGGGGACGCGGCGGGCAAGGTAAGTGCCTTTTAATTCTTTTACACCATTAATTTAAAGTATTTAGGGAGGGCGGGAGGGAGGCCTGCGGTGCGTAGTGGGGCTACGCGGAGTGCGGAGGTGGGCGGAGTTTCTCGCCCACTTCACGTAGCTCCACGAAGCCCCACTACGCCCACTACGCCCAGGGTTAAAAATCACCAAAATAGATCTCTCACTTGGCTCAAATCTCATCCCCTCCACCAAGATCAAGGCATCCGAAACTCACGATAGCGCCTCCTTGAACCCCCCAAAACATTGGTCCTCCTTCATTCCCATCCAGGAAGCAGAGATAGTCACATTAATCTCCAATGCTAAACCCTCATCGCACGCCCTGGAACAGCTACCCCCGCACCTGGCCAAGGACCTGAAGCTCGTCCTAGCCCCGCTATGGTGCAAGATCATTAACCGCTCACTGAGCTCTGGAATCGAACCTGACGGCCTCAAAGTAGGCAAAGTCATGCCACTGCTGAAAAAGCCAGGGCTAGACACTGAGGATCTGAATAACTTCAGACCTGTATCGAACCTACCTCTTATGTACAAAATCCTGGAAAGATGTGTACTCCCTCAGCTGACCAAACACTTGGATAACATCAATCTCCTAGATCCCAATCAATCGGGCTTCAGAAATACCGAATCCGCAATCCTCGATGTCATAGACAATCTACTCAAGTCACTTGACTCGGACCAATGCTGCCTTCTCATCCTCTTAGAATTAACGGCCGCATTGGATACAGTTGACCACAAACTGCTCATCAAGGTTCTACAAGAAAGGGCTGGTCTCCAAGAGACGGTCCTCCATTGGTTCTCTTCCTTTCTCCACAACCGCCCACAAAGAATAAAAATTAAAAACTTTGAGTCCGACCTCCACCCCGTCATCAGGGGTGTTCCACAAGGGTCAGTGCTCTTCCCTCAGCTTTTCAACACTTACATTGAACCCCTTACCACTCTACTCAGGAAATCCAACATCCCTTTTCACTTATAAGCGGACAACACATCTTTATCTGGAAACCACCTCCATTGACGACATCCAGACACTTAACATCACACTCAATGAGGTTCAACACTGGCTCTCAAGTAATCACCTGAAACTCAATCAAGAGAAAATGGAAATACTCCTTATCTCCAACAAAGACGAAAACCCCCAAATTGAAGAATGTCTGAAAGCCATTGATGCCCTCAATGGTAACCTCACCCTGGCGGATTCGGTAAAATCTCCACGTATCACCATAGACCCAAAACTGGACATGAAAAAACACATTACAAGATCTGCTAAAAGTGCCTTTCTCAACCTGAAATTACTATACAAAATAAAACCCTTTCTTCCGCCCAAGGACCTTCAACAAGCCACCTAAGCACTGGTGCTCTCCAGAATTGACTATGGGATTGCAGCCTTGACTGGGACAGCAAAATCACACCTCGACCCCCTGAAGACAACCTTCAATGCAGCAGCCAGAATGGTCACCGGAACTAAGAAATTCTAACACATCTCTCCCACTCTCAGAGAACTTAAATGGCTCCCAGTTGAGTTGCGAGCCAGCTTCAGAACAGCCTGCCTCACTCACAAAGCCCTGCACACAGGCAAACCAAAATACTTGTCTGCCAAACTCAAAAGGGCCAGCCAGTCCAGGAACCTCAGTAGCTCCAACACTCTGATACTCATCCCGCTGAAAACTCGTAACCAAAAAAACGCAGCCAAATAATTTGCTGGAAATGACCCAAAAATCTGGAACTCCATCCCCCCCACATCAGAACGACCCCCTCGTTTCCAAAATTCAAGAACCTACTCAAAGTCCTCGAATGCTCTTGAGCAAACGAATCAGAGCCAAAGAAGTATCTTAGCCGGCGCTCGATCTTACCTTAATTTGAGACAGATGACACTGGCTCGAATCTAGAAAACTTTTTGGACACTCGTCATGTTTGAATAAGGAATCCACTCGGATGCTCGTCTTGTTTGACCTGCACCCTCTGCCCCTTTGCCCGTTCGCTTCTTTGTTTGTTCTTTACCCGGCTCAAACCCTCATTTCTATCTACTACCTGTACCGTCTATTAGCACATAATTGTAAATGCTGTAAAGCGCTCTGATACCCTCCGGTCCAGCTAGCGCTATATAAAACTCCTAAAATAAACAAATAAAAAATAAGGTATCAGAAGAAGTCAAGGATTTTTAGAAAGTAAGGTTTGAACTTCGTATAATAGATGGGAAGATTTGTCACAACAACAAAATGTGCCTCCTGAATCCTTAAGGAAAAAGATTGTAGAGTTGGCACATGAGGGACACCTGGGTAGAAGTAATACAAAAACAGAGTTAGAATTAACTTCTGGTTCCCTAGAATGGGTTTGTTAGTAGAACAAATGCTTAAGGATTGTTACAAGTGTGCCAAGAGAGACAAAACAAAGACTATTCACAAGGCTCCTTTGTCTTCTGTTGAAATACCGCAAAAACCATGGACCTAGCTTGCCATGGACATAATTGGACCCATGGAGTGTTGTGGAACTTGCAAGAATTTCATGTTAGTTTTAGTTGATTATATCTCTCATTGGGTTCTGTTTAAGATAGTTCAACGTACTAACACCAATGTTGTTTTAGAATTTCTCAAGGATGCATTTAGTAAGGAGGGTATACCATCTACCTTTGTCACTGATAATGGTGTTCAATTTAGATCCCAACAAATGAATGAATTTTTGCAACACCATAATACCAAACATGAAAACACTGCATGGTATTTCCCTAAAGCTAATGGTTTAGACAAGAGGACCAGTCGTGTGATCAAAGACAAATCTTTGCATGATTGTGTTTGGGTTTTTCAAACCTCTCTCAACCTGGTCACAGGTATATCTGCTTTTGTTTCTCTCAGAGGAAGAGAAACATGTTCCAAGATGAACCCTCAATAGTTGGTTGGAAGTTTGGATGTGATAATTGATAATGCAAAAATTGGTGAAAAGATAGATCAACATCAGATGAAGTATAAGAAATGGCATGATGACAGGAAAGGGGTGAAGAATCACACATGGAAGGAAGGTGATTGGTTACAAGTTAAGAGGAGTGTGAAGGATCATTAGTGTCACAGCAAGTTTTTTTCTCCCTTCTCATTGCAAAAGCATACCATAATGTTGTATTCCTTGAGAATGGCCAATGCGGAGTTCAGACAGAATTGTCAAAAGTACAGAAGTTTAATTGCTTTTGTTTGTTTCTCTCTCTAGGTAAAAGGGAGATGTGTTATAATTTCATCTTTTCTCTCTGTATTTAAATATTCCATTGTCTTATTACATTGCATGTTAAGTGTTAGTATTTAGTGGCTTGTTCCCCTTTCCCCTTCCTGTTGAAGAACTGGGTTTTCTTAGAACCCAGCGGTGCCAGGGACACACCCGAAGTCTTTGGATTCTCCTGTCTTGGAATACAGAGACACGGAATACTTCTGGATGGCGTCAAAGATCAAATTTATTAGCTGCAGCTAGTAACAGTAATCCTAGCAATACAACACGGTGTACAACTCAGGAAACTGCTCAATTTCATAGAGCAACACATCACTTTTTATACACCATATTCTCATTATAAATGTACACCCACTGTGCAAAATTCTGACCAATAGGACACATTTTCTAACTGAGTATCACATTAACAAAAACCCAATTTACAGTAACCCAACCCAAAAGTTAATTATTAGGAATGTCCCAAATTCAATCTTTGCAAGCCAGACAAATTTATCATTGAAAAGCACAACCCATGTAATGTCAGAACATAAAGGAAATAGTAATAGATGCTGAACAAGATAAAACATGTGCAAAGAAACTAAAGGTTAACGAGGTCCTGAACATTAAGTGGCAATCTTAGACAAGGATCAAACCAAGGGAAATTGGCTTTGCGAGGTCAGTTTCAGGTGAAGAGGTCAGTTTCTCTGCAGTTCTTTCAGAGTCGAAAAGGGCCTGTTAATGCATACATGAACAATGAGGCCCATGCAACTTTTTTCGTTCGTTCACTTCTACGGCCTACGTGAGGGCAACGCAAAAATGGAGTCAGGCTCGAGAATTACAGAACCTCAGGCCCTCCTTTTGCCATTACGTAGGCAATAACCTAAACTCATGTCAATCTGAATCCAGGTCTATGTCTATTCTCATCAGGTCATCAAGGTGTTGCTGTAGCATCATCTTATTATCCTTTGCTTCTCTCGGGATAGGTCTTCTCACACACATCGTAGCACAAAGACTACAAATGGTGGGACCACACTGGATGCATAAACAACACGAGAAAAGGATAGCTAAAGCCATACCAAGGAACATCAGAATCTTTCATCCCCATCTGGACAACAGTCCTCAAAACCATTCCATCAATGACCAGTTCCCTTCGTCTACATGTATAGACTCAGCAAACTTATGTAACTTCAAGATGGCTTGGTACACTGTCGGGGCATTATCTGGTATGAAATCACAGCAACTAGACCCGATCAATTTACATACCCCACCTCTATCTGCAAGTATAATATCTAAAATTATACGGTTTTGTAATGTACTAAGACGATCCGCTTGAAGCTCAGCTGTAATATTGCTAAGGGCACCAGCAGTTTCTTTTATAGTGGCCTCAACCACTCTCGTAAGCTGACGAATATTCCTACTATTAGCCATAGGACCCCAAAAGGGCACGAAACCCTTAAAGAAGTCTCCAACTTCTTGTGCAACAGTGTCTCTCGCATCGATGACACCTCTACCATATCTTGTCTTATGGTAATTGAAAACAGCAGTGTATGTAGGGGAAAGCAAAAATGCCACATAACATGTGCCTGAAAAATCAGGAGGCAACCATGTATATGCTCTGTCGTAACAAACAAAATACGTACCTTTAGCTGGCATGAACGGTGGAGATTTCTGGGATGTATAGACATAGGTGTGAGCACACAAACTCTTACCAAGCTGAGCTCTCGGATTCTGACCATTACCTTGCAGACAAAAATGACCTCGGTAGGGTACAATCCAAATAGGGGGAGACCTTTTTCGTCTGTCCTTCTCTGTCAGACTAATACTATATCCAGTCTTGTTCCAACCAACATATTCTCGTACCTCATCTTTAGGGATAGCATTATACGCATCAATATCTCTGATCATATCTACTATTCCCTGTATCAAGGCATTATTACTCGCATTATCTTTAACGGAACGTACAGGAGATGCTTCATTTGCATAGATAAACATTGACTGAAGTGCCCATACTGACCCATTAGGCGAAAAAGGCAAAACTAAATATGGCATTCCCTTATCTGTCGTATGCGGCATAAGACCACACACCCAGCAATTCGTAGTATTTACAACTAACTGATGCTGATGCAACATCTGTATAAATGAATTGTTAACAAATTCTGATCTTCGTGTCTGCTCATGTTCAGGGAACGTATGAAATTCATGTGGAGAAACAGTAGGAAAAGAAAGAGTAGGTTGGGACGTAACTGCAAGCGTCTGTTGTATAACATAGACAATCCAACCCACACAAGCCAACATAATATTCAAAAGCATTAGAAAACACAGTATTAAAAACATTTGCTACGGACCAATGTACACATTTTCTTTTTAAAATCAGTTCTCTCAACACCCTTATCAGATCCAAAAGACTCCATCCTCTAACGTGCTGCTCACGGCTATTACCTTCTTCACTTAAGTGTGCGTCAAGATCGTACTAACGACCATGAACCACAGACCTTTCGTCAATTCGCGGCTCACCCCTTAAGGCTGTACCGCGACCCTGCAGCGGAGTCCTGATGGTGACTCGAAAAAGAAAAAAGTAAAAAAAAGTCTCTTGATCTGACAAGGTGTAATTCACTACATGAAAAAGTTCAATTTTTGTTTGTCCATTGATTCATTCCTTCTCGGTCTTAGATTGTAGCGCTCTTTACCAGACACAGTTTGCTCTTGAAAAAGGATTTCTGGATTCGTTGTGTCGAGTTTCAGATGGGAAGGCACAGCAGCTTGCAGAATGTCATCATCCTCGCGTTCTGACTGAGTCCATGTTAAATGTGCATCACTAAAAGGTACAAATCTAGAAATCCTTTCACATTCAGAATCGGCTATTCCATCCCTCACCCACTTATCCTACGGTAGGGGCAAAGGAACTTTTTTGCAATGGGTGGCATGCCCCCAGTTCTTTTTACCAGCTACCCTAACAGCAGTTCTAGTGGCCAAAAGGACCAAATGTGGTCCAGTCCATCTTGGTTCCAAATTCTTAGTTCGTTGAAAATTCTTCGTCAAAATAAAATCACCAGGTTGAATCGTGTGGCCTGGATCTGCAGTAGCTGTCGGCAAACTGTCATAGACCTGTTGGTGGAGAACACGTAATTTAGCAGTCAAGTCATGTAAGTAATCCACCAACATAGGGTACTCGATGTCACTATATTTCTTAGGCCTTGGCACACCCCAAACATTGGCCGGACGACCAAAGACAATTTCGTATGGGCTAAGTCCCACACGAGAATGCACTGTCATCCTTGTTGACAAAAGAGCCAACCGCAAGGCATCTGGCCATGTAAGACCAGTGTTCACTTGTATCTTAGCTAGCTTCAGCTTCAAGGTGCCATTATAGCACTCGACAAGTCCAGCAGACTGGGGGTGATTCGCAGCATGGAATTTCTGATTGATACCCAAACCCGCACACACTTTCTTCATGATTTGACCCACAAATTCACTCCCATTGTCGCTCCATACAATTCTCGGTAAACCATTTGTAGGGAAATACTCTTTGAGCAAAACCTTGGCTGTGGACAAGGCAGTATTATCCTTTAGGGGGTAGTCCTCTATCCATCTTGAAAAGGCACAAACAACCACAAGGACATACTTCAAATTGTTGCATCTCTCCATGTGAATGTAATCTAGCTGTATCACTTCAAACGGATAAGTTGGAGGAGCAAAATGACCAGCTGGAGTTGGAGTTCCCTTTCCAGGATTGTACTTCAAACAAATCATACAATGTTTCACCACATTCTCAGCACATTTTGGAATTCCAGCATTCTGCCATACTGGAGCCAACAACTTGCATATCCCTTTCGAGCTAATGTGAGCCATTCCATGAGCCATAGTAACCACTGGGAACACATACGCATCTGGCAACAACCATCGCTGGTGTTCTGACAACTCAACCCAACAACCCGTCGGATCCAACATACCCGTAGTTTCTCTTCACACACTCACTTCTTTTTCCGTAGCTTCAGCCTGAATCATCTTCCCACTTTCTATTGTGTCTTCACACATTCCACCAGCTATAACCCAATTAGCAGGGCCTGCAACATACATACGGCTCATCATGTCTTTCGCCGTTTCCTTCGCAACTTCATCCGCAAACACATTTCCTCGACCTACATCATCCACAACCTTCTTATGCGCACTACACTTCACAATTGCAATCTGCTTTGGGAGAGTAAGTGATTCCAGAAGTTCATTCACTAATTGCCCATGCTGAATTTTCGTACCATGGGAAGTAAGAAATCCTCTCTCTCTCCACAAACGTCCGAAACTATGGGCAACATCAAACGCATACTGGCTATCAGTATAAACATTCACTCGCTTTCCCTCTGACAACACACACGCTCTAGTCAATGCAATCAACTCTGCTGCTTGTGCAGAATTCTGTGCTATACGTGCTGTTTCAACAACTGTATATACAGTTGTGACAGCATATGCCGCAGTCGTTTCACCATTCGGAAGCTTGAAACACGAACCATCTACCCATAGGGTACCATCAACATTCGTAAGAGGAGTATCTTTCGAATCAACTCTAGCCTTCGTTTCTTCCTCTGTCCGAAGAAAGCAATCATGCTGTTCTTGAGCATCTGTCTCTACAGAAATCTGCAACAACGTAGCTGGATTCAACACATTACATCTCTTAATGTGAACATGGCTAGCCAAAAGAGTCAGCTCATAACCTGACAGACGTGCACTAGTAAGGTGCTGAGTCTTAGTCCTATTCAATAAGGTATCCAATGCATGTGGGACCATCACGATCAATGTATTATCCAATACCAAACCAGCAGACTGTCGGATAGAAACAGCCGCTGCCGCTGTAGCTCTCAGACAACTCGGCAACGCTCTAGCTACCGGATCTAACGTAGCTGAAAAATACGCACATGGACGCTGCTTGTCTCCAAATTGTTGCGTCAACACTGACAATGCACAACCTTCTCTCTCGTGAACATACAACATGAAAGGTTTACTGTAGTCAGGAGTACCCAATACCGTAGCCGAACACAATGCATCACGTAATTCAGAAAAACGTTTCTGACAATCATCAGACCAAGGGAGAGGATACGGAGTATCTTTAAGAGTCAGTGCCAACAAAGGTTTTGCTAGCAAGGAAAAGTTGGGGATCCACTGCCTACAATACGCGGTGATACCTAAGAAGGCACGCACTCCTCTCTGTGTGGATGGCACCCTCTGTAGTGTAGTTCCTACTATCCCAATAGGCTCTGCGCATTGGAATAATATCTTCAATAGTATAGACCTAGGGCAGAGGTTAACTAGGTCTTCTACCGACGATATTAGACTTAAAGTTTTGTGTTTGTGCCAGCTAGCTCAGAGTTCACTAGAAACTTTCTCGAATAGGCAAGGAGGATTTTAACCTCCCTGGATAGACAAGAAGGGATTTAGTTTCTGACAACCATAGAACATGACAACTTTGCTCTCCCCTAATCAAGAGTGTATCTCTAGAGTCGTGTGAAAACAAAAGACAACTTATTTTACTCAGTCAGTTCAGTGCATTCTTAGTTTCACCAGATTGTAGAGAAAAGGAAGAGACGGGCGTGTTCAATAAAAGATGTTATTTATTGATCAGTCTCTTTTCTCATACAAGAGAAATGAATCGCTATTATTGCAATACTTGTAGTTAAGTAAAGTGCATATAGTAAAGACAGAATTATAAAATAGTACTGTAAAAGCATTGATATGGTTTCTGAGCCATATGATACTTTAAAATGGATAAAATATATACATACATATATACATTTGACTAATCGTACTCAACTGGTGCTTCTAACCACGCCTACCCCAGTGTACCTGACCTAAGCCTAATACGTGGGCGGGAGTAGATAAGTAGCAGTTTAAGTTAAGTTTGTTTGCCAAGGGACTGATTTGTGGGACACCCCCGCGCCGCACGGCCACCAGCTGCTGCGTGTGCCCCCAGTGCCTGCCTCTGTCTCAGCGCCGGCCTCGCTGCCGCCCTGAGCGATCTCCGTGGTGTTTCCCCCGTTTTTGCCTGTAATTGTGCTTGTTTTGACTGAATTTGTGCTTGTTTTTATTTCTTCCCCAGATCGTGTGTCACTGTATTTTTCACCCGCTTTTTGCCTGAATTTGTGCTTGTTTTCCCCAGATCGTGTGTCGCTGTCTTTTTCCCCTGTTTTCACTTAGATTTGTGCTTGTTAATTGCCGTTTATCGTCGCGCTTTGCCCCCGCTTCCCGCCACCGCCTTGAGCCCCGCCCCTTTTCTCTTCTGTTTCCCTCCCCGCTCCCGCCTCCCAGCTGCTCCGCCCACCCGCGCACTTCGCCTTAAATGGCGACCGTGCGAACGCGCAGCGTTGACGCGCAGCGGGCGCGCCGATTGTGCGCCGAAGGTAAGCCCGTCTGCGCCCGTCCGCGCCTGGACCGCGCCCAGGGCCAGGACCCCTGGTCCCCACCGACGGAAGCCGACCCGACGAACCTACAGCGCCGCCGACCTCATCGCACTCAACACCGGCCACATCCCAGGATGTCACCGAGCCGCCCCGAAGCACACCCACGGACCTTTCAGCTGCCACGCCTGCAAGTTCACCTGCATCCGGACCTTCCCTGCACCCGCCAAGCCGAACTCCAGCTGCACCCACCTCAAGTGTATCCTGCTCAACACCCGCTCCGTCCACAGACACGCCGTAGAACTCTGGAACCTGCTCGACACCACCGCCCCCGACGTTGCCTTCATCACCGAGACCTGGATGAACGCCTCCTCAGCCCCAGACATCGCCATCGCCATCCCAGAAGGCTACAAGATCGTCCGGAGGGACCGAGACAACCAGACCGGAGGAGGCATCGCCATCATCCACAGAGACACCATCCGCATCACTACCAACACCGATGACACCCTCACCACCGCCGAACACCTGCACTTCCAGATCCACACCAACCCGAAGACCACCCTCAGAGGCACCCTGATCTACCGACCCCCGGGACCACGCACACGATTCAGCGAGGACATCGCCGACTTCGTCAGCCCGCACGCCCTCCCCTCCGCCGACTACATCCTCCTGGGGGACCTCAACTTCCACCTGGAGAACAACAACGACCGCAACACCATCACCCTGCTCGACAACCTCGACAACCTCGGACTCAAGCAACTGGTGACCACCCCCACCCACCTCGCCGGACACACTCTCGACGCCGTCTTCTCATCCAGCAAAGACGTCACCTTCAGCCACGCAACAGGACTCCACTGGACGGACCACAGCTGCGTCCACTTCACCTTCAGAAGAACGACGATCCACCACCTCCAGCAACAGGTTGCTCGAAGAAGCTGGAACAAGATCACAGCCGACCAGCTCACCGCCTCCCTGAGCCAGCACCCTCCCGCCAACTCAGCGAACCCCAGCCAGGCCGCCGACAACCTCACGAAATGGATCAACGACTGCGCGGACGAACTCGCCCCTCTGAGAACCCCACCCAGCAGATCCTGCAGCAGAAAAACACCATGGTTCACCGACGAACTCAAGAGCTCCAAGAAGAACTGTCGAGCCCTCGAGAAAGCCTGGAGAAGGGAACCAACGACGGACAACATGACCACCCTCAAGCTCGCCACCCGGAAACACCACCAACTGATCCGCGCCACCAAGAAAAATGCATACAAGGACCGGCTGGACAACAACGCACACAACTGCAAGGAACTCTTCAACATCGTGAAAGAGCTCTCCAACCCCAGCGCCGGAAACAACGACATCACCCCATCGCAAGACCTCTGCAACTCCCTCGCGTCCTACTTCCACAACAAGATCACGGACATACACAACAGCTTCAACAACCAACCAACGCAAGCCACAACCGCAACGACGCCACCCGCCACCACCCTCCGCACCTGGACCCCGATCAGCACCGAAGACACCATCCGCACCATGAACTCCATCCATTCCGGATCTCCGACTGACCCCTGCCCTCACCACATCTTCAACAAGGCCGACGCTGTCCTCGCACCCCACCTGCGGGACATCATCAACACCTCCTTCGACTCCGCCACCTTCCCTGAGAGCTGGAAGCACGCCGAACTCAGCGCTCTCCTCAAGAAACCAACAGCAAACCCCACCGACCTCAAGAACTACCGTCCCATCTCGCTCCTCCCGTTCCCGGCCAAAGTCATCGAGAAGACCGTCAACAGACAGCTGGCCGCCTTCCTCGAGACGAATGGATCCCTCGACCCCTCACAGTCCGGCTTCCGAGCGAACCACAGCACCGAGACCGCCCTCATCGCCGCCACCGACGACCTTCGAACCCTGATGGACAACGGAGAAACAGCGGCCCTCATCCTCCTGGACCTCTCCGCGGCTTTCGACACGGTCTGCCACCGCACCCTAGTACAGCGCCTCAGCAACATCGGAATCCAGGAGAAGGCACTGGAATGGATCACCTCCTTCCTCGACGGAAGAACACAAAGAGTCCGCCTACCACCGTACAAGTCAGAGGCCACCAAAGTCATCTGCGGCGTCCCTCAAGGATCCTCACTGAGCCCCACCCTCTTCAACGTCTACATGAGCCCCCTCGCGACCATCGCACGCCAACACAACCTCAACATCATCTCCTACGCTGACGACACCCAGCTGATCCTCTCCCTGACCAACGACCCCGACACCGCCAGAGCCAACCTGCACGAAGGGATGAGAGACGTAGCCGAATGGATGACGACCAGCCGCCTGAAACTGAACTCAGACAAGACGGAGGTCCTCATCCTGGGCTCCACGCCCTCCGCCTGGGACGACTCCTGGTGGCCCCCCGCCCTGGGCACCGCACCCAAACCGACGGACCACGCACGCAACCTGGGCTTCATCCTGGACTCATCCCTCTCCATGACCAGACAAGTCAACGCCGTCTCCTCGTCATGCTTCAACATCCTGCGCATGCTACGTAAGATCTTCCGGTGGATCCCCACCGAGACGAGGAAGACGGTCACCCAAGCCCTCGTCACCAGCCGACTGGACTACGGCAACGCCCTCTACGCCGGAACCACCGCCAAACTCCAGAAGAGACTCCAGCGGATCCAGAACGCCTCGGCGAGACTCATCCTCGACATCCCCCGACGCAGCCACATCTCCGGACACCTGAGAGATCTGCACTGGCTCCCGGTCAACAAGAGAATCACCTTCCGGCTCCTCACCCACGCACACAAAGCCCTACACGACCAAGGCCCGAGCTACCTCAACAACCGGATCAACTTCTACACTCCCAAGCGCCTCCTCAGATCAACCAACCACGCCCTCGCCGCCGTCCCCCGCATCCGAAGAGCGACAACAGGAGGAAGATCATTCTCCTACCTGGCCGCCAAGACCTGGAACTCACTTCCGACCAATCTGCGCCTGACCCAAGACCACCTCTCCTTCAGGAAGAAGCTCAAGACCTGGCTGTTCGAGCAGTAGCGGCACCCCCCCCCCCTCCCAGCGCCTTGAGACCCTACGGGTGAGTAGTGCGCTCTACAAATGACCTGATTGATTGATTGATTGATTGATTGATTGATTCGAGAATTCTCTGCAAGGGGTTATTCAGTTCTGTACCTGAGATCTAGAATGATGGAGGGCTGGTATCTCTTATCCCGGGTCTTGATATTCCAGCTGCCTGCGAGGGCTGCTTGGAAGCGCCGGAGCTGGATTTCTCAGCAGGAGAAAGGCAGCGTCTCATTCTCAGCGCGTCAGGAAGGCGGGGCAGCGCCTGTGGGCTTCGCTCTCTGCTGGGCTCCTCAGCACGTCTCGCTGCTCCGATCTCGTCACCACCGCATGTGTTTGCTTAAGGCAATGTTGGTAATATTTATACCTGAAAGGTGCCAAGATTGACGTAAGGATGGACATATATACGTCAATAAGGATGTCATATGAACGGGCTCGTTCGCACATTCTTTTGCTGAAGTTCTCGGTGAAATCAAAACAATGGTTATGGGAATTTCCCAGGTCACTGTAGGTTTGATTTGTTTTGAGAACTCCGTATGCCTTATCAGGGGCTGGAGGAATATCGCTTGTCTAATTAGATGGCATGCGTAATGACCTAATCAGATAACGCGCTTCTGTGCCGTGGTGTGGCTTAATCAGATAACGGTTTTTGCACCGTTAGATGGCTGCTAGTTAATTATTAACCAGACCAGGGTCAGGAATAGGGGAATCGATACAGTACCTATAGGAATACATCACACCCACTCCACGTAGACTATGTCCATATTTACAAATCTAGGCATAGTGAAACCAGTAGCGTTTGTGTATATCGTACCACCCCAAAATACATTCATATGTATCCTGAAAATTTTGAAACATAATCACATGTACTATCACGTGTACTATATGCACAAGCAGTCTAATAATGCTAAACATATAACGCATATTTCTAAATTCAGCATGAATAAATGCGAAAACCACACATGAAATGGCTCTTAATACAGAAAAAAAGTGCGAGACCATTTCATCACAATCATAAAGTTATGTATAATAGTGCTAGAGGATAGCGAATGTCTCGTGACTACCTAAAATAGAAATTTAGTTCTCTAAGAATAATGTCTACTTTAAGCAGAAGATAAGTGTCCCAAAAATCGTAAATATTTTTGAATTGGGAAAAAGGTTCTTGCAGTCTGAAAAACTGATGAGAAAAATTTTTCATATCGCTTTTTAAATGTTGAAGGCCAAATTCAGGATGTAGGGAACTCCGAGTTCTAGTTTGCTCAAAGTTATTCCTGCTGCTCTGGTGAAAACATCATATCATTTAGACTGTTGAAAAAACTGTCAACAGCTTCTTGCGTAAGTTCCACTAATTCGGAAAAGGTTGTTACCATGCATTCATGAGCCTGAGCATGATTGCCTCCATTGATGTTTTGATCAGCATAGCTGACTGAAGGTCGTACCTGATCGATGCTGCTTTCATCTTGTACTTCACTACCCCTCAATCGTAGTGGTGAAGTCTCCACGAATGCCGTCATCAGGATTGGTAGCCGCTGGGGACAGCACAATGCATGAGCCGTTACCGGAACCAACAAGGTATCTGCGTCCATTGGCACATCCGATTGTAGTGCCAGACAGGTGTCCAACACGCATTCTTCGCCGCATAGCAAGCACCTTAATACAGGCATAACACAACTTTGCCACATTGGTCTAAATGAAAGAGACCAAGGGCCCGATGTAGGTAAAATAGATTTACCGATTTTTAATTACCGAATCATACCGATTCGGTAATTAAAAATCGGTAAATCTAAGGGGTGGAGATGTAGGAACATCCAGATGTTCCTTTTACCGAATCGGTAAAATTCGGTATTTACCGATTCGGTAAATACCGACCGGTAATGCCCCATTCATTCCTATGGGCTTTGAAGCCCATAGGAATGAATGGGGCATTACCGGTCGGTATTTACCGAATCGGTAAATACCGATTTTGCCATGGGTGCAGGGGGTGTCACTTTGACACCCTCTAGCACCCCCAAAAAAGAATCGGGGGCCATGTGGCAGGCATACCTGCCCTAAGGTCAGGTCTGCCTGTCATATGGCACAGGTGTGCATGCACACATGTGCATGCACACCTGAATCGGTATTTTACCATCAAATATATTTGATGGTAAAATACAGAATCGGTAAGGGTTGTGGGACTCAGAAGAGTCCCACCTACATATCAAAAATACCGAATAGGTATGAATACCGATTCGGTATTTTACAGATTCGGTAAATTTACCGATCGGTAAATTTACCGAATCTGTAAAATTATGGGCCCTACATACCAATTCTCATTTACCGGTCGGTAACGGCCGAAAATACCGATTTTCGGCCGTTACCGACCGACCTACATCTAGCCCCAAGTCATGTTCAGGTCTCTAAGCCGGGATAGTCCAAGGATTTTAGTTACCCGGTCCCGGTAGCCAATGGCTAGGATCATTTCTTCCCTTGTCGCAGGTGTTTTGTCTGTGACATGGTTTGCCATAGCGAAATAACAGGATCAAAAATAGAATACCCGCTACTAGTCCCAAAAGGAGTGGAAGTCCGCCAAAAATGGAATGGACAAAGTCTGGAAAAATACCCAGGATGGCTTTGAATGGAGTTAAAGCACCCGAAAACACTGCTTTAAATACACTGGAGACACCAGTGGTATCAGAAATATTTAAGATTTCGTTCAGTATTTCTGCGAAATGTATGGGGGAATTAGTTGATAATAATGAATGAATCTCTTCTGTTGTCCTTGCAACTTGGAGATCATACGTTTCTTTTGATGACGTGAGCCTGGTCGGCGTCTGTAGGAGCACAGTCTTCATTCTGCTTAAAGTATCTATTCGAATAGAAGCAATTTTCAAATCGGGCCATAACCTTGCCTCCCTGTCTGGAGAATCGTTCGGGAACAAAACTTCCTAGTCACGGTTATGAGATAAGGTTTTCCGGTCAGCAAACTACAACATCTGCGATCTACTATTAGAATGTAACTCCCGTTCGAGAGTCTCCTAAAGAATGGTTCTATTCGTGTTGCAGGTGTGCCTAGCTGATAACATGAAAGGTTATTTGAAGTCCCTTCACAGGCTCCATGCAAGCTAATACCCTGACACAGAAGTGTACCACTTAGTGATCTTGCACAATTATTGCCACTGAGAAACACTTTCTGGCCTTTATTACTGACACATTCGTGTGTATAGGGCAAGTTCCATATTGACTTAATGTATCCTTTACCCAACCTTTCATACTGGCCTGCCTGTATATATTTTTGGGAGAATTGAAACTGGAAAGTAGTTATCGGAATATTTATTATTCCATGTATAACCCATTCAATGACAGGTCGTTCGGACATTGTCAATGGTAATCTCTCAAGTTTTTCAATGCTCAGAATTGTATAGTCAGCACCCTCCTGTGCCAAACTGATTTGTTTATCAGTAAGGTTAAAGATATTAAATAATGACGTTGTGTTGATTAAACGCCAAGGCACATAGCCAGAACGCAGATTTTGTAACGTCCAGCCAAGCTGTACAATAGAACGCAATTGGGACTGACCGTGTTGTAACATCAGTAAGTCTTGCGATATTATATCGATTGCTGAAGACACAATGCTGTCCAGAGAATATATGCTGGAGGACAGAGTCATTAACCCATTGTCCACCACAGAAAGTGATTTTTCCAAATTAATACGGTCAATTTCCCGTATTTTTTCTGCTGTCTCAATTTGAGTTACTTTCCAAACTTCGTTATAAGCTGCATATATAGAGGCCGCTATGAAACGTTTTTGACGCTGTTTGCGTGGTCCCAATATGAAATCACGCAAGTCAGCATCTTCTGTAAGTAAAGTTAGGTGTTGCTTAATTTCAGCCAGTGTGGACGTTTGTAGCCATTGAAGGCAGAGCTTGCCCACGCTGTAGGTGGTTACTATCCCTGGATGTTGTCTTTGAGAATATCTAGGGTCTGGTCTAGTCAATGTGAACCCCTGTTTTTTGTTCAGGAATCTGTCTTGACAGTTATTTGTATCTGTGGGCCAGATCAACCATTTTTTCCATTCAGGATGTGTTCTGTTTTGGTTTAATATATGGTTTACGTCTATCTCATCATCTATAGAGCTATTACTGTTCACTGTTGGCTTTGGAATAGACGGTTTGTTCAAATCTTTGATTTTTGCTAAGCCAAGACAGGTAGTTTGTTGAATAGTGTCATTCAAGAATATAATTTGTTCTGGGATCATGCAGGCTCTAAACAATGATTCTATACCTTGTACTTGCCAATCTCTTGTACCCCAAACAGTTGTTGCTTCAATATTATTGTTCCAGAAATCAAACCCAAATGTATTCATTTGTTCAAAGAATGAGTCGGAATATATCAATTTTGTGTTTGTAAGCATGGTCTTCATACCTGTCTTATTTGTCAATTTGAAATAAAATGTTTCTGGATTACTTGTGTTAAACCCTGAAAAGTATGAATATTTATCATAAAATGTTTTTGAGCTGTCTTTTGGAGGAGTAGCACAATGTTCCCATTGGTTATAATTTAAAACATTTCTAGGTTGAGCAGATTTATGTAGATAATGGTTACCATAGTGGTTATACCAGAACATCTGATCATAATTAGACGAACCCTGCAAATAATCATGTTCTGTAAATTTAGCAGACATCACAAGATCAGACATCATATCATTAATACTTTCAAAGTCCCAATCATCAGCAAATGAGCTCGGTTTACAAAGTCACTCAATGAGATCTTGAATTGGTGTGGATACTTCAGGATTTCAACCGGACCATAGATTTCATAATCAGTTTTGTCCCATGCTACACCGCCTGGTATAGGATTGGCTGTGAAGTTCACTGAAGAAAGTTCTCTTTTCTCGATGTGTGAAGATGTGTGTGGTTTAAGGACCAAGTTGATTTTCTGGCTTGCTGTGTCCATTTTAGCATATTTTCCTTCAATGAAATGTCCCAAGCATAGTACCATGATGAGCCAAAGAATGAGGATAAATGCACCTAAGGCCACCCAAAATTCAATCCATGGAGAAATCAGATAGGTTTCTTTCAGCTGTTGAAAAAGTTCCTTAGCTTTGTCTTTAAAAGTTTTTGTTGATGGCTGTTCCTTTGCTTCACTCAGGTCGTCAGATGAATCATCGAAGTTGATGAAGTAGCCGGATGCTGTTCTGTCAATTGTTCCAATTGTTTTTGGATTTTGCTTTGTTTCATTAGCAAAGTCTGCAGTTACATCATCATAGGTTGTTGTTTCTTGATGAAAAGTTTTAATTTGGGTTTTAAGAGGTTCAAGTTCCATTGCTTTGTTGCATAGTCCTTGTTGATTCACTGTAGTTTTTCCAAATGTGATCAGTCTTCCAGTTTGAGCCTCTGTATTCGTAGCAAACATTGGTGTTCTGCTACTTCTTGGGAGTCCACTTGGCCTACTGTTTGTTATCGGCCACATGATTGTGGTTTAACCAGGTTGATCGATACAACTCGGTTCTCCTTTTTACCAGCAAAGGGCGGTAGTACTACTGATCTTGTCCCGTTGACAGACAAGACAGGAACTGCTTTTCTGTAAGAAGGCCCAAATTCCTTCTTTACCGCGATCTTCTCTCTGACTAGATCCCCGACTTTTGGAATCCAGACAGGCCTTGCTGGGACAGGTGGTTTCTCTTCAGTGGTTGTTGGCTGTTGTTTCAACTTTATGTTGCTCAGGTCTTTTCTTGTTTCATTTAAGTCCTGTAAAATAGCCAAACGATCTATGATATCAACGGTTTTGTCTTTAACCACTGAAGTCTGACTATCAAGATCTTGGATCATCATTCTAGTCCCGAACAATAGTTCGTACGGACTGAACCCTTTCAGAGAATTCCTTGGCAGGTTATTTAGACTACGTTGGACACTTATTAAATGTTTGACCCACCCAGCACCCGAACCTAATACCTTTTCCGTTATAGATTGCTTTATGTCTTGGTTTTTTCTTTACACCATCCCGTATCCCTCAGGAAGGAAGTGAGAAGAGTCCCGCTATGCTATGCTCATTTGGTCATGCTTCTCTTTAAGCCTGAGGGCTAAAGGGAACACATTATTCAAAACGTAGCATGCTCCTAGCGTATATGCCATTATAGACTTGCAAATCCTTGTATAACAGTCCAGGCGTCAGCCGAGCGCTGGGGTCTACATAATAAGTGAAAATTAGTCTTCTTATGTTAATATAACGCTTTTTCGTGATGGGTACATTCTTATTGTTGTTGTTTTTCTGGAGCGAAGTGCCATGGCAATAGTCCTCCTCGCTCGCCACTGCGATCTCTATTGCAGTCTGGGCAGTTTTTTACAAAAATTTGATGATGCAGGCTCATGCCTGGCCACCAGTACACTGATTGGAATTCTTCCAGAGAATCTTTTTGCTTAAGGTGTCTGAGACCCTCACCCATATGTGCGTCTGCTATTAACAAGCCTCTCCTGTCCGTGTTTAGAATTACTCTATCCCCCACTCCAGGGATTCGAGCAAAAGGGACTGAGTTTGCATCGATTATGTATGTATAATTGAGTGGATAATTGATCGGTAGCGCCGAGCAGTCACCTTTTGATGACGTTTTCACCGCCAGCACAGTTTCACCGTCAATGTGTTTTACTGTACGCTTTTTTGTAGCTACGGAAGCCGGTTTAGTTGCTCCCGCTGTGGCTGTCTCAGCCAATGAATTCCCTGCAACGTGAACGCCATCACGCTGATGACTCAGTGAATGTATCACGTGAGTTTTTGGTAGTTCTTTCTTTAAAAGAACTAATTGTTCCCAAAGTGCTTTCTGCTTTATTTTGGCACCTGTGTCATCTTTGTAACCGTTTTGAATCCATTTCTGCAAATCGTTATTGTATGATTTGACTCAGTAATACGAATCGCACACAATAAGTGTCGGGAATTCGCGATCGGCATTATCTAGCGCCATTTTTAACGAAATTATTTCAGTTTGTTGTTCTGAATTATTTTCCACTGAGTGTGTTTTTGTAAGTAGAGGTCTTAATTTACCTCCGCGCCACACTTCTTTTACAATTTCGCATGTGGCGTTGTAAGCCAGCTCTCCCCAAACTGAGGGTTGAGCATGCCCGTCTGTATATATTACACAGGCGTACTGTCGTAAAGGCAGAATGTCAATTGGCAGAGGGTATTCTCTCTCATATTCTAGATATTTTAATTCTTTCATTTCTGGGTCAAAATAGTATTTTACTTTGTCTGTAGCAACAGAATTTACCCATTGTATCCATTCTGGATTTAGTGCAGTTGTCGGTAAATTACATGGTGTTGTTAATGCCTCAAAAGCTGATTCTGCTGTTCTGACTGTAACCTGTCTACCGTCTGCTTTTGCTACAGCTGTTTGAACCGCTTGAACCATATTTTCTTTAATGCTGAACCTTTTTTCAGCTTCTGTGTACAAATGTGATTTGTATGCTGTTGGTACCTTCTCTCCCTCATTAGAGGTCAGGTATGTGAATCCGCATCTTCCTGGGATGACTCGAATCACAAGGTTGCGTGTGTTGTCACGTGTTTGTAGTTTTGTTTTAACTAACATATCTGTTTGTAAAGATCTCAAAATTTCTGTGTGTTTTTGAGTCCAATTGATTCTTTTAAAATCTGGTTTTATTAGATCATAGAGAGGTTTAATTCTCTCTGCATAATTTATAAAGTAAGTTCTTCCGAAGTTTAGGAAGCCTAGAATTGATTGTAAGTTTTTCAGTGTTCTAGGTGCTTGGATTACAGCACATTTCTCTAGGAAATTGTCGGACAGGCTTTTGCCTTCACTTGATAGTTCATATCCTAAAAACAGGACTGTTAAATGGGCAATTCTTGACTTTTTAAAGTTGAATTTGTAACCCTCTGCTGCGAACCCAAGTATTATGGTGTTCACTCTCTTCAAGTGAGTATCCAAGTCATCGTCTGTTAGATAGATGTCGTCGACATAAGATAATGCCTCGTCATCATATGTTTGTAGTAATTCTGTTACTCTCGCTGAGAATAATCCTGGGCTGTTTTTGAACCCCTGGGGCAAACGACAGAAATTTTTTTGCGTGCCATTTATTGAGAACGCCGTCAAATATCTGCTCTCTGGTGCTATATTTTAACAAAAGAATCCATTAGAAATGTCTAAGGTTGTTTTGTATTTTTTGCGCACTATGTTATTCATTAGTGCAGCACTATGCGAGTTTTGTACCACAAATGTTTTGCAACATGAGTTAAGGTGTCTGTAGTCCAAAACAAGACGATATGAATTGTCTGGCTTGGAGACAGGAAACAAAGGGTTGTTCATTTGTGAGGTGCAAGTTTCAATCACCCCCTCGTATTCAAGTTGATCTAGGATCTCTTTTACCTGTTTTTTAGCTTCTTTCTTAATCGGGTACTGCCTCTGTGCAGTAGGTTGTGATTTTAACTGGATTTTGTGAGGAGGAGAGTCCTCATCCCATCCCACATGATTTTTATATAAGGCAGGGGCTTGAGCTACTGCCCACTTTCTTGCAAGTGTATATTTTTTATGAATTGGAATATGGTTTGAGAAGGCAGGCATAATTATTTCTTCGCCATGTGGGCACTCCCTGACAAACTCTGGAGGCCAGTCTCGTTCAGCTAGAAGGATGTCATAGCCCTTGGAGAGATTATCCCAAAATAGACCCCTTATTTTTCTAGTCTTATCCCCTTCTATACACAATGTTATTTCATATATTTTATGAGGTTTGCTAACTCTGGTATCTGCAGTTTCCACCTGAATGTATTCATTCGTGTCCACTGTCTCCAGATTATTCATAAGGACTTTGCGAGCTATGCTCACTTCTGCTGCGCTGTCTAGCATTGTCTGAGCCCATTCTCCGTTTTTCAGCTGTGTCCTCAGTATTCTCGGCATTGTTGATTACTTTAATACTGGCTACCTTCTTTTTTGGAAATTGTAATTTTTTATTCAGATGAGCAGGTTCTTTGTCTTTGGACTTGACGTGCTCTTCCCTGTGTTCTGATCGTCCTCTTCTTTCCGATTTCTGCGAGGAAGTCTGAAAAGATTGAGAGGGACGTGTATCAATATCTTGATATCTATCAGGTTTTTTTATATTTTCCCTATTTCTAAGGTTGTATTTTTTTACAGAGGGCTCCCTTTGGGGAGACTTGCATCCTTGATCAGGAGATCTTTCTCTCCGCCGAGGAGACCTTCCTCTGGACTGGAATCTTTTTTCTTTAGGATTGGATTGTTTATTTCCATCCCAGCTCTTTTTTTGATTGTTTAAATTATTTTTTATAAATACCTTTTCAGGACTTTCAACTAGTTGGGGTTTCACTGGTATTCCACCCAAACTATCTCTTCCTAGTTCTTCATAGGATTTTTCTATGATTCTGGCAATTTCAGATGGTTGGTCTGCTATATTTGTCTCTTTTAACCTCTGGCGAATCGCCACATTTGCTGCTTCTCCCTTTATGTTGGCTAATAATATTGCAGAGACCTGCTTGAAATCTTTCAGTAGTTTCATACCGAGAGTTAAAGCGGGTTCTGGACCGTATTCATCTTGTATCTGTTTTAGCACATCTGGTATTACTGACATGGATGGTACACCATGTGTTTTTGTGTAAATGGAGGCAAAGACTGTTCCCCAAGTGTCACAGTCCTCCACATGTGGTGCGATTCCCATTGGGAGACAGATAGTCAGAATCCTATGTTTCTCAACAGGGGTGGTATCTGGAAACACCGCCTCTATTTGAGTGATTTTTTGTGCTAGCCAGAAAGGAATTTGTTCCTTGTACTTGTACTTGTACTTTACCTAGACAGGACTGTATGTTCTGAGGTGTAATTTTATTTGTGTTCCCCTGATGATTGGTCAGCTGTGGAATTTTAATAGCTGGTTGGATTGTTGAAGTCCGCATTACATATTGGACTAATTGTCTATGTATTTTTATTAATTGTTTTAGCTGTGCTAAAAGCTCTGGTGCAGGCATTTCTTCAATGTCTGGATGTGGTGTATATCCGGCTAGGACCGGCCACGTTGCTCCTGGTCTACCTAGTGGACCGAGCCTGGTAATGCGATTATTATGTTTTAGGGCGCCATGAAACAAGAGCAGGTGCTCTTGGAATTTGAGTGGTATTTCCACTTCCTCGAAAGGAGTGTACTCACTAGGAGGTTCCTCTATTTTGTAATAGTGGAAGTCCTTTGTTACAGCGTTTGCTGCTGGAAAGTTTATCCATGAATAGAATACCTCTGTCTGCCGATATTCGTGTGCCTCAATTACGAATATGACTGTACCACCTCTTGGTGTCAGTCCATTTTCTATAAGTTTTAGGGTTATAGATTTTCTTATGTTGACCGGGATGAATATTGCATCTGGGTCATTTTCCAGCAGAGTATTGTCTGCTACTAGGAGTTCAGTTGCTAGTCTAACTGTCTCCCTTTCTTCTTAACTTTCTGTCATTTTACTGACAGGAAGGTTATTCTGTTTGTTTGCAGATCAGGTTTCTATGGAAACAAACATTAGATGCACAATATTTTGGAACAGTGTATCCTTCAACGTTGAATTAACCAAGAACCATACATAGGAGTCTCCTCCTGCGAGGTTTGGCGGATATGACCTTTCACCCACTCCAGACGTCTTTGGAGTATTATGGGAAGAAAAGGGTTTCTGTGTGAAAAAGCACGACTGAGTTACTCTAATGTCTTGCGTTAGTTTTATCGCCTATCCAAACGTTTGGGCGCCATGTAGTGTAGTTCCTATTATCCCAATAGGCTCTGCGCATTGGAATAATATCTTCAATAGTATAGACCTAGGGCAGAGGTTAACTAGGTCTTCTACCGACGATATTAGACTTAAAGTTTTGTGTTTGTGCCAGCTAGCTCAGAGTTCACTAGAAACTTTCTCGAATAGGCAAGGAGGATTTTAACCTCCCTGGATAGACAAGAAGGGATTTAGTTTCTGACAACCATAGAACATGACAACTTTGCTCTCCCCTAATCAAGAGTGTATCTCTAGAGTCGTGTGAAAACAAAAGACAACTTATTTTACTCAGTCAGTTCAGTGCATTCTTAGTTTCACCAGATTGTAGAGAAAAGGAAGAGACGGGCGTGTTCAATAAAAGATGTTATTTATTGATCAGTCTCTTTTCTCATACAAGAGAAATGAATCGCTATTATTGCAATACTTGTAGTTAAGTAAAGTGCATATAGTAAAGACAGAATTATAAAATAGTACTGTAAAAGCATTTATATGGTTTCTGAGCCATATGATACTTTAAAATAGATAAAATATATACATACATATATACATTTGACTAATCGTACTCAACTGGTGCTTCTAACCACGCCTACCCCAGTGTACCTGACCTAAGCCTAATACGTGGGCGGGAGTAGATAAGTAGCAGTTTAAGTTAAGTTTGTTTGCCAAGGGACTGATTCGAGAATTCTCTGCAAGGGGTTATTCAGTTCTGTACCTGAGATCTAGAATGATGGAGGGCTGGTATCTCTTATCCCGGGTCTTGATATTCCAGCTGCCTGCGAGGGCTGCTTGGAAGCGCCGGAGCTGGATTTCTCAGCAGGAGAAAGGCAGCGTCTCGTTCTCAGCGCGTCAGGAAGGCGGGGCAGCACCTTTGGGCTTCGCTCTCTGCTGGGCTCCTCAGCACGTCTCGCTGCTCCGATCTTGTCACCACCGCATGTGTTTGCTTAAGGCAATGTCGGTAATATTTATACCTGAAAGGTGCCGAGATTGACGTAAGGATGGACATATATACATCAATAAGGATGTCATATGAACGGGCTCGTTCGCACATTCTTTTGCTGAAGTTCTCGGTGAAATCAAAACAATGGTTATGGGAATTTCCCAGGTCGCTGTAGGTTTGATTTGTTTTGAGAACTCCGTATGCCTTATCAGGGGCTGGAGGAATATTGCTTGTCTAATTAGATGGCATGCGTTATGACCTAATCAGATAACGCGCTTCTGTGCCGTGGTGTGGCTTAATCAGATAACGGTTTTTGCACCGTTAGATGGCTGCTAGTTAATTATTAACCAGACCAGGGTCAGGAATAGGGGAATCGATACAGTACCTATAGGAATACATCACAACTCATTTGCGCAATCGCTTGAATTCGTTCTGGGGTCAACCTTCTTCCCTCCTTCGACAAGAGATGACCTAAGTAGGTTACTTCTTGTCGGCAATACTGTAACTTGGAAGGTTTTTTTTTTGTTTTACAAGGAAAACAGGAGTATTACCCATAAACCAATCGGGATTAGGGTGCTGAGTATAAAGGTAAAACAATATCCCAAAAGGTATAAATGTAAGGACAATTTACATAGTATGCAATCAGCATTACATGGAGTGGAAAAAGGAGACACCTATTCAAATAGTTTTAGAAAAATACATTTTTAGTTTTGATATTTAAGCAAAAGAGTTTTTTAGGGTACACATAGTTATATACAGCACATGAACCAGAACTTAGGGTGACAACCCAAAGAAAACTTGGTGCAAGTGACTGCGATGGCACGTCGAGAGGCAAAGTGCAAAAGGGCCCCACACAGATCATGGAGATGCTGGGGGGCTGATCTTCAGTGCAAATGCTGCTCGGTGTCGGGGCTTCTCAAACCCCAAAGCACAGCGTCAAGGGTGCCTCAGGTGCTGCGCAGTCAGCTTTTCGAGGGTCTTCTGAGGTGTCCGGTCCCACGTCTCTCGGTGCCTCCACGGGTCCCTTCTTTGCAGGGACTGTGGATCGGGCTCTGAGATGTCTGAGAGTCTGGGTCTCGTTGGGCTCTGGGCTCGGGCTCCGGCAGGAGGCGGCAGCAAAGCAGACGTCAAGTTGCTGGTTGGTGCCTGTATTCACAGGGTGGTCACTCCTTGGCCACAAGGGAGATTCTCTTCAGTCTTCTGCGCAGCAGAATGTCGAAGTCCAGTCTTCTTCTTAGTTTCAAGTCGAGTTCAGGATGATCTGAAGTCTTGGGACACAGCTCTTACTCTTATTCCAAATCTAGGGGCCGGATTACCTGCTAGGTCCCTCCTCTGGGTGGGACCAGGAAGAGGGGTGGTTACACCCCCTTACCTTTGTCCAGCTTCGTGCCAAGACTGGGGCTGGAGAGCCCCAGCACCGGTTTGAACTGGCATATGCACAGGGACACCTTGTGTGCCCCAGGCATGTCTGATTCTATTCAGCCCTGTCCTACCCAATATACAAAATCCTGTCTGGGGTGGTGCTAGCACCTCCCAAGGCAGGAAACCCTTTGTCCAAGCTGCCCTCGCTGGAAGGACTCCCAGCAGCAGGAGGTCAGACTTGTGTCTGTGGTGGCAGCATCCATTTTGTGATGCTGAGGCTCTGTTTAACTTTAACCGGGGTTCAGGTTAGGTGCATGTCGTATCCCTCTAGAAGGGTGGAATGCTACCCCCGTCGTCAGAACTGGCGAGGGGGTAGTATTCCAATTCGTATGACACCTTACTCGACATGTTTTGATAAAGCCAAACCAAAGATAGCATTTAACCGCTTAAGAGTATATGGTATGGCAGTATCATGGAACAGCTAAAGGAATTGGTTCCGAAAGCTGCAGACAGGCTCAGCTCATGCCAGAGCACCATCTCACATATTTCCAAGCACTCTGCCTCCAGGATTGCTGAGGCCTTCCATAGGAGTGGCTGATAGGAACATATGTGTCCATTTTAGGATAGGCGTAGGCATATTACACCTAAGTAAGGGGTGATTACACCGACTTACCCCAGCTGAGTGATCAGCCAGTTGTGTCAAATATGGAGGCCAGGCCAGGGGTGGCACAATACGTGCTGCAGCCCCTGGTAGGCCTTGGAAGCACCTATGCCCTGGGTACCTGGGTACACTGTTACAGGGGCCAATAAGGTGAACCAGTTCCAATTTCGTAATGTACCTAATGTGCATTGGCATTAATTTAGAGAGAGAACAGCAGGCTGTGGGTCTGATTAGCAGGCCCACAGCCACATTAAGTCATAAACCAGTGAAGCAAAAAGCAAAAATTTGGGGTGACCATAGGATAGCAGACCCTACTCTCCTACACAACCCCCCCAAACGCAGGGACATTAGACTAACCTTGACCAGTTTTGTCTTCATGTTCTAAGTGGAAGTACCTGGAGAGACCATCTGCATTACCATGGTCAGTCCCTGGGCGGTGCTCCACTGTAAAGTCCATCCCCTGTAGGAAATGGACCACCTGAGCAGTTTGGGGTTTTCACCCTTCATTGTTAAGCCATAAGAGGGGCTTATGTTCAGTCTGAATCTTGAAGTGAGTGCCAAACAAGTATGGTCTCAACTTCTTTAGGGCCCACACCACAGCAAAGGCCTCCCTCTCAATGGCTGACCAACGTTTCTCTCTGGGGGTCAGCCTTCTGCTAATAAAAGCAATGGGCTGGTCTTGGCCATCTACATTAAGTTGTGAAAGCACAGCTCCCACTACCAACTCAGAAGCATCTGTTTGGACAATGAACTCTCTTGAGTAGTCAGGACTCTTCAGGATAGGTGCAGAGCACATGGCCTTCTTCAGGTCAACAAATGCCTTTTGACAGATTACTGTCCACTGAACCTTTTGGGGCATCTTCTTGGATGTCAGATCAATAAGAGGAGTCACAATGGACCCATAGTTCTTAACAAACTTCCTGTAGTACCCAGTCAGGACCAAGAAAGCTCTGACCTGAGTCTGGGTAGTTGGAGGGGACCAGTCCTTTATGGTCTGGATCTTACTCTCCAGTGGTTGAACTTGGCCTCCACCTACAAGGTGGCCCAAGTACACAACCTTACTCTGCCCTATCTGGCACTTGGTTGCCTTGATAGTGAGGCCTGCCTTTTGCAGAGCCTCTAGCACTTCCTTCAGGTGGACCAGGTGATCCTCCCAGGTGGAGCTGAAGACAGCAATATCATCCAGATATGCTGTGCAAAAGTCATCCAACCCAGTAAGGACTTGATTCACCAACTTTTGGAAGGTGGCAGGTGCATTTTTCAAACCAAAGGGCATTACCACAAATTGATAATGCCCACCTGGGGTAGAAAATGCTGTCTTGGCTTTAGACTCCTCAGCTAACCTGATTTGCCAGTAGCCAGCTGTCAAGTCAAATGTGCTCAAATACTTGGCAGAAGCCAATTTGTCTATGAGCTCATCTGCCCTTGGAATGGGGTGTGCATCTGTCCTGGTGACAGAATTGAGTCCTCTGTAATCCACACAGAACCTCATCTCTCTCTTTCCATCTTTGGTGTGAGGTTTGGGGACTAGAACCACTGGGCTAGCCCAGGGGCTCTCTGAAGGCTCAATGACACCTAATTCCAGCATCTTTTGCACCTCAGTCTTGTTACAATCTCTGGCATGGTCAGGTTGCCTGTAAATCTTGTTCTTTACAGGGAGACTATCACCAGTGTCCACCACATGGGTACACCAGTTAGTCTGACTGGGTGTCAGGGAGAACATATGTCGATATGCCTGCAAAACTTGTCTACAGTCATTTTGCTGATGTTCAGTGAGGCTGCCATCTAAGGCCACACCATCAACTGAACCATCCTCAGGGTTCTGAGTCAGCAGGTCTGGGAGAGGGTCACTCTCTTCCTCCTGCCCCTCATCTGTAGCCATGAGCAAGCCCATGTCTGGCCTGTCAACATATGCTTTCAGCCTGTTAACATGGAGCACCCTGTGGGGGCTCCTGGGAGTTCCTAGGTCCACCAAGTAGGTAACCTCTCCCTTCTTTTCAATGATTGTATGGGGTCCAGACCATTTGTCTTGGAGTGCTGCTGGGGCCACTGGCTCCAACACCCATACCTTCTGTCCAGGCTGGTACTCAGTCAAGACAGCCTTTTGGTCATGCCAATCTTTTTGTAATTCTTGGCTAGCCTCAAGGTGTTTTTTGGATGCCTTCTCCATATACTCAGCCATCCTGGAGCGGAGACCAAGTACATAGTCCACTATGTCTTGTTTGGGCTTTTTGAGAGGTAACTCCCATCCTTCCCTCACCAAACACAGGGGTCCTCTGACAGGGGGCCCAAACAACAATTCAAAGGGGCTGAAGCCAACCCCCTTTTGTGGGACCTCTCTGTAAGCAAACAGAAGGCAGGACAGAAGGATATCCCATCTTCGCCTGAGCTTTTCAGGTAATCCTTTGATCATGCCCTTTAGGGTCTTGTTGAACCTTAGGGGCTGCAGTGTTGGGGGCTCCACCCTTTTTACACTCACTTGTCCAGTGAGAGGTGTTTTTACAAGTACTACACCAGGGTTTTCTTTGACCTTCTTTCTTCTTCTTCTTGGAAGTTTGGGACCCACCCTCAGTATTAGTTTGGGGCCCTGTTGCAGACTTCTGGTCTTTAGCTTTCTGCTCCCCACCCTTCTGGTCTGTTTTCTTTTGGTCACCACCCTGGGTCTGGTTCTGGTTCTTTTGCTTAACTCTGGTTCTAATCCATTTGTCTGCCCTCTTTCCCAATTCTTGGGGAGAGGTCAGATCTGAGTCAACCAAATGTTGATGCAACTGCTGGTTCTGACAGTTATTTAAAATCTGTTCTCTCATCAGTAAATTGTACAATCCTTCATAGTCTGTAACCTTACTTCCCAGCAACCAGCCCTCCAGAGCCTTAGTGGCACATTCAACAAATTCAGACCAGTCCTGAGTCTGTGTCTTCTGGGTGTCTCTGAACATTAACCTGTACTGTTCAGTGGTTAAGCCTAACCCATCAATCAGAGCACTCTTCAGGACCAGGTAGTTTCTAGAATCCCCATCACTAACTGTGAGGAGTCTGTCTCGGCCTCTACCTTCAAAGGAGAGCCACAAGATTGCTGCCCACTGCTCCTGAGGGATCTGCTGTACTCTGCAGGCTCTCGCAAGTGCAGTCATCCATTTGTGGATGTCATCCCCAGTCTTGTAGGGGGGCACAATCTTACTCAGGTTTCTATTGTCATAGGACCTGTCTTTATCCTTTTGGATATTGCTGCCACCAGTGGATCCTAATCCACTCTCTCTAGGCTGTCTTGCTCTAGCAAGCTTCTCTTTGGCCAGGGCAACTTCTAATTCTTGCTTCTGGGTCCTAAGTTCAGCCTCTCTCATTTTGGCCTCATGTTCCCTTCTCTGAGGGCTAGACAACTCCCTTCTGGAGTGTCCATGAGAACCTCTAGAAGCTTGGGAGGCATTGGACTCACCTGAGTGATTCCTTCTCCTCCTTTGCTCCTCCTGGTTAAGTCCACTTGGGGGTCTGAATGGGTTGGACCCACTTTCAGTCCCAAATGTGCTTAAGTTAGCCTGGTTAAGCCTGCTGACTAGCAGCTGACTAGCACCTGACTATTTCTCTCATCCTCAGACCCACTTTCCTCCTCCTCCTCCTCCTCTTCTTCCTCATCCTCTGGCTGAGTATCTCCAGTGACCTGGTCTTCCTCATCTATCTGGATGACAGGGGCAGGGGTGTCAGTGTTGTCATCTTCAGTGGGAAAGCCTCCATCTCCAGTCCCTGAGGGGCCTGGTTTGGAGGTCTTTAGAGCTTCAGACTGGTCTAAAAGCTCTCTGAGGTGACCTGCTGTAGGGATAGGACCCGTTTTGATTCCTCTTAAGGAACACAGCTGCCTCAGTTCTTTAAAAGTAAAGATAGCAAATTTGGATGGTGCCCTTGGAGGGTCACTCTCAACAGAGATAGGGTTCCCAAGAACGAACCGTCGTGAAGAAATCACGAAGGAGAATAGTAATGGCGGCCAGGGACCTGTATAGTGGTTTCACCGATGCAAACGCCACGAAGCAGCCTCACGGATTGTTGACCGGCGAGCCTGACCACATTGAGTGTGTCCGCGTCTCTGACCACTATACAGGTCCCTGGCCGCCATTACTATTCTCCTTCATGATTTCTTCACGACGGTTCGTTCTTGGGAACCCTTTATAATTAACAGGTCCCTTGTTGTGGAACATTGCAATTTGGCCAGGGGCACTACGAGATGCCGAGCGGAACAAAATATTCAGGTCGTTGACCAAAGATATCTTATCACCGATCGAATCCCCTTTGACGCCCCTATCCATCGGGCAATTAATCCAGTCCTTGGGCGTCCATAGGCAACCTGCCGGATCTCCCTGATCTTGGCTGTGACTCCGTCGCGCTCAGCACTTTTAACGAGACAACCCTGTCCTGAAGATGGTCCGCATTGGTTAGGGACCGAAACGTCGTCGACCTTCCAGCGTAAATTATAGGCGCATACTATTGTGACCCTAATTGAAATTTGAAATTACAAACTGTACTATAGACTGTCACTAATTTCATGTCACTGTTGAGCTACTCACTGTAAATATTTCACTTCGCTCACTTTGCGCCGTCCGTCGCTGCTCACGCCTTCACTTCAGTTGCCACACCTCACTTGTATATATAGTGCACCAAGTTTTCTTTGGGTTGTCACCCTAAGTTCTGGTTCATGTGCTGTATATAACTATGTGTACGCTAAAAAATCTTTTGCTTAAATATCAAAACTAAAAATTTCTTTTTCTAAAACTATTTGAATAGGTGTCTCCTTTTTCCACTCCATGTAATGCTGATTGCATACTATGTAAATTGTCCTTACATTTATACCTATTGGTAACTTGGAAGGTGACACTTTATGATGAAGGTCAGACAAATGTCGTAACAAAGAAAGAGTAGCATCTTTACAAGTCTCTTCGTCATCAGCAGTAATCAGCAAATCATCAACGTACTGAATAAGAGTAGCATCAGTAGGCAACACAAAACCATCAAGCTGTGTTTTCAAAGCCTGACTATAGATGGAGGGACTTTCACAATAACCTTGAGGAGCTCTCTTAAACCGGAAGCTGCGGCCTCCTGAAGAGAAGCCAAAAATATCTCTACTTTCCTCGGCAATTGGAATACTGAAGAAAGCATTCTTCAAGTCGATAACAGAAAACCAGGCTGCCGAAGCAGGAATCAGAGTCAACAAAGCAGTAATATCAGGGACAACAGGAAACTGTGGCACCACAATCTTATTCACTTCTCGAAGATCGATCACAAACCGATACACAGGTGGTTGAGAAGCATCAGTACGCTTAAGGACAGGCAGAACAGGACTGTTACACAAATTACCTCTCGTTTCTTCAATTTCACCCTTCTCAACCAAATCATAAATATTTGCTAGAAGAGCTCTCTCGCCATCACTCGATATTTTATATTGGGGAATACGAGGTAGCCTAGCATTCGACTTAAGGGTAACAACATAGGGTGGAATCTGCAAGAGACCAACATCATTGGGACCTGTAGCCCAAAGTGTATCAGGAAGAGAACGCAATTCCAGTGGAAGGCAATCTTTAGACAAATACATCGGAGAAATCACTTTCTTACCCAAGGTAAGATGTACTCCCGAAGGAGAGCAATGTAATGTCGCATGCAGTCTTTTCAGCAAGTCCAAACCCAACAGATTCTCACCACAACCAGTCGTTAGAATAAGTGGAGCTTCCAATTCACAAGGACCAATAGAAAGGGACAAAGGACTAGAAATCGGATTACGAACTGGGGCGCCTGAAAATCCTACGGAAACATTGGTCAAGCCAGACAAAGGTGCGCCAGAAAGTTTAGAGTGCATAATAGAACTCTTCGTTGCACCAGTATCCAAAAGAAAAGGTTCTGCCACACCTGATGTAATCACTTCAACATAAGGTCCACTCTGGTCTACTGGAACTGACACTACTCCCTCTCTTTGCCCATGGCTGTCCTAACTATCATTATAACCAGCACTCTCACTCTCGACATAATAATCATCAACATAGTACTGTGCAGACTGACCACTCGGAACATTCTGTCTGTCAAAATAATTTGCAGAATTCTGAAGGGAAGAGGAACGCTCATTCTGGGGTAACACACCACGTCCCCCACCCCTAGGAGCTTGTTGGAAACCACCACGACCTCTTTGACCAGATACGCCATTCGCACGCTGTAACAAAGCCGGGCAACTATTCTTGAAATGACCTTCTTCTCTGCAATAAGCACACTGATTAGGACCAGGAAAGAATCGCGGAGCATAAGGCTCAGGCTTCTGTAGCAATCTCTGAAACTGTGGAGGTTGCTGAAACTGAGGCTGACTCTGACGAGGCGGATAAGCTTGCTGCAAAAGAACTTTTGTCTTTAGATCTTTAGTTTTCTTCTCTGCTTTATCCTTCTCATCTTTATCCCTATTCTCATAATATTGTGCAGTAGCCAATATCTGGGCCGACGAAGAAACAGCCCATGAACTCTCAGAGTCCTTTAACTTATTAGAAAGTTCGGGAAGCAAATTAAAGACAAATTTGTCCACGAACAACCTTTGACCACCTTCAGTGCTCATATCCTGACCACTATGATCAATAAACGTTTCTTCAAACCTCGTGAAGAAATCAGACACACTCTCGTCTTTCTTTTGTTTGCATGCTGCTAACTTATCCGAATTCACTCGTAAAGGAGGTATCATAGTTTTCATTAAATTAATAATCCTACCAGGTAATTCTGCAACTAAGGGCTCAGGTTTGGCACCTCCTACTTGCCGACCATCTGCAGCAACAATATTAGCCCACATATATCCTAATTCTTGCACATGATTCTCATGACGAATCTTCGCCCACAAAGGTTGAGGAACTACATTATCCATCAACATATCTATGTCAGTTAAATTCATAATACACACATCAACTGTCTGAGACACCTCCTTGTAATAACCGGCAGGATTCTTACGGGGGTCAGATAAAGTCTGCTTAAGAGCTAAGACCTCTGCTCTCTTCCAAGGAACATGTACCCATACTCGCTGAAAATGAGCCGGTACACCCTGAATACCCTGATTAACGTTAGCAACAACTTCCTCTCTCCATACAGGGGGGACGTCTCTCATAGGATACTGCTTCACTTTCCTCCTAACAGAGGAATCAGGTTCGTACAATGTCTGAGGCGGTGATCTAGACCTAAAAACAAGTATCGTCTCCACGGCATCTGTAACATCAGATTCCATTATCGTCCCTTTGGCAAATTCTGACTGGACATCAAGCACTTCCTGTGGAATCGGACCCAACTCATTATCTTCCCATTCCTGACGAAGAAAAGTACACATTACATCAAAAACGTACCTATGCTTAGGCGGCTCCCACTGAAAGAAAACATCCATAACCGCTTGCAAATCATACCTAGAAGCATTTAAAATCCATCTACGAGCCAACAAATCCAACACTGTCCGTTCCTCGGAACTAGGAAGCTGACTATGACTCTGCTTTCGTTCCGAAACAGGGGTCATATTCAGTGACCCAAACAATGGAGACAACAGATTAACAACAGTCTCAGTCATTCGTTTTCGAGCAGAAGGAGAAGAAGCAGACATAAGAACAGGAGAATAAGTATTTTGAGGCAAAAGAGGTGTAGGGACAAGAACAGTAGGAGTCGAAGATACAGAAGTAAAAGCCAAAGGAGTTTGAGGCAAAGCTGGTAGCAAAGCTGGCGACACTAGAGTGGGTTGCGCAGTAGGAGGCAAAACCATCTGTGGAGCACCGGGTGGCTGAACAACAGCAGGAGGTTGAACAACAAAGGGTGGAACAACCGGGGGTAATGGAGGCGCAGTAGCACCCTGCACATAAGGGGGTGGCAATCTCAGTAAATGAGACATCAAAGGATCTTTTTCAGGATCTTCAATCCCTTTTGGAGGAGAAGGTGGCAAGGCCGGATAACATTTATCGATGGCCATACAACGTTGTCTATCTGAGACTTCACTCGCATGCTCTTCTCCATCTTCCTTAAACTGCCTAGCAGCTTGTAGTACTGACATATTCTTATCTTTCCTATCTCTCTTTGCTTGCTTAATTTCTCGCTGTTTGGCTTCCTTACGCCAAAGGCGGAAAGAGTCAAACATCGCCGGCCGGGCTTTCTTCCTAAATAGCGCAACTTCCAGATTATCTAAAATATTTGATTCGAAACTACCATGTTGGGGCCATTGTAAAACACCATCTTTCTTCGTATAGCGAACCCATACTTCATTATAAGTAATAGGACCCACTCGTGTTTTGAATAGAGCTCATAAGTCGGAGTTCCAACCGGAGGTATCCGACACGAATGCTCCAATCGGGAATCCCTGTTGCAACCACAACTAAACCATTTCCTAATTTTGCTAAGACCAGGCATCTTATAGCTCACTAATCTAGCTTTAAACTTCAAGGGGTTATCAGCTATCGATACACTCGTAAATATACGAGCCCCTCGGCTTCGACTATTGCAATAACCGAATCAAAACCAAGAACCAAAACAAACGTCGTGGAGCGACCCACTTATACTTAACCAAAGTATCTGTCACGCCACCAGAAGACCGTCTATCGTCTCGCTTTACAAAGGATCAATCAAGGGCCCAAGACAGGGCGACAGTCAGGGCAGCAGTCCTTCGTAGCCGTTGGAAAGCGGGAAGCCTCGCAGTAAAAACTTTCGGTCCACGTCGACATACAGGGGTCGATGAAGTGGCGGCCTTCCTCCAGAATTTCCTCACGTGGCTCCTCACGTTCCTCGGGCTTGGACCGGTACCGCTGAAGTCGCCCTACGTTGGGCGCCAACTGAAGAACCGGGTTTTCTTAGAACCCAGCGGTGCCAGGGACACACCCGAAGTCTTCGGATTCTCCTGTCTTGGAATACAGAGACACGGAATACTTCTGGATGGCGTCAAAGATCAAAATTATTAGCTGCAGCTAGTAACAGTAATCCTAGAAATACATACGGTGTACAACTCAGGAAACTGCTCAATTTCATAGAGCAAGACATCACTTTTTATACACCATATTCTCATTATAAATGTCCACCCACTGCGCAAAATTCTGACCAATAGGACACATTTTCTAACTGAGTATCACATTAACAAAAACCCAATTTACAGTAACCCAACCCAAAAGTTAATTATTAGGAATGTCCCAAATTCAATCTTTGCGAGCTGGACACATTTATAATTGAAAAGCACAACCCATGTAATGTCAGAACATAAAGGAAATAGTAATAGATGCTGAACAAGATAAAACATGTGCAAAGAAACTAAAGGTTAACGAGGTCCTGAACATTAAGTGGCAATCGTAGACAAAGATCAAACCAAGGGAAATTGGCTTTGCGAGGTCAGTTTCAGGTGAAGAGGTCAGTTTCTCTGCAGTTCTTTCAGAGTCGAAAAGGGCCTGTTAATGCATACATGAACAATGAGGCCCATGCAACTTTGTTCGTTCGTTCACCTCTACGGCCTACGTGAGGGCAACACAAAAATTGAGTCAGGTTCGAGAATTACAGAACCTCACTGTGTATTCAGTAAACATTCCATTGAAGACTGCCTTAGAATATTCAGGGATGGCAGTTATTCCTGTTGTCTAAGGAGAGCGAATGGCTGAATAAAGGAGACTCTCTCACCTTGTGTGTCTTCCATCATTTATACTTGATATCAATAACTCAATGTTATCCTATAAGATAGGTAGGTCTCAGAGGAGTGAAAACTGAATGTGCGTGTTTTTCACTACCAGGACCCGTGAAACTTTAAAGTACATGCACAACTTTTTAAAGACACTTCACTCTCACCTATGCACTATTTCGGGCCTACCTTAGGGGTGACTTACGTGTATTACAAATGTAATTTTAGGCCTGGCAAAGGGTTTATTTTGCCAGGGCGAATTGGCAGTTAAAAAAACAACTGCACACAGACTGCAATGGCAGGCCTGAGACATGTGTTAAGGGGCTAATTTAGTGTATGGAACCATAAGTGATACATGCCTACTAGAAGCATTTATTTTAACGCCTGGGGAACAGATATGGTATACCTCTTTAGTAGGGCCTAAAAGGCAAATTAAATATGCCAATTAGGTGTAAGCCTATGTTACCATGTTTTAAGGAGTGAGGAAAAGCACTGTAGCACTCGTTAGCAGTGGTGCACAGAGTCCTATGGCCAACAAAAAGAAATCCAGCAAAACCGGAGGGAAGAAGGTAAAACGTTTCGGGATGTTCATGCAGTGAGGGCAAAGTCCAACAACAATTGTGAGAGACTTCTCTAGTGAAGGCTTTGATGAAGGACAAGGGTAAAGCATCGTCCTCAAATGAGGTGTCTTTACATGAAATTCATATGTCAGTAAGTTCTGCAAGTTACGGAGGCTTGATGCATGCTACTGTCCTATTTAGTACACCAGTTACATGCTTTCTTTGTAGGCAGGTGTACTAAGATTTTATCCTCAGCACAGGATGTGTACCAGATGGAATCAAATTGTTCCACCGAGTTGAGCCGCTCCCCCCCACCCATCTAATGGATCACTCTTGGGACATCTGTATGGATAAATAAGACTGCCGTCTGTCATTTGCCCACTTCTACTCCAGACGAATAAAGCCAGATGAGTTTGGGCTTTGAGTCAGTTAACTGGTGTCCTTCACTTTTAATCTAGGCTTTGCCCTCAAGTAGGCTGTACCCTGCATTCCATAGCCACAAATTAGCACATTTTATTCTAGGTTTTATCTGATGGACTCGCCACTAATGAGTTTTGTACTCGCATTGTTGAGAGGGGGATCATGGTTCTGCTGACCCATTACCAAACTGGGACCCTCTACAGGTCTCCAATTTTGATCATAGGTGCACAGCATACTTACACATCTAATGCAGCTTCACCTCACCCAAGAGATATCCCAGCATGCAAGGAAAAAGGTCCCCAGATGGACCTCTGGATATCAATTCATACTTGGGGGGGAGATTCTCAAGCATTTTGCGCTGGGTTAGCATCACCAATGTGTCATTATCCAGCCATCATCTTTTTTCCTGATTCACTTCCCAAACTTGTTTTGCCCTAGAAAGAACCCAAATGTAATGCAAAACAGAGCAAAGCCATGTTGCGCCAAGGGTGAGTTACATGGGTGGTACATGTGTGTTCCCATGCAAACACCCATGACTTTTGACGGTAAACCCTATCTCCTAACATTAGTAAACTTGGTTTTGCCCCAAAAAATAATGCTGCTGAAAAGCAGGCGTTACAAGGAGAAATGTTTTCATTTGTCCTTGCTTTTCCGACTTTGCATGTGTACAGCACACACACACACAAAGTAGGAAAAGGTTTCAAGCTTGTCTAGCCATAATATTTTGTTCAGGAAGGCTACTCTTCCTGTACAAAACCTATGGTAGACCCAGACAAGCACTGTGGCACTATTGTGCTAAGGTGTGTGCCTGGTTCACACCAGCTGAAATCAGTGCGGGTGCGAGGGAGAGGGGAGGAGAGTGCCATATCTCTGTGAATATGACGATGCCCTGCTCCCTGCAACACCAAATAATTATGGAAGAAATGTTGAACATTGTCAAACATTCACCCCCAGTCACAGATCTGGGTTTAATCCATCGTTATTTTGCTCACCACGCCACCCCAGTTCAGACATAGCCATATGTAAATCAGTCTTGACCCTGTGCCTCATTGGAACAGTCCTGACCGAACTGCCAGGCGATGTCTTCCCTGGGCAGGAATCAAGCATCGTAGGACCGGTTTCAGGCTTTCAGCCCTCATCATCCAGGATAGTTTGATTCCTGTGGCGTAGTGAGCACGGGACCCACGTCTGGGCATACCCATCCCACTTAGGGTGAAAATGCAACACAAAAAGATGATGGACTGAATGTTGAACATTGTCAAACATTCACCCCCAGTCACAGACCTGGGTTTAATCCATTGTTATTTTGCTCACCACGCCACCCCAGTTCAGACATAGCCATATGCAAATCAGTCTTGACCCTGTGCTTCATGGGAACAGTCCAGACCGAACTGCCAGACCGTGTCTTCCCAGGACCGGAATCAAGCTCCCTCCCTGTCAAGCAATGCACAGCATTTTTTCTACTGCACTACATTCCGTGATTCTTTTGAGAATCTGGGCCCAAGTACCTTCCCGACTTGTAACTCCAGAAAAGGGTTTTCATTATATTAATAGGTGTACTATTCTTATGGAATATAACAAGTGTGCTTATTAATATATACATTTTATTACGTTAGAGACGTTTAGTGCATGCACTTTACCAATCATTTTGAACAAGAGTTGTAAACATAGGTCGAGGGTACAATATAGGATAACAACTCACATATGTTACACGTTAAGTGAACAGAATTTCATTAAAAAAGGAGCAGTCCAAATGATCAACGTTGCATTGAGTACTTAGATCAACATTCGCTAATTGCATCTGCCTTTTTACTGCCAGATATGCCAACGTACCCCGGCCTTACATTACATTGATAAACTATGGTCATGAAAGTTTCACTCTGCAAAATGTTGCACAAACTTTACTGCTCTTTAGCATCGATTATATATAGGAAAGTAGAGGACAGTCGGTGGAAAGCAGCAAATGAGTGAAAGTGGAGACGGTTCTGTATACAAACTATCAATTAGTCAATGTTTACTTTGAAAGTTAACATATGATCAGACCATTGATACAATAATACTCTCGTTTTTAGATGCATTGCAATTAGGAATCATAAAGAACATTTTAATTGTACTGATAAGTACATAAGAAAACAAAACCCTGAGCCAAGTACAATAATGTCTTCTTCATTTAAGTATTGACTTTTTAAATGTCTCAAGTTAATAAATTATGTGGATTTCGGCAATAAAATCAGAATAGTACATTCTGTTCTCAAAAAATCATTATCTCACTATAAGCCTAAATCACGTAATTGGGCATTTTATGCAGAAAGTGGTTTATTACTAATTCCTTTTATCACACCTTTGTGTTTCCTGGAGAATCAATACTGCATCAAGAAGGCAGACTCTTCTTTCAGTATCATCATGTGCTTTTCCTTATATCTCTTTATGGTACTATAGAAATATCCATGCTATACTTTTCATATTTTACAAAATTGTTTCTCAATACCTTTGCAAAACGCACATTCAATATTTCTAAATAAAAACTAATGAAAACTTTCAATATAGATGCCAATTAATATTATTCTACCGATGTAGCACAATTGGTGCAATTCTTAAAGTAAAGTGAAACATATGGAAGATATTCCTCGGCTGTCAGCACCAGCAGAATAGCAGAATGAAACTAGTGTCATGGAATATCTGTGCTAATGAATAGCTGAACAGCCCTTTTCCATTTTGCTCTTAGTACCAGTCAATTCATATTATTTGAATGTTTATATAGTGCAGTTAGGCCTGGCATCTCTTGGCGTGTTTCCCCTGTCTTTTTGCTTTCCGGCCTCTTGTTCTCAGTGGTATGTTGGACCTCATTTTGCTGGTTTAGTGCCTCTGTGCATTTTCTGACTGCTGTTCAGTGTTAAAGTGGAAGTTCTCCTACTGTAAATTGTGTTTATGAATTGGAGTTTCCCTGTTTGGCTCATTTGATTTACTACTAAGTCCCTAGAACAAGGGCACTATGGGTGCCCAGGGCCTCTAAATCAAATGCTACTAGTGGGCCTGCAGCACTGATTGTGCCACCCACACAAGCAGCCTTTCAAGGGGTTCTCAGACCTGCCACTGCAGTGTTTGCATACAGTTTTTACTGCCATGTCGACCTGGAAAGTACATCCATTTGCCAGGCCCTAACCTTCCCTTTACTTACATGTAAGGCACCCCTCAGGTAGGACCAAGGTAACCCCATGGACAGGGTGCAGTCTATGTGAAAGGTAGGACATGTCCTGGTGTGTGTGCAAGTGTCCTGATAGTAAAATACTGCCAATTTCGTTTTCCGCTACTGAAAGGCTAACTGTCCCATAGGCTAACATAGGAGTTGATTTGTAAAATCTTACAAGCCTAATTTTTCATTCGGGTAGGATGGAGAAATAAAGTTTAGTATGCATGAACTCAGGATTTACAAATACATCTTTTAGTAGAGATGATTTTTATATAATATGTTTGAAAATGCCACTTTTATAAAGTGGTTATTTTCTTGCCTAACCATTCTGTATTCTGTGTGCCTCTGCTGGTTTGTGTACTGACTGTCTGGTTTTGGAGTGGCAGGTGGTGGGCATGTGCATTTACTGTAGGCAGTCACAAGTGGGGATGCGGTATGTCCTGCCTTTCCTGGGTGACACATAGCTGGGCTGAATAGGCCTGGTCTGCATTTAAAGTGGTGGGAGGAGTTTTCACTAGCACGTGAATAGGCAGTGTCTGATCTGCACAATGCTGTCTCCACCTACTGTAGTGAAGCTGGGCCAGAGAGGGCAGAACTAGTTTGGACTGGGCTCAGAGACCCTTGCCACAAAGGGAACAAAGAGAAAATGGGCTATAAGTTGTGGACCTTAAACCCCAGAGAATTAGATCACTTCTGGACTCAAGAGGAACCTTTAGTCAAGACGAAGAACTGGAGAGCTGTAAGGAGGAGTATTGCCCCTTTGCTGTGTGCTTTACTGGGTTGGCCTGCAGTTGCTGCTTCTGCCAAGAACCTGCTTGAAGAAGAATCTCCAAGGGCTTGTGTGTGCTGGCTTCCTGATCTGAAGTCTCAGAGACACAAAAACTTTACCACCAGCTGCCCTGACCTCCACTGCTAGGAGTTCTGACGTGCTAGGAGGTGCCTATTCCAGGTTTTGGGTCTCTGGAGGTTGTTCCTGCAAATCGAACTAAGAGAAAATATTGGGACCCTGACCACAGGACTTTAGAACTCTTTTGAATGAAGGTACCTGCCAAGAAGAAGAGCTTGAGAAGCTGTGAGGAGGAACTACCACTTTGCTGTGTGTTTTGCTGTGTTGGCCTGCAGTGGCTGCTTCTGACATGGGCAGAGAAAGGACTGGACTGAAATTTCTGCTACTTCTTTGTTTGAGTTTCTGTAAGGGCTTGAGGAAGAGCTTGCCCCCTGTTTAAGAAGTCTCAGAAACAGCAGAGACTTCAAGTTCATATTGTCTGGAAACTGTATTTGGTGCTGCAGCAGAAGAAAAAAGCAACCCAATGGCAACAATGATGCCGCTGCCAGCTCTGTGTCCGAATGCACTGCAGAGGGCACCGCCGGACATAACACCACAACCCTGGTTTCACTGTCATAGCTGCCCGACACTGCCACTGAGCCGCTGCTTGCACTGTGACCTGTGGGCATTGCACTTCACACCACCTCGCATCAAGGTCCAAAATGCAGCAGCCAGGCTGCTGACGGGTACACCTAGGTTTTTCTATGTCAAGAGGGAACTAAGACAGCTTCCTTGGTTCCTAGTGAAACATTGGGTCCAATTCAAGCCCTCTGTACCGTCTTTATGGTATTACATTGAGTACGTCCTGATTACTTGAAACAACAGTTTAAGTGGTATGTCCCCAGAAGATCCTTGCACTCTCTGGCAGCAAAACAGGTGATGGTTCCCTTGATTAAAAAAGCTTGCTGGGTGGCAGAAGCTTTACTGCCACCGCTGCAAAACCATGGAACAATCTACTATTCCACCTTAGAAATCAAACTGAGCTCCTCTCCTTTAGGCGAGGGCTGAAAACCTGGCTATATACTTTATAGTTGTTTCAGTCTATGGGAACCTCTAGGCAGTGCTCAGCGCCAGGACACCTTAGGATAACAGTCGCGCTCTACAAATGTTATTAACATAACATCACATCGCTACCCTGGTATCCCTTATGAAGCCACTCCACACCAACATCAAGGGCACTGCTTGCACTATGGTTTAAAGGTGCCACTCATAAGTTATATGACTCACTACTCCGTCCCACACCACAGCCTTGGCCTACTGACGTGACAGACAGCGATTCAACAACAACGCAGCTACTTTAATGTGACCTGCTAGCACCGCAGCATGCACCGCCCCACAAAGCACCGCTGCTCTGGTCTCACCGACGCCACTGGGTGCCATCACTGAGCGGCTGCCTGTACCCCGACCTGAGAGCACCGCACGCAGCACTGCTACACTTCGTACCGCAGCCCCGATGTCCGCCGACGCCAGCACTTCTGACTTCAACCACACTGAGTTCAATCTGCAACGCGTGTAACTTCAAGAGAGCGACAACTCCTGCAACAACCTCCGGAATTGACGGCTGCCAACGCCGGCTCTTCAGAGCTCACTGTGAAGTCCCCGATGCCCTACATTTCTAAATGTACTGTTTTGCAGGTCTTCCCGACACCGTAGCTGCCCCGCAATGCTGAGATCGTCCAGGAACTGTTTGGATTTGTTTTTCAAGACATCGTGATAGCCCCGGTTACAGCTACCAACTTACAGGAACTGTATTTTAAGTCTACTCTTGCCTAATGATTTTCCTAAGAACTGCAGGGTGGATTTTTTATCGTTTTTTGTGTTGTTGCAAAGATAAAATGTTGGATATTTTTCTGAAGCTGGTGTGGTGTGCTTGTGTAGTGTTTTTCCATGTATTGATGTTGGTTATTTGCAAATGCTTTACACACTGCCTCTGAGATAAGCCTGACTGCTCATGCCAAGCTAACAATGTGGTGAGCAGGGGTTATTTCAGTAGTGTATCCCCCTTACCCTGACTAGGAAGAAGGGTCCCTACTTGTACAGGTTAACAACCTGCCAACTAGAGACCCACATTTGTAAAAAGTGCACATTCAGAAGCTTTTACCATGAGATAGATGTATGTATAATGTTCGAATTCTACTGGATCACGTTAGAGTTGTGAGGTGAATGATCAAAAGGTATGGCGTTAATAGTTTGTGGTTAGTGAAACACAAAGCTCTTGAGGTATATCTTTTGTAAACAGCTTCAAATGGCCCCACTACTTGCAAGTAATCGTACAGCCCACGGAGCCATCTCCAACAACTTTAGACTCAGCCTCCTAGTTCTGTTACCAAAGGCGCTTTCATCTCTTTTGTCTTACATTCATTAGCTAAGTCTTGTAGCTGAGATTTGTATATGGAACAATGTAGTCTCTTAGTACCTAGCACTCATGAGAATGCACTGGAAATTCCTACGTTTTTGTGCACGATCCACATTTACCTCATATTTTCTACTTCCCAATGAAGGAGTACCAAGTCTTTTAACGTCAACTTTGCAGTGCATAATCACATCATAAAAAGTGACCACGAGGAATGTTCCCACTCCCGTGATGTCACCATGCCTATGCATTGTCAATTGCTCACGTATTAATAAAATCATACTTAATTCCATTTCCCTTCATTCCTTTCAGGTTCACAGAAGCTGCTCAGAAAATACAGCGTTGGAGCGGCAATGGAGAATAGAACTTCAAGCCCTCCTTAAAGTCCATCAACTGAGGTAAGCGTCCTCCTCGGAACCTGTGTCTTCATCTGTGGCTGTTAAGTTGCTGAGCAAGGCAATACTCGAGGTGTGGTCTTTTATACTTGAGGGAAACAAACTGGACAAAAGATTTCAGATCGAACCCGGCTTAAATACAAAGTGCTAGCGTGGAAATCTCTTAAACATTTCCAGAGAAGGTGCCACCTTCACTTTCACATAGTGAATCTGGAAGTCCCCTGCCTTTTTCGGCAGATGAATGTTTGCCATTGTTTTTTTAATGTAGCTTGACACATCAAAAGACATTATTATTCACATTTGATGGTCATTCAATAAAGAGAGATTTGGTGAAGTTTTAAAAGTTTATTCTCTCATTTTAGTAAGTTGGTTGGTATTGTGTTCTTTTTATTCAGGTTAGTGGCAAATTGTTTACATAAACAATAAGAAAAAAGGTAGAATGAAGCCGCATAGAAAAATAAAACAGTGTGTTCCATTCAGAGTATTCTCCCTATTATAAACTAAAATGACCTATTCTTTCCTAACAGGAACCCATAAAGAGTTATTTCTGGAAAAGAGCAAATAGACCAGATAACTAAGAGGAAGAACGAACTCCCCATAAAGGGTTGTTCTAGAGAATCAGCCAAGTTCCCCTGACAATTGCAGTATCAACCATCTATTGAGAGAGAAAAAGATTCACAGCAGTAGCTATTATCAACATAAATTAGGAAATCTTCTCACAGAGTGTAAAGAAAAAACATGAAAAGCACTGTAAGCAGTAGCTTATGGCAAGTCGAACTAGCACAGCAAAGTGCCAAGGTGCATAGCAGGGTAGGGATGCATAGAGAGAGTCTTCAGTCCCTCTAGCTAGGAATGCATACTATATAGAAAATAGCTAAACATGTTGCAAAAACAGGCGAATGCCATCAACATCAATGGTGAGAGATCTTCCGATGGTCTGTCGTCTTTGCTCTAAATCCCCATGGTAAACGTCTACACCAGTATAAAGTCAGTTAGAAATGGCTACAGCATAATACAAAAAGTTATATCTACGAATGTTCTTATGAAAACTCTTTGCAAGCCTACTCCGTTAGCTGTCTGGTTTCTCACTGTATAACAATGAGCTGCTCTGTGAAATCAAACATTCAAATTCTGGTATGTCCTAAATGTAAGCTACAGCAAGCTTGTTTTCTTTCATTAATACACTTGTTCATTATGGACAAGTGGCAAAGAAAACAATCTAAGTACAGTGAGTTCATATGGTGTGAGGAGAGAAGAAATACATTTTCAAAGACACGGTGCATTTCACAAAAAGGCAAGCCCTAGAGTTTGATTATAATGTCAGATCACTGTTTTATAAAAAAAAATTCTTAAAGGGTTAGAGTAGCATAAATGAATAGTGAGGCCTCGTAAGTTGAGAACGATGGAAATTAAAGCTTTCTGCAGAAACAAACAACAATATTTCACATTTGCACATTAAATAAATGCACATATCTCTAACGTATTACTTATTGTCCATTTTCAGGTTTAATATTTAGGATTTGTTTTGTGGAGAGATGGTTGACTCTTGTCTGTGTATGTGATGTCATGTCATATTTCTTATCAGCAATCATCTACAAATTTTGGGGTCTATTTGGATGGCGGGCAGATTGTCCCCGCAGGGCTGGAGGTGGCCCCCGCAGGGCTGGCGGTGGCCACCGCCGGCTTGGCGGTGGTGATCCTTCAGCCATCCACGCATGAATGACCCTCCGCCATATTAGGATGGCTGGGGGGTCTACGGCGGATGGGAAGACCGCCCGCCGCTTTTCCGCCCGTTGACCTGTTGACTGGGTGGAAAAGGGGCTTAATATGGTGGTGGTGTCTTCAAGACACCGCCATCCATATTAACATGCTGGCAGAGAGCAGCCTTTACATGACGGCATTGCCGCCATTGAGAGGCATGCGGTTTTCACTGTTGGGGACCCAAAGTGGGCCCCCAGGATGTTAGGGGGATGCACATGGGGGGTTCCAATGGTACCCCCCTGCATTGGCATGGACAAGGTGTCATGCCTATGCTGGGAATGGGGGATGCCACCGCCACCCCTGGCAGACGGTCCCACATACCTTTACGGTGGTGGGCGGACTTTGTCCACCGCCATCATAATAGACCCCTAAGTGTCTGTTGTTCTGTTGCACTTACTCCCTATGTGTTCTATTTTACCCTTTATTCCTCCAAATTAAATCTTCCTAGACCCATATGTGACTTAGTTATGAGGGGCGAAGAAAACCTGGGCAACTCTTGTGTACTATGACACACTCTCACTGTTCTCTTGACGTAGTTTGGATCTTTCGTAATCCCAGTTGATATGTGGTTCACATTGCTCATTGTGGGATTCTACTGCTACTTCAAACTCATTTTTGCCACGAGTTTCAGTGGAGGTCTCACTACTAAGAATACTTCTTCACCTGCTCAATGGAGTAGAAGTGACCACTTGACCATTGGTTTTAGAAAGTCATATTTTTTTACAAATACTGGTGGTAACTGACTCTGACTGTGCCCTGGGCTCTGCTAAACAGGCCCAGGGCCAGTGCTCTGATGACAAAGTTATATGGTAATTAGGTATAATTACCATTGGCAATAGCAGACCCCTATAAGTCCCTAGTATGTAGTAAGGCAAGGGGAATTAAAAATACCTATAAGTGCCTAGTATATAATAGGGCAGGGATGTTTAGAGGCCCAGTATATTTCCTGAACTGCAGTGTGCACTGCTGTGTTGCCTGCTGTCATTTTTAAAGGCAGCTCTGCTTTGCAGACTGTCTTTAACAGTAAATGACATGCAAATTCGACTTTGAACTTAAAGGCACTTCCAAAATAGTAATCGACCTTATTTTGTAAATATAAGTCACATCTAAGACCCCCCTTAGATGACACAGGGGTGGTATGCCTTGTAACCATAAGCAAGGACAATATGAAATGTGTGTTATAAGCACTGGTGAGAGAAAAACTACCAATTTCATTTTCCCCCATTGTAGCGACATAGCTCCATAGATTAACACTGGAATATTTTATTTAATTATAAATATTGCTATAAAGGAGCTCAAAATGCCATTCAAGGACTTAAGAGATGGAGTATTAGGTGTGCCTTACTGAATGCATGGTTACTTGTGAATCATAGCACCAAAATCTATTGACTACTCAAGGGCGGAGATTGAGATACTTTATTTATCACAGAGACCTGAACCACTCCAGAGTCAACAGCAGACTTCCGCCTGCCTTGCTCACTGGGATTCAACTTTTTTACAAACCAAGAGTCTTGAGAGGTGGAAGAGTTATTCCTCCTACCACTCTTAGGAAGAGAATTTTGCACCTGTGCCACGAAGGACACTTAGGCATAGTAAAATGTAAAAACAGAGTGAAGGAAAACTACTGGTGGCCAGGTGTAAGTATAGAAGTAGAAATAATGGTCAGAGAATGCAGCATGTGCTTACACTCAGACAAAAGCCAGTTAACTCTCAGACCACCCCTTCACCCAACCATTTGCCCCGCAATGCCTTGGAAAAGGGTGGGGGTAGACACCACGGGCCCCATACAGGAACATTAAGAACAGTGGTATATAATCGTCATCATAGACCATTTTACAAAGTGGCCAGAACTAACATTTATAACCAGAGCATATTCTAAAACGGTGGTAGCGTTTTTAGATACCGTGTTCATACGGGAAGGCCTCCCCAAACTGATTGTTAGTGACAATGGGCCCCAGTTTGTATCAGATGCCTTCAAGGCATACATATCTAGGAATCAAAAAGAGCACAAAACCACATCAGTGTACCACCTGTCAGGAAATGGCGCAATGGAACGCTTCAACAGAGTCATCAAGGGTATCATACAGCTGGCCAACAGCAATAGGCTACATTGGAAAAAAGAGATCCTAAAGAACGTGTGGGCCTACAGAATCACACTGTGTGACACTACTGGGCACAGTCCATTTGGGCTCATGCGAGGTAGGACGCCCCTCACCAAAGACAGAGTGGGGTGGACATTAGCAGCTAAAAGAGTAAACTGGTCTACTGATCAAGTGAGGAAAAGAGTAGAGCAAGCACAGCACATTGCCAAAACCCGGTATGATGTTAAACACCACTGCAAACCTGTGAAACTCTGGGTGGGAGACATGGTAAAAGTGAAGAAGAACGGGCACATAGGGAAAGGGCAGGACAAGTACTCCCGTCCCCTTACAGTAAACAAGGTGTATTGTAATTCTGCTCTTTTGAGCGATGGAAGAGTGTGGCATCTCTCAGCTCTCTATGTGTTCAGATCACCCCAAGTTAACACAGACACTACACCTCATAAAGAAACAGGCGGTGAACAGACATACACCAGTAAATACGAGTGCGCACTATCAGGAATACGCACTATCAGACTCTTCAGAAGGTGAGCCTGTCTGCGAACCAGTCAACTCAAGAGGAGAGACACTAAACACTGATGCATCCACTGCAACCCGCAACGCACAAGCCATCACTCAGACCACAGACACTAGTAGGACGGTAAGATTATTACCCCCTACTCCAGGAAGCCATCAGTCGCCCCAGGTAGCCACAAGCAGATGTGGTAGGAGAGTGTTACCACCAGTAAAACTCAGTGATTATATTTGTGATTAAACTTTAGACTTTAGGCTAAGCTGTACTGTTCAATGTTTTGGGTATCTCCTCCCTTCCACTCTTCTTCCTTCCTCTATATTTATCTTCACCCCTTCTTTCTGTTCACATTCCTTCGGGGGAGGATGTGTTGTGTATAGCCTAATGTGTCCTATTCTGGACACCGTAGTTTTCCATGTGTGTGTCCCTGCGAGGACACCGTACGGATGTTTCTCTTACCAGCTGTCCGTCAAGTTTGACAGTTGACAGCTGGTGACCAGAGGAACAGCCGCTGCATGTTACGCTCTGCTCCGAAGCCTGTGTTGGCATTATACATTAAATAACTTACCTGCAATTATTCGAGTCAAGGAGTTCTTCACACCTTTTGATTGTTTTTTCCCTTGTTAGTCCCGCCTCCTATCGCCCATAGCGTAATTTGTGCACATTCGAGGCTATTGGCCCCTTTACTGGAAATTATTTTTTTCCCTGTGGCCCCCCCCCCCGGCCCCCTGACACAGTCTGTTGTTTTTTTGCCAACCCCTCACCCCCCCACTCCCGTTCTGGCCTTTTTTCACGCCCGCACTCCCATTTTTAATGCAATACGTCTCGCAGAATTACGAGTCGTATTGCATTGCAAGGGCTTGTGTTAAAATAGTGCATAGGCATTGCGGAAGTGACGTTCTGGGGTGCTCGAAAAAACCCTCAGTTGATCCCAAAGTCTTGTTACGGCCAAGCCGTTCTGCTGGATCAGTGTCCATTCTGCCTGTTTATATTTACATTTTACACATCCATTGTGTGGCCTGTTGTGTTGAGTGCGTGTGTCTGTTTGTGTACGTTAGTGTTTCTGTATATGATAAGTGTGTGTGTGGCCTGCAGCGGGGTGTGTGTATATGTATGTGTGCATGTATGTGTGTGTGAGAGAGTGCGCCCAGTTTACTGTGATTATTCATGGTTGTTTATGTGTGTGCTCGGGTAGTAACTGGAGTGTGTTCGTGTGTATGTGTGTGCACTCAATTGTTTGTGTGGTTGCTCCTGTGTGCGCGGGTACTAAGTCGTCTGTTTGTTTGCAAGGAGAAAGCCAATGTGGAGAAAGCCACCGGAAGCAAGCGGCCGTCTGCTCAATTAGAGTTTTAAAGTTACATTTTGTGAATTTTAAAGTTTCGATAGTCTGGAGCGATGGTGTGCTTTTTACCTCGCAATGTGCTCAATGCACTTGGTGCTTTATTGCAGAGTAGGTCCAATCATAGCAGCTGTTGGATTCCTATATAGGTTGCAGTCGCTGTTGGAACTTTCATCAATCCTTCTATGGCATTGGACCAGACAGAGCAACAGTAGAACCATTACTGAAGTTATGTAGCGCTTAAAAGCCGCCAGAGTCAATGCATGGAATGGATGTTAAACCCGCCGTGCACAGCCCTGGCACAGACGTGCATGTATATGCACTCTGGTAATCGAGTGATCATGCTTGTCTGCTTCATACTATCTGCCCTGCCTCACACAAATAACTCACTTCCTTCGCTGCCGACTGCCCTTGTCCACTGGAGCTGCCCTGTGGATCACATAACATTGCACATATAAAGTGTTGTTTGTGACTTAAGAAACATTTGGTGGACTCTCTCGAACCCTGGTGGGTACAAGCTCATCAGAGGGAAGCAATACCTATACAGTGTAATGGGCCTTAGCAACGCAAGTAAACATATGAGTACGCCAATAAAGCTGGCGCGTGTTCTACTAACGCATTGTTACAATCATTTGTGCAGAATTTCACCACTCCCAGAAACCGGGGGATTTAATGAGTCATCTGTAAAAGGGGAGGACACCTCATAGCAGACGGAAGAGGCAAAAAACCCTTTTTCTAAATGTGTTCTTAAGGTGCAAAGGAGAATTTGCAGTCGAGCTACACCCCGGATTATGCATCTTCTGGAGGGAACTAGAAGATGGCTCAGGCTTATTGGGCAGCCAGAAGGGAAAGGCTTTGGGTCAGTAAGGCTTCTGAGTAGGATTTCCATCTTGGAAGCATTAAGGCAGAAAAGATGTTGGTGGATTCAGTGCTAGACATGTCTGAGCAGTGGCACTCGGCGGTGGTCCTCAGATCCCTTCTGTGGGTTGAAGTGAAGCTGGTAAACGCCTGCATACAGGAGACAGTCGATGCTGTGGCTTGTAATAATGTGGGCATGTTGGGTCACCTCTTGCATCTGTTGCAAAGGGAAGGCAAGTTGACCAAACTCTGAGAAACTTCACAGATGGTGCTGGTAGATTGGGGTAGGATAATGCCAGAATGAACTTGGTATATTTAGTTCCCAAGAAGTAGTTAAAAGTCAGCCCTATTAACTAGGAAACGTTTTGTGAATTAGACTAGTTTTTATACAATAATCCTATTATAATCTCAATTACATGTGGTCCTGGTTGGCAACCGAATGTACATGTGTCACATCTATGTATTTTCTGAGTGAATCCAGCACTAAGGTAAACACAGCATTTTCACATGCAGCATGTAAACAGATGATACAAGACACAAACCTATAATTTGTCTGGAAAGTTGCTCTTAGGCAGACTTTATGAAAAATGATGTCACAAGTTATATATTCCCTCATTATTTTTTTCGCTTTAATGGAGCACCATCACGCCGCTGTTCTACTTCAGAGTGTTTGAAGATACTATTGTGAGAAGACGATGGTTGTAGGACATGCATCAAAAAGCAGAGTGGAGCAGAAAAAGTCCTTGGAAGCCTGCAGGGTATAAACATGTAGAGGGGAAGTATTAAGATTGGGGCAACTCGGGCGGATGCTGAAGTGAGAAATCAGGGCCTGACAGTGAATTTAGAAGTAAAGAATCAGGGGAGATGAACTAGGCCTGGTAGAGGTTCAAAAGAGGCAGTGTATGGTCTCTACCCGTTTCCCATGCAATGTGTGCAGACCGGTCCTTTATATGCCTGCTAGTTAATCATAACATTTTCATGTAGAACTCAGAGTTGAGGAGAGAGACTGAGGAAAGGGGCATATGGGCTCCAGGTAATCAGAGCTACATTTCTGTTGGTTTCTAGGGCAGGTGTGAAGACCGAAAAAAGTGCTTAATTTGTGTCAGCAGCTGCAGGTGGTGGGCATTGGCACTCATATTTGGAGACAAGGACTTATGTTTCATCATTAGACTTTGACCAAGAGCAAGAGAGAGAAAGGCAGAAAAGGTAAACAGGAGGAAGAAAAAAATAGGAAAATGGTGACAATGGGATAAAGAATTAATAAAAAAGAACCTGCAAGAGTGACCAAACGATATAGGAAGTGTGGCTTAGTGGAAGAAAAAGGCATGAGGTGGAATCAAGATTATGCGGTCTTGGTATCTTGCGGTCCCAGCATTCAGCACTGGGCCCCTAAAAAAACTTTGGGCCCCTCAACTTGTTTTTTTCCAATTAAGCGTTTGACGGCAGAGACAGTCTCAGAAGAATAATTCTCTTGATGCTAGGGGCCCGATGTAGGTAGGCCGTTACCGATCGGTAACGGCCGAAAATACCGATTTAGGGCCCTTACCGATCGGTATACTGGCATCAAGATGTAGGGCTAAAAAAAAAGTACAAATCGGAGCGAAAACCGAATCGGAATGATTACCGAATGTAAAAGAATCCGATACGTACATACCGAAAATCGGATACTGTACGAATCGGTAACACACCGAATCGGATGCAAACACCGAATCGGTGCATGTACCGAATCGGTAGTGACACCGAATCGGACATAAGCCGAATCGGTGCATGTACCGAATCGGTAGTGACACCGAATCGGACATAAGCCGAATCGGTGCATGTACCGAATCGGTAGTGACACCGAATCGAACATAAGCCGAATCGGTCCATGTACCGAATCGGTAGAGACACCGAATCGGACAGAAGCCAAATCGGAGAACCTACCAATTCGGTAGAATCACCGATCGGGAAAATCCCCGATTCGGACAGATGGGGAGATGTAGGGAGGCACAGAAACACCGATTTTGGCTCAAAATCGGTAGAATCCACTCGGTAATTACCATGGATTACGATCAGGTGGTAACCAACTCCAACCCATAAAAACAGCCCCAAAATGCATTGCAACTTGCAGGATGGCAGCTTTTTATGTCATAGCGAGGCGGCTATGGCTACAGCAGCAAGGAGAGAGGGAATGGCAAAGAGAGGAGCAGGTATACAGACAGCGTATCACCCTGGTCATGCTGACAGATGCAGAGATCCTACAGCGGTACAGGCTGGACTCAGAGACCATCACAGAGCTCATTAGGGACCTCCAACCCCTGTTGCAGCACCCCACCCCAAGGGCACACGCAATCCCTGTGCATGTGCAGGTGCTATGCTGCCTACACCTGCTGGCGTCTGGCAGCTATCAAAGTGTAGTCGCTGTGGCAGGAGGGGTGACCCAGAGCAGCCTGTCAAGGTTCTTCCACAAGTTCCTTGATGCAATGATACTAAGGATGGACCAGTACATTTCCTTCCCTGCAACCCAGGCAGAACTGGTACAGACCAAAGCAGACTTCTACCAGATGGCAAGATTCCCCCACATCATTGGCTGCATAGACGGCACACACATTCCGATTTGCCCACCATCTGACACAGAATACATCTACCGCAATCGGAAGTCCACTCACACCATCAACGTACAGGTGATCTGCAATGCGAAATGCACCATCACAGACCTGGTAGCAAAATTTCCGGGTAGTACCCACGACTCCTACATTTTCCAACAGAGCGGCATCTATGCACGGCTGATGGCTGGGGAATTTGGAGAAGGATACCTCCTAGGTGAGACACATCATCAGACCCCCATAACCAAAAACAGCAAAGTGAAATACATGTATGCATGTAAGTAATTTTACCCCTTTTCCTTCTAGGCGACAGTGCATATGCCCTCCGCTCATTCATTCTCACCCCCTACCTCAACCCCTCTACACCCAGCCAAAGGAGGTATAACCGTGCCCACAAAAGCACCAGGAATGTTGTGGAAAGGACATTCGGCATCTGGAAAAGCAGGTTTAGATGCCTGCACAAGAGTGGAGGTGCAAGGCAGTATACCCCCATCACCTGTTGCAAAATCATAGCTGTCTCTGCAATGTTACACAACCTTGCGGTGAAGAAGGGCACTGAGGTGGAGTTGAGTGACTACGAGGACCATGACGACGACGAAGCTGTGCCACTAACACAGCCAGCTGGGGTGTGTACGCCAAGTGATGGCAGATACAGACGTGAGGAGATAACAGCAAACTATTTCTGAGTGAGTACAAATGCACAGACAGGTGAATGGTTGTGTTGAATAAGCAATTTTTAATACTGTTGCTACACAGTTACTGCACTGATGTGCAACAAAAAAAAGGTGTAATAGCAATGAAAACAAAAGTCTAGGGTCCAGGTTGCCTCACCCGCCGTGCTAGGCTATTTCTTTGAGCGCTTTGCAGCCCCACTGTGGTGTCCCTCACCCCCTTCAGAATGACCAGCGGCATCTGCGGAGCGCCTGGTGCTCCTGCGTGGCTCTGACGCAGCGCTGGCCGGGCTGCTGCGGCTGCTGCTGTCCCCAGCATCCCCCAGGTCCAGGGCAGGATTTGCGGCAGTGTTAGAGATGATCAAGGCCTCCATTGCTGTCGTGATGCGGGCCATTCCCCTTGTCAACTCTGCGTTATTTTGTGCGAGACTAGACTCCATGTTGGCACCGCGCTGACAGAGTTATGCCGTTGCTGCAGCAAGGCGGCTTAGGGAGCGGTTCTGCACCCGGGCATCCCGCCTGCGCACCACCTCTTGCTCCTCCAGTCTGCCACATAACTGTGTGATGGCAGTGGTTAGCCTGCCTAAACCTGCTACTGCCTCCTTGTTGGAATCCACAAAGGCCTGAAATCCTTTCACCATTTCCCCCATCTGCAGGTTGTGCTGCAGGAGCTGGCGTTGGCATGCCATGATGGATTTCGCCTGCTGCCTTTGGATCTTCACCATATTACCTTCGAGGCCCCGGAACACACTGGCCTCCCGTGCTGGTTCTGCAGTGGTGGGAATGGCACGGCGCCGGGTACTGCTGCTGCCCGCCTGCTGAGTGGGCTGGGGTGCCACTGGTGGGGGTGTGGTGCTGGCCGGGGCCTGAGCCCCTGCTCCCAGGACAGGGTGTACTGGAGCCACAGTGGCAGGAGCTGGTGTAGGTGGAAAGAGCTCCCTTGTCGGGGAGTCCTCTGGGGAGAACTGCAAGGGGGGTGTGCTTTGCATTTGTGGGGAGTGAAGTGCATCAAAGTCAATTGCCAGGTCTCCCTCAATACCCAGCCCTATGGTGTTTTCCTCCTCCTCCTCCTCGGCAGCCTGACTCGTGCTCGGCCCTGCGAGTGCAGTGGTAGATGGTGCTGCTGCCTCCTTTGGCAGTGGTTGTCCGCCTGATGGTGCCCCTAGGTACAAAGAAGCATTTGTAAATAGAGTGCCGATGTATTACAGTCAGTACAATTAAAGCATTCCACATGTCCTAGCATCTCCGTAGAATGTGTTCCACTGTTTCATGTCTTGTGATTCTGCACTGCCATATTTTGATACCTTCTGCTGACTGGATGTACCATGATGCTTGTCTCTTGTATGTTGGTTACAGTACTGTGCTGGGGTTTGGCTATGCATTGTGTCTAATGGGGAGGTGTCTGGTAGGGTGTGTCCTGATGCGCATGCCTCTTACCTGTAGCTGTAGCTCTGGCTGAGCTGTCCAGGGTCCCAATTCCGGTCACGCTCTCCCTCTCAATGGTGCTGGAGACCAGTTCCTCCAGCTCGGTGAGGGGTGGCGCCGGGTTCCTGCCACCACCAGTGACTCCAGCCTGCTTCTGGATCTCTGCCATCTTCCGTTTGGTCAGGCTGCGGATGTCATAGAAGCGCTTCTTCAGCTCATCCAGGGACCTGGGGGTGACACCCACAGCGTTGACCTTTTGGGCGATTTCGCTCCAGAGCCTCCTCTTGGTGCTGTCTGGCACATTGAGGGACAGCTTTCCGAATAGCTGCCGGTGCACCCTCACCACCTCCTCAACCAACACCTGCAGCTCGGTGCTGCTGAACTTAGGCTTCCTCTTCTGGCTGGACTTCTGGCTCTCACTCTGGTTTGCCATCTTGCTCTGAACAGTTCACTACCTCCTACTCCCACTGCTGCTAACTGTGAGTGCTCAGCTCAGGCTGGCTCTCCAGAAAGTTCTTAATTGGCTGCACCTGCCTGGGTTGCCACTCCCTGTTTGGGTGGGGGAGGGGGAGCCACCTCATTGGCTGAATCGGCTTTTACCGAATCGGCTGTATCCGAATCGGATATTACCGAATCGGTGAAATCCGATTCGGTATCATCCGATTCGGATTTTACCGAATCGGTTTCTTCAATGCATTCCTATGGGCTTTTTGGCCATGGGTGTGTTTTCATACCTCCGATTCGGTAATTGCCGATTCTGATTTTACCGACTCGGCTATTTCCGATTCGGTGGTAGCCGATTCGGCTAGTTCCGATTCGGTGGTAGGCGATTCGGTACTTTCCGAATCGGTCCATGCCGATTCGGTACGTACCGATTCACATTACCGATGCCGACCGATTCGCTATTATTTCGCTGTTTGTTTGCTACATCTCGTTTTCCGATTTCAGAATACCGATTCGGCCCACCTCGGTATTTTGGAATCGGAAATTCCCTTTTACCTACATCGGGCCCTAGGTGACCAGACTGGCGCTTTCCTAGCTTAATGCAACTTGGACTAGGCATCTAGGGCCTGTTGCTCTCTGCTTGCCTGTTGTCCATTTATACATCTGACAAATGTATATGCAGCATGGTCTGATCCATGCCCATTGGGTACACAATGGAGATTAAGGGTCACAAATATTTCCCCATTCCAGGATTTCTGACACAAAAAGATGAAAGATGCTAAGGGATATGGACAGGTAGAGGCCACAAATGCACAAGTATTAGGCAACAAACGTAGATAGTTACGTAAGCACGTGAGGTACACAGACAACCATGCAAACCCCCACCTAGTCTTTCGTAATCCTTGCTGATTGGTCGCAGGGAATTACCTCTATGTCTTAGCTTCTTGTAATCCAAATATCAAAGGCTGATGTGCTATATGGTCAGATTTGGACAGAAAATAGGTCAGGGCACCAAAAGAAACGTCCTCCCATTAGCCATCACATAGGTAAAAAAGTGGGCACATTTGCAAATCCGGGTAGTTTTAAACTTGTACAGATATGCTATATAGATGTTTTGTAAAGTATGGGAGACAGCATGCATTTGTGCTTGCTCTAGGCTATGTCAGAGAAATTAACAGTAAAATCAGTCTTATCAAACAATAAAATGGCCCCAAAAACAGTAAAAAAGAGAAAAAAAGCTTACACACTGACCTGTCAGACCAGCCCTTCTGGCACTGTCAGGTTGCCCTAAAGGACAGTCCGACCCTGTGTCCTGATCTATAAAGCAGTGGAGCTACATATAGGATCAAAACAACACAGACATAGAGTGAGTCCGGTGGCAATTCAAGAACGAGGGAAAAAAAGGATATTAACCTGTCAGGACAAATGATTCAACAATCAAGGTTCAAACTTCACATTATCAAGCAGGACTGTAGCCTAACAAATCACAGTCTTATTAAGAAGCACTATTTAAATGTAGGCTTAATAAAGAAATCTACTAATTAATGGTTAATTTAGATGGAGTGGTCAAGTTAGTAATATGTTGGCTCTTTGATTTCAACGTCTTAAGTAACTGAAGACTCTGATTTTCACAGTTTTTGCATTATTTAAGTTATTAAAGAATCTAGCAAAGTAAACCGAAAAGAAGGGACAATCGAACTTTTCAGGGGTTTCTATCTAAGCAAACATTTGCAATGCAATCGGTCTCGCCTTTGGGACCTTATAAGTATTTAGCAATGCAGCACATTATTGCACAAAACGTAAGCAGTATGGTTTAAAATGACCACATCGCTGCACACAGAGCAGCGGTACACATACTATAAATTAAAATAAAGAAAACAGCTGATAAGGATCACGTCTTGCATAAATGCGAACCGTATTGCATTGCAAATGCTTGTTTTAAAATAGTGCGCAGGCATCCCGGGAAGTGACGTCCCTGGGGTGCCGGAAAAAACCCTTGGTGGCTCCAGTAGTCTTGTTACAACCAATCCATTCTGCTGTGTACTTTTATTTGCTTAGTTTCACTTTATATCTCTGTTCTCTTTTTTTAACTGAGAGCAGGCAGGAGGGTTCTCATCTCCGGAGATTGGATAGACAGTCCAGCAATAACACAGTTCTTGTGGACAGGAGCACGGGAGCCGTGCCGCCTCCGCTGCTGCATCCGTGGTATTTTAAAGCACCAGCGCTCGCAATCAGCTCCCAGGAGCCAAATGTCCCGTCATGGAGCTCAATCAATCAATCAATCAATCAATCAGAGCATTTGTATAGCGCACTACTCACCCGGAGGGTCTCAAGGCGCTGGGGGGGGGGGGGGTTCGCTACTGCTCGAATAGCCAGGTCTTGAGCTGCTTCCTGAAGGCGAGGTGGTCCTGGGTCAGGCGGAGGTGGGTCGGAAGGGAGTTCCAAGTCTTGGCGACCAGGTAGGAGAAGGACCTTCCTCCTGTGGTGGCTCTTCGGATGCGGGGGACGGCGGCGAGGGCGTGGCTGGTCGATCGAAGCTGGCGCGTGGGAGCGTAGAAGTTGAGGCGGCTGTTGAGGTATCCTGGTCCTTGGTTGTGTAAGGCTTTGTGTGCGTGGGTGAGGAGCCGGAAGGTGATTCTCTTGTTGACCGGGAGCCAGTGCAGGTCTCTCAGGTGTCCGGAGATGTGGCTGCGGCGGGGGATGTCCAGGATGAGTCGTGCTGAGGTGTTCTGGATCCGCTGGAGTCTCTTCTGGAGCTTGGCGGTGGTTCCGGCGTAGAGGGAGTTGCCGTAGTCCAGACGGCTGGTGACGAGGGCCTGGGTGACCGTCTTCCTGGTCTCGGTGGGGATCCATCGGAAGATCTTGCGTAGCATTCGCAGGATGTGGAAGCACGACGAGGAGACGGCGTTGACTTGTCTGGTCATGGAGAGGGAGGAGTCCAGGATGAAGCCCAGGTTGCGTGCGTGGTCAGTTGGTTTGGGTGCGCTGCCCAGGGCGGGGGGCCACCAGGAGTCGTCCCAGGCGGAGGGTGAGGATCCCAGGATGAGGACTTCCGTCTTGTCTGAGTTCAGTTTCAGGCGGCTGTTCGACATCCATTTGGCTACTTCTGTCATCCCTTCGTGCAGGTTGGCTCTGGCGGTGGCGGGGTCGTTAGTGAGGGAGAGGATCAGCTGGGTGTCGTCGGCGTAGGAGATGATGTTCAGGTTGTGCTGGCGTGCGATGGCTGCGAGGGGGCTCATGTAGACGTTGAAGAGAGTTGGGCTGAGCGAGGAGCCTTGAGGAACGCCGCAGATGACTTCGGTGGCCTCCGATCTGAACGGGGGGAGGCGGACTCTCTGTGTCCTTCCGGTGAGGAAGGAGGTGATCCACTCCAGTGCCTTCTCCTGGATTCCGACGTTGCTGAGGCGCTGTACTAGGGTGCGGTGGCAGACAGTGTCGAAGGCCGCGGAGAGGTCCAGGAGGATGAGGGCCGCTGTTTCTCCGTTGTCGAGCAGGGCTCGGATGTCGTCCGTGGCTGCGATCAGGGCGGTCTCGGTGCTGTGGTTGGCCTGGAAGCCAGACTGCGAGAGGTCGAGGGAGCCGTTCGTCTCGAGGAAGGCGGCCAGTTGCTTGTTGATGGTCTTCTCGATGACTTTGGCCGGAAACGGGAGCAGCGAGATGGGGCGGTAATTCTTGAGGTCGGTAGGGTCTGCTGATGGTTTCTTGATTAGAGCGCTGAGTTCGGCGTGCTTCCAGCTCTCCGGGAAGGTGGCGATGCCGAAGGAGGTGTTGATGATGTCCCGCAGGTGGGGTGCGATGACAGCGTCGGCCTTGTTGAAGACGTGGTGAGGGCAGGGGTCTGTCGGAGATCCGGAGTGGATGGAGTTCATCGTGCGGATGGTGTCTTCGGTGCTGATCGGGGTCCAGGCGCGGAGGGTGGTGGTGGGGGGCGGTGGTTCGGTCGTGGCGTGCGTTGGTTGAGTGCTGAAGCTGTTGTGTATGTCCGCGATCTTGTTGTGGAAGTAGGAGGCGAGGGCGTTGCAGAGGTCTTGCGAAGGGGTGATGTCGTTGTTTCCGGCGTTGGGGTTGGAGAGCTCTTTCACGATGTTGAAGAGTTCCTTGCTGTTGTGTGCGTTGTTGTCCAGTCGTTCCTTGAATGCAGTTTTCTTGGTGGCGTGGATCAGCTGGTGGTGTTTTCGGGTGGCGAGCTTGAGGGCAGTCATGTTGTCCGGTGTTGGGTCTGTGCGCCAGGTTTTCTCGAGTGCTCTGCAGTTCTTCTTGGAGCTCTTGAGTTCGTCGTTGAACCATGGGGCTTTCTTGCTGCCGGGTCTGCTCGGCGGGGTCTTCAGCGGGGCGAGTTCGTCTGCGCAGTCGCTGATCCATTTCGTGAGGTTGGTGGCTGCTTGACTGGGGTTTGTTGTGCTGGTGGGAGGGTTCTTGCTCAAGGACGTAGTGAGCTGGTCTGCAGTGATCTTGTTCCAGCTTCTGCGGGGAGCCTGTTGCTGGTGATGGTGGAGCGTGGTCCTTCTGAAGCTGAAGTGGACGCAGCTGTGGTCCGTCCATGGGAGTCCCGTGGCGTGGCTGAAGGCGATGTCCTTGCTGGAAGAGAAGATCGGGTCGAGTGTGTGTCCGGCATAGTGGGTGGGGGTGGTCACCAGCTGCTTGAGTCCCAGGTTTGCGAGGTTGTCCAGCAGGGTGGTGGTGTTGCGGTCGTTGTTGTTCTCCAGGTGGAAGTTGAGGTCCCCGAGGAGGATGTAGTCGGCTGAGGGGAGGGGAGCTCCTCACACTCATTATGATCATTACTCACCACCACCACCACCTTCAAAGCGGTCGTTGCTGCGAGAGGGCTTTGCTGCGGCTGCTATTGGGGCTCTTGGCGTCTCTGGTTTCTCCACATTGTTTATCCTGCTGAGTTCTGAAGACACAGGTGTAAGTAAAGCAATCCAAGGTATGCAGATTCCACAGTCTATTTTAGACTATCAGCTGGCTCCACTCCTGCGATCAACTCTTGCCACTGTCTGTCTCCAGCACGAACTACAATGTCCACCCTGGGATCCGAGTCCCTTTTAGTTAGAACTGACTCTCTCGGTCTGTCCTGCCCACTTGCACTTATCAAAGTCTCCAAGACGCATCTCACCACCTGTCTTCCTTCCATTGTCCCATGCTCATGCCAGCAGGTCCCGTTTCTATCACAGGATCAGTGTCCATGCTACCTGTTTCCACATCCATTAGGAAGCCTGTAGTGGTGAGTGAGTGTGTCTGTTTGTGTACGTTAGTGTTTCTATATATGATAAGTGTGTGTGGGGCCTGCAGAGGGGGAGGGGGGTAGATCTGTGCGCGTGCATGTATGCGTGTGTGAGAGAGTGCGCCCAGTTGTTTACTGTGATAATTGATGGTTATTTATATGTGTGCTCGGGTAGTAACTGGAGTGTGTTTGTGTGTATGTGTGTGCACTCAATTGTTTATGTGTGGTTGCTCATATGGGCGCGGGTTGTAAGTCGTGTGTTCGTTTGCAAGGTCCCACTCTGTCTTGGGTGTACCACTCAAGCTATTTGGCCTTTTCCTGTATGTTGTTCTACCTTGTCTTCTCATCTGTCGTGCATTTAAAAAAAAACATATTTGCTTAATTTGTATGCACTGTGGGAAACGCATTACCTATTCAGTTCTCTTTAATTGTGGGGAAGCCACTAAAACTCCAGCCGGCTGTGGCTCAGCTCATGGTATTCTTGGGCTCTAGAGCCCAAAACATGATAGACTTTTGATGTAAGATGGAAAATAGAAATAGATACCTATATAGAGACCAAACTGTACAATGTGAAATAACAAAAAAGTGTGAAAAGAACTTGGCTTCGTTATTTAGAAATTGTGTGATCCGAGGCAAAAATGACATTTAGCCAATCCTCCTTTTTCTTAATTATCACACATGCAAACAGTTTCAGATATCTGAGTTCATAATGTGCTCTGCAAAAAAGCTCTTTATATTTGTAAACAAATATCACTGCAGTGTGGGAGTAGTAAGTGGTGATGGTGGTAGGAAAGTGACTACAGCAGAAGAGACGGTTGGCCTAATGTTTTGTGGGAGGTTGAAAATAGTAGCAAAAGTGGGCGACAGGTTGGCCTGATGGCCGGAGTTAGTGCTTCACAAGACGGGGTGTTTGATAGCAATGGGCTTTAACTAAAAAGTTAGTGCAGGTGATCCCATCAATAATATGATGCATAGCTAAATACTTATAAGGTCCCAAAGACGAGGCTGATTGCATTGCAAATGCTTGTTGAACTGGTAGTTGAATTGTATTGTGTGTTCCTCTACCTGCACGTGCCAACCTTGCAGAGTACTTTTCATTGGATGAACAATACGAAATTAAACTTACATTTTGCAGAGCGCTTGACTGTTTCTGTATTGATTTAGAAGGTGTAATGCACGCTTGCACGTTCTTGTGGCCCTTCTTCTATATATCGAACTCAGGAGAGCCTGTAAACTATTGTGCATTCGAAGATACACCATCGTAGGCTTCCCTTCGGAAAGAAAACCTTGGTAGCAGATGTGCATAGGGCTGTTTATTTCCTGTGCAGTCAAACCACACCGCCACAGGAACATTACTGTGTAGTGCTTCCAAGCCGCCCGATTTGAAGCACAGATGTAAAACCCTACATAGTGCAAACTTGACGTGGTCAGCGGGCATGCATGTTCCCTCTTTTACCTACTTCATACTGTCTGTCTGTGTCTTGAGCATCACTTCAGTGCACTCACTGGAGCTGATGAAGTCGTCCACTACATCACATTACATTAACCCCCACATGCATCAACGTTTTTTGCATTCGCAAACGGTGCGATTCGGAAAAATCGGCCGTTTGCGAATGCAAAATCCGTTTTTGGGATGCATCAATTTTTTGTGCATAATTCGCTATTTTTAGCATTTCTAAAAATTGCGAATTCATTTAAGGAATCGCATTTGTGCGATTCCTTAAATGCAATGCATCATTTTATTAAAAATAGCGAATTTGAAAATTGGAAGTGCAAATTAACACGAGGTTGACCCTCGTGTTAATTTGCGAAAATTGTTAAAAAAGCAAAAAAAAGCATTTTTAAAACTTGCATGTTACAGACACACATGTCCTTTGGACATGTGTGTGTGAAACATCCACTTAAAAATACATTTCTGGGGTGCATGCACCCATGGAATGCATCAACATTATGCGAATCCTAATTTGCAAATTCGCAATTCCCATTGATTCCTATGGGCCTTTTGGCCCATAGGAATCAATGGGAAATGCGAATTAGCAAATTAGAATTCGCATAATATTAGCGAATCGGTAAAAAATGCGAATTTTACCGAATCGCTAATATTATTAGAAAAAATTCATGCATCCCGTTTTGCGAATTCCAAATTGCGATTCGCTATTTTTCGCAATTTGGAATTCGCAAACGGCCGGGATGATGCATGTGGCCGAATATGTAAAGCGCTGTTTGTGCAGGGCTGCATTTGTCACTTTAAGAGTTCTTTTCAATAAAGTTTTTGGAACTCTCTCGGACCCTTATGATAATTACAAGTTCATCACAGGGAAAGTAATGCTGGAAAGTTCTTCAGTGAACTTTACAGCCCAATGTTTATGGTCTCCTTGTTTATGTACTGACAAATGGCTTTTGCTGCCTGAATAAAACAGTGGTTTGCTGAAAGCAGGCACTCAAAATGCAAGCAATAAAACCCTGCATCAGGACATATAAAGAGGGGCCTGGAAACAGATGTTGTCGCTGGCTGCTTATCTTGGTGAGTAGATATAGTGGTGGTAATCACGATGGCTCTGGTTGCACTCTGTATAGTTTTGAGAAGGAAATCTCAGCTTTACCTTTGATGCACCCTCTGTTCTCGTGAGGCTGATCAGAGGTTTAGCAGATCTGCAATGCGTCTTGATTTGCACCACACAGAATCCACAGCCATTGTTTCTATAACTCTAGTAGCTGTGTAGGATGGCATGGCAGTGTCAACAAGCTGTATTTTGGTTCTAGCACTGCCACTGCAGCAGCCCTAGTGAGTGGGAGTTCAGCATTCCTTCTGCAACTTAAAAGTAATAATAGAACACCTTCTAAAAATTGAACATATGTTTTTTAGTCGTTCTATAATTGCTTAAAAGTAGCAGAAGGGATGCTAAACCTGGCCCTAAAATGTTAGCTTAACTGATGACGTCCAGATCATATCTCCTGCCTTGAAATTGCCTTGCATTCAAAATGCATCCCCTGTGCACAATGCACGCCCTGCACACTGCAGCTGCGCCAACACAGGGAAGATGAGAAGAACTCTGCAGTGAAATGCAATTTTCCCACATAAATGAACAGAAAATCTGCAGCTCCCGTTCTGGGTCTGATACCAATGGGATGTGGGGTGCCACCCAGGTTAATGGCCACTTCCTTCTGAGCCTGACGTATTCCTATCCCACAAAGCATCATTCTTTCAAAATCCAGCATGGAAGAATTATCTCCAGAGAGGTTGGATCAGGCTTACCAAACCCACTGGCGTGTCTAATTTTCCTAAACACTCCCTTTCCAATGCTCTCTCTAATCTAAGTACAGAGGCTTCTGTGTGACTGAAAAAAACAGGATATAGGGGTGGGCCCGTGTTGTCCTAAAGTGACGTTCTCCCTCCCAGTTTGGCTACCCCTGACCCCCTTTGTGACAGCTGCTCTGCTGCTTGGACTGCTACGCCCACAGGAAACATTGTTTCCTCTGACAGGACACTTCACTCCTTATCGGGCAGCAGTGGGACACCCTGGGACAAGTCTGGCCAATCAGGAGAGAGCAGCTAGAAAGATGACTTTGGCTCACAGAAAAGAAAGTTCTACAACATCTTTCCTGTAATAGTTATTACAAATCCAACATTGGCAAGTTGTTAGATTTATCTCAACTATTAATTTGATAGCTTTAAGTATATTTTTATACGTGGCTCCTAACAATATTTATACTTCAATAAAATATTACAATGTTAGCCTAGGAAGCCTTTCACTACAATGGAGGGAAAACTAAGGGGCAGATGTATCAAGCCTTTTGCGATTTGCAAAGGCCGGAATCGCAAAAGGCGTTTTTGAAATGTATCAAAAAATCGCAAGATAAGGAATCGCAAAAATGTGCGATTTCTTATTTTGCTTAAGCATTTAAGGAATCACAAATTTTGCGATTTCTTAAATGCGATGTATGTAACTTTTTGAGATTGCGAATTTAGGTTAAGAAATCGCAAATTAACACCCCGATTTCTTTTAAAAATGCCCTATTTGGCATTTGTGAAGGTGGCATGTGACGCACATACATGCCCATAGGGCATGTATGTGCGCCACATGCACACACATGTAAATTTAAGGGGTGCAGCAGGGTGTCATTGAGACACCCCTGCACCCTTGTAATAATTCTCAAATTGCGATTAGCAAATTGCGAATTCGCAATTTGAGAACTATTTCACAATCATTCCTATGGGCCTCCTGGCCCATTGGAATGCATGGGAAATTATTCCTTAAATTAGGAAGATTAAGAAATCGCTAAAAAATAGCGATTTTTTACATACATTCCATTTTGCGATTTCTAAATAGCGATTCCTTAAAAATCGCTATTTAGAAATCGCAAAATGGAATCTTGATACATCTGCCCCTAAATTGGTAGTTTATCCCTCACCAGGGCTTATAAAACATATTTTATATTCTCCCTTCTTATGGTTGCAAGGCACACTACCCCTAGGACACCTAGGGGAGGCCTTAGGGCTGGCATACACAAAAAAGGTAGATTAATACTTTAGAAGTACCTTTAAATCCAAAGTCGAATTTGCATATATTTTCAATTTAAAAGCAGTCTTCAAGGCAAGGCTGGCTTGTAAAATGACAGCAGGCTCCACAGTAGCGAACAGTCTAGTGCAGGAAATCTACTGGGCCGTTAAACTTCTTTGCCCTGGTATATAATAGGGACTTATAGGTAGTTTGAATCCTCTTGCCTTATTATCTACTAGGGACATACAAGGGTCTATCATTCCCAATTTTAAATATACCAAATTAACATTCACCTTCAACACACAGCACAGGCTCTGGGTCTGGTTAGCAGTGCCCAGGGCACAGTCAGAGTCAGAACACCAGCATTTAATGGGCAAAATGGGGGCAAAAAGTGGGGGTACACTTCAAACAGGTCCGGACTTCTCACAGCGAGGAATTCAGTTTCTTGTGAAAAGTTGTGAGTGTTGTGGTAAATATAATATTACCTTATCGGAATTTCTATAGTTCCAAGTTGATATAAAAGTAAAAATGAGGAGTCCGTGGTGATCGAGTTAAAAAGGGCTTTATTCAATAACTCGAGTTAAGGGAGAGCTCCTTCACCAAAGCAGGTTCAGGAGTAGTCTGAAGCTTTATTCACAGAGTACAATATTTATACAGTTCTTTTGCACGCAACAGGGAGGAGCCTTTCAAGCAAACACAAGCAGATAATCTTATCTCGGCTGTCATGTGCTCATGAGACAATACCAGGTGCGGGGAATCTCCAGTCAGGTCAGGGCCATTGTTCGCGAATATGTGTGTGAGCTCTCCAAGCAAATACAAGCAGATAATCTTATCTCGGCTGTCCTGTGCTCATGAGACAATACCAGGTGCGGGGAATCTCCAGTCTCACAGACATGCTGGCGCCGAGGAAACTGTGACTAATCTGTCGGTACGTTCACAGCTGGAAGTGCGGTGAAGGCTATCATAGCGCCGGATATGGCAGGTTTAATTCTTGATTGGAGGATATTTGAGCATGCAGCACATCTTGGTGGAGCTATATTCGGAATATGGTGCGTGACCTATGGACATGAACTGATATGGAAGAACAGAGAACGACTTGTGGGAGTGTGGCATGAAATGGAGGGAGAAAAATAAAATGGAGGGGAGCAAGGGGGGACACACTTACGTATTATTTTCTTCAGTGTGGTGGCTGTTCAGTTGTCTTGAGGGATGGCATTTCATTATGTCTTCCTGTGGTGGGCCATGTCCGGAGGAGAAGGGACTTATATTTTTATTGGGGTAGGGGGTTGAGGCCCACACCCTGAGCCTAATGGAGGCCCTGGGGACCCTATCCCCTGGCGCCTAAACTATAAAAGGAGAAGGTAGGCGAGTGGTCCTCCTTCCTGAACCTATGTAAGAGCCCCGGGAACCTCATCCCCTGGGGCTGAATGAGCAATTATGAGGATGGGGTCTTGTGGACTCCTTTCCTGACCATTAGAAAGGCCCCAGGGATGGGGACCAATGGCAGCTGATGACATTTGAAAGTGGTGGGGTGTAAAAGTCACGAGCGAGCCTATCATAAGGAAGTATCAGGAGGAATCTTTATTTGACAAAAAAGTGTGCAAATCATTGCTTTATATTATTAACAGTAGAACTACATGCTATGTAAAATGAGGTGGCCATTCCAATAGAAATGTGCTATGTATGAATGATTGTGCGCTACTGTGCTGTACTTTAGTAATATATTTGTAACAGTTTGCCTCTAAATGAGCCACCTCCAGTTACATACTACACCCTTCCCAAGTTCCTGATGGACGGATATATCTCATTTGTGCCTCTTGTGCTTTAAGCTAACTTTGCATTTTTCACAAGCCCTATGAGTTCACTGATGCAACATTGATAGCAGCACCCCCACTCTGACAATTGTTCCAGCACCACTGCAGCATTAAATTATGGCACACCAGATCATTGACCTTGACCCAATACACTTCCATTGTGGGCCTGAGGATGCTGACGGAAAACACCAAGAAACCATGGATAAATATGGAAGAGCTGCATAGCTCCTTAGATCTGCTGCCTGAAGAAGAAAAAGAAGAAGAAGACGGACAGCCCTGTGGACTCCCTGGCCTGCACCAAGAGGACTGTACTCACCACTACTGCACATGCTGCACACTGTGGGACTCAGCACCAGAAGGACTTTGCCTGACTCTGACAGTCTAAGAAGTGGACTCCCTGGAAGCTACAGGTTAATTGAACCCACCTACATCCTCCACACAAAGAGTCCCCATCCTGTAATGTGTCCAGTGGACTTTTAAGGATTTGGCCAGGTGCATTGTGCGAATTTTAGCCAGGACATCCCAAGGACCATCTAGGAGATTCCAGACCCTTGGGTTTGTATTTTGGACACTTCGAAACCCCAAGAGGAACTTCAGGAAGAAGTTCCAGAAGTTATAAGAAACTGTTGGAAAAACCTTTATAAGGTGTCCAATCTGACATCTGGAGTCAAGCCAGTGACCTTCAATTGAGACCTGGCCTGGATTTCAGGTTCTTCCCACTGAGAGCTCCAGGACTCTAGACAACGAAGGTTTGACCATGGCCTCACAAAAAGTCAAGCTGGCAAACACGTACCAAATCTAGCCTGATGAAGTGCCTTACTTGACATCGAGGGAAAAAGCTCCAGAAAAATGACTACGCTTGAAGGTAACATTTTGACTGAGGCCTCTTGCTTACTGTACCTGACCAGGACTCAATCGCGGTTGGCCTCAAACTTTCACTTCATCCCTGTCAAACACGACCAGATGTCCCTAAGTGGCACTATGTGTGTTTAAGTATTAGAAAGTGTTTTTTTCTTCAAAAAAGTCATATCTCTGGTTCCCTACATTGGATTTTTGTTGTTTTGCTGTCTATTTGTTCATAAAAATACAGTATATGTTAATGAATTGGAGTGGATTTTTATTGTGTGTTATTGTATGTACTTATTTACTGTATTGGTGTTTTTCAATGCCTTACACACCTGCCTCCTATTATTAATAATGTTATTATTATTAATCAGCTTATAGAGTGCCTGGTTACTCCAACAGAGTGTCCCCATGCTAGAACACCAACAACACCTCGGCCACTGGCCTGAAACCTTCCTCCCTCCCTCCAGACTAAGCCCCAGAAGAACAGGTAAAAGGTCTACTTTCAGCCCCAGGATAGCTGGAAGAGCCAAGTTTTTCGTTTTTTCCTGAACAGAGTCTCCGATGGGCACGTCCTTAGGTCAACTGGTAAGTCATTCCAAGCCTTTGCCGTAAGGAAGCCATAGGAGCTCCCTCCAGCCCATACCTTCCGCATCATAGGCACAATCATCTTTGCCATGCCCAAGGACCTTAGGTAGCGGACAGGTCTATATACTGTAAGAAGGAGGTGCAGAAAACGTGGCCCTTTCTTGTTGAGGATTCTGTGGCCAAAACACAAGGCCTTAAAGGTTATTCTAGCCTATATGGAGAACCAATGAAATTTCCTCAAGGACTCTTCCAGTGAGACCCGCCTAGGAATATTCAGAATCCACTAAGCTGCAGCATTCTGAACCTTCTGCAAGATGTTCAGATCTCTTGTGGTCACCCCTAAGTACAGGATAATAAAATAATCTAAATGTGACGTAGCAAGGGCCTGTACAATGGTTCGTTTGGCATCCAATGGGAGAAAGTCCAGGATTTTTCGCAGCATTTTCAGAATGCCAAAGCAGGCTCCAGCCACAGCTGTTTTCTGCTCTGAATACGAAAGGGTGTCATCGAACCATACTACATAGATTTGACCATAAAGAGGGCTGCTTGCCAACTACCATCCCCTCCGTCTGTCCTGAATTCAGCTGCAGGCAGCTGAGCTTCATCCAGTTCGCAAGCTCACCCAAGCAGACCTTAACATCAGAAACCGTTCCTGCCTCCTTTTGCTCCAGGGTAACAATCAACTTTGTGTCATCGGCATATGACACCAGTTTTATCAAATGTCTCAACAAAATATCTTCCAGGAGGCACATATAGATATTAAATAGGGTAGGGCGAAGCACCAAACCCTAAGGCACCCCTTGCGACAAAGGACAAACTCTGGATTTAAAAGGATGTTGTAGAACCTGGAAGGATCTGTTCTGCAAAAAATGTTTAATCCATTCCCATGTCATGCCACCGACCCCAGCCTCCCCCAGATATTCCATCAGAAGGCAGTGGGAGACCATGGGAGACCATGGGAGACCGTGGAAGACCGTGTCAAATGCAGCACTCAGATCCAGAAGGACAGTGCAGTAAGTTACGCCTGCCTGCTCATTGCCAGCTACCAAGGGTGGAGCAGGGAATATTTTCCTGAGACCTTGACTGGCCCTTTTTTTGTGTTTGTGGCCTTATTACTAGTGGTATGTCGCTTTGTATCACTACTAATAATCCACTTTCCAAAACTGGCTCTTTGACTGATGCCCCAGACCTTCGCATCCACCTACTCAGTACCTAGACACTCTGATGGGTGATTAGTCTGCTCTCTATAAATCCTTTTTATATTACATTACATTCTTAAAAATCATGGCAGTCTGTGTTTTTTTATCTGTGCTGCTAATCTGTGGATCCTCCAATGGGACCACCACAATAGGCCGAGGAAGGGGGTGGTATCCTTACTCTGCCACGGAGAACAGCCATTACAACGCGGGGATTACCCCGCACTACCATTACAACGCGGGGATTACAACGAAAGTCGTTACAACGACTTTTGCTGGAGGGCGCTGTTGGATAGGGAATAGTTTAATTATCTATCCAACGCCTTCCCTACTGTCAACGTGGGCTGGAGTTGGAATAGAAAATTTAACTATTCCACTATCCAGCGCCCTCCAGCGAAAGTCGTTGTAACGACTTTCGTTATAATCCCCACATTGTAATGGCATGCGGGGTAAAAGCCCACGTTGTAATGACATACAACCCTCTGCCACATATTTGTTTTTTTTAAACTTTTTTGCAGGGCAGGGGACTTAAGTCCCAAGTCGTAAAATGGCTGCTGCCACATCTTTTTTTATGTGGTGGCAGCCAATCAACTCTTATCTTTAGATCTGTTGGATCCCTAGATACTCCACTCTGTCAAATATACAAACATTTTAAGCCTTAACATCGCTAAAACTACTGAACCGATTTACGCCAAATCACAAAAAGCACATTTCTGGACCAAATTCTAGCTTTCTAATTTTCCAAATGAAAATTGCTTGTGAAATATTCGTTTTGGTACCCATCCTTTTATTTCAGCCCCTATTTGATGGATCACCCTGAAACTTTGAAGGAAGGAGCTGAGGAGAATGAGACTTATTTTTGTAAAGTTAGCGTGAAGATTTGTCAAATGGTGCCATAGTTATAAGGAAAGCAAAAATGCTCTTTCTAGATAAATATTATCTTGACTATAGCTACCCACTAGCAATTATATAGAAATACATATATATGCTTTAAAATATGTAGCAGATTTCCGTGAATGTACAACAGACTTTGTAGAATAATTCTTGAATTTTGCATCACAATAACTAACTGATACGTTGAAGTTACTACAATTAGACTGGGTCCAATTTCAGATATTTATTCAGCTCATCTTACAGACCACCAGTCCAAAGAACAGTTCAGCAATAACTGACAATACCGTTTAAATCTAGCACCAGAACAATGCATTGTGTAGTCATGATGACCATTGGAATGATGCTGTCACCCCGCAACCATGACACAGGTAGGACTCCTTTACAGAAGTCTTGACACAGCACAAAGGTACAGACCATAGGCCATAGCACTAACCTTTCATGATAATCAGAAAAGAGTATTGAAGTCTAATACATACAGATATTTAAGGAAAGCCATTTTCAGTGGAGGCCACACGCTCCCTGACTAGACCTTACCTGCATATTTCTCAGCTCAGGAACTCCATTAAAGTGGTAGAGTGCGAGCTATTCAAATACACAGTAGCAGATTGAAAATATTTCTGTTTTTTAGCAATGGTATGTGTTTTAGAGGAAACCTAAGAATGAAGATGGACACTATGGAGCTTGGAAAGTTTAGTACCAAAGACCTGTTTCATTGTTGAATGCTTTGATTTAGTAATCTCATCAATAATGTTCTGATTCTTTTTAAAGCATTGTTTAATTATTTTATTCATATAACGGCATTAAAATAGGACATTCATTTTCAATGTAGCCTATTAAATATTTAGTGTAAGATTTCATGTGTGTATCCAACCATGGGGCTAGAATTTTCGGAGCTCAATAATAGTATACATCATCTTGCAGACTTCTAGTCATGTGTGGGGCATTCGTGAATTACAGTTTGTCAAATGCCTCAGATGCCTAAGATTGGTGAATTGTCTCAATCTGCACTCAGTCAGAGGGTTTAGGAGGACTTAAACTGAGGGGGTATTTGCTTCCATGGCTGCACAAACGCATCCGCTCTTTTTCTGTCTAATCTTTTATTAGGTCTATATGTCTCTATCCTTTCTTCCGAAAGCCCTCATCTGTTTTTCCTGCCAACCCTCTTATTTTCTTGAGAATCTTTTAAAGTATTTTGCCTAAGTACACCTATTTTCCTCATGCTTACATTGTACTTCGACCAAGTTGCATTGCGTTTTCTACAGAGGGTCCTTCGCCAGAAAATTGGATTTCCAGAAACTTTGAAAGATAATATCTCCTCCTCAGATGGAGAGCCATACTTCAAATTGTTTCAAGGAAATTAGGGGACACATGGGGAGAGAGAAGAAGTAAAATGTGCGCGTTTGAAGTTTTTAAGAAAGTGACTTCGGATTTCACTGAATAAAATACATGCAAGTGCTGAGCACCAGCTTCATATATTTACGTTTGATTCTCAAGTTTTTATTTCCAGCAGGACAGGTACTGTCTTTGAGCCATCGAAGGTAGATGGCCTGATTTCTATTCAATAGGCAAATCAAATCACATTCTGAACTCACAAGAGGAAAATAATTATGATTATGTTGTGTGTATCATGCTGCAAAACATGTCAAGTGTAATATTTATTCGCCGCAATGTACCACACTGTCAATGTCAATAGCCAGGTGACAGCTAACTGGAAGGGCACTGAGGGAAAATTCAACAGCTAATAGTTTGTGTGTTTAGCAGTATTTAAGTACTTTAGGGAATAGTTCTGAACATTCTGGGAGGAAACGCCACAAAAATGTCATCCTTGAACTTGACTAAGAAATACTTCCAGCAAGTAATGACCCGGTATTTTACATTTGAGAAAACCATCTGTTCATGAAATAAATACACTGCTTTGGCTGATGTAATCTCATGGACTACAATTTGAAAGCTGTTGATTTTGCAAAGGATATTTTATAAGGAGGGCAATAATACATTATCCTCAGTACACATGCTAACAATGTGACATAGCTATACCTTTTGCCGCTCGTGGTAGTCCCTGTGTATGCTGCCCCCGACTACTGCAGGTAAGACGGGGGAGGGGTGTGAGGGGGGGGGAAGGTGCAGGTGATCCCTCCATTTGCCGACACGCGTTGGCCGCAGGTAAGAGTGGGGGAGGCACCACCCTCAAAACTAGTGCTGACGGGGGCGGACCACACCCGCACCCCTCTCTTGCTATGCCACTGCGAGTAAAGAAAATTACTTTTTCAGGATGCTAGGATCTCTCAGCCCTGCCAAGTACCATGAATCAGGTATTAGGCTAACACGATTCTGTACACGTGTCTGCATCACTGCACTAAAATGCACTAGTCACAGTTACCAAGGTCCTGGACACTGTGGCCATAATCATGAGGTGCTCTAAGCAGTCTCATGGGCAACCCTAATCTGTGGGCAGTGCGGATCTGCCTCCGCCTGCTAGACTCTCTGCCGATCAGCCTGGGGACTCGTCACTGTGGTGATTTCAGCCAATGGCCCAGATTCTAAACACTGTCACGCAACTCAGAGTAGCTCCTAAGAAGCTGCACTGCATTGCATGACAGAGAGAGAAAAGGAGAGCACCATATTCACAGAGAAATGCCACTCTCCTCTCCACTCCCCAGCGCAGGCGCTGATTTCAGCTGCCATTCGTCAGGCACACACCTTAGCGCCAAGGCTACTCTTCTTGTACAAAATACTATGCCTAGACATGTCCAAAAGCATTTCCTACCTTGTATGTGTGCTGCATAGTGCAGCACACATGCAAAGTCAAAAAGGCATGGAGAAACGTGAACTTTTCTCTGTTTAATGCCTGCTTTTCAGCAGCATTAATTTTTGGAGCTAAACCATTTCCACTAATGTTGTGGAAGCGGGTTTAGCGTAATAAAAAGCATGCATGGTTGTATGGCAATGCTCATGTTCCACCCATGTTCCACACCCTTAGGCAAAGTAATACAAAGCAGCATTTGCCCTGCTTTGCGCTATTATTTTCTACAAACCAATGCAAATATTTATTTGCGTTGGTTATTGAATCTCAAAACGGGTTTAGCGTTGGATTAGCATTAAAAAATAACTGATAACCTGATGCTAAACCTTTCAGAATCTCGGCCTTAGTGCATACATTTCTAAATTGTACTCGCTGTCTCTTGTGCGTGGTCCCACCCACCCTCTCTGAGACAAAGGTTGCGGGCCGGGGTGCTATCTGAGCAAGTACAAAGCAAGTGCTGCCCAGAAGCCACGTGCATCTGGTGTCTTTCACTTCTGTCCTTTTCTGGTAGGCCCACATTGTGATTTCTTTAGGCATGCAGAACCAGCTTGCAAGGTTTCATTGTTATCGGATCACTGACATAACATCATCACTCATATTATCGACCTGCAAAATTATCGACACACAAATATTGATTACATAAATATCGATATACTATACTTATTTAAAAAAAATACAAATATTGACACAAAAAATATCGTCAAACATTAACATTGATACCTAATATCGAAAAAATTAAATAAACATACAAAATGTGAAAATGTGACAAATATCGATAACAAAAATATAGAGCACACAATCACCAAAAATGAAATATCAACACCTTAAAAATATTTTTAACAACACAATATATATCAAAAACATTTAAACAATATCACACATAATAAATAAATACAAGTAACGTTAAATGCATTATAATTCCAAAAAGTACCTTCAATATAATTAAACCCACCAAATGAATTACTCCTTACAAACACAATATATGAAATAAATAATTTGTATTATACATTCAATGCAATATATATTATAAATAATATGTTATTATACTTTTAAATAATGTAAGAATAAATAAAAGTTTAACTGAACATTAATTAGTGTTTTCCTTCTAAGGAAACAACTGCCAAATGAATTGAAAACATTAGTAACAACCAATGAAAAACATCTACAACTTAAATAACCCAATAAGATTGAAAACACAATTAAACAAACACTATATAAACTAAAGAAATGTTAACATTATTTTATGCACTAACAACAAAACAAAGAATAAGGGGAATATCTGCAGGATTGCTTCAGCAACATTGGACTGCTTCATTCAAAGCTCTGATTTCAACTTCACAAAGTAAGTAAAATATCTATTTAATGTTACTATATAAAATATTTGTAAAGCACTTTTTACAATAATTAAATAAATAATGTGTACTTTTTTAAAATTAGAGAGAAACTTCAAAAGACACTGAACTAACTACAAACATCATCCAAAAACCACCTTGCCAAAAGGTAAGCATAAATCTAAATTAAACTATTAAAACAACTAATAATCCCAAAACGCCCACTAACCACACAAACCCCAAAACACAGAAAATGCTGTTAAACAAATGTATTACAATTATAATTTTTTTCAGCAAGAAATAAAAAGAAACACTAAAGCCAAGCACTAACATAAACACCCCAACATTTAATATTTTTATATACATTTCTCATAGCATTTGAAATATCCGAATCACTGAAGGTACAAAATTCATAACTTTCAAGAAAGTGCATTTTTTATTATGCTATATGGCATATGTCTGCACCCAAGAAACAAATGGAAATGCAGCAAATATTAGTCAAATGTATGTTATGGGAAGGCTACAACAAAACAAACTACTGTTATAAGTGCTAAGGAAAATAACCTCTCCCCTAACATAGCTGAAATAGAAGTGAGAGATGCTTTAGACACTCTGAAAGAAGGTAGCACTAGTTCTTAAAAACCTACTACTGAAATACTAAAAGACTTACTCCACGGAGTTCCAGAACATGCAACTGGCCAATTACTCTCTGTCCCAACATTAAAAAAGGCTAATAGATAGAACAAAAAAATCAACTGCTAGCACCCCACCTAGCCCCAAAACTCTCTGTGAAATTCAAATACCACATAAAATCACTGTAACTCACAATGAAGAACAATTTCTACTTCATGACAATAAATCTAACGACAAAAGAATGATAATATATGCAACTCCCACAAACTTACTTAAACCACAGAATTGTGAGACCTGGATGATGGGCACAACATTTAAAATATGTCCCAAACCATTTTACCAATTATACACAATCTATGGACTGTATCACAATACTAACATCCCCTTTATATATGCCCTGTTGCCAAACAAACACACCACTACCTATGTAGAACTCTTAACAAACGTAAAGCAAGAAACAAATATTTACTATCCTCAAAAAATTATCACAGACTTTGAACAGTCAATGATATAAGCCATCCTGAAAAACTGCCCTCACACAGCAATACAAGGTTTCTATTACCACTTTAATCAATGTATATGGAGACACCTTAAAAATTCTACACTTAGCTTATAATATGCAACTAATAGCAATTTTGCATATGAAATTAAAAAGCTAATTGCACTAGCATATGTCCTAATAACTGATGTAGCAGAACAGTACAATCTATTAATAGAAAGACCACACTACCAAACAAATGAACATAAACTAAGTCTCCTACTCGACTATTTGTAGGATACCTGGGTGGGAAGGCTACACAGATCTGGACACAGGAGACAGCCCAAATACCACATTCTATGGTGAAATGTATATAACAGGACCATAAACAAAGGAGCAAAAACTAATAATGCTGTGGAAGGATGGCATAATGCTTTCCAAGCCAGAACAGGCCGAACTCAACCAACCCTACAATAATTACTAGAATCAATCCAAAAAGAACAAAGCTACCAACAACAAAGACTTCAACAGTTTGTAATACAACTGAGTCGAAAACTAACTAAACAAACTAAAGCAATGTTTGAGCACTTACAATACAAAGTAAGACTCTAGCCAAACACTAAAGGGATAGAATATCTAAAAACAATAGCTAAAACCCTACTCTAAAAGAATAATTAATTGACATAAATATATTTGATATATTTTAAGATATCAAAAACAATTAAAAAAATTAAATTTCCCTCCCATCATCAATAACTTAAAATACCTTACTTTTTTGTTGCTGAAGAATTGAATCCAAACTGCCATAAATAAATCCAAATGTGTAAAAATCCCAAAACTTAGGGGGTCATTTGGATGGCGGCCGGACTGGAGTGTGTCTACCATCCTGGTGGGAACCGGGACTGTCCACCATGCATGCAGTGACCCCGAACACCAAATCAGGATGGTGGCGGTCCCATCCTACCATTTAACATTGTGGCGGCTGCTGCTGACTGCAGTCCCTGCTGCGATGCCAAAAAGGCAGGATGTGCATTTCACTGCACTACGTTCAGGCACCCCACGTTGCATGCAATGTAGTGCTGTGCCCAGTGCAAAAACACACACCTCCAACACAAGGGGGACCCGCAACAGGCCTCCTTCGCATATCCCCACTAGCCTTTCCAAGGCAGCATCCTGCCAAGGAGAGGCCGGTTGTAGCCAGCATACTAATTTGGTGGACTGTGCCTGCTAGGCACCGCCATCATTTTAGGCTATCTGGACCGTACGCCAGGCAGTCTGTAAGATTGCTTTTTGCTGTCCCGTGGTGGCGCAAAGACTGTCCGCCACAGTGCGAGAGCGATTCCTTCCTGGCGGGGGAATATCGCTGCATGGCTAGCTGTGACGGGCCTTCCGCAATCGTAATTGGTCCCATAGTTAAAAGTCCCAAAAATAATTCGAAAATACAACTGTGTAAAATATAGTCCGCCGGCAACATATCCATAGACTTGAATCTATTAAAAACCCGAAAAGTGTAATAAATAAAAAAACAGGCTCCAGGAAAACCCAAAAAATAAAAGAACTGTAAAATAATTATTAGTTTACTAGAAACTAATACACAGTTCCTTAAAAAAACAAAGCAAACTTCTCCCAACGGCAACTTCCAAATTACAAAAACCTGTTGAAAAAACAACAAAATTCCTCCTGCACAAATATATATTAAAATCATAAAAAGGTACACATAAACATACTAATAACACCATACTCTAAACATTATCAAACATATAGAACATACTCTAACACCTACCTATCAATGCACTTACTGCATTTCGCATATGCAAGCCTACAAACGAACCCTTACAAAAAACACAAAATACAAATATTTCATATGCTACAGACTACCTAACTACCTTTGTCCTACACCTAAATTAAGCCTAAAAGTAATTAAATTAAACTTACCTTAACCGCTGCGACACAGCTTCCAACTGCTAGCTTCTCCCCTCAGAAATGGCCTAAGACAACACAGATAGGCTACAAAATACAATTAGGAGTCTAATATGATGGCAGGCAGAGGCACCACTGCGGTGCTGGCAGTGGCGGAAAATGCATTTTTCCGCATGCCAGCAGCGGACCTCACGCCTGCCATATTAGTATGGTCAAACATAGCCCATTTCCCGTCCGCCACAGTGAGAGGCGCACCGCCATCAAAGTGCACCCGCCACTGCGGAGGCGGGAGCCAACGGAGAACCACCGCCATGCGGAATGACATCCCTTCTGTCGAACAAATCAGGATGCCCCAAATTTCCAGTCGAACCACAGCGGAGAAACCACCCAACCAGAGACAGCTGAATCAGGACAGCGGAGCCCGAAACCAGAGTCCCAGTCCCCTCCACACAGTCTCGACCGCAATGGACCCAGCTCTAGCTCTTCAAGGGGCTGTACCTGATACACTACCAGCAACCCAGGATACATCGCAGATGATGTCACAGGTACTCAAACACAATCCCGCACACACCCACAATACACAACTCCAGGACTGATATGGTGTCCGTGGCAACACCAGACAGCCTGGTGGGGACAGGAACACATCCACAAGTGTACTCACAAATTTCCTACCTGTCACCAAATCACCCTTCCGCAACCGGGTCACCCAGCCACCGCGATCTTGAAATAATGTCCCAGTCACGTCACCGCAGCAGTGAATCCGTGTGAAAATATGCGCACAATGCAGAAGGCAGGGCCGCCGCTAGGAATGGGCAGTGCACAAAGACCACAGGGCCACACCTCCACCCTCTACACACTAGCCCCTCCCACATGAAGGGAAATGCCAAATGCACCTCCTGTGCTTCCCCATGCACAATTACTAGCCAGGTGGGCCCACAGCCTGCACCACACACCAAACAACTAGGGAGACAACCACAGTAGGTGTGGCTGCAGAGGAACACACAGCACAGAAGTACAGAGCCTGGGCAACCCACAAACTGCAACACCACCACACTCATTGCAATGAACAAACACCCAACTGCACACACAGCCTGCCAAGTCACACAGACATACCCCACATTGACACACAGTCACATACACAGACCACATGACAGCAGCAATGGAGGACAACAAATAGGAAAGCCAAAGTGAGGTGCAAACAAATGAAGGCCAAGGAGACACCCACCAAACATGTGTACATCACATGCAAGGCAATGAACATATAACACAACACCCTCAGCCCATCAAATCACCCATGGCTGGCACAGTGGAAGGGAATGAAGACAATCTGTGTCCAACCACTTGACAGGAGTATGTCAGCAGCACAACACGCAGGGTCTATTGCAACACTCCATGACTGTCAGACACAAGTATGAACCTTCACACTCACCCCTCACACCTGCAGCACACAACACCATTGTCAAACACACAGAAGGGTGCCAATAATGTCCAGTCAATACACTGTCAATACACTAACAAACAATCACACTCTCTGGGGGATCCACAACCATCACACACACACAGGGCAGCCTGAACCAATGTGTGCATAATAACAACAGCCAAACACATAACTCAATAAAAACACACACACAACCACAACAAGACCAGATATGACCTGTGCAGCAAAACTGTGGAAAGACAATGGGAGCACAGACACAACAGGAGTACAAAACCTCATCAGTCAGGAACAATGCGCAGACAACATACCAAAACACACACAAGAAGTGCATCTACCCAAAACAATCATGGACACAATTTGGGCGAAATGGGCCTACAATGACACATAGATATACATGCCACACAACCCATCAAGTCAACATGGTATCATAGTGTACCACATGCATGCACATGCACAACCACAGGACAGCTCAAATATGAGAGGAGGAAACACCAAGAACGCACCAAGCACAACCACAGGAACTAGAATGGATCTAAGTACACGTGACAGACACACAAGTAATGCACAACACACTGGCAAAAAACATCTAAATCAAACACACAAACAAGACACACACACTGGCATGCAAAAACAACACCATATTCAGGGCACCTGTCAACTGCGAGAGACAACACAGCCCAAACACTGCACAAGGCCACATCAGACACTCAACAGATGCACATGCCAAGACATCACATAGCAAACACAGCAGCACATCAGGGGGTGCACACCAGGCAAGGACAAGGCAATATACACTCACAGCACTGCATGCACAACAAGCAGTGTGTGCACATCAAACATACCAGTTCCACACAGATATGAGTGAAACACCATGAACACCCACAACAACAAGCAAAACAGCACACAGACAACACCACATCCAGGAAGTCAAGCAGTCCTTCAGCAAACACACTTTCAGCTAACCCAACGCCCACAGATGCACAAGTCTGGAACCCAAAGTGGTTAAAACAGAATCAGAGGAAACAAGCCATAGGCAATGGTGGAGTGGCATATAGTGCATGTGTCACAGTATACCATACCCACACAGAAACCTTTTATTTAGCAAGGACACTGACAAGGCAAACAAATGGAGTACATTATTTTTATTCACACACAACACAGATGGGCACCACAATATGACAAAAGCAAGGCCAGTGGCCAGGGCGAAGTGCAGAGTATGTCCATGAGAAGCTGCACAGGCAAGGGTCAAGCAGCAGTGAACAACAAGGCCAATGGCCAGGGCAAAGTGCAGAGTATGTCCATGAGAACCTGCACAGACAAGTGGCAAACAGCAGTGAACAAGGCCAATTACCAGGGCAAAGTGCAGTTGAGGTACATGAGAACCTGCACATGAAAGTGTCAGACAGCAGTGAACAACAAGGCCAGTGGCCAGGGCAAAGTGCAGAGTATGTCCATGGGGAGCTGCACAGGCAAGTGTCAAACAGCAGCGAACAACAAGGCCAGTGGCCAGGGCAAAGTGCAGTTGAGGTACATGAGAACCTACACATGAAAGTGTCAAACAGCAGTGAACAACAAGGCCAGTGGCCAGGACAAAGTGCAGAGTATGTCCATGAGAAGCTGCACAGGCAAGTGGCAAACAGCAGGGAACAAAAAAGGCAAGTGGCCAGGGCAAAGTACAGTTGAGGTACATGAGAACCTACACATGAAAGTGTCAAACAGCAGTGAACAACAAGGCCAGTGGCCAGGGCAAAGTGCAGAGTATGTCCATGAGAAGCTGCACAGGCAAGTGGCAAACAGCAGGGAACAAAAAAGGCAGTGGCCAGGGCAAAGTGCAGAGTATGTCCATGAAAAGCCGCACAGGTAAGGGTCACATATCAAGGTCATTATGCAATCCAATGCAGAGAGTAGTTGCATGAGATCCTGCACAGGGAATGTGTGTGACAGTACCTGCCATGGTCAGCAACACCGTCAGGGTAGTAACAATGGGCATCACAGGCACCGCTGTGGGCAAGACAGGTGTGTGAGGGGGACTTCCACTCAGACATGCCTGTTGTCGGACTGGGAGATGGCTGTGTGTCGGGACAGTTGGAGGCCTGGACCCGGGAGAGAGAGTCCCAGCTGATGCTGGAGCATCAGTGGCCTGGGAAACAGGAGGGCTGCTTGGACCAGGTGGTGTAGTGACACGTGGAGGTGGAGTCATGCTGCTGTGAGACACAGTGTGGGTGGGAGATTGTGGAGGTGTTCCTTTCAACTTCTTTGGGAGTCACAATGGCTTCCCTGTCTTAGGATTAATGGAAAGTAGTGTGGACACAACAGACACACTCACAACCAAAGCTGCATCAGGTGCAGGCGGTGCCCCTCCCTCTGAGGACATGCTGGATCCAGCAGGTCACTTTGCCTTGCCTATGCCCCTCAATCCCCTGTTTACCAGTTGTACCCTCTACAGTGCCCTCCTTTCCCAGCTTAACAGGGCTGTGGATGGGAGTAGAAGTTGTGGGTGAATCTTCCTTGGAGTTCTTCTTATGTGTACTCTTAGGAGGCACCACCTTCTCAGCAGGCATAGAAACTGTCTGCTTGTCTCTGCAAGACACTTTTGGGACAGGAGAGTCCTGGGCTGGGGATGCCTCTGGGGCATGTGACCCTGAGGCCTGCTTCTTGCCTTTGTGGCCCTTGGTTTTCTCTTCACGCTCTGGGGTGGGTTTGGTTTTCTGTGGGGATGGTGTCTGTGCCGTAGAACTCTTGGCCTGCTGCTGCGTGCTGTGTGTACTGTGTCTACCCCTTGAGGTCTGTGGTGTGTGGTCACTACGGCATGTGGGTGGACAAAGGGACTGGAGATGGACCCTAAGATGGTGCCAATTGAAGGTTTGCCGTCACAGTGGAGTACAAAGACTGGACAGCCCGATATAGCCCACACTCGTCTGAATGAATGCCCTCCCTGAAAGCAACCACATGTGCCAACCTTTTGTTATGGTCTAGAAAGGCGTTGAGCAGAGCTGTCTGGCCCACACAGCTGGTGCATAAGGTCCACAGACTCAGCACTGATGGCAGCAGGAGGGACAGGTGCAGGGGCAGTGCTGCCTGGGGTGAAGGACACTCTTCAATCAATCAATATTTTGTAAAGCGCACTACATACCCGCAAGGGTCTCAAGGCGCTAGGGGGGGCGCTACTGATCGAACAGCCAGGTTTTGGGTATCCTCCTGAAGGTCAGCAGGTCTTAGGTCTGTCGTATGCTCAGTGAGAGGGTGTTCCATGCCTTGGTGGTGAGATTGGAGAAGGATCTCCCACCGGTGGTTGTTCTTCGGATGCACGGGACGGTGGCTAGTGAGACGTCAGTGGAGTGTAGCTGGCGGTTGGGGATGTAGAAGGAGAGCCGCCTGTTGAGGTAGGCTGGGCCGGTCTTGTGGAGTGCCTGATGTGCGTGGGTGAGAAGCTTGAAGGATATCCTCTTATTGACGGGGAGCCAGTTCAGGGATCTCAGGTGGGGGGTGATGTGGCGTGGCATAGTACGTCCAGGATCAGTCGTGCCAAGGTGTTTTCAATGCATTGTAGTCGCTTGATGAGCTTGGTCAGGGCTCCCTCGTAGAGGGCATTTCCGTAGTCGAGTCTGCTGCTGACAAGTCCCTGGGTGACTGTCTTTCTTGTTTCTGTCGGAATCCATCTGTAGATCTTGCGGAGCATGAGGAGGGTGTTAAAGCAGCAGGAGGAGATGGTGTTGACTTGCTTGGTCATTGAGAGTGTTGAGTCGTGGATGATTCCCAGGTTGCGTGCATGATTGGTGGGTGTCGGGGCTGCCCCCAGTGCCGTCGGCCACCAGGAGTCGTCCCAGGCTGAAGGGTTGGAGCCGAGATGAGGACCTCCGTCTTGTCCGAGTTCAGCTTCAGACGGCTGGTCGTCATCCAGTCGGCGACGGCCTTCATTCCTTTGTGGAGGTTGGCTTTGGTGGTGATGGGGTCCTTGGTGAGGGAGAGGATCAGCTGAGTGTTGTCTGCGTAGGAGATTATGTTGAGGTCGTGCTATCGGGCTACGTGTGCGATGTCTTTCTTTCTTACTGGTGCGAACACAAGCAGCAACAGTGGATGTAGGTTGGAGGGTGGGCACTGTACTCTGTGTGGTAGAAGAGGAGGCAGAGTCCTCAGTCCCTGTGCCCACCAACATAGATGCATCACCGCTGGCCTCTGATGACATTGTGCTCTGCGTCTCTGGCTGTTATTCCTCCAGCAGACTCTGGCCCCCCTCCGAGGCGCTCGTCATATCTGTGTCACTTTGCTCTTGTGCAGCAGTTGTGCTTGATGCCTCACCACTGGTGTCTGTCCCCTGTCCTTCCATGCCCACTGGAGATGCTGCATGGCAGAGAGATGTAGAGTCAGTTCATTGGCATCAACAAAACATTCATATGCAAGCAAAGCATCACTAAATATGATGAGATTTCCCTGTTACACACCACCCTGTGTAAAATCCTTATGCAACCTCAATTATTTTAGTACAACCTCATCATGTAAACAAGCTAACAGGGCACAAGTCAGCCTTGTGATGCCCACACAGCCCACTTTCCTTTCTTGGGCAGCGTTCAACCAGACACACAAATAGCACTGAGCGCACCTAGGTCCCTGAAGGGGGCAAAGAGGTACCCCACCACATGTTGACATTGCCACTGGGTTGAGTAGAAGGGGACAACACAGATACAGATGACAACATGACAGTCCACACTTGCCATGAGCTTATGCCATACACCATGTTTATTCTGTGGGGCACAACTGCTGCTGCACATTTGTGTCAGATGTTGAAACATCAACATACTGAGGTCAGGCAATGCACGCATTGATGAAAGCACACTCAGAATCTGCAGTGCTCTGCCCTTACATGGGATTTCCCACACTGACCCAACGGTGACGAGACCTGAAGCCCACGACTATCAGTGCAATGACAAAGCCAATTATTCAAAGGACATTCGGAAGTGCAGGTAGTACAAATGCATGACAGCTGCACGCAACACAGAGGCCACTTAGAAGACCCTGCATCACACTACCAACATCACTTTGGCCTGCACTGGTACAGGATGTGAACACATGCAGACACACACAGCTAAAGTCACCCTTCGAAGTGTCGTGAGGCTGAGCCTTGCATTCACACAGTGTTAGGTTGACATGAGTTTATTAGAAGTTTAAACGCCATTTTTCCTTTCTGCTGCCTTTTGCACATGGCACACACTTTATTAATTGTTTAGAGTTCAGCAGAGTGTTTTGCTTCACACGAGAATAACGTGTTTTTCTACATTAGTAGCCTTGCTTGGTAAGCTCAGTCTGAACAGTGTGTGCCGAGGCATTCAAGGTTATTTCAACACTGTGGTTGTTGTTCGGACTGATCCGCGCACGTACTAGAGATAACACATATGCAGCTGTGGCCACCTCTGATATTGGTGCGTTTAATAATGCACTGCATTAGCATGATCAAACACACTTGGAGAACGTTCGTATGCCGAGAGCTTGTGCAGAATTTGATGTGATCCACTTCTGCTAATACTAGAGGTATGGGGCCATCTATGTAATCCCAAGAGACCTTCTGTAGTTATAAAATAACCTACTAGCAAGGGAGGGTGAAATATAGGTATATTTTAAACCGGTTTCCATTTAGCATTATAACATGCTTTCTCCCTTTGTATTTTAAGGAATAGTAACTATGCTGACAATCTTGTTTCTAATAATATGTCTGCTTGTATTAGCTATGGTGCTGCGCATGAGAACATGGCGTTAGAAATACATATTTCATACTTGCTCGTGTCTCTTTTTACTCCCTGTTTTGGACTGGTAAGAGAATGTAAAGAAAGAGTGTTCATGTTTTCCACATTGCCTGAGGTAACCTTAGTCGCATGTTCTGGGTTGTCTAATCATTGGTAGCTGGCGGTTGGGGATGTAGAAGGAGAGCCGTCTGTTGAGGTACGCTGGGCCGGTCTTGTGGAGTGCCTGGTGTGCGTGGGTGAGGAGCTTGAAGGATATCCTCTTATTGACGGGGAGCCAGTGCAGGTTTCTCAGGTGGTGGGTGATGTGGCGTGGCATAGTACGTCCAGGATCAGTCGTGCCGAGGTGTTTTCAATGCATTGTAGTCGCTTGATGAGCTTGGTCAGGGCTCCCGCGTAGACGGCATTTCCGTATTCGAGCCTGCTGCTGACGAGGGCCTGGTTGACTGTCTTTCTTGTTTCTGTCGGAATCCATCTGTAATCTTGCGGAGCATGAGGAGGGTGTTAAATCAGCAGGAGAAGATGGCGTTGACTTGCTTGGTCATTGAGAGTGTTGAGTCGTGGATGATTCCCAGGTTGCGTGCATGATTGGTGGGTGTTGGGGCTGCCCCCAGTGCCGTCGGCCACCAGGAGTCGTCCCAGGCTGAAGGGTTGTAGCCGAGATGAGGACCTCCGTCTTGTCCGAGTTCAGCTTCAGATGGCTGGTCTTCATCCAGTCGGCGATGGCCTTCATTCCTTTGTGGAGGTTGGCTTTGGCGGTGATGGGGTCCTTGGTGAGGGAGAGGATCAGCTGAGTGTCGTCTGCGTAGGAGATTATGTTGAGGTCGTGCTGTCAGGCTACGTGTGCGACGTCTTTCTTTCTTACTGGTGCGAACACAGGCAGCAACAGTAGATGTAGGTTGGAGGGTGGGCACTGTACTCTGTGTGGTGGGAGAGGAGGCAGAGTCCTTAATCACTGTGCCCACCGACATAGATGCATCACCACTGGCCTCTGATGACATTGTGCTTTGCGTCTCTGGCTGTGATTCCTTCAGCAGACTCTGGCCCCCCTCCGAGGCGCTGGTCACATCTGTGTCACTTTGCTCTTGTGCAGCAGTTGTGCTTAATGCCTCACCACTGGTGTCTGTCCCCTGTCCTTCCATGCCCACTGGAGATGCTGCATGGCAGAGAGATGTAGAGTTAGTTCATTGGCATCAACAAAACATTCATATGCAAGCAAAGCATCGCTAAATATGATGAGATTTCCCTGTTAAACACCACCCTGTGTAAAATCATTATGCAACCTCAATTCTTTTAGTACAACCTCATCATGTAAACAAGCTAACAGGGCACAAGTCAGCCATGTGATGCCCACACAGCTCACTTTCCTTTCTTGGGCTGCGTTCAACCAGACACACAAATAGCACTGAGCGCACCTAGGTCCCTAAAGGGGGCAAAGAGGTACCCCACCACATGTTGACATTGCCACTGGGTTGAGTAGAAGGGGACAACACAGATACAGATGACAACATGACAGTCCACACTTGCCATGAGCTTATGCCATACACCATGTTTATTCTGTGGGGCACAACTACTGCTGCACATTTGTGTCAGATGTTGAAACATCAACATACTGAGGTCAGGCAATGCATGCATTGATGAAAGCACACTCAGAATCTGCAGTGCTGTGCCCTTACATGGGATTTCCCACACTGACCCAACGGTGATGAGACCTGAAGCCCAAGACTATCAGTGGAATGACAAAGCCCATTACTCAAAGGACATTAGGAAGTGCAGGTAGTACAAATGCATGACAGCTGCACGCAACACAGAGGCCACTTAGAAGACCCTGCATCACACTACCAACATCACTTTGGCCTGCACTGGTACAGGATGTGAACACATGCAGACACACACAGCCAAAGTCACCCTTCGAAGTGTCGTGAGGCTGAGCCTTGCATTCACACAGTGTTAGGTTGACATGAGTTTATTAGAAGTTTAAACACCATTTTTCCTTTCTGCTGCCTTTTGCACATGGCACACACTTTATTAATTGTTTAGAGTTCAGCAGAGTGTTTTGCTTCACACGAGAATAACGTGTTTTTCTACATTAGTAACCTTGCTTGGTAAGCTCAGTCTGAACAGTGAGTGCAGAGGCATTCAAGGTTATTTCAACACTGTGGTTGTTGTTCGGACTGATCAGCGCACGTTCTAGAGATAACACATATGCAGCTGTGGCCACCTCTGATATTGGCACGTTTAATAATGCACTGCGTAGGCATGATCAAACACACTTGGAGAACGTTCGTATGCCGAGAGCTTGTGCAGAATTTGATGTGATCCACTTCTGCTAATACCAGAGGTATGGGGCCATCTATGTAATCCCAAGAGACCTTCTGTAGTTATAAAATAACCTACTAGCAATGGAGGGTGAAATATAGGTATATTTTAAACCGGTTTCCATTTAGCATTATAACATGCTTTCTCCCTTTGTATTTTAAGGAATAGTAACTATGCTGACAATCTTGTTTCTAATAATATGTCTGCTTGTATTAGCTAAGGTGCTGCGCATGAGAACATGGCGTTAGAAATACATATTTCATACTTGCTCGTGTCTCTTTTTACTCCCTGTTTTGGACTGGTATGAGAGTATAAAGAAAGAGTGTTCATGTTTTCCACATTGCCTGAGGTAACCTAAGTCGCATGTTCTGGGTTGTCTAATCATTGGTATTTTGGAAGAGCCAATGTGACACTGATGCTAGTCTGGTAGGGGATTTTGGGTACTAAGGTGAGTTTTGGAACACCCTAATTCACTGAGGTCCCAAGTCTCTGTGCACAGTTCTGTGGAGGAGCAGAATCCCTGCAAGATTGCGCCCTAACGATGGTGGTCCTAATACATGACACTTGAGTAGTACTTATATCAGTCCTTAGCCCATTCACTATTGTTTCCGGTTAACAGTGGTGTTGGATAAACCTACCTATAGTTACATAGGTATTGTCAAGCTTGCATCTTTCAAAACAGTTTCCTTTTGAATTACTACCCAGTTGTGCTACATTGTTTGAAATTGTACCTCTAATTCTCTGTGTCGCTATGGCTAACGTTGACATACAAAAAAATCAATGGGGGAGAATGAACCACTTGTACTGTGTTACCAGGGTCTATGATAACGTGGGGCGGGCCATCTTTGTAAAAAACTCTCATATGCGAACACATGCGTAAGGCGGTATATCTTGGTTCTCCGCCGTTCAGTGTCGCAACAGCATTATCAGTGGGTCTTTTCTTTAGTATGTTATGCTAACCTCCACCTGGAGGTAGACCAACTGGTGTTACAGTAGTGGCCAGGAATGAGAAAAAAGGGGGTGTGTTTGTGTTTGGGTGAGTGAAAAAATTAATTAAAATTCCTTATAACAAGACTCTTGTATTTTATTCTACAAATCACAGGTATAGAAAGTTAAAATCAGAAGCGTGTGTCTGTAGGCCTAATTATTAGCCTTACGCCCTGGAGAATATGATCAACATGTTTCAGCCTTCTGGTAACTCTAGAGGCTTTCATCAGGACCAGTATTTTAAGAGCCTGTTGAGGCTCCTAATTATATAAAAGTGGGCTACTCGCCACTTTCGATTTTTGTACGGAGATAAATTGTATCTGTACCTGTAAGGAAAATAAAAATATATATGCAGTGATGTCAACATGCAGTAATTTCGACATGTGCGTATTTTCATGCTAATTTGCTGCAAGAAAGATATAGCTGTAATAGTATCATGGCAGGGTGAGAAGATATTAAAATATTAATATATTAAAAAGGCTGAGTGATGTCGATGGTCAGTGATTTAATAAAACAGAACCGTTAGTCTGTGCATGTTAGGTTTCACGGTCTTTATGCGTCATAGTGTTGAGTTGAAGTTTAATAAGAAGGTTGAGCTTTATGAACGTATAGGGGACTAACAATATCGTGATCGTGCCTTATATGTGATTAGGTTTGAAAACAATGCTTTTGTGTCCGCCTCGTGGTGTTAATAACCTATATTCATTGTAGATTGTATGACATTGTCTAAACGATGGAAAGTCACTTTTACTTATTAAAGAAACATCGTGCGCTATGTTGTAGAAGTTCGCAAATATATACAATCTAGGTGTGGTCGTGGTATATATATATACATTATCGGTTGTGGCCTATATGACACCAAACTAGAGGAATCAGTGGTTTCGGAGCGTTAACGAGATGTCAGAAAACGCCCGTATTCAGACGCGCTTGTATGTTCAATGCAAGCGCTGACGTGTGGCGTCTTTACCTTATAACATTGGGGCTTTCGGCTCCATCTAGGAACGGGGCCAGCTGAGCAGACCTGTTGCTGTCATTCAGAAAAACAGGTGTCAGGACATTAAAAGGGCAGCGGTTACTTGCAGTTTAAGTTATAAAGCGGGCGGCCATTGTTCGTCTTACCGGCGCTGCTGCTACTGTAACTTGTGCTGGCTCTGGTTCTTTGGGTGACGCGCACCCATGTTAGACTGGTTTTAAGCAGCTTGCAGTTGACATTAAAGAGAGACTATTCAACGGGTGTTGGTTGGCATAGTTAGTTGGTAAATTTGGCTACAGTTAATGATAGATAATCTGAGTCTCTAGGATTACCCAATTGATGTCTTCAGTGGAGTGGTTAACCTCTATGAAATGTATGCTCATCTTTGTAGTGGCACCAGTTTTTGCTCCTGTGCTCGATGATGCGTTTTTTGATCTTGCGGCAGGTCATCCCTATATATTTAAGGTCGCAGGGGCAGACGATCATATACACCACGTGGCTGGTATTGCAGTTTGTGTGGCTGCGTAATTCCCATTTCAGGTTGGGGAGGAGTTGTAGACTCTTGGTCACTTGTGTCAGTTTGCATACTGAGCAGCCTCCACAGGGATAATGTCATTTTATTGGGTTCAGGTTCCATGTTGTCAAAATGGTGTTGGTTGTCTTTATTGTTTGGGGTCTCGTATATACAAGCATGTCTTTCAGGTTTTTAGTTCTTTTATTTGCAAACCGTGGTTTTGGCCATTTCAGTGTATGTGAGGTGAGAATTCTCCAATTCTTATTGACAATTTTCTTCACCGTGTTGGAAACAGTGTTGTACGTGGTTATGCAGGTAAGTAAGTCCACTGGATCCTCGCGAGTCGTTGTTTGTAGTACGTTTTCTCTAGGTTGGTTCCCTGCTCTGTTTTCTGACATCTCTTTACAGTTCTGATAAGTTAGTCTCTTTTCAGCAGCCTGTCTTCCAGACCTTGAGTTTGTTGTTTATAGTCTCTAGGGTTGCTGCAGTTTCGTTTTATTTGAAGAAACTGGCTATAAGGTAAGTTGTCAATAATCAAAAAAAGAGTGTCTATGGAGGCAAAGCCGTCCTTGGGAGCACAACAAACAACCTCACTGGGATGTTAAAGAAGGCCCTCACTCACCACCTAGTGATGCCATGCTTCATCATCGGGCCCCACCAAAGAGACCGAGTGTCTCTTTGGTGTGCTGCAACGCCAGATTTACTGCGGAGCGGGATGGTGAGTATAGGGCGTGTTGAGTGCAAATGTGACTTAGTGAGTGGTGGGTGTATTAAAATGGTCTGTAGTGTATCTGAGGTAATAGTTTATTAAATGATCACTAAAGACACAAAGTATTAAAATATGTGAGGAAACAGTCCACTTTAATTGAGTGGTAGATTCCTAAAGGGTGGTCGACATGTTTCTTGCCATCGAAACGGTGTTAATTTACCCGGCAATTCATCAGGACTGTGTGTGATAAACCCTGGCGGTATGGGCACTCTAAGGCCCACCCTTACCTAGGGACGTGAATGTGAAAATTAAATAAAAGTGAAAAGTGCAAAATAATTAGGAATGAATGAACTATTCCTAATTACTCCTGGTTTAGGAGGCTTCTACTTATCGTTTCTGCACCTGAAAGATAAAAGGACAGAGACAAACAGGTAGGACAGAACAAACACTTAGAATTTCTCCTGGTTGTTACTGGTTGCTGTTGTGAATATCGTGCTCCAAAGGTGAATAACGTTCTAGCTGTGGTCTCTCAGCCTTCTTCCGTAAACTCAAACTCAAAGTTTTTTTCGAGGGAAAGGAAGACCCTAATGAAGCACTACGAAAGGGTGACACTGGATTAAGACTGAACTCTACTTTTAATCCACCGCTTCAGACAGTACCAGCCGCCATCACTGCTTTTGAGGAGGCAGTATTCTTGGACCTAGAAACCTACCAGGACACCCCATCCTTCAGCAACTTTAGTACAGAGGAATACCAGGCGTTAAGATCCTTGCAAAGTGACCCAAAGATCACAATAAAACCAGCCGACAAGGGCGGTGGTTTGGTAATCCAAAATACAATTGATTATGAGAAGGCATGTGAAGTACTCCTGATAGACAAGACAAACTACACCCTCCTAAAACAAGACCCCACCCATGACTTGAAAGCTCGGATCACTGATCTGGTCAAAAGAGCTGAGGAAAACGGAGAACTCTCTAAAAATGAGGCAGATTTTCTGAGCACGAGTGAAAGTGTAATACCATACTTTTACACCCTTCCTAAAACACACAAAAACCGGCTACCACCACCGGGGAGGCCGATCGTGTCCGGTATCGGCTCTTTGTTGGAACCACTCTCACGGTTTTGTGATCATTATCTCAAACCTCTAGTACAAAATACTCCGACCTACTTAAAGGACACGAAAAGTTTACTCCAACTGCTCCAAAACCTTGATTTTAGTGGAGACACAGTCACTTTGGTGACATTGGACATTGAGAGTCTGTACACCAGCATCCCCCAGGACGATACCATCAAGGTCCTGGGTACGGCTCTAGACTCTATAAACTGGGAGTACCAGGCATCCAAAACTTTCATACTAGACTGCGCTACCATAGCATTAAAGGAGAATTTCTTTGCCTACAAAAACAACCTTTACTTGCAAACTACGGGGACATCTATGGGCAGTACATTTGCCCCGAGTGTGGCAGGCCTGTACGTCGCGGATTTTGAGGCGAAACATATCACACAGCCCAACGGCCCCTATACGTCTTCCATCAAAATATGGAGACGTTACATTGATGATGTCCTGCTAATTTGGACAGGTAATGATGAACAATTACAGGCCTTTCTACTTTGGATTAATACACTAGACACCAACTTGAAATTTACCTCTGAACTGAGTAAAACAGAGGTCACATTTTTGGATGTCAGGATCCAGATCTCTGGGACAAAACTGACAACAAAAACTTACCAAAAACCCACCGCTCGCAATAATTTACTTGAATTCACAAGTTTCCATCCGAGGCCCCTCAAAGAAAACCTCCCCTACGGACAGTACCTGCGGTTAAGACGTAATTGCTCTGATCTTCAAGATTTCAAGATCCAGTCTGCTGACCTAACGGATAAACTCAAATCTCGAGGCTACCCTAACCAGATATTGAATAAAGGTTACAAGAGGGCTCGCAACCAACCATGAGACTCTCTCCTTGAAGATAGGGTTACCGATAATAAGACCATACCACTGACCTGTGTAACCACGTACAGCACAATGTCTAACCACATGAAAAAATCAATCAATAAAAATTGGCGTATTGTGTCTAGTATTAAAACAGACTGAGAAAAACCTCTTTTTTCCTTTAAGAAAGGACGCGGCTTGAGAGACTCCCTCGTACATACCCGACCCAAGATTGAGGCATCGACCTTTGAAAGATCGATCACAGAAATTTGGGGTCTTCCGAAAATTAGTGGACATTTCCCCTGTGCCAACTGCAGTGTGTGTCACCTTACGACACACACTAAAACTCTTGAGCTCGAGCCAGGTAAAATATGGACACAGAAAGGTCATACAAACTGCAACACCCAAAATGTTGTTTACCTGATCACCTGTCCCTGCGACCTGCGTTATGTGGGAATGACGACCCGAAAAGTTAAGCAGAGGATAGGGGAACACCGCTCCAACATCAGATGCAAGAAACTGACCACAAAACTGAGCCGGCACTATTTGGAACAAAACCATACCCCCAATGACATGCGATGGACCGTCATTGAGCAAGTGATTGGTGGCACCAACATTTCTAACCTTCTATTTGAAAAAGAACAAAGGTGGGTGTACAGGCTGTCACTATAAGCAGTAACAGTTGTGGATCCATAGTCTTCTTTTAACCACTGTTTATCTATTGATACGCAGAATTAGCACCAACAGCTGAGATGCGGTTTTTAACACGATCTTTTTAATAACATACACCTTACTGAATATGCTCCAGTTTGTGATGCGTCCGTACCGCACTAGTTTCAACCAAACACTTTCCCGTTGAGTACGCTGAATGTTCGACCCTGTTTACCAAGCAACCACCACCCCACGTGACAGACCGTCAGTGCTTCCAGAACGCTTTGACTGGTAGCGCGAATCTGACCATTAACACTTCCGCGTACAGCGCGCAGAATGTTCTCGCAGGTTACCAAGCAACCATCATCCCTCGTGACTGGTTGTCATTCCTTCCAGAGCGCTCCGATTGGTAGCGCGAGCCTGACGGTCACGAGCCCACGCCCACCCGGAAGTAACCACCGCCTCGCAACTCTGCTTTTAAACAGTGAACCGAGCCCGTTACACTATCGTCGGGGTCCGGCTCGAGGGCGACGTAGGTAGACTGTGGGTGCTGAGCGTCAAGGGCGTAAGTTGGAACCGGTTTGCTGTACAAAGCTAAGTACCGATCTCATTCTGCCCCATCAAGTGGTTTTGCATTGTCTTGAAGCTTTTTCTTCGTTATTCTCTTCTTTCCTTTGATTTGCCATATGACAGGGTGTGCCGAATACGCTCCCACCCCCCTCCTGAGACCTATGGTGTTCAATCCTAACACCGACAAAGTGAGACATTTTAACTTGATTGCTATCTTTTTTCATTATTTTTGCATTGATCGCTGGTTTGATGATCTTCTTCGGAAGATTTTCACCCTTTTAATCCCTTAGTCACTACTAGTCTGTACCACGAATAGGACACCGCACCTCTCATAGCTCTTCTGAACCCAGGGCTAATAGGTGGTGTTAACCATAGCGCTATTCTACCACAGCTAGAACGTTATTCACCTTTGGAGCACGATATTCACAACAGCAACCAGTAACAACCAGGAGAAATTCTAAGTGTTTGTTCTGTCCTACCTGTTTGTCTCTGTCCTTTTATCTTTCAGGTGCAGAAACGATAAGTAGAAGCCTCCTAAACCAGGAGTAATTAGGAATAGTTCATTCATTCCTAATTATTTTGCACTTTTCACTTTTATTTAATTTTCACATTCACGTCCCTAGGTAAGGGTGGGCCTTAGAGTGCCCATACCGCCAGGGTTTATCACACACAGTCCTGATGAATTGCCGGGTAAATTAACACCGTTTCGATGGCAAGAAACATGTCGACCACCCTTTAGGAATCTACCACTCAATTAAAGTGGACTGTTTCCTCACATATTTTAATACTTTGTGTCTTTAGTGATCATCTAATAAACTATTACCTCAGATACACTACAGACCATTTTAATACACCCACCACTCACTAAGTCACATTTGCACTCAACACGCCCTATACTCACCATCCCGCTCCGCAGTAAATCTGGCGTTGCAGCACACCAAAGAGACACTCGGTCTCTTCGGTGGGGCCCGATGATGAAGCATGTCATCACTAGGTGGTGAGTGAGGGCCTTCTTTAACATCCCAGTGAGGTTGTTTGTTGTGCTCCCAAGGACGGCTTTGCCTCCATAGACACTCTTTTTTTGATTATTGATTATTGACCGGGGAACAAGAGTGTCATTGTACTCTCCCTACCTCTCTTCTTGTTATTCATATAAGGTAAGTTGTCCCTCAGTGGTCGAGGGTGAAAGCTGTTGAATGAAAGTATGCTGTTGCGGGCTGTGGGCTTATAGAAGGTTTTCGTGTGTAAACAGCCTTCCTGTACAAAGATAGTGATGTCAAGAAAATCCAGGTTGTTCTTGTGGGCGGTGTAAGTGAATTTCAAACACTCATCCCTCATGTTGATCCACGTCATGAACTTAGTGAGTGCTTCCAAGTTGTTGTTCCAGAGCATAATGACATCATCAATGTAGCATCTCCCAAGTATGATGCCATCTTGGTATGGATTGTCTGGAGTATGTATGTGGTCTTGTTCAAAGGCACTCACATACAACCCTGCTACGCTTGGAGCAAACGTTTTTCTGAATGACAGCAACAGGTCTGCTCAGCTGGCCCCGTTCCTAGAGGAGCCGAAAGCACCAATGTTTAAAGGTAAAGACGCCACACGTCAGCGCTCGCATTGAACATACAAGCGCGTCTAAATACGGGCATTTTCTGGCATCTCGATAATGCTCCGAAACCACTGATTCCTCTAGTTTGGTGTCATATAAGCCAATAACCTATAGTGTATCTATATACCACGACCACACCTAGACTGTATATATTTGCGAACTTCTACAACATAGCGCACGATGTTCCTTTAATAAGTAAAAGTGACTTTCCATTGTTTAGACAATGTTATACAATCTACAATGAATACAGATTATTACCACCACGAGGCGGACACAAAGGCATTGTTTTCAAACCTAATCACATATAAGGCACGATCACGATATTGTTAGTCCCCTATACGTTCATAAAGCGCAACCTTCTTTTTTTAAAATTGTTTTTATTGGTGCATTAATACTTCAGGTACATACACTGCATCATTACTACAATATTCAGCGTCATAACAGTTTTTCCAAAACAGGTTAGATATGACAACGCAATTTTCAATTTGTATCTTCTTAACTACTCAACGTTAAGCTTTACGAAAGCTCATATCCCCACTCCCTCCCCAGCACTTACTGAATCATACAAGACCTATTTTTGCAGGTAACGACCAACAACTTAGAACAGCATTATTATCACAGTTGTCAACTTTCCTACTTTAACAGTGTGCACGGTGATCATCCTACTGACTGTTTCTGCACCCTTTCCTGTATGTGATCTACGAATGATCTTCCCATTGCCCATATCACATCAGCACATGGTGACAAAGTTTGAGTATAGAAGTATAAGACAGACACTGCCGTGTGTGGTCACTCAATGTATGTTGTGGCGTTGGTGTCGAATTCTAGCAATATCGAGTTCCAGTCTAGTGAGATGTGCATTTTCCTGAGTCCCCTACGTTCCTCCCTTTGAAGTTCTAATCCTTCTGCCTTTCCCCATCGCAATACCTCCCCGTGCCAGGTGACAACGTCTGGCGGCCTAGCTGACTTCCATTTCATTGCTATCGCTCTTCTCGCCAACAGCAAAGCCATATCCACGAATCTAGTAGCAACACTCCTCTTTTTTTCTGTGTGTCCTAGCCCTAAAATTCCAAATAACATGGTCGCGTACGGTCTGCCCGGGGCCACGGCCACCAAAGCCTCATGTATCGTCGTCCAGTAATATCCAAGTTTAGGACATTCCCAGAACATATGCAAGAGACCTGCGTCATCTACGTTACACCTTGGGCAGTTATTCGCTAGCTCAGGGAACATTGCATGTAGTCTGTGCGTAGTTAGGTATGCTCTGTGAACTATCATCAATTGGATGTACTTAAACTTCGGGTTTCGCGCCACTTTTTTGGGGTGCTGTAGTACCTTGTTCCATTCAGTGTCCCTGAGTGCTCTGCCCACATCAGTTTCCCAGCGTGTCCGGAGGGGTTGTAACGTCACCGCTCTGTCCACCCGTATTCCGTTTGTCAGCCATTTTGTCAGATGACTGCCCGACCCCATTAGGTATTGCATTGTTAGCAACGCGTTTGTGATTGGTTCTGTTCCGTCTCTCGCCCAGTGTGTGGAGATATAATGAATTAGCTGTGCGTGTGTGAGGAATAGCTCTCTTGGGTGTGATGTAGTCCGGTGAAGTCTGCATGGTTCAGTAGGCAACCCTCCGAGAACAAATCCCCAACTTGTACCACTCCGGCATCATGCCACGGTTTCAGCCTGCGCTCCGTGAGCACACCAGACCCAGGGGGATTCCCAACAACGGTATCGTGGGTGCGTAATTAGAGTGTCTATTAGTATACTTTACTGCCGCCTTCCAGATTTTAAGCGCTAATCGGAGCAGGGGTGGGGCAGTGTCCGGAATCCGAGCCCGCGGGAGCAGCAAGCTGTGTATAGCTCCTCTTGCTCTGTCAGTGTCCGACATATTAAGTTCATGAAGGTTCCGTCCCGCCAGCCAATAGGCCAGCCACTGGAGTTGGCACGCGTATGCATATGCGATCAGGTCCGGAACTCCCATACAGCCCCTGTCCGTCGGCAGTTGCAATTTGGCTAGGCTGATGGGGTGCCTGCCCACACCCCATATCAGCTCTGTCAGTGCCGAGTTTAGGGCCTTAAAAAAGGGGGTGTGTATCGGCAATGGTATGTTGGTGAAATAATATAACAATCTGGGCAGAACCACCATTTTCGAAATTGTGACTCTGCCTGTCACGGAAAGTGGCAATGTGGTCCAGAAACGGATTTGTGTCCCCAGATTACCCTCTATCATATCCTGTGGCCGTCTGTAGATCTGCAGACCTAGATATTTGAATGTCACAGGTTCAACCTTGAAGCTATGTGGCGTGAACTGCAAGTGTGTGCCCAAAAAAGACTCATGGAAGCGGTAGCCATAGGATTTATTTTCGTTGATCGTGAGGCCTGAGAAGTCTCTGAAATCCTGAAACATTTCTGGGAGTAGGGTCAGTGGGCTTGGTATATGGTTGTGGAATAACAATATGTCATCCGGATAAGCGGAGAATACATGCTGGGTGTGCAGGCTGGACACTCCTCTATGAGCTGCCATAGTCCGTACCTTTACCAATAGGGGTTCTAACGCTATGATGAAGAGCAGGGGCGACAGTGGGCAGCCCTGCCTGGTACCTTTCTCAATGTCAAACTGCTTGGAAATACACGCGTTAGTTCTGACTCGGGCTGTGGGGCCCAGATAAAGCAATCTAACCCATGCTATGTATGCAGGTCGAATGCCGAACCTATCCAGCACTGAGAACATGTAGTCCCATCTCAGTGAATCAAAGGCCTGTCTAAGGTCCAGGGAGATACACCCCTCCTTTCCCCCATGATTACCAACTGACATCATTAGCTGACTCAGTCTACGTAAATTCAGTGCAGTACTCCTCCCCGGCACAAATCCACACTGGTCCGGGTGTATTATATCTGCAATACATTGAGGCAGTCTGGACGCTAGCAGTTTACCTAGGATTTTGTAATCCGTATTTAATAAGGACAGTGGCCTGTAATTCTCTAGCAGTAAGGCGTCTCTACCCGGCTTCAAAAGGGATACTATCAGCGCCTGCAACGTCGTTCCCGGCAGTGTGCTACTTGCTAGTGCCTCCTTATATAACATATATAGTCTCGGGGTTAGGGTGTCAATGTATGTTAGGTAGAACTCCGCTGGTAGACCGTCAGACCCCGGGGACTTGTTCCGTGGCAACGCCTTAATGGCCTGTCTGATTTCTGGTATTGTGATGGGTTTTGAGAGTTCAGCCTGTTGTGCAGGTGTTAGTTGTGGGAGTTGTACATCAGAAAGGAAGTAATTTAATTTCTGCTCCTCAAGGGGGACATGTGGGCCACACAATGTAGTGTAATAAGTTTTAAATACAGTGTTTATATCCAGTTGAGATTGTGTTATCCGCCCTCCTGGATCCCTTATCTCTGTTATGGGGGTGTATTCAGGAGCATTGCGTGTTAATCGCGCTAGCAGTGGACCCGGTCTGTCTGCCTGCGTGTGTTGTCGATACGTGTATTCCCTATAGTCTATCACACGTAGCTCCTCTAAGAGTTCCGCGTGCTGGATATGTGCTTCTTGGAGTTGGGTGAGATTGCCATCTGTGCCCGCCGCCTCACTCTCTAGCACCGCCAGGCTTCCCTCTACAGCCTTAAGTTTGGCTAAGATCTCATGTTTAACCCCCACTCTCTTGCCCATTGCAATCCCACGTATTGTTGCCTTGAACGCATCCCATTCCATTTGTCTAGTGTTAGCCGTGTTCTTGTTATCAGTGAAATACTGGGTGGTGGCATCCAACAGAGCTGAGCGAAAGACCTGGTCTTCCAGTAAGCTGGGTGTCAAGCGCCACGTTGGTATCGTAATAGGGAGCCTCCCCCATCGTAAAGTTAATTCCACTGGGTTGTGGTCTGACAGAGTTTTGCCCATATGGGTCACCGACGTTATGGCCTCAGACAATGGACGGGAGCATAAAATGCGGTCTATCCTAGTATGTAGATTGTGAGGTGGAGAGTAAAACGTGTATTCTCTGTTGGCCGCATTCATTATCCTTCACGTGTCTACCAGGTCCCACCCGTCTGCCCAGGCCGCCAGTGCCTCCGCCTGCCTTCTACTTTCCGTGGCGTGCAGTGGGGGATGTGACCTGTCAAGTGTAAGATCCAACACCGCATTACAGTCTCCTCCCACCACCCAATTTTGTGCTACCCATCCTGATAAAACCCCACTAACATCATGGAAAAACTGGGATTGTTCCGAGTTAGGCGCATATATACATCCCAGGACTATACACAGGCCGTCTAGCACCCCTCTCAGGAACACAAATCTCCCATCTTTGTCTATCTTTTGCTCCAAGACTTTGAAGGGGACATTATTCCATATTCAAATGGCTGCGCCCCTAGAGAACGCTGAATATACTGTGGCATACAATTGACCTTTCCATTTCCGTAACAGTTTAACACCCTCCCCACTATTCAGGTGGGTTTCCTGTAGAAACGCTAAGGACACTTGGCGCCTATTCAATTGTGCGAGAACTCTATGCCTTTTGTGCATTGAACCCAATCCTCTCACATTCCAGGTGCAGATTTTATAATTATTAGGGGTCGACATGGTGAAGAATGTATTCCACTTTGGACATTACCCTGCTTCTCAACAATGCTGCCATGTCATAATATAGCGTAAGTGCGTAACATGTGTCGAACTTCCCAACTATAAGGTCCCTCTCTCTAAACTGTGAAGGACCAAACCACAGTACCCAACTGGGGTATAAACTGAGCGCAATGGTGCCTACACCTGGGGGGGGTGTGCCGAGCCGATGTCCTTTAGCAGTTATTCACCAAAAGTCTCACCTTCGTAACACCCCAAAGACAATATACGTCTCGGTAGCGGTTCCCACCCTCCGATTAGGCAGGTTGAATTTGCGGCTACTTTACCAATCTGTACTCGCAGAATCATTGTTCACATGTCTGCTGCCATCTGAGCCATTATGCGCGGGAACAGTTGCACACTTGCGTCTGTGTCCGATGCAGCAGTGCGTGAGCTGGCTTGGCTGTTTGTGACCCCATCACAAATCGCATCGTGTTCTGCCAGTGCATCAGATGCCAGAACTGCAACTTTAGGGGCGGACCCCGCGGCCGCCTGGTCTCGTCTACCAGGACGAAGGTCCTCCGCTTCCACCTCCATGGGATGATCCGGCGGTGTTCGTAGGGCTTCTCGTCTGTGGTCATTCCGCTCTCTTAGACAATCCTCTCGGGACTGGGGTGGGGTGAGTGATATCTTCATCCATTCTAAAGCTTCCTCCGGGCTATCGAAGAAAAGGGTCTTGTGGTCATGAACCACCCTAAGCCTCGCTGGGAAGAAGAGAGAATATTTTATGTTCCGTTCCCGCAGTGACCGTTTCACCGCCCAATAGGATGCGCAAGCCTTCTGCACTGCTTGGGTGAAATCCGGGTAAATAGAAATTGTTCTGTTTTCATATTTTAGTGGGGCTTTCTCCCTCGCGACTTTCAGTATTGCATCCCGGTCTCTGAAGTGCAACAGTCTTGCTATTAATGGACGAGAAGGGGCTCCTGGCTTCGGCGGCCTAGGGGGTACTCTGTGTGCTCTTTTTATGCTGTACATCGGGGTGAGCGCCTCAGGGTTTATAATCGTCTTCAGCCAGTCCTCCACAAAGCTAGTCGGATTAGCCCCCTCGCTGCGTTCCGCACACCTACAATGCGTATATTGTTGAGACGGGAACGCCCTTCCGCGTCGTCCACTCTCTCCCTCAAGCCTTTGATTTGTTTCTCCAGTACCTCCAGTTGTGCGGAGTGGGCAGTCTGTTGGGGTAGCAGTTCAGCCAATGCGATTTTATGTTCGGCCACTTTTTCTGACAGCTTTTTATGGTCATCTTTCAACAGTGAGAGTCCTGTGGACATCGTGTCCATTCTGGATTTAAGAGCTTCCCTGGAGGCTCTAATTTCTGTTAGTATAAGGTCCAGTTTGGTGTCTTGTGCCTCCAGACCCGTCGGTGGGATGATGTCCTCCATGGAGGAGGCCAGGGGATCCTCCGAGCCAGAGGAGGGGACCATCGTGCGTGGCGCCGGGTCAGTGCGGTGGAGTCCGTTGCGCACCATTGCGCGGTTTATCCACTTGCACTGTGGAGAAACTCTGTGCCGTGTGCGATCACCGGTCCACGGTGTTTGGCCCCATCGTGTACACCTCCCCTTCTATCCGGGGCCAGTGCAGATCCATCACTCGTCCCAGAGCTACCCGCTGCTAATGCAGGTGGTATGTCCAAATCCCCCACAGTGGTCTCAGTGGCGCTCAGGACTATGAAAGTTGCAACGGCCAGGGGGTTGCTGTCTCCCTCACCTCCTATGTGTGCACGCAGTTTCGCAGTGCCCGTTGTAGTGGTTCAGGCTCCGTGTGATCCAGGAGGGTAGTCGGTCCACGTTTCACACAAACCGACCCTGCACGTGTAAAGCCCCAAGGGAGGTCGCCGGATGCCAAACACAGCATGTTCGGCGTGTGCAGGTGTCTCTTCGGGCCGCCCCGTGGTCTTCCCCCCTCTCGCGACCGGCCCTAGCGCACCGGCACCTCTGTGTAATGGCCGCTGTCGCTGTCCGTGGGCGTGTCTTGACCAGCGGATCCCCGCAGCTCCGCCGCTTCACCGATGCCGGATTCTCCCCTCGAGGCGCTATCCGGCCGCACCGATTTCTCCACGTTGTGGCCCCCTTGATGTAGATCTGCCCGGGGAACGTATGGGAGGGAGAGGGGGGCACACCCTGGCTCGCCGCCGATGCCTGGCTCAGGTTCCCGGGTGTCCTCAGCTCCACGTTGGATCACCGGCAGTCAGCGCTTTCGTCCTCTCCGGGCTAGCAGAAACACAGAGACTCGGGGACGAGGGCCGCAATCCCCGCAGAATGTCATGAAGAACCTCCGTCGGGAGTTGCGCGGGAAGCGGTGGGCGTGTCAGTACTTCTGCCGAACGCGGCTCACTTCCGGTCCGCCAATGATTTCACCACGGGCCGGGGTCTTCCTCTCGCTCACAGGCCCTGATTACTCTCCAGAACAGTGACGACTCCAGACAGCTCTCGGAGCTCGGATCTTTTCCCTCGGCTTGCCGGTAGTTACCTTTCACCCAGTATGCTCAGGGGAGGGGGTATTCAGCACCACGATAACAGGATAAATGCCAAAAACGGGGGGTTTTGACGGAGCGAGATTGGCTCACGTCCTATATGGTCGGCTGCTAGCCACGCCCCCCAAGCGCAACCTTCTTATTAAACTTTAACTCAACACTATGACGCATAAAGACCGTGAAACCTAACATGCACAGACTAACGGTTCTGTTTTATTAAATCACTGACCATCGACATCACCATGCCTTTGTAATATTTTAAGATCTTCTCACCCTGCCATGATACTATTACAGCTATATCTCTTTCTTGCAGCAAATTAGCATGAAAATATGCACTATGAAGAAACTATATGATAATAGCAGTACAAATGTAACCGCAACAGCCACACTGACACATGTTGAAATACTGCATGTTGACACCACTGCATATATATTTTTCTTTTCCCTACAGGTACAGATACAATTTGTCTCCGTACAAAATTCGAAAGTGGTGAGTAGCCCACTTTTATATAATTAGGAGCCACAACAGGCTCTTAAAATATTGGTCCTGACGAAAGCCTCTAGACTTACCAGAAGGCTGAAACATGTTGATCATATTCTCCAGTGCGTAAGGCTAATAATTAGGCCTGCAGACGCACTTTTCTGATTTTAACTTCCTATACCTGTGATTTGTAGAATAAAATACGAGAGTCTTGGTATAAGGAATTTTAATACATTTTATCACTCACCCGAGCACAAACCCCCCCCCCCCTTTTTTCTCATTCCTGGCCACTACTGTAACACCAGTTGGTCTTCCTCCAGGTGGAGGTCAGCATAACATACTAAGGAAAAGACCCAATGATAATGCTGTTGCAACACTGAACGGTGGAGAACCAAGATATACCGCCTTACGCCTGTGTTCGCATATGAGGGGTTTTTACAAAGATGGCCCGCCCCATATTATCATAGACCATGGTATCACAGGACAAGTGGTTCATTCTCTCCCAGTGATTTTTTGCTCTAGCCTAAAGAAGCAGAATGAACTATAATTTATTTTCCCTCATCATTGATTTTTGAGTCTAACGTTGACATACCGCAGCATAGTCGCATTGCGGTCCGCAATCATTTGCAGGTTTATAACGTTGGTTTGGAGGGCATGGCAGTTATTTGCGTGGTGAGTGCTGAGATTGCTTACCCTTTTGAGATTTTCTACTCATGGGTAACATTTCCTCCAGTGGCTGTGGCTACTCAGCTGTTTCACACTTATACTCACATGGCCCTGCCCTTGGAATATGTTCCTTATAGTACACAGGAGATTCCGATTTCTGCATGGCAGCACCATGTTTGGTTTGATGGCGCCCTTCCCCACAGTGTAATGGCGATAAGATTGGGTCCTTTGTCCATTCCAAGCACTTCTTGACCTGTTTTGGCTGGATTTACCCCACATCCTCATGCGGGGGTAGTCCCCGTTGCTGAATTGTGGCCCCTACATAACTCTGCAATCAGCGTTATCACGGCCCTACTTCAATATATCACCCGCAATTTCCAGGGCGTGCCCCAGGTGTTGTGGCGCTTCCAGCTGGACCTAGTGGAATGAAGCTTAGTCCCGTGATGGTTAATGCGGTTATGGGCAAGCGTCGCCAAGATAAGGATGATATGCCTGTTAGAATAGTAAATATTAGAAAATAATTATTATTAACCATTCAAATAAAATATCTTAACTTAACCATGTGTTAAAATAAATTGTACAGCTTGCTAAAAATGTGGAAAAATGTATTCATGTTAAAAATAATTTTTCTTTTTCAAAATGCTTTCTTACCTTGATAATTGTATTTGTATTAATAGTTTAATTAATGTTATACAAAATATAGTATTATGTATTAGAAAATATAAAAAAATGTACAATAAAAATTGTTAAAAAAAAGGTGTTCTTAAAAATGTACACTATACGTAATTATGTAATGCATGTTTACAATGTATATAAATATCCTACAACTGTCACCAAACAAATATGTATTAAAAAATGTATAAAAACCAGTGGACAACTACATCTGTTATTTGTAAAAAATGTACATATTTACCAAGTTCGCCATTATAAAAAACATACAAATGTTTCATGCTGACTTTACTTAAATATTAAGGGGCCCATTAGGATCTTGGGCGGATCCCCATCACCCACATGGAGATGGTGATCCGCCCCGAGATCCGTCCCCACCCGCCACCCATATTACTATGGTGGGGGACCGCAGCGGATGGAAAGACCGTCCGCCGCTTTTCTGCCCAGTCAACAAGTCGACCAGGCGGAAAAGAGTTTAATTTGGTGTCGGTGTCTGTTAGACACCGCCAGCCTTATTATCATGGGGGCGGAAACATGCCTTTCCGTGGCGGCATGGAAAGGCATGCAGGAATTGCTTGTGGTTTCCTGTTGCGGGTCCCAAGGGACTCTGGGGGGTGGGGGGTGCACATGGGGTGTACCTATGGTACCCCCCTGCAGTTCAATGCACAACATGGGAGGCACCACGCGGTGCCTGTCATGTTGTGCATGGAAGGCCACGACATGCCTTCCTCGCATTGTGGCGGGTGGTGCTGAGTGCACCGCCCACCAAAATGTCAGGTAATGGCCCCCACGGGACCCACGCCCTCATGGCTGGCGGTCCTATTTCCCGATAGGATGTGACCCCCTATATATTTATGTTTAAATATGTACCAAATATGTAATGTATCCAAAAATGTAAAAAAAATATTATTTCTCTGTATGACAAAATATATATCATACAATCTTAATAAATAATGCACATTATTTCTTTGCTTGAGTTTTTGAATGAAAATAAAGACATAAATAAATTGTCTTTACAAGTAAGGGGCCGATTCCGATCCGGGTCTGAAGGGCACTGAACGCGATCCAACCAGAAAAACTACGAGCCATACGCGTGTTTTGGGAAACATCCTTTACAACGCAACTTTTACCACGCAGTGCCTTTACGATGCAACTTTTACAACGCAACCCATTACAACGCATTGCGCTGGGGGGCCCTCTAGGATAGGGAATAAGTTTAATTTACTATCCAACACCTTCCCTAGTGTCCACGGGGACTGGAGTTGGAATAGTAAATTAAACTATTCACTATCCAGCACCCCAAAGCGCTATGCGTTGTACAGGTTTGCGTTGTAAAAACCGCGTTGTAAAGGCATGTGTGGTAAAAGTATGCGTTGTAATGTCATACATCCGCGTGTTTTCCGCCGGCCTCGTACAGCTTTACAAGCGAGCTAGTACGATGCGAGCTATGTGAAAATCGCCGACTGAGTCGTTTCCGGGTCCGAGCCGCTCCTTATGTCGCGGGTGTAAGCTAACTGTGGCGTGCAATGGGTGTGATTTACGGCTGAGCCAGTACGATGCACCCGTCGGACAGCCTGTGGGAGCCGGAGTGTCCGGCTTGCAAAAGGTCCGGAAAGTTGCCTTTGGGAGTCTGCATCGGACCCCTTGTCACCGCAGCCCTACAACTCGGACACAGAGGGTGACCCAAGGGTCTCCCCACCACAGGCATGTACGGTACGGATGGCACCGATGCATACCCACTGTAGGGGGACCCTTGTACGAAACGTGGCATTCAGTCAATTGGAGGCCATATACGCATCGTCCAACTGGCTCTCATTGACTTCTATGGGAGTCCGATCGAACCGAGTCTGGCTGCATACGGCCGCTTCTTACTTGCTCGGTTGTCAATACACAAATATTAAATACTATTACCACTTAAACATACATTTTTTATCATTAATCTTATTACAAAATAAAGAAAATATTTTTACTTTCCCCACTCTACACTATACCAATTCGGGGAAACTGCTGGACACTAAACATATACAATTTACTATTACACACCAAACTATATTGACTCAGGGAAGGTGCTGGACACTAAACATATATAATTTAGTATTCCCATTCCAAACTATATTAACTCAGGGAAGGTGCTGGACAATAAACATATATCATTTACTATTCCCACTGTAAACTAGAAAAGTAAGGGAAGGTGCTGGACAATAAACATATATAATTTACTATTCCCACTCAAACAATATTAACTCAAATTACATGCAAAACAATATACTCTTAAAATGTTATATTCCAAAAGAAATTACATAAACACATATATAATAATACACCTTATACATATACATTAACCTATTCCCAATAAAACAAACATATAAAAATGTAAATTGAGACTTTTTATATTTTTATTACAAAATTATAAAAAAGTATTAAGTTAATAAAACAATTAAAATACAATTCATAATATTATATAAAGTATTGAACATAAAAAATCTATTTTAAAATATTATTATTTTTTAATTAAACATCTTCAAAATGTACACTTTATTAATTATTTTATATATATAATTACAAGTTTCTTAAAAAAACACAATACCACCTCGAAATAAAACACCTCTACATTAAATATGAATCTATTTATTTCGAATTTTTGATTTTCACTACTATAAAACCATATAACAAAAATCATAATATTTTATTTTTCTACATTTGTATTTCATATTTTCAAATTTTTAAATAATTATAAAAATATAAACATTACTCCACAAAATTAGGAAAAATGTTAATAAAAAATATTTTTTTTAAATATATATTTGTAAATTTTGTTTTTTTAGTACATTTAAATTTCAAAATGGTTTTATTTAAAAACTACCCCATCATCTATAACCCCTACAGCCCACTCCTAAAATCCAAATTTAAGTACATTTTTTATAAATATACATTTATTTTTAACTTTTCAATTATTTTTTCTAAAACACTCCCCACCCTTATCCCTTATAACCTCAACATCACGCTCCTAAACAATTTATAATTATTTTTTTTAAATAAAATTGACTGCATTTTTTTTAAAAAAATGTATTTTTTAAAACACTCCCCACCCTCATCCCCTATAACTCCAACATCTTGCTCCTAAAAATAATTTTTACATTTCTTTAATGTTACTTCGAATCTTTTTTAATAACTTTTTTTTTACAACACTCCCCACCGTTATCCCCTATAATCACATCCCGCTCCTATATTTTTTTCTATATAACATATACAATGTATTAAACAATTATTAATAAATTTACAAATATATACTATAATAAAATGTTCACAACATTTACTAAATCAATATTTTTTAACAACAATATTTTCAAAATTGATAATCTAAACAACAATATTTTGTACAACACACTAAATCGATTTCTTGACATCGTTATTATACACAACAATATTTTTGACTTTTGATATTTGAAACATGATATTTTAGCACAACAATATTTAACAATCGATATTATGTCTACTTACCATTGTTTTCTTGTACCGGCCATGCCTGGCCAGACAAGTGGCACAGTTTTACATGCACAATATGATGTAGGCATATCCCCACTGCTCCCACCCCCAGGCAGCACCCCAGATTTGTCTGCAAACGTGTGCAGCCGTGCTCTGTTTCCCTCCGCTCTGGTTGGTGCCAGGGTAGCCAGGGTGGCCAGGCGAGGTGCACTAAAAGCACCAGTCAGCCAGCCTGAAGGGAAAACTTCAACTGAGAGCATGATCCCAAAACATCTTCAACCCACAATTGCCCATGGCCAAGCCTGTCCAGAGGTAAACTTGGAGGATACATTCAAGGAGGCATGCCAAATTCTCAAAACGTTGCACACTTCAGGTAGTAGTCACTACCAGCCGATCTAGGTGAGTCAAAATCTCTGTCTCTCAGACTTTCCTCAAGAGTCAAAATGTCAAGTTGTCAGCATCTGATGAATATGAAATGGTGCTCCTCATTTTTAATGTAATCACTGCAGATGTCTCTTCAAAGAATGGAGGAGAAATAGTCTGGCCTTGATTCCAGACTTTCAGACTTCGAGCAGTAGATAAGCGATGCGCAGGATGTTGTCACCAGAGTTGATAGTCTCACTAAAGAAGTTACTCAGAAGACCACTGAGGATTTAGAAAATCGCAATAGGCATAATAACCTTCACAGTTTTGGAATTCCAGAGGGTTCAGAAGGTTCGGACATGATTTCCTTCTTGAAAACTCAAGTCCTGCAGATTGTTGGTCTCCCTAATTCAATGGACTTTAATATCCAAAGGGCACACAGATTAGGGCCTCAGAACACATCTTCTCCAACTAAACCTAGAGGCATTATTGCCTAATTCTTGCTGTATTCCAACCTCATGGCAATTCTCAGTGCTGCAAAACAGCACAAGCAGAGGTTTTGGTTTGGCCACAAAGTCTTTTTTAGTCAGGATGTATCTAAACCAACAGCCAGCCGGCGTAAGGAATTTCTTGACCTCAGACCAGTTTTGAGATCCATGAACTCCAGTTACGCTCTTCGATATCCATGCTTTTTCAAAGTGACTTACAAGGACAGAACATTTTCTTTTGACAACCCAGCTGACCTTCGGAAGTTCATTCACATTCATAAAGGAGAACTTATAGAACTGAGCAAATACTGATTGTCATGTTATTTGTTCTCGCTCATGTGTCCTAGGTGTCTTTTTTGTTTGTTACATGTCCACCTCAACAGCTCTCTTGTTTGCTCTCTCTTACATCTTTTAGGTCCTCGTTATGCAGATTTGTTGTTGAAGACTCACGCCCATGTCATCCATTTATCTATAATGTCCGATTCACTCCATTGCATTGTTCCCTAACGTTTGGTAAGTTCTCTTCCTTCTTGTTTCATTTGTTTACTATTTTCTCTTTGGAATTTTTCTCCCTTTCCCTATCTTGTTATTGTATGGTAGACTACTTTCCTCTCGGTGTTCCCCTTAATGGGATGGCTGTCTTGGTCTTTGCCGCCTCCGCTCCCTCATTAATGTTCTTTGTGTTTATGACCGATATGGCTAAAGCCATCCGGCTTTCTGTCATCTCTTTTTTCCTAGCTCTTTCTGGGTGACTGTGTTCCCCTCTACTTCTTCTTTTTTCGTCTTCTCCTTCTTTCCCATTCTCCCATTTCCATTTTGCTATCTTCTTTATATGGTACCTTATTGTCCAATCACTCTCTACCTTTTAAGTTCACGTTACACGATTAATTCTTTTTCCCTTTTCTCCATTATCTCTTAACTTATACTCTCTCAGCAAATCTATATTTGTTCATTTTTTATTTTTACGTTCCTTGCTATCTCCTATCTTAAATCCCCTTCTCGTGTTTATATCTTCCTTTCTCCCTTTCCCTTAACTTAATTTTATTTTCATGCCTATCATTACTTAAATGATATCGATGACTGTTTTTGTGTTATTTTATGGAATGTTAAAGGTATATGCAATTCTGTTAAAAAACAGCGAGTTTTATCTCACCTAGCAAGATTGAAATGTCAAATAGCATTATTACAAGAAACACACTTTAAGTTGCAAGATCTGTCTTCACTGCGTAAACAGTGGGTTGGAGAGGTTGTCTGCTTCCTGGCAGTGAACATTAAAAATGGTGTGATTATATTGTTTCATTATTCTTGAAATGTTTTGTTACAAAATGAATTTCATTTCACTAATGGTAGATGGTTGTTTTTGAATGCTAAAGTTAACAGTACTCAACTTTCCTTTTGTAATGTTTATGGCCCTAATGGAATGGATTTAATTTTTTAGAATGAATTTTCTACTCTTCTCTCTTTACATGCTGCAGATGATCTGATTATAGGCGGTGATTGTAATCAACTTATAGATCCCCTCCTTGACCGGAAATCTCAAACTAAATACATTCCTAACAAGATGCAGAAAAGTTTCCATAAGGCCATTACCTCTAGAGGTTTGATAGATACATGGAGAACCTTTCACCCTGACACGTTGGAAGTTTCTTTTTTCTCCCCGTCCATAGATCTCACTTCCTAATTAACTATATTGTTCTTACTCAACACACCCTTCAATTTATGACTAATTCAGAGATTGGCTCTATTCTTATTTCAGATCATGCCCCCGTCATTTTAGTTATGGAATTCCCTTCACACTCCCCAACATCCCGTAAATGGCAATTTAATAACTCTCTTCTCTTAGATTCCCAATTTCTAGAGCAATTCACGCATTTCATTTTTTCACAATCATCTTTCATCTACTTCTTTTTTTTTTTACTTTATTCAGTTATAACACATAGATAACCATAAAAGTGCAGTAAAAACATACAATGAGAATTTCAAAAATACATACAAAATCAAGTTTATATCTAAAACTCATGACAATTTTAAAAATTCATCGATTTCCTTGAATTAAAAACATTTTAAAGAAAAGCTACGATAGATGCAACACCGAATATATTGTCAAGCTACTGAATTGCTAAAAAGGCAGGTCTACATTGTCTTAAATCCATATACTTTAAAATGGGCTTAATCCATCTTTTTCTAGGAATAGTATAACATTTACAGAAAAATAAAATATGTATATCTGATTGATTCGACAGATCGTCACAAGGACACTCAATCAATTGCATAGACCAGTCATTTACATGAGGGAAATTTAATAGCCTATACAAAATGCCAAATCTAAAGCGAATTAGAAGGAATCTGTCAAAGTCTCTCATTTGTAACGCAAGATAGGGTTGTATAACATTCATAGTCGTAATCAGTTGGTGTGATAAATTCTATATTATTCCTGCAATCCTCCAGATAAAATATACACCTAATGGTATCTTCCAAAAACCCAAGTCCAAGTTCTGCATGGCAATTATGGGTTGACACACTTTCTGGTACAGATAAAAGATATCTTAGGAATTTGTTTTCGGTCACCTGTAGATTTTTTACAATAGAATGCCCCCAAATTCCTGCACCATTTGTGGCAATTGCAAGACAGCTTGCCTTATAAATACAAATGAGTTCTTTAATGGGTTTCTTCCCCATTTTCCTACTAAATGCTCGAAGGGCCATAATAGATTTTGCAAACAGCAACCTCCTAGTTTTTATTGCATTTACCCACTGTACAGATCTGTCGAATACAATTCCCAAGTATGAAAAAGTTTGGGTGAAATCCAGGTGGTTTGAATCAATATACATAGTTTTCTTCAGCTTCTCTGCCCCTGGGCCACAGTTCATACAGAAAGTCTTGGTACAGTTTATTTTCAGGCCTAGTTTGGCCATAAAATGTGTAAATGATGTTATCATTTTTTGCATCGCCTTTGGGGTCCTAGCCATCAATACTGCGTCGTCAGCGTAAATTAATGCTGGTACTGGCCGATTTAGGGCCACCGGCATATCCTGACATTCCTGCAGCAAAGTTCTTTCTAAATTGTTAATATAGATGGAAAATAAGAATGGGGCAGGGACACATCCTTGGCGTACTCCTCTTGCAATACTAAACCGCTTTGTACACTCCCCATTCTTCCGAATCTAATCGTAGCCGAGGCACCATTATACTGGTCCCTAAGGAATTCGATACTATTTTTCTTTACACCTAGGTGATCCATGATTGCCCATAACTTACTATGGGTAATGCAATTAAATGCGGAGGTTAGATCCACAAAGGTTAAAAACAGTCTTCCTCCTTTAGCCTTGGTGTATTTTTCTAGGAGTATATACAAATTAGGGCCCTGGTCCACAGTGCCAACACCTTCCCTGAAACCATACTGGAGGTCACTAAGTATCCTATGCTCATCCGCCCAAATTTGCAGCCTATTTAAGATTACTCTGCCAATTATTTGACAGTAGAGTCGAGTAACGATATAGGGCGATAGCACGCGCAACTTGTCCTATCGCCCTTTTTAAAAATCGGGACTATTATCGACTCATACCAGGTCAATACCAATCCATCGGTACAGGAAGCATTGAAAACTTTTATGAGCAATGGAGCCCATAAAGTTATGTTATTCTTAAAGATGTCCACCGGGACACCATCAGGGCCTGGTGCCTTACTCCCCATACTAGCTTTAATGCTCACAATCACTACCTCCAAGGTGATATTCAGGTTTACCCCATTAATGTGCGGGCTGGCCGTACTAACCATACCCCCATTCACTACCTCGCCTGATGTTCCTTCAGTCATAGTTGGCACACTATACAAGGATTCGAAAAACCTAATCCATTCTGTCTCAGCACAGGCAATCTCAATTCTAGCCCGAGAATTATCATAAAAAAATGGCGCATTTACTGCCTTCCAGAAGGCTGTCATATCTCGTGATTGGGAAGCATCACATAAGGAATCCCACGCCTCCCTCTTCAAAATATCCTTTCTTTTCTTTAAAGCAGCCTTATAGGCCTTACGGAAATCCCTTATTAAAATCCGATCTTTATTAGTGGTGTTTAGGGCCCGTTTTAAGTAAGAGTAAGATTTAGAGCATGTTGTGTCAAACCACCTTGTTTTTTTTGGTTTGGAGTTTCTTACTTCTACCCACAGACTTTCCTTTATTTATTTTTGATTATTTCTGCATTTTCTACTGCCTCTCCCAAGCAAACTTGAAACTGGGTTCAGAATTTTTAATAAATTTACTTAAGAAGTCATCAGGGTCTACATTTGTCCACTTCAGAGCATAACCGTTAAATTTTGTTAATGTGACATTACTCTGGTATTGCACAGGTTTATATAGATGCTCAGGGGCAGGATGTGGGTTAATAATTTCAACCATGATAGGGAAATGATCGCTTAAAGAATTCCCAAGTGTTTTAAAATTTAAAACATTGTCCTTATAGTGTGCAGATACAGTAATAAAATCAATTATCGAAAACACCCCTCTTCCGTTGAACGTTGGGGAAAAAGGGATCTTCGGTTGACACATTTTATTTGCAAAACCCAGGTCACATGTAAATACAATTTCATTCAGTAGTTCCCCACTGACAGTGTGGTCAAAATGCATAAGGTCAATTCCTTTCTCCATATTTAATCCACACGTCCCTTGTTCTCCTCTCTTACATGGTGGACAATTGAAATCGCCAGCCCAGACCACCAAAGTCTCTTTGTTCGCACTATTTTGCACATTAGTAATATCAGTTTGTAGGGCTTCTAACACCACTGAAAGGTCGTTCAAAGGAACATTATTGTAAAAATTCACAATTAGCAGACACAATATTTTGTTAATTTGTATCCTTACCAAATGATAAAATCTATTATTACACATAATATCTATATTCTCACAATTAAAAAGGTTGGACACAAAAGTGCATAAACCGCCTTTTACTCTACCATGCAATGAGCCTATAGCTGGGGTAAAAAAGGTTCTAAAGCCACTCAAATAAATTACTTCCACCGCCCAAGCACCTTGTAGACATATTATATCGTAGTCGTTTATTAAGTTTACCCAATTTTGGTTGCCTATTTTTGCTCTTAACCTGGCAATGTTCCAGTACAGAATGGACCAAGTACCCTTAAACAAATTATTTTCTTGGTTCCTAATAGCCTCTGCTTCTACTATATAGTCCTGTTTATTTTCTTCGTGCACCCCACTATCATTACTTGTTTCTTCACCAATTGTATCAGTACAAGCTAACCCAATATCTACGCTAGTTAACACCATCGAATGCATGGAAGTGGGTATTATATGTGCTTTCCCTGCAGTTACTAATGATTCAATTGCTGGGGATTTATGAATAACTTTCTCTAATACTGTTGAATCTACATCCCCAAGCCCAGACAATAAGTCATAGCGCTTCCCTGTTGGTACATTAAAAAAGGTCTCAGGGTATTTTTCAAACTGAGGAATAAGACCTCCTCTCTTTTTCTCACAAAAGCCGAGACCGTTGTATCTAAAGGAAGAGGGCGGATAAAAGTGGCTTAAGTCAGAGGCATAAATACCCCCCAGATTTCTTTCGCAATAGAAATCACTTATATATTGGACCACTCGTGGATCTCTAAAATTAATGATAATACAATCCCCCTCCCTGTCCTTAGTCCTGTGGCCAACCCATCCTACTCTGCGATCATTTAAGATTTCGCCTTGTAAGTCCGGTCTGAGTGGTCTATTCCTATTCAGCCAAAACGTTACCTTATTTTTTAATTCATGAAGTGATTCAATTCTCTCACGATTCAATACAGGAACGCCAGATAATACAATTACATACGGGTATGAGTTCGGAGGAAGGTCTAATCTCTGGTTTGGACCCTTACCTTTACCCCTATGTTGAATGTATTTTTCCCGGATGCCTTTCATATCTGTAGACCCTATACCCCTTCCAGTCCTTGCCTCTAAACTCTCTGAGCTCACCCCACAATCTTGGTCCTTCGATACACCCCTGGATGAATCATGACCTAATGTACCGTTCGTTACCTGGGGTTGTACTACCATAGATGATGTGTTGGTATCAATGGGTATAGGCCACTGTTCTACACTAAGAACAGTTACAGTTCCTTGTTGTCTCATTCCAGATTTAGCTAACTGCCCTAGGAGTTCATAATTGGCTCGGGTTACTTTTTCAAGTTGCTCTAATTTTTCACCAATCCTCTTTGTTCTTTACATCAGTGTACCTCAATAGACGGGGTTTCTCCTACTCTTACTGGTGTAGCTTTAAATAGGGGACCAATCTTCTTAGATTGAACAGTAGTTGTGGTAATATTTGGTAATGATTTAGCCACAACCTTAGGTATTTTTGTGACTTTGATCTTCTTTACACAGCCTCCCTTATGTGTATTCCCTCCCCATTTCCTTTTAGTGTTAGAACCCGTGAACATTGGTCCCTTAGGTAATTGCGGGTTAGGGCAACGTGTCAGTGCTGGTTTGGCAGATATACATAAGTCTGAGTCATTCCCAGTTTCATCTACTGATGAGTCAATAAGCACAGCAGTGGTGTTAGAGTCTACTGTGTTTGAGCCTTCAGTTTGTTCTAGAGGGTGTTCACTATTTTCCTCTATAAGTGGCTTGAGGATCGGTCTCTTGTCTGGGGAAGGGACTAAGGCTAAACCTCCCAAAGAAGATCACCTCAAGTACATAGGCTCCTGGGACAGACGGCATTCTGTTAATGCAATTTCATGCTCCAGGACAGAAGTAGCCCTGTTATGAATGCATCTAAGGTTCCTGTAACCCCACCTCCCTTCCAATTGTTTTGCTTTTTATTGGTGTTCTCATTTCTACTAGACATCTATTCAATGCACAGAACAAAAGACTTAACAGTAAATGAGTCAATTAGTTGTTGGTGTTATAACCAATTGGGATCTTACAGCAGATTTTCGGGACGTGGCCCAGCCCAGTCTCCTCCGGTCTTGAACGGGCTCAGACGGGCCTGCCCTTGGCCCGGGCTTCACCCGGCTTGTCCCGCACACTTCCCGCGACGCGGATGGCTGTGCTGTTTGAAAAGCACCTCCTGGTGCTCTTTCCCAGCGTCAATTATGCCGCGCCACTGGGTCTGCCGGGAATTGTAGTCCCGGGGCGGCGGCGGCGCTAATGGTGGCGTCCGGTAGACTCCTGGCAGTGGCGGTAACAAGGTAAGTCCCCTCTGCACAACAGTGACTCTTGGCGGTGGCGGCAGAGTCCGCAATCTCCCTCCGCTTTGCTCGGCTTCCCCCGCTCCACCGAGGGCTGTGCTGTTGTAAATGCACCCCCTGGCGCTCTTTCCCTGCGTCAATTACGCCGCGCTGCTGGGACTGCCGTGAATTGTAGTCCCGGGGCCACGGCGGCACTAATGGTGGCGTCCGGTAGACTCCTGGCGGTGGCGGCAACAAGGGAAGTCCCCTCTGCACAACAGTGACTCTTGGCGGTGGCGGCAGAGTCCGTAATCTCCCTCCGCTTTGCTCAGCTTCCCCCGCTCCACCGAGGGCTGTGCCCTTTTAAATGCGCCTCCTGACGATCTTTCCCTGCGTCAATTACGCCGCGCCGCTGGGACTGCTGGGAATTGTAGTCCCGGGGCGGCGGCGAGCGGCGCTAATGGTGGCGTCCGGTAGACTCCTGGCGGTGGCGGCAACAAGGTAAGTCCCCTCTGCACAACAGTGACTCTTGGCGTGGCGCCAGAGACCGTAATCTCCCTCCGCTTTGCTCGGGTTCCCCCGCTCCACCGAGGGGTGTGCTGTTTTAAATGCGCCTCCTGACGCCCTTTCCCTTTGTCAATTACGCCGCGCCGCTGGGACTGCCGGGAATTGTAGTCCCGGGGCGGCAGCGGCGCTAATGGTGGTGTCCGGTAGACTCCTGGCGGTGGCGGCAACAAGGTAAGTCACCTCTGCACAACAGTGACTCTTGGCGGTGGCGGCATAGTCCGTAATCTCCCTCCGCTTTGCTCGGCTTCATCTACTTCTTAATTTCACTTTATTTGGTATGCTTTCAAAGCTACTGACAGGCTTCATTATTGATTTTGTATCTCAGAAGAAAAAGAAAGCTCTTGCAAACTCATCTCTCATCCTAAAACAAATTAAATCTCTTGAACATAAATATTTCACTACCAACTCTCCAGACACTCTGTCATCTCTTATTAAAGCAAACATGCAATTTAACAAACATTCCGGGAATTCCGCATGCAACAATCTCCTTAAATTCAATGCATAAATGTATGGTGAACAGAACAAGGCAGGCAAATCTCTAGCAAATTACCTCAAAATAAATTAAAAAGCAAAAATCCAAAATTGTGGCTATCACTGACAGCTCCGGAGTTAGGCATATTACAGACGATAAAATTATTGAGTGCTTTATCCAATACTATAGCTCTCTCTACACCCCAGAGTCCACCCCTTCTTCTGAACAAATGGATTCCTTTTGTCAATCTATCCCTAAACATCTTGACGATTCCGTAGACTTCACCTCTCGACGTTCCTATTTTAGAGAAAGAATTCATTACTACTATCAATGTTCTTACCAAAAGACAAAACACCCAGCCCGGACGGCTTCACCGTTCGATTTTTTCTTCACTTCAAACAACTTTTAGTCCCTCATTTATTCTCACCTGATTAATCATTTTTTTACTACTGGTAAATCAAGAGGATTCTTCACTCAGCCAATGTTATGTTTGATCCCTAAAAAAGACAAAGATCCCTCCCGTTGCAAAAATTATATGCCCAGCTCCCTTATCAACACAGACTGTAAAATCTTCGCTAAATTACTTGCCCTCCGTATCAACAAAGTTATTCCTGACCTCATCAATATTTAACAAACATGGTTTGTCAAAGGTAGATCAATTACTGACAATTCGAGAACTTTCCTTAATATTATTTGCCTTGCTTCCAAAATGGATTCACCAGTTTCAGCCATTACTTTAGATGCTAAAAAAGCATTTGACAGGGTTAATTGTGATTTTATGTTTGGTGCACTGAGATGGCATGGCTTCAGCCTCCCTATTATTAATTACTTTCAACTGTTATACTCTGCCCCTTCAACTTCCATTTGGGTAAATGGCTGTCAATCTAAATACTTTCCACTCCTTAGAGGTACTAGGCAAGGTTGTCCCCTTTGCCCACTTTTATTTATTTGTGCTTTAGAACCCTTTCTAGAAAAAATTTGACATTCCACACATTATACAGGTCTCCAATTTCAAAACTTTGATATCAAATTCACTGCTTATCCAGATGATATTTTATTATATATCTCTAATCCGTCCACTTCCTTGCCTACTCTTTTTTTCTTTATTACAAGAATATTCGTTAGTTTCTGGATACAAACTGAATATTGAGTCTGAAGTTTTACCTTTAAACAAGTTCTGTTTTTCTCATGTTTCTCAGTTATGGTTTTGAGTGGAATCCCAGGAGTATCAAATGTGTAGGCATTTTATATGCCAACACTATCAGGGAAACTATTAAAATCAACCTCGGATATGAAGAACCGGGTTATTTAAGACCCGGCGGCGCCAAGGGAAACGCCCAAAGTCTCCGGGTCCTCCTGTATTAGAATACAGAGACACGGGGTACTCCTTGGTGACGTCAAAGATCAAATTTATTGGCTGCAGCAAGTAACAGAGATCCTAGAAGTACAACACGGTGTATGTTCTCAGGAGACTGCTCAACTTTACAAAACAAGCCATCCCTTTTTATACAAAAAATTGTGCTTCAGGCAAACATTCCTTATTTACAGTTTGACCACTCACATGTTTCCACGACAAAAGCAGGAGCATGATGACAAGCCCATTTTTCAGTTTGTCCAGCCCAAAATCAATCATTGGTTAAACTTAACATTCTTCATCAGACAGGTCGAACGGACCCATAATAAAAACGGGCACATCCCCATCGTAAATAGGCCATAAAGAAGGAACAGAAACAGATGAGAAGCAAGATAGAAAGGTGTGTGCGTGTACCATAAAATCAGCAATGTCCTGCTCTTTGATCTCTATCTTGACCAGCTAAAGGGCAAGATCTGGTTTGGCAAGGTCAGCTTCAGGCAGCAGGGTCAGTTCACTTCAGGTCAAACAGGAGTCAGCACGAACTCAAGCTTGGGTGCACGTGTCCCAGAGACTTGTTCAGTCACAGTCATAGGCCTATGTGAGGGCAACCACAAAATGGCTGCCATGCACAAAATGGAACCCAAGGGTTTCAGAACGAAATCGTCAAATACACAGTGAATCCATAAATGTAACATGACGGAAACACTCATGCTTGCTGAGCTCACTGTTTACGGTTCGCTGTTACCAAATTCGTAAACAGAACCACGACCATTATGGCCCAGGGTCAGAATTCACGGAACCTCAGTCCCTCCTTTTGCCCTTACATTGGCAATAACCTAAACTCACGTCAATCTGAATCCAGTTCTATACTCATCAGATCATCAAGATGTTGCTGTAGCATCATCCTAGTACTTAGTAACTCTCTCTGGACAGGTCTCCTCGAGCACGAAGTAGCACAAAGGCCACATATATCAGGGGCACACTGTACGCAAAGACAGAACAGGAAAAGGATAGCTAATACCACCCCGCTGACCATCAGAATCTTCCATCCCCAAGTGGATAACAATCCCCAAAACCATCCCATCAACGACCAATCTCCTTTATCCATATGTACAGACTCGGAGATCTTATGTAGCTTGGAAATGGCTTGGTACACTGTCGGAGCGTTGTCCGGAATAAAAACGCATCAGCTCGATTGAATCAATTTACATACCCCTCCTCTATCTGCAAGTATGACATCTAACGCAACCCTGTTCTGAAGAGTCATAAGGCGATCCGACTGGAGCTCAGCAGTCAAGTTGCTAAAGGCACCGGTAGTTTCAACTATGGAGGCCTCAACCACTCTCTTCAATTGCCGTATGTTCCTGCTGTTAACCATAGGTCCCCAAAACGGCAGGAAACCCTTCAGAAAATCTCCCAATTCTTGTCCTGCAGTATCTTCCTTACTGAAGATACCTCTAACGATTCTCGTCTTATGGTAATCTGCCGCAGCTGTATACGTAGGAGGCAACAGGAACGAGACAAAACACGTGCCCGAGAAATCCGGGGGCAACCATGTGTATGCTCTATCGTAACAGATGAAATAGGTACCCTTAGCTGCTAGGAACGATGGGGAAGTCTGGGACGCAAAAACATACGTCTCAGTGCAAACACTCTTCCCTAACTGAGCTCCCGGATTCTTGCCATTTCCTTGCAGACAGTAATGACCCTGATGGGGTACAATCCAAATTGGAGAGGATCTTTTCGCTTGCTGGTTCTTACTCAGACTAGCTCCATATCCGGTCACGTTCCATCCAATATACGCTAGTGTCTCATCTCTCGGGATAGTCTCATAGGAACTAGCTCCTTTAATCATATCGACTATTCCCTTAACTAGAGCACTATTCTTTGGATTGTCTTTCACAGAACGTAGGGGGTAGACTTCACGAGCATAGAGGAACATCGTTCTGTATGCCCACACCGAACCATTATAGCTGAATGGCAGGACCATGTAAGGAATACCTTTATCGGTAGTATGGGGCATAAGGCCACAGACCCAACAATTTGTCGTGTTCACTACTAGCTGGTGTTTGTGCAGAAGCTGAATTGCCGAGAACAAATTCCAATCTCCTAATGGACTCATGTTCAGGCAGAGGATGAAAGGAATGCGAAGACACAGTAGAAGAAGGTATGGGCTGTGTAGTGGGTGCAAACGTCACTTGAAAAGAGAATATATTATATCCCATCAAGAACATCATCAAGCTAAGTAACATGAAAAGACATAATATCAAAAAACACTTTCCACTCATAATTCAGCACATTTTGCTCTTAAAACTAATTTCTCCAACAGGTCTCTCCATCTCGAAAAACTCCATCCTCTAACCGTGCTGCTCGCGGCGGTTGGATATTCCGTGCTAAGGAATGCGTCTGTCAGTTCAGGGAACGCCCTAGGACCAACCAGAACCGTCGACCTTATGTCTTCGGCTTGCACTCCCAAGTCTTTACACCGCGACCCTACAGCTGAACCCGGATGGCGGTTCGAAAAACAAAAATCGGCCAAAACAGTTTCTCAAATAGGAGAGCTGAATTTCAAAAATAGTAAAAAGGAAAATTTCTTATTTTATTTGTCCCATGTCTCTTGGTCGTAAATTATAACGGCCTTTATCGGGCAATGTCTGGTCACGGAATAAAAGTTCAGGCTCAGTAGTGTCCAGTCGAACTGATGGTGGCACAGCTTCTTGCAGAAGATTGTCGCTTTCACGCTCAGAACTCGTCCCAATTAAACGTGCATCGCTAAAAGGCAGAAAACGAGGCACAGTGTCAGTTTCTGAATCAGGAATGCCCTCCTGGACCCACTGGTCATACGGCAGAGGCAAAGGAACCCTCTTACAATGTACGCCGTGGATCCAGTTCTTCTTCCCTTGCACTCGTACTACAGATTGCGTAGACAATAGCACCAAGTAGGGACCAGTCCAACGGGGCTGATCGTTCTTTGTCCGCTGAAAATTATTCACGAAAACCCAGGAGCCAGGATCGATGGCGTGTCCTGGATCTTCAGAAGCCTGAGGCAATGTGTCATGAACCTGTTGGTGTAAGACACGCAATTTAGCCGTCAAATCATACAGATAGTCAAGCAATACAGGGTGTTCAATCTCGCTGAATTTCGTCGGCCTCGGCACTCCCCATATGTTTGCCGGGCGACCAAAAACTATTTCATAGGGACTAAGTCCCACTCGAGAATGTACAGTCATCCTTGTTGACAGAAGTGCTAATGGCAAAGCATCAGGCCATTTAAGACCAGAGCTCGCCTGTATCTTGGCCAATTTCAACTTAAGGGTGCCATTATAGCACTCAACTAAACTAGCTGATTGGGGGTGATTTGCAGCATGGAATTTCTGACGAATTCCTAAACCATCACATACTCTCTTCATCACTTGACCCACAAATTCACTCCCATTGTCACTCCAGACCATTCTCGGCAAACCGTACCTAGGGAAAAACTCCTTAACAAGGGCTTTAGCTCTGGACAAGGCAGTATTATCTTTCAGGGGATATGCTTCTACCCATCTTGAAAAGGCACAAACAACCACGAGTACATATTTCAAATTGTTGCACCTCTCCATGTGGATGAAATCTAGCTGCAAAACCTCGAACGGATACGTCGGAGGTGCAAAATGACCAGCTGGAGTTGGAGTTCCCTTGCTAGGATTGTACATCAGACAAACCATACAATTTTTGACCACATTCTCTGCACACTTAGGAATTCCAGCATTTTGCCATACTGGAGCCAACAACTTACAAATTCCTTTCGGACTGATATGAGCCATTCCATGTGCCATTGTAACCACTGCCAGCACGTACGCATCGGGTAACAACCATCGCTGATGCTCTGACAACTCAACCCAACAACCATTCAAATCCAATTTACCCGTACTCTCTCTCCATACGCTCAACTCTTTCTCTGTAGCTTCAGCTTGAATTGACTTCACACTCTCTATCGTATCTTCACACATTCCTCTATCCGGAACCCATCTCGCCGGTCCCGCAACATACATTCGACTCATCACATCCCTTGTCGTTTCCTTCGCAACTTCATCTGCAAACGCATTACCACGACCAACGTCATCGGTAACTTTCTTATGTGCACTGCATTTCACGATCGCAACTTGCAACGGCAAAGTAAGTGACTCAAGGAGTGCATTTACCAACTGACCATGCTGAATCTTAGCTCCATGCGAAGTCGGAAACCCACACTCTTTCCACAATCGTCCAAAACTTTGAGCCACACCAAACGCATACTGGCTATCAGTGTACACAGTCACTCGTTTCCCTTTTGACAACACACACGCTCTTGTCAATGCAATCAGCTCTGCTGCTTGAGCTGAGTTATGTGGGATACGTGCAGCTTCAACAATCGTATGCAAAGTCATAACAGCATATGCCGCAGTCGTATCACCATTCAGGAGCTTGAAGCACGAACCATCTACCCATAAGGTACCATCACACTTTGAAAGAGGAGTGTCCCTAAGGTCTATTCTCCCTTTCGTTTCCTCCTCTGTCCTAAGAAAACAATCATGCTGTTCAGAAACATCTGTCTCCGCTGCAATCGGCAACAACGTAGCTGGATTCAACGTGTTTATATGCACATGGCTCGCTACGAGTGACAACTCATAACCTGACAATCGAGCACTAGTTAAGTGCTGTGTCTTGGTCCTGTTTAACAAGGTATCCACTGCATGTGGAACCATCACAATCAACGTGTTATCCATCACCAAGCCAGCAGACTGTCGAATAGAAACAGCCGCTGCCGTTGTAGCTCTCAAACAACTCGGCAACGCTCTAGCTACCGGATCCAAAGTCGACGAGAAATACGCACATGGACGTTGCTTATCGCCAAACTGCTGTGTCAAAACTGACAATGCACATCCCTCTCTCTCGTGGACATAGAGTGTGAAAGGCTTACTGTAGTCGGGGGTACCCAACACAGGAGCCGAACACAACGCATCACGCAATTCAGAAAAACTCTTCTGGCATTCGTCAGTCCAAGGAATAGGATTCGGAGTATCCTTAACAGTAAGAGCTATCAAAGGTTTCGCAAGAAGCGAAAAATTTGGAATCCACTGTCTACAATACGACGTAATACCCAGGAAAGCACGCACTTCTCTCTGAGTAGTTGGCACACTCATTTTCGCAATCGATTGGATTCGTTCTGGGGTCAATCTTCTTCCCTCCTTAGATAAGAGATGACCTAAGTAGGTCACTTCTTGTCGTCAATACTGCAGCTTCGAAAGAGACACTTTATGATGAAAGTCAGACAAATGACACAACAACGACAAAGTAGCTTCTTTACAAATCTCTTCATTGTCAGCAGCAACTAGCAAATCGTCGACATACTGAACAAGAGCAGCACCATCAGGTAAGACAATCGTATCAAGCTGTGTTTTCAAAGCCTGACTATAGATTGATGGACTCTCACAATAGCCTTGAGGAGCGCGCTTGAACCGGAAGCTTCGACCTCCTAAAGAGAAGCCGAAGATATCTCTACTCTCCTCGGCAATCGGGATGCTGAAGAAGGCATTCTTCAAATCAATCACCGAAAACCAAGTGGCTGAAGCTGGAATCATGGTCAGTAAGGCAGTAATATCTGGAACTACAGGAAATTGCAGAACTACAATCTTATTCACCTCGCGAAGATCGATCACAAACCTATATACAGGCGGTTGTGAAGAATCAGTACGTTTCAGAACAGGCAAAACCGGACTATTGCACACATTACCTCTCGTTTCTTCAATCACATCTTTCTCAATCAGGTCATAAATGATCGCTAGCAACGCTCTTTCACCATCACTAGAGATCCTATATTGGGGAATACGTGGCATTCGAACATTTGCTTTCAGCGTCACAACATATGGCGGTATCTCCAAAAGACCCACATCATTAGGACCAGTAGCCCAAAGAATATCAGGAAGAGAAGACAATTCGGCCGGGAGTCGGTCTTTCGACAAATACATCGGAGAGATCACTCTCTTACCTAATGTAAGTTGTACTCCCGAAGGAGAACATTGTAGTGTCTCATACAATCTTTTCAATAGATCCAATCCCAACAAATTCTCACCACAACCTGTCGTCAAAATGAGGGGTGCTTCGAATTCACAAGGTCCAACAGAACGAGACAAAGGACTAGAAATCGGGTTTCTAACTGGGGCGCCAGAAAATCCTACTGAAACATTCGTCAAGCCAGACAAAGGTGCGCCAGGGAGTTTAGAGTGCATGATAGAACTCTTCGCAGCACCAGTATCCAACAGAAAAGGCTCTGACACACCTGATGTAATCACTTCAACATAAGGTCCACTCTGATCTACTGGAACTGAAACAACTACCTCTCTTTGTCTATGGCTGTCCTAGCAATCATTACCGTCCATATTCTCACCTTCGACATAGTAATCGTCAGCATAGTACTGAGTCGTCCTACCACACGCACCATTTTGCTGATCAAAACAATTCATTGAATTTTGTGGAGGAAAGGAACGCGCAATCTGGGGGATCACACCACGTCCCCTACCTCTAGAAGCTTGCTGAACACCTCGACCTCTCACACCAGAAACACCATTCGTGCGCTGTAACAGAACCGGGCAACTATTTTTAAAATGGCCCTCTTCTTTACAATAGGCACACTGATTAGGGCCTATAGGAAAACGCGGTTGAGGAGGCTCAAACCTTTGCGAGTTTCTCTGAAACTGCTGAGGCTGCTGATAATCAGATTGGCTACTACGAGGCGGATACACTTGCTGCATAAGAACCTTTGTCTTCAACTCTTTAGTCTTCTTGTCTGCTCTATCCTTCTCATCCTTATCCCTATTTTCGTAGTACTGTGCAGTAGCCAATATCTGTGCTGATGAGGAAACAGCCCAAGAACTCTCTGAATCCTTCAATTTAGTACACAACTCGGGAAGCAAATTATGCACAAACTTATCAACAAACAACCGTTGACCACCTTCCGTACTCATGTCTTGACCACTATGGTCAATAAACGTCTCTTCAAACCTAGTGAAGAAATCAGACACACTTTCATCCTTCTTCTGCTTACACGCAGACAATTTGTCCCAGTTTACTCGCATAGCAGGCATTAAAGTCTTCATATAAGTAATGATCCTACCAGGAAGTTCTGCAACTAGAGGCTCAGGTTTAGCGCCACCAACTTGTCGACCATCCGCAGCACCAATATTGACCCAGGTGTCACCTAACTCTTGCGCATGATCCATGTGACGAATCAATCCCCATAAAGGCTGTTGAACCACATTTCCAAACAACATGTCTATATCAGCTAGATTCATAATACATGAGTCTGCAGTCTGTGATAATTCCTTATAATAACCTGCAGGATTTTTACGGGGGTCAGGCAAAGTCTGCATAAGAGCCAAAACTTCAGCTCGCTTCCACGGAACATGTACCCAAACACGTTGAAAATGGGCTGGTGCGGCATTGATGTTATGAGCGGCATCAGCCTGAACTGCTTCCTTCCATACAGGAGGAACTTCTCTCATTGGATATTGTCGCACTTTCCTCCTAACAGAAGGGTCAGGCTCAAACAACGACCGAGAAGGAAACTCGCTCCTGAACGAAAGCAGTGTCGCTCTTTCGACGTCGAGACCCACAATCGTGCCTTTCGCAAATTCGGACTGTACACGGAACAACTCAGACAGAGTGTGTCCCAAGTCACCATCTTCCCATTCTTCACGAAGGAAAGTACACATTTCATTAAAAACATACCTCTGCTTCGGTGCTTTCCCATTGACTGAAGACATCCATAACAGACTCTAAATCATATCTTGCAGGATCAGTAACCCATTTACGCGCCAAATGATCTAATACTGTCCTTTCCGTGGGACCAGGCATGTGGCTACGCAACTGCTTATGCTCTGAAACGGGGGTCGTGCTCACTGACCCAAAGAAAGGAGACAAAAGACTAGTAACAGTATCCGTCATTCTCTGTCGGACAGAAGGAGAAGTCGACAGGACAGGAGATAAAGCGGACTGAGAGGAAGCTAATGCAGGAGCAGTAGCAGAGGAGGCAGCGAGAACAGGCAGAAAAGTCGTAGAGATTAAAGATGGAGCAGGTAGCAAAGTCGGCGGCCCTTGAGAAGGCTGCGCCAGAGGAATAGGAGCCAACTGAAGAGGAGCTGGCGGCTGTGCAATAACAGGAGGCAAGGCAACCGGAGGTTGCGCAACTAAAGGTTGTGGAGGTGCTGTAGCACTCTGCACATAAGGGGGTGGCGACCTCAACAAATGGGACATCAAAGGATCCTTCTCAAGTTCCTTCGTCGAATCTTGCTGATGAGGTGGCAAAGCTGGATAACACTTATCAATCGCCATTTTACGTTGTCTATGCAACTGCTCACTCACTTGTTCTTCTTCGTTATCTTTAAACTGTATAGCAGCCTGCATTATCGAAATACCCTTCTCTCTTTTATTTCGCTTCGCTAATTTAATTTTTTTCTGTTTGGCTTCCTTTCGCCAGAGGCGGAAAGAGTCAAACATCGCCGGCCGGGCTTTCTTCTTGAAGAGTTTAACTTCTAAATTATCTAAAATCTCCGTGTCATAACTACCATATTGGGGCCACTTTAGGACACCGTCCTTTCTAGTGTAGCGAATCCACACTTCATTATACGTGATGGGGCCCACACCATGTTTCAAATAGAGCTCATAGGTTGGAGTTCCAATCGGAGGAACTGGACACGAATCCTCCAATCGGGAATCCTTATTACAACCACAACAAAATAACTTTCCAAGTCTGCTAAGACCAGGCATCTTCGCTCACTAGTCTAGCTTCAAACTTCAAGGGAATATCAAACACGATAGTCTCGTGAATACACGAGTCCCTCGGCTTTGGAGCTTGCAAGTCCCAAATCAAAGATCCCAAGGGATACCCAAAAACTAAGGACTGGGAGACGCTCCACTCATACTTAACTGAGGTATTGATGACGTCGCCAGAAGACCCGTCTATCTTCTCGCTCTACAAATCATCAAAAGGCTCCATGACAGGGTGACAGTCAGGGCAGCAGTCCTTCGTAGCCGTCGGAAAGCGGGGAACCTTGCAACAAAGACTTTCGGACCACGACGACATACAGAGGTCGATGAAGTGGCAGGCCTTCCTCCAGAATTTTCACACGAAGCTCCTCACGATCCTCAGGCTAGGACCGGTACCGCTTAAGTCGCCCCGTGTTGGGCGCCAATTGAAGAACCGGGTTATTTAAGACCCGGCCGCGCCAGGGGAAACGCCCAAAGTCTCCGGGTCCACCTGTCTTAGAATACAGAGACACGGGGTACTTCTTGGTGACGTCAAAGATCAAATTTATTGGCTGCAGCCAGTAACAGAGATCCTAGAAGTACAACACGGTGTATGTTCTCAGGAGACTGCTCAACTTTACAAAGCAAGCCATCCCTTTTTATACAAAAAATTGTGCTTCAGGCAAACATTCCTTATTTACAGTTTGACCACTCACATGTTTCCACGACAAAAGCAGGAGCATGATGACAAGCCCATTTTTCAGTTTGTCCAGCCCAAAATCAATCATTGGTTAAACTTAACATTCTTCATCAGACAGGTCGAACGGACCCATAATAAAAACGGGCACATCCCCATCGTAAATAGGCCATAAAGAAGGAACAGAAACAGATGAGAAGCAAGATAGAAAGGTGTGTGTGGGTACCATAAAATCAGCAATGTCCTGCTCTTTGATCTCTATCTTGACCAGCTAAAGGGCAAGAACTGGTTTGGCAAGGTCAGCTTCAGGCAGCAGGGTCAGTTCACTTCAGGTCAAACAGGAGTCAGCACGAACTCAAGCTAGGGTGCACGTGTCCCAGAGACTTGTTCAGTCACAGTCATAGGCCTATGTGAGGGCAACCACAGAATGGCTGCCATGCACAAAATGGAACCCAAGGGTTTCAGAACGAAATCGTCAAATACACAGTGAATCCATCAATGTAACATGACAGAAACACTCATGCTTGCTGAGCTCACTGTTTACGATTCACTGTTACCAAATTCGTAAACAGAACCACGACCATTATGACCCAGGGTCAGAATTCACGGAACCTCAGATATACAAAAAAATCGTTCCAGTTCTCATTGAGAGCTGGTCCCCGCTTTTCTTATCCTGGTGGGGGAGACTGGCCACAATTAAAATGACGCTCCTCCTAATTATACATTTTTATCTCTCAATGCTTCCAGTTACCCTTTCACTTACCTTTTTTAGCTCTATTAATCGTTTCCTAACATTGGGGCATATTACCAAGCTGCAACGATAATTATCGATGGCCGCCCCGAACGTGGAAATGTTTTTGCCGGCTATCGCTGATAATTATCGCCATGATAGTGCTGTAGTAACAACGCATAGCACAATTATCCCAGCGATAGCGATGTTTTCCATGGAACATCGCTGTTTTTTGCTGCGATGTTCCATTGGAAACGGCGATAACCTTGCTGATAAGACCCTGTGGTCATATCAGCATAATCCACCCCCATTGTTAGGTATAGGTAAGTCAGCATTTTTGCAGACATTAGTTTTTGGCGAAAACTGTGGTTTTCACCAGAAACTAACATCTGCAAAAATGTGTGAGCCTCCTTGTAAATATTGTGATGTGCACATCAGCGATAATTTACAAGGAGTACTGACCAGTGACGCCCACTTTACATCTCATTAGGGATGCAAATCGAGGCATCGAGAAAACGGGTGCAATCATGCGCTAATGCATCTTAGCATCCCCTTGTAGATAGGGCAATGTCATTTTCACCGCTTTTTTGGCTTTAAAAGACAAAAAAAGAGGCAAAATGGCCCTTGATAATATGCCCACAAATTTCCATGGAAGAATCGTACAGCTAGGATCTCACTTTCTCGTCTTCAACAATCTAAAGATTTGGGCAGTGTTAATTTCCCCAATCTCAAACGTTATCATTCTGCTTTCACCTTGAAACAAATTTGGACCTTTTTATCTGAATCCCCTCATACTCCTGTAACGGCTTGGAGTTCATTAGAACAAGTTCAATTTATACCCTTTTCATTTCTTACAGATACTCGCATATCTCAACCCCTGAAGCATTTTTCCACTCCCATATTTACTCATTCCAAAGCTCTTGCGTCTTCTTTGTTCTGATCCCACCTTTCCTCTGCGGACCAATTATTTCACGCTCTAATTGGTATAACAAAATTTTAAAGATCAATAATAGAGCGCATTTCTGGAAGGAATGGATTGATAAAGGTATTATTACTCTAGATCATTTATTAAAAGGACAAGACCCCTAGGGACTTTTTGAACATTAGTGCAAATGTAGGTATTTCCACCGCACATGCTCTTCAGTATCCCTTACTGAAGGCCTCCCCAACACATCTCATATCCCAGGATTGTTTCCCTAACACACCTGACCAGGTTTCCTCCTCCTCACTTGATTTTTCTACCCCTCTTAAAGGAGCTGCTTTTTATAAAATGCTGTCCCGTCCCTCCGAGGTTAGAACTAAATCTAAATTAGAACTTCTATGGGAGAAAGATTTGGTCCAAGACTTCTCATTTCAAATGTGAGACTATCTGGTCCAAAATACACACATCTTCACATTCAGCTAGCACTACACAGACTCTATATATATATTTTTTTTCATAACAGACTTTTATTTAGTCCTTCAGATCTACATAAATTTAAGTGTGGCTCAATGGTTAGAGCAGCAGACCCTGATGCAGAGGTCTAGCCCCGGACCAGGGTTCAATTCCCCGTCTCGGCGGGTCTTGGGCTGAAATAAATTCCACGGACCTGATAATTCTCGCCTCGGTGCCTATTCCAATCATGGAGTCCCACTCTGCAACTCTGGGCAATAGCTTGATAAATCTCCACAACGGCCCCCACAACGCTAAGGATGCCTGGCCTCCACCTTGGGGGTGCCCAGGAGCGGACACCTCACAGGGAAAGCCAGGAAGGGTTCCACAGCGGTATTCGTACAAGCGCCTTGAGACCCTTGCGGGTGAGTAGTGCGCTATACAAGTATCAATTTACATTTACATTTACAAGTTACAAGAATCCAAAAGATGCTAGTCTTGCTCAGGTGAGAATAGTGATGTCCTTCATATGTTTTTCCTTTGCCCGCTGGTCAAGTCCTTTTGGTCTCGTATCTGGTCAAAATTAAATGAAATGTTATCTCTAAATTATTCTTTTGAAATTGTACATGTATTTTTGTCAAGGTCTTCACCTTTATGGGATGTACAAATCAATGTTAGCAAAATTATAAACTTGTATTTAGCCATTTCCTTTCATATCATCACCAGCAACTGGAAGGGCACTTCAAAAATGTCTTATCATGCCTGGTGGAACTTGTTATGTCACCATCACAGACTTGATAGGGCCTTCGCCACTTCACTACCTCTACTAATAAAGAAAGATTTGTTGTGGTCACCATTGACCTCTTTTCTCTCTAAAACTGCCTCCTGATTCCATTAGTTTTTAAGGTACCATTTATGTCTTTATCATTTTATTACATTTTATGGTTTCATAGAAGTTGTATGCATTATATACATTTCTGATATCTTTCCCCTCCCTTTCTCTCTTTCCCCCATTCTTTTTTCTTTCTTCTCTTCTCCTTCTTTCCCCCTCCTTCATTTAAAACTGTAAAATGCATTTTTCCTATGTATAGTTTTTCCCTCTTAAGGGATTTGATTACATGTGTGTCATCTATGCTGTTTTTCTTTCTTTACTATTTTTCTTTTTCTCTATATGACCTTGTAATGATGTTTTGCTATATTTATTATCCCAATAAAGCATTTTAAACTGAAAAAAAAGATGCGCAGTGGTTGGAGGCAGGGCGGAGGGTTCGGCCGACGGTTCTGACTGGCTCAAGGAGTCTGTCCAATCCTTGGTCAGAATGTAATTTCCTACAATGAGGGCGGTGGGTGCTCAGAACCTGCTGTAGGGACTACAATGTCCTTTCAGACATTCTTTCAATGGCAGTCCGACCACCATTGAAAGGCTGTTGAAAATGGACTTTAAGGGCCCCTATCAGGACCCCTGTTCGTCCGCGACCTCTGCTATGAGGCCAGGGGGTCACCTGTTGTGCCCCCCAAACAACTATGCACTGTGCGGCAGACATCACATGGTGCCTGCCGCAGGGTGCATTGATGTTTGTAAACACAACCTTTACCATTGCGGGTTGTGCTGGTGCCCATTTCCAACCACCAGCACATGCTGCAATAGTATCAGGTATGTATCCAACCACTGTGCTGGCGGTCCCATCTTAATAAAGTGGGTCGGATCTCCTCCTCTATGATATCAGTCTCATGCTCGTGCAGCCAGCACTGTAAACAGTCCCTAAGTGCTACACATTTGGCAGTTGCATGTCACTCATAAGTGAACTGAAAACATAGAAATATCACACCTAATCAATCTGAAAACGTGTCAGCTATGATTGGGGGATGTGTATGGTGCTCTGGATCCTCTATGTATTGTCTTGGTCTGATAGTAAAGCCTGGAGCAAGATTCTGTGAAATCAACAAAGGTTTGGACTGTGAAATTAAATGATTTACATGCTTCAACTATAGTATTATACAATTGCACCAAAGAACAATACAGTGTATATTGATAAATATTGCCTTCACCTCTTTTTCCGTAGCATTCATTACTGAATGCCACATGTTATGACCAAATTTACTTTTGTTACGGCTGCCAAAATCTCACAAAAGAATTCTTGGCAGACATTGGAGCTTGCACCAGATGCAGTTTTTTGTATAGAGTCTTATGGTCATTTGTGAATTCCAAAAAGTAAGAAATGTACACTTAGACATAAATATCAAAGTTAGAATTCCATGTTTTGTATGAGTAGGGCCCTTGATTTGTATAATTTAATCTCACTGTCCATAAGGCCTGTCTAGGGAGCCTTTTGCCAAACGTATATCAAATCTTAAACATATGTTTATAAATGAATATACCTCACATATGCTGGCATGAAATAGCAAAGGGATTCCTTTTCAGACGTAAGCACTGTTACTAGTATGGAGATATCCAATATGAGTAGAGAGGTCTCTGAACTTACAAATCTCACTCGAGGGGAGGGAATTTGAGTTCCAATGTGTTCCGGGGATAGGTTAGCCTTGGAAACTTGTGAACACATATGAACATTTATGTGTCTGAGCATTCACAAACTCTTATCATAGTGCTTGTTTAAAAATCATTTCCCTGTTGGGTGAATTTTATGGAGGGGGTTTGGATAAAGTTTCTCCACAGGGAAAAATATTCTCCCTATGAGGAAATAAAATCCCTGTGTGTGGATTTCAGAGTTACAGAGAACTCTGTACAGCAGAAATTGGATCCCCATTGGAAAAGGTCATACCTCTCTAGGAATCCACATGAAAACTATCACTTGATGCAGTTTTCCACCTGGATTTCTGTACATTTTAGTGAATTCCACAAAGTAGTGAATGCCACAAAGTAGTAAATCTACACTTGAATGCAAATGTAAATCTACAACTGTAGATGTATTTATTGGTTTGTGAATTGAACTCCTATAAAAAGGCCTGTGGCAGTATGCATTGTTTACCTATTATAGAAACTGAACACACTCATCGTTAATGTACTTCACAGATTGCATTTGCCACATTCCAGACAAACTCTGCATTTGGTCAAGATCTTCTTTATAAGCCATCGGACTCCTGCCCATACCACATCTTCCACAGAGCTGCCACCTCAGTCGCCACCATATTACGCTGCACCATCAACTGCTCCATCGACACAGACACCTTCCCCAATGACTGGAAACACATCAAGATCAATCCCCTACTAAAGAAAAGGTCTGCAGACCCGACACACCTCAAGAATTTCAGACCCCTCTCCTTGCTCCCCTTCCCAGCCAAAGTCACAGAGAAGGCCATCAACGCCCAACTCTCCGAGTTCATGGAAGCCAACCACATCCTGGTCTCCTCTCAATCTGGCTTCCAAAGCAACCACATCACCGAAACTGCCCTCCTTGCCTTCACTGCTCAATGAGGGAGAAACAGCAGCCCTCATCCTCCTGGACCTCTCAGTCGCCTTCAACACCGTCTCCCACCGCACCCTAAGCACGAGACCCCACAACACTGGCATTCTTGACAAAGCCCTGTAATGGATCAGCTCCTTCCTCACTGGTAGAATACAGCAAGTCAGACTTCCACAGTTCCTCTCAGAATCCACGGAGATCGGCTGCGTGGTCCCCAAAGGCTCTTCTCTGAGACTCACCCTCTTCAACATCTACATGGCCCCTCTCGCAGCCATAGTCAAGGAACGATGGACTTAACCTTGTCTCCCATGCTGACAACATGCACCTGATCCTCTCCCTCACCAACTAACCCACAACTGCAAGAGACAACTTCCATGATGGGATAAAGGCCATCAATACCTGGGTGGGAGACAGCTGCCACAAGCTCAACTTGGACAGGACCAACATCCTCATCCTAGGTCCCAACACCTCCACCTGGAAAGATTCATGGTGGCCCACCACATCAGGAACCCCACACCCACATAACACTCACAAAACCACAACATTATACTGGACTATGCGCTCACGATAAGCCACCAGAGCAGCATGTCTCCTCATTATGCTTCCATCCTCTGCCCCTGCTCTGAAAAGCCTTCAGATGGATCCTCACAGGCATCCCCCAGAAACTACTCAAGAAACTACAGAACATCAACAAAAGAGTCACATTCAAGATCCTCATGCATGTCTACAAAGCCCTCCATGACGCTTAACCAGCACACCTGAACCACCTCCTCTCATTCCACATACCCACCAGACACCTCCGCTCTGCCGAACTGACCCTCTTGACTGCCCCATGGATCTGAAAGAGTAGGACCAGAGGAAGATCCTTCTCCTTCTTTGCCGCCAAGACTTGGAACACCCTGCCTCTCCACCTTAGGCTATACCCATCGCTAACCCAGTTCAGGACGGATGTCAAGACCTGGCTCTTCGACTAAACCTCAGCGCACAGTAGGACCTGCAGCCCCCCAGTGCCATGAGACCCTAGCGGATGAGTAACCACACTTAACAAATACTGATTGATTGATTTCATAGATGAAGTCATACTTTTCTGCAGTGTCTCAATTACGATGATGCCACTAACAAGCACAACTATGAGGAATTGGGTTATTAGCTAAGAAGGGGGGAAACACCACTCAAATAATAAACACTATGCTTGTCAAGATGAATGAAGTAACTTGCTGGAAACCGGAAGGTTGACTTTATAACTTGGTTTATTAAGTTGTAACAAACGTGAGCCAGGCGGGAGCCAGTCCAGCTCCAACCGACATACAAAGCAGGAATAACATTAAAACATTCCACGGTAACTAAGCAGATCACAGTATTCTAAGAACCTCAGCATCATAGAGCACGGACAATATACATTAAATACTACATTATCCCCTTTCCTCCAAACCTTAACAAAAAATGAATAAAAGAAGAAAAAAAAACATAAAATATCAAAACAAAACAACTAATCTCTATATCTTACAGGTTTAACTATGTTGCGAGAACTTTTCCTACCACCAACAATAGTGGCAGGATTACTTGTAGAAATCCCACTTGAACAACAAGTTTGACAGTTTTAACCTTAGCAACTTTGTTAAGATTCCACCAAAATCCACCTTCAACCTGAATAGCATTTCCCACAATCTTGATAACTCGAACAGGAGCTCCAAACTTACTATCTCCCTTGTTAACATGAGTAGATTTTTTAATTCTTACAGTATCTCCAACATTCAAAATGGTTGATTTAGTTCCCTTCTTTAGATCAAAATGTGTGTTTTGTTTAACTAGATTAGAATGCACATTCTCTTTTACTATAGACATCTAGTTATTTACATTGGAGTCAAACTTTGATCTATTTAGACATCCAACCTGGACAAAAGGAAGTGTTTGGTTTTCTTCCCCTCATCAATTCAAAAGGGGACACTTTAGTGGATGAATGTGGCGTGGTTCTATAGAACCAAATCATGCTCTTGAGTGATTTGGCCACATCGTAATTATTAGCCTTGGCCCACTTCACACAGTCACCTACCACTCTGTTCATTCTTTCCACTAATCCATTCCCTTGAGGATTATAAAGAGAACTTTTCACATGTTTAACACCAGAATTGGACAAGAAAAGCTCAAAATCATTACTGATAAATTGCTTCCCATTGTCAGAAACCAACGTTTCTGGAAAACCTTCCCTGACCCACACATCACTTAAAAATGCAATGATGCTCTTTGTGTCAGCTTCTTTAACACGTTTGTATTCTGGCCATTTTGAAGCATTATCCACTAAGACTAAAATAAATCATGAATTTCCCATGAGCGTGACATATGGCCCCATAACATCAATTCCTTGTTTAGCCCAAGGACGATCAGGACATTCAACTGGAATTAAGGGAGGCACCCAAGTCTTAAGACCCTTGTCAGATGATCTACAAACATAACAATCTCCCACAAACTCATCGATCTCAGCATCCATTCCGGGCCACCAGAACGTATCACAAATGTGACGTTTGGTGAAGGAAGACCCTAAATGCCCTTCGTGAGCTCTCATGATAATGCCATTCCTAAAAACGTGAGGAGGAATAATCTTTTCATTTCGGAGCAAAATTCCATCTTCAATGGAAATCTCTTGTTCAATTTTAGAAAAAGGTTGAAGTGAAAAAGACAAAACTTTCTCACGCGGCCAACCCGACCTAACAAAATTACAGACATCCTGAAGCACACTATCCTTCTCAAAAGCTTCTCTCCTTTCTCCTTCAGAACAAAATTTTAGGTGCGGAATATCAACACCAGCCACCAGACAATCATCACAATCTTCTTCTATAAGATCACAAAATGTAACTTCATCTTCATGAGACTCAGTGGGAGGAAAGCGCGATAGAAAATCCGCCCTGACATTTTTACCACCAGCAATGTATACAACATCAAACTGATATTGTAACAACTTGGTTACCATTCTCATTATCCTGGGGGTACAGCACTTTGTGGGAGCACGACTCAAAATATTGACAAGAGGCTTGTGATCAGTCTGGAGAAAGAAATGTTTTCCCCACACATACGGTCTAAACTTTTTGATGGCCCATGCACAACCCAAGAGTTCTTTATCTATGACCGAATACTGCATTTCAGGGGATCTCAAAACCCTAGATGCAAAACCAATTGTTCTCTCAATTCCATCTTCATTTTGGGTTAAAGTAGCACCAAGTCCTACCTGACTGGCATCGACAGTTAGGCAACAAGGCAATGAGGGATCAAACGGTTTGAGAACAGAACTTTCCGTCAAAAGCTTTTTAACTTCATCAAACGCCCTAACACATTCACTGCTCCAGACAAACTTCACACCTTTTTTTAGTAAATTACTAATGGGACGAACAATGGTGGCATAATGAGGGATAAACCTCGAGTAATATTCACAAATTCCAAGTAAAAACTTGAAGTAACTTGTAACTTGCTGGAAACCGGAAGGTTGACTTAATAACTTGGTTTATTAAGTTGTAACAAACGTGAGCCAGGCGAGAGCCAGTCCAGCTCCAACCGACATACAAAGCAGGAATAACATTAAAACATTCCACAGTAACTAAGCAGATCACAGTATTCTAAGAACCTCATCATCATAGAGCACGGACAATATACATTAAATACTACATTAAACTACAAAAGTAACTAAATAAACCAGTGCTTATCCCTCTTTTAGCATGGCATTAAAGCAGTCAGGCTTAACTTAGAAGCAATGTGTAAAGTAATTAGTTAGCACTAAAAAAATTTAAAGTGAAAACCCTACACCCCAAAAAAATCGCAAACCAATTTAGAAAAAGGAGAACATTTGAATTAATAAAATGACACCCAAATGACAAGTATTTAATCAGTAGAATCGGTGATACGATTGTTCAAGGGTTTAGTTGAAATACCTTCAACAAGCACAAAGTGTCACTCATAGTTAACTCATCCCATTAGAATGCGGATGTCACAAATTCGGACCCACCACAATGGAGCACAGGTCAGATACAAGGACCAGGTTTGTCCCGCTGAAGAGTTACCTTAAGTCCCCGTAAAGAATACTATTCACTTTCAAGAGGACAATGAGGAGGAGGTTCTTGACGCTCGTGGCAGATTGGGTGTTGAGGAGGGCTTCTGCGGTAGCACAAAGAGCAGGTCTCACTGGAGCTTCGCAATGGCAGTCTGCTTACACAGTTGCTGTTGGCACGAAGAGCAGGTCCCACTGGAATGTGTCTTTGGCGGTCATCATGCGTGGTCAATTCTCAACATGAAGAGGTCACTTGGCCAGTCTTCTTTCTTCAGAGAGAAAGGCAGTCTTTCTTCGGACTCTTCCACGGGTGCAGTAGTGTTTGGATGAGCAGTTCTGAATGTGGAACTTTTAGATCTAGTACTAGCCTTTGTATAGGGGAATTCCCTGACCTACCCTCAAAACTGGATCTAGTCAGCTCTTCCTGTTCACCTGGCTTTCGCTTCCGACTATCTAGAGTGACAAAGGCAGGAGCAAGCCTGGTTTAGGATTACTTTATTTGTGTTGCAGGCTGGGCCTTTGAAGTGTAATCAGGGGAGGGCACAACTCGTCCCCAATCATCCTGCCAAGAAGGCCCTCTCACTGTACACCTAGGCCTATTTTGATTCAATTTCTGGAAGCAAAACACAAAACACCACAGGAGAGTAATTTAGAGTAATGTGACCCGAGAAACAGACAGATAGGCACATTTGGTTTAGGGCAGAAAAATTATAACTTTCTAAAAGTGACATTTTAGAAACAGAACTTAAAAAATCTGGACAATACCATTAAAGTGGATTTTAAATTACAATTCATTTGAGTGTTGTAAACCTAATTCCTCTATCAGGTCCCAAACTAAAGTTAGCACTTATTAATTCAAATAAGTTAAACCAGTGATAGTGTATGAGAGAGCCTTACAGCAGCGAAGCCCTTACAGCAGTGATAAGTGGCTTGAGGAGGTTTTCCCTCCCAATACATATAAATCTTAGGGCCTGTTTAGATCTTGGTGGATGGGATACTCCGTCACAAATGTGACAGATATCTCTCTGCCATATTACAGGTGCCACAGGCTATAATGCACTTTAGTACGGCGGATGGGATATCAGTCACATTTGTAATTAAATGGTATACGTCGTTTACAACGCAGTGTTTACACCGCACGACCTTTACCACGCTGCCATTACAACGAAAGTCGTTACTACGACTTGCGCTGGATGGCGCAGTTGGTTAAGGAATATTGTAATTTTATATTCCTATACCTTCCCTACTGTTACGTGGACTGGTGTTGGAATATAAAATTATAATATTTCTCAATCCGCACCCTCCAACGCAAGTCGTTGTAACGACTTGCGTTGTAATAACCGCGTCGTTAAGTACCGCGATCTAAAAGATCGCGTTGTACTGACATACATCCTAATTAAATATCACATACGCCAAGATCTAAATCATGCCCATGAACTCCTATATTTAGCTTTTTAAAACACACGCAACCATCCCTATGAGCCTTTTAGGCCTACCTTAGGGTTGACTTATAAGTATTAAAGAGGAAGGTTTAGGGCTGGAAAATTCTATTTTGTCACGTAAAGAATGGCAGTTTAAAACTGCACTACAGGCTGCTGTGGCAGGCTTGAGACATGTTATGCAAGGCTACTTCAGTGGGGGACTGGGTAAGAGTGGTCTGCTTAATTCAGACACTCTGTTCATCACCACCCCCTTTTCTGAATCATTTTGTCCACCATAAGCGTGGAAGGGTATACTCAGACATGAGTCCCTTGCTCACTGCTCCATCAGGATTCAAGCAAGCCGGGCCGACGACGCCTGAAATGGCAGAAACCGGTCCCCGGAAGCTTGTTTCCTTTCTGGTGAAGAATTGGCTTGGTAGTTTGGTCTGCCCTGTTCCCATGATGCACTGGGCCAGGGACAGACTAATTTGCATATAGCCAGGTTCTGAGCTGGGATGGGGCAGTGAGCTAAATAACGGTGATGGATCAAGCCCTGATCTTTGGACTGGGTAAGAGTGGTCTGCTTAATTCAGACACTCTGTTCATCACCACCCCCTTTTCTGAATCATTTTGTCCACCATAAGCGTGGAAGGGTATACTCAGACATGAGTCCTTTGCTCACTGCTCCATCAGGATTCAAGCAAGCCGGGCCGACGACGCCTGAAATGGCAGAAACCGGTCCCCGGAAGCTTGTTTCCTTTCTGGTGAAGAATTGGCTTGGTAGTTTGGTCTGCCCTGTTCCCATGATGCACTGGGCCAGGGACAGACTAATTTGCATATAGCCAGGTTCTGAGCTGGGATGGGGCAGTGAGCAAAATAACGGTGATGGATCAAGCCCTGATCTTTGGACTGGGTAAGAGTGGTCTGCTTAATTCAGACACTCTGTTCATCACCACCCCCTTTTCTGAATCATTTTGTCCACCATAAGCGTGGAAGGGTATACTCAGACATGAGTCCCTTGCTCACTGCTCCATCAGGATTCAAGCAAGCCGGGCCGACGACGCCTGAAATGGCAGAAACCGGTCCCCGGAAGCTTGTTTCCTTTCTGGTGAAGAATTGGCTTGGTAGTTTGGTCTGCCCTGTTCCCATGATGCACTGGGCCAGGGACAGACTAATTTGCATATAGCCAGGTTCTGAGCTGGGATGGGGCAGTGAGCTAAATAACGGTGATGGATCAAGCCCTGATCTTTGGACTAGGTAAGAGTGATCTGCTTAATTCAGACACTCTGTTCATCACCACCCCCTTTTCTGAATCATTTTGTCCACCATAAGAGTGAAAGGGTATACTCAGACATGAGTCCCTTGCTCACTGCTCCATCAGGATTCAAGCAAGCCGGGCCGACGACGCCTGAAATGGCAGAAACCGGTCCCCGGAAGCTTGTTTCCTTTCTGGTGAAGAATTGGCTTGGTAGTTTGGTCTGCCCTGTTCCCATGATGCACTGGGCCAGGGACAGACTAATTTGCATATAGCCAGGTTCTGAGCTGGGATGGGGCAGTGAGCTAAATAACGGTGATGGATCAAGCCCTGATCTTTGGACTGGGTAAGAGTGGTCTGCTTAATTCAGACACTCTGTTCATCACCACCCCCTTTTCTGAATCATTTTGTCCACCATAAGCGTGGAAGGGTATACTCAGACATGAGTCCCTTGCTCACTGCTCCATCAGGATTCAAGCAAGCCGGCCGACGACGCCTGAAATGGCAGAAACCGGTCCCCGGAAGCTTGTTTCCTTTCTGGTGAAGAATTGGCTTGGTAGTTTGGTCTGCTCTGTTCCCATGATGCACTGGGCCAGGGACAGACTAATTTGCATATAACCAGGTTCTGAGCTGGGATGGGGCAGTGAGCTAAATAACGGTGATGGATCAAGCCCTGATCTTTGGACTGGGTAAGAGTGGTCTGCTTAATTCAGACACTCTGTTCATCACCACCCCCTTTTCTGAATCATTTTGTCCACCATAAGCGTGGAAGGGTATACTCAGACATGAGTCCCTTGCTCACTGCTCCATCAGGATTCAAGCAAGCCGGGCCGACGACGCCTGAAATGGCAGAAACCGGTCCCCGGAAGCTTGTTTCCTTTCTGGTGAAGAATTGGCTTGGTAGTTTGGTCTGCCCTGTTCCCATGATGCACTGGGCCAGGGACAGACTAATTTGCATATAGCCAGGTTCTGAGCTGGGATGGGGCAGTGAGCTAAATAACGGTGATGGATCAAGCCCTGATCTTTGGACTGGGTAAGAGTGGTCTGCTTAATTCAGACACTCTGTTCATCACCACCCCCTTTTCTGAATCATTTTGTCCACCATAAGCGTGGAAGGGTATACTCAGACATGAGTCCCTTGCTCACTGCTCCATCAGGATTCAAGCAAGCCGGGCCGACGACGCCTGAAATGGCAGAAACCGGTCCCCGGAAGCTTGTTTCCTTTCTGGTGAAGAATTGGCTTGGTAGTATGGTCTGCCCTGTTCCCATGATGCACTGGGCCAGGGACAGACTAATTTGCATATAGCCAGGTTCTGAGCCGGGATGGGGCAGTGAGCTAAATAACGGTGATGGATCAAGCCCTGATCTTTGGACTGGGTAAGAGTGGTCTGCTTAATTCAGACACTCTGTTCATCACCACCCCCTTTTCTGAATCATTTTGTCCACCATAAGCGTGGAAGGGTATACTCAGACATGAGTCCCTTGCTCACTGCTCCATCAGGATTCAAGCAAGCCGGGCCGACGACGCCTGAAATGGCAGAAACCGGTCCCCGGAAGCTTGTTTCCTTTCTGGTGAAGAATTGGCTTGGTAGTTTGGTCTACCCTGTTCCCATGATGCACTGGGCCAGGGACAGACTAATTTGCATATAGCCAGGTTCTGAGCTGGGATGGGGCAGTGAGCTAAATAACGGTGATGGATCAAGCCCTGATCTTTGGACTGGGTAAGAGTGGTCTGCTTAATTCAGACACTCTGTTCATCACCACCCCCTTTTCTGAATCACCCCCCTTTTCTGAATCATTACTTCAGTGGGTAGCACAAAAAGTGCTGCAGTCCACTAGTAGCTTTTAGTTTACATGTAGTGCTATTCACTAGGGGCTTACAAATACATTAAATGTACAATTTTGTTGTAGGCCAATTTTAAAACGTTTTAAAGAGAGAGAACATATAATTTACCACTGATTAGTAGGAAAAAGGTGCATAGAGTTGTAAAATCAAACACAAAAAGGGTTCAACGAAAGAAGACAGAAAGAATGGCAAAAATCTGGGGAGACCTTTAAGAGAGGTCCAGGTCCAACAACAACAGCCCGAATATGCAATAACATCAATTGATCTAGATTCATCGAATGTTTATCACATGTTTGCATGTTCATGCAATGTTTGTAATCAATGTCAGAACTATAATCTGAAAGTAAATACTGAAAATCATTTGCAATTGTGGCTAGTAACATTTTGAATACTCGTTTGCTTTTTGCCTACATTTTCCTCCCAAGGGAGCAGGTATAAGCAGAAAAAGTCTTCCGTGAAATGTGTGTCATCCACCTTAGAAACTGTGTGAAAAATATATTTATTGAGCATGTATCGCCTTTACAATGTTCATGCAGACGCCTGCTCAAGTGCAATACAAGTATTTTTACACGTAATACATAGCAAATTATAATTTTTGACACTGCCTTAGTCTTAATTATGATTATCTCTTACTCAATAAAGAATGCAGAGCAATATAACTTTGACAACTCTTGGCTTAACTCTCAACATGAACGCATTGGATGAGAGCAGCTTATAAACACGTCATTGGTGTGAAGCCATTATTGCCGGTGTGAATTGATGTTATACTGAGAATTTACTTTGCATCTTAGGTGACAACAATTTCACACTCATTAAAATACTTGCTTGCAGGAAATGAATGCATTCGAAAATGTTCCAGTCTTCTGTCTAAATAAAACACCTGTACACCATTACTCGAATAGTATACCTTTTAATTTATATAGAATTTGTTACCACAGATGCAGAGTTCCATAACACTACACGTAACAGGTTTATTACAATACATTTCTGTAACTTAAAGGATGGAAAACACCACCAGGATTCAAGAGCAGTGCTTGCACGTGCACCCTTACGTCACCACAAACACCTTTGCTAATGCATTTCCAAGCGGTATATTTCTTGGCGTCATATGTCTCTTAGTATAGTCTGATTCAATATACTAAGGGGCATATATACAAGAAAATGTGGGAGCACAGAGCTTCTCCAAAATTTGCTGCGCCCGGATCCAACATTTCTAAAATTCAGGGATGAGATGTATTCATAACAATACGGTGCGCCCCCATGTTTTCCCTACCGTTAGCACTAAAACTAGCTGCCGGCACCCTAGTAAAAAATTACAAAGGTGCCTGCGCTACAGGGAATGATTGTTTATGTGCAGGAAAGTGTGACTTTCTTGCACAAAAACAATCAATAATGCAATGTGTTACTTCTATGTCATAGAAGTAACAAATCACTATTATTTAATAATTGTTTATGTGCAGGAAGGGATACCTTCCTGCACATAAACAATCATTAATTGCATTTTACCTTTTTCTATGTGTTGCAGAATGCACAACACAGAAACAGCAAAAATGAGGAGAAATAAAAGTATTTCTCCTCATGCGCCATTCTAACGCCCGCTCTTGCATGAAGTTAGGTTTTGGCGCAGCCTCAGATTTACACCTCCTTGCAAATCTAGGGCAGTGACAAAAGCAATGGGTGTTGCGGTGGAATGCCCACAGCAACACCTATTGCAAGCCCCTTTCCCACAGATACCTGCTTGAAAGGTTACCATATTTACAAAGCAGCGTTAAGCCAAAAACCTGGCTTAATGCCACGTTGTAAATATGGTGCAGAGCATAGCTCCACGAGAATATCGCAAAAAGAGATGTTCCGGTGGCGTTATCCCCTTGTAAATATTCCCTAAGACTCATATGCCTTATGAATAGGTATCCATGAGACTTCGAGACATTGCAATATTACTCATCAAAACATCACAAAGGAAACAGTAAAAGCCCCCTTCTTCAGGTTAAATATGTTTGCAAGGGTAAGGCTTTTTTTCTCAACTTCTTAGGGGTCACCGAACTGACAAAGGGGTCTATTAGTATAGTGGGCGGATCGCCACCGTTGTATGGCAGTGACGATCCACACGCCATTTCTCACCGCCCGCCCACCATTTTCCCCCCTGCCATATTACGATGGCGGGGGGACCTTGGCTTACTTAAAGACCGTCTGTCGGTTTTCCGCCCGTCGACAAATCGATCGGGCGGAAAAGGGGCTCAATATGGTGGCGGTGCAAGACACCGCTATCCATATTAAAATGCATGAGGAGATGTGCCTTTCCATGGTGGCATTGCTGCCATGGAAAGGCATGCAGATTCTGCATGTGGGGGCCCGTTGCGGGCCCCCGGAGTGTTGGGGGTTGGGCGTGCACATGGGGGGGGGTACATAGGTACCCCCCTACATTGGTGTAGACACATTGCAGGCACCATGCGGTGCCTGTCACCTTGTGTGTGTCAATGCACAAGGTGCATCCACAGCATTGTGGCGGGCAGTGCGTTGCGGGGAGCACCGCCCGACACAATGTTGTGGATGGGGGATGCCACCGCCACCATGGCGATGACATCCTAATTGCTGGTGCAGGACTGCTACACCACTGGCAGCCGATCCCAGCACTGGTAGGGTGGCAGGCGGACTAAAGTCCGCCCGCCATCCTAATAGTCCCCAAAGTGATTTTTTATTCAGATCAGCCAAGTAAGATTGGCAGGGATTATGGCTTACACGTCCAGTGATAAGTAAGTGAATATGATCACATGCCCAATTCGAGAGTTGCCAGTTATGTACTCTTGATGTGGTGCATTCTGGATCACTGAGGCAGTAGCACCTGCTGCATCTGATATTTGACAAGGAGTTATGTTGTTTTTAGTTTGTTGTGACAAAAACTGTAGAGAAAAATCAGAAAGTCCTGAGCAGACCAAGGTGATCAAAGTTTTGGGTACAATGTTCAAAAGGTCCCTATTCTGTTAATTGTCCATTTGTTGGTTTTAGACCATAATGGTGCTCAATAGCAGCTGCTACCCAACGGTGTGAGGGGACGAGGAGGGGGTAAAACTTTTTTTTTAAAACACTTAATTTAATACTACAGGCTACTGCCTCTCCTCCATCCTCTCTGCAGCAGGAACCAGGCTGTGAAGCACACAGCCTCCCAGGATTCCCTGACCAATCAAAACGCTGCCTTACTGCAGCAGAGTTGTAATTGGTCTGAGCGTCATGGCTCAGTGCCTAGCCAGGGGCTGGCAGGCTTTGCATGTTCTCCACCCAGACTGTAATGTTGCCTGGGAGGAGAATATGCAAAGTGCGCTTGATGGTTTGGCCGGCCCAAGATGGCCGGCCAAACCATCATGCGCACTTAAGGTGCTGCCACCACTCCTCCCCCTGTGACACGGGGAGCCCAGCCCTGCCCCACTGTTCCAACTGCAAGCTGAATACAAAAAGCAAAATGATAATAACGGAACGTATGCTGCGGAGATAGGACTGCATTTAGCACAGAATGTACCTATTATAAAGGATTAAAGCTAAGGGGTGCATCATGATGTTCCACTGCCCTACAAGTGCAATACAATACAGGCTGTGCTGCATGTGCGCTGCACACTAGGTACATTTTTCATATGTGAGCCCTGGCGCGCTTTTCACTTCAAGAGATTTCAACGTACATCCTACATTGTAATTTCTATCGAATTTTGGCTTAAAAAACCATAATCCAAATGATAAGAAAGCAAAATTTACTCCTTGACTATTACTTTATCGTCGTTTTTTTTAGCACATTGACCGGGTTGTTTCTTCGCCTTCATGTTTGTTGGAGGCAATGTTTTTGCTAAAATCAAATTTCTTAAGTGTTTTTCTGTTGAGCCCTGGGTGTTGACCTTTAATTGAGAAGGCAAACCAAAACAACCACTCCCTGTGACTTTGTGGACACATGCCACAAACGGTACTTGTGCCACTGCAAGGCATGTAATACCTATGGCAGACTGATGGGCAGGGGCACCTATCAGCCACCTGAGACTATCACCACATAGAGAAAAGAAACGTCATAGGAACGGAATTGGTATATGTAGATCTGAGTTTGCAATTGAAGCTCCCATGGCCTCATGTATTTGCTCTGGAGCCCAATGGATTGGATTCAACCTTGTAGCTTGGCTCTGTTGTGCCATCATTCCATCCCAATATCATGTACAGTATTTTAAACCTTTTTTCTAATCTCCACATTCAGTACTTTTCCCATTTCAACAAAAATGTTCCTGTCTTTTAACTTCCACCCTCTCTTCACTCATCTCTCTCCTTCATTCTCATTGCGACGCTATCACATGCTATTTCATTTACTCGCTCCTCAGGTGTTACTTCCCCCGTCACCAGCAATCACCCCGGCGTGACGGTCTCCAAATGTTAACACTACCCTCTGTAACGGGGGACTCTACCATACGTGCACGAGGCCCTGGCTACGCCACTGGAGCATTCCGGTTTATTTTTTAATTGCCAAAGGAGCCCCAGTATTAAAACCAATAGGAGATCAACTTTAGGCATGGGTAACCCTAATCCAGATCCCGCAAGCGTGTAAAAATAATTAATTATTCAAGTGATCCCACCAAAAGTGAGGTTGAGCCCACCTGGTAATTCGAGGGGTACAGGGAGGGTGGGGGGGCTTCATGATGAAGCGTGCAACAAGAAGTCTGGGTGACAGTCCTTTAAAAAGAATAGGTGTATTTCCCTTCACCAGTCTAGGAATAGGACTAGAACATAGAGGGAATTAAACAAAAAGAGAATGTGGACGTAGAGTCACAGAAGGAGAACGGTGGGAGTTAAAAGAATGAGAGTGGGGTCTCGGAGCTGAGTGAGCAGACACAGGATGTCAGGCGAGGAGGTGGAGAAAAGACGCGAGAGTGGAAAAAGAGCGAGGATCGAGGAAGAATGCAGCGCTAGCCAGTCCTGCATGGTGCGAGCTGGGGTGCAGACCGTCAGGCTGGCAGCATCCCCGGGGGGCCTCCACAATCCCTTGAGGATCTCCAGTGCCGGAGCAACTCGGGTCCATCTCACCCCCGCCGGAAAGGGACCCTGCATGAGTGTGTGTGTTTTCTGAAGTCTGAACTCATGTGCAGCAGCTGCCAGCATCAAACACGATGACACATGTCCGGTGTGTGCTTAAGACATCCCAGTTCGTGGTACGTTAGGCGGCAAATGAAGCCGGAAAGAACAAGCATGGGCTAGATGTCACCCCCGTAAAGGAGTCTGTCTCTCTTAGACTCTCCGTGAACTGACCCTCTGGAGCCTTAACTTGTCAGGCGAGGTCAGCTATCTGAATGTAGGATCACTTTCCCCACCACACACACCCCCTGAGCTGTCCTATCCTCTTCTCTAAAGCCAGCTTTTCCCTCAGAGGCTCCCGCTGACTCTCACCTGGGACATTGTGGAGTCAGTCACTCTGTAGGGTCCTGAGACCAACGGTAATCATGTTTCACTGCCCCGCCTCATTGTGCGCTATTTTAAAAAAAATGTCCCTAGGGCCACCGCAGCAGGGTTGACCTCGAGAAGTTATAAGGCTATGCGCTGTCCCCAGCCACCGCCAGGAGCACCACTCAGACCTGTCTTCAACTACTGCTAAGGAGAAGTGGCGGGTGACGAGGCCCGATTCAAAGTGTATGTTGGTGGCACTGTGTCAATCACAATTGGGCACAAATATTTATAACAAGGAAGTCTATCTCCTGTTTAGCTCTTACCTTTCCTGTGAAGACTCCACGGTGGCAGCACCTGCAAACACGCCCCGTTCTATGTTGTGGTAGGAATTCTGCAGCAAATCGCCCAGCATTCCGGAGACTCCACTCAAGCGAGCGCGTGGTGGTGCAAGGGCTGGCCAAAAAGGATGCCCAGGGCCGTCATTGGTAGCGTTTTCACGCGCTACGAGATTGACGGCCCTCGGACCCAGATACACAGTACACCGCGCCGCACCACCACTAAGCTAGGAGGTGAGTGCAGCATTTGCAAGCAGGTGTGCTTGCACTTTATACACGTGTGCAGGGCTGCTCATCAACAGCCGCACATGTGGGTGTGGGGGGTGGTGGGTGTACTTCACTGTCAGTGTCCCCAAATAATAAAGGCCACAGGCCACCAATGCTGCGCAACCGCCACCGCCCCCAAATTAGTGCCACCTGGGACGGACCGCCCCCGCACCCCTAGCTACGCTACTGCCTTCGACTAAAACTAGTGGACATTTCAGGCCCCTCTGGGGACTGCGTATGTATGTTCAGAAGTGTTACAATTGGTTCTGGGGTCAATCAGGTCTGCATTATGTTAACGGCCTCAGAAATCTACTTTACTATGAAGTGGTTCCTCCAATGGTCCTGCGATGGATTCCTGAATCCAGTCCAGTGTTACCTCGTCAAGCTACTCTGAGATAGCCTCTGAATTTCTCTAGATTGGATGTAAGGAATGCATAGAAGTATGGCACAAAGAGATAGGTAATCTGTAAGTCAGATACCACCAATGTACCATCTGAGCTCTTCAATCCTGTAGTAGTTTGCTGACCCCTTCACAAGCAACACAATGATTCCTGAATCCTACCTGGTCAGCTAATGGGTAATCAGGAGCTCACATATGGAAGTGCTTTATGAATCATCTACTTATAATTTCCTGCTCTGTATTGTTTTCAGGGTAATGAATCCATGCCTTTCTTAGCTATTATTCTCCTACTTTGATTTTTTTCTTCATTTTTCTTCAGCTGAATGATCGAGTAGCAACTTCTGTCTGATGGTCGCTTGTACTACATTCTGATCAAAGGGCTTTTAGCACTTCCGCCTCGTAGGATACATGTCTCCACATTAAATCCAGGATTACATGGGGAAAACACCTCAGAAGTGACTGAAATGCTTCGGTGTGTGTCCCCTTGTTGAAACTTCCTAAAGCCACTTGTAATGTGGTGTTACACGTGCATGCCCATATGAATAGAGTCAACATTCCTCACACCAACTCGTCCCCTCTTTGTGAGAGTCAAGGAGGTATATATTTGGCACATATGCATTAATTAGCATTGGCTAAACCTCTACAACACTTCCAAAAGCTATTACATTCTGGCCTTTTCTGTCAGAAACTACATCTAAAAGGCAAAACAGATGATGGTATTTATCACTGCCGTTATACCTCTAATTTTTGGTAGAATTCAAATGACACACGTTCTGTGTTAGGAATGTACAGCTCTTGAGGGGTACACAAAAATCCTAGAATGCCAGGATGAGCAGAGCTACACTAAGGGGTATATTCACAAGAACGTGTGATAACTACCGCAAGAGTAGCGTAACACAACTATCAACATCGCAGCCTATCGCGGCAAAATAACCCTGTGTCAACGTGGAATTCACAACAAGGCGGCAGCATGTGAAAGATACCAGATAACACGGCAAATGTCTGTGTGAAAATCCACACCACGCCACTAAAATGCTGCACACAAATGCAAAAAAAGATGTGAAGTTGCCAACCGCGGGACAAAAAAAGAGCAAAAACCAGCCACAGGTCAACTAATTCCACGCGTCTGGCGGGACAATGCACCATAAAAACCCTGTGAAAAAAACACCAGAAACAAGCCAAAGCACGTAGCAACATGGATGCACACTGACCCAGGGCCGAGGCCTACTCGAACCCCACAACCCCCACAGACCAGCAGCAAGGAACAATGGGTTCGGGGAAGGCCATGGACAAGAGGGAGAGGAAGACAGGGGCAGACCGCAGGAAAACAAGACCAGTGTCACGGAGGTGACAGAACACTACCAGCAACTGACCCACAAGCAGAGGAATCCAGCACCTCCAAACAGTCACAATGTACACTGCCATACAGTCTGCATGCAAACTAGTACAAATGCCAACATATATGACAACACAAAGGCAACACGCACCTTCCCTTTACATTGCAGAGGGGCACACATCACCTGCTGCAGAGCACATAATACAATGCATCAGTGATTTCAGAGAGGACCACCACACCGTCGACACGGATGCCCTACAACAGCCAATGGATATCCCACGCAACCCCCCACCAGGACCCAGACAGCCAAGCTACTCAGAGGAGAACACTGAGCCTGCAACAGGCCACACAGCAGGAAGCACCCACAGGCACAGCTGGCTCACAACACTTCACCCACCCACACATGGCACCCCAATGGCATGTGTCAGCACGCCAAAAAGAGGTGTCCCAACAGGTGTGGGTGGGGGCCGAACCCATGGAAGGTGAACCAGGACACATACATAGGGTTCTATCACCCTACAGGGCCCACCCACACCCCACAAAGGAGACCCACACTGCCATAGAGAAACATGCAGATGCACATACACTGCACAGAACCACGCCCATGGGCGCACAATTACCAGTCACACACCCATGTTGGATGTGCATACGACAGCCCTGGCCACTCCCCTCACGAATGGAGTGGGTGACAACAAAGCTACATGTTCAAGCCCCAACCCTCTGACTCTAGTGACATGTCTGCATCCATGGTACACCACACAATGTAAAGTCATAGAGTCTAGGGCCCACATGCATTCAACAAGACCACAGGGACACATGCATAGATCATGTTGAACTGGCTACATGCACCCGGCCCCTTTATTGGCAGGGCCACATGTACAGTGACGCCAGTGCTGGATGTGTGTGGGGTGATTGTAAGCCATTCCGCACGGAGTGTCTGATGTTGACAACCACTTGGACATTGGACACCAGTGCAACGCAAACAGAAAACACATGAAATACGGAGTCAACTGATGATCAAAATGGGGTGAGCCGAATAAAGTCCAGAGGACAGCCAACATGCAAACAGAAGTGTCCGGGAGTCGCAGTGTACTGAGCTGTGGACACTAGAGATGAGCGTGCTCATGTGCAGAAAAAAGTCTTGGATTGTGTCCCTTCGATATACTCCTGATGCAGATGCAGTGGGCTGTGTCAGACCTGCATCATCTCCTCCATCAACATCTCAGGGCCCACACACTGTTTGAGGTGACATACCTGCGCAACCGGTCGACAGCACAAAACACAATCAGCTACGGACAATGACCTGCGGTGCACTGAGACACTGGCACCTGGAATGCTGAGCAGGGTATCAGGCCGATGATGGCATCCACGACAGGCCTGAGCAACCATGAAGTCTGACAGGACCACCGCTTTAACTCTGGCAGATGGCGTTTGGAGGTGGTCCTTGCGGTGGTGGTGTGTGCCTCCTGCGGTGATGCGTCGTCCGGGCCGGTATTGACTCACTTTGGTGTGTGAGCCCTCGAGGGACACAGTTGGGCTCAGAGGCTGCGTAAAGCGCAAGGCCACAGAGTCATGGAGTTGATGAGCCCAAGGCCCATTCCTCAGGGGCCAGGCTATGTGTCTGGAGAAGGGGTCCCGGACTTGACCAGCACAGAGTTAGTGGCCCTGGATGCACTGCAGCCGGCACAGGCACCCAGCCATGGGACAGTGACTTGTGGTGCAGTCAGATGGGCCATGAGACCTGAGCGGGTAACCATCATTGTCCGAGGTGTATGTTTCAGAGTGTTTCGAGGGACAGTGGAAGGTGTCCTCCAGGGACAGACGCCGAAAGGTTTTATTTAATTAGGAAGCAGCAAATGGAGGAGTGGAATGCAACAGCCCATTGCCACCACCAATTTTGTACCAGCAGTGGAGAAGTGCGGTTAGAGCGGCAGAACCTGATGCAGAGGTCTAGCCCGGGACCAGGGTTCAATTCCCCGCCTCGGCGGGTCTTGTGCTCAAAATTCCACGGACCTGATAATTCTCGCCTCGGTGCCTATTCCAATCATGGAGTCACACTCTGCAACTCTGGGCAATAGCTTGCTTAATCTCCACAACGGCCCTCACAACACTAAGGATGGCTGGCCTCCACCTTGGGGGTGCCCAGGAGTGGACACCTCACAGGGAAAGCCAGGATGGGTTCCACAGAGGTATTCGTACTAGCGCCTTGAGACCCTTGCGGGTGAGTAGTGCGCTATACAAGTATCAATTCACATTTACATTTTACATGGGGGTGAAAATTGCTCCCTAGTCCATAGGCTCAGACGCCACCACTGTTCGACCGGAGAGTTACGTTACGTTACGTTAAAAATATTTGTACCGCGCACGTTCACCAACGGTTTCATGGCGCTCGAGTGTCCATGAATGTCGGGGAACAGAGTTAGTGGCACCGGGGCTGAGTGGGGATGCAGACTGTGATGATGCTGGTACACTGATATGGACTCCGCCATTGCTGAATCATTAATCTGTGACCTACTGGACCTCAGTGTAGGCAACGGTCAGCAGTGGCCCACAGCCTTGTGTCTTTTGCTCACGATGCACAGCGTTAGTGACACCAGAGCAGTTATTGGTAGTGTACGAACACCTCCGTAATGATGATCCTTTTCTCTCCACCAACTTGCAAGGTGAAATCCTCTTAGGCCTCTCCTTGCATCCATTGATATGTAATCTGACTTTGCGTAGTAATACTCGATGTTCACTTCCAAATCTGTGGCCTACTCGAGCACAGCCTAGGCCGAGAGCAGTGTAGGCCAAAGGGAGGGGTCAGCATGGGCCATTCACCGAGTGTTGCTGGCATAGGTTGGTGGCCCAACCTTCCTGCGTAGTTCAGGTTCAGTGGCACCATGTGTTCAGTAACCTCCGTGACTGTGACCCGGCTTTTGTCCCGACTGAGCTGCATCTTCCTCTTACTCCTCTCTGTGCGTCCACTGGTGTGGACCCAGCCATTCATCATTCTCGACTAGGTGCTGGATGTGAGACCTACTGGTCCACAGGGTTGTCCTGGTCCCTCATCCATGGCACAACAGCTGATGTTGGACAGGGTTAGTGGCAGCAGGGGTCGTCGGATGGCGTTGGACAGGGTTTGTGGCAGCACGGCTAACTGGATGGCATTGGACAGGGTTTGTGGCAGGATGTGTCGCAAGATGTGCATATGGAACTATGCCTTACTGATTGAAAGGAGTCTGGTGCTGTGGCCACTGTCCCAGATTTGGGGTCACTGCCATTCAGGAGCCAGGACACAGTCTCACTTATGGGACCCACTGGGCCGCAGAGGTCGCCGGTAGAATATGTAAACGAGAAAGTAGTAATGTGTGCCAGTGTCGTGGGGACAGCAGTGGTCTGAAAGGGTGGCTGGGTCACAGGCCTGGGGCTTGGAGCTTACACTGGCACGTGGTGGGCCCTCCATGACACATCCCAGTGATGGATGCTGATTAGTGTGGCCTGGCTGCGTAGGGTCAGCCCTGACGTGTTTGTGGTCCGGAGGACCAGTGTATGGCAGGTGCACAGGATCTCAGGCAACTCTGCTAACAAGGACGGCATCTGCCTTGTGGCAGGGTGGGAGGCTCCGCCCTGGCAGAGACGTTGGGCTTTCCAAAAGAGGACAACGCCCACGGCTACGTGCTTTTTGTTCACCCCTCTACGCTGGCCTGGCGTATGCCAGCCCATCCCACTCTGCTCACGCTTACAGGTGGGGCGTTACAGACATTTCTGCCAGGACCTGGGGTAACATGGTTGTGTCCACTGTCTATTACACTCAATTCACCAGAGGTGTATGTCGTCGTGGATATGGGTGTGTTCTGCATACTGCGGTTTGTTCAACACTTCGCCACCACTCTTGGCATTGTGTACTTTCTCAATCATGGTTCTGTTGCATCCTTCACATATGCCTGGTTGTCTCCTCTCCCAACATTCATCTATTGTGTGGCTGAGGTGCCATGCCGTAGATTGGTCATGTTCACGGCTTGCCCAGGTTACCATTGTGAGTTGTTCTATCGTGTCTGGTGGGTAGGTATGTTGTTGTGCATCTTGGTTGTGGATTTGTGATGTGTGCATTGCCAGAGTTGTGGATTGCATGGTTGTGGAGTTGAGGTGAGTGGGGTGTTAATTGGGAAGTTTCCAAGGGGCTGTGCATTTCCCTTGGTGCCATCCTGGGACGGCTGGTTGCTGTTGGACTGTCGGAGGGTGAAGAGTTCATCCACACTGTTTGTGTATTTGGAGGCGACATTCGTGAAGGTCCCATGGTGTTCGGGTGTTACCTACACATTGATGTGAGACGTGTGCTTCCTTTTGCACTGATTGTGTGCTGTGTCACCAGGGGGCATAGGTGGGACATGTGTGCAGTGGATTGCCCCCTACACGTGCGTGCATCCGGCTATGGTGTATGGTTCTTGCTTGGTCTCCAGCGGTTCCTGCGCATTGTGTTGGCCGTACGTGGGTGATGTCCAGGACAGGCGTGGGGGTCTTGGATGTGGCTAGCTGTGAGACTCCGCTGACTCTGGCGGGTGCTGTTTGGGGTGTGCCAGGGGCCAACAGGTGGTGCACAGCCAGCAGCTTGGTGTGGGGTGGGATGTTGGTTGTCCGATGTGTGTAAATGCCGTAGGCCTGTTAGGCGATGATGGCCAGGATGCGTAGGATGGTTGTTCCTTTCAGCCTGTTGTTGACATTGACAATGTCAGATGTTTGGCCTGTGAGGCAAATGCATTTCCTGGGGGGCTGCTGTCTTTGACTGCACTGCCTCTGTGGTGGTCTGGGGGGGAGGTGAGTGTGACGGGTGGGTGTTATGGCCCTCTTGGATGTCCATGCTGCATGATGAGTGGCTCCATGGCATCTGTTGCCCTTCCAATGACGCAGGGCTCCCAATTGTGGTGCAGGCTGACGTTCGACTTTACACGAGGTCAGAGCAGGTGTAAAATTCCTGCTGCTAACGTGCCTTATTGTGTGTTTTGTGTTCTTATTGCCGATCTGTCTGGTCGCAGTGAATGTTGAGGTGTGGTGTTGTTGCTTCTTTTGTCACGGGAATGCCTACTCTGCATCTCTTTCGCGAAAGTTGCAAGGGTCCTCTGTGGCAATGTTTTTTGCAGCTGCTATCACGGGAAAAGTGGTGCTGTGGGCTGTTAGCACCTGCTTGGGAATGGTGGGGTAAATTTATCACGACTTTGGTTGTGATAAAGTGTGTTAATTCGGCGATGGCTCCCTGTGAATATGCCCCTAAGACTCTTCATGAAGCAAGCAGTGTCTTCTTTTAAAAAAAGAATCTGTTTATTGATTTTTTTTAAAGTAACATGGGCTGTGTATTTTTCTGACACATACGAATGTGATACACAGGAGTGGGAACCCCTCGAGAGGTCAGCCTACGACAGTCAGGTCACTAACATATGCTCATAGATAGAAATGTAAAATAGAAAGAGAAACAATACAACTCCCGTATCATCATGCCCTCGGTGGGTGAGGGTGAAAAGTACAGCAATAATAATAGTCCTTGTAATTTTCTATATGTGGGGTAGGAGGCAGAGAGTGGGGCTGAGTTTACAATCTTTGCAGAGGTGTTATAGACAAAGCATTGCCTTATCATTAAATTTGAAGAGAAGAGAAGGCCTAACAGCTAGCAAGCGTTTTTTTTTTTAGGTAACTCTAGTGTTGCAATGCAGCCAATAGCAGTTCAAACTGAATAAGCCTCCGTCACAGTCTGCAATGTACTGCAGGCTGATCCGCTGAGTTATATCCTGCCGTGGTCAGCAAAATGGAGGTAGCTCAGAAATGCCACCCACTGAAGCTAAGGAAGCTCGAAGGATTGCTGTTATTTTCTTGCAGTGTCTTCTTCAATGTTAAGGGGTTCAGTATTGATGCTTGGAAGGCAGAATTATTGAGGATGATGACATGCTCTAAGGAACTGCCCCCCTTAGGCAGCACCCTTGGTCAAATTGCACTAGCGCCTATCCCATAAAGTCTTATGTCTTTTGGTCAAGCACACTTGCATTCTTAACTGTACTTACTGCTGAAGTGACACAACATGATTTAACCCACACACATGGGCCAAGAACACGATCAAGCTAACATTGTGCTGTTAGCATTTCATTATTATTAACTTCTCATCATTACTTATTGTCATAAAATATCTCGCGCCAATCTAATTTACGCTATTTCCCGACGGCGCACACATTTTTATTCATCACAAACTAACCTTTGAAACATATGTGAGTGCATCAGTGTCATATTCAAGACAACAGGAACAGATATGTCAAAGAAGAATCCATTCATTATACTTTCATATCAGACATGTACTCACCTAGATACCATCAGGTCCCCATGTGACCCCATGGGATTACGACTGTTTGGGACGATTTCATCACAGAAGTTTGCAAACTGCTCCTATTTCAGTGGGTGGGACAAAGCATGAGACGGATTAGAAGCCACGGGGAAGTGAGGCTCTTTCTCCGCTACAACTCAGTTGGGGTATTTCTCAGGCGTGACCCGGACACGGGCCTCTGTATCTAGTAAGGGCGGGATCATCAGTCAGGCCAAATCAAAGGGCTGCAAAGTTGATTCCAGCTTCAGGAATGATGAGATTTTAACAGTGAAAACAATCAGTCTGTAGCAGACACTTACAGACATGAGATCAGCTGTACAGCAGAACAGCAAGTGGAGTGTATATAATTTACATAGGGATTTCTCTAATGTGAAGTACATATTTTGAACCATTTGCAAGGTTGGATGAAAAAACGCACTGGTGTTAATTCAATTCGATTCCTGCTCTTTGTGCCTGAATCAGGCATATGGTCTTGAATTGCAGTGCACACCCTCACTGACTGAACAGTGTGCAATCTAGAAATTATATGAGCTATTGCCTGCTTATCAGAGAGTGCAGCAAAGAAAGATGTACTGATAGAACAAATCCATTCACATGCTGAGATGAAACTAGCCTACCTTTGGATAGGCCCGTGGACCCAGCCACGTGGAAAGGGAGCCTGCAGGGGAGGAGGGCGAGGATGGCCCTGAGAACTATCCTGGTCCAACCCAAGCGGTGCAGGTGCAGGGTGCACTAAATCTGTGCACCTTTCTAAGAGTCTCACAGTAAGTGTGGCCCTAGTGCATTTTTTGTGCATTATGTGCAATATGGCGCACTTTCTCTTTTTACACCTGCCACATCTGTTTTAAGGTGTGCTAGGGCACAAACAGGGAAAGTGCACCCTGTACATAAAAGGCCACTGGACTTCAATAGGTAATGACATGGACTAGAGAATGTAATACATATCAGCTGATCTCCAGTTAGGTTTTCGGCCTGGCCTAGGGATGATTGATCAATGCCTGAACCTGTGTCTTATTAATAATCAATATACAGTTGCTAAAAAAGGTGCAATAAATGTAGCTTTTATGGATTTCATCACTTCATTTGATATAGTCACCACAGAGAAGCTTTGTGGCATCAACGTGCAAATGGATGTTGAGTCTAACATTGTTAATCTGCTACATGATTTGCACTCAAAGATATCCGCCCCAGTCAGGTATGGGATTCAAGGGGATTGTACTGAACACTTTACTATAAACAAGCGTGTGTGACAAGGTTGTATCTTGGTGCCTAGTAATTTACCCAATATACTAACCATTTGAAGAAAACACATGTTGGTCGAGGGAGGGGGAACATCCCAGACTGACTCATGGTCATTTATATACCGACAGCCCTTTCCTCCTTATTTCTATGACATAATTGGGGCTAGAGTGTTTGGTTATTTTTTGTGCAATGTATGGCAGTATAGAGCTGAGCACTAATTCTATTAGATTCCCAAGTAATGGTGGTCGGCCCTAGGTTTACTAAAACCAGAGCGTTCTGCATTAAAAGGCATCACCATTAGCTGTGTGGCCACTTTTCCATATTTTGGAGTGTTGTTTGATTCAGCAATGACCTGGTCTCCCCTACTTGCCTCAAGACATAAACACCAAGAGCATAAAATCTGTCTTTCCAAATGGCTGCGACGTAAATCCATCAAGGTCATGTTGGATATTTATAAGGCCAAATGTGTTCCAATTGCTACCCATGGCAGTAAAATGTGGGGTTTCACTAACATCTCGGCTCTATCTGTAACTAAGAATATGTTTCTTTGGAGACTTTCATGCCTTCTTCAATGTTCTCCCTTTTTTATTATCCATAGGGAACGTGACAATGTTTCCTGGCTGATACCTTGCGAACGCAGCCTCTGTTATTGTGGTTGTCTGTTTGGTTGAGACCTGAGAGGGCCTTAATCGTTTAAACCTGAAGGATTGGTTGTCCCTTGACCTAGCTCCTAGAATTGCTTGGGTAAATTGCTTCTTTAATCTGGGGTGCCCTGACATTTGTGATTGCCCAGAAACCATCGCTGGTAGTGATGTTGCCTGGATTAAGGCAGCCATCTTGGAATTTAACCCCTTGGGCGCTGCGCACATCCCCCTGCTGTGCAGGCCAATTAATGAGTGGGCAGGGTTCGGACGGCCCGCGGCCATCCTCTGCACACGCCCACCGTGACGTCATGCAAGGGGTTAAATTCAAAGAAGCAGATTGAAAAGAATGTGATAAGTCATCAGTTGGAAAATATGCCCTGCTGCAACCCTTCCTGATAGTAGAGCCTTATTTATTACATGATATGTCCAAACATCCTAGTTTTTATTGACCCGACTCATTACGATTCATTTTCAGTTAGCCATTCCCAGTGGAAGATCAGTCGATCCAGTTCCTGTCCCCGTAGATGTGATTTCTTTTCAAAGCAGGACACTATGCACTTTGTAATGTTTAGCTCTTTTTTAAAAAAGTCTGCACAAGTTTTTAATTGTCTTTAGTGGCTAAAAAACATTTTAAACAAGTAGTAACATTGTTGTACTTGCAGCTTTTGTCTGACGTACATACCTGTTTTAATGTGGCTTTTTTATCAGGGGTATTAAAACTAAGGAAATAATTACAGTCCGATTTATGTACTGTTTTTATTGCTATTGTACCTGTTAGAAACGGGATCTCTGGCTGGCCAAGGCTTGCGCCAGAGTCAGTCAGAGACCACCACTTCCACGTCAGGGCAAGGGAGTCACACACCAAGATAACCCCTGCTCACCCTCTAGGTAACGTGACGCGAGCAGCCAGGCTAAACTTGGAGGCTATGTAGGTTAAGTGTTTGCACGCGCACCCAGCAACAACCCCCAAGGCCCACCACAAAGGAAACTCCACACAAGGTTATATAAAAATAGCCTTTGAATTATATCGAAACACATTAGATAAGGACACACATTTTTACAATGTGCCAACAGGCACGGGCAGAATTTACAGGGGATATGTACAAGACAGGGCCACCTGGACCGCTGTCGGGAATCATCACTTTTTAGGAATAGTAATTAGCAGATAGAACACTTTTAGAACAAGTTAGCACACAACCAGTAATTACTGGTAAAGGGTAAGTACCTCCTACGCAACCCTAACCACCTTAGGAAAATATTGCGCAGGGAACCAAGACCTCACTAGCAACACCTGTACTAGGAGAAAAACAATAACCTAATTATCACCAACATTTACGGGTATAAGCATAGGAACATTACACATGATGTATTAACATTCAGCGGTGTAGAAAAGCAAAACACATGATGCATCGAAACACATTCAGAGGTGCAAGGAAGGAAACACATGATGCATCAAAACACATTCAGAGGTGTAAGCACAAGCAATTGCACAAAACTCACATGAGCCACAATCTGTGGCAGTCCCTAGGCCCTCTGGCCTTGTTGGGGCTAGGACGCCCCGTGTCCCAGTGTCAGAACCTAAACGTGGCAGCTGCCCACAAAGTGCTGGGCAGCTGAAAATACTGATGGGCCAATGCTGGAGCCTCGCGGGCTCTGGCCAAAAGCACTGTCCCCCAAGAGCCTCGCTGGGCTCTACTACAACGCAATGCTCCTGAGCCTCTCTGGGGCTCCAAAACAACTATGGGGCCCTGGAGCCTCTCTGGGCTCTAAAACTATGAAATGCCCCCTAGAGCCTCTCACGGCTCTGAGACAATTGTGGGCACTTTGGAGCCTCTCGGGCTCAACCAACCAAATATGCCCCCGGAGCCCTCTGTGGGCTCTGCAGCAACTGCTAAACCTTCGTTGCAGTCCTGCTTGGGGGACTGGAAATCAATAATGAATATGTGCCCCCAGGTCGTCGGAGAGGCCCTCTGCCAATCGGGGCCGCTTAAAAGCACAAGGAAACCACCCTGGAAGCTGGAAAGCCGGAACAACACTCACCGGCTGCTGTGGCGGGGACTCTCTGATGCCGCACTGGCTCTCTGCGGTGTCTCCCTGCCTCGCGGTGCACGGACACAGTTGCGCCCAAGGCTCTCCTCTGCTTCCGGACGCCCGCACTTCTCTCCGGACCTTCAGCCGGTCTCTGCTTCCTGGGAGGGTGTTTCTCTGGGGCTGCGGGGCTCACCTCTCTGCCTAGGAGCCCCGCCAGTCACTCCAGCATGCCTCCTCCTTAGCAGCGGTCCTCGGGAGCTTCTCCCCTCCTGGGGAAGCTCCGGCCGCCCGGCTCTTCCGGCTTCCTGCTCCGTCCCCGGGCCGGTGCACAATCACAGCGAGGCCTGGGGGAATGACGTCACAGGGATGTCCCGGGCTGCCTGGCGGTGGTTTCGGCACGGGGTCGGCTCCCGTTGTCGTTAAATAATAATAACGGGGTAGCACCCCTGACACAGCGCCCCCCAAGTCGGCAAAATCACGGCAATGAGCAGGGGTGGGTTCCCGCACCGTATTTTAGCAAATAAAGCACTCCCAAGCGCTATGGGACCATGAACAGCGCTCCCAGGCGCTTGAAGGACGAGCAAGTTCAGGGCAAAGATAAAGCGCTCCTAAGCGCTAGCAGCAGAAATAAGCGCCTCCAGGCGCTTGGCAAAGTCCAGCAAAGTTCTTTGGTGGGCAGGGGGCAAGGCTGGGCCCAGAGCTAGCTCACTGGGCCTCCAGGCAGGGAGGCAATCCAAGTGGCGATCCTCCTGCCCAGCAACAGCAGCAGCCCCCTCAGGATCCTGGAAGAGAACATTTTCTAAGGGGACACAGCCCCTTCTTATACTAGAAAATCCTTTGTTTCAGGGTGCAGGGTGGGGGAATAACCAGTCGCAGCTTGTTTTGGAGCACCCTTGATGGCCCAACCACCCCTTTCATTCACTGGAGAGGCTAGGGTCGTTAGACGCACCATAGGGGGCAGAGCCAGCATTGTGAGGGAAAAGCCCAGCCCCATCAGGAACCAGGTGCAGCCCTCCCTCACATCACTTATGCTGATCTCTCCACTCACTCCTGGGCAGACCCATCCAGACTTCCTGGAGCCAGGCTTGCCAGCCAGCTCCAGCCAATCACGCTCCAGCACCCTCACTGCACACACACATCAATGTCTAGAAGTGGAACTTCCCCACTAGACACATACAAGCCGCACATACCATAGCGCAGCATTCATTCTCACGAGATCGCACATACCAAACTCGAGCCTGCACTCCCCACGCATCAGGAACTAACATGGACACACACACATTCCCCATGCATTCCTATGGGAGGGCAGGCCAATCTTACCTCACGCACACACTTTACCCTGGGAAAAAGTGCGCCAAGCCCGAAATCATGAACATCGGGTCGCCATCAAAAGCAAAAAGTTCAGGGGTGAACCAGCCCAAAAGGCCCGGGTCCAACAGTACCCCTTTAATGTGATTGAGTTTTGATTCAGGACATTTTTCAATTTTCACTAGTTTTACTAGTGTCTGCAGAAGTCATTTATCTTGAATATTTATTATCATTTTCTTTTTTTTCTTAAGATTTTTATATAGCGCAAACTTGACCAGAAGGTATCATTGAGCTTTACATGATCACCAGTTGAGTTACAGACCGACACATAGATTTTTTGTTAGACATGGGTAGATTGCATGATTTGTCCAGAATCACAGGATGGTGAGCGTCCCTGCTGAGACTCAAACCCGGTTCCCCAGCGTCGAGGTCGACCGCTCTAGCTGTAAGGCCTCCCTCTCCCCCAAGAGATTTATGCTTTTACCTTTTTGAAACAAAAAAAAGGAATTGACTGACTGACTGACTACCCGGTGGCAATGGTGTGACTATAACCTGCACACTCTCCATGCATACAGTAGCGGCCGGTGCTAGGAGTGCTGTGGGTTGGTTGGGCGGGGCGGGGGTAGAGCAGGGTGGGGGTAGGTAGTAAACTATGGAATACGGCCCAACGGAGGTAAGTAAACAAATAGATAAATAAAATGAATTTTGTTGCACGCCCTGCATCCCATTTGGCAATGCAGCGCTCGCAATGAAATTAGTTTTATTAATTTATTTGTTTACTTACCTCTGTTCGGCCGTATGCGGTAGTTTACTACCCCCCACCCTGCAACTCTGCCTCCCCGCCCCACCCCCCGCAGCACTCCCACCACCGGCCGCTACTGCATGCACAGTAATGCCATTAATTATGTCATTTCAGATGTCATCAGTGATGTTATCAATCTTCAAAATCTCATCAGGGGCAGTAAGCGCTATAGATGTACAATTACATTTACAATATCATAGAATATGTCATAAATTATGTAGCATGTCATCATGGGTGATTAATTAATTCCCTGGCAGAATTGGAGAAATTCCCCTTTACACTTGTAATGCAGAATTACCAATAAATTCCCCTATCCACCAATGGAATTAATATGCAGTAATGTCTTTGTTTGTGGGAGGGTTGGAAGAGGGAGCAAGCAGTCCGTCTATTTTAAAAAATCACTGCAGATTAAAGTTTAATCTACAGTGGTTTTAAACAAAGAGGAACGTCTCCCTCTTGCGACCCTGTTTAGAAACACCCACTGCGGTGCAAACCCCTTAGAGCCATTACATACTCTTCAGTATTCACTGCAGACTATGCAAGGGTGCTGAGTGTTAGTTGGCTGCACCATTTTCTGAATGCAAAATGCATACTCACATCCATTTTTTGGATGCAAGGGTGCATTTTGCTCTAAGAAAATGATGCAAAATGCTCACTCTGCTCCGCAGCAAAATTCCACAGAATCTTGCAGAATTTTAATGTAGTTCTGCAGAATTCCACAGAATCAAATTCCAATTATGCCCTCCCTTGGTAAAATGTGAGATCATATATGAGGTCATAAGAGTGCATGATGGACGTGCAAGTTGTATTTACTTAATTTAGCTGTATCTGCAAAATAGCAGTGTTGTTGTAGTTGAAAATGTCATATTTGAATTTTTTCACCTAACTATAAAGTCACTTTAAACTTTTTTTCAGTGAATTTTTGAAGATTTTTTGGTATTGTAAAGAAATATATCTTTAACAGACCTAACTAAAATGTGACTTTAAATTCATTTTTTGTTAATGAAAATTTTTTTTAAAAGCGTAAATTAGTGTTATGACCATTCAAATTCCCCCATGTAGGTGGCCATCCCCCTGCCTGAGGCCAGGCTCTGCTTTCAACAGCCCCGGGTTACTGAACCCTTGCTCCGCATACCCCGTTCAACCCCCTGTGAGTGGCTGAGCATCTGCTGCCCAAAGCCTTTGGCTGTGCCCTGTGCGGAGGCAGCCACAGGTTCTGGCCTGTGGCCAGGCCCGGTATCCAACCCCTGCAGGCGATCAACCCCCATGCCAGCTGTGATATATACACATGCCTAACGTAAAACAACCTAAAAACAATCACATGATTCAACTAAACACCTTTAGATAAGCAACGACTGTGGGGCATTTGTTTGTTATTCATGACCTGTAGACCTACGCTATTAAAAATGAGAAGAATGATGGTGAAATTGTGAATTATTAAGTAGTGGCTCCTCCAAAACTGTAGAGAAGCGTCGCCCCACTGATATTTGAGCAGTGCAAAAATAAAATGATAATAACTTGAAGTTATTATCATTTTGTTTTTCTGTGCAGAACTGGAGCCAGGTTGGGGTGGGCGCTGAGCAAAGTGAGGAGTGATTTGCATTCCCTAAGTGTGCATGAACATTTGGCTGGCCTTCCTGGACATGCACACTTAGCATGTTCTCCACCTGGCTATGTTGCACATTCCCAATTGATAACATGCCCTGGCTCTCAGGCACTCCCTGAGTGGCCAAACTAACCGCTCAGACCAAACACGGCGCTGCTCATGCAGCGTATTGATTGGCTGACAGAGTGTGCTTCCAGTGCTGCCTGTGCAGATGAAGAGGACGGACGAGAATCATGCGGCGACAACAGCTGCGGCGAAGGGAAGGTAAGATCATTTCATTGTCATGAATTGATTTTCTGAAAATAACGTAGTAGTCCATGTCATGTATGACTGAATAGTGAAAAATATGAGTGGTCATTGAGTGTTATGGGTGGTACTATGTGTGTGCTAAATATTCTGTTCAGGTGAAGTCGAAAACAGGAAGCAACCAGAAGTCACTCTATGTACACAGTTATTATTGTGGCTGGAGATTCTTCAAGTTGGAATAGCTGTTGTTTAAGTGGTCTTTTAGGTGACCAGAGAAGTGGTGAATGCAAGCCAACTGGGGAGGAGAAGGATTCAAAGGCTGGAACCTTTAAGATACTCAGATGAGTTTTTGGCTTGTCAGTTAGTTGTGCCAGGATGGGTATGAGTTAGGAGGGTATTTGAGGATGAAACCATTGATGAATTCAATCTCCAGAATGAGGATGTTGTATTTCAATCCTCACACAAGAAGCCTGGTCAAAAATAAACACCTTTGTACTAAAATGTGTACAAAAATGTACTTCTAACAGATCGCAATTCCACTTTTAGGGCATTTCATTGTGTGATTAACTCACTTTTATCGAGCACTCTGTGGCTGCACCCTCCCATTCAGATCAGAGGGTACAGATGTGGGCAATTTGGACAGGAGTGGCCTTTTTGTGATAAGACAAGGACTTATTTGCTTGTTGCTACAGACTGTGGGGCTTATTTACAAGTCCATTGCGCAACTGGTGCATCAAGTTTTTTGACGCACTGGTGGCGAAGAGTGCAGATCCATATCTATGAAGCCACGGCACTTTGCATGGCTTTTCACGGCCTAATATATATGGAGGACGACAAAGCAGCGCAAGTGGCTGCGTTGCCTTACTCTATGTCACAGAGGCATTTCTTGGGTGTTGCAGTGGGTGTTCCCATGCAACATCCATGGACTTTGAAGCATTCCCAGATTTACAAAGACTAGTAAACCTGAGAATGCGTCAATAACCTACCTGTAACCAGGAGAAATAACTATATTTCTCCTTGTTTTTCCTCTTTATTTCCATGCTGCATTCGGCAGTACACATAGAAGGAGGAAACACCTCCATTGATTTTTTTTTCCACAGAAAGTGCCTTCCTGCACAAGATCAGTCATCTCTACAATGCAGACACCCATCCAACATAGTGCAATTGTGTTTACATTTGTGCAGGGAAGCCACTTGTGCACCTGCACAGTGGAAGAGGACAAGAATGAGCCATATCTCATATATGCAACACATTCCTGTCCTTTTCTATTGACATAGGTCAGTGCAGCAAAGTGACTTGTGGACCTGCCCTGGGTCAATAACTAGTAAATACGCCCATGTTTCTTTTAGGCAAGACATTTAAAAGTGATTCAATGGAGTCTTGTAAGAAGGTGGAATCTGACTACATGGTTGCCCCCACTTTTTTTCCATGTGTTTTGATGGTTTTTGACTTAGTTTGGCTGGGATCCTGCTATTCAGTGCCCCAGCCTATCTGCTTTCCTCTCTACATTGATTACAAGTTATTTAGATACACTCCAGTTTGGTTACTGGGGCACCCTTGTGACTCCCTAGTATATGGTACACCAGGTACTAAGGGCATAGTTACCCAAGAGGCCTACTAGGAGCTGAAGCATATATTATGCCACCCCTGGGAAGCTTCCAGAATGACACCACAGGACTGCTACTGCAGCCTGGGGAAGGGGGTGCATGCACTATTACTAAGATATAGGTTACCTATATGTAACTTAAACCACTGCACATAGAAAACTATCAGTTACCCCTATGGCAGGCCTTAACAATCCTGAAGGGAGGGTGCTTGGTTTTGTGTGAGAGGGTGCCCACGCATGAGCAGGGCCCGTCTGCAGCCTTCGGAACCTATTCTCTGGGGCTCGTCAGTGGTGCAGCCAGACCATATACTCTTAAGTGCATTATTACCTCGTGGTAAATGCTAACTTTGGAATGGCTGCACGGACACATGTCGTGTTTTGTGTCAAACACTTTTGAATCCTACCCCCCACCAGTCCTGGTGGCGGGGTTAGAATTCCACCCTTCCTAGAGGGAGAAACATGTACACCATGGTATACTCTGTACCAGTTTTCAAGAACCCTGGCATCACACAATGGATGCTGCAGCCACAGACACAAGTCTGGCCTCCTGCTGCTGACCGAAACTCCAGCAGGGGAGGCCTGGACAATAGGTTTCCTGTCACAGGGAGGAGTAACCACCTCCCAGACAGACTTTAGTGTATTAGGGCTGGGTGGGTGCACTCTGAGAGTGCTTTGAAGTCTGCACTGGGGGCAAATTTGGTGTCCCTGTGCATAGTCCAGTTCAAACCGGTTGCAGGTACTACCAGCCCCTGCTCTGGTGCGAAACCAGACAAAGGAAATGGGTGTAGCCACCCCTCTTTCCAGACCCTCCCATAGGTGGGTCCCCAGAGAATGTCCAACCCCTTTTTGGGTTTAAGAAAGGAACCCCTGACTACAGGACTTTAGATTACACCTGGACAAAACTCTCAAACAGAATCCTGATACGTCGACGCTCTACTCAAGACTAGAGGATGGAAGAATCTCCCTTGGGGTCAAGGAGTTACTCCCCTGCTTGGCAGGCACCAATGAAGCAATTGCCGGTCTGCATCTCCAAAGCTCCCACCAGACTCTGAAGTATTTGCAGCCCAGGAAGAGGATTTCCAGACTTCTCAGAGGCCGACCAAAGTCCCAAGCAAAGCTGAGACCCACAGCCCTCGTGAGTGACATGGAACCGGAGCTCCTGGACACTGTGCACATTTGCAAGTGCATTGACTTGTCGATGTCTCTTGATGTTGTGCTTTGGGTCACGTGTAGCCAAGCCCCGAGCACCTTCTACACTGAAGATTGTGGGCCTACACTCCACGAGTGCTCCCTGAGTCGGCTTCCTGCATTTCAGGTCTAGGCTCCTTCGTGATCCCTGGTATGTCGACTGGTGGGTCCCTGTGAAGGCAACTCTGATTTTCTTTGGGCTTCCCTGGTTGCTCCAGATGTGCCCTGACTCTCCACCGTGTGGTTAGTCCTTTGGACCTTGCTGGTCCACACCAAAGCATTTCTTGACTTTCTGTGTGGGTTGTGTTGCTAAGGCTTGTTGGGTCCAATCCGGTCACTGACGCCGCAGAACTTGACATCTTCATGGGCAGCTCGACTTTAGGTCCTGGTCATCGTCGACGCCTCCTGGTCCTCGTGGCTGAAGAGTCAAGCTTCACCTCTTTCACCTGAAATCACCCGACATCGGTGGGCATTAGACTATCCTGCCCCTGGTCACTGGCTAGTGACACAGACTCTGTCCCCTCCACTTTCAGGTTCTTCTCATCTTCGATCCAGGCTTGGATCACACTGGACACTTTTCTCTAAGATAGCAGCAGTACTTTGCAGCAGAGCACCATTTAAAATGACGACGATTCCGTGCACCAAAAGACACCTATGCACCTGGCTTTCCTGGGTGAGGTAACTAGAGTACTCTGGTGGTCCTGTGGGTGTTGGCCCTAGAACACCTTAAGTCTAAAGGGGTTTGCTCAAAGTACTCTTCCATGTGTCCTTAATCTCTAAATTTCCAACCGCAACTTTCCGCATAGAAGCTACTGGTGATTCGCAGCTGTGTTCTCACACTGCACACGTCCCCCGTGGGTCCCCTGTGTCACTGCCTTGGGTGGTTCCTTATGGTCCCAGCGATTCTACAGGCTCTAGGTCTTGTTTCTAGTCAAGTAGTGGTTCTTACTACTACTTTCTTAATAGATAATTTGGTACGCCCCTAGGTCTCAACGTACATTGTGCTAATTTACTATGTGATATTAAGTGAAACGTATATGCTTTTACCTCTAGCCTCATAACAAAACTAGTACGGTGTGTCTAGAATTAATACAAATAATGTATATATATACCTGGTGTGGTTCTCCTTTCATTTGGTCATTCAAGAGATTATAGACTGGTAAAACAAATGCTTTACATTCCTCCAAGACTTAGCCTGAAGGCTGCTCTCCATAGCTACCACTAGGATAGCTTTCAATAAAGGTTGTCTTTAGCCTATCACCTCTAAGGGGTTTTTTGGTATGGTGCAAGGTGCCCAATATAACTAATGGACAGCATATTGAACCGCGCTGCACAGGAGATCACAGGCGCGCTCGCAGGACATTTGCAGCGCTTTTCGCGCTTTTTAAAATCGTTTGCATTTTAATAGTTTAATTTTAATTTTGTCCCTCACACATAGTGCTTACCGCATTTAAAAGGCTACAAGCACCGCTGTTGGGAGCGGAACACGTAGACCCTTGAACACACTCGGGGACTGTCACCGCCATCTTGGGTGGGGCAGGGATTCTTTGCGGCGCCATTTCGGCCAGCGCACTAGCCTCGCAGACAGGACTTCACGCCCTACTTAAAGCTCGCCATGAAGACGCGCAGCGGAGACGCGCAGCGGAGTCGCCGGACTCACGCCGGAGTCCAGCCAGAGTCCTGCCCGTCTGGGCTCGTCCGGGCTCAGACGGGCCTGGGGCCTGGCACTATGCCAAATATACTACCACTGCGTTGTACCTACTCCCGGGAGGAGCTACTAGCACTAAGCATCCTGCCCATCGAAAACCACCCTGTTATTAACAAGGGTTTCTCACCGTCATCTCCACGAGGACTGGACGCATTAGTTCCTCCTCATTCAGGTAAAAGCACTTTACTCTGGGGCCTGCTCATTTGTAGGTCACTTCCGCGTCACGCTGTGGAACTCAATTCCCTTATTCAAGATCAGGAACTGGATATCCTGTTTCTGACAGAAACTTGGATTACTTCCAGTTCCGACGCTGATATCGTATTAGCCCTCCCACCAGGCTTTCTCATATTTCATTTGGATAGGCCTGAGGGGCGAGGAGGCGGTCTTGACATTATTTACCGAGATAATCTTAAATGTAGGGCCTGGAAGGGACTTGTGGCCGACTGTGAGAGCTGCCACTTTTCACTACAGATATCTCCTACGGTGACACTGGCAGGCCTGCTGATTTACCGGCCCCCTGGCAGTGTGGGCAATTTTGTAAGTTCTGTGATGGAAACAGTAACATCGCTGGCTACATCCACTTCCACTTTCACTGTCTTAGGGGATTTGAATTTGCACTTCAATTACACAGCAGACACAACTGCTACAGACCTTAAAGGCGATTTGAGTGCTTGTGAGCTCCAGCTAATTAACGCAGGAGCCACCCATGAGAGGGGCCATTTATTGGACCCAGTCTTTTCTAACATCCTCCGGCTTAAGGCCAGACCAGCCCTCCCTCTCCCATGGTCAGACCATTCTTTAGTTTCGGTGGAATGGCAAGTCATATTGCCCTTAACACCGACACATCAAGCGGTTGTGGTGGACCGTGTATGGTCCAGATTATCGATCAGGGACTGGACCCACAACCTGGCAAAGTCACAACCTCCATCTGAGTCAGACCCGATTAAAGGAGATGCTGACCTTAACAGATGGCTGAATGCCTCGCTTGACGCCCTCATTCCCATGAAAACTATACAGAAGAGGGAGAAAAGAATTGGTTCTGCTCCTTGGTTCACGGCTGAGCTCCGCCTGCTAAAAAAAGGATGCAAGAAACTTGAAAGGGCCTGGAGGAGGAAATTTGATGCTGCCAAGCGTAAGGACTACTGGATAGCGATGAGAGGCTATAAAGCAGCCCTCCGCTTGGCAAAAACGCAATTTCTCGAGGAACGAATACAACTTGCCTCAAATTCGTCCAGGGAAACTTTTAAGGTGGTGCAAGAACTCCTTAAGGTCCCCGAACCAGAAGCCACTCATGACCTTCAGAAGTGCAAGGAGTTGGCCGATTTTTTCCACATCAAAATCGTGAAAATACTCAATTCCCTACCTCAGGCTACTAAACCTCAAGGGACCCAAGAAGAGCTTCCCCCAACCCAGGGGAAAGAGCGTCTGATTTACCTGGACACGTTTGGCCCAGTTTCAGAAGCTGAAACGCTAAAAGCCATAACCTCCATAAAAAGCGGCTCCCCTATGGACCCAGTTCCTTTTAAAATCTTAAAGCAAGCAGCAACCGCTGTGGTAGGGCCCATTACGGACCTGATAAATGCCTCTTTTTCTCATGGTCTGGTGCCACCTAGCTGGAAAAAAGCTGTGGTTAAGGCCCTGTTAAAAAAATCTAACCTTGACACGGCGGAGCTGGCCAACTACAGGCCTATTTCTCTGCTGCCAGGCCTCGGCAAAATCGCTGAGAAGCTTGCAAACCATCGACTGTCCAATTTTTTAGAGTCGAATGGTCTGCTTCGAGACTCGCAGACCGGTTTTCGCCCGGGTCAAGGTACTGACACGGCCCTCCTGGCAGTCGTTGAAGAATCTAGACGCATCTTAGACTCGGGAGGATCAGTGGCAGTGATCCTCCTGGATCTGAGTGCTGCGTTCGACACCGTGAACCATCGGGTGTTGACTCAACGACTGTCAGAGGTGGGGGTCGCAGGGGATGCCTTGAAATGGCTTTATTCATTTCTCGAAGACCGGTCTTACCAGGTCTGGGAAGGCAGCAACAAGTCTACATCCATCTCTCTCCAGTGGGGGGTGCCGCAGGGCTCGTCCTTGAGCCCGACATTATTTAATGTCTACATGGCCCCCCTGGAGGATGTGGTGGCCCCTTATAACATCAAGATCATCAGCTATGCTGATGATACTCAGCTGGTGGTCGCCCTTCCTCAACTGGTGGAGAACCCTGACTTGTTGCACTCATGCCTGGTGGACGTCTACACCTGGATGAGCAGCTCAGCTCTGAAGCTGAACGGCTCTAAAACAGAGATTATGCTGCTTGGAAACAAAGCTCCCCCATTGCCTTTAACATGCTGGCCAAGTTGTATGGGTGATTTCCCCATCATGAAAGAGGAGATTAAGAGCCTGGGAGTCTGGCTGGAGCAAGATCTCTCCTTTAAAACTCACGCTAAAAGAACTGCGGGAGTATGTTTTGCCCTGCTGCGGGCCGCTCGTAAAATCTTCCCGCTCCTACCTTTTCCATCGAAGAAGTTGTTGATTCAGGGTTTGATAACATCTCGCCTTGACTACAGTAATGGTCTTTTTCTGGGCGCCCCTGAATCCACTTTTAACAAACTTCAGCAGGTGCAAAACGCGGCGGCTAGACTACTCATGGGCATCCCCAGAACAGAATCGGCTAGACCCGCCCTTAAGGCTCTGCACTGGTTACCGGTGCGGGAGAGAGTGAGGTTTAAGGCACTCTGCATCGCACACAAAATTCTTCAGGGTAACGGACCATCTATCCTGAAGAATTTGGCAGTGCCTTATAAAGCGACCAGAGCGCTGAGGTCCGATCAGAAATGCTTGCTCCATGTCCCGAGAGTAAAAAGATCGCGTACGGGCGGGAGACGTTTCTCCGTGCATACAGCAACGCTCTGGAACTCTCTGCCCCTAAAACTTCGTGCTGAGACCTGCATCTTGCGCTTTCGAAGGGGCCTGAAAACACATCTGTTTCCTGCATGAGGTGATCCAACCATCTTATGGTTTCACGGTTGATGCACTGTTCAAAGCGCCGGGATGCCTCAGGGTAGCTGTGTGCTATATAAGTTTAATAATAATAATAATATGCCAGGCCAAGTCTGCATAGAGTAAATGCAAGTGTTCGGGTTCATTAAACATGTCCATCCATCACCTTACCTTTTTTCGCTGTCTGTGTTAGCATATGCACGTCTTACCGGGTATCACATAGAGAAGCATCAATACCAATTTTAAATCTAGCCAACCAAATATAGAACTAATGCAATAGCTCCAAAAACAAGAGCTTACGTTTTTTTGTCTAATTAAAAAGTGATATTTTAATACAATTTGTATTTTTGTAAGTTCTTTAGATATCTGGCCCCGGGGGTAGTACATCTGATAAACAAATTAACAGAGTGGTTTCAAATATTTTACAGGGCAGTTTATAAAATGTTGTTTGTTTAGCTTGTTGTCGTTTTCTTTTTAATTAACAAAATAATAACAGTAACCGTGTAAGTGTAAACTTGCAACTAAAAAGTAAATATATCATCTATACCTTCCTGTGTGAGATAAAGTGACAGTTTGCAAATATTTTGCAAATTAATGTTTGTTTTTCATAAGGTGATAGACTTGCAGTTTTCGAGATCCAGCACAGTACACACTGAATTTGAAATATATTAGTTTACAAGTACTCTATGAACGTTATAAATGTATTATTTAGATATAAAAGAGACACTGGGCAATGCTGTCACAGGCTCCTACACGAAACATTGTCAAGGCGTTCGTTATTTCTATAAATTAAAATGATTTATAATAAAACCTAAAATTATTGTTGACTCATAAAATTTAGCAAAATCCTACAAACAAGTGGACTACAGGATCTTTTGGATACAGAAACTAAAACAGTATCAGTTACTGTACTGTGCACGCACCCTACGTTCAACACCATTCTATAAAAAAAGCCAGTGCCGTGACGTACTTCTGACTTGACAGTTCAGAAATACTACATTGACTTTGGCTGTATTTCATTGTGCAAACATTTGGGTTTTAATATAAAAACGTAGAAATGTATATAATTATTAGTGACTGACTCTTCTTTTTAGTTAGTTGTTTTAATCGGATTTCTAATGTTTTAATTAAGGATGGGCCGTGTTGGCAGAGAGCCACTTCACGGAATTCCACGGAGTTGGCTAAAAAACTCTGTGGAATTCTGCTCCGCCCCCCGCCCTGCTGCCACCTACCCCGAGGTCTCCGCAGACTTACCTGTTCATGCCGGTGCTTCCATGCCCTGCCCGGGCTGTCCTCCTGGCTATCTCCCCTCTCTCCACTCAGGCTAGTCTGACTCACATATCCTCGATGTCACTCTTGGGAGGACCGCGCATGCCCAGTCTTCCCAAGAGTTGCGCATGCGCGCTCATGCGCAGTCTTCCCAAGAGTGATGAAGAGTGTCTGAGGAGTCGGATGAGCCTGGAGTGGAGAGAACTGGAGACCGACAGGAGGAAAGGACAGCAAGGGCAGGGCAAGAAATCACCAGCATGACCAGGTGAGCCGGAAAGTGGGGTGGGTGGCAGGGCAAACTCCGCTACGCCGCGGGGTTGGAGTTTTTGGGTAAACTTTGCATTCCCAACTGAGCGTGTATTTGGAAAAACCCTGCCTACTCTGCTGGCGTAGCGGAGTATTGTGCCCGGGGTTAGTTTCAATAATGCATTAATGCGGAGTTTTAGGCCAAAGCGCCAAGCGAGGCATTAGTAGGGTCAAGGAATAAACATGCAGATAAATAGAAAGCAAATGGCTCCATTTCGAACACTCAAATTGGAAAAACAACTCCAGAGGGAAACTGCACTGGGTGGGACTGGACTGGCCTGTTTAACCAGCCCGTAAGGGCTGTATTTTTGGGCTGTATGTGTGTCTCTTTTATGGCCTGCTGTGTCGTTTTGTTTCCCTGACATTAAAGCAAACATTGCCTGCAATAGGCTCAAATCCATGTAGTCTTCCATACCTTACAAAACACTTATACAGCGTGTTGTACCTAGTTCAAAAATTGCCTTAATAGCAAACTTTGAAGATTTGTTTAGTCAATTAGTAATTCACTACAGGGGGCAACTTTTATTTTGGTTCCTGAACCTGTTCATGTCTTTTCTGTCCCAGTCCAACACTGAAACTTTGCTCTCTGAGTACCCCCTCTACACCTGCAACATTTCTTGAGGTGCAAATTGTGTGATATCAATTCCCCCAGTAATTCCCTTTGCCAAGTTGATATTCACAGTCAAAGTCATAATAAAATGATTTTGTCGTAAACTTGTAGAAAAAAGCACAACGCCTTCATGAGGTAAGATGACTTGTGTATTAGCAGTCACAGGCGAGCAAACTCTTTACCGGCTGACCAGACGATCAACTGACACTTGTAGAACATACAGACTCAACAAGCTAGAATACTCGCAGGTATTTTGGAAGGGGAGGAAAGGGGAAACACAAAGAAAGGCGACATAACATTGGATGGCCATATTGCGAGGAGTACAAATGTACAACACATCTTCCTCCTTTACAGAGGAAAGAAAAAGAAACAAAAATGCAAAGAAACTTAAAGCAATGGTAACAGCGGTAATACTCATTGAAGTAAGTAGGAATGTGCGCAAGTTGTGACATACAAGTTGGGTACCCTTGTCTGTGATGAGTGTTGAGGGATAGCCTTCCTCTTGAATAAGATTTTTCAAAAAGAGAACAGTGTTGTCAGTGGTCATGTCCTTAACAAATCAGACAGTTAACCACTTGGAAAAGACATCTAAGACCCCAATGGCAAAACACTGGTTAGAAGGTAGTTCATCCATGGGCCCAATGAAATCCAAGCAAACAGTGTGCCACGGACAACTGGGAGTTGCAATGTGACCCATGGTTGACCCAACTGTGACCTTAAGTCTTTTCTCCCGCTCCTTGCAAGCAGGATAATTTTCAATCCAGGATGACACCTGAAGATCCATGCCCTGCCACCAAAACTCAGCTTTGAGTCTGCGTTGAGTCAAGGTCTGTCCCAAATGTCCCTGATGGGCTAATTTGAGGAGTTTGGGCCTAACGGAGGAAGGGGGAATGAATTTCCCACCCCTCATAAGGACAGCTCATCCAAAACTTTCAGAAACGGACAAACAGAAACATGTACACAACTCTCTCGTCTATAACCAAGTTTAACCAGATCCATGACTTCTTTAAGAACATGGTAAACAGGAATAGCTTTGCATCATTCATCATGAGTGAAAGTGCCCTCACCTCACCATTGGCAACCACATCCCGAACAGAGGCTACTGCTCCTTCCTCGTTGGCAATTGCAAGGGACCCAACATGAAGATCCTCCCACTTGACAGAGATTCTGGAGAGGCAATCTGCCTGAAAATTCCGCCAACCCTGAATATGAGTAACATCATATTGATATTCTTGAAGTTTGGCTGCAAGCCTTGCCAATCTGGGAGAACCTTTGTCCGCCTCATCAGGACACAAAACCTAAACCAAGGGTTTGTGATCAGTTTTCAAAAGGAATTTTGTGCCCTACAAGTATGGTGCGAAAGTACTGAACACGCCATGCGGCAGCCAGCACCTCTTTCTCAATGTTTGAATAGTTCTGTTCTGATGAGGTGAGAGTATGGGCGGCAAAGGCAATGGTCCTCTCCCCTTCAGGATATTTTTGTAAGAGTATAACACTGAGGCCCGTTGCACTCGCATCAACCATGACAACAGAGGTATGCTTTATGTCACCAGCTTTGCATATTTTTTTCTTAATCAGGTCAACACATGTAGCTTGGTCATTACCCCATGTAAATGTCATATCTTTCTTCAGTAAAATTCTAAAGGACAGCGTTTTGTCTGAAAAATTCTTCACATGTTTAGAGTAATATTCTATTATCCCCATGAAGGACCCCAACTGGTCCTTATCAGAGGGACACGGAGCTAATTGACTTGCCTGCAACATGTTCTTTTTGAGCTTAACTCCCAGAGCCGAGATCTCATATCCAAGGTACTCAATATGTTGGACAAGAAAGGAACATTTTTCCTTGCAAAGAGTAAGACCAGCTTCAGCATTCTCTGTAACACAGATTTGAGTACCTGGTTGTGATCCGGGATGGAGTCCCCAAAGACAAGGATGTTATCTGGAAAAACCACTGCCTTCTGAACACCCTTAAAAATTACAGTGACCATCCTTTGGAACACACTGGCTGCTGAAATTAGCCCTAAAAGGAGTCGTGTGAATTGGAAGATTCCTTCCGTTGTTATAAATGCTGTCAGGTGTTTAGAGCTATCATGTAGTTTTATTTGATGATATGCGCTCTTGAGGTCTAGTTTGGAGAAGAACCTCGCCCCCTTCAATGTAGTGACTAATTCTCCGATGTTGGGCAGGGGAAATGTGTCTACAACCACACACTTATTCAGTGACCTAAGGTCTACACAAAACATAATTTTCCCATCAGCCTTCTTGGTTATGACAACCGGAGACGCCCAAGTGGAAGCCTCCACAGGCTCAATCACCCCACCTTTAAGCATTTCCTCAATCAAGGACTTGACCTCATCCCTGACAAGTAAGGGAACTCTCATTAGCTTGTGCTGGACAGGCAAAACATCTTTTTTCAGATGGATCTTGTAGGCATACCCTTTTAATTCACCTAGTTCCTTTCTGAACACTGTGATAGCTTCTTGAAGAATGTTGTCTAAGTTGTGTCCGTTCACAACCATGACCTGGGAGGGTGCCCTAGGATTTACAATGGTATGAAGATCATATTGATGTCTCCAACCTAAGATTGGAGGCCCATCAACCACTACATAGATCTTACCCTTTGTAGACCTGTCATCAAAAGAAATGTCTGCTTCAAAATAACCTAGGAGCTCTATAGTGTCACCTTGGTACCCTGCAGGAGATATGTCGCTATGGAGCAAATCTTTACTACCCCATTCCTTCTGTAGCATGGACCTGGGGATAAGGATGTACCTGGAGCCCATGTCAACCATCAGAGACACTTGCCGACCTTCAATGAGGAATAGAGCTTTTGGTCTATTCTCTGTCTATTCATTTTCTATGGTTACGTTACAGTCATTGACAACTAACAACCTCTCCTTTTCTCTTTTTGTTTCTGAGGAGAAGTCTAGAACAACTGCTACTTTCGAACGGTTTATTGTCTTGCACATTTGTGAGAAATGGCCCAAGTGACCACACTTCAAACATTTAGGTTGCACAAATTTTTGGGAATCAGAGCATAGGTGCCCGCACACGTCCTTGTTTCCCTTTCTAGTACATTCAAAAGGTGCAAAAAGGGTCTGGAGGCACAATCCCCTATACCTCAAATAAATGGGAAGTTGGTCCAATACAACCTGCTTACCCAAATTCAACTGCAAAGAATAGCCCAGCACACTTTACAAACAAATGATCATTATACACTCATATGCACAATCATATTTCAAAGAAGAGTCGATGTTGTGATTATCTTCAATTTCATCCTTTATTTTTCTTTTGTTAAAACCTTTTGAAACCGCCAACGCGTTTCGTCCTTTGACAAGGTCTTCTTCAGGGCTTATAGTATGTATCTGTAGCGCTGTGATCTGGTAATCAGTCATATATTAAGAACAAGTGGTTTTTAAAATCAATTTGTAAAGTTTCCACATAGGGGTCTGTTATGGTCCAAGTAAATTTTGTTTGTGGAATCTATATCTGTAATCATGTAATCCCGGCAGAACGGTCCTTCACGGTATCGAGCAGCGCATGACCCCTATGTGGAAACTTTACAAATTGATTTTAAAAAACACTTCAAACATTCCTTGTTGGACACAAAGCAGACTTTTTTGACTCGGACGTGTGCCCATTCCACATCTCAAACAAAACTTGCTAGGTGTCCTTATTAACATATTTTTTTTGCTCCAGGGTCTATTCATGTTTTTTACAAAGGCTACAGATTCATCATCCGCTAAATCATTTTCATCACCCAAAGTCTTTTTGGAGACTTCAGACACTTCTTGGTGTAAGTTACTTTTTTGAGGCTCATTCATGCGGACTTCTGACTGTTCAATGACTTTAGCCAAATCAATAGCAACTTTTAGGGTGGGGTTCTTTGCAGCCCACAGTCTCTCTTGAATTTTGCGATTATTACATTGGAAGATCAACTGGTCCCTAATTAGTTCACCCATCATTGCGCCGAATTTGCATTTTACAGAAAGTTCGCTCAGTCTCGCAACAAATTCATCAATGGTCTCCTTGCTGAGTTGCTGGTGAGCATTGAATTTATAGCGGTTCATTACTAAATTCTCTTCCTTCGCAAATCTCACTTCTAGCCTACATATGGCTTCCTTTTAATCATCCAGCATGGGTTGGCCATTTGCTTGCAAGGCTTGCGGAAGAAATCTGAAAACTAGTTGACCTTCTTTGCCTTGAGCACTGAGAAGTAATGCTTTTTTCGTTTCTCAGAAAATTCCTGACCATATAATGCATCCAAGTAATTATCAAAAATAATTATCCAGTCTTCCCACGATATAGACAGAGTGCAAGGTTCACCTAGAAACTGGGGTGGTAAGCAAACAGCAATGTGTTGTACAGACATGACAGCTAAACGTAGAGAAATGTACACAATTATCTTTAAAAATTAGCGATTGCTAAACTCACCACATGTGAAATCATAGATGATAAGTTATTTCAAGCTGTGGGTGTGCACATCACCATGTGATGAGCACTTGTGGGAAAAAAAACAGTGCCTGTGAGTTGGATGCAGCGTAGATGAAGCAAGGACTGAAAAAATGGTAATGCTGAGGCTGAATTTGACACAGCTGAGGGTGTGTGTGTCACTGAGAAGTGTTACAGGTGTGCGCATCACCGGAGCGTTGGCGCTGTAGATGCCCCAAGTGACGCGCTTATAGAGGGTAACGTGATTCAGAAGTGTCGAGAACGTGTAAAAGTTACACACACGTTGGCTCCTGCACGTAGATAGGACGTGACTTAGCAATGAGCTGACAAAAGAAGAAAAAACAACACCTGAAGATGGCCGCCCTGAGTTGCTTATGTTGAGCGAAAACTGCTTGGGAAGGTTTCCTAGCGGTGAAGATTTCGATGATGCTCTATGCGCATGTGAGTGGTGCTCCTTGGCAACAGTGGAGAGGTTCTTACCAACGCAGCTCTTGGCAACGCTGTGCGCGAGTGAGTTGGTAGGCCCTAACAGGCGCATGCTTAGGCTATGCAAGAACTGACTCACGGTTGTGGCAGGTGAGGTCAGAGATACTTGCAAAATTACCAATCCTCAGGTTTAAGCACTTTGGGGCCCATTATGATGTCGGGAGGATTGCCCCCACCAGGCTGGCCGTAGCCACCGCCAGCCTGGCGGGGGCAATCCGCCCGACATCCACACTTGTTTTCCCTCCGCCATATTAGTATGGCGGGGGGACCTCGGCGGACGGAAAGACCGTCTGCCGCTTTTCCACCCTGGTCTCCTTGCGGCCGGGGTGGAAAAGGAATAATATGGTGGCAGTGTCTATCAGACACCACCAGCCATATTATGATGGGCATTTTCCAATGCCTTTCCGTGGCGGCAATGCGGCCACGGAAAGGCATGCGGAGACTCCCTGCGGGGGCCCGTTGCGGGCCCCCTGGGAGTCCTGGGGGTGGGGGGTGCACATGGGCCCCCGCATTTCAAAGTGCAACATTGCAGGTACCGCACGGTGCCTGTCATGTTGTGCTTTGAAATGCACAACGTGCATTTTTACCATTGCGGCGGGCGGCGCTTTCTGCACCGCTCGCCGCAATGGTAAAAATACAGGATGCGCCCGCCACAGCGGTGGGCGCATCCTAATTGTCAAGGCGGGACCTCCGCACTTATGGCGGGTGGACCCCTTTATGTCATGAGGGCAAGTTATGGCAAGGGTCCATACCACAGTGAGTCCTGAAATGACTGTTCATATAAATAAACATTTAAAATTATTGTCTACAATCAGCATTTCATGATGTATTTAATTAGTGCTCTACCACATATGACAAACAAAGCATGCACAATAAATGCAAGAAATGATTGTCCAATAGGGAAGAGGGTGGAGCTGGCCATGGAGCAAGTGCAATTTTGTACATGCATATAAAATGATGTCAAAAATGGCAATTGCAGCATATCAAGGTAGGCCACAGACCAAGTTAGAAACCATTGGCCGTGCATTTCTTCCTGCAATAATTTCTTCTTTCAGATGCACTTCTTCCTACTCTTTCATTTCTACTGAATTGATCCTAAAATGTTATTTTGGCACCCTGATATTGTTATTATTATACTCGTTAATATTTGCCATGCGCAGTTAATTTGTGAGTCTTTGACTCTTGCTTGATTGTTCTATGTAAAGTGCACTGACACACTGAGGAGCACGAAGCACTATATTACAACTTAATAAATATATTTGTTCTTTGATTTCTTTAGTCTGAAGTGTCTCGCCTCTACTTGATGTCTTGACACAACCCGTGCATCATAATGATAAAGGACATGTACTTAAGCCATAGTAATTAGCGCAAATAATGGCTCACAAGCCAGATTTGCATGTTTACTTGTTTTCAAAGGATTTAACTAGATTGCACATTGTTTTTTTACACTCCGATTTTGGCTTTCTTTGCATATTCGCGGAGCAAGTGTTAAGTAGTTTATAAATATAACCTGAACAAGACACCTTTTCAAAATTACATTTAGTTTAAACAATTACAAAGACACCACAAAGGCATCACAAATTAGCTGCATATTTTTTGGTCTCTTACCTCACAAAAACAATTAGAAGGTTTTTAGTGCTGTTGAAGGATAATAAAATGGCAACGATGCTACATTGCAAAATTATTTGCAATGCTCCGAATATGAGTAGCCCAAACAATATCAAATATTTCAGACAAATGTGGAACTAGTTGTTTTTAGATACACCTGGCAGTTTGAGGTATAACGAATGAAAGCAATACGCATACCCTCAATTTTCTAAGACAGGGAATGTCTTAATCTAAAACATTTATTAAAGAATATTATTGTGATGGAAGGCATACATTTTGATAAACACCTGTTAGACCTGGCATCTTTTGGCGTGTTTCCCCTGTCTTTTTGGTTTCTGCCCTGTTGTCTTTAATGGTACATTGGACTTCGTTTTGCTGGTTTGTGCCTCAGCACACTTTCTCACTGCTGTTCAGTGTTAAGATGCAAGTGCTCCTACTGTAAATTGTGTTTATGGATTGGTATTTCCATGTTTGGCTTAATTGATTTACTACTAAGTCCCTAGTACAGTTCACTGTGGGTGTCCTGGGCCTGTAAATCCCTGATAGTGAAATACTGCCAATGTAGCTTTCCTCTATTGAAAGGCTATCTGTCCCATTAGCAAACTTGGGAGATGCTTTGTTAGATCTTAAGAGTATAACTTTTCATTGGGATGAGATAGAGAAATTGAGTTTAGATTCTCTGAACTCAGAATTTAATGACACATATTTTTAGAGAGATGTTTTTTACATAGTGTGTTTGAAAATGACACTTGTAGAAAGTAGGCATTTACTGCCACATGCATCAACAGAAGGAATTGCGATTCCTAAATAGCGATTTTTAAGGAATCACTATTTAGGATTCACAAAAGCCTATGCATGTAGGAATCTCTATAAAAATAGCAATTCCTACACATTCCTTAATTGCTACTCGCAAATAGCTAGTCGCAATTAAGGAATGCTGTCCATTCATTCCTATGGGCCCCCAGGCCCATAGGAATGAATTGGAGATTGCATGAGAAATTTGCGAGTACCAGTAGATACTCACAATTTGCTCGTGCAATTTCAAGGGTGCAAAGGGTGTCAAAATGACACCCTGTTGCACCCCTGAAATTGATCCGTGCACATATGGTGCATGCACACATGCCCTAAGGGCATGTGTGTGTGCAACATGAAACTTTGAAAAATGCACAAAAGTGTATTTTTCAAAGTTTTTGCAAATTACCATGAAGTTCAACTTCATGGTAATTTGCTACTCCTATTAGCGAAATCGCTAATTTTACAGGGACAGGGATGTGAATTCACGGTAAACAGCCCAAGGGGTGTTAAGGTGTGTCCTGCCTTTCCTTGGTGACTCAGAGTTGGGCTGGATAGGCCTGGTCTACATTTAGAGTGGTGGAAGGAGTTTCCACTAGCACCTGAATATGCAGTGCCTCCTGTGCACAATGCTGTCTCCACCACCTGTATGTGAAGCTGGGCCAGAGAGTGTAGAACTGGTTTGGACTGGGCTCAGAGACCCTTGTCTCAAAGAGAACAGAGAAAAAATGGGGTATAAATATTTGGGCCCTGACCACAGGACTTTTGTTTTTGCGCAATGACCCAATATCTTTAGTCCTTTGCCTTGCACACCTTCACAGAATGGTTCTACTTCCCACAGACTTTGATAATCTGTCCAATGGCAGGACATTTACTTTCATGCGGAAAAGAAAATCCACACCTGAGGTAACATTTATTTTTTTCCTTGTGCTTTGGCTTACATTTTATGTTCATGACTAGCTCACTCTGGGCACCTCTGGCCTCCATGTCAACAGCCTGTTGATCAGCATAATCTTCAGCTCTGACAGCCATGATAACTTAGACTAAGAGTTTATTTTAGCATTTTTTGTCTCAATGAATCTGACTGACATCCGTCAAGAACTCTGAGATGTATAGCTTCATTTCAATTTACTGAACTTACAGTGTTTGATGATTGTATCCAGTCTCTCAACAAATGTGCTGATGGTTTCACCAATGTTTTGCAATTCTTGACTGAAAAGCTTCTTTGATCGAACAGTATGTAATTTTTCTTTATGACTTTTTTTTACACCTCCACCAGCAAGATTCATAAGGTATTTGAACATGCTCTGTTTCTTCTAGTACACCAATGAAATCATCAATTGTCTCTATCCAAACAGTCCATGTATCATTACTATTCTGCTTTTTGTCAGTACCGAATGGTGGTGTTGGTTTCAGGAAGGCGTCAGCTTTATAACTGTTTGTGAAAGTTTCTGATGTGGCAAGTAGTATTCTTTCTGATGCTTCTTGGTATTGCAAACCATTGCGACGTGCTGGCCTCTGGGTCATCTTTGATAATTATGAGAAACGTCGCCTTTTTCTGGGCCCCTTTCGAGCACTTCACCATTATGGGGCCTTAACCACAAACGCAACATTCGAAACATGCATTCACTTCACTACGCTCCAACACTTACTTCACAGTTCTATGGATTACATCAGGAGCCAAAAGTGTTCCTTCATTGCTAGCTCACACAACACTACACATACAACCCCAAGCTCTGCCTAATCAATCCCTAGCCTCAAAGGTGGCATAATCAGTACCAATAACACTGGGCGGCTCCAAATTCCTTAGATGCAGCTTGTTTTTCTTCATACTGATAGTGAATAATGTTCTATTTTTCTATATAAGTGTTGTTTAAAAATTTGGTGAACACTTAGCTGGAACCAGTCCTTTGGTGGCAGCTGATGTAAATAGAAATATTTTTAAATGTATATTATTTGCATCCTTGCAGGTGAGAGTGTGTTTATGTGAGAGAGAGAGAATGAGTGTGTGGGTGAACATGGATCTGATTGTGTAAGCATGTGTGTGTGTGTGTGAAAGTGAGTGAGAGTCAGTGATAGGTAGTGAGTGTGAGTGTGTGAGATTGAGGACCAGACTTACTGTTCTTTGATGCACAGTGACGCTTCAGCAAAGATGCTGGGCAGCCTGGCGCCAAAGGGAGAGAGCAACAATGCACCAGATCTACTAAATTATGAGGCATTGTTTCTCTCCTTGTGAGCTGGTGCACTTTGGCAGCCACACATCAATGCACACATGCTTGCGCCATTTTGCAAGGATAAGTGAATTTTCTCAAGCATAGGTATTGTAATGGAAGCAGTCCCGTTCAGTAACAAAAACTATGCTGTGAATATAAAGTTGTCATTTTCATAAACACTAATACATTTGACAGGGCAATCATAGCAAAGTGCAGACTTACAACTTTTACCATTTCACAAACATTCCAAGTATTATGCTTAAAGATTTGAGCCAGGTACAGATTTGAAGGTATACCACTGGGGCTGTCATGTTACATGACCCCTGGCCTCCTATTGTGAATACACAGCATACCTTCCTGCATAAAAAACAATTCTGACAAGCGTTTTCCTCTTTCTCTGTGTGAAGCAGAATGCAGCACACATGGAAAGAAGAATAAAAGTGGAGACATAAAGTTATTTCTCCTCATTAAACCTCCCATCTGAGGCATACGGTTTTGGTGCATCCCCAAGTTTAAAAGGTCTTGTAAATCTTGGGAAGCATAAAAATCCATGGGTGTTGTATGGGAACACCCACCAAAATGCCCAAAGAATGCCCCCTGAGCCCAGAGTAAGACACGGCAATTATTTTTACTCCCTTGCCTTACTCCATATCAATCAGGCCATTCAAAGCCATGCAAAGTGGCTTTACATGATCTCATAGAAATGATTTTGAAGTTTGAGCCACTGCAGCATCACAAAAAGTGGCACTCTTGTGACGCACGGGGCTCATAAGTATGCCCAACTATGCATTCCTTCCCTTTCACTTTGGCATAGGGCAGTGCAGCAAGCTGACTTGCTGCGCTGCCCTTCGCCAAATCCCCATAAATTATGAGCTTTGTGTTTAAACAGGTGTGATACCTACCTGCCGGTATAATTGGGCACTCTTAGTGCGGTGTGGCCTATACTAAAGTATCTTCCTTGCCTGACTCACACCATCAAAAATTAAAGTGCAAACATGGGCTGGCTCAACGAACTTAAAAAGCCAAGGTTCATTTGTAGCAATGATGAAACACAAGAAAACAAAAGTATAGGCACCCATTCATGTACTTCTAGGTACGGGATCAAATGCTTGAATATTTAGCTTTAGCACAGTTGCTGATATGCGACTGATATCATTGATCTGTAACATGAATGCTCATCAAGGAATTGTAAGTCAGTTCTCTTCGATGTTTCATGGGTTTGGAAAACTCAAGACTATGAAAGTACAATTACACATAAATGAGGACCTCTGTCCTATTGCTCTGTCACACAGATGAATTGCATTTCATTTACAGGAAGTTGTTGAAAAAGAACTTGAAAGCTTTCTCAAATAAAGTAACATTGAGCCTTCCACTGGTCCAACGCCATGGGTTTTTCACATAGTGGTAGTATCTAAAATGGACAGTCAAGGAGCTGTTTGCATTTGTGTTGACATGCATCAAGCTAACAAGGCAAATAAGAGAACGACAACCAGGTTCGCACATCGCTGACCTGAACACACAATTTAATGATGCAAATGTATTCTCTTGCATTGATTTGAATAAAGGATATCATCAGTTGGAACTGGAAGAGATTTGCAGGTACATTGCAACTCTTTCTATGCATATTGATTTGTTCTTATATAAAAGTCTACATTTCAGTGTGACATCAGCTGCAGACCTTTTTCAAGATGTTGTTCAATGTATCATACAGCTTGTCATGAATGCCTGCAATTATAGACATGATGTATTGGTTTTCAGAGCTACACAGAAAGCGCACAATAAAACTCCTATGCAAGTGTGTAGGTTACTTGTTGATGCAGGTTTAACTTTGAATGCTGAGAAATGTGAGTTCCATAAAAATTCAGTGGCCATATCTTTTCTGAAGTGGGTATGACACCCGACCCAGCTAAAGTGCAAGCATTGGCCACTGCCAGTCCCCCACAAGATGTTTCCATGTTCCATTTGTTCCTTGGCATGTCCAGCAACTGTTATAGATATATACAAGACTTTGCCACCGTAGGTGCTCCGTTGAGAGACTTGAAGAAAAATATATTATTATTTCATTGGTCACGTGAATGCAAGCAGAGATTAAAAAAAAGAACAAGCTATCGAGAACACTACAGTAATGGCATTCTTTAATCCAAAGCTTCATATAGAGGTTATTGTTGATACTTACCTTGCACAACACAGCACACACTCAAATGCTCGAAGACATACTGAGGCCTATGTAAGCAGAAGTTTGTCCCAAACTGAACGTGCTTATTTAAATCCTGAGAAAGAAAATTTGCAGTGGTATAGGCTTGTGAACATTTCCATGTATTCTTATATGGAAAGCCTTTTACGCTTGTGACCGACCATCAAGAATCTTTAACCATCTTTGACAGCTCAAAGGACAAGATGCCTCCTCACATTGCACGTTGGGTCTTTGATTGCAAGAATACACCTGCACAATCGTGCACCATCCAGGGAAAGATCAAAACCCTACTGGCCACTTCTCAAGGGTGCCTCTAAAGTATCATGACGGTGCCCCTTTCAAGATGGCTGAAGCCTAGATAACTTTAATTGTGAAATCAAGCAAACCAGCTGCCTGGAACAAAATTGTCACTGCCGCCAGTCAAGATTGCAATATGTTAAAACTAAAAGACATTTTTACACATCAGTCTTGTAACCAGCATTATCACCCTCTGACCAGTGACAGTAAATACCAGAAGTTTAAAAATGGCAAAAATTAACTGTCCATTACTTGAGAAGACATTGTTTTGAGAGGTTTGAGAACTGTTATTCCGGAGAATCTGTGACCACAGATAATTGAAAAGGCCCATGAGGAACATCCACATAGGGAGCTCACTGAGACTGAGTCTGGTTTCCTCATCTCAATGAGAGAATTGAAAGATAATTAAAGACCTGTCATCTGTGCAACTGCCTTTCATCAAAAAACCACTCAAAACAACTTAAACTTGTCAGAGTTGCAAAAGCATGTACGGATAAGAAATGCTGTTGACTTCTTCGGTACTCTTAACTATGGACATCACTTGATGGTGATTGTTGATGAATACTCACATTTTCCATTGATAGAAGATCTCTCATCTCTCACTAATGAAAGAGTTATTGAGGAATTGAATGGCATCCTCACAATATGGGGTGTGTCCGTGATCCTAAAACCTGACACCAGCCAACCTTTCAACAATAGAGAATTCAGAGCCTTTCTCAATCAGCTTAATGTGAAGCATAGAAAAGCACACCTCTTTGGGAACAGGCCAATGACCTGGTCAACTGTTTCACAAGTATTCTCAAGAAAGGTGTTCAGAGTGCTGTATTGAAAAACCTCAACCTTAAAACTGTCTTGAATTCTACTCTTAGAGCTTACCATTTGACCCCTCACTTGACCACAGATGAAAGCCCTGCAACCTTGATGTTCAGGAGAGCCACGATAACCAGGTTACCTCAATGCACCAATAGAAGATCAAGTACGGAGGACGACACCTGTTTAAAAGATTTGTATTGTAAAAGGAAAATTAAGGCCTATGCTAACAAGTGCTCAGATGCAAAAGACGTTATTTTCACTAGAGGAGATTGAGTGCTTGCCCTTCATTCTAGAAAACAAAAATCTGATTCTCCCTTTGATGCTGAGCCATTTCATGTTGTGACCAGCAAAAGACACATGGTGACTGCCCAATATCCTGGGTAGTCCATTAAGCGAGATTCCTTGCCTTTCCAGCATGCGGTTCATCACTCATCTGACACTGATGTCAATTTAAAGACTGGGGGGCATATGTACAAGCCGCTATCGCCACAACAACGCTACCTATAGTAATGTTGTGGTGGCGATAGGGGCTGCACCTTATGTACAAGGCAGTGTTAAGCCACTTAACGTACGTAAGGCCCCCTTTAATGATATGGTTAACGTGAAAGGGGTGTGCAGTGGGTGTTGCAGTGGGCGTTCCACCACAACACCCTTTTCATTTTGACGCTGCCCCCATGTACAAGGGTGGCGTACATAGGAGGCTGCTCCAAAATTAAGACCAGGTAAAATCTGGTTTTAAAATGGCAAAACGAAGAGAAATGTATTATTTCTCCTCGTTTTTGCTTTTTCCATGCGTGCTGCCTTGTGCAGCACACATGGAAAAAGCAACATTCTATTGTGTGTTTATGTACAGGAAGGTGTTCCTTCTTGTATATAAACACACTTTTGAGAAAAAAAATCACTTTCACGTGTGCTGCATGAAGCAGCGCGCAAGAAAGTGTCAATGGCTTTTCTAGGATTGTTAATGTGCAGGAAGGGACACCTTCTGACACATAAACAATCCTCCCCTGCACGCAGACACCCTTGCACTCTGGTGCAAGGGTGACTGCGATGGCGCTAAGTTGATAAACTAAGCACTATTTCTGGGGAAATGCAAGGCTGCACCACATTCTTGTAAATATGGTACAGGTTTGGGTTTCAGAAGTGGAGGAGAGAGGCGTTAAGCCAAGAAGGCTAACGCCTCTCACCTCCACTTCCTTGTACATATCCCCCTAGGTCTGAGAGCACAATTGAAAACCCCTTGGCTGCTGCTGTTCCTACATCGCCAAAGTAGAGTACAGACACCTCTACTGCCTGTCCCCAGTTTTGTAGACATGATGGGGACGGTGAACAGCCACAATATCGAACAGAATATCAAGTGGCAAAAATATAGTGGTGCAGAATATCGAAATTAAGGTAAGAAGTATCGATTTTCATAATACTGAAGTTAGTAATATTGACAGTCATAATATAATTGTTAAAAATATCAAATTTTTCAATAGTGTTTTAAGTGTTAGTATATGTGTTAAAACATTGTATTATTTTTGTAATGTATGTTTGAATTTTTTTAAAGCAATGAATTTTATGTTATTTAATTTTTGCGTAATTTAATTCCGTAGCGTGTTATGAGTTTATAGGGGAATAGGGTGGGAAATAATGTATATATAGTAAATTAAATATACATTTAAGGAATTAATAATTATTTTTCATTTAATTTTGCGTTTTAGTTCTGTAGCGGGTTGTGGGTTTATAGGGGAATATTTATTGGTATTGATGATTAATTTATTGTTAATTAATTATTGGTAATTCATTTTCATTAATTGATAATTATTTTTTATTAATTGGTAAATAATGTTTATTAATTGATCATTATATTAATTGTATTAATTTATTATTCAGAGTGGGTTGTGAGTTTATAGGGGAATAGGGTGGGAAGTAATTTAATTGTAATTTAGTAATAATTGAAATGATTTTGTGTATTGATAATTAGGTTACTGTTAATTAATTATTAAGTGGTAATTTTATTACTTTTTGTTTGGTATTGAACATTAATTGGTTATTAATTAATTATTATTAGGTAATTAATTTTTAATAAATGATATTTATTGGTATTTATAATTAATTAATTATATCATATTTTGTAATTGGTAATTAATGTTAATTAATATTTTATTGGTATTGATAATTGATTTATTTGTATTTAAATACTAAATCATTACTTTCTCTACTGTTGCACTCACTGGAGTGGGAATAGTAATTTTTACCCCTACACTATCCAGCACTTTCCCTACTGTTGCACTCTCTGGAGTGGGAATAGTAATTTTTACCCCTACACTATCCAACACTTTCCCTGCTGTTGCACTCTCTGGAGTGGGAACAGTAATGTTTACCCCTACACATCCAACACTTTCCCTACTGTTGCACTCTCTGGAGTGGGTAATAGTAATTTTTAGCCCTACGCAATCCAACACGTTCCCTGCTGTTGCACTCACTGGAGTGGGAATACTAATTTTTACCCCTACCCTATCCAACACTTTCTATGCTGTTGTTAATTAATTATTATTAGGTAATTAATTTTTAATAAATGTAATTTATTGGTATTTATAATTAATTAATTAAATCATATTTTGTAATTGGTAATTAATGTTAATTAATATTTTATTGGTATTGATAATTGATGTATTTGTATTTAAATACTAAATCATTACTTTCTCTACTGTTGAACTCACTGGAGTGAGAATAGTCATTTTTACCCCTACACATCCAACACTTTCCCTACTGTTGCACTCACTGGAGTGGGAATATTACATTTTACCCTCCCGCTATCCAACGCTTTCCCTACTGTTGCACTCACCGGAGTGGGAATAGTAATTTGTACCCTCCCACTATCCAATGCTTTGTCTACTGTTGCACTCACTGGAGTAGGAATAGTCATTTTAACTCTTCCGCTATCCAAAGCTTTCCCTACTGTTGCACTCACTGGAGTGGTAATTGTAAATTTTACCCTCCCGCTATCCTACTCTAAAAATATAGAATATTTTGTATTATTATTAAGTTAATACATATATATATATATATATATATTTATATATATATATATATATATATATATTCACTGAAAAAAACATAGGTTATAGACCATATATAGTTATGAATTTGCATTTACAAAACCTTGAAAATTCACTGAAAAAACCATAGGTTAGAGACCATATATAGTTAGCTGGACATTTTATTGACATAAAACCAATGAAATTCCATATATAGTTAGTTGCACTAACTATATATCGCGCACCCGCAATCCACTGCTGATGATGTCACATATTACATCATTCATGACATGGTCAGTGACATCACTGATGACATCACTGATGACATCTCAAATGACATCACTGATGACATCACTGATGACATCTCAAATGACATCACTGATGACATCATCTAGTGTCTGTGTGTTTTTGTAAAGTTTAAATATGTTTTACATATTGAAGAATGAGTGGATGTATGGAAGACTGAGTGTGTGTGTGGCTGGCTGGGAGGTGTGTGACTCTGTGCATATCAATGTGTACTTGTATCAGTGATTGTATAAGAGAGTAAGTATGTGTTAGTATATGTGTGAAAAAGTATGGTGTTCTGTGTTTAACTGTATAGATGAGGAAATCGAAGTGTGATTGATTCTTCACAGGACTGACTAGGTGTATGAGTGCATATGATAGTGTTGTAATAATGAGTGACTGTATGTATGAGTGATTGTATGGGTGAATGAGTGAATGTGTGTGTAGACGTAGGAATCAGTGAGTGCGTATGTAGTAACTGGTATTGGTGTGTCATGATGTCATCAGTGATGTCATTTGAGATGTCATCAGTGATGTCATTTGAGATGTCATCAGTGATGTCATCAGTGATGTCACTGAAGTATGGTGTTCTGTGTTTAACTGTATAGATGAGGAAATGGAAGTGTGATTGATTCTTTACAGGACTGACTAGGTGTGTGAGTAACTCCATGGATGAGTGGCAGTGTGTGAGTGTCTGCATAGGTGTATGAGTGCATATGATAGTGTTGTAATAATGAGTGACTGTATGTATGAGTGATTGTATGGGTGAATGAGTGAATGTGTGTGTAGACGTAGGAATCAGTGAGTGCGTATGTAGTAACTGGTATTAGTGTGTCATGATGTCATCAGTGATGTCATTTGAGATGTCATCAGTGATGTCATCAGTGATGTCATTTGAGATGTCATCAGTGATGTCATCAGTGATGTCACTGACCATGTCATGAATGATGTAATATGTGACATCATCAGCAGTGGATTGCGGGTGCGCGATATATAGTTAGTGCAACTAACTATATATGGAATTTCATTGGTTTTATGTCAATAAAATGTCCAGCTAACTATATATGGTCTCTAACCTATGGTTTTTTCAGTGAATTTTCAAGGTTTTGTAAATGCAAATTCATAACTATATATGGTCTATAACCTATGGTTTTTTCAGTGAATTTCATTGGTTTTTTAAAAGCTAATATCTATAGCTGTAAAATATATTCTTTATTACGTGACGTATCACGTAGCCACGTGAGACGCCTCATGACGCGTCGCATAACCGTGACGTATCGGCTCTGCAGCGCAAACAAAACCCGTAACGTAAGCGTGCCGGAGCACGCTTACAGATATATATATTTTTTTTAACCTTAATTAGACAAAATCCACACGTGCACATATCTTGAGGCCTTGCAAAGGCACATCAAACAAACAGTCCCTACAATTTTGCCAAGTTTGCTGGAAATCTATTCCCTTCATTTTTTTTTTACTGTTTCTCTTGGTTTTCCCCTTGTTACGCTTACCGGGACGCTACCCGGTACGCGAACCGGACGCTCCAAAAACACAAGATGGCGGACTCCCGTTACGCTGCCGGTTAGCTGCCCGGTTTGCGTACCGGGAAGCACCTCTACCGCGAAAAATCGCGGGGGACTAGGGGGTTAGGAGGGGTTTACCTTGCCCCCTTTCCTTCATTTCCCCCTTCTTTTTTTTCACCACATCTTGTCTCTCGAACCTACCGAGAGACAAGATGGCGGCCGCTCCGGACTGTTTACAATGTTGACAGCTACGCTGCCGGTTAGCTGCCCGGTTAGCTGACCGGTGAGCTGCCCGGTTCGCGTACCGGGACGCGCCTCTACGGCGTAAAATCGCAAAAAAAAAATTCTTTTTTGCCCCGCGGGGCACTTTAATATCCCCCTCATCAATCCTAGGGGGTCAGGAGGGGTCTACCTTGCCCCCTTTCCTTCATTTCCCCCTTCGTTTTTCACCACATCTTGTCTCTCGATCCTACCGAGAGACAAGATGGCGGCCGCTCCGGACTGTTTAGAATGTTGACAGACACCGGAGAGCCAATCAGCTTCGCTTCGCGAAGTTCCGTTACGCGTCAGGTACGCGAACCGGGGCGCTAACCGGAGCGCTGTCACAGATATATATATTTTCCCTCTGTAGTAGTTATAGATTTAGATAGACTTCTCTGTTATAGTTATGGATGGAGTTAGGCTTCTCTTGTATAATTATGAATTTACTTACGTTAAATCACATACACTTTTTTATATTCCTACTTCCACTCTGATACTATACACTGCCCAAAGATAAATTCACTGATAAAAACTGCCTATCTAAAATTAATCCCAACAGTGCCCTATCTCTACTAATATATATTTTTTTAATCTAAATTTCAGGCAAAATGGAAGGCGAACAGAAAGTTGAATTTCAAATTGTCCTGCAAGAGAGCAGCCAAGAAATCATTGATGAAAATGATATTGAATTTTTCGATGAAACTTTAGACAAAGAACTACTGCAATGTGTACAAGCAGTAGATAACCTCCTTGAAAATGAGGACATTTTACACCCTCAGAGACTACAATGTATATTCAATGATAATTATGAAATTTCTGACAATGAAATGTTAGAAAGTTTAATAAATTATGAAACACAATCACAATAAAAAAAAATGCTTAAAAAATAAAGAAAATAAAAAATAATCAACAAAACCAACAATCAATTAACATACAGCATTTGAAAAGTCTATCATTCATTTTTCATTTTAGTACGCTGCCTAGAACGCTTCCCGGTTCGCGGACCGGGCGCTACCCACGCAAAAAAAAAAAAAAAAAAATATTTTTTTTTGCCCCGCGGGGCCCTTTTAAAGCCTCCACATTAAACCTAGGGGGTCAGGGAGGATCTACTATGCCCCCTTATGGTTATTTCCCCCTTTGTTTTGGCCTCCTCTTGTCTCTCAATCCTACCGGGAGACAAGATGGCGGCCGCTCCGGACTGTTTAGAATGTTGACAGACACCGGAGAGCCAATCAGCTTCGCTACGCGAAGTTCCGGTACGCTTAAGGTCCGCGGACCGGAGTGCTGCCTGGAGCGCGCTTACAGATATATATCTTTTTTTAACCGTTAATTTCTCAAAATCCACTGGAGCACATATATTGAGACCTACAAAAGGCACATCGGGCTACCAGTCCCTACAATTTTGCCAAGTTTCATGCAAATCCATTCAGCCGTTCGGGCTAAAAGTGAGGCCAACCGCCCTATGGAAAATTGCATGGGGAAAACACGTTTTGGGACCCCCCTTTTTTCTCGGCCCCCCCTTGACAAAACCTCCCCAAATTTCCAGGGGCTGCTCAGAAACACAATGTTCCATTTTCCAGAAAATTTCAGCCAATTCCGTCCACAAACGCCAAAGTTATTAGACATAGAATTTTCAAAAATCCCATAGGGAAAAAATCCTAACTATATATACCTACTGGCGACCGCCAGTAGGTAATATATATATGTATTAAAAAATAAAAATGCATGTTTATTTTTTACTTACAAGAATTATTTATTAATTTTAAGGTTATTTAGGTATTTTTAAGCATGTTTTAGTTAATTATATTTATTATTTCATTGATTTTACATTACTTTAAGACATTAAAAAAATTGATATTTTAATAAAATATATTATTTACAACGCTATTTTGGATTCGATATTTTTGTACCTGTTTGTAGATATGAATTAGGTATTCTGGCATTCTCTATATTGTCCTCGATATTTTGGAAGGTCGATATTTTGCTTTTCGATATTCTGTCAGTGATCCGATAGGGACATGTGATCACAGCACCAGGAAGACTCATTGAAGAGCTATGTTTGTATATATATTTGAAAAATATGTAAAATGCGTATTTAACAGAGTAGCAGATGTAGTGTTGTGTGAATTAGCAATGATGAAACCCTTTTGAATCCTGATGGACTCTGTAGAACTGTGATGTAAGTGTTAGAGCGTATTGAAGGGAATGCAGGTTTTGAATGTTGAGTTCATAATTACACTCAGACGAATAAAGATGGACAACACTAGGCTCCTTTGTGTGGCTTAGTCATTGGCTGGCTGCCCAGGCTGGGTAGGACGATATAGTATAGAGAAAGCCAAAGTTCACATCTGTGACTCCTGACAACCTTTAAATAATGCACATGAGTGCACTGTACCAGTATGTGTCAGCACACCCATTTAATGATGCATGTAGCACAAACAGGAACAGTGCATCGTATCTCTCAGGTAATCCAGATGAAATGGAGGAATGAGATTGGTAGGGAAAAGGATAGGAACTTCAGCCATATATCTGATTTTTAAACATATGAAACCTCTAGCCCAGTGTTTACCGAACTTTTTCGACCTGCGGCTCCCTTAGCCCATTGGCCACTGCCATTGGCTCCCCACTGTTACTTTTTTTGGAGGGTGGGTGGCAAGTAAGTCTGGCCTTAGAAGTACTAGCATTTTCTCTCTGAAAATAATTGGGAGGAAAGTATTACAATCATCTCCACGGGGTGTTTCGTATTAGTAATAATAACAATAAATTATTCCTAGTTACATTTCTTTGCCCACGCCTTTTATAGAGTACCCTCTCAAACCTTTTTATCCCACTTACAGTGCTGGATTGCACTCCTATACATGATGGCCCCATTGCCAAAGTGTTTCAGCGCTTCAAGAATATTAGCAAGCACTTCCATTTCTACCCATATCATACGTGCCAACACACTTGTCTCAGCAGGATGACTCATGTTTTTTTTAACTACATACAGCTTTATTTTTGCTGTCTCATCCACAAACGTGCATCTAAAACACTGCAAGTAAAACAAATTCCTCTCTGATTATTTTATTTTTAATGTCCCTCTTTCTTGATACCACATGTTTCCATTATGTTGTTTATGGTGTTTTACTTCCCTGTGCTCAAGAAGAGAGAAAGCCTGTCTGGAAATGTGTGTGTACTGAAAGAAATGTGTACTGGAAGTACCTATGATTCCAGTACAAATGTCAATACTTAATAATACTTAGTTTTGTTTATTAGACAGGACAACTGTACAATCCTGATAACTTGCATTGGTGTAAAATGCATTTGGAAAAAATGAAACTAATAACAAAATAAATCAGGCATCTTCCTCTTACTTTGGGAGTGTTGGAATGTGGGAATCAAGTGAAATATGGAGGTCTTCTCCCTTGACATGCCATCAATTAGGCACTATGTTTACAGCTTTAGGCTTGTCACATACAAATCATCGACATCATGCGTTTGAGTCTAATCAGTTTAACTGAAGCCCCAGTCTCCCGAGGGGGAAGGCTGGGCCAGATTGGTAACAACCCACTTAAAGGTGAATTAACGATCCCACAGCATGAGATGCATGAGGGTTACGCCCGAGCAAAGCATGGGCAAAGCCATGCCTGTCATTGCCCAGAAGAGGCCAGACTGGGCCAATCCTCTTTTATCTATGATTTTCCGTACCGATATTGGGATTTGTAAGTCTACATGTTTTTGTTGTATTGGTTGAGTACTTCATTTCATATTTCCACGGCAAATTCTGCTGAATGCTAATTTTAGCACATTTGTGGCTAAACGGCGTGGAAACGGAAGGCATCAGACTTGCCTAAAACTAATGCTAAGATTAAAGGAACCCATCATAGGTGTCATTTGTCCAAATACAGATGCTGGTAGAAACTGTACCCTGATGTCATTGAGCATCTGATTGAAGAGGTCACAACAATAGTGAATTGTGCAAACATGCTGGAAATGTTTAGAAAAGGTATGCCAACATTTTTCACTAGAACTAAAGGCACTGAGAAGGAACCTGGAGAGCCTTCCATTTCCATTGATTCCACTATTACCATGCTTACTATTTCCCCACCATTTACAGGTGCAGAAGGCCTCCTTTCACTTCATCGACAAACTGCAAAACTGGATAGATAAGGAGCAGTTCCTGTTCCCACTCCAAACGGGCTTTCGAGCAAAAATAAGCATCTTTGACCAGGTCTTCAGATTTGCTCTTATATATTGGAAATACACATTGCCTAGCAACCAAGGATTATATGCGCCCCTCATAGACTTGCAGGCTGCATTTGATATCGGCCCCCGGGAACTTTGGACAGTGCTAGCAGAAATAGAGAACCCTGGCAATCTGATTATTTTCATTTTTAGATTACATGAAAAAACTATGCTCAGTTGTGTTGGGGCAGCGGAGTTGAAGTCACAACCCCATTATTTGCGGGGTTCGACAGGGATGCGTCCTCCTCCCTACCCTGTTCACCCTGAATATTAATGACATGGTGAAGGTACTGATGGGATATAAGAACGACTCTTCCATTCTAAATGCCAAAACAATTCCTATACTCCTTTTTGCATATGACTCTGTTCTCATTTTTAAAACAAACATGCATCTTTGAAATCTGATTGATACATTTTTGGAATTCTGCATGGTGATGGGTTTATAACTAAATGGAACGAAAACAAAATGTACGGTCTTCGGAAAAACTTAAATAGGAACTCCTTATTAACAAAGTTTACTTTGAACAGTTCATAGATAAAAAGTCATAAGAGGACATATTCTCATTCAATCTCACTGGCTCTTGAGTCATACTGTGCCAAAGCTCAGAATGCAGCACCTTTTGGATTCGAGGTACAGTGAAAATCAGAAGCTGGAAGTAGCTGAGAATAAATTTATAAGATCACTCATCTCGGTCCCACTCAGCACGCCCCCTCATTCCACTATACCTCAATTTAGGTATAATTCGTATTTTGGATGCCTTTGAAGTCACCTCCACTTCAAAGACATGTTTGGGTATAGGTACTGTGGCGCTGACCCTACCCAGACACTATACTACTGGACCTGTGAAGAAATCATCCAGGAGTAAGGACTACTGTGCTACAAGGATTGTCACTCTGTATGACTGCTGCTCTGAAGGAACTGCTTTCTGCTTTGCGGAGCTGCGCTGATGCCTGTTGATCTCAGCACCGCTGAGGAGAAGGACTGGACCCATCTCATTTGAATCAAGAGTGACTCCAAGGGCTTGCTGGCTTGCCCTTTCTCTGAAGTGTCAGGGCAATTAAAGACTTCCTCCATTGACCTTCGACTCTGACGCAAGAGCCGATTGATGACATTGCCTCAACCGACTGCATGGGTCAATGATGACAGACTGCGTGGTTTGACAACAACATGGTGCTTGCATCGAAAAGGAGTTCGACACCGCAAACGGTCGACCCAACCACAGGATTATTGACCATGCAGCGCCTCCTCGCATCAAGAATTGGATGTCAATAGTTGCTCCATCCAAGGTACTTTTTCAGTCAGACCTGCCTGAGTCCCGAGCTAGCCTGCCCTACATTGCGGTCAACCGAAACTTTGGATTTACCCCAGTCAAGCGTGACCTCAAATAAGCGCTTTTTGATTGATTCTTTAAAAATTCATAGTTCTAGAGTTTGGACTTTTGTAATTTTGGTCTTGTTCTCCTCATAATATTATTCTCTAGTGGCCCAATGCACAGAACTAACTTAAGACAAAATCCAAAACTTACTACCATTTTGGTGTTCACAGAAGGCACCTACTCATTGTGGTATTCACAAAAGGCACTTACTCATCATTGAGTAAGTGCCTTTTGTGAATACCAAAATGAGTAAGTGCCTTAAAAATTAGTATGTGCCTCTGTGAATACCAAAGTGAGTAAGTATCTTCTGTGAATACCAAAATGGTAGTAAGTTTAGGATTTTGTCTGTTCTGTGAATCAGGCCCTAAGTTGTTATTGACTTGTGTGGAGTATGTTTGTGCTGTTTACATTGTGTTATTGTGGGTGTATGTGTTGCACAAATGCTTCACACATTGCATCTTTAGATAACCCTAACTGCTCTGTCCAAAGCTACCAGAGGGTAAACACAGGTTATCTTTTAGTGTGTATCTAGCTTACCCTGACTAGGATTTTGTTACCTATTTGGACAGAGTGCCTTCCTCTGAAGAACTGTAATCTTCATTCTCAGGGAATACTTACTAATAAAAAAGAACTTTGCACAGAAGCTGAAAATATGAAAAGACTTCTTTATTAAATTTTATAAGTGAGGCCACGTCACACAGAAGCCGTAGCAACTGAATGAGGTAGTCTGAGGAATACAGAGGACAGAGGCCTTTTATATGTTTTAGGGTTACATGACTCAGCACAAACGTAAGGGGCAGTCCTAGCTTTTGCAAGCATGCAAAAAAACCAACATTCCTTCTTACACAAGCTGATCAAACCCATAATAAAAACGGGCACATCCCCATCGTAAACAAGCCATAAAGAAAGGAGCAGAGACAGGTGTGAGTAAGATAAGACATAGTTGTATGCAATAAAGGTTTATGATGTCCTGTGCCTTGATGCTTAATCTTGATCAGCTACTGGGAAAAGAACTGGCCTAACACGTTTTGGCTTCAGGCAGGAGGGTCCCTTCGCTCGGGTCATTCAGAAGTCAGCTAAAGTGTACGTGTGCTAAAAGACTTGTTCGGCCGTGGTAATTGGCCTATGTGAGGGCAACCACAAAATGGCTGCCATACACAAAATGGAACCCGAGGGTTCAGAACAAATCCCTAAATCCCTGAATCCATCGGTTTAATGTGACGAAAACACTCATACTTGTCGTACCAACTGGTTATGGTTCGCTAATATCAAATTCGTAACGAAACCATGACCTTTATGAAAGGGGTTCAGGATTCACGGAACCTCAGACCCTCCTTTTGCCCTTACATAGGCAATAACCTACACTCACGTCAATCTGAGTCCAGGTCTATATTCATCAAATCATCAAGATGTTGCTGAAGCATAATCCTATTACTTAGCAACTCCCTCGGGACAGGTCTCCTTACATACGTACTAGCACAAAGGCCATATATGCAGGACCAAATAGGGAATACCTCTATCTGTAGTATGTGGTATAAGACCACACACCCAACAATTAGTGATGTTCACTACTAACTGTTGTTGATGCAGAAACTGTACAAAAGGTATTATCAGTAAACTCTGACCTCCTAACTAGTCCATGTTCAGGTAAAATATGGAAAGAATGCAAAGAAGTAGTAGTAGGAAGAGACATAGGTTGGGAGGTGGGTACAGATGTCAATTGAGTAGAAAAAAACAATCCCACCCATAAAAGACAACGTCATGTTTAAAAAAACACTAGAAAACACGTTATTAAGAACATATAGACAACAGGAGAAAGTAGTGACCACTATTACAAACGAAATTATAATTTTTCAAAACCCTAAGCAAAAAAAAAAGCAAACCCTAAAGTTATCTAGTAACATTTTTAGGGCTTCCTATGCATTTCAGTAATTTATTGTATGTTCAAGTGAAACAGTGGTGACCCTCATTAATGCTCTGAGGTGAAAAGGGGATACTCTTCCACAGAGAATGGACTTTATTCTGCTTTTACTAAACAGAATAGTACTTTAAAACAATGCCAGCAAAACAATCAGCCTCCTAACACCTATTATATTAAATCGCACGGAAACCACTTGCGAAACCAACTATGCCCAGAGTCCATTCAAAAAGCCTCTCTGGCAGGCTTCTATTATCCATCAAGTCTGCTCCTGTTGTTGCATGGGCCTTTGGATTCAGGCCTCCCATGAAAAAAATGCTTCTCAGTATCCGTTGGAGTGCCCTCCTGGCAAACACTCAATGCTCATTCAAAAGTGTCAATGTCTCAAGGCAGTGCACCAGTATCTCTCCTCTGCGGCAGACACTACAGATATTGTGCTCTTCATTGGTCATGGGCACAGATCATCTCGTGCAGACCTGGGACCATTCTCAGGCTCCAACACTCATCATTCAGTGTCAGAGGACGCTCAGGCTGCTCTTTCATGGGCACCAGAATGGAGTGCCTTTTGCCAATCTTGGATCCTCTGGTGCACTGCACTTCCGTTGAAGCAAAGGAAAAAGGGGGGTGCATGGCCAAAACTCAGGCCAAGGGGCTCAAGGGAATGCACACTGTCAGAGGTTAACCAGCACATGACAGGCGCTCTTTTGCACTGAAATTCGGGTTCTGTGGCAAAACCAGCTCCTCCTTCTTTTTTGATGTTGAACGCCTTCTGATGAAGCAAGTGCGATGCTTTAAACAGTTCATTGTATAACAAGGGGACTGCAAACAGGTGGCCTGCGATCTTCAAAGGAGTGGCCACACGCCATGGGACATTTCTGCGTTGAAATACACTGTCATTCTCAAAGGCAATACAAAAACAAAGGCAGTTGGCAAAAACAGTGCCTCTAGGGTCTTCAATTGGGTTTCCGTGTGAGAGCATATCCTTCACCATCTAAGGGTAGATAGCGACATGGGAATTCTATCTGAATGGATGTCCTCACACATAGTGGCATCGTCTAATGGGGCAAACACATTTTATCTCAATGATTACATATAGGTGTTCCTAAATTCCTCATCTAGAACATCTCAAAAGAAAAATCGCATAATGCAGATTATCAGGAAAAACAGTCTGGTTTTGCAAAAGGGAATTATACATAAGATGGGGGTCCATGGTACATTACTGCAATCTGAAAGTGTGAACCTGAACAATACACTAATAATAATAAAAGCTGACTGGTGAAAGGAATACGGAAAAGAGAAATGGGACTAGGACACAGCTAAAATCCCCAATAACTAGGCACGATGCGCTTGGGTGATAGTCAGGCATGTGACACAATACCAAGTATGGGTGATACACACAAAAAAAAATCACAATAGTTTACAAATTTAACTCTACCGCTGGCCGCTACACCATATACGGTAATCTCAGCTAATGTTCCAGTTCCTTCTTCAGGGAAAAATGAAACCTGATTTCCTTTATGGTACAAAGCCATATACTATTTAGGAAGCAGAATAAAACTGACTAATGTAATATAGAAATTAGGTCACCATGTGCAAGAGTCACAAATCTATAATTTATCCTTACGTCCAATCAGGATACATAATTTTAGGGCTGCCTGTTCCTTACAGGAAAGGGGGCAGTAATGTGACTGTAGGTGAAACCTTGTTTCCTGTATATCTTTTTTTATTTTCCTTCAAATACCATTAAAGCCAAATTTGACATACACTGATGAAGTGTTGTCTGTCTTTCTGTGAAATTTAGTGTCAAAGCAAATCTACCCAACTGTTTGCAGGATACACATCGTCATGTATATCCCTTCACAACATAGGTAAACTTGTAATAGTATCATAAGCAGCAACATAAAAGATAAAACATGCAAAAAACGCACAAAACGGACATGTCAAGCCATCAGATATACTCGCTGTAAAACAATAGCATATATAAATGAACGGTGACGCATAATACCGTGTCAGGTTTAAAATCCTTACCCTCCTTTTTGACAGTAGATCACCAATTAGTGGATATCTGCTGTCAAATACAACTTTCAGACACACAGAACCAGCAAGAACAATTCATGATAGAACCAAATACACAAATATGAAAAACGCATGGACATTTCTTTCCAAAGGAGTTACGCAAAAAACACATCTCATTTCAACCAACCAAACTCACGTGTCTTGTCTGCTTTAAATCACCCAGAACAATCCATGAATGGTCTGTAGGCAGAAGCAAAAAAAAATACACAACACACAAGAGAGAGACATTTCTGATAACAAACGAATATCAATTATAACTTTTAATCAGAAGACAAAACATGATACACATTAAGAAACACAAAAATAAATTTCCATTACTTAACTGTTACCATCTTGTCAGTCACCTTGCAACATGAAGCCCTTTTAACTTTCCAAAAGTACAATTCTTTCACTGATACTCCATGTTAGCCTTGCCCCACAATTCGTTCTCACTTGGGCATGTAGCCTTCAACATTTGAATAAAGAGCTTCCTCTTATTTTCTGTTTAAAACTTAATGCATAGCCTCATTTTCTGTCAAATAAAAGCAACTAGCAGACATCATTTTTTTAGAGCAGAAATACAAATGTATCATTTCTGCAGAGCATTTAGCATGTGTTGGGACTTTCAAAGAAACCTTTTTCATATTTTTCCCTTTGGAATTAAGGTCTTTAATTTTGAGGAGAAACCAGAAACCCTTCCTGTTTAGCAAGGTCATTCTGCATTTCACAGAGACCAAGCCCTAATTTTAAAAGGTCGCAAATGTCAACATGACAGCCTCCTTCCATTGTTTACAGGGAAACCAAAGATAGCATCTCAGCGCGACTTGAGCCAGCTGCAGCTTCTTCTAGCCCCCACTCTCTGCTCATTCTGAGGCTGACAAAGGCAAAAGGCCTACTACATTTACTGTGAATGATTCACAAAACCTAATAACACACATACCAGTTTTTAGAACAAATGCTTGTTGCAATGGTACTCATTTCAGCAACTTTAATTGGATCTCACTGGGACATTTAAAAGTAAACCCTAATGGGGACAACCTGCAAATTTGTATTATACCTAAATGTATGCATTTACTGAAGCCTAAAGCACTTTAAAGCTATTTTAAATGGCAAAAATACCCAAATTCGACTTTGATGTTTGGGGCACTTAAAAATAAATATCCTATACTTGTGATACATATTAATCATCCTCAGAATGTTCTTTACAAATTACAGAGATTTTTAATCAGACATATCCCATGTAAATCTTTAGAAAAATGAGTTTTTTACACCTGCGCTAAGTGAAATTCTATATGCTAATGTTCTCATCATGCGGTATAGCACAACTTAAATTAAATTTTAATGCTAGGATGTCATAGTATGAGCATTAAGCTTCATGAATAATAAAAAAGGAATGTTGTAGCACTTATTTTTAATAATTATTTTTCATAATTAATAATTTTTTTAATAAACCTAATTATTTTTGATAATTCCACATATAAGAGCAAGCTGCATCCCTTGCCTATCATTTTTAGATGCATTCATTTATAAGCCCAAGCACAGACGCCTAACTTGAAACATGACAAAATGTTTGCGCCATTTTTTCTTTCTAAAAAGGGCAATTTTATTTAGCAACAGACCCAAGAATATGCTTACAAAATGTTGCTTAATAGACTGAAAACATCAAGAAACACCACAAACAGACATTGAGCTCATTTCAGACATAAACAGAAAGGGGTGAAACACTCAGGACACACAATAAGGCGCGCTTTTAGCCATGCATTTCATGAATAGCGCCAACGCTATTCACTTACAGAAATTGCACTAATGGGAAACCCACATAGACATTTAAACACACATTTAACCCACAAACCAATACTCAGAACAGAAATAAAGGACAGCCCACAGACTGTACTTAAACCAAACCATCTGTAAATATTAGTTGTAAGTCATATTTACAAGAAACGCTGCTCAATTGTGTTTCAAAAAAGACTGCAAAAACAGCCCAACAGACTGATGTATGTCCAAGAAGCGAAAATACACTCAATTCACTAGCTTTGGTTAGCAGAACACCAAACAAAATCGTTCTGCATATCTTCATTCATAAAACTGCACAGAACAAAGGATCCTTGTTTTGTATTATGTCATATTTTAATTCCCTGGGGATATAAAATCACCAAGGAAGAAATATGTTTGTAAATCTAAACCTATTTAGATATTCCCTTTAGGGGAAGCCCGCTAATCCAAACGTATACAAAGTTGGCCAACACAAAGCTTCAAATTTGCTAAGATCAGGCATCTTATAGCTCCCTAATCTAGCTTCAAACTTCAAGGGGCTATCTCTATCAATACACTCGTAAATATACAAGACCCTCGGTTTTTGAAAATTGCAATCTTCACAATAAAAACTAAGGACCAAACAAACTAAGAACCAAACTAAGGACCAAGCAAAACCAAGAACCAATCAAACTAAGGACCAAAGAACCAAAAATTAAGGACTCAAAGAACCAAAGAACAAAGGACTGAGAGCGACCCATTTATACCTAACTCTTACTTTTACTAATCAAAAGGTTATCCAAATTCTAACTGTCAAGTTCTACATGACCTAACCGTCTTTTTTAGAATACTCACGCCAAAAAAAAGTTCTCAGTCAGGAGTAACATCATGTGGAGGATCAAAATCAGAAAGATCAGAAATATACTGGGCTGCAGAATCAAAGAATCTCCAGAATCCCTGTGCACAGACCACCTCCTTAGTAGAATCCTGTTCTGTCCTCCTCAGTAGATTTCAGTCCTCTGACCAGATCACTCCCACAGAAAGTCACTTCTCTGATGAGCCCCGCGTTGGCTGCGCCATTTGAAGAACTGTAATCTTCATTCTCAGGGAATACTTACTAATAAAAAAGAACTTGGCACAGAAGCTGATATGAAAAGACATCTTTATTAAATTTTATAAGTGAGGCCACGTCACACAGAAGCCGTAGCAACTGAATGAGGTAGTCTGAGAAATACAGAGGACAGAGGCCTTTTATATGTTTTAGGGTTACATGACTCAGCACAAAAATATGGGGCAGTCCTAGCTTTTGCAAGCATGCAAAAAAACCTACATTCCTTCTTACACAAGCTGAACAAACCCATAATAAAAACGGGCACATCCCCTTCGTAAACAGGTCATAAAGAAAGGAGCAGAGACAGGTGTGAGTAAGATAAGACATAGTTGTATGCAATAAAGGTTTATGATGTCCTGTGCCTTGATGCTTAATCTTGATCAGCTACTGGGAAAAGAACTGGCCTAACAGGTTTTGGCTTCAGGCAGGAGGGTCCCTTCGCTCGGGTAATTCAGAAGTCAGCTAAAGTGTACGTGTGCTAAAAGACTTGTTCGGCCGTGGTAATCGGCCTATGTGAGGGCAACCACAAAATGGCTGCCATACACAAAATGGAACCCGAGGGTTCAGAACGAATCCCTAAATACGTAGTGAATCCATCGGTGTAATGTGAGGAAAACACTCATACTTGTCGTACTAGCTGGTTACGGTTCGCTAATATCAAATTCGTAACGAAACCATGACCTTTATGAAACGGGTTCAGGATTCACGGAACCTCACCTCTGCCAACTAGAGACCCAATTTCTAACACTGGTCATATTTGAAATGCAAAGCAGCAGGGGCTACATTGCACAAGTGCTGTGGGGCGCAACAGGCACTTATATGTTTTCTTCAACCCAGAACACTTTCCTGTTACACAAGGATTCTGCAGCTAGATGTACAGCCCCATTTCCAATTTAATTTCTGCTGGTGCACAATTAGCCCCCCTTCCATAATCTCAAGAGCATTCAGTATTTAAATGGAGGAGTTGACCTATGCATGGAAATGTCTTTATCTTTTCAACCATGCTACATTGCAGACAGCGAAGTAGGAACAAGGAGGCAATAATTAGGGTCCCACAGTTAATGAGACTACGCAAGGGATTTTGAGCAGATGTGGGTTGTCAAACATTCAGTCTATCTGCAGTGGGATCCCTGCCTCTTTCTTGAAAGCAAGGAGAAATCTGTTAACAGTGAGAAATAAAGCTGCTGCTTTAAACTGCACTAACCAGTGTATACTTGAATGCTGGTGTTTTGCCTGTCATGGAAATAGGATTGTGACATGTAGCCTTTGTAATGTGATGCAAGTAATGCAAGATAAGATATTACTATGTGTGTCTATGTACTATTGGCAAAAATATTCTTGTATCAATAACATTAATGAAACGTGGAATTTGTAATTGTTTTTAACTGGGTTTCTACTGGAAAGCTTTTTTATTGGACCTAGACATCTTGAAATGTGAATTGAGTCATCAAAGACATATTATCTTTGGAGCCCACACCGGCGGGTAATCCACTAAGGCGGAGGAGCATTGCCCCACTTACCTCGTCGAGAAATGACAGTTTGGTTTTATCAAATTCCATGGTGAATCTCAGGAAATCGTTCCTCATATTGAACCATGTTTGGAACCTAGTTATGGATTCTGAATTCCCACGCCAGACAACAAAAATGTCATCTATGTATCGCTTCCACAAGTAAATAGACTTTCAGAAGGGATTTATCTCTGACAACACATGCTCCCTCTCAAAGCCATGGATATAGAGGTTGGCCAGACTGGGAGCGAAAACACTTCCCATACTGGTCCCTGAGATTTGCAGGTAAATGGTGTCCTCAAATCTAAAGAAGTTTTCCCTCATTGCCAGTTGTGCACATGACATAATGAATTGTGCAGGAGCTGTAGATTCCAGATCCTTGCCCTCCAAGAGAACTGCGATGGCATCAAGAGTTTCATCCTGGGTGATTGAGGTATAAAGTGACTCTACATCAAATGATACTAGTGTAGTGTAGTTCCTATTTTCCCAATAGGCTCTGCGCATTGGAATAATATCTTCAATAGTGTAGACGTAGGACTGTGGTTAACTAGGTCTTCTACTGACGATATTAGACTTAAAGTTATGTGTGCCAGCTAGCTCAGAGTTCACTAGAAACTTTCTCTTATAGGCAAGGAGGAGTTTAACCTCCCTAGATAGAGAAGAAGGGATTTAGTTTCTGACAACCATAGAACATGACAACTTTGCTCTCCCCTAATCAAGAGTATATCTCTAGAGTCGTGTGAAAACAAAAGACAACTTATTTTACTCTGTCAATACGTGCATTCTTAGTTTCACCAGTTTGTAGAGAAATAAGAGATGGGCGTGGTTCAATAAAAGATGTTATTTATTGATCAGCAAATCAAAAGGGAGAGAGAGGCCTAGGTAAGCTAGTCCGAGTCCCCTGTTATATGTAGAAATATCAAAATAGGACTAGCTAGGTTGTGTTAGTGAGACTCAGGGGGTACATCTGTAGGCAAACCCTTAGGTTTGGTCATGAAGCCCTCACACACCAACCTAGTTGGTGTCATGCTTCATCATCGGGCCCACCACAGTGACACCGAGTGTGTCCCGGGTGTGCTGCGACTCCAGATTACTGAGGAGCTGGTATGCTCGCTGAGTGTGCAGTGATGGTGAGAAAGGAAGTGAAAAGTTAAAAGCTATACAGGTGGTCCCAGTTCCCGAGGGTAAAAGGTAAATTTAATACCTGGGCCCCTGTTAGCAAGATAAAAAAGGCTGTGGACGATGTGGAGTGTATTAAGAGCTCCTACGTCCTTGCGGTCTACATGTTTCAGCCAGGCCTTTTGATTAAAACTGGCTTTCCTCAGGACCAATGAGTATGTGTGGGTGATAATAAACTATATTAAGTGACAATGTGTGGTAAAAAGTGTCGCACTCGCTAAGGTGCTGTACGTGTAAGAGGGGGATTCCCTCTACTTTACTGTACATGGAACATAGAAACAATACAGACATACAAGGGAGAACCAGTGAGAATGGTATTTACCAAAACACAACATATGGCCGACTTCTAGTGTGCGTGAGCGACCTAGAGCGGCAGATAACGTGGCCATGAGCGTGTGCCATGGCTGAGGTGAATTATGGCAGTAAAGTTTTAAACGCAGTGGCGGTGGTGGGCTACACAGCGAAACAGGCATAGCGTGAGGTACAGGTAAGTATGGTACATAATTCCTCACACTTGCTACTTGCTGTTAAAGCCTCATGGGTCACTTGGCAGGGAGGGAAAGAAGACCCTAAACGTTTGTAAAAGGTCAGAGTTAGGATAGTACCTGTTGAGAGAAAATATGCTGCTTACCCAGAGCGTCGTGTAGAGATCACTCGTTTACTCACGGTATTTCCGATCAGCGTGCTCCTGCGACCTATCGTCCTGCTCCAGTGTCCCGGGTGAACTTGCATGGATCAGGTATGGGCTTAAATAGCCGGTTCAAATGGTAACACCTGGAGAGGGGAGAGGGTGCGGTCGCGCTGGCTCTTAGCGCGCGTGTGCAGGGAGACAGCGGCACTCGCGTTGCGCATGCGCGGTGATGGATTTCCAGCGCATGCGTGATCAACAGAGCTCTATACATTAGCGCATGCGCATTGGCGCCGTTAGGGGTGACGAGACGCTGAACAGCAGTAATAGTGACATGTGCCCACTAGGGCGTGTGCACAGGGGAAAGGGGCCCATTTGGGACAAAGGAAGTTTAAAAAGCATAAAAAGCAACAATTAGCAAATTGCATGGAGGCAAATACAGAGTAGGGACAGACCACGAGTCTGAGCGCAGACAGGGATACAGACTTAATGTTTTGAATAGAAATGGAGTGTTTATCTGGCTAGGGCATTCCACGGGATGGAATCGTTGAGCCCCTCTATATGGGTAGAAAGGCGGTAAATCCAGCGTTGCTCTTTGGAGAGTAGTGTTTTCTCATCGCAGCTGGATGGTGCGAATTGTTCAATGACTGTCCAGGTGAAGTCGTTCGGGGTGTGATTTTGAACGATGAAGTGCTGGGTCAGCTTGCTGATGTTTTTGCCACAGCGCATTGTACTCCTATGTTCAGTCATCCTGGTTCTGACTTTCCTGGTAGTCATACCAATGTATCTCAAACCACAACGACAGGTGATTAAGTATATTAAGTTAGATGAGTTACAGTTGGTCAGTCTCTTTTCTCATACAAGAGAAATGAATCGCTATTATTGCAATACTTATAGTTAAGTAAAGTGCATACAGTAAAAACAGAATTATAAAATAATACTGTAAAAGCATTTATATGGTTTCTTAGCCATATGATACTTAAAATGGATAAAAGATATACATACATATATACATTGACTAATCGTACTCAACTGGTGCTTCTAACTACGCCTACCCCGGTGTACCTGACCTAAACCTAATACTTGGGAGGGAGTAAGTAAGTAGCAGTTTAAGTTAAGTTTGCTTTGCCAAGAATCTGACTCAAGAATTCTATGTAAGGGGTTAGTCAGTTCAGTACCTGGGATTTAGAAGGCTGGAGGGTTGGTATCTCTGTCTCAGGACTCGATATCCCAGTTACCCGCGAGGGCGGCTGGAAACGCCAGAGGCTGGATTTCTCGGCAGGAGAAAAGGCAGCGTCTCTCTCTCAGCGCGTCAAAAGGGAGGGGCAGCGTCCGTGGGTTTTTCTGCATCAGCTGGGCTCTCCGGCAAGTAGCGCTACTCCAAGCTTGTCACCACCGTGTCCTAGCTTAGGGCAGCGTCGGTATATTTATACCTGAAAGGTGCCGTGTTTGACGTAAGGATGGACATAAGACGTCAGCAAGAATGTCATAAGGATTGGTCGTTCTTACATTCTTTGCAGGAGTTCTCGAGCGAAATCAAAACAATGGCTGCGGGGATTTCCCAGGTCTGTTGGAGGTTTGATTTGTTTTGAGAACTCGGTGTGCTTTTCTAGGGGGCTGAAGGGATAGTGCTTGCTTAATGTGACAGCATGCGCTATGACCTAATCTGAAGACGGGTTTCTGTGCCGGTGTATGGACATTAGTGAATTAATAACCGGACAGGGGTCAGAAATAGGAGTATCAATATAGGTACCTAGATAAACACACTACACCCACTCCACGAAATTATGTACATATTTACTAACCTAAGCAATAGTAAACATAACTAACATTGCATTTGTATACCGGACCACCCCAAAAATATATATATATTTTTTTTGAAAAATGGCGTATGCAAAATGCACGAAATGAGTATAGGTACTGTATACATTCAAGCAGTATAATCATTCAAAAGGACATGCACATTTTATATCGGCATGAATGATTTGCGAAATTACACATGAAATGGCTCTTGGTACAGAAAAAAATTGCGAGACCATCTCATCACATATAAACACAGTTAATTGCATATAAACTAGAGGTCGAGGTAATGTAATGTCTCTAGTATCCCTAAGAATAGAAGTTCTGTTCTCTAAGAATAGTTTTACTTTAAGCAGAAGATAAGTGCCCAAAAGGTAAATATTTTGGAATTTGGAAAAAAGTTTTCGCTATTCAGGGGAGAAGAGAAAAAATAGTTCACAGTCACTTTGTTTTCAAAAAACTGAAGGCCAAATTCAGAGTTCAGGGAACGCCGTGTGCAAGTTTGTTTAAAATCATTCTCTCGGTTCCGGTGAAAACATCATTTCAGATAGATTCTCGAAAAAACAGTCTACGGCTTCTGGTGAGAGTTCGACTAGGTTAGAAAATGCCGCTACCATGCAGTCACGCGCATGATTGCTTTCACTGATGGTTTGATCAGAACTGATTACAGAAGGTCGTACCTGGTCGATGCTGCTATCATCATGTACTTCACTACCCTTCAATCGCAGTGGTGAAGTTTCCACGAATGCCGTCATCAGGATAGGTAGCCGCTGGGGACAGCACAATGCATGAGCCTTTACCGGACCCAACAAAGTATCTGCATCCAATGGTACGTCTGATTGTAGTGTAAGACAGGTGTCTAACACGCATTCTTCGCCGCATAGCATGCACCTTAATACAGGCATAACACAATTCTGCCAGATGGGTCTGAATGAAAGAAACCAGGTCATATTCAGATCTCGTAGCCGGGCTAAGCAAAGGACTTTAGTTATGCGGTCCCGGTAGCGGATAGCTAGGATCGTTTCTTCCATTGTAGCTGAAGTCTTGTCTGTGACATGGCTTGCCATAACGAAGCAAGAGTAGCAAGAATAAAATGCCTGCTACGAGTCCCAACAGGAGTGGAAGTCCGCCAAAGATGGAATGGACGAAATTTGGAAAAATACCCAGGATCGCTTTGAATGGTGTTAAAGCGCCTGAAAAAACTGTCTTAAATACACTGGCGATACCACTTGTATCAGAAATATTTAAGATTTCGTTCAACATTTCTGCGAAGTGTAGGGGGCTATTTGTTGATAACATTGAATGAATCTCTGCCGTTGTCCTTGCAACTTGGAGATCATACGTTTCTTTTGATGACGTCAACTGGGTTGGCGTCTGTAGGAGCACAGTCTTCATTCTGCTTAAAGTATCAATTCGAATAGAAGAGATTTTTAAACTGGGCCATAACCTTCCCTCCCTGTCTGGAGCATCATTCGGGAACAATACTCTTTCACAGCACATGACCCTGGAAGTCACGCTTATGAGATAAGGTTTTCCTGGCAGCAAGCCACAACATCTGTGATCTACAATTAGAATGTAACTCCCGTTCGAAAGTCTTCTAAAGAATGGTTCTATTTGTGTTGCAGGTGTGCCTAACTGGTGACATGAAAGGTTATTTGAAGTCCCTTCACAGGCCCCATGCAAACTAATACCCTGACACAGAAGTATGCCACTTAGTGATTTCTCACAATTATTACCACTAAGAAATACACTCTGTCCGTTATTACTGACACATGTGTGTGTATAGGGCAAGTTCCATGTGGACTTAATGTATCCTTTACCCAACCTTTCATACTGGCCTGCCTGTATATATTTTTGGCAGTATTGAAACTGGAAAGTTGTTATCAGAATATTTATTATCCCATGTATTATCCATTCAATGACAGGTCGTTCTGACATTGTCAATGGTAATCTCTCAAGTTTTTCAATGCTCAGAATTGTATAGTCAGCACCCTTTTGTGCCAAACTGATTTGTTTATCAGTAAGGTTAAAGATATTAAATAGTGACGTTGTGTTGATTATACGCCAAGGCACATAGCCTGAACGCAGATTTTGTAACGTCCAGCCAAGCTGTACAATAGAACGCAATTGAGACTGACCGTGTTGCAACATCAGTAAGTCTTGTTCTATTATATCGATTGCAGAAGATACAATACTGTCCAGTGAATATATTCTGGAAGACAGAGTCATTAACCCATTGTCCACAACAGAAAGTGATTTTTCCAAATTAACACGGTCAATTACCCGTATTTTTTCTGCTGTCTCAATTTGAGTTACTTTCCAAGCTTCGTTGTACGCTGCATATATAGAGGCCACTATGAAACGTTTTTGACACTGTTTGCGTGGTCCCATGATGAAATCACGCAAGTCAGCACCTTCTTTAAGTAAAGTTAAGTGTTGCTTAATTTCTGACAGTGTAGATGTATGAAGCCATTGAAGGCAGAGTTTCCCCACACTATAAGTAGTTACAATCCCTGGATGTTGTCTCTGAGAGTATCTTGGGTCTGGCCTGGTCAATGTGAACCCCTGTATTTTGTTCAGGAATCTGTCTTGACAGTTATTTGTGTCTGTGGGCCAGATCAACCATTTTTTCCAATCAGCATGTGTTCTGTTTTGGTTTAAAATATAGGATATGTCTATCTCAACATCCGTAGTGCTATTACTGGTAGGTGTTGGTTTTGGAATATACGGTTTATTTAAGTCTTTAATTTTGGCTAGGCCAAGACAGGATGTTTGTTGAATTGTATCATTCAAAAATATAATTTGTTCTGGGATCATGCAGGCTCTAAATAATGATTCTATACCTTGCACTTGCCAATCTTTTGTGCCCCAGAACGTTTTTGTTTCAATGTTATTGTTCCAGAAGTCAAAACCGAATGTGTTCATTTTGTCAAAAAATGAGTCTGAATATATCAATTTTGTGTTTGTAAGCATGGTTTTCACTCCTGTCTTATTTAACAATTTGAAATAAAATGATTCTGCATTACTTGTGTTGAACCCTGAAAAATATGAATATTTATCAAAATATGTCTTTGAACTGCCTTTTGGTGGAGTTGCACAATGTTCCCATTGGTTAAATTTTAAAACATTTCTAGGTTGAGTAGATTTATGCAGATAATGGTTACCATAATGGTTATAACAAAACATTTGATCGTAATTAGATGAACCTTGCAAATAATCATGTTCCGTAAATTTAGCTGACATTACTAGATCAGACATCATATCATGAATACTTTCAAAGTCCCAATCATCAGCGAATGTGCTTGGTTTTACAAAGTCACTTAAAGAAATCTTAAATTGATGAGGATATTTCAGAAGCTCAACCGGACCATAGATTTCGTAATCAGTTTTGTCCCATGCTACCCCACAGGGTATAGGATTGGCTGTGAAGTTTACTGAAGAAAGTTCTCTTTTCTCGATGTGTGAAGACTTGTGTGGTTTTAGGACCAAGTTGATGTTCTGACTTGCTGTGTCCATTGTAACATATTTTCCCTCAATGAAATGTCCCAAGCATAGTACCATGATGAGCCAAAGTATGAGGATGAATACTCCTAGTGCCACCCAAAGTTCAATCCATGGAGAAATCAGATAGGTTTCTTGTAGTTGATGAAAGAGTTCCTTTGCTTTGTCTTTAAAAGTTTTTGTTGTCGGCTGTTCCTCAGGTTCACTTGGATCCTCAGAAAAATCATCGAAGTTGATGAAGTAGCCTGATGCTGTTCTGTCAATTGTTTCAATTGCTTCTTGATTCCTTTTTGTTTTTGGAATTTTCTTTATTTCATTAGCATAGTCTGTGGTTACATCATTATAGACTGGTGTTTCTTGATTTAAGATTTTAATTTGGGTTTCAAGAGGTTTAAGTTCCATGGCTTTGTTGCATAGGCATTGCTGTTTTACTGTAGGTTTATCAATTGTGATTAGTCTTTCAGTTTGAACCTCTGTGTTTGTAGCAAACTTTGGTGTTCTGCTACTTCTTGGGAGTCCACTTGGCCTACTACTTGTTATCGGCCACATGATTGTGGTTTAACCAGGTCGATGGATACAACTCGGTTCTCCTTTTTACCAGCAAGGAGCGGTAGTACTACTGATCTTGTCCCGTTGACAGACAAGACAGGAACTGCTTTTCTGTAAGAAGGCCCAAATTCCTTCTTTACCGCGATCTTCTCTCTGACCAGATCCCCGATTTTTGGAATCCAGACAGGCCTTGCTGGGACAGGTGGTTTCTCTTCAGTGGCTGTTGGCTGTTGCTTCAACTTTATGTTGCTCAGGTCTTTTCTTTTTTTGTTTAAGTCCTGTAAAATAGCCAAACGATCTTTGATATCAAAGCATTTTTCTTTAACCACTGAAGTTTGACTATCAAGGTCCTGGATTAACATTCTAGTCCCAAACAATAGTTCGTACGGACTGAGACCTCTCAGAGAATTTCTTGGCAGATTATTAAGACTACGTTGGACACTTATTAAATGTTTGACCCACCCAGCTCCTGAACCTAATACCTTTGCTGTTATAGATTGCTCTATGCCCTGGTTTTTTCTTTACACCATCCCATTTCCCTCAGGAAGGAGGTGACAAGAGTACCGCAATGCTATGCCCATGCTGGTCATGTCCGTCTCATAAGCTCTAGAGCTAAAAAGCAGGACCCTAGTCAGGATGTAGCATGCAAATTGCGTATATGCCATTCTAGACTCGCAAATCTTTGTATAACAGTTCAGACGTCAGCCGAGAGCTGGGGTCTACATTTTAAGTGAAAATAGTCTCTACATGTTAATATGACGCATTATTCATACTGGGTATTTCATGTCGATAGCCTAATCCTTATTGGGTGAAACGCCATGGCAATACACCGTCTCGGTCACCACTGCGATCTCTGTTGCAGTTTTGGCAATTTTTTGCATATATATGATGTTGTAGGCTCATTCCTGGCCACCAGTATGCTGATTGTAATTCTTCTAGAGAATCCCTAAGTGTAAGGTGTCTAAGACCCTCACCCATATGTGCGTCTGCTATTAACAAGCCTCTCCTGTCCATGTTTGGAATCACTCTATCCCCCACTCCAGGGATTCGAGCAAAAGGAACGGAGTTTGCATCGATTATGTATGTATAATTGAGTGGATACATGAGGGGTAGCGCTAAGCAGTCGCCTTTTGATGACGTTTTTACCGCCAGCATTGTTTCCCCGTCAATGTATTTTACTGAACGCTTTTTTGTAGCTACGGAAGCCGATTTAGTTGGTTCCGCAGTGGCTGTCTCAGCAAATGAATTCCCTGCAACGTGAACGCCATCACGCTGATGACTCAGTGAGTGTATCACATGAGTCTTTGGTAGTTCTTTCTTTAAAAGAACTATTTGTTCCCAAAGCGTTTTTTGCTTTATTGTTGCACCTGTGTCATCTTTGTACCCGTTTTTAACCCATTTCTGCAAGTCGTTATTGTATGTTTTTACGCAGTAATATGAATCGCTCACTATTAGTGTCGGGAATTCGCGATCCGCATTATCTAGCGCCATTTTTAACGCTATTAAGTCAGTTTGTTGTTCTGAATTGTTTTCCACTGAGTGTGTTTTTGAAAACAGAGGTCTTAATTTACCTCCGCGCCACACGTCTTTTGTAATCTCGTATGTGGCGTTGGAAGCTTGTTCACCCCAAACTGAGGGCTGAGCATGTCCGTCTGTATGTATTACACAGGCGTACTGTCGTACGGGCAGAATGTCGATTGGCAGAGGATATTCTCTTTCATATTCTAGATTTTTTAATTTTGTCAACTCTGGATCAAAATAGTATTTCACTCTGTCTGTAGCAATAGAATCTTCCCATTGTATCCATCTAGGATTCAGTGCCATAGTGGGTAAATTACATGGGGTTGTTAATGCCTCAAAGGCTGATTCTGCTGTTCTGACAGTAATTTGTCTGCCGTCAGCTTGGTATCTTTCTCTTGCTACAGCTGTTTGAACCGCGTGAACAATGTTTTCCTTAATGCTGAATGTTTTTTCAGCTTCTGTGTACAAATGTGATTTGTATGTTATTGGTACCTTTTCTCCCTCATTTGAGGTCAGGTATGTGAATCCGTATCTTCCTGGGATGACTCAAATCACAAGGTTGCGTGTGTTATCGCGTGTTTGCAGTTTTGTTTTAACTAACATGTCTGTTTGTAAAGATCTCAAAATTTCTGTGTGTTTTTGAGTCCAATTGATTCTTTTAAAATCTGGTTTTATTAGATCATAGGGAGGTTTAACCCTTTCTGCATAGTTTATAATGTAAGTTCTTCCGAAATTCAGGAAACCTAGAATTGATTGCAAGTTTTTCAGTGTTCTAGGTGCTTGGATTACAGCACATTTCTCTAGGAAATTGTCAGCCAGGCTTTTGCCTTCACTTGATAATTCATATCCTAAAAATAGGACTGTCAGATGGGCAATTCTTGACTTCTTGAAGTTGAATTTGTAACCCTCTGCTGCGAACCCAAGTATTATGGTGTTCACTCTTTTCAAGTGAGTATCCAAGTCATCGTCTGTTAGATAGATGTCATCGACATAAGATAATGCCTCATCATCATACATTTGTAGTAATTCTGTTACTCTCACTGAGAATAATCCTGGGCTGTTCTTGAACCCTTGGGGCAAACAACAGAAATTTTTCTTGGAGCCATTTATTGAGAAAGCGGTCAAATATCTGCTTTCTGGTGCTATATTTTGACAAAAGAATTCATTAGAGATGTCTAATGTTGTTTTGAATTTTTTGCGCACTATGCTATTCATTAGTGCGGCACTGTGTGAGTTTTGTACTGCAAATGTTTTGCAGCATGAGTTAAGGTGTCTGTAGTCCAAAACTAGACGATATGTATCATCTGGTTTGGAGACAGGAAACAAAGGATTGTTCATTTGTGAGGTGCATGTTTCAATCACCCCCTGGTATTCAAGTTGATCTAAGATCTCCCTGACCTGTTTTTTAGCTTCTTGCTTAATTGGGTACTGCCTCTGTGCAGTTGGTTGAGATTTTAACTGGATTTTGTGAGGAGGAGAGTCCTCATCCCATCCTACATGATTTTTATATAGTGCAGGAGCTTGGGCTACTGCCCACTTTCTTGCAAGTGTATATTTTTTATGAATTGGAATATGATTTGAGAAGGCAGGCATAATCATTTCTTCGCCATGAGGGCACTCCCTGACAAACTCTGGTGGCCAGTCTTTTTCAGCTAGAAGGATGTCATAGCCCTTGGAGAGATTATCCCAAAATAGACCCCTTATTTTCCTAGTCTTATATCCCTCTATACGTAAGGTTATTTCATATATTTTATGAGGTTTGCTAACTCTGGTATCTGCAGTTTCCACCTGAATGTACTCATTCGTGTCCACTGTCTCCAGATGATTCATCAGGATCTTGCGAGCTATGCTCACTTCTGCTGCGCTGTCTAGCATTGTCTGAGCCCACTCTCCGTTTTTCAGCTGAGTCCTCAGGATCCTCGGCATGTTTGAATATTTTAATGCTGGCTACCTTCTTCTTTGGAAATTGTAACTTTTTACTTTGATGAGCAGGTTCTTTGTCTTTGGACTTGACGTGCTCTTCCCTGTGTTCTGACCATCCTCTTCTTTCCGATTTCTGCGAGGAAGTCTGAAAAGATCGAGAGGGACGTGTATCAATATCTTGATATCTATCAGGTTTCTTCAAATTATCCCTATTTCTAAGGTTGTATTTTTTCTCAGAGGGCTCCCTCTGGGGAGACTTGTGTCCTTGGTCCGGAGATCTTTCTCTCCGCCGAGGAGACCTTCCTCTGGACTGGAATCTTTTTTCTTTGGGAGTGGATTGTTTATTTCCATCCCAGTTCTTTTTTGAAGTGTTTAGATTATTTTTAATAAGTACCTATTCAGGATTTTCTATTAGTTGGGGTTTCACTGGTTTCCCACCCAAACTATCTCTTCCTAGTTCTTCATAGGATTTTTCTATGATTCTGGCAAGTTCAAATGGTTGGTCTGCTATATCTGTTTCCTTCAATCTTTGGCGGATCGCCACATTTGCTGCTTCCCCTTTTATGTTTGCTAGTAATATTGCCGAGACCTGCTTGAAGTCTTTCAGTAATTTCATACCCAGAGTTAGAGCAGGTTCTGGACCGTATTCATTTTGAATCTGTTTTAGCACTTCTGGTATTACCGCCATGGACGGAACACCATGTGTTTTTGTGTAAATGGAAGCAAAGACTGTACCCCAAGTGTCACAGTCCTCCACATGTGGTGCGATCCCCATTGGGAGACAGATAGTCAGAATTCTGTGTTTCTCCACAGGTGTGGTATCTGGAAATACCGCCTCTATTTGAGTGATTTTTTGTGCTAACCAGAATGGAATTTGTTCCCGTTTAATGGGTACTTTACCTAGACAGGACTGTATGTTTTGCGGTGTGATTTTATTTGTGTTCCCCTGATGAGGGGTCAGCTGTGGAATTTTAATAGCTGGTTGGACTGTTGAAGTCCTCATTACATATTGGACTAGTTGTCTGTGTATTTTAATCAGTTGTTTTAACTGTGTTAAAAGTTCTGTTATTGACATTTTTTCAATGTCTGGATGTGGTGTGTATCCGGCTAGAACCGGCCACGTCGCTCCTGGTCTACCTAGTGGACCGAGCCTGGTGATGTGATCATTATGTTTTAGGGCGCCTTTAAACCAGAGCAGGTGCTCTTGGTATTTGAGTGGTATTTCCACCTCCTCGAAAGGGGTGTACTCATCCGGACGTTCCTCTATTTTGTAATAATTGAACGCCTTTGTTACAGCGTTTGCTGCTGGAAAATGTATCCATGAATAGAATACCTCTGTCTGCCGATATTCGTGTGCCTCAATTACGAATATGACTGTACCACCTCTCGGTGTTAGTCCATTTTCTATACGTTTAAAGTTACAGTTTTTCTTATGCTGACCGGGATGAGTATTGCACCCGGGTCTTGCTGTAGGAGACTTGTGTCTTCCTCTAGGAGTTGAGCTGCTATTCTAGTTGCCTCCCTATCTTCTTCAGTTTCTGACATTTTACTGTCAAGAAAAGTTTTTGTTGCAGATCAGGTTTTCGAGGAAACAAAGATTAGATGCACAATATTTTGGAACACTGTATCCTTCAACGTTGAATAAACCAAAAACCATACATAGGAGTCTCCTCCTACTAAGTTTGGTGGATTTAACCTTTCACCCACTCCAGACGTCTTTGGAGTTTTATGGGACAAAAGGGTCTGTGTGAAAAAGCACGACTGAGTTACTCTAATGTCTTGCGTTAGATTTATCGCCTATCCAAACCGTTGGGCGCCATGTAGTGTAGTATTTTCCCAATAGGCTCTGCGCATTGGAATAATATCTTCAATAGTGTAGACGTAGGACTGTGGTTAACTAGGTCTTCTACTGACGATATTAGACTTAAAGTTATGTGTGCCAGCTAGCTCAGAGTTCACTAGAAACTTTCTCGAATAGGCAAGGAGGAGTTTAAACTCCCTGGATAAACCAGAAGGGATTTAGTTTCTGACAACCATAGAACATGACAACTTTGCTCTCCCCTAATCAAGAGTATATCTCTAGAGTCGTGTGAAAACAAAAGACAACTTATTTTACTCAGTCAATACGTGCATTCTTAGTTTCACCAGTTTGTAGAGAAATAAGAGATGGGCGTGGTTCAATAAAAGATGTTATTTATTGATCAGTCTCTTTTCTCATACAAGAGAAATGAATCGCTATTATTGCAATACTTATAGTTAAGTAAAGTGCATACAGTAAAAACAGAATTATAAAATAATACTGTAAAAGCATTTATATGGTTTCTTAGCCATATGATACTTAAAATGGATAAAAGATATACATACATGTATACATTGACTAATCGTACTCAACTGGTGCTTCTAACTACGCCTACCCCGGTGTACCTGACCTAAGCCTAATACTTGGGAGGGAGTAAGTAAGTAGCAGTTTAAGTTAAGTTTGCTTTGCCAAGAATCTGACTCAATAATTCTCTGTAAGGGGTTAGTCAGTTCAGTACCTGGGATTTAGAAGGCTGGAGGGTTGGTATCTCTGTCTCAGGACTCGATATCCCAGTTACCCGCGAGGGAGGCTGGAAACGCCGGAGGCTGGATTTCTCGGCAGGAGAAAAGGCAGCGTCTCTCTCTCAGCGCGTCAAAAGGGAGGGGCAGCGTCCGTGGGCTTTTTCTGCATCAGCTGGGCTCTCCGGCAAGTAGCGCTGCTCCAAGCTTGTCACCACCGTGTCCTCGCTTAGGGCAGCGTCGGTATATATATACCTGAAAGGTGCTGTGTTTGACGTAAGGATGGACATAAGACGTCAGCAAGAATGTCATAAGGACTGGTCATTCTTACATTCTTTGCAGGAGTTCTCGAGCAAAATCAAAACAATGGCTGCGGCGATTTACCAGGTCTGTTGGAGGTTTGATTTGTTTTGAGAACTCGGTGTGCTTTTCTAGGGGGCTGAAGGGATAGTGCTTGCTTAATGTGACAGCATGCGCTATGACCTAATCTGAAGACGGGTTTCTGTGCCGATGTATGGACATTAGTGAATTAATAACCGGACAGGGGTCAGAAATAGGAGTATCAATATAGGTACCTAGATAAACACACTACACTAGGAGATCATTGTCTGGGTCGAATTCTACCTCTAGCAACAAACGTAGAATGTCCTTTGCATCTTGGAGATAAGTCGGCATCTCCTTGACCATTGGTCAAAGAAAAAAGTCCACAAAGGTGGACAAGGGTTCCAGAAGCGAACCAAAACCAGAGATGATGGGCCACCTCGGTGTTGGCCTCTGTGATTTATGTACTTTAGATAGTACATAAAAGTACGGCATTACAGGATGTTCTGTTTGTAAGAAAGCTGCTTTGTTGGTGGTAATCCAGCCTTCATTAATTGCTTCTTATACCAGGATGGCAATGGAGTTCTTAATCCTCTCAGTGGGATCAACTTTCATAGGATGGTACGATCTTCTATCCCCGAGTTTTCGTAAACATTCGGTGCGGTAGGTATCGTTGTCAAGGATGACAATGTCACTGCCTTTGTCAGCCGGATTGATGGTTATCTGGTCATCAGTAGTGAGCGTACATAATGCTTGTTGTTCATTCTTTGAGCGATTGCAAAAGGACCTGTTTTCTGTCAAGCAAAGTGCTGCAATATCTTCTCTGACCGCTTTCTCAAAAGTCAGTACTTGTGCAGGAACCAAGTGTGCCGGAGGATTGAACATCAATCGTCTTTTCAAGCCAGTATTTGTGTCTTCAATTTCAGTAGATGCTTCTATTTCTTTATTTTTGAAAAAGAAATGTAAGCGTATCTTGCGAAAAAGTGTGGCAAGTTCACATTGTGTAAGAAAAGAATCCCCTTTGAAAGTGGAGACAAATCCTAGACCCCTGTTGAGCACTAGTAGTTCATCGGGAGTCACAGTCCGGAAACTGAGATTGAAAACTAAGTTGTCTCCGAGCTGGTCCCTGGTTGCTGTAGATTTTCTTTTTGTTGCTGCGGGTTCCTATAGGGGATGGTGGGGGGCTCCAGTGTACTTGGGCCTGCTGATTTCTCTGTCTTCCTCTGGAGCACCAGTAGCCAACCCCTAAAAAAGTCTGGTTGTTGAAGTTTTGATGATATTGTGGCGGTGGATATGGACCAATATGTGGACAAAGTTGTGGTTAAAATGGAGGTGTGGCAAAGCCCCAAGGGCTTGGAGGCCACCATTGTTGGAAATGGGGAGCTTGCTGTCCATTCCTCCAGGCACCCCTGACTTGGCAAAATCGAGATCCCTCTCACACTGATACCTATGGTATTTTAGAAAATATACATAATATATAGAGTTTTGATGGGAATGCATAATGCAGAAGTATGAAAGGGCACAGAAGGAGGGATCTAACAAACAGTACCTACTTTTGATGACATGATATCTAGAAAAAATAGTTTCACCTGTACATGTTGGTTTAATATATTCTTTCTTCAAACCTTTGCGTGTGATTAGTTTGATAAAGAGATGAGATGTCTTGTACCCAGAGCAAACAAGCTGTCTCCTCCATTCCCAGTTGGTCTGCAGATACATTATGCGGAGTCAGGTTTTATCAACCTTATCCAAAGCACATTGTTTTAATTTACAGAAATGTACTATACATTCAAAACAGAGCCATTGTGCCCCCCCCCCAGTGTTTCCCACTGACTGAAGTCGCTAATGACGTACCTTGCAGAAGCTGGCAACTAATACACTGCACCCACAACTCCAAGTACCTTCTCTTTTTCGGAACCAAACATGGAAAATGTTTTTGCTATATTTTCAACACTTTATAAAGCAAGGCAAGTATACATACAAAGTTTCAACCACCCTTCAAAGAGAGAATGTGCTACATTAATATGTGAGGCATGGTATTGGCCAAAACATTGTATCTTCTCTCCCTTACTTTGCTGAACTTGTTTTTGTTGGTATTAGAACTCTGTCCACTTTGCCTTGCAAACCAATTCTAAAGTCTGCTATCTCCATAAAACATAGCAACATTCCTCTACACCTATTTGGACTATATAATATAATGTTACTCCATGTACTTAGGGCAGTAAATTAAATGCATCTAGTGAGCAGCAGCACTCGTTGTGACACCCACTAATGTAGCACTGTAAAACATGTCTCAGGCCTGCCACTGAGCATGAAGTACAGTTTTAAACTTCATTTCAACCTGCCAAAGCACGCATTGTTCTTGGCTAAATCTCAATTTTGAATACTTATAAGTAACTCTTATGTTAAGCCGTAACACCCTGCAGGGCAGGGTGCATTGTATTTAAAATGTAGCACATCTCTGTTTAAGTTTTACATGACCAGGCAGAGAAAAAATCCTGGAGTCGTTTTTCAGTCTTGTAAGGCTATTTCTCCCATAGACTAACACCGATACTCCATATAAATGTTAACTTCAGATTGGAAGCAGATAGAGAAATTATGTTCATACTCAAATTAATTGAAATTTTAAATCCTAGTTGATGGTAAAGTCAGATTTTAATTTACATGTTTTAAAAAGGCATTTTGAGAGAGTTTGCATATTTCTATCCCAACCAGTTGTGCAATTCTGCCAGTGTCCTGGAACACATGACTAAGAATGGCTCTGCTGGTGTTTAATGGGTAATATTGCTTCCAGGGACAAGAAAAAGGAAACCTATGAGTGAGAGGAGAGGGCCTTCCTAACAGGATGGATGGGGCCGAGCTATATCCTGCCCATATTACATTATAAAGAAACGTGACTCCAGGCCTGCCCTTGTCTTGTTCAGCCTAGAATGGTTTCAAGCCAGGACCGGAAGAAAGGGAAGAACTGAACAGAATCAACTTTAGGGGCAGGTGAGAGCATACCCCACATAAAGGCTGGCACCAAGTATAAAAGTAGGACATTCAGAAATTCTCATCAGAAAACTCCTGGGCCTGTGGAAGATCCAGAAGAAGGATTGCCCTCCTGTCAGGACCAACTTGGTCCTAGAAGTACTTGCTTGCTGTTTGGAGTAGAACGATTTCTCCTTTTTGCATTGATCCCATGCTACACAAAGTGACTCCAAGGTTCAGTTGGCTGACCTCCTGTGTTGGCTATAGGAACAGAATAAGCTTCCAGATAGCTCAATGCTACTGTGTAGCTGACTGGCAGCAACCGAATCTGCTTGAACCTGCCTAAACCTTGATGCTAGCTTCTGGTTGAGTAATACCTGATCCCTGAGTCATGCCCCCCAGGCCCTAGACCCTTGGCTGGAATCAATATAAACTCCTTTTCAAGAATCGGTGAAAGTGCTGAAGTTTGGGCTCCTTGCGCCTGCAAAAGGACCTCTGTGCATCGCAAATCAAATGCCCGTGCCAATTGGACTACGCAATGCTGTGGCAGGATCTGCTCTTAACACTGATAGCGACCATGGAGGCGTGGCCAGGGGTGCCAAAGATGGTGATCACTGCGTAGCGAATCTTTAATATCTTCGATCCATCCAGAGCCATCCTGAGGCCAGAGACTTCCAGCTGACTACTGGGATGGTACAGGTGGGGAATCCTAGATGCCTTCTCCAACTGGCAGAGGGTCCAGAGCTTGGCAAAGTAGGGGTTGTAGCCTTCCAGCACCACACTGTCAGTGATGTGTGCCTGCTGTGCGGCCTCACAGGCTGATCCATGACTTTCTGTACCAGCCTGCTGAAAGACTGCAGGCCCCCGGGAGCCAGTGGACCCGGACACAGACAATACAGGTGCCCTAGGGCCAACTGGTGACTAGCAGGGGAGTACTACCACTTCCAACCCTATGGCAGGTGAGTGGGAGGTCTGGGAAACAGTACTGCCCACTTTAGCCTGCCCTTCAGCCTTGCTGCCAAACCACAATGGGGCACCTTGTGTCGGCTTTCTCTGGGTGGCGGGGGCCTATCACTGCTGCTTGCGATGCAAGGGGCAATTGCCCTAGAACCTTACTGCTGGCATTTCCTACCTGCTTCTTCTGACTCCAGCTCTGCCTCCTCTCCAATTGCCTAGGCTGGGAAAGGGGTCCTCCCTGGGTGGCGAGGAGAGGCACTGCGGGCCTCAAAACAGTGGGGCATGGAAGGGGGCCCTTGACTTGATATACACCTGTCGTCTGCTCATGCTGCCACCCTGTCCTGCTCTGCCTTGTCTCACCTCTATGGCATCTGGTGGCACTTGGCGGATAAGCGTGCCAACATCCTATCTTTTGGCGGCCACCATGGCCTGCCCTACTCTATTGTGAGGGCTTGTTTGACTGCTGATGCTACCACCTCCAGACCATAGCAGCGGGACAAGTTTACCATGTTTAGAGGGATTTGACCCCTATGCTTTCACCTTTCGTCATCATCGTCACCTGGGAAAGTCCCAGAAGACCTCATGGGTGAAGGCAATGGCCCATAGCCCAAACCAGGATGGAAAAATTTACCACAACCAATGCGGGAGCCACTTTCATGCAGAAATTGAAGAACTCCCCGTATATTGAGGCAACTGTAAAGGCCACCCAGGCATCGTGGGCGGCAGTCCAATCCTAAATGGGTGAAGTGTGTATTGATATTACCCTGCTTCGCCAGGATCTTTGTAATGTGGCCAACTGGGTCTCAGAGGCAGAGTCCCGGTTCTTCTTGCTAAAGGACTAGGTCAACATGCTTAAGTGCTCTGTATACAGACACCTTTCTGCCACCAAGCACTTGGAGTCACACTCTAAGGATGGCGAGAATAGATCACGGCGAAACAATCTAAGATTTATGGGCTTCCCTGAAGGAGCAAAAGCCTAGGACGCAAAGAGATTTATGGAAAACTGGAGTAGGACCTTGATTCAGGCTAGGGGCCTGTCCCAGTAGTTTGTCCTTGAGAATGCTCACAGATCCCTGACCTCCAAGCTTCCCCCAAGGATGCTGGCAAGACCACTCATCACCTGGGTCATGAACTATAAAGACGGAAATGCAATCCTTTGCGTGGCCCAAGACTCGAAAATCTCCCCTTTGATAGCTCCTGGATCATGATATTTATGGACTACATCAAAGAGGAAGAGACTAAATTTAAATCATTTACTGAGGTTGAGTAGCTACTTAGAGCACTCAATAGTCGCTATATGCTGATTTTCCTAGCCACATTAAAAGTTATACACAACTCCCATTCTCAGTTCTTTGAATCTCTAGATGAAGAATATCAGTGGGCGGTTGCACAGAAGCTCATGTCTTGAGATTAGCTGGTGGCTTCTCCACCTGATAATCACAGGCACCTGCCAGGCTGCCATTGTTTGGAGGACCACCCTCTGGAAGGGCATGATCCACGAAGAACTGAGGGCATCATGCTTGGTTCTCAGACACCTCTGACATGTAACTGGAAGCACCGTTCCAGACCCCCCTGGCGTCAGACATGAACAATAATGTGCCAGGGGCTAGAACGGGGGACATGCTAAAGCCATAGGAAGCCCTGACCTTCTAACCATTTGGTGTTTCTGATAGCTAAAGGATGATGTCTGCTGGAGCCCACCCCACGTTGTTCAGATATCTTATGTCTACCTGGGTCCCCTCTTAGCGGTGACTCAGGCACCATACTCCTCGACTAGTCAGAGATGTCACTAAACACACCCCTATCTGTTACAATGTTTTTTCGGCTGACTATGAAGTATTTCTGGGGTGACAGATGCTTCTGGGAGGCAAGTAGGGGGTGGGAGGATTGTGGAGGCAAAGGGGTTTATTTTTGGAGGCTGAGTTTTTGCACGTTCTGCTATTGTTCTTTCACTGTGGCATGTCCATTCACACCTGCACTACCCTCATCCCACCACCTTTCCCTGGTCCTGGAAGCTCTTGTCGAGCAATCCTTCATGTGCACAGTTCAGCCCTAAATGGTCAGGTCTCTGTTAACCCGTACCAGCCTTAACTATGATTGGCATTACTTTCATCTCTTGAAATTTTAATGCACTCCTCAATCGCATTAAAGAGATTGCAGTCCTTTGGTATGCCAAAAGAGAGGCACCAGTGGTGCTTATGCTCAAAAAGACCCACCTCCTGGGAACTCAGTGCTCATTTCCATATACTTCTGGATATTTCAGGATTATTTTCCATAAGGGTAACCCTCTTAGTTCCACCATTATGGGTGCCTACTTGATAAGCCATCTGCAGTTCGAGCGTTTTGTACATATCTGGCTATCACTGTTTTATCAATATGAGTTCCTATACTCTTATTCCATTCGATTCCACAGCATAGTGCAAGGTCTAACTCCATCCACGCTGATAACAGCACCCGTGGGACATACAGGCATCATACTGTATCCAGTTTGATATTCATTTATGTGACACCTATCCTGACGCAGTGGAACAATAAAATCTTAGTTCCCTAGCTTGGGTAAGGTCCCTTTCTGCTTTGAACTTTTGTCTATTCACTGACACGACACGCAGGTCACTTAGATCTTCTATTTTTAACCATTTTTTCTGTTAGTTATCTATTGTTCCTTTGATACTGCATCCACATATCTCCAACATTAGAGGACTCCCTTCTAATCTAAAGAATGTAACTATGTTCATCATAATCATCCGTGTTCCTATAGAAGACTGAGTGAACCACTTCAGATTCCACCTGCATGATCACCATTCTGCTTTCAAACAAGATACACAATATGCCCTAATTCTTCTTCTTTCCTTGACTTTTATTTCCTTTTTTTGCTGTTTGCATTTGCTTGCTTCATCACAAGGATTTCCTATGTAAGCACTATTTTCGGTGACAGGTTATCTAATATATGTACTATTTGTATCTAATCTTGTACAATTCTTTTCTTTCTCTCTTTTCTTCTCCCCACCTGCAACTGTCCAATATGAGATTGTTTCATAACTATGTTCTGCCTCTTGTGTGAGCAGAGCTTAGTAGTAGGACCACTTATATTTAATTTACTAAGTATTTTTCATCTATAATATACTTGAGGTCTGTTCCACGACATGGCTACCTGATGAAGGCATACCGTCGAAAAGCGGGTAGACATGAATTTCGTCAGCCATGAAGTTATAATTACGTCAATGTATCTGCATACTGAGTTGTATTTATTTCATTATAGAGTCCATTCTCAATTTGAAAACGATATGTCATTCATGCTCTTTACCTCTTATTCTTGTAGCATTTGAATCGAAAGTGCATAAACAGTTGCAGTATAAAATGAATGAATGAGTATGCCTGTGTAATAAAAGAGCATCAATGGACTAGCATTTTGTTCGACAGCTACTCAGTCTTGTCAACTTCATTGCACTAAGTATTTTAAGAATGATTTTTGTTTCCTTTTTCTCTTACTGAAAAAATTATTCCTATACCCAAAAAAAACATTATGACATAAATAAAACAAATATATTTTTTATATTCACTTGATGACATATTTGTCTCCTGTATTTATCGGTCCGCTTAATGTTAATTTTCATTTCCTAAATGTTTTCTTCAATTGTTGTAAAATGCTACATTATTGTCCAATGCAGTTGTGCTTCCCTGTTTAAAAAATATTTCAAGTGTTACATTGTTTTGCACCAGATTGTAATTTTTCTGGATATTTTTCTATGTATCTTTGAATATTAACACTTGTAAAACAAAATGGAAGCAGCAGAATGAACTGGATCTCCAGATCTCATTTAACTTAATGCTTGACATGTAAAAGTGCCATAACAAAAAATAACACATCTTAGGGGCTGATTACGATGTCGCTCAGAAACTGTTCCGAACTAATCGGCCTCGGAATCCTTTCCGCATGATTCAGGTCCTGCGAGTCCGAACTACCAATTACGATGCTTCCCAACATCGTTCGGTCAGATTCGCATTGACTTTATTGGGATCCTGTGTTCCGAGCGAGAACACTGGCTCCCATTGAAAAATGGGTGGTTGGGGAAAACCTTGCACCCTTTGGAGACAACTATATGGGTGCCTGCTACATTGTGCATGGTTGGGAAGAGGGGTTCCTTGGGTACCCCAATGGACTCCAATCGGATGCCTCCATGTGAAGGGGGGCCCCCAACGGGTCCCTAAAGACATATTCCGACAGCTGTTTTGTGTTAGGTAGACCGAAACGTAAAGGCTGTCCGTATCGGTGATCATAATCGCTCATTCGGAATTTGTGTCCATAGAGCTGTACGATTTAGCGCTGAAAGACTCGGGCTGTCCCAACGCCTTTCAGAACTGATTCGGAATGCCCGAACGGTTTCCAGGCATCGTAATCGGTCAATCGGAAATGTGTACGATTCATTAGGAAAGAAGGGTTCTGACCTGCATTCTGCAATACCGAATCCCATCTAAAGCCTTTCCGAACAACATTGTAATCGGCCCCCTAGTATTTAGGCATCTCGATATTTTCCTAGGTACCACTCAGGTGTTTTGAGCATATCCCAATTTTTCCCAGATTAATAATTTAAATTTGTCTCTACCCTGTTTTGTGAAAATTCTGAGCACAAACAAAGCAGGACATCATCACTTTTATTTCTGGACCGCCTTTTCAATACATTTTGCACTAGACCCTATTTTCTAAGTTCAGACACATTTTACAGTTTGTGGTAACCAAATATATGATACAAAGTATTAACAAATGTACATATACTCAAGGCATCTCTATAGTTACTCTGAATCAAACCTTTTGCACAAAATAAAAAGCACCTTGTGCAAATAAGATACTTAGGACCTCTACCTTTCCCCAAATAAAGTGTTTATTAGATTTATTCAATAAGTGTGTCATGAAAATGAGGATTGTGATTATACCTGTGTAGGAAAAATAAGCCCTTATTATGGATAGCAAATAGGCAATCCCCTTGTGGGAGAAGAGTCTCGGAGGGAGAGAGGACTCCTATGATTTCTTTGTACTATTGTAGTAGTGGGCCTCAGCAAGGCCTACCAGTGCTAGGGGTTCTCCCTTCTCTGCACAGAGTCCTCAGACCAATAAAAAGAAGTTGGCACAGAAGCTGGAATAGAAAATACAGAGTTTATTAAACCTCATGAGGTGGAACTACATTCACAAAGCACCCTTCGGTAATGTATGAAGTAGCACACTGAATGGAAGGAGCTTGGTCCTTTTATACCCACACAGGGGCCCAAATGAAGGCGGTACAAGTACAAAATGCTGGTTTTAGGTGCATATAAGGTCATACAGAAAATGCACAGTCAACAAGTGGGAGGAGCTAACAGTTGCTAATTCTGGTGTACACATCCTGACAGTTACAGACTGGGGACAGTTGCAAGGACAGCTGCAAGCTCAACTGAGCATGTGCGGAGCAGAAAAGGCTAAATATATCTCGTCTCTAGGCAGATCTCAAGAGCAGTTAACAGGAAGGTAGGACAGAACATATGGTGAGCACATGGTAGCACATGGCAAACAAAATGGCTGACAGAAATATAAAATGGATTCCACAAAACGGACAAGATAGTCTCTAAATACAGGATGGCTTCTGCTAATGTTAACCCCATCGCTGCCAAATTAAAACACTATGGCAATGCTTCCTCAGCAACCTGGCCATGAGGGCTAGCCAATTTCTTTCCAAAGTTCACTCAATGTATCCTTATTTAGTTTTTTGAACAATTCAAAATGACTATATTTTTGCTGTATGAGAAAGCTTAAAGAACCAATAATTCAAGACATAAGAGTTAAAGGGTAAAGATTCAAACATTTATGAACTGGGAAGCACAGAAATGACAATAATTGAAAGGAATAGTTTAAAGTATGCAGAGGGACAACCCGTGTTGTAGTTACATTTTTTTAAATAAAAAGCTACAGGCAGAGGAATGACACTTATGGTGGCCAAGGTACAATGCCCATCACAAAATCCTGGTGGCTTGCCTCCAGTTCTTCCTTCATTGATTTTCGTGAAGCTCGTATAGAGTCAGTAATTGACACAGAAGTATCCAGGGGTATCCAGATACTGCTCAAAGAATTTGCATAGCAGGTAAACATGTTCTTGCTCAGCAGACCATTTGTGTCTGAAGGATCTGAGAGTAGAACTAGTGACATTTCTAGTACTGGAGGGTGTTTCTGAGATAGGTGCACCTGGGTCTCTTCAGGGCACTGGTTGTTCTCCCACACATGTTCTAGATTTTCTCACTGGTAAGATGAGTGCTTGTTTATGCTTGGTTGGTAAAAGCAGTATTGCTCTAGAGCTATTCTGCAAATTTTCACGTCAGGTCTATTGAGTTCAGTTCACTTGAGCACAAAGTTGTTGGCTGTCCTGCTTGACTGTGCAACAGGTTAAGAATGTCCTTCATAGCCACCAAAAAGACTCTGAATCCAAGAGAATGTGCTTAAGATTCATCTTCCTTCTGCTTCAGGATTATGCAGTTACCAGGAAACAGTTCTGTGTCAAGGTTCTTGAGCTCCAAACTTAGGTTGCGGTGGGCTTGACCCTGTTCCTTGTGGAAACAGTCCAGCCTGAACTGCCAAGCCTGTCCCTTCCTTGACCGGAAAAAGTATCCTGGGACCGAGACTGATTTGCATATGGCTGTGTCCAAACTGGGCTGGCATAGTAAGCTAATGAACTTAGGCTATAACCGATATATCTTGACTGAGGTGAATGTTTGATTAATTCAGCATTCCATCCATCATTTATTGCTACTGCAATTTTCGTCATAAGTGGGATGGGTATGCCCAGACGTGGGTCCCTCACTCACTGTGCCACTGGATTCAAGGTAGCCTGGCTGACGAGTGTTACCTCGAAACCAGATCCAGGATGCTTGTTTCTGGTCCAGGGAGGACCTGCTTGGCAGGTCGGGCTCGACTGTTCCCATGAGGAACAGAGTCAAGACTGATTTGCATATGGCTAGATCCAAACTGGGATGGTGAAGTGAGCAACTAAATGATGGATTTTGACTGAGGTTGAATGTTTGATTCATTCAGCATTGCGTCTATCATTTGTTGCAACAGCACTTTTAGAAAGTGGACATTTTTCTGCATCTGCTGCTACTTGTGCCTGTAGCGGGTCACCAATACACGTCTAGGAGGAGTGGCAGCTACTCTTTGTGCATTTCCTCTTGACAGCCACAAATACAGAAAGGTTATTTGTGTCTGAGTGCTCATCTGCATTCATCTGCATTCTAATGGATCTTCCTAAGCAGGAAGGGAGAGGGGAGCTAACACTTAAATCTGAATAGGCAGTGTCCTGTTTCCCACACAAACAGCTGTTTACCCCCTACTGATAGTCTGCAGCCAGGACTGGGAAGAAAGGACATGTGTGCACTTCAAAGACCCTTCTTTGAGGTCACTCCCACAAATGGGTATAAGTACTGGATCTCTGACCCTACCAAGGCAGTACACTCCGCTGGACTGCTGCTCTGGAAGAACTACTTTTCTGCTCTGATGTGCTGCCTGTTGCCAGCTGTTTGCTATCCTCTGCCCTTCTGAGGAAAAGGACTGGAACCATCTCCTTTGAACTTAGAGTGACTCTGTTCTGATGTGTCAGGACCATCAAATACTTCCTACAAACCCTGCAACAGCACCTGGACTCTGCCATCTCTGAGTTCCTACTTGCCAATCTAGTCTTGGGCCCTTGGAAGTTCTTGGTTCTGTGCTGACCCAGCAGAATCAACGCATTGACTACTTTGCACTGATCGGAACTGATGGCCCTTCAATGCCGAAGCAGCTGCTGCCCTACGACATCGTTTCAACAGGCTGCACTGTTCAAAGACGATGGACTGCGAAGCTCAATAATGATGCATCAAAGACCCTTCTTTGAGGTTACTCCCACAAATGGGTATAAGTACTGGATCTCTGACCCTACCAAGGCAGTACACTCCGCTGGACTGCTGCTCTGGAAGAACTACTTTTCTGCTCTGATGTGCTGCCTGTTGCCAGCTGTTTTCTATCCTCTGCCCTTCTGAGGAAAAGTACTGGAACCATCTCCTTTGAACTTAGAGTGACTCTGTTCTGATGTGTCAGGACCATCAAATACTTCCTACAAACCCTGAAAAAGCACCTGGACGCTGCCATCTCTGAGTTCCCACTTGCCAATCTAGTCTTGGGCCCTTGGAAGTTCTTGTTTCTGTGCTGACCCAGCAGAATCAACGCATTGACTACTTTGCACTGATCGGAACTGATGGCCCTTCAATGCCGAAGCAGCTGCTGCCCTACGACATCGTTTCAACAGGCTGCGTTGTTCAAAGACGATGGACTGCGAAGCTCGATAATGATGCATCACAAAGGGGTTCATTGATGAGGCTTGATTGACTGCGCAGATCAGAACTGACGCACCGCTTGCATCCACAGGATTGATGACAATGCATCATTTACTCTGCTGTTCACATCGGTTCCATGACGTTGACGCATCTCCATCCAAGGTACTTTTTCAGCGGGACATGCGTGAACCCTGTAGCCTGACTGCTCTCCATTGCGATTGGCCTGAACTTTGAATTTATCCCAGTCTAGTCCGACCAGATGCCCCTGGTTGGCATTTATGAATCTAAGCACTATATTTTTATTTTAATCTTTAAAAAATCATAATTCCGGTTCTGCTTATTGGATGTTTGCTGTTTTAGTCTTCATTTACTCATAAAAACACAACCTAGTGTTCTATTTCTGTGGAGTATTCATTGTATTACTGTACGTGTTGCACAAATGATTAACACATTGCCTCTTTAGATAAGCCTGACTGCTCTTTGGCAAGATACCAGACGTTGAGCACAGGTCATCTTTTGGTGTGTATCTTGCTTTCCCTGACTCGAGTTGCAGTTGTTGCTTGGACCGTGTGGATACTCTGCCAACCAGAAAGCCAGTCCTAGCACATGTTATAAAAGGATGTTTCGTTTTATATTTTTTTTGTCAATTCTTTGATGTGCCCAGAAGTTTATTTATCAAACCAGTTTTTAAGAAAAAACAAACTAGATATTGTAAGGTGGCACTAGAGTTTTTACAAAGTTAGCAAACAGAGGAGGTCTGTACTTATGTAGCCTCCGACATTACGCAATCTATTAATATTAGAAAGAGATTGGGGGCCAATTTTAGATGGTTTTATAAATATTTTATCATATTTTTTTTTACAATTTTGATTGTGTAGTAAATGTATTGCAATGTTATGAAATGCTGAAATATAATTGTACTTTTATTAATCTAAAGACTTTTGAATAAGGTTTATGGTAATTGATTGATTGAAGTTGTTATTCTGGAACTTTTAGAAATTTTGCATTTTCTGGCTAAATCAAATATGATTTTCTGCCAGTGTCCATGATCACATGAATGTTAATGGCTTCAAGAGGGCTTGGGGAATGTGCCTATCCTGTCATTGCTGTTTTGGATCAGCAAGTGAAAAGATGGCTTTCCTTGGTTCTGCCAGCTGTCCTACATCCCTCCCAGATGATCACTCCCTGCTAAATGGTCAGTGGTTGACAACCTGGGTCTAGAGCCCAGGTTAAGAGTTCCAGGAAGGATGAGTCATAAACTCCATCCAAAATGTTGTATTGGTTCTGGAGGTATGATGAGTGCCAGAACGGGTTTTATTTAACTAGTTCTGGATCAGGTACTTTTCATCTAAGGAATCAAACATCTGACTTAATCATTAAAGAAACCAATAGATGTAACATCAAGTTTCAATAACTCCCAGGCAAGTCTACGGAATATTTAACTAATCTTACACAGTGCACACAATTTATAGCACTTCAGGCACTGTGAAGGCATCAGTTTCAAACATGTAGCATGCCACTTTTTGCATAGTCACCACCCTGCCCAAAACATATCCAATACGCAATGAATAGCAGTGATGTAGGGCACAGAGTCCTAATTCCACTCAAAAATTGGGTCCAGAAAAATTTGAAAAGTTGAGGGTGACTCTGAGAAAGTTGATTATTAGTTGAAGAGGATCTCAGTACCAGTCAAGTAATAATGGTACTCTTCCTTACAAGGTCTGAGTAAGTCTCAATCATTGGTAGCTGTAGCACAGAGCAGATAGGCTTAACTAAGGAGAAATGTGTAAACCATGTATCGGTACTAAACGGTTAAAAAGTAGAAAACACAGCCCATTAAAAATCCTACTCCAATTTATAAACCCAGAGAAACATTTAAAGAACAAATAGACACAAAAATGACACATTTCTCATGTAGAAAACAAGATATATGATTTTTCAAAGATTTAGATGTTCCTAGTGCCAAAAAGCACAATGTTCCAACCACAGGTATCTAGTCGCACTAGACTGGGCCAATGACAAAAGGTAAAGGCAATCACGATGGAGTTCAAGTCAGATACAGGGACCATGTTCATCCCAGTGGAAAGATTACCTTCTGAATTAGTTGTTCTTATGATAAAAGTTCTTGTCCACGAGGTTGTCAGTGGGTTGGGATGGCACATGGATCCAAAGAAGGACTTGCCAATTTCAGCTGGCTGAAAAGCTGGACCTTGATGGGAGCACAGATCTGATGGGAAGTTTGAGGCTCTTGATGTCCAAGGTGGGAAAACTCAGAGTGGGTGAAATCAAAGGTTGGGGCCCAGGAAGGCATTATCGGTGTGCTGTTCAGCGTTAGTTCTGGTGAAGTTCTCTATGTTCAGATTTAGAAACCTTTCTTGAAGTCAAGATATTTTCAGCAGGGCAACTCGACATCGGGGTCTGTGGCTTGGCATGGTCTGGTGGTAGCCTTGGTTCTTCTAGAGAAAAGTTGAGGAAATGTTTTTAAGTACCCTGTCCTGCTATTTTTAAGAGGGAAAGCGTACACTCTGACACCAGCCAATGGTCCAGGACCTTTTGAGCAATAATTGGGGGTTAAGACTCAATCTCCCAGAAACCAGCAGCCGTGTCCTGGGAAAATACAGGTGAAACTGGTCATTTGGGATCAGCAGAGATGTGGGCTTCTTTCACATTTTGTGCTCCTGGAGCTTAAGAGGAGGATTGCCAACTAGCCCCTGGAATTCTCTCTTTGGTCCCGGGTACAAGTGAATACCAGCCCGTCGGATTTCAACAGCAGGTTAGCCATCTTTCTGTCTTCCAGAGGTACAGAAGTGTTCTGGCGTGAGTACTGAGAGTGCCACTTGTATGCCCAGTAAGCATGGGCGGATTTTGCGGATCCACGATTCACGGATTTGCGTATTCACGGATCGTGGATCCGCAAAATCCGCGTATTTGCGGATTGACGGATTTGCGGATTTGGGGCGGGGCTTCCATGCGAGTGCACATGCCTCTTGTGTGTATAAAAGGTCAGAGACCGATCAGAGCAGCGGATGAAGATATAGAAGCTCCTGGCCACAGGAACAGCACGAGGATTGCGCTCGTGAAAGTCAAGGATGCAAAGGCATCTGTCCAGCATCACAGCTGATTAGCGATGGTATATTTGGGAAGAGGGCACAGCTGCCCAGCCTTGACAATGCTCACGATTGTTTTTTGGGCCGATGAATGAGCCACTGAATTTAAGCTTCAACTAGGGCACATGCTTTAATGATATCTGTAAGTGCCTCCGGTTGAGGTTTAATTTTTGTGCCAGGACCATCGTGCCAGAATAAACCCTGCCCTTCATATTTATTCAAGAAGACACCATTAAGTGTAACTCTGCTTGTTTTCCTTACCAGCAAACCTTTGTTTGCCATACCTCGTTGGGTAAATGTATAGTGCTTTCACTACACTACAGCTGCCTAAAGTGCCAGAGAGTTGTCTACAGCGACCAGGTGTGTGTTACTATGCAATCGCGCTGAAGGGCGCAGGGGTCCCTTGAGTGAGCTATAAAAGCTCCTGGCCACAGGAACAGCACGAGGATTGCGCTCGTGAAAGTCAAGGATGCAAAGGCCTCTGTCCAGCATAACAGCCGATTTTCGATGGTATATTTGGGAAGAGGGCACAGCTGCCTGGCCTGTTAACTATTTTACGATGGCGCCGGCAAGCTGCCAGCGCCATCCTAAAATAGTTACTAAATTAGCTTCAACAGGAAGCTCGAATAGATAAAATAAAGCAGATGCACGAGCGCCTGCTTGATTTTATCTATTAGTGCTTCCTGTTGAAGCTAATTTAGTAACTATTTTACGATGGCGCTGGCAGCTTGCCGGCGCCATCGTAAATTAGTTACAACAACAGGCCAGGAAGGCTTGAACTTTTGGCCTCGGAATCCGCCGCTCGCGGATTGCGAATTTTCGGTAAATTCGCGAGAGTTCGCGGATCGCGGATTTACCGAAAATTCGCAAAATCCGCGAGCGTAGCGGATTTTGCGCTCATGTGGATGGGGTGAAACTCCTGTCGTACCCTAGTCAAAAGAAAAAAGGTCCAAGGGGTGTCCATACACACTTAAGAAGCACTTCCTATGTGTTTTACTGTAAAGAATCCAACAGTGCCACTCTCCACTTAAACTGAATATGGCATAACTGCTCTTTCCTTGTGCAGCACTCTCAGCCAGTTGCAGTTAGTTTTCTTTCCTGGTAGCCATTCACATATCCCAGCAGGCAGCCAGGTGACAACAGGGGATTAACTCTGAAAAGGCTACTAAAGGTTATAGTAAAGAAAATTCCAACTTTCCATAACTGCCATTTACAAAATATTAATTTAGATTGGGTTTTGAATTAGTCCTTGAACCATAGTTCTAGCTGTTCCCAAACTGAAGTAATGCATTATAAGGTGTTATAATGTAATCCAGTGCTTCGTTATGGCAGGACCAGTCTTGCCACGGTGAAAAATGAATTTGTGGTTTTTGCACTGCAAGAACATTTAAAACCAAAGTACAAGTCTTATTTTTTAAATACCATGCTCTTTGCTCTATGTGAATTTAGGGTCTACCTTAGGGATGACTTATCAGTATTGAAAAGTAAGGTTTGGGCCTAGCAAAAGGTTTAATTTGCCAGGTTGAAGTTGTAGTCTTAAAATTACACACAAACATGCCTTAGCTTGTCATGTTAGCCTTGGCACAACAGGTGTTGTAGTACATTAGTGACCTTTAATTTACAGGCCCTGGGTACACTAAGTACTATATACTAGTGACTCATAGATAAATTAAACATACCAGTCCAGGATTAGCCAATCCTTTATGTTTTTAGGGGATAGAGCACACACACTGGGCACTGCACAGCATTGCCCAAGTGTCCGTGGTCCATACTCAGGAAAATAAATGTAGGAAAACGTGTGGTGTGACCATGTATAAAAGTATTTTTCTCACAATGACCATGATGAAAAAGGAGATAGATGTAATGGAAAGGTGTTCCCACTGACAGTATTCTGTTTGTGTTCTGCTTATTCCAGTGAATGTCTACCCTTGCTTCACAGACTCTGCACTTCCAACAGAGAACCTGACATGAGTTCTGAAATAAAAAGTCCTTAAGACAAAATAGGTTAGTGCACACTCCTATCAGAAAACAGTAATAAGAACAAATAAAAGAAATATGTTTAGCATAAAATCATTTTTTCAAACAACAAAGTTGCAAGGCAGTTGGCACGACATGTGTAACCTGCATTGTTTGGGGGATTTCACAATCTTCTAAACAGTCTAGACCTGAACAGTGACTGCAATACCAGATGGCTGCAATGTTGGATCTGTTAAAAAACTGTTCAGAAGAAGACTAATTATACATAAATAGTTTTCTTAGGTATAATAGTAAAGGGTGTACCTGTGCAATGTACATTACACTGTAACTATATGGTAATTGTGAGTCTGACTATGATAGTTATACTGTGTCTGTGGTTATGGTGTTTATCAGTAGATGCTCCAGGAGTGCCCCACATGGGAAAGCACATCCTGTACTTGCGAAGTCCTTAGGTATGGAGGCAGTCATATGAATATGGGTAGTGTATGTACATTTCTAGAGCCAAGGACACTTAAAAGAAATGCCCTAAATCATTTATGAGTGTATGGTTTTCAGGTTGGCAGCAAATCACTAAACTGCATTCTTCCTAGCAATTCCTGAAGAGGAACCATCCACAGCTTAACAAGCGAAATACATCCCTTTCTTGTTTTGTTCTCCCTCTCTCCACGTTGTTCCACTTGATTCTGTGCTGCGTCTAATGTTCTGATGTTTTCATTCAGAATTGGGATGTAATTTTGGGACAGCTGTCACTCATACAAGCAGTAGCAGCTGCTACTGGACTGTAGTGGGGGGATGTGGAGGGGAAAAAAAGAAAAATCCACTTACCTGCCAGCTGCCGCCTCTCCTCTGTCTGATGCAGGAAACAGGTAGCAGACGTGCTACCAGACTCCCCTAGCCAATCCTGACATTGTTGTCACCAGTATAACAGCAGCGTCATGATTGGTCCGAGCACCTTAGTTCAGCACTCAGACAGGGACTGGGAGCCTGTGCATGTTCTCCAACCACGATGTGAAATATAGCCGAGTGGAGAACATGCTTATGGCACATGACTGTTTGGCTAGCCCAAGATGCTCTGTGAGCAGCCCTGCCCCACCCCGCCTGCACCTAAACAGAGTCAGCTTGGAAAAATAAAATGATAATATCATGGTGTTATCATTTTTTTTCTTTCAGTGGGAGGATGCTTCTCTTGCTTAGCAGAAGAACTCAGGTCTGAGACACAAGACATCAGATGTGTGGTTGCATTCCACCTTCAAACATTGACAGGCACTTTTAGAATCCAGTATTATTTATTGTATGCCCTTTTGACAAATTCCCAATTTTCCATTATCATTTTGATGTGCACAGGAAAGGCTTATGAGCATAGTTAGTGTTTTATGTATTAATACTTAAATGCATCTGTTTTATTTCTCTCCTAGCATGTGGTAATTCTGCTATTAGCTTTTGTGGGTCACATTTTCCGTCAGTAACATTTTTCTAGAAACATTTGCGAATGTTTTAATAAAGCTATTTGTTCTGATTAAGTGCACTTACTATTTGTTTTGTTTTGTTTGGATAAACCTTTTCGTTAAGTGTATGAATAAATACTTGTTGACTTTGTACATCTTTGGTCATTTATACTTTCTTGGAAAATGTGAATCTTTAATAGATGATTCAGTTTGGCTAGTTACATTTTTTTTGTTGTAGTAACACTTCTTTTTGGGCTCTGGTGTTTAGAAAGGGGTAGATAAGATCAATCTGCAATCTTTACTGTATTTTGGCATGTAGTGAATGAAAAGAATGGAAAATGTATTTTCTTTAAGTCATGATCTGAGACGCTGCGGGATTTAAACAATTACAAATTAGTAAATCATTGTATCTTGTCTGTATGAAAAAGGTTGATATTTGTGTTAATAAGAAAGGCCTCCAACAACAATATTCCACTCTATGATAACTGCTGATGCCCTCCAAATTCCATATTATGTTCCCTTCTGCTTCAAAACAAGTCATTAATATTGGGAGTAAACACAGAATCCACATCATAGTTTTGAAGTTGGCTTAGATCACCTAAGGAATGGTTTTGAGTATTGCGAAAGGAGGCTATTCTGTCAGGATGGCAGAGGACATTGCACCTGCCTTTCAGTGGGATATCTGCAGGCCATTTTTAGAGTTGGCCACCAGTCCCATGGACAACTCCAAATATTGACAGTAACAGGAGTAATGGCGGTCCCTCTCAATGTTCTAACAGTTTGACCTCTACACCATAGGAGTTTTCACCCATGGGGTGGGGTTCATTTTTCTTTTTTCACTGTCCCCTAATACTTGGACAGCAAAAATAAAAGCAATCCAATCACCCACTCTAAATTTGGAGGGCGGTCAGATGTCTAAACTCTAAAGGCCCATATTCTACCAGGCTGTTGAAAGAGTATGTTGGTAACAGATGTGGAATAGGCTCCATCATCCACTTGCAAAATGTAATGGCCATGGGTTTGATAGAGAGGGTACTCAGTCACAGTTGCAGTTGTGATAAAGTACCCTGTTTGTCAAAGTCTAAATCAGGCCCCCCTAGTACTGTATAGCACTTTCCTGGTAAGAGATGCCATGTTCAGGCTCCTTTTGTTGCCTCTTTGCCACCTTTTTCATGGTGGTTGCACCCCCATGAAAAGGGTAGCGGTGAGCCAACTCAAAATATGCTCGGCGTTGCTGGCTGCAGCACCACAGTTGTCATACTGCAGGGTATCCAATAGTGCGCCAGTCGTTGGACCGCCACAGTGACTATGGAGGTCCATTGGACCACCGTAGTCGTAATAAGGCCCAAAGCTACACAACAGGTTGTGTGAGAAGACTATTGGGCAAAAAATATATTTTTTTGTTTGGATGAGGAATGTCACAAGCAATTTTAAATGGTTAAGAATGATCTTCAAAAAAGATTGTGTTTACAGGCATTTGTTTAGGTGAGGATACTGAGATTGTGACTATACTAGTTGTTAAGGGGATGGGTGCACTATTGTTGCAAGGAAAAAAGGAGAAGAACACCTCATTGACTGCGTCTGTGGGCACTTCGCAAAACAAAATATAATTATTCTGTGAGCAAAAGGGAATCCTTAGCTGTACATTGGCCTTTCCGTAGATTCATAGATTTCATTTGCGGCACAAAATGTAAAGTCTGTATTCATCACAAACCTATAGTGGATGTTTTATTAAAAAAGGGTTTAGAATGTGTATCATCAAGCGTACATAGATGGATTATAGGGTTACAATAATTCTCACTTGTGAAAGAATATATACCAGGAAATCCAAATCAATCTGTGGATTTATGTCTAGGATGATAGAACAAATGAAAAAAATAAAGAAATAATTGACTTAATAGATTTTGAAATTCTGAATTCACTGAAATTGTGTGTGTGTGTGTGTGATAAACGGGGAGAAGAGTAAAGCATGTATCACATGTTGAATAATGTCCTTTATTGTCTGCAAGATGGGAATGTATTAAAAAACAATTGAAATGAGCTCCTGCTGGATGGTGAGATATGAATTGCCTATAGACAATGGCATGCTGTTGTGAGGGATCAGATTAGTGCACCATCTAGGAGTACTAGATAAATAGTTGAAATTAACACATGCGGGCCATAGGGCCATTGTAAAAACTAAGAAAAAACTTAGAAATGATTTCTGCTTACCAGCATTAGACAAACATGTGCAGAATATGGTGAGAAATATTTAGAATGCTTGAACAACAACAACAAACGAAATAAAGGAAATGAGCAGATTGCCATTGGTATAGTGTACTTTAACTACTTATCTGTGAGAAGATATAGCTATTGATTTAGTAATGCCCATAAGAGGGGAAGAAGCCACTCCTTACTTGATTGCCTTATGGATGTATATTCAAGATGGATGGAAGTTTTATCTGGAAGAGACATTTCTATGAACCCAAAGATCAGCTTTCCAAAAACATATTTAGACATGAAAAAACTCCTAAATACATAATTTCTGATAAAGGAGTTCAATTATTTCTGTTTCAATGGAAATATAAATGTGAGAGTACTAACTCAATTGAAGAAAGCACACAGTGGAGGGGCAAGATGGCCGCTGACAGACCGTAGGGAGCAGTCGCTACCCTCCAAGGCTCACGCTCCTGCTCAACGGTGCATAGAAACGGGAAAAAAATGCTGACGATCGCTCTCCATATAAAGATAGTATGCAGTATTCAATGAAGTTTGTAAAACGGCTGTTTTTCTGGATAGTGAGAAGCGGATTGAATTTGTCAAGCGTGCTTTGCTGGTTTGGGTCTCAGGACAACTCTCCGCTTGCTTCTCGACAAGCTTTGATGCTAAATATGGCCCCACGCGGTCCAAAACCGCAGAAAGACTCTCAGAAAGAGAAAGAAAAGCATTACGCTACTCTAAGTGACCCTGGTGTAGCCCCAAGCTCTAATCTTCGGTCAATGACACAGACTCGAATCCGAAAAAATATGGTGAGAGATAATCTGGTTACCGAAGACTAAGCGGAAGAGTAAGAAAATAGTGAAAAACCGCAGAAAAAAAATGAACCGAAGTCAAAGGAGTTAAAAGACAAATTAAAAGAGAAAAAGGAGAAGTTCAATTAAATAAAAAAACAACAAAGCGGCAGAATAATGAAGTCGCTGGTAAAGCTGAGGGTAAAGAGGGAAATATGCGACAGCCTACCCTTCGTGAATCTTTTGCGGTGCCCGCTTTGATCCAGTCCTCAGGAACGGCGGTGGCGTCAGGGACGGAAGCAGTAGCTGCCTTACTACAGGCATCACCACAGGCAGATTCCGGGTCTGGCGGAGTTCGTGGAGACGTGCATGGGCTGGCAGAATCGAGTGCGAAGCCCCGAGCGGTTCAGACAGAAAGCGCAGGTGAGACTGATGCTCGGAGAGCAGAGGATGCCCTACGTTCGCCGGAGGCGCTGCCGACTGAACTGGAGATAGAGAGGTTGCTGCAGCTTGAATAGGAGCAGCAAGAGCTACGTGATCAGACTCAAGATGGGGAAAGGCAGGCTCCCGCTCTGCTAGGAGGTCGAAACCCTACAGGAGTCTTGGACAGAGAGCAGCACACTACGACTCAAGTACTTCTTGCCGGTAAGGAGGGCAGTGAGTGTCTTGACAATGTGCTTAGTAATGGGATACAGACCCAGCTAATGGAACTTGTGGATGAGGTAGATGGGGGAGAGAGACCAGCGCCCGCGCAGAGTATGGACGATGCAGTCGAGTTGACCCCGGACGGGGTGAATGATGCGCAGTCTGTTTCCTTTGCTACCTCTGATATCCCCCACCCCCATCCCCCCTACATTGTATTGAAGAACGCTCTGGAGCTCTAATTATAGAGAAGGGTGGTATGATTCAACAAATAGAACAAGTTGGTGGAAATCAGGGATCAGGGACAACGGTGGGAGAAGGTAGACCAACATCTATTATGCAACCCCCAGCTGGCCATACTATGAATTTGGGATCCCCAAGTGACAAATGTTTCTACTCGGTTAATGATGAGGAGGACAGTAATGAGAGTGAGGACTCCAACTCTGAGAGTGACATTGGGGTTTCCGAGATAGAATCAGAGCTGGAGTCTAAACCTGTGACCTCGGATAGTGAGGAAGCGCACAAAGTGACCACTAAAAGAAGGGGGAAAAGACTGAAAAATAGATCACGAAGTAAATCAAAAACCAATACGAGTCCCTCACATACAGAAGTTTCGAAAAGGCTAGATTGGGATTATTCATCAACCTCGCAGCTTTATCAAGAGGGGGCTGCTGCTGTGCCTGACTCTCAACCTAACTCCTCTGCTCGAGCAACAATGATGGATATGCTGTTTGCAACATTAAAACAAATGCAGGGGAAGGCTAGAGTTGAGTCCCGGAGGGCAAAGCATGCTAATCAAAAGATACAAGCATCTCTGCGAAAAGTTAATAAACTATATTCAGATATGGCATCAAGGGTCGCTGAAGTAGAAACAAGAACTGAGAAATTGGAGGAAGAAGTTGGGAATTGGAGCGAGTTTCGGAAGGAGCAGGAAAAGATGGCAAGCGGTGTCCACTGGAAACTCGAGGACTATGAGAACCGCCAACGCCGCAACAATATAAGATTATTGGGGGTGGCAGAAGGAAGGGAAGGGCAGGATGTGCGGGCATTTGTCATTGAGTTGCTTAAAGGGGCCTTTCCTGAATTAACGGGCTGGGCATGGGAAAGGGAGATTCAAAGAGCACACAGGTTCCCTATGGTTCAAAAAAGGGTTTCACCTATTGATAAACCCAGGGCTATTTTGATATTCGTAGGGAATTTCCTTTTAAGACAGGAGATTATGGACAAAGCCAAGCCTGAAGCTAGACGGTCTTATAATGGTACGACTTTCTTTGCCCGTCCCGATTTCTGTCATGTCACGGTGGAGAAGAGGTGGCGGATGAGGAAAATGATAACCCCTTTTCAAAGCATGGGTTGCGAAGCATATCTATTGTTCCCATCTCGTCTTAAGGTAATAGATAAGGGACAGACCAAGATCTTTTTTTCTGAGATTAAAGCGCAGGAGTACCTTGAGGAGATCAAGCAAAGAAAAGGGGGCACAGGGAAAAATATGGTGGTTGCACTAATCCAGGCAAAACAAAAAGTTTAATAATAAGCTGGATTACTTGAACGGAAAAACTTAAAATATGTGCCTGAAATAAAAGAGCAATGGTATAATGGCATAAAGAAATGGATGGTAACCAGAGCAGGGGAGGGAGGGAGGGAGGAGCGGGTGACACCTGTGGCTACAGCTGTCACGCATAGGTCAGGACTGACCTATTTGCCTGTTAGAGGGGGGTGGGGGGGCGAGGAGGGAGGGGGAGGGGTACAGGGCACTTGGATGTTTTTTGTTTAAATATTTATGTACAGGGAAGATTTCACGAAACATGCAAAATTCAGTGGATGGACAGATCACTTCAAGGAGGAAATGATAGAATATTGTGCGTTGTTGATGTTAATTTGTTGGGGCAGGTAACTGATGTACATTAATGGGTACGCGTATAATCACTGTAAATGTCTGCGGGTTAAATGATCGAACCAAGAGGCAGCGGGTGGCGGCATGGCTAAGATCTTTAAATGTGGATTTGGTGTGTCTCCAGGAAACGCATATAGCGGGAGAGCAGGGGCATTTGTTAGATCAGTTGGGATATCAAGTTCTAGCCTATACTAAGCAGGGTGTCAAAAACAGAGGTGTGGCAATTTTGTCTAAACAAAAGGATCTTACAATAAGGAGAAAACTTGAAGATCGATGGGGGAGATGGGTCCTTATAGAGTATAAAATTAATGAGGAATGGTTTACTTTAGGGTGTGTATATGGCTCAATGGAGGATGATCCTGACATCTTCGATTTTCTGGATTTGGAGTTGTCCACATGGTCACCAACTATTATTTTGACTGGTGATTTTAACATTAATGGGGCAGGTGGGCTTGGACTGGCTTCTAATAGGGGGTATCAGGGTAGGAAAAGGAGAGTCTGGTGCTCACTGGGTAACCTCGCAAGGAATAATGCTTTGATTGATGTATGGGGGACACTTTATCCTGACAAACAGGGGTTCACTTATTATTCAGCACCTCATAGGGTATGTGCTAGGTTAGACTACTTCTTTGCTTCAAACTCTCTTCAATCAAAACTAAAAATCGAAAAGCTACCACGTATAATCTCTGACCATAACCCTCTTATTTTAACAGTAAGCCTTAGCAGTAAAAGACCGGATCGTATTTGGACATTTGAGAGGGGATTGTTAAAGGATGAGGCATATATTACCCATATGAAAGAGTGGATTACTGATTTTTTAAATATCAATAGAGGCCGTACGGAAGTTGGGAACGTTTGGGATGCATTTAAGGCAGCTATTCGAGGGGAGACAATAAGCTACAGTGTAGCGAGTCGGAGGAGGGAAAGGCAGAAAGATGAAGACCTCATTAAAGCGGTGGTAGAAGCAGAGGATGAGTTAACTAGTAACTTTTTAAGGGGAGTACCTCTAGATCAGGTATTAATAAAAATAGCTAAGGCAAAGATGGAAGTGCAGGAGAGCATAGCCAACAAAGCTGCTAAAACATACTTAGCAAATAGGGAGAGATGCTATGAGTTTAATGAATCTGTGGGTCGAACTCTTGCTATTCGAACCAGGCAGAATGTGTCTACCGGTCAAGTGCGTGAGGTTCAGGATGAAGTAGGAACAACGGTTTCGGATACAGAGGGAATAAGAGAAGTAGTTAGAACATTTTATACCTCATTATATAATCAAGAGAACCTAGCGGATGCCTCTAAGATAGGTGATTACCTCCGAGATATCCCAGTAACAATGGTATTGGAAAATGAGGCAAAGGGGCTGGAAGACCCTATTAGTTCCGATGAGATTTTTATTGCCCTGACTAGTTTACCCTCTGGGAAGGCTGCAGGACCTGACCAGATTCCAGTGGAATTTTTAAAAATGTTTTGGGATATAATTAAACAGGATCTGACAACTACAATGCAGCAGGCGCAGGGAGGGATATCGATCCCGAAAAGTTGGGCAGGGGCCGATATTGTCATAATTTTGAAAAAGGGCAAGCCCCCTAATCAACCTGGATCATATAGACTCATAACATTGATGAATGCGGACACAAAAATATATTCGAAGGTACTGGCTCTTAGAGTTGCCAAAGTCATCAACAGACTTGTGAGCATTAACCAGCATGGGTTTATACCGAGGAGAGGCACCACCCATCATATACGAAAAGTCATTACCCTTCTTGATGCTACAGAGGTAACAGGAGATCCGATGGCGATTATGTTATTGGATGCTGAAAAAGCCTTTGATCGGGTCTTCTGGTACTTTCTGTGGTTTATATTGAGGAGGTTGGGTTTTGGAGGGGGGCTGGTAAGAGCGTTACAGGTATTATATGAGGCTCCAACCGCTCGCATTCGAGTAAATGATGGATATACGCTTCCATTTAAAATAAAGAGGGTAACGCGACAGGGGTGCCCCTGCTCCCCACTTCTGTTCGCTCTTTATATGGACCCATACATATGCCGCATAGAATTAAATAATAATATCTGCCCAGTAGATACTTATGGGACCCAATGCAAAATCCTGACCTACGCAGATGACGTAGCGATAATGACTCCTAAACCTATGGAAGCCATGGCAGTGGTTGAGATGGAAGCCCAACAGTTTGGAGAAGTGTCTGGTTACGCTCTTAACACTAATAAAACACAGATTATTAAAAATTGCAAAGCACACTGCTCAGATAATCGGGTGGTGGAAAGTGGGGTATATTTAGGGGTAACAATCACAGCGGATCTAGACAAATTAGTGGAGGCAAATATAGCACCTATAATAAATAAAGCCAATAAGGAACTAGACAGGTTACACAATATCCATCTTTCAATAGTAGGACGAACTAATATAATTAAAAGGATTTTTTTACCAAAATTTTTATACCTATTTAGGGCTATACCGTTATTATTTGAGGCGAAATGGTTCAAAACTCTGGAGCATATGATAAACCGGTTTGTCTGGTCGCATGGAAAGACCCGAAGGGCATTGAGATTTATGGCTCTACCTAGGGAACGTGGTGGTTGGGCCTTGCCAGATTTAAAACTATATTACTGGGCGGCATCCCTTCAAAACATGGCAGGGTTATTAGGAGGGGGAGAAAATGAAGGACAAGACCAGTTAGGAACCCTAGAAATGTATACATTATTTTTAGGAGATCATGCTGAGAATCTTTTTCTGAAAATTATTGACCATAGTTATTTTAAGAGGACTAAATTTAAAACAGTCAAAGCAGCACATAGAATTTGGATTTCATTTGCGAAAAAGTTTGGACTGGGTAGATATAACGCTTACACTAGGTTAAAAAATAATATCAGTCTCCCTGATGATATATTCTCAGGAGTGGTTTTTAATGATTGGGCAAGACGTGGGATTACGAAGATGGGGGATATGATGGGAGCACAGGGGGTAATACAGTTCTCTGTTCTGCAGGCAATATATGGTTTGGATCCAACTCATTTTTTTTTAAGTATCTGCAAATAAGGACCTTTATGACGACAAAAACCGGAGGATTGGCGGGATTTAACTCAAACCCCATTCTGGATATCATAGAGAATGGTACAGAGGGTACAATAAGAAGATTTTACTCGGAGTTGATAGAGCATCAAGTTGATGACTTGGAAAAGTTTGAGAATAAGTGGACGGAGAAACTGGGGGTTGAGAAGAAGTGCTTTCACAGATCATTGGAATTAGGTCAGAAACTCCTGTGCTCAGCACCACTCCAGGCACAACACTATAAGACTCTCTATCTACTATATCACACACCCGCCAGGATAGCGCAATGGGGAGGGACAGCTGGAATTATGTGTCCAAGGTGTGATAGCGATGAAGCTGATCTTGTCCATATGCTTGCGACGTGTACCCATCTAAAAACCACCTGTGATGAAATTGAATTATTTCTTAAAAACTCATTAAGGATAGATATCACACTTATCCCAGTAGTGGTGATGTTTGGAATAAAACAGAGTGATATCCAGGTACCTTATGAATATTTCATATTCTTGGCTATGGCTGTTTTGAGATTATGTATTACCACAGCGTGGCTGGACCGTATACCACCCACATTCCATCAATGGTTAATGAAGCTATTGACTATGTATAATCTTGAAAAAGCAATTTATGCTAGGAAAGGTGTAAATGGTAGGAAAATAGTTAAGCGCGCGTTACTTGCTCCCAAGTTTCACAATCACATCGCACACTCAAGATCTCTTCATATATTGTAAAGCAAAAAATGTGTTCTTCACATCTTGTTCATGATTCCGTATTTTTAATTTTCATTATTATGTTAATTGTTTCATCATTAACATTCCAATTTTTCACATGTTGATTTCCTGCTTTTCTGTATGCCCAATGCATTTCAAGCAAAAAAATGCCCTTCCTCAGGGGACTTCGTTCTGTAAAGGTATAACAATATGTCGGTACATTCACATGTATACACAGGCTTATATTCACAAAATGATTCAGATTCCCTTTAAAACTTTTCGTTACGTGATTTCACTATTATACACCTTATAACCCGTTCTTTTGTGTGACTTTCTACCCGGGCTGCTTCCCAATGTCTTACATGCTGAACTCATGCATATCTACTTACATGTATGTGTATGACCTTCACTCGCCGTTTTTCAAATTAGGTTCATAACTGTAACCAATAAATAAAGTCCCTAATTACTCACAAAGGTCTGACTTATATAGTTCAAGCCATTGATATATCTACCCCTATCTCCTCTTACCGGGTAACTTGTAAGCGGACGCCTATAGCGGTTCATCCTTTCCTCCGTGTTAGTGTAATTTTCGGCGTGCGTCGCTCTAGCCTACTTCTACTCTATCGTACACTCGATTCGAGCACGTGATCTGTGTTTGGTAACTAAGCTAAAAAACTGACTTTACTCAGAGTGATCGTATGTAGAACATGAGTGAGTTGGAAGAGGTGCCTCCGTAACTAGTTCTAGGCTAACTCCATCATTTTGAGGCAATGTTTATCGTAAACAAACAAATAAATAAATGGTAAACGTAACAAAAACATGCTCAAATGCCCGTATTTGCCACATTCATTAAAACAAAACTCTGCATGTCATCCAATATCATCAACATCCTATTATTCGGTTAGAATAATTGTTAATTCATATGAAGCAACTAAGTTCCATCCTCTCATTTAACCCTTTCGGGTACAGGGTACAAAGAAAGTTCATCCAGAATGTTTCTCTTTTAAGCAGTTCAATGTTGTTGTCTGTGCCAGGTCGAGTTGACACCACTTCTAGTATACAGAATTTTAATTGTGCAGGATTATGTTTCGCTTCATTAAAGTGAGCAGCCACCGTAGATTTAAGATTCTTTAATCTTATATTGCTCTTATGTTTCGTTAGTCTTATTTTTATTTTTATTTGGGTTTTGCCCACATAGGACAATCCACACGGGCATCTTAGCATATATATCAAGTTGCTGCTGTCACAAGTTCCTGATACCTTTAGCTTAACTGGTGTGCCTTTGGTAGGGTGATTGATTACGTTCCCTTTGATGATAGCCGAACAGTTACCACAGTTGTGGCATGGCATCGTACCTTTATAATTTTCCGTATTTTGTCTTTTTGGGATTCTTAATGAGTTCTTTAATGTTCCTTGTTCTTTCATATGCAAAAATCGGGGAGTTTGAAAAAATGCCTTTAAAATCTTCTTCTAACGCAAGCAGTGGCCAATGCTTGTTTATTGATTTTTTAATACTGTAACTACGTGTGGAGAATTTTGACACAAATACAGATCTTTGTTCTTCTTTCTTTGTTCTGGATGATAACAGATGTTTTCTCTGTAATTTGTCTGCTCTTTTCGCAGCGGCTTCCAAAATGGGTTCCGGATATCCTCTATTTTTGAATTTGTTCAATGTTTCTGCTTTGTGTTTGTTGTATGACTCTTCTGTTGAAGCGATCCTCTTAACTCTGACAAGTTGCGAAAACAGAAGGTGTTTTTTAAGTGGTGGTTGGTGGAAACTTCTGTATCACATGAGCACCAACTACATTGTTGAACATTCAAGGAAACAAGAAGTGCATATAATCAACAGAGTGCGGAGCCACACCCACTGTGGTTGTTGTAGGAAAATAGTTAAGGAAATATGGGAACCTATTCAAAGATGGAGAGACATAGATCCAGGGTAGGAGGTACTTATGTTTTGACAATATCTGATGAAGATATATCAGGATTGTAATGTGATTGTTTATGCTGCTTTATCCTGTATAGCTTAAGATATATTCTTGGATCATATGAATTGGATTAACTTATGTTGTATTATTTTTGTTAATTTCTATTATCCTATATGTAAATGTGTGCCCTGTACAAACATAAAATGGGGAAAAATCTGAATAAAAACACTTAAAAAAGGAAATATAAATGTGAAAGATTTTAGGATCCTTTTGGGATCATCCAGAGGCTAATGGTGTCAGTCAAGAGATGGACAAGACACTAAAGAAGGTCATACATTTGGGCGGAACTAATGAAATAGACTGGAAATAGAAACTCCAATGATATTTTGCAGCCTATCAGATGTCTCCATACACCACATCTCATGCCATCTACCGTGGTTTGCTGTAGAGTGTTGGAATGGAACAAAGGATTGTAGACAGAACACCTCGGGCACGCAGAGAGTATGAGAAGACTATGCAATCAAAGAACAATGATAATTTTGATCAGAGAAAGAGCATAATAGATGTGACAGTGAGAATTGGAAATGTAGTAAAAAAGTGGGGTAAGCTAATTGGTCTAAATTTGTCAAATTAAAGTTTTTAGCTTTTTTAGAAGTGCTATAAAAATAGAAGATGGGCGGATCTCTCACAAAAACAGAGTAGTTTTCATGGGTTCCATGAGAAAAGGATGGAAAGAGAAGGAGTTTTGATGGAATGTATGTTGATAAGAAAAGGAAGGAAAATGTACGACGAAGGAGATTTAAATGGCTCAAAACTAAGATATCTGCAAGTGTTTATTTGGAGATAAATATTTTTTCCAATTTCTGTTTAATAAATCTTTTCTAATTAATGTTTGATGAAGGATGTGTGTTGCCAAACGTGTTCTTTCATTTCGGAGGGAGAAGTGCGGTATCCACCTTTCTCCGCAAGTGTGTAGTGGAAAGTTCCTATGATTAGAATGTTGATCAAGAAGCGTTTCTAAGTTTGAATTGGGGGACAGGTATATATCATGGGTATATGGGGCTATAAAAGGTACACTTTTAAGTTAAACAAATCGAACTCACTATCCCTTAAATCTCCTTTGCATTTAATATAAATGAATACATTTACACAGTTTTGGTTTACTGCAGTATTATTGAACAACTCGGATTTTAAGGTTAATTGCTTGACAATGAGGAACTGTGAATTATCTATCATAAAAGAACAGTGATGACTGTACAAATGTTCTAGTAAAGTGCAATCCGTTTGCCAACTCTGCCTCCAAAAATATATGGATTTTTTGTAACTGTACCAGAATTACGTCTCTCTGACACAGCTTTAGTGTTGAGTTAAATGAAGTGAGAAAGTCTTGAAAACCTGCTGCACTGCTAGTCTTGGTTAAGCTATTTTTATCAACAATAGGTGGCGCAGAAACCTACTAAAATGGACATTACTCATAATTTACGATTACCTCCGGCATTTGCATACATAGCTGGACTAGATAATATGTTTTGCAAACATGCAATTACTTGAATTAGGTGTCTCATGAGAACACTTTGTTGACATGAATGTAAACAGTTTGATATTTACTGATTAAAAAGCTTGAGCTTTTGTAAAAAAAATTAGAGTAGGTAATCTACTACATGAATAACATATCTATGTGATACAAAATGGGGTATAAAGTTACACAGAGTTGTTTTTAGAAGAACCATTTCCCTTGCTGGAAAACATTTGTTTATCTCTTTCTGAGTTTATAGCAACTTCTGGACAGTTTTGTGTCAAGATAAATAGCTGCTCTTGCTTGAGAATACAGAACATCAGAGCTGTACAATCTTCAATGATAAAGTCTAAAAACTATTTTGTCAACTCTAGTAACAAGTATGCACATTGGAAGAAACATTTAAGATTCTTTATTTGTCAGTGAACTTAATAGTTGCACAGTTATATTTGCTTGATTTAAGAAATGTGTGTGAGATTATATTTCCTTGCAAATCATAAAAAACAAAACACTTCTCATGATGTCTCGCAGGGATAACAGCCAGTTAAATTAATGCCATTCACCGTCAATGTATTTTATGCAGATAACAATAATGAAATACTTGAGCAGTTTTGTGTTAATATTTGATTCTCAACTGCATGAAATATTTAGGTGTGAAAGGCACTTCTGTTTCAATATCGTCCTTCTCTCCAACGAATAATAGGCCGACTTACACCATACTGGAAACAAACATTATTTATGCATAATTATTTTTTACTAAGGGTATTTTAGAACCACAATAAGTAAATAAGCATTTCTTACATTGAAACACCTCAAACTATTGGTTATATTTAATGCAAAGTAGACTACTATAATAATAGAGTAACACAATAGCATGATTTGAAGTGGGTCATCGGTAGAATCCAGTGAAACCAGTAAATGCACTATACATCAGTAGTTATATGTGTGTACCAAACTGATTTTTCAGTGTCAGACCACTAAAAAGATTTTATATCTCACAAACCAGTATAGTACTGGTCAGCTCAGTGAGGCTTCACACATAGTGACAATACTGAGAAACAATATGATTCGCATACCATGAATATCAGTAACCCTCTGGACTATAGAAGGGAACAAGCTAGACAACCCAGATTATTATATGCACAGCCACCATTAACTACCTCCATTATCGTAACAGAAACAAATATCCATTAAATAATGAGAATTACGTGATGATTTCAAAATCATAATATATATACCTAAGTGGGAGTACCTATTACTGCACAGCCGCAATACTTATCAAACCATTAGACATGTGATATGTAAATGTTGCTATTTCTTCACAAACACATGAAAAAACGCAACAGAAAAGCAAGGAACATTGAATCATGGCTAGAATTAATAGCAGTACATGAGTATGGGATCAAGGAATAGAGAATAACATTTCCAAAAAGCAGTGGTGGCTTGCGTACTATCCTCTTTAACCAATTTCCCACTACTCATGACAAGGAAACCAAGGTGAGGGACGTGGCTAGGATGGCCATGATGGAGGCCACTTAATCAGGCAGCTTCATAGTCCAGGCTCCTAATCCACCATTTATCTACATCACAGTGGGCCATCCATCCTCGTTGACATCTCTGCTGCATAGTACCAACTGCTGATTAGCTCCTGCGATATTGAACATTGCCTTCCCAGTGTGTTCTTGTGGTTGGAGTGTTTAACATTCACTGCTGTGTTATCCTTGTACTTGTGTTTGGTAATTTTTTGTAACATGCACACACCACTTTTCCCTTGTAACACACAGTATGCTACCTCTCACATTTTGTTTGCCTTTGATACTTGCACAAGTGCCACCATTGCCTACGTAACGTTTATTCTTGTGCCTGAGTGGCTAGCATATATTGCAGTATTATACCTCTAATTGTACTTTGTTTTCTCTTGTAACCTGCACACTTGTCACTTTTTCCTCCTGTGCACTTTTTGCTACCTCATGTATTTTGTTTGCTCACAATTGTCACTTTTGCCTCATGTAACAACGTTTGCTTTTGTAATCTGTTCACGTGTAATGTTCTCCTCATGTATCAGTTCTGTTACTTTTGTGAAGTGCTCCGACGCCTTCGGGTAAGGTCCGCGCTATATAAAACGCATAAATAAATAAATAAATGAATAAATAAATTGCTGTCGGCTTCTCTGCTACAATTGCAGTGGTCCCCTTGTGACCCAGGCCCTCCTGACAACTTCCACCTCCCTGAGCCCCAATGCACAAGACAACAGCCCGGGTCCCTGTCTGAGGGCGAGGTTGTGGGTTGAATGTGAACTAGTGCCCCCTCAACTGGGTTGTGATGGACATAGGACTGCTGAGGGAATCCTAGCCCGGAGAGGCCTAGTCAGGTGGAGCACAACTCCTGATGAGGGAAGCACATACCTATCCTTGTTTTGGGGTGCCCTGTCTGTGGACCAGTGTTGTGGTCTCGGGTGGCCCAGCCAGTGCAGCACTGTCATTGTAAGAGGAGACCTTGTGGTCAGGTCTTTCTAGTTTGTCGACTCCTGCCTGGGCTCTGAGGGGTGAGGCGGGTGCTCGGGGCTTCCACCTTGATCAGCGTTGGTATTCACAGCAGTGAGATGTGATTGGCAGAGGAGACTTCTGCTGCCCCTTGGTGCCTGGTCTGGCTACAGGGCTTCCGCCTTGATCAGCATTGGTACTCACAGCACTGACATGTGAGTGGCAAAGAACACATCCTCTGCCCATTGGCACCTAGTCTGGCTGCACAGTAGCCTTTCTCAATGTAAGGCAATGGAAGCCCATGGACTAATGGACGGCCTGTGCTGAGTGGCATGGCCTCTCCCAATCTCATGACAGGTGAGCAGCCCCATTGTACTTCCCTTGTGCCTACGGGAGCCAACCGCTTCAAAAAGGTAACTTTTCACAAGCTTACATAATAAAGAGGTGTAACTGCTTAATTCTCAGTTCTTCCCTCTCCATTAAATTGCATTTGGTTGTGTGCCACAGTTGCTGCAGTCCGAGCACCACTTACCACTTACTTGTTGATGTGACACTGTGAGCCCCTCTGGGAAACTTTGTGAACAGGAGGAAGTGCCCATGCCACTGGAGCATGTCTGGGGCAGCCTTGATGCCTAAGAGTGTGCCTTCTGAACGGTTTGGCATCCATGTACTGTGAATCTCTGGCCTGTGGTGTGGGGTCAGAGGAGGTTTGCTTTTCTTACGATGCACAGCTGACACACGTAACATTATTGAACCCTGGTGGGGCTGGTGCATGGAGTCTGCTCGCTTTTACATTCTGCAGTGCCCTGCGGACTCCTGATGAGTCACAACTGTGTTATTTACAGTCAGGCAGATCCCTAAGGCTGTAACTCGCAAGGACTAAAGTCCCAATATTGATGCCCACGTGTACAATGAGAGCTGCTATCTGCTGTCTATAGCAGACCCAAAAGTCAGGCAACCCTGTTTTCTACAACTCCCCATACTCTTTGTTACTCACTACATAACTGGGAAACCAATATCAGTGTGTTTTTAAGGCCCCCTGGGGTCAGGACTTAATGTTGTGCATCCTGATGTCACTCACTCACAAGAGTCTTGGAACAAACTTGATTCCACACTTGCACCCATCGAAGGGACTCATTTATTTCCTTTGAGAGTAAGACTGACACAATTGCAATAGATGCTGGCCTACAGCATGACGCCCATTGTAAGTTAACGGACAGAGTGTCCCACACTAAAACCACACTTCAAAAGGAACAACCAACCAGGTGTGATGGCCATGCACAGTGCCATTACAGATTTTACATATTTCTCGAGAGCAGGGATAGGAATGCTGAGGGAAGGGCTCCCAGAATAAACTTAAGAATAGTAGAACTGCTAAGGGTGCAGAAGACGAGAGACCTGGTCGATTACTTGGAAGCTTAGATCAAGGGATTTCTGACTCCCGACAAATGCACTTTCTTGTTTCCAATTGAGAGGATACAGAGAGTCCCTAAAGTCAGCCCGTCCCCTGGCGCGGTTCCTTACTTAATCATTGGCAAGCTGCTACAGTACAAGTATTGAGATAAGATACTGTGTGGAGCCCAGGGCTTGTCTTTCTCGAAATTAACCACATCCGCATCATGCTTTTCTTCAACTACACTATTGCAGTTCAGCATCAACTCTCATTTTTTTTAGCATGAAACTTAAACTATGAAAGATGGGAATGCAATATTTACTAATGCTCCACACAAAACCGAAAATTATAGCTGACAGTCTAATTTCTCTTAACAACGGGAGAAGGGTCTGAGGGAAGTTTAAAGTCATAGCAGGGTTCAATCCCCCTTTCCATACAATGTCCAAAACAACCCAGAATCCTGAGGACTTATATGTGTGATATACTCCTGTACTGATGTATATCAAAAAGAGAAAAATAATTGTCTATGACTACCAAGAAAAGTGTAAGGTAGAGACAGCTCCAACGTGTGCAGTACAAATCATATTAGGATATATGGTATCCCATCATTACACAGTCCTGTGCCCAGTGTCATCATCTGGGAACCAAACAGTACCCACTCATTCCCTCTTATCAATCAGAGAGGACAATGAGAAAGGGACTGTATCCTTCAAATGATTATTACAGAAGGACAAAAACAAACAGATTGTAGACTGTGTAAAGAAAAGACAAACTCAAGTTGTCCCGATATTGTGCAGTGCATATAAGTAGTGAAAAAATAATAATGTGAGTTAAAAAGAATAAACTGCTGAGATAGTGTGTTAATTATTGAGAAACAAAACTAATTTTTATAAATTCCCGCAGTTGTCCTCATAAAAACAGTGTGAGCAAAGTGAAATCTCAGAACAGTTGAGAACTAATCACTGTCCAAACAAAGTAACCTGGTCGACATGTTTCTGCAATTTTGGGATATGAGATCCCTGGCATTTTTCAGGACCAACAAGAATTACTGTCACTGCATAAATACATTTTTTGAAAGTATCAATCAATAATGAGAAGTCATACATACAATATTATGTTGCTTCTTATGCAGCTTATCCATCCTGCTCATCATGGTTTGTAAAAGAAGCAACAAAATATTGTATGTATGACTTCTCATTATTGATTGATACTTTCAAAACATTTATTGTCAACCCTAGACAGCTGATGAACTGTTGATGAACTGTTGTGTTGGTGAGCACAAGATGCCTGCTTATCCTGAGTACATCAGAGAACATAATCATAATGATTCCTTTGATATCTTGGGGTTTGGTTTACACGAACCATCTCCCCTTCCTTGGTACTCAGGAAATTGTTGATAATTGCCTCAAGAAGGCCACACATGCACAGCAGCTGAGGGGGACCAGTCCCTAAGCGTGTTCTGCACTCTACCATAGGGTAGACGGAGGCTCGGATCCTGTTACAGCATAAAGTCATACTTCCTCACATGGCTCTGCAAAAATTAGGCGTTAAACACCATCACAGAATCCTTAAATGAGAGTTGTATGGCGTGATCCTGGATGGTAGAGATTTTGGGTTATAACCATCTGATTGGCTGTTACTCTGCCTCTGACAATGTCTTATAAATGGCCATTGAGAGGTTGCTGGTGGTACCTTGGTGACTGCCGTGTATGGCTTCCATCTTCCAGGTTTGAGTAGGGGCCTCAGTGCGTTTCCCGTTTTTTACAAGTATTTTGAATGGAAAAGAAACTGTGTCTGGTGATTTGCATTTAAAACGTGTATGCATATTTCATACTTGCATTTAATACTTTTAGAATGTGGAATGCCATTTCCAGCAGGCTTTCTAAAGATAAGCGAAGAAAGTGTTTTTTGGGATGCCAGTTGTAGTACACTGGATCTTTTTATAATCTGCATTTTAATTGATAGTACTCATTGGTTGCAGCTGTATGTGCATTCCTTGAATGATCTCTGAAGTACATCATCCAGGAGTATATTTCCACAACATTTTTCTCATGCTGTCTGCAATGTAATGTCTAAAGCTTACTACTCATGGAGCCCGTGGGACTGTCCTCCAGATTAAGTATTAGGAAATTGGTTCCATCGCTGTCATTTTTCTTTGAGATTTCTTGCATCTGTCAAAACGCAGCAGCTATGAAAAATGTGTCCATAAATTAAATCTAGAGGGCAATTTGCAGCTAATCTTTGGAATAATTCCAGTGTGTATAATGCAGCAATTTGGATGCATGGCCAGTCAATTCCTTGCCTGATTTATTAATATTTAGTACGTTTTTGTTTCACTAATGATAATTACCTAACACCAAGAAATAATTTCTCAAAAAGTATCTGCCCTTGCATCCCTAGATTCATTGGCAATAAAAAAGGCTGCAATATTATTGTCATATCGAAAAGAGGAATTTTGCAAAAGATAAATGCCATGTTTAAGTCCTGAAAGTATCTCTTAATAGCGCATATGAATTGATCACCATTGGTTTATGTCTTCCATTATAACTAACATTTAGAATACGAAGCAATAAGAAGATAGTGGAGCTTAGAGGAGAAGGACTCTGTAGGTTTGCCTCACTCCTCATAAGGTGAAGTTTGCATTATAATACAGCACAAGTGAGTACAGTTTTTTTATTTTCTAAATATTTCGTTTACTCTCTAAAACTTTACTATCTCGCCTTATTTGATCGGTATATTACTATACTTTTGCTCTTACAATTATGTAGATTTCTACTCATGAAAACATATGAATTCATGCATAACACTGCAGATTCTTTCATCTTAATTTCCTTCAGTCACTGAAGGTTGCGATTATGAGTTTTACCTTTGGCATATACTGACGCATTCACAATTCATTGCACAACTATTGAGTCCACATATTGGGACCAATTTATAAAGGTTAATCTATGGGCACATATCTTCACACATGAAGGTTTACGCCTATGCCTTGTCGTAAATCTCAACATAGATGGAATTGGGTCCACGTAGTAGAGGAGAAAAAGGAAAACTGCTGCATGGTGGCAAGGAATGGAGTTGGGGAGAGGAGTTGGCCTAACCGCTAGGGCAGTCGACCTCGAACCTTGGGAACTGGGCCCAAGTCTCGGCAATAATGCTGAACATCCTGTGATTCTAGGCAAATCACTTAGATGTAGGAGCCCAAATACTGGTCGGTAACGGCCGATTTCGGCCATTACCGACCGGTATTTAGGAATTGGCATGTAGGGGCCAATATTTTACAGAATCGGTAAATTTACCGATTCGGTAAATTGACCGATTCTGTAAAATACCGAATCAGTAATTTTACCGATTCGGTAAATCTCAGATGTAGGTGACACTCCTGAGAGTGTCACAGGCCCTTAAGAGTCGGTATTTTACCACCCAATCCTATTGGTTGGTAAAATACCGAATCCAGGTGTGCATGCACATCTGTGCATGCACACTGTGCAATGTGACACACAGACATGCCCTAAGGGCATGTATGTGTGCCACATGTCACACATGCCTTTACTTCGGGTGCTAGAGGGTGTCAAAGTGACACCCCTTGCAACATTCGGTATTTACCGATTCGGTAAATACCGAATCGTTATTTCCCATTGATTCCTATGGGCTTCACAGCCCATAGGAATCAATAGGAAATACCGATTCGGTATTTACCGAATCGGTAAATACCGAATGTTACCGATTCGGTAATTGAAAAATTATTTTTTCCTACATCTCCCACCTTCTATTTTACCGATTCATAAATACCGAATCGGTAAAATTCGGTATTTATGAATCGGTAAAATAGAATTACCTACATCTGGCCCATAATCTCCCCGTGCCTAACAAAAATGAATGTGTCCTAATGTAAGGCAACTGGTGCTATGTAAAGCGCTCTGATACACTATTCGGGTCAAGTTTGCGCTATATAAAACTCCATAAAAAAAAAAGAAGCAATAGAACAGCACTGAAGGCTCATGGAGGCCTATTTATTAGCTGGTTTGCATCGCTCTTGCACCATGCAACATGGTGCAAGAGCAAGGCAAACCTTACATGTGATCTATGAAGCCACGCAAGGTCACTTTGCATGGCCCTTAGTGGAACCATAAATCTGGAGTAAGGCAACGCAGTGCAAATCGCAGCTTTGCCTTACAATACCCTTGGAAACATTTTTATTTGTTTTCCCATGCAACTCCCATGGTTTTTTATGCATTTCCAGAATTACCAGAACTGGTAGACCTGGGAATGAGCTAAAAAGATACGCCCTCTCAGGTGAGACGTAACAAGGAGAAATATCTCTCTCTCCTCGTTACTTCCTCTTTCTATGTGTTCATAGAGGAATGCACCTATTGGCAATGTTTTTGTACAGGAAGGTGTACCTTCCTGCATAAAATCAATCCTGCATGCAACTCAGGCACTGCTGCACCTGCTTTGGATGCCAAAAGGGCACCATCAAAGGGGAAAAGGCATGCATGCACTGTATTACCTTAAATATAACGCATTCCTGCCCTTTTGCCATCATGCAGCGCAGCAAGCTGACTTGCTGCACTGCAATGCGTTACAGTTTTGTAACTAGGCCTCATTACATACTGTACCCAGATAGATGTCGGCAACATGAAGGATACATAGGCATTCAGCATGTAAAGCCGGAATGCAGATATAGCCAGGGCACAAGGAATCACATCCCTCCCACAGCCGCTGTGATAAAGGATGATAGAGAAACGCTGATGACCCTTATCTTGTCCGCAACTCAGTATGTCATTTCGGAATGTTGGCTTCAAAGCCCATGTAATATTTTGACAACAGCAAAAAAAAAATGCAACAGTAAGCAACTGTGTCTTACATCTGTGTATAATCAAATTACCATCATGTAGCACGCTGGCACTCAATTAAAGTATGCCAAGACTAACATCAGAGCCCTGCCAGGAGATTATACAGCAGCTATGAATTTATTACAACTCCTGACATTTTTAACGAAGTCACAAGGGTTTGCACAGCAGTACAGACGAAAAAGAAATGCTGATGGAATATTTGACGTACTCTATTGTGCGCTTACATTTATGTAAATGACAATCTTCAATGTATTTGTTTATTTGCGTTTAGTACAGGAGGGACTATTACATTAGTGACTAATACATAAAATGCTGTTGTACATATGGTAGTGCAATGCTATTTCACACTTAAATGCACAGCATGGAATAATTTAACAGATATAAGGTGGATTGCTATCTTTGCTGTAATATCAGTTATTGACGGCTATTAGACCACTGGGTAAAAAGTCAATTGTTTCTGCTGTTTACCCTGTTGCTTATTAAATAATAAACATTCTGCATTGTTGGGCGAGCGGCACGTCACTAGCAGAGAAACGTCATTCTTTACCCGGCTTCAGGCTAAATAGCTGTTTTGTAGGCAGCTATGCCAATAGCAAATACACTTTACTATTTACCTGTCTGGTGGCTTAATACCAGGCATCATGTACTGTCGAGCAGACAGTCCAGCAAAGTGAAAATCAACTTCTCAATCCAGCAGGCCAATTGCTACATAGCAAATGTTATGCTCTGTGGGGGCTAGTCACAAAGATACATTTCCACACAAGTAAATCTACACATGTAAATTAAGTCTTACTCTATGTATGAAATATACTACTTTTGGCTGATCACCATCACTGAATGCAAATTTACTACAAAGTGTTGACTAACATGTCTCTACTCTATGATTGTAAGGAGTAGGGCATAACTAGTGTAAAGTTACTAGTAGTAAAGGACATATCTTCCCACTATTCGGACAGAGATCTGCCTATGGTGAAATTTAGGGAAAGTAAAAGTGATAACACATTTTTATTTTACCTTGAATAATATAGTAAATTATTTTTTTTATTTATTTTAAGCATAGAAAAAAATTAAATGAATGTGATTTTAAAATAAAAAATGAATTAATTTGAATTAAATTGAAATTATTTAAAAAATGTTTTAAGAAAAACTTCCAAAATAACATTATTAGTTTTATTGGTTATGTGGTAAAAATATATCTAATAGTTACGGAAAGAAATATTTTGAGAAGATGAGGCGTTCGGATGCAGCCGTGTCCAAACAATGTGCTAGAAAATTTAGATGATGCCAGCAGCAGGCAAACTCAGCCTTCGATTGTCCACGGCATACATAGAGATTGCCCATACGCGTGCGGTTTAGAATATCACACAAAAAGACTCGAGCTACTGCAGAGACGATCGCTAAAACCTTTGAATAATACTCTTTAGAAATTTATCGTTGGTGGCCCTCAAGCATGATTTAGGGAGCGCTACTGGAGTTGTTGTGCCCAAGAAAGTAAAGCGTCAAATGGCAATAGTGAATGCCAAAACACTGAACATACAAGCTCTGTTTCCAGGTCCTGAGGAGAACCCCAACATTTTAGTGGGTTTGAAACGCATTGGCCGTTTATGTGTGTCCAAACAAGTTTCTAATTATACATTTTTGAGTTTCAGGTCACTGAAATATATGACAACTAATGAATTTGTTTCCTTTCTATGACCTGTATACCTAACTGTATGGCCATAATTTGCTCTAAGTCTGTATTATACTTCGGAATATGACTGTGGTGCACTCTTTTTAGACCTTTCCTATGGGCTCTTTGTTTCCTTCTTTTTCCTTTCTTGAGTACCTGTTGGAATTTGAGCTTGCTCAAGTTAGGTAAAATGTTTGTTTAAAAAGATGTACTGTTATGTCTCTCTTGTGAAAAATGTGTAATTATATGTTTGTCTTTTATAGTGTGGTCCACAAAATTGTTTATAATGTTCATGAAAATATTAACATGAATTGAGTTTCTACCTTTGAAAATGTTTTAATACAGTAAAAAGAAAAACAAAAGATTCAATCACTATGAATGTCACGTGTGATTGTTAAAAGTGAACTAGTGAATAGTTATCAGTACTGGCAGTTGTTTTGTTGTTAGAATCCTGGAAATATTGTCATTCTGCCATACAGGGACTAACAACTTACAAATAACCCTGGCCAAAGCACTATGCTACGCTTGCGTAGTTTACAAAGTTTGCGCTTTTTTGCACTACGCGAACTGCACGTAGCAAAGTGCAAATACGCGTAGCATAGTGCAGCAGTCAATCTTTGCTTGCTCGTGGTCCTCAACGTCAAGTTGGCGACCACGAGCAAGCAAAATGAAATCCCGGCGAGACTTTTTCCTTGTTCGCGATCAGCAACATCAAGTTGCCGATCCCGAGCATGGAAAATAAACTTCCCAGCGAGATTCTCAACGCGGGGAGGTCAGGTTTCTCATTGCGAGTGGTCGCGTATGCTCGTGTCCGCTCGTGATGAGAAACTACCAGTCTGCATTGAGAAAGCTGCCGCTCGAGTAAAAATCTACTCGAGCGGCTGAAAACTACAGCTTGCACTGTGCAAGATGCCGTTTTCAATGATTGCACAGTGCCGGATGCTTGTCCGCACTGTGCGATCATTGAAAACGGCATCTTGCACAGTGCAAACAGGGTACTACGCAGTACACATAGCGCTACGTGTAGCTCGCGTAGTGCGAAGTGCACTTTGCGTAGCTTCGTGTAGCGATACTTTGCAAACTATGCTCAGCCCTACTTACAAATGCCTTTTGCACTAATATGATTCAGAAAAGGGGGTGGTGATGAACAGAGTGCCTGAATTAAGCAGACCACTCTTACCCAGTCCAAAGATCAGGGCTTGATCCATCACCGTTTTTTAGCTCACTGCACCATCCCAGCTCAGAACTTGGCTATATGCAAATTAGTCTGTTCCTGTCCCAGTGCATGATGGGAACAGGGCAAACCAAACTACCAAGCCAATTCTTATACTGGGAAGGAAACAAGCTTCCGGGGACCGGTTTCTGCCATTTCAGGCGTCGTCGGCCCGGCTTGCTTGAATCCTGATGGTGCAATGAGCAAGGGACTCACATCTGAGTATACCCTTCCACGCTTATGGTGGACAAAATGATTCAGAAAAGGGGGTGGTGATGAACAGAGTGCCTGAATTAAGCAGACCACTCTTACCCAGTCCAAAGATCAGGGCTTGATCCATCACCGTTTTTTAGCTCACTGCACCATCCCAGCTCAGAACTTGGCTATATGCAAATTAGTCTGTTCCTGTCCCAGTGCATGATGGGAACAGGGCAAACCAAACTACCAAGCCAATTCTTCACCAGAAAGCCATTACAACCACAGGAAGTACATATGCATCTGGCAACATCCATCTCTGTTTCCCTGATTTATCAATCCAACATCCTTCCTCATTCAGCTGTGCTGTACTTTCCTGCCATTCCGCTGATTCTTCCATCGTGGCCCCACTTTGTATCTCCTTTACATTTTTAAAGCTATTTTCAAACATAACAACTTCAGGGACCCACCTAGCTGGACCTGCTACAAACATGCATTTCATCTTGGCTTAGGCCTTTTTCTTAGCTGTCTGGTCTGCAAAAGCATTATTCTGCCTGAATATGCCACGTTAGTCCACATGCATTTACAATGCATGCCATTATAACGTGGTTGTTACAACAACCAAGTTGTTACATCGGATACCTTTACAACGCAAGTCATAAAAAACGACTTGCGGTAGAGAGCGCTGGATGTTGGAATAGAATAATTTACTATTCCAACTCCAGTCTGTTCAACAGTAGGGAAGGTATTGGATTTTAAATCCAACACCTTCTGCCCCTAATGCAAGTCGATGTAACAATGTGGTCGTTGTAAAATCCACGGTGTAATGGCATGCGTTGTCTCGGTGTGCACACGTTACAACGCAAATTTTATAACGCATGCTTTTACAACGCAATTTTTACAACGCATGATCCATTACAACGAATACCGTTACAACGCATTTTTTTACAACGCATATACCTTTACAACGCATACCATTACAACGCAAGTATAGGTAAGTAGGGTTTTTGGGTAAAGGGGTATTTTTAGGGTTCAGGGCTAGGTATGGGTTTTTGGGTAAAGGGGTATTTTTAGGGTTCAGGGCTAGGTATGGGTTTTTGGGTAAAGGGGTATTTTTAGGGTTCAGGGCTAGGTATGGGTTTTTGGGTAAAGGGGTATTTTTAGGGTTCAGGGTTAGGTATGGGTTTTTGGGTAAAGGGGTATTTTTAGGGTTCAGGGCTAGGTTTGGGTTTTTGGGTAAAGGGGTATATTTAGGGTTCAGGGCTAGGTTTGGGTTTTTGAGTAAAGGGGTATTTTTAGGGTTCAGGGCTAGGTTTGGGTTTTTGGGTAAAGGGGTATTTTTAGGGTTCAGGGCTAGGTATGGGTTTTTGGGTAAAGGGGTATTTTTAGGGTTCAGGGCTGGGTTTGGGTTTTTGGGTAAAGGGGTATTTTTACGGTTCAGGGCTAGGTTTGGGTTTTCGGGTAAAGGGGTATTTTTAGGGTTCAGGGCTAGGTTTGGGTTTTTGGGTAAAGGGGTATTTTTAGGGTTCAGGGATAGGTTTGGGTTTTGGGTAAAGGGGTATTTTTAGGGTTCAGGGCTAGGTATGGGTTTTTGGATAAAGGGGTATTTATAGGGTTCAGGGCTAGGTTTGGGTTTTTGGGTAAAGGGGTATTTTTAGGGTTCAGGGCTAGGTTTGGGTTTTTGGATAAAGGGGTATTTTTAGGGTTCAGGGCTAGGTATGGGTTTTTGGGTAAAGGGGTATTTTTAGGGTTCAGGGCTAGGTATGGGTTTTTGGGTAAAGGGGTATTTTTAGGGTTCAGGGCTAGGTTTGGGTTTTTGGGTAAAGGGGTATTTTTAAAAATTAAATTAAATTAAAAAAATTAAATTAAATTGAAATTAAATAAAAGAAAATTATATTAAATTTAATAACTTAATTTTTTTTTTTAAATTATATACTTACCTATACTTACGTTGTAATGGTATGCGTTGTAAAGGTATATGCGTTGTAAAAAAATGCGTTGTGATGGTATTCGTTGTAATGGATCCTGCGTTGTAAAAGTTGCGTTGTAAAAGCATACGTTGTAATAGTATGCGTTATAACGTCATATATCCGTTGTCTCGCATGCATGGTAGACACTGTTTACCCTATACCCACATCATCAGTAACCTTCCTGTGGGCACTACACTTAATTATGACCAATTTCTTAAGGAGCGTTTAAGGCAGACAAAAGCCTCAATGTGAGGTGCCCATGCTGAATCTTGGTGACATGAGAAGTAAGGAACCCTCTCTCAGCACAGTCGCCCAAAATTATGTGCAACCTGAAGGCATACTGGCTGTCAGTATAGATGTTGACAACCAGCGCTTCACTCAATTTGCAAGCTCAAATAGGAGCAGCGAGGTCTGCAGCCTGAGCTGACTGATGAGGGACCTGTGATGTCTTTACCACCATGCGTAACATAGTGATATCAGAAGCTACAGTGGTGATGCCATCTATTAATTTAAAACAAGAGCCACTGACATATAGTTCTCCTTGAGGGTCAGATAAGGAACAGTCAAGTCTACCTGTCTCTTCTTCTGTTCAGAAGATACAATCGTGTTTGTCGACTGCATCATTCTCATAGGGACGGAGTAATAACAAGGCCAGATTCAGAGTGGCACATCTTTTATTCGTAATATGCTTAGCAAACAAGGTCAATTTATAGTCAGTAAGATGTGCACTGATGAGGACGTACCATAAATGTGCGGTCAGAATCAAGTACAAGCCCAGTCGATTGTCTGATTGAAGTGGCTATAGCTACGACCGCTTTCAGACAACTCGGGAAGGCCCTTGCAACATGATCAAGCACAGCAGAGAAATAAGCACAAGACCTCTTCTTATCCACAAACTTTTGTGTTAGGCCAGAAATCTTGCAACCAGCCATCTCATGGACATAGAGCACAACCGGTTTGCCATAGTTAGGTGTGCCAAGCACTGGAGCCGAACAAAGCGCAGTTTTCAATTGCTCAAAGGACAGCTGTTATTCAGACGTTCAAGGAAAAGGCTCATGCACTTCTTTTGTTGTTAATGCAAGCAAAGTTTTGATTAGTAGTGAATAATTAGGTATCAACTGGCAACAGTAGGAAGTAATACCTGTAAAAGTTCACACATCCTTTTGAGTTTTTGGAATGGGCATTTTAACAATGGTACTAATACGCTCAGGGGTCAATCTCCTACCCTCCTTCAACAGTAGGTGACCTAAATAGGTGACCTCCTGTCGACAATACTGAAATTTAGAAAGAGAAACCATATCTCCATGAAGGGCCAAATGCAACAACAATTTGACTGCACTATCTTTACAACCTTGTTCTGTATCAGAAGTTATAAGTAGGTTATCAACATTCTGCACTAATACATTACCTGGAGAAAGAGATAAGGAATCCAACTGAACTTTTAAGGCCTGACTATATATACTAGGACTCTCTGTAAAGCCCTGAGGAATTGAACATAATCTAAAACTCCTACCAGCCAGTGTGAACCCAAATAAATATCTACTGTCTGGATGGAAAGGAATACTAAAGAAAGCATTTTTCAAGTCAATAACAGAAAATAATTTAGCAGTAGAAGGAATCTTTGTCAAAAGCGTAGTGATATATGGAACCACTGGGAACTGTGGAACTACTATTTTTTTAACCTCGCACAAATCAATCATGAAATGATAAACACTATAAGTGTCTACACTGGAGCCTGAGGGTGTCCTTTCAAGAATCGGAAGAACAGGACTATTACAAATGTTGGCAGGCATTTCTTGAACTACTCCCTTTTGTATCAAATTGTGAATAATCTGAAGAGCCAGTTCTCCCGCCTGAGGTGTTTTATACTGAGGAATGTGAAGCAAAATAGTATGATCCATGATCCTTAAACTGTATCGAAACTGGTGGAATATGCAGCAGGCCTACATCCATGTTACCTGTTGCCCATAAAGTGGGTGGGACATCAGCAAATTCAGTTGGGAGTGGGCAGCCTGTAACCAAAACACTGTTTAGTACTTACATCCAAACCCATAGTAATATAGACATCTGCAGGAGAGCAATAGATTGTAGCAAGCAACTTCTTCAACAAATTCAAACCCATCAAATTCTCACCACAGTTGTATGTCAACAAAAACGGAGATTCCACAGTGAAAGGAACAACAGTCAATGCAAAGGGGTGTGAAATGGGGCTTACAACCGGTATACCTGAAAAACCTACTGAAATATTATTGTGGCCAGACAGAGCCACCCAGGGATCATAAGTCGAGAAACTGAGCTCTTTGTCGCACCTGTGTCCACCAAAAATTCCTTAGTCGAGCCTTGCAAATATGCTCTGACATAAGGATCATGCTGATGTACAGGTATCTGAACTAGTCCCTCACCCTGTCCCTGGCTATCCTAGCTATAGGACATACCTGTCACCTCATCCATATTGTAATCATCATGATAATACTCTCCATCACGAGTATCATCAAAGTAATTATTATCAGAGTGACCCTGTGAAACCGTAGCAGTCAGAGCTCTATCAAACCGACGACCTCTCCCACCAGAACCTCGCTTCCTAGGAGCTGCATCTTTCTGTAAAAGCAAAGGGCACTTGCTATGCCAATGACCTTCCTCCTTACAATACGCACACGGATTTTGGTTAGGCCCTAAAGGTGTTGTTGAAGGCTGTCTACTGGTACGTGGAAGCTGTCTGGAAGGACCACCTTGTCCCCTACTATTTCCCCTAAATGCTTGCTGCATCAGCACCTTCATTTTGAAATCCTTATGTTTCTTATCAGTCCCATCGTTTTCTGCATGATCTCGGTGTTCATATTACTGGGCCATATTCAAAATAAAAGAGGGGGAACATGTGGACCAAGTACTCTCATACGCCTGTAAATGATTTGTAATTTCAGGAAGAGGGTTAGAAACAAACCTGTCAACAATCGAACTCCTCCCTCAGTAGACATATCCTGCCCACTATTGTCCATAACCCTATCTTCAAATCAGGTAAAGAAATCAGACACACTCTCATCCTTCTTCTGTCAACAAACTGTCAATTTGTCCCAGCTTACCCTCTTAGGTGGAATACGTGAATGCATATATGTAATAATACAACCTGGCAAAGCAAGTATCTCAGCCTGAGGTTTATCACTGGGCTTCCTTTCCTGATCCCATCCTCTAATCACATCCAATGTACTGCCCAGCTCTACAACATGATCTTGTTTAGGAACCTGTCTCCAAACATCAACTGGAACGAGAAGACAAAAAAACATTTCAATATCAGCCAGAGTCATTACAGTAGAAGAGGCAGCCTCTGTAAATTCCTTATAATAAGCTGTGGGATTTTTCCTAGGGTCAGGAAAATTAGCCTTAAGAGCTAAAACTTTACTCCTTTTCCGCAGAGTATAAACCCATTGCTCCTGGAATTGGGCTGCTACAGCAGGTCTAGTAACATTACCACGCTGATCCGTTAACTCAGGTATTTCTAGGTGATCTATGAGATTGACCACACGCAACGGATACTGAATTACTGTGGTAGGGCTCCTCTCATGTAATCTATCCCTGTACGCAACTAATGTTGTAACATTCCCAAAACACTTGGCCTGGTTGCAAATCAGTAACATATACACGATCTCTAATATTAAATACAATTTGGAGCTCTTCTGTTCCAATGTGTGTTTGCCAAAGACAATGTTTCAGGGCTTGTTGCTGTATAAAGCGTTCAAAATACCGCACAACTTCCCAAACATCATCAACACAATTAATCGCATTACGAGCCCGCCACACAGCCTGCTCAGCTTCTACTTGTTTCTCTTCACCCCCCACCCCAGATCGCATGAACGGGCCCATTTGTTCCCTGAATTACCTCCAAACTCTATCCTCAAGTTCTGGCGTCTCAGCATTCAAAGAAGTTGAAGGATATAAAACCATAGAGGGAGTAGAAACAGGGGTAACAGCACAATTGTTGTTAACGCTTGTGCTGGAGGAGAAAGAACAGAAGATACAGGAGGTGAAACAGTAGATGTACTAGGGGACACAGTTGTCAAAGATGACAAAGACAAATTAGGAGTAGGAGGTGCCATAGCCAAAGCAGTCAAAACTAACAGCAGTAGATATGGGAACAGCAAAAGTAGACATAACAGGCTGCAGTGATTGTAAGGGAACAGTGGGATATATCCCCTGCAGGGCAATAGGAGGCGGGGATTGAGTATCTAACAGCTCTTCTATGGAAGTATTGTCTTCCTCTTCAGCCAAATAAGACTTATCAATATGCAACCAAAATCTCCTATCTTCACATTCAATTCCGGACTCTTGTTTTTCTCATTCGTATGCCAAACGTTTCTGCAGTAATTGTTGCATTTTTCACTTCCGTGCCTCTCTTTCCATCTTCAACAATCTCTGTCTAGCCTCTTCCTGCCAAGTCCTGAGGTAATCAAACATGGACTGTCTACTTCTTTTCTTAAATAATTGCTCCTGTAAAACCCAATTTTTTGTTTATCAAAAGTGCCCATCAACGGCCACTGCAACTTGGCATTGTTCCTTGTATATTTGTGCCATAATGTACTGAATATAATAGGGCAAAGACCGTGTTTCACATACATATTAAAGTTAGGGCTGCCTTCAGGAGGCACAGCCCGAGCTTCTTCCAATTGAGCATCTGCAGACCAACAACAGCACAAATTTCAAATTTTGCTGAAACCAATCATTTTGAGTGGAAAACAAGTTTGTTACTATTACCTGGCAAAGTAGTTGCAAATACTTTTAGCAAAACAGCCCTCAGACCGTACCAAACTCAAACCACAATGGTACCATATCCACAAAGAACCCAAAAAAACTCACCTGATATCAGTAGTACAACCGAACCAGTTCTCCACTGCCAATTCTTCAGACCAAATGGTCAGATCCAAGAGTTTTGCCATTCAGGACTCCAGTTGGGATGACCTCTGGGCAAGGCACCATCCGTCAGGACAGAAGGGGTAGCTGCGAGCAAATAAAAACTCTGCAGGCAAGGATCCTTGAGCCGGCAGTCTGACCCGACGATGTCCTCGGCCTTCTCCCTGTCTGCGGAAAGGGAATGGATCAATCACCCGGAGAAGTCCCTGTTCAGTTGCCTACTGAAGGAAGTTGCCCAATAAGGGTCACCCGGGTAATAAATGACAACCACTTGGGCTTCTGTGCCAAAGGAAGAGTCGGTCAGACAGTAGAGAATACAAACCAATAACTGTTTATTAAAATACACTCAGAGTGGAGCCAGGTCAGTGTTGCAGAGAGGACTGAAATCGACAAGCATAAAGATACATTAAGTATATTTCTTAACCTGGATAGAACACTCCTACGTTGGGATTTTCCAGTCAGGTGCAGCTAAACAGTGAAATACAAAAAACGGTTTCAGCGCTTCTATAATTTACAAAGTATCTCAATTTCAAGGTCGTTCCATTTGGGCCCATCACCAGACCAGTGTGAGAGGGCCTCTATCTAGAGAGAAATGTATGCACTAATAGGAACATTGTACTCAGTATGGGAACAAGTCTAACGTGGCAGAAATAAAACCTACTCTGGAGTGTTTCTCAGAATTGAACTAGATCAGTGTTTAACAGCCTAAACTGGCGCCTGTAAACAAAATGGTGCAGTGAGTGCTAACTTACGTAGGGCAACTCGCAAACATGAACATTTCTATTCTACCAGGCCCCTCAATACATTTAGGGACCCAGGGTGCAATCTCTTGTCTGCGCTGTCCCTCTCTTTTTGCACTGCCCTGCTCTCATCCCCAGGCACTGCAATGGCTGCTGTAACCTTTTCCCTGTTGGAGTTGTCTTACCAGGCGGCCTGACATACTTCACGGTCTCTCTGGCCAGACTCTTTTTTTCTCTGGCTATATACGGTGATACAGGCCTCTGTGCCATGCCATCTTCAAATGCGTCCTGCCGTCTTTCTCACAACGATTCAGAAAAGGGGGTGGTGATGAACAGAGTGTCTGAATTAAGCAGACCACTCTTACCCAGTCCAAAGATCAGGGCTTGATCCATTACCGTTATTTAGCTCACTGCCCCATCCCAGCTCAGAACCTGGCTATATGCAAATTAGTCTGTCCCTGGCCCAGTGCATGGTAGTTTGGTTTGCCCTGTTCCCATCATGCACTGGGACAGGAACAGACTAATTTGCATATAGCCAAGTTCTGAGCTGGGATGGTGCAGTGAGCTAAAAAACGGTGATGGATCAAGCCCTGATCTTTGGACTTGGTAAGAGTGGTCTGCTTAATTCAGGCACTCTGTTCATCACCACCCCCTTTTCTGAATCATTTTGTCCACCATAAGCGTGGAAGGGTATACTCAGATGTGAGTCCCTTGCTCATTGCACCATCAGGATTCAAGCAAGCCGGGCCGACGACGCCAGAAATGGCAGAAACCGGTCCCCGGAAGCTTGTTTCCTTCCCAGTATAAGAATTGGCTTGGTAGTTTGGTTTGCCCTGTTCCCATCATGCACTGGGACAGGAACAGACTAATTTGCATATAGCCAAGTTCTGAGCTGGGATGGTGCAGTGAGCTAAAAAACGGTGATGGATCAAGCCCTGATCTTTGGACTGGGTAAGAGTGGTCTGCTTAATTCAGGCACTCTGTTCATCACCACACCCTTTTCTGAATCATTTTGTCCACCATAAGCGTGGAAGGGTATACTCAGATGTGAGTCCCTTGCTCATTGCACCATCAGGATTCAAGCAAGCCGGGCCGACGATGCCTGAAATGGCAGAAACCGGTCCCCGGAAGCTTGTTTCCTTCCCAGTATAAGAATTGGCTTGGTAGTTTGGTTTGCCCTGTTCCCATCATGCACTGGGACAGGAACAGACTAATTTGCATATAGCCAAGTTCTGAGCTGGGATGGTGCAGTGAGCTAAAAAACGGTGATGGATCAAGCCTTGATCTTTGGACTGGGTAAGAGTGGTCTGCTTAATTCAGGCACTCTGTTCATCACCACCCCCTTTTCTGAATCATTTTGTCCACCATAAGCGTGGAAGGGTATACTCAGATGTGAGTCCCTTGCTCATTGCACCATCAGGATTCAAGCAAGTCGGGCCGACGACGCCTGAAATGGCAGAAACCGGTCCCCGGAAGCTTGTTTCCTTCCCAGTATAAGAATTGGCTTGGTAGTTTGGTTTGCCCTGTTCCCATCATGCACTGGGACAGGAACAGACTAATTTGCATATAGCCAAGTTCTGAGCTGGGATGGTGCAGTGAGCTAAAACACGGTGATGGATCAAGCCCTGATCTTTGGACTGGGTAAGAGTGGTCTGCTTAATTCAGGCACTCTGTTCATCACCACCCCCTTTTCTGAATCATTTTGTCCACCATAAGCGTGGAAGGGTATACTCAGATGTGAGTCCCTTGCTCATTGCACCATCAGGATTCAAGCAAGCCAGGCCGACGACGCCTGAAATGGCAGAAACCGGTCCCCGGAAGCTTGTTTCCTTCCCAGTATAAGAATTGGCTTGGTAGTTTGGTTTGCCCTGTTCCCATCATGCACTGGGACAGGAACAGACTAATTTGCATATAGCCAAGTTCTGAGCTGGGATGGTGCAGTGAGCTAAAAAACGGTGATGGATCAAGCCCTGATCTTTGGACTGGGTAAGAGTGGTCTGCTTACTTCAGGCACTCTGTTCATCACCACCCCCTTTTCTGAGTCTTTCTCACAACAGCAGGCACCATCCCAATGGGCAATGGGGGTCTTCTAATTGCCCTGCATCAGCCGCTATCCAGTTGGCATTGGGTGCAGGGGTGAGCCTTACTCCGGTCACTCATCCCTCCATGACATACAGACTGCCAAGCTCCGACATGCCGGTTCAGACCGGATTGTCTCGATTGTAGGGTCTTGGGCCCTAGGCCCAATTGCAGCTGGACACAGAAACATATTCATATTGTCTGGAACAGACCCAGGGCACATGCTCCTGGCTCCTTTCATTAGCAGGGTCATCTGACTGGTGACACCTGTGATGGATGGATGTGTGGTGAGTGCAGAAGCCAGCCCTTAAGGAGTGGGTAGTGGAAACACAGTATCATAGAAACACTAGACCATGACCAGCTGGTCTCTACACTATCCTTTCCCCGACTGTTGGCTTGTGTCACCAGTTGTGCATGCTGGCAGGGCTTCTCTATTTTTATTGCGGTTATCAGCCGGGCTGTTCGAGAAGCTGGTGTGCACCCTCTAGAAAGCCCCTTTAGAATTCCTCGTACCGCTACCTCTCCTTTGTCTGGTGAAAAACTGCTGCATTTGACAATCCAAGCTAGCTATTAGGTTTGACCATGTTCTTTATCATGACCTCTAAAGAACTCAGGATAGCCTTAACATGAGTCCTTACAGCTGACATCTTCTCTGCCATGCAAGTCAAACTGTCATTAACCAGCAATGATTTTGTGACTCCATAGGTCCAAGTCTGTGTTCTGAGTGGCTAGTGCAACTGTAAGTGTAGTATTGTGCTTTGCCTGCCTGACGACCCTTTAAATTCAATTTATTTGCTGGCGGTAACGCCCTCATCATGAGAAAGTATGTGTTGAATGTCCAGGGAATCTTCCCTTGCACAGGGGTTAGAAAGTTGGGCGGAAACAATGTGTGGAGATGCCTGCATCTCTCCTTGGCCGATTAAATCCCATATTACTCTCTTTTCCCTTTTCTCTTTACATTGTATGGTTATCAGTCTTTCCTCTATGCTATCTATCTATTTCTTTATTTAATATGGCCATTGCATTAGCTAGGTAGGTAGGAAGTAATGCTGGGAACAACCAGGTTTACCTTCTGCAGGCAAGGAGTTTTCCAGTTCAGCATGGTACCAACGTCACACATCAACTTGGAGGCCACTTAAATGAAAGAGGCCCGTCCCAGCCTTGTTCAGATACAGACGGGCTCAGAAGCGCCCGGTCTTTGTCTGAGCGCCTCACACCTGCAGCTGGATTCTCAATCTACCTACATCATTGTAGGTCTTGTAGTCCTGAGCCCAATAGGATTATGGAAGGGAGAGCATCAACTTACACTGCAGGAGAATGTCCCATGTAGCAAGCTCCCAGCACCTTTTTGCAGTAGAAGCCCAACCTCCTCAATTTGTCTGCAGCGTTGGGGGTTTAAAGTCCGGACCCCTTGGATTAATGCAGGGAAGGCATGAAATTACACTGCAGAAGAGCTTATCATGCCCGGGACTCAAAGCACATTGTGGGGCTTGTATTCCTCACCCCAAAGGATTAAGGCAGGAGAGCAGAAAATTACACTGCAGGAGAGCGTCCCACACAATGGGCTTGCAGTGCCCTTTTGTCAGTACAGTCCCACCGTCTCAATCCGCATACAGCAATGTGGGGCATGTTGTCCTGACCCCCAAAGTATTACTGCAAGAAAATAGAAAATACACTGCACAAGAGCATCTTGTGCAACGGGCTGTCAGCACCCTTTTGGCAGCAGTGGTCCCACCTCCTCAATTTGCTTGCAGCATTACGGTGCTTGTAGTCTTGACCACTGTAGGAATATGGCAGGGTAAGCAGAAAATGACACTGCATAAGAGCTTCCCATACAGTAGCTTCGATTCCACTTTTGGCAGTAGCAGCCTGCCTCTTCAAGCTGCCTGCAACGGTGTAGGGCTTGTAGTCCAGACCCTGTAGTATTCTGGCTGGGAAAGCATAAAATTACACTACTAGAGAGTGGAAGACTCACAGTGCCCTTTTGGCAGTGGCAGCCCTACCCCCTCAATTTGCATGAGGCATTGTGGGGCTTGTAGCCCTGTCCCCCATAGGATTATGACAGGAAAACACTGAAAATTACACAGCACAAGAGCATCCCATGCATCGGGTGCCAAGGACCCCTTTGGCAGTATCAGCACTACCGCCTCAATCTGCCTGCAGCATTGTGAGGATTGTTGCCCTGATACCCCTATGATTATTGCAGTTTATGATTATGGCAGGGAAAGAAAGATAACTACACTCCACAAGAGCGTCTCTTCATTCATTTTGTTTCTCTTTTCTTTTGGGTTCCCTGTGCTCACCAAGTAAACCCAAATCCATATTCTCTCTTGGTGGCCATGGAAGGAGGCCAAGGGCCCCCAAGGCCCTGCCGGCTTCCCTGCCAGGACCCATCCTGAGTGCCGGCAGGAACTGCAATTATTTTCTTAAAACATTTTATATTATTGGTGAGGCTCCAGGGACCCCATCCGCTGGGCTGTATTATTTTTTTAAGGGAAGCAGGGCATGCAGTGCCACATTGCAAACCTTTACATGCCCTGGGGATTTATCCCCGGGCCCTGTATTCTTATTTTCAAGGGAAAGCGGTACATGGTCCTACTCACCAAGCCAATACTGGCCCGGAAGACACCATTCCACGGGACCTAAAGTGAGTGCCCTGGTGCCCACCCATGGCACCCACTACAGGGTAGGTTTGGGGCTGTGGCTGGAGCCCCAGGTTGCCTGTGGCCCTGCGTGCTACCTGCATACACCAATTCTGGGTGCAGCAGAAGCAGGCATTACTTCTCATAGGCAGAAACAGGCATTTTTCCATGATCCAAAACAACGGGAGCAATCTCTGTTTCGCTGCATGCAAAAGTGTGTGCATAGAAAACAATTGTGTGCCCCTGCTGGGTGAAAGCATACACGTTTCCCTGCTGCACTCTTGCAGGCAGGGAACCTATGTTCCAGAAGTGGACTGCCTGGGATGCAAAAGTAAAGCTATCCGCAGGGTATCGGGCCTACACGGCCACCTAGAGGCTCAGGTAGAGGAGTTATGCATCCCCCTTTCCAAAATATATATATAAAATGCACCCCCCGGGCCCAGGGCCATCCCAGGGGGTTCATTTCTTTTCAAGACTGTGCCTTCTCCATGCAGGGTTCCTACCGTTTTATGTTATATTACTTATACCATTTAAAATATTTTTATTTACAATAGCAATTATGGCATTCCAAATCACATCTTTTTCTTAGAACACAATACAAGTTAGAGTGGTGTGGTTACTGAGCTGAATACACTGTGTATGGAGGAGTGCAAGTTATAATAATTTGAAGGTGTTGCGTAAATTATAAATTAAAGAAATGGATTAAGTATACATTTTAAATGTTTGTGAAGTTTACATTTGTTTTGTCAATAAAGAATCAAAAATGCTATACTCATTTGAAGGTGGTGTGTATATTATAAACATGTGGTAAAACTATAACTTTAGAATTTGTAATGTTTGTGTATTGTATATTTGGTTTGTTTATAAAGAATAAGTATAATATTTCCTAACTATAACAATGGTTTCACCTTTGCTTTATAAAAATAAAATTGTGTTTCAAATCGTGGCGTTTAGTGTTGTTGAGTAGAGTGCCATTAAATGAAGTGTGGTATAGTAGAGTGGAGGACATTCTCATACAGTGTGCCAGAATAGATAGCATTTTAAGTGTAGTAGAATGGAGTCATGGAGAGTGAAGTGTGGTACAGAGAAGTGGCGTACAGTGGAATAGCGTAGAGTGGCATGGTGTAGAATCCTTCACGCTACTCAGTTCGGATTCAGACCCCGACACTGTACGGAGTCGGCTCTACTCATGGCGGTCGAGACCATCAGGCAGGGGGTGGATGAGGGCCAAACTATGGCCCTGATCCTCCTGGATTTAAGTGCAGCATTTGACACTGTAGCACATGTCACCTTGCTACAGTGTCTGAACGAAGGTGGGATCTCGGGTGCTGCACTGAAATGGATCCAATCCTTCCTGGCGGACCGGGGTTTTCAGGTCAGACAGGGGGACTGTTACTCTAGAATGGTCAACTTGGGTCAGGGTGTACCACAGGGTTCGTCCCTGAGCCCAACTCTATTTAATGTATATGTCTCCCCAGTAGCAACTATAGCTGAGAGCATTGGGCTGCGCATTGTGTCCTATGCCGATGACACGCAGCTGGTCATCTCCCTATCGCGTGCGCCCGATCTTGCTGCGGACAGGTTCAGAGCATGCATGCAGGAGCTTGCCTCCTGGATGTCGACCAACTGCCTGAGGCTGAATGGCAGCAAGACGGAAGTGCTCGTGGTGGGGAGGCCCGTCGGTGTGGTCATCGGCATGGTGGTCTTCCTGTTTAGGGTCGGCTCCAACACCATGTCAGGAAGCCAAAAATCTGGGTGTAGGGCTCGATGTTGAACTAACATTTGCGCCCCAGATCAGCCAGGTGGTTGGGGTGTGCTTTGGCGTCCTGAAAGGCCTACGGAAGGTTCTTGAGCTCCTCCCTACGGAGGCCAGAAGGACGTTGGTGCATGCCCTTGTCACTGCACAATTGGATTATGGCAATCTTCTCTACCTGGGTTACATGGTAAATTCAGATATGTCATTTTAATTTGTGTTCCCTTTTTTTTACCCACCCTCTTGCAAACGATTAATTGTGACATTCTAGCATGTCCCTTATTTTTCCCGTCCTTTAGAAAATACCATTCCAAGTCTGATTCCTATACGGTCATTTTCACTATGTTCCTTGTTCTTACCTTCCCTTTAGACTTCTAAATGGTTGGCATAATATATCTTTTGCATAGTTATACGCTTTTCATGATTCTGATTATTAATAGCTTGCTTGCTGTGAACCTTTGGCTTATGACTTTTGATGAAGATTAGATAAAGGTTTCCAAAACTTCCCGAGTCTGTGGTTGTTATATGAGTGCATATTTTCGTATTGCTACCATTCCTATTATGCTATACTCCCTGATCCCACAGGTCCACAGATACCAGTGACTAGGAGTGTAAGTCGAGGGTATAGGACCTAGGAAGTGCAATATCTGACAGCCAGTGCCCAGGTTACCTGATATAAGAAATTATTATTAAATTTGTATATGGACCTAGGTGAGTATTGTGGTAAAGTTATAGACGGGTGACCTGCGCGCTCTAACAGTACGCATGCTGCCTTCCACTCTGGTGGAATACCTTGTTTGATTGGACAATTACAAATCTCTAAAAGCACTGGGGCACAGAGAATAGCCAACCAGGATATTATCTTAGGTGGGCATATGTCCAGGGAAGAGCCGGACTACACTGACACCTGAGAAATATGGATTTCACCTTTGGAGAAAGGCTCAAAACTATCTAATATGTGTGAGGTTGGGAGATTGGGATACACCAGTGTGTAAGCAACAATGCATTAGTAGAAACAACTGCTTGTAGCTAGGGCATCTAATTCCCCTGACTTCCAGCACTGTTTGGTGGAGAATAGTTACACATATCAATGAGCACAAGCATTGGCAAAGCAAAAAGATCTGTTGTTGACTGAAGGCTAATTAGCATTTGTCATTACCTTTTGTTTTTTTGTATGGTTTTTGCAAACCTTTATTGTTGGGGGAGCTGTAGGATCCTGTCAATCAAGAAAAGGAAACAGTGGCTAAATGCAAAAATTTGTTTTTTGCATCAAAAAACACACGTTACCAAGGTAGTCCCTGGTGCTGGACTGAACCGCTTTGTCCGAGGGTGTCCTTACTGAGAAAAAGCAGAATGTCATCACTCACAGTGAAGTTAGGCCAAGTCTGAAGTTGGCTGAACCATTGCCCCATGCTGTACTGGGCAGAGGAATAACGTGAGTAGACACAATACCAGAAGAATGGATGAAAAAGGCTGGCCGAAAGCTCCTATCACAAAGTATATTAAAATGTTAGTAAAAACAAACGGTCTTGACTAAAGATGAACCTAAAAATCAAAGCAAAGCTGAGGGGGTACATTCAGGTCTAATACCATGTTTAAATAGCAATTGAAAACATTCTCTTGGGAAAGAGAGAGGAAGGATAGTTTAATAAGGCAGGAACGCTGACTTGTAATTCCACGAAGAAAAACACACTTAATGTCCCACACATTCTAGCAATTTCAACGTTGAAGCAAAAAAGGATGTGTTTAGGGGAGAGGTGTTTACTAAAGATAACCTACCTATGTTAAGAAATATTCAGGGGTTTTGTAATATTGGTTGACACAGGCCAACATTTGTGACATCCAATCATACTGGAAGCCTTACTTCTAATGGTTAGCTTTATCTATGTATCTATGAACAGAAACGAAGTATACAAACAATTGGCTCATATGAAACGATACTAGCATATGCTATAATCATTTCACTCTGTTGATAAATTGATTGACAACATAGGCCTTTAAGTATTAAGTATTTGTTGACAACGGCTTTAGGAGAAGTAACAGCTATCAAGAAAATTGACAGCATAATGGAGTCTTTCCGGAATATAGTGGTAGGGGATGTAATTCACATCTGTGTGCTTAGCAAGAAAAAATTAAAAGCATTAGTATTACTGTGCCATTTCTTTAGTGTGTCAATTAAAATAAATGTTTCCTGAGCAAGGATACGATGTAAACATTTTCAGCAATTGTAGTTGACAAAATCAAACCGTACGCTATTTACATTAACATTTAAGTATACATTTATATATAGAAATATTTATAAATACTTACCTCCTTTCACACAGATACGCCTCAGTGAGTCAGATAAAATAAATAGAGTTTTGGTGGTCCTACACATTTAAGTTGTCACAATACATTATTATTTCCAGTGTTTATTAAAATGTGCCTTTATTTGGACAATATTTTTGAGTCGCGACTTCTCTTTTATAAGTGGTAGAAACATTTTGCATGTGTTTTTATTGACTCAGTGCCTCCATGCCGTGTCGATGCACATTACCCATCCACAACTTTCTAAAGTTTCCTCGGGACAAAAAAAATACATTACTTTAAATACAACTTACCTACACTAGCTTTCTCTAAATGAACACAAAATATCTTTCAAGAAATATGTCATATGCACGCATGTCAAGATCTAATTATTAAATGTTGCTCTCAATTTGTTTTCTTTATAGCCTGGAATGTGTATCCATCAACATGTTCACAACTATGTTAGTGCCTGAATCCCTCTCAAAATATATGTTCGAATGAATAAGAGTATTTCTATATATATATAATTTTCAATGTATGAATTTGTAATTAAATATCTCATATGTTCCTTTTGTTGAATATCATTGCACTACAGTATGGACAATGACGTACTTATTCATGTTCCTCTCCTAAAAAATGTAGAAATGTTCTCCTGCCAGGGAAACATTTTGTTTAATTAACCTATCTGCTTATTCTTCCTTTGAGCTATAGATGGTTTTATGGGTGAGTATTTCTTCAGTGTGGGCATTCTGTGAAGTGTAGAGCACAAGAGTCTCAAAGGAAACAAGCTTGATTTGGAGTAAGCCTTAATGAACTTTCTATTGCAACTGGAATTCACACACACAGACTCTGGGGCATATCCTCAAGGACCTATCCCCGAGTTAACCGCACTTTATCGCCGCCAAAGTGGTCGTAAATTGATCACACCATTCACAAGCTGGTGCTAACAGTCGATATCACCAGTTTTTCTGCACAAGCAGCTGCAAAAAACATCGCCACAGATGACATCGGCAAATAATGCTAATGATATGCAGAGAAGGTTTTACTGTGCAAAAAGTCGCAACAACACCACTTTGCAACATTCTCATTGACCAGCCAGATCGGTGATAAGTTCACAAAACAAGCAATAAGGCACGGATGACAACCTGCACCATGAAACTGAGCCCAAGTTAGAGTCACACCTGAAGAACGACATATGCCATGGAGCCACTGATCATGCAGCTCAGAGCCCCAGGAGGGCCACAACATCCACCGCAACCACCCCCATTACCCCCCCAGGCAGCCCCCCCTCCGGGAACCACCTCCCCAGACAAAGAGATATTACATCAACTGTATGAAATCCTGAGCAAAACAATTCACCTGATGTCGCACAATCACAACAATTAACGTGTGGTCAGAAAAAAGAGCATTAGTCATTCATCTTTGAATTTCAAAACAAAATATTTTATTCAAATTAACCTAAATATAACTATGTGGAAGAGTCATGGCGGGTCTTTTCTGGACAATCCGAAAGTCACAGCCTGCAAGACAAAATTTAAGGTAAGAAGGTGTGTCATGAGTTTATTAAAGGACAGAGAGGGAGAAAGAGAGAGAGCCTGAAAGGGAGAGAGAGAGAGAGTGAAAGGAAGAGAGGGAGAGGGAGTGAAAGAGAGAGAGAAAGAGAGAGAAAGGGAAAGAAAGAGAAAGAGAGAGATAAAGAGCAAGAAAGAGAGAGACAGCGAAAGAGGGAGAGGGAGAGAGAGTGCCAACACTGTGGACCCAGGCCTCACTGCTCACCTGCTGCCACTAGTGTGTCTCCAACCACGTGCCCGTACACACTGCAGTCCACCAGGTCCCTTATCTGAAACAGATTCCCGAATCATGATTGGCAGAGTTTACATCATTGCACACGCCATCAGCGCTTGCTCATACCTGCGCACCCACTCTGCTGCACCCCAGCCTCTCCCTCCACCCAGCAGTGATTGGGTGATCCTGCGCAACAGGGCCTCACTGCTCACCTTCTGCCACTGGCATGTTTCCAAGAGGGCCCACCGCGTGTCGGGTCAAGCTCCAAGCCCGGGTCCAGTGACCTTGCCAGCCTCCACATCACAACTGATTCTGGGTCTTGATTTCACAATGACAGAGATCATATCAGTGCACACGGCATCATTGCAGGCTGCACACCTGCCCAGCTCTTTAGGTGCCACTAACTCTGTGAACTGCGAGGCAGCACTTTGTGGCGGTAGGCCCGCTCTGGCCACTGGCTCAGGCCTACACAGCAGTCCAGCAGGGCTCACACAAATCCTTACCAGTCCAGACTGCCAGGATTGTGCATCATCGCAGGCTGCACACCCGCTCAGCACTTAAGGTGCCCCTACCTCAGTGCACCTAAAGTCACCGTCACGTGGGGGTAGGCCAATGCCTTCCACTGTGTATCCAGTGCCACCAAGTCTGTGCAATGCAAGTCTTGGACCCTTTTTATTGAGTCTCGAGATATGCCAGGCGGATGCAGCCATGTCACCTCCGACAGTGAGGAAGAACTGGGACACTTAGCGACGTCGTCCCTCCTTTATACGTAAGCCGAGTGGGCTGGTTCAGCATATGCCAGGCCAGCGTAGGGGTGTGAATAATTATCCCAGGGCTCAGGGCATGGTTCATTTCTGGGATGGACAGGAAACCAACTGGTGTATGTGTGTCTCTTTCGCAGTGTCGGAGCAACACGGTCCGCAATCGACAATATTGCAATTTTTCATGCACCCGGAGGGCGGCCGCACATAAAGGGATTGTACAAGGAGTGCAAGGCAGCTCGGTCTCTTGGATCATACAGGCCAACTGTTGTGTGTGTTTCGCCATTGGTGCACCATAAGCCTAAGGCCTAGCCTCATTTGCAGCCCGAAAGCCACATCACATTTCCAGAATGACAGCAGTTGTCAGACTAACATTAGGAATGAGAGCACCTTTGTCTCAATACATAATGCAGAAGGACATCTGCACCTCCAACCTTGGTCTTGCATGCTGCCGGCACCCCCTGAGAGCGATACCATAGCAGATGATGATGACTCCCACACTATGCACAGCGTAAATGAAAGAGTAATACATCCACACCACACAAACTGAGGTCATGGCTCTAGGTACTCTTGCATGGAAGGCCCTTGACACTTACATACAGAACTACCCATACGTCCAAACGTTGCACACACATCCGACTCATTGCTCCAAGCTGTGGCATATCATCCACATAACTGCCGCAGGCCTGAGGAGTGCCGGATATACAAGAGCCACCAACGCAATGGCAGAATATCCCAGGCACATGCACAACGGCTATCACATGGAACTGTACCGTGGCCGAATGCTGCAGGTTAGTGTCTGATGCATTGATTTGCATGTTGTGGCCCTTGTCTTGCCCGTAATGGCACAGTCTAGGCAACTTCACTAGTGTTCAATAGTGATGAGTGTTGATTAGAATGACAAATCGTATGCCTCAATGAGCATTGTCCATACACAGTAAGGAACTGACCGACAAATTTCACATAAGGGTGAGTCCCTATTGCCAGCTCCACCTCTGTGAGTCAGACATTGTGGTTGGGATAGTTGCTGATAGAACTGTGCTCCTAAGTGTCTTCATCAATGTGAGTATGGTTTCCAACTTCTTGCCATGTGTATCAATGTGTTCCATCACTACAGGCTGTGTCCACCCAGTTAAGTGTGAGTAGGTATGCGAAGAGATGTTCTGTTGTCAACTGTGATGGGGGACACTACTTTAGGCTTGCCAATGACTTAGACAGTACATACACAGCCCTATTCCTACCATTGCATGGGGCAACGTTTTGAAAGTGCGCAAGTGTTGTTTCTGTGCATTGAGGCCACAGCTAGTGCACACAATCCCAGTCATCTCATTGCCTACGTGTGTCAGGGTCACACATGCACATTGCTTTCATTTCCTAGGGTGTTCCTTTTTTTGTGCAAACAATGTCCTTACATTCATCCATACTTTCATACTTGATCGATTATGGACATGCCACATCTGTATCAGTTTGAATGTTTTATTCACATTCATTGGGGTTGTTGTAGCTGGAGCAGTACATGGCCATCGTCGAAAGGGTTGGCGAAGTACGGTATCAGTGTGACTTTGGACGAGACAACAGTTGCTTATAAATACTAAATTCATAAAGGAGACAAAATTCTGTTCCATTGGCTATATGTGTACACAGTGACGTTATCCTTAGAAGATCTTTTTGTTGTGAATACCGTCATCTTTTCAAGGAAACCCGATGGCACAACTAGTTTCATAGGCGCTTTAAGTTGTAACAAAGCAACTAAAAGAAAAAGAAATATAATATTATTGGAACCAGACAGACCCTCTGAATGTTTGCAGAGTGTTGGAGCACATTAACCTTTGAGCGATGAGCAATGTGCTCGTGATATATATTATTGTTTTCCCAGGGTGTTGAGAACTTGTTGGTGTGATAATCTGCTGGTCCTGATGAAGGTGGCCTAATATCCTCTCTATGCCAATGAAACGCGTTGACCGTGTCCTTATTCAAACCTACCTTTTAGCAGTAGCCCAATATTGGGCCATTTAGATTAGAACCAACTAAACGCATAATTGGGGACAATCCTGTAGAGTTTTGGATGTGTTATGAATGGAATGTATATATGTGTATGAGTGGTATGTGTGGGTTGTTCTCTACCTCTTTATCAATAGGTTCTGTGTGTAGAAATGTCTTTCTTGTATATACTATGAATATGTATTTTTATAAAGATGATAAATGAATTAAACTAATGAATCCAGATTCAGCAAAAATAAATAAAAAAGTTGAAATTACTATGTTTTGAAAGTGTTATTGTCTTTTCAGCTCACTAGCCCAGTATGAAATGTATTGTGAAGAAATAGGTAATACCATCTAGGTCTGTAGGGAGTTTATTTTTTGTGGTTGATTGTTGTTTTCCCCTCTTCTCCCTGGCCTTGTTAAAGTATATTCTATTGAGGGGGTCCCAGTATTTGTTGCTTTACATGGCAATGCAAAAACGACATTACATTGTAGACCAGTGTAGAGCCAACCAGAGTCATTTAGGGAGTGACAAGTACATAGGAAGAGGTAGAATATAGTCCGCAGTGTGATTGCTGTGGCAGTCCATGTCGAGGTTCAAGGTGAGTGTCGCCGAGTGTTTCAGGGGGACAGTGGGAGGTGTTGTTACAGGGCATGATGCAGAAGGCAGCACCAAGATGAAACAGGGCATATGGCAGAGAGGATTGCGACTGGATCTTTCTTACTACACAGGTGGAATCACCCGCATCCTCCTCCTCTCTGTCATCTGTCTGACATGTGGGTGCTGATGTTTGGTCTGCAGCTCTGTGTGCCACTGACATACCAGGGCTTAGAGATGTATGTGTGGAAGTACCAGCAGCATTCATCTGTGTCTTCCTTAGTGACAGCAATGCCATGATGAGGATCTGCAGGGCATGGAAGATACCAACAACTTTTCGCTGGTGTGCATCCGTGCAGCCATTCTTTCTGAATGAATCTGCTTCATGTTCACCTTTATCCCCATCATCTGTGTCAACGCTCGGCTGACATTGCTGAGGCCACTCTGAGTAGACAGTTGTTCTCCTCTCAGAGTCATGACTCCAGCGGAGTCGGGCATGAATTGTTGGACATCATGGAACAAACTGTGGGTGTCCGTTAGTGAGTGTAAGTTGTCCTTGATGTGACTCAGACACCCACTTATGTCATCCAGATTGGCTGCCATGTTGTCAAACCTCACCTGCACCTGTTCAGCCACCTCCTTCTGGCAGTCTAACACTTAGCCTTGGAATGCCATGTGTTCTTTTGGTGAGGTGCTGGGAGCCAGCCATGGTGGTGGGTGCTTCCTGCTGTGTGGTCTGTGCAGGGGTTGGGGGTCACCTCGATGCAGCTGGCCTGCACTGCTCCTGGGGGTGGGGTGTAGAGGCTGTCGACCAGCCGCACCAGGGTGCGGGGGCAAAGGTCCAGGGGGTCCTCTTCATCATCACTGAAGAGATGTCTGGTCTGCTCCGCAGGAGGTGTTGATTGTCCCTCCGTAATGTAAAGGGAAGATGCAGGTTGACAGTGTGTTACATGTGTGTTGACGCATTGTACATGTTTACATATGGTTGTATGACAGAACCACGCATGCAATAACTTCACATGCATTAACAACGCTTTTTTTACCACGACCGCGTCTTTACCACGCATGCCTTTACCAAACACGCCTTCACAACAAATTTTGTTGTAAAGGGATGGTTGGTAAAGATAAATGACTGGCAAAGGTTGCACGCCAGGTCCACACCCTGAGCCCTAAAACCCAGCCCCCAGCCTTTAAATCTACGCAAAATTTGCGATTCCTTAAATGCAATGTATGAAGCAAAAAAAAATTGCAAATTGTCACCTTCAAGTTGGTGGTAATTTGCGAATTCCTTGAAAAATGCCCATTTTTGCATTTTTCAAAGTGCCATGAACGCACATACATGCCCTTAGGGCATGTATGTGCACCACATGTGCACCCATGCTTATTTCAGGGGTGCAACAGAGTGTCCTTTGGACACCCCTGCACCCTTGAAATTATTCTTAATTTGCGATTTTCAAATTGTGAATCGCAAAATTGAGAATACCTTCCCATTCATTCCTATGGGCCTCCTGGCCCATAGAAATGAATGGGAGAGTATTCCTTAATTGCGATTCGCAATTTGCTAATCGCAATTAAGGAATACTAAGAATTCGCACAAAAAATGCGATTTTGTACATACATATCAATTTGCGATTCTGAAATAGCGATTTCTTAAAAATCGCTATTTCAGAATCGTAAATGGGTACCTTGATACATATGGCCCAAAACTACCCCAACCCTGCCTAAAAACTACTAACAAAGCTGCAGGCTGGAAATCCAGCCAGGAAGACTCCAACATCTCCCACCCCCTCCCATCTGCTCCAAGAATTCTGACTCCCTAAACTACACATATACTTGTAATGCCTTTACAACGGAAATCGTTGTAAAGGCTTGAATGGTAAATGAATATGCGTGGTAAAGGCAAGCGTGATAACACTTGCGTTTTTCAGCCAATCGTGGTTCTGACCATGTTGTTAATGCTGCTTCCCTTTACATACAAACTGCATGACAATGTACATTGTGACTGTTTGGTAGAAGCTGGCTAGTTTAAGCTGGACAGTGGACATTTGGACTACTTCACGGATGTGAGGTTGTACACGTACATTCTCATCTCACAGTTTCCTGCTATGCCAGATGTGAATGACCAGCTTCCATGCACAAGCGGAACTAGATGTGTCCTCTGTTCTGTAGTGAAAGTGTTGTACTTTATACCACATTGCCGTCAATGTTGATGTGCTGTTATTGCTATGTGTTTGTGCTGCACTGTGGGTGAGTCGCCCCTGTAGCTGGAATTTTGCTGCCCCCTTATCCCTTTGAGGTAGAGTGCCTTTGACTTTTGTGCTTCTACAGTGCTGAGATGTTGCAGACTTGGCTGATTTTTGCTCTTGGTGGGAATTGGGACTCGTGGGTCTGGTTTATCCACAGATGTGTTGTTGCCGTCAGAGGTTGTGTATGCATGTGGATGTGTCACAGTGTGACCTGCTCCTTTCCGGATGTGTTCCACACTCAGCCACCTCAGATTTGTGGTGTGCACCATGTCATGATAATTGGACTGCAGCCATGCTATTCGTCATGCAGTATCACTTGCATTGTCAGTGTGGCTCACAGACACGCAACTTTGCTGGTTTTCACATGTGTGCATGGGTTGGTTATGAGATTGGTGTTGTGTGGGGAGGGACACCTTTATGCCCTTGGTGGACGGGGGACTACTTGCTGTTTGTATGTGTTCAGCAGTGTGCCAAGGGGGTCAGGGACATGCTCCAGAGTCATTGTGGGTGTGCAATGTGCTCTACTTAATTGTGCATGTGTGCTATTGTGCCCAACTCCCCCTGTCCCCCGTCCCTGTTCGGTACTCACCCTGGTGCTGTTGTGTCAGGTCATTTTGAGCTGTGTCTGGACCCCGAACTCCTGCCACCGTCTCCTCACTGATGACTGCAGACACCATTTCCTCCATCTCATCCAGGTCCTGGTGTTATGCAGACTGCCACCTCCAGTCATCATTGCTGCCTGATGGTTGCCAGCGAGTTTCTTCTTGGTTTTGTGCTGCGCATCATTCCAGCGCCTCATAAACCTCTCCAATTGTCCGCCTCCTCACTGCGACTGCATTTACCTTTTCCAGGATGGCCTGCCATATTGTAGTTTTTATTTGACAATGGCACATTGGTGGTTACAAACAGTTGTTGGTGATGTTCTATCACCTCTGTGATGAGGATCCTGTTTTCTTGCTGACTGAATCTCATCTTTCTCGTCTTCTTCTCCTTGCCCTTCCGTGATCCCAAGGTCCCAGGCAGGTCCTCCTGGGGGCTTGTGGGGTTCTACTCATCCTCTGTACTTCCTCCGGCTTCCTCCATGGTGCTACGCAGTTTAAATTATTTTGTTTGTGTTTTTCTATGCTTTTATTGTTAATTTTCCCGCATGCCGCTTGGGAATTGCAGGCCTGTCGCTGGTTATCGCTGATATTTGTATCACAATTGGCCACATCGCAACTTTTTTTGCATTCGTGTTTCACTTTCTATGGCATCGCGTTAGTTTTAAAGCGATCATTTGGTGCGTTATCGTGAGACTATCACATAGTGCCGCCGGGTTCACAACAGAACGTGAACACAGTGTTCTTTTTCCACGATAAACTGCGATGTGCAAAGTTGCGTTAAGCAAATTTTGCGATAGTTTTCACACGTTCTTGAGAATGTCCCCCTCAGTTGCTAAGACTCTCATGTGCGAAAGCAGGACCTCTTAAAAAATCATCCAGATACTATGCCATGTGCCATACAAAATGGAGACAAATTATAAATATAAAGTGATACTTCAGGTTATCCCTAATATAGAGAGGTACTGCATAAACAATGTGTTTTTCTGCTAAGTCCAAGAGTGCATAGAACATTACTCGATAAATCTATAATACTAACCAGCTGGTTACATGTCAGACATTCCAAAACCATTGGGCAGATTTACAAGAAAGTGCTGCAGCGTGGCAACGCAATAAGCCCCTTATCCGCGCCACGGTGCGGCACTTTCAAAGCACAGGAATGCGACATATTTACAATAATGTGTTGCATTCCTGTGCTCTCCCCTGAGCTGGAGCACAAACAGCTTCTTTATTTATTTATTTATTTAGAGTTTTGTATAGCGCGAACAAGACCCTTGGGTATCAGAGCGCTTCACATTACATGAGGTAGTTATAATCTGTATCTTTGTAGCAACTTTCACAACATTAAGAGGTAGGTACATATATGGCACATAAAATATAAGAACAAATTTCTACAGGAATATAGATTATATCAACATAAGTACGAACCATGACTTAATACATAGCACAATATAAAGTGTAACTGAATCCAACTGCCATGCGCTGGAACAGGCACCCTTGCATCATGGTGCAAGGATGCCTGAATCATGGGGAGATTTTTTTTGTGCTGGAAAGGTCACCTTCCTGCACAAAATAATCACTATAGGCATTTTCCTCTTTCAATGCGTGCTGTATAATGCAGCACACATTGAAATTGGAAAAAGCGAGGAGCAATGAAAACATTTCCCCTCGTTGCCCCTAGTGTGGCGTAGCATTCTGACGCATTTCCAGGTTTACGATTCATCGTAAATCTGGAAATGTGTCTGGTTCCATGGGTGTTGCATGGGAACACCCACAGAAACACCCATGGAACGCCCCTTTCATGCAAAGTGTTGCGTGTGAAGGGGTATTATTTACAAGGACAGGAAAAGTCATGTATGGTAGCTTTTCCTCTCCTTGTAAATATAGGGCTGTGAAATGTGCCACCCGTGCATCATAAAAAGCGATGCACTGGTGGCACAAGGGGCTTGTAAATCTGCCCCCATATTTTTGCGGGCTTGCTACAGTTGCAGACAACATTGTATTAAATACTTCACCGAGTAAACTCTTGCTCAAGATGAGATGAGTTTTGTGACAGTATCAGAACAATCAATCAATTAATCAATTGAGGGTTGTTAAGTGCGCTACTCACCTGTAAAGGTCTCAAGGCGCAAAGGGGGGCGTTTGCAGGTCCGTTAGCCAAAGAGCCATGTCTTGAGCGCCTTCCTGCAGTTGTTCAGGGAGATTGCGAGTCTGATGTCTACCGGGAACTTGTTCCAGGTTTTGGCCGCAGTGTGGAAGGAGGATCTTCCTCCTGCTCTGGCTCTGCAGGTGCATGGAGTTTCGGCCGGTGTAAGGTTGGAAGATCGGAGGTTTCTTTTGGGTACGTGGAAGTTGATTCTGTCGTTGAGGTATTTGGGTCCGGTGTTGTGTAGACATTTGTAGGCATGGGTGAGGCTTTTGAAGGTGGCCCTTTCCTCCACGGGAAGCCAGTTGAGTTGTGTAGGTGTGTTCGTGCCGGGGTACGCAGATAACGAGTCTGGCAGCGGTGTTCTGTATTGTCTGGAGTGTTCGGAGTACGGACTTGGTTATGCCGGCGTATAGAGCATTTCCATAGTCCAGTCTGCTGGCAATGAGTGCTTGGGTGACAGTCTTCCTTGACGCCCGGGGTCCATTTGAAGGTCTTGCGGAGGATGCCGATGGTGTTGAAGCAGCTGGAGGTGAAGGCATTGTTCTGTTGGTTCATGGTGAAGGATGAGTCGAGTATGATGCCAATGTTTTTGGCGTGGTCCGAGGGGGTCGGTGAGCTTCCGAGGGCGGTCGGCCACCAGGTGTTGTCCCATGCTGAAGGGGTGGTTCTGAGGACGAAGACTTCTGTCTTCTTGGTGCTGAGCTTAAGGCAGCTGTTGGTCATCCAGACTGTGACCTCCTGCATTCCATTCTGGAAGTTGAGTCTGGGGGTGGAGGGGTCTTTGGTGAGGGAGAGGATGAGCTGGGTGTCATTGGTGTAAGAAATGATGTTGAGGCTGGGTTGTCGGACCATGGCACCGAGGGGGGCCATGTAGATGTTGAAGAGGGTCGGGCTCAGTGATGATCCTTGTGGGACTCCGCAGGTGATTTCAGTGGGGTAGGAGAGGAAGGGCGGCCGCCTGAGTCTTTGGCTTCTTCCAGTGAGGAATGATCGGATCCAGTCTAGGGCTGTTCCTTGTATGCTGGCGTGGTGTAGTCTGGCGATTAGTGTGCGGTGGGAGACGGTGCTAAAGGCTGCTGATTGGTCGAGTAGGATAAGAGCTGTGGAGTGGCCTTCGTCCAGGAGGGTGCGGATGTCATCAGGGGCGAGAGTAGGGCGGTCTCTGTTGCTTCAGAATCCAGATTGGGATAGGTCGAGGATGGCATTATATTTGATGAATCCTTTCAGTTCTCTGTTGATTGTTTTCTCTGCGACTTTGGCCGCGGAGGGGAGGAGCGAGATGGGCCGGTAGTTCTTGAAGTCAGCAGGATCAGCTGTCGGCTTCTTGAGCAGGGATTACACTTAACATTTAAACACTGAACATTAGTGTTAAGCACTGAATGAGGAAAGGAAAAAGGGAAGAAGAAGTCTGTATGTACTTTGACACATTTACAAAAACAATAATAATTTATTCATATACACATATGTCATAAAAAATTACAGAAGGGACAATAACGCTCAAAAAAGAGTTGGCAAAACAAAAACATACAATCTACATGCCAAACTAGTGGCTAACAGACAAACATTATCATTACAAAAAAGGAACAGCATAGACAAAATAATGTGTCCTTTATAAATTATGGCCACAGAATGCGTCAACTTCGTTTCAACCGCATAAAAACTGCACGGTCATCTTCAGGACAAGAATTAGTTGAGCGTAGACTTTCTGTATAATAAAAATGTAAAATTACATATAAGGGGTAGGCTTCTTCAAAGGAAAATACTAAAGAGTAAAGGGTAGGGAAAAGAGCTACACCAAGTGAGGAGCATAGGTCAGAAAAACAAGGAACAAGCACCACACCCCTTATGATTCCGACAATCCCACAATAGGTCAAAAAAGAGAAAAATCACCTAGTCAAATGGACGGCCAATCGTAAGGGAATTCGGTAACTTGCAAAAAATTCCAACCCTGAAATTAAACAGGTATACATTCAGTGCCCATCCAGTAAGCCAAAAATTCAGAAAACCTATTCTATGGGTATAGTCTACTTACTTAGACAACTGTAAGTAAGGCACTCCAATAGTTGGGGTCCAGATCTATCAATGCTTCTTAGATATAACTCCACTTGCAGGAACTTAAGTGATCCCTGTCGGTCTGCTCAATCAATCAGCTAGAAAGAAAGAATAAAATGACTGCTGTTACTGCATTATATCTTCATTGTCTATAAATCATGCATGGCAATGACCATAGTATGTCTGCCACACGACCGAGACGATTGCTCCTCACACACTATGTTACGCGAGGGTAATACCGGTTTACCGGTTCAGTCAAAAATCACACTCTGTACCACAAAGATCTACGGGGCATCAGGCGCATAAAAGAGACATCAAAAAGTGCTAAAGGTGCAAAGTACAGACTGCCTCAGCAACTAACCACCACGTGGGAGTTCCAACAAGTTATGTCTACCCTGACGGATATTGAACAGTAGTGCAAACGGGTCACACTTATAGGTCAAGGGCGCTCCAAAAAGCACCCCGGGTCAATAAGTGCAAACACCTCGCATGGCTCATTTCCTGTACTTACTCAGAGGGCACACTTCGCGTTGTGCGCTAACCATTTAAAGAAAGAACCTGCAGTTAACGCTTGCAAGATGTGTAAAACGCATCAATAAATCTGCGCACTTCAAACACCTAACATATAGCCTGTCACTGCACTTGCTCGCAGGGCACACCATACGGTGTGCTCGCCAATTAGAGAGCAAACAAACAAACGTGCGACAGACGCTTACGCAAATTTTCATGGCCAATGGCTTGGCCTTTGCTTGATGATCTTTTAGAGGCCTTGCATCACGTAACATCAATGGTGGAGGTACATTTATTATTTGATGTATACTTTTGGGGACTATTTTCTCACTTTCGTTCGTTTTCTTTATATAGTTTGTTTGAAATAATGCACATTTATACACCCAATTAAATTGGTGATCGGGTGTAACCATCTATTGCACTCCTTCAGAGTGTTATACAGTGCCTCATCTGAGCATTAGTTTTTTCACTGTATGATTTCTTTGTAACCCTCGCGCCATTCTGGCTATAAGGGCGTTTTAATGTTCTTTGCCACAAATATTACTGGTTTATTCTCCATCTAAAGATGGCGGCTATTATACACACTTTCCCGATTTAAAATGGCCACCACGTGCGTCTCACAATGCTCGCCCGTCCTCTATTTCTTACTTGCCTCCCCATCACTGGGAGCAGCTGCTTTGATTGGAGTGGCAGAGCGGTTTCGGGGTCGCCTGCGGGTTCGGCTGGTAAGTCGATTTACTAATGCGCTTTACATATCGAGTAAGCGTCTGTCGCACATTTGTTTGTTTGCTCTCTAATTGGCAAGCACACCGTAAGGTGTGCCCTGTGAGCAAGTGCACTGACAAGCTATCCCCAATTCCGGGGATGCCTGGCTCCACCTTGGGGATTCCCAGCAAGGGACATTCCCACAGGGAAAGCCCGCACTGACAAGCTATCCCCACTTGCACTGACAAGCTATCCCCTATCCCCAATTCCGGGGATGCCTGGCTCCACCTTGGGGACTCCCAGCAAGGGACCATCCCACAGGGAAAGCCAGGACGGGTTCCCCAGAGTTATACAGCGCCGGGACGCCCCGTTGCTGGGGCAGCTGTGCGTTTTACAAGTATACTACATTTACATTTACATTTACATTTACATATGTTAGGTGTTTGAAGTGCGCAGATTTATTGATGCGTTTTACACATCTTGCAAGCGTTTACTGCAGGTTCTTTCTTTAAATGGTGAGCGCACGACGTGATGTGTGCCCTCTGAGTAAGTACAGGAATTGAGCCATGCGAGGTGTTTGCGCTTATTGACCTGGGGTGCTTTTTGTAGCGCCCTTGACCTATACGTGTAACCCGTTTGCACTACTGTTCAGTATCCGTCAGGGTAGACATAACTTGTTGGAACTCCCACGTGGTGGTTAGGTGCTGAGGCAGTCTGTACTTTGCACCTTTAGCACTTTTGATGTCTCTTTTATGTGCCTGATGCCCCTTAGATCTTTGTGGTACAGAGTGTGATTTTTGACTGAACCGATAAACCGGTATTGCCCTCGCGTAACATAGTGTGTGAGGAGCGATCATCTTGGTCGTGTGGCAGACATACTATGGTCATTGCCATGCATGATTTGTAGACAATGAAGATATAATGCAGTAACAGCAGTCATTATATTCTTTCTTTCTAGCTGATTGATTGAGCAGACTGACAGGGATTACTTAAGTTCCTGCAAGTGGAGTTATATCTAAGAAGCATTGATTGATCTGGACCCCAACTATTGGAGTGCCTTAATTACAATTGTCTAAGTAAGTAGACTATACCCTTAGAATAGGTTTTCTGAATTTTTGGCTTACTGGATGGGCACTGAATGTATACCTGTTTAATTTCAGGGTTGGAATTTTTTGCAAGTTACCGAATTCCCTTACGATTGGCCGTCCATTTGACTAGGTGATTTTTCTCTTTTTTGGCCCATTGTGGGTTTGTCGGAATCACACGGGGTGTGGTGCTGGTTCCTTGTTTTTCTGACCTATGCTCCTCACTTGGTGTAGCTCTTTTTCCTACCCTTTACTCTTAGTCTTTTCCTTTGAAGAAGCCTACCCCTTATATGTAATTTTACATTTTTATTATACAGAAAGTCTACGCTCAACTAATTCTGGTCCTGAGGATGACCGTGCAGTTTTTATGCGGTTGAAACGCCGTCGACGCATTCTGTGGCCATAATTTATAAAGGACACATTATTTTGTCTATTTTGTTCCTTTTTTGTAATGATAATGTTTTTCTGTTAGCCACTAGTTTGGCATGTAGATTGTATGTTTTTGTTTTGCCAACTCTTTTTTGAGCGTTATTGTCCCTTCTGTAATTTTTTATGACATATGTGTATATGAATAAATTAATATTGTTTTTGTAAATGTGTCAAAGTATATACAGGGTTCTTCTTCCCTTTTTCCTTTCCTCATTCAGTGCTTAACCCTAATACTCAGTGTTTAAATGTTAAGTGTAATCCTTGGCGCACCTGAACCCTTTGTTAGCTGCAATAATTTACTGTTCCTGGTTCAGGGTAGTTGGACAGCCCCTGTAGTCTGTCTGGGAAGGGGCCTGTTTTGAGGGTAGTGCTGATGGTGCATTGTAGTTCGAGTCCGATGGCGGTGGTGGCTCTGTGGTAGTTGTAAGGGTGTCTGGGGTCACTGGGGGCCCCTGAGTGGATGCCTTTCATGGTTGAGGTGGTGTCTTCTGCTGTGAACGGCGTCTAGGTGGAGATGGTGGGCTGGCTGGTGTGTCTGGGGGGCGGGCAGGCTGTGGTGTCAGGTCGCCGAAGTTTTTGTAGAGGTTTTTGATCTTGAGGTGGAAGTAGGTTCCAAGCTTGTTGCAGAGGTCTTGGGACGGGGTGATGTATGTTGCTTCGAGGCGGGGTTGGTGAATTCCTGGATGACAGTGAAGAGTTCCTTGGAGTTGGTGGAGTTGGCAAGGATTTTGGTGTGGATGAAAGTCCTCTTGGTGGTTCTGATTTGGTTGTGGTAGTCCGTCATGGCATCCTTGTAGGTGATGTGATTTTTGGGTGTCTTTGATTTTTCTCCAGTTCTTCTCCAGGCATCTTCAGGTGCTTCTGGATTCTTGGAGATCAGTGGTGAACAAGGCGCCCTTCCTGGGGCGCTCGTTGTCGGAGTTGCGTATTTCGAGATTCAGGTGTGGAGTTCTCTGGCTGCAGACGTCGAAGTGTGGTTGTTTCGGGTGAGGGTGGAGTTGAGTTGGTCATCGGTGACTTTGCTCCAGTTCCTTCGTGGTGGGTGTGGGGCTGGTTTAGGTGCACTGGGTTTGTCGATGGTAAAATGTATGCAGTAGTTGACCATGGGGGGTGCATTGTGTGGCTGAAGTGAACGCTGCTCCCTGCTGCGAAGATGGGGTCAAGGGAGTGTCTTGCCCTGTGGGTTGGTGTGGAGCTGAGTTGTTGGTAAGGTTGTTGCGAATGGTGGTGAAGTTGGGGTTGCTGGAGCTCTCAAGGTGGAAGTTCAGTTCTCCGATGAGTATGTAGTTCATTGTGGCGATGGTGTGGGGTATGATAAGGTCGGTGATGGCAGAAGAGAAGGGAGCCCGGGGGCCAGGGGGTCTGTAGATGAGGGTTCCCCGGAGAAGGGAGTTGGGGCTGGTCTGGATCTGGAAGTGCAGGTGTTCGGCAGAGGGGAAGGTTTCACTGGAGTTGGTGAGCCAGAGGGTGTTCTTGTGAGCAATGGCAAGGCCCCCTCCCTGCTGGTTGTGGCCGTCCTTCCACTGGATCTTTTATCCATCCAGAATGGCAGTGTTGATGTCAGGGCAGATGAGGCGCTGGTCCGGGTCTTCGTGAGGAAGGTGATGTCGGGCGAGAGAGAGTCGAGCAGGTTCCAGATATCCACGGTGTGTTTGTGCACGGAGCGCACGTTGAGGAGGATGCATCTTAGGGTGTTGCTGGTGTTGGCTTCTGCTGTGTTGGAGGTTGAAGTGGTGGTGAAGGTCTGTCAGCTGCGATGGCAGGAGAGATGTCCGTGGGTCGTGTTCAGCAGGGCCTGTCGGCAGTCTCTGTGTCTTCCAGCGTTGAGTGCGTGGAGGGCGGCTGTGCTGTAACGGTGGATGGTGGGAGATCCAGGGTCCTTGACGCTGGTCACTGTCGGGTTGTGGATGGGGGCAGACGGGCTTGCGCAGCGGCCGCCATTTAGGTAGGGGAGGGGGTGGTACGAGAGGCTGGGAGGGGGGCTCTGCAGGGGGGAGGGGCCGGAGGGGCAGCAGCAGCAGGAAAAGCAGTGGGAACAAGAAAATTAAAAAAAGGGGGTTACTGAGTGCGGGAGGAATGGGCGGAGACCCTCAAAAATAGAGACCAGGCAGGTGGAGACAGGCGTGGCTAGGGTGCAGGCAGGCGCATGGACTGAAGCCTTGAACCCTGGCCAGGAGGAGGACTCAGCAGTGTGGCGTGGCATCGGAGTAGCAGAGCTGCCAGGGAGAGAGTGGACCCAGACCAGAGGTCACAGTCCTACTCCCTTCTGTGTTTGACCCACCCACGTGAGCTTTTTGGCTGAATCATTGATAGATTAGTTATTCTCTGTGGACAAGATGATGTGTTGGTAAAATTCGTTTTGACTGAAACTCTACTGCCAGCGAGTGCACTGCATTTTTTTGTGAATGGTATAGGCATGGTTGGTTATGTGTAAGACCACTTAACGAGCTGCCATATCCCATTATCAGCTCTGTTAGGGTGTTTACATCAGCTGATATGAGCTGCACTGACTACTGGTATATTTCGCTTATTGACTTGTTAGCTATTGTTCTTGTTGATTATTTTATTGCAATGTATGTATAGTGCGGCAGTTGAAATCAAAATGTGTTTTATTGTTTTAGACGGCAAATGCTAAAATGCGTTTAAAGATACCCTTCTCTGAACGTTGAAAAACAGCTTTGCAATTCGCCATTTCTTGTCTAAATAAAAGATACATTTCCTCACATTTCAGCTGGCTACACCTGCGTTTTATAACCTAGCTCCAACAATTTGAAAGGTTTGCTATAAAGTTTCGCCTTTTTGGCTAAAAATGTACACTGTGAGCGTCACTTTCAATTGCAAGGGCTTTTTATTTATGCATCCGAATACTTTGCATCCCCTTTCTTGCAAGCAGGAGAAGAAAGTAAACCCCTTCCAGAGCCAAATACCCAATTTCCGGCCTTAAACGAGACTTTGTATTGTTCTGACCGAAAGTTGCCTTGCACTGACTCAAACATCACAAACAATAGGAGAAGGGAATGGTGGACGCTTGGCAAAGTTCACTCATTTGCTTGGCCGTAGGTCGGTAACATCAGAAACCCCTCACAACAGAATTCTCACTTGATCAGCTAATTCCATTACGTTTTTTTGTCACCGAGGAAACACAGCTGCAAAAACCTAAGCACGGACAGACACAGGTACAGCACTTTAATGATACATCAATATATGTGTCGATAAATTCACAAACAATGGGAGTTCAGGCAAACTTTTACTGTGACCCAAGAAAGGACAGATTTGCGGAAAAATCTTTCCCTGCTCCAAGAACTTCAAAAATCTCAAGCGGATTGTAAGAGTTTGGGGACAGTCTGCCTTTTTAGCGTTATATATATCTATATCTTATTTATTTGACTTTGTTTTACGTAGTATAGTTGTTTCATGTATTGCGCTATATGTATAGCTTGGCAGTTAAAAGTAAAATGCTTTTGATCCATACACTGTCAAAGCCAAACGGTCTTGTTTGCATGTACAAGTATGGGAAAGCGAATGTTATTATCAGTGTTAGTTTTTAGAAAGCCTTGAGTAATGTTCATAATATCACAGTGCCACGGTAATCATGCAGACCGAGATGTATCTCTTTATACCTTTTTTAAGGCGAGGTTACAGACTGGAGCGCAACTGGGGGCTGGATGTATCTTGTTCAGCCTCCAGGTCTACTCTCCTAAGAGTCACTAATGGAACCAAAGGTGGTAGAACATTTCACACACCAACAACACAATCCAGATATTAGCTCACCCATGCAGGAAATTAGGATACACCCGATATCATGCATCTCCCCCTGTCACAAGACACACACATACACACACGCACACACACCATTCCAATAACCCAACACACTTCTGAACACTATACACCAAATATTACCACTCTCACCCAATGAGACCCTAGGTTCAACGCGTTACTCTAACCCAGGGGTACTCATAGTACGGCCCGCGGGCCGCTGGCGGCCCGGCAAGCCTTTCCCGGCGGCCCGCGGACCTTTCAGACATCGTACCCGAGGTTATTTATTTTTTTAAAGGCTGTCTGCAACCAGCGCTGACATCGAGACTCTGCTGCCTGTGGGGGCCGGGCGATTTCCGCGGTAGTCAGAGTGGGGCTGCAGGGGCGCTGAGAGGTGAAAATAGCCTCATTAACATGCTAATGGCCTGTTAAAGACCTGTGAGCGCGCGCCTGGAAGCTGTCACAGCCCGGGAGGGGGGAGGGGGGAGGGCACACAGGCAGGGTACGGGCCTAAGCCCAATATTTACTGCCAAGACCCCCTCCCACCCCTGGGCTCTTGCTCGCCGTTAATGGCCCTTCTGGTAGAGCCCGCAGCCCCGCTCCGCTCGCCATCAGGACAGATTCAAAAGAAATTAACGAGGGCGCATTCTCTACTTTTAATGAGTCAAAAGTATGTTTGTTAGTATGTTTCCCTGTAAAGCGCTTCAGCCGCAAAATCTCAAAGCGCTGTATTGGTAGTTGGTGTTATGTAATACTATTGATTGTCGACTTCCTATTGGCCCCAGCGAGATGAAAGGTCGAGGGGGTGCGCCAGAACTGGAACCGGTGGTTTGCAGGCTGCCCACAAGCCCTTGCAGCGTGTGCATTATTCCACTGAGCAGATTTACATGGTTCATTTACATTCGAAGAAAGTGTAAACTGCCTTTAACTAATAGTCTGGGCGTTTAATAATACTAAAGAACAAAGGTACCTGTCAGTCGGGTAACGCCGAGGTGCTCAGAAAGCGCGCTAGGAAAAGCAAATAAATCCAACAACCAGATAGATCAAACACATTGACTATCAACAATTGCTGGTTTAAGTCCTGTCAGACCACCCAGATGGCGGAGCCTCATCATGTAGGACACTCAGGCCATGGTTAGTCTGCAAACGCCCAGGTGTATATTGGCAATGCATGACTGAGTCATGGTCTGGATACCGCAAATGTTAATGCAAGGTGGTACTGATAGGTGCAGTGCAAAAAAATAATACAAATAGTGCAGTGGCTAAAATGGCTGTCAAGGCAAACGAAGACCTTTATTAGTGCTTGCCTGGACGTCAGATTAAAAATAGTGTAATGACAGTGTAAAATAATCACTGTCCAGTTTGCTTGGTAGAAAACAAAGATAATCAGGCCAACATGTTTCTGCCGTACTGTGTAACTTCACTGGCATTCATCAGGGCCAAGCTTTCAAAAATGCTACTGCAGATTACACTACCAAATGTGTAGGAATGAAAAAGTAAGTAATTAAATCAAACAACCATATTATAGGTAAACTAAGAGTGGTCGAACACGACCATCCTACCGCATCTTCTCGAGTTGCTCAGTGGATGCGATTGGTCTTCCCTATGAAGAAAGTCAAAAGAAAACCAAATACAAGTTGAATACCCACGTGGCGCCTAGTAAAACATAGTCAATCTAAATTATTTGAATATGCCCAAGGCACTGCGTATTAATACTATGCATAACCAGCAATCATTCCAGCAACCTCAGCCAGATCAATCAATCACTTCTGATGATCCTTCCAGTGGTGCGAGAAATAACGTCACCACACAGTACTACTGTGTAAAATTTCAAAAACAACAATGATATATGAATTTGACACTTACCCATCAATATGTGGGAAGTAAGCCTCACCTCACTTACTTCCCACATATTGATGGGTAAGTGTCAAATTCATATATCATTGTTGATACGTTATTTCTCGCACCACTGGAAGGATCATCAGAAGTGATTGATTGATCTGGCTGAGGTTGCTGGAATGATTGCTGGTTATGCATAGTATTAATACGCAGTGCCTTGGGCATATTCAAATAATTTAGATTGACTATGTTTTACTAGGCGCCACGTGGGTATTCAACTTGTATTTGGTTTTCTTTTGACTTTCTTCATAGGGAAGACCAATCGCATCCACTGAGCAACTCGAGAAGATGCGGTAGGATGGTCGTGTTCGACCACTCTTAGTTTACCTATAATATGGTCGTTTGATTTAATTACTTACTTTTTCATTCCTACACATTTGGTAGTGTAATCTGCAGTAGCATTTTTGAAAGCTTGGCCCTGATGAATGCCAGTGAAGTTACACAGTACGGCAGAAACATGTTGGCCTGATTATCTTTGTTTTCTACCAAGCAAACTGGACAGTGATTATTTTACACTGTCATTACACTATTTTTAATCTGACGTCCAGGCAAGCACTAATAAAGGTCTTCGTTTGCCTTGACAGCCATTTTAGCCACTGCACTATTTGTATTATTTTTTTGCACTGCACCTATCAGTACCACCTTGCATTAACATTTGCGGTATCCAGACCATGACTCAGTCATGCATTGCCAATATACACCTGGGCGTTTGCAGACTAACCATGGCCTGAGTGTCCTACATGATGAGGCTCCGCCATCTGGGTGGTCTGACAGGACTTAAACCAGCAATTGTTGATAGTCAATGTGTTTGATCTATCTGGTTGTTGGATTTATTTGCTTTTCCTAGCGCGCTTTCTGAGCACCTCGGCGTTACCCAACTGACAGGTACCTTTGTTCTTTAGGTTGTCACACTGGGGGTATTTACCTGTTAGGTCGTTAAACTTTCCCTCGGACCCTCCTTCACCAATTTGTTGTATCGTTTAATAATACTCCCTTGTTATTCTGCATGAAAACTCTGCCCCCTTTGGAGCTGCCACGTCTAAATATTTGGATAACAAGATAACACGCTGACACTTGGCCCCTTCGTTTGTGATGTGAAGTCTGGATGGCAAACTCCAGCGAAAAAAAATCAGAGAAGCTACGGTTTGGCTGCTTTTGTGATCACGCAGTCGTCCTGCCCCAGCATCTTTCGATGCTTAAACAGCGCCGTCGCCCCTGGGCTAGGAAGAGCGCCTCTCCCATCGCCCTGGGCAACGTAAAATACAAACCACTTTTTATCAAAAACATTCTTTTTCTACTGTTGGGGGTGGGCAGGGGGAGTTCAGTGGAATTAATACAATCTTATATCGTTTGCGTCTTAAGAGATCTCCGGCTTGTCAGATCGCTTTGAGGTGAATGGCATGTGACGGGCAGGAGCTCTTGTCTCGGGCTATAAACATTGGCGGTGTGGATGTAATTACCGCCAGTATCTCTGGAAATCTCGGGCTCGCCGCCCAGCGAGATGCGCAGAGGCCCAGCACTTGTTTACATTGTGAGTATGAAGTGTCACTTTAAATGGGCTTACCTGCGACATAAAGCAAAAAATAGCCATGTGGTGTCATTGGAAAAGAACCACACCCTTTATGTTATGCATATTTGTAGAGCGCACTATTACCCAGAAGGGTATCCTGGTGCTGAGCAGGTGTGAATGTAGCCAAATCTAGGACCTATTCGAAAAGCCACGTCTTCGTCTTCTTGTGGAATGCAGCGAGGAGGAGGCTCTTACGTGTAGTGGCAGGTCTTTCCACGCTTTAGGAGCAATGTAGTAGACGTGAGGGAAGAGAGTGAGGGAGGGAGAGAGGGAAGGAAGGGAGAGAGGGGAGGGAGTGAGGGAAGGGAGTGAGGGAAGGGGAGGGAAGGGGGTGAGGGAAGGGGAGTGAGGGAGTGAGGGAAGGGGAGTGAGGGAGGGAAGGGGAGGGAGGGAGGGAGAGATGGAAGGGGAGTGAGGTGAGGGAGAGAGAGAGGGAAGGGGAGGGAGGGAGAGAGAGAGGGAAGGGGAGTGAGGGAGGGAGAGAGAGAGAGGGAAGGGGAGTGAGAGGGAAGGGGAGTGAGGGAGAGAGAGAGGGAAGGGGAGTGAGGGAGGGAGAGAGAGAGAGGGAAGGGGAGTGACGGAGGGAGAGAGGGAAGGAGAGGGAGTGAGGGAAAGGGAAGGGGAGTGAGGGAGGGAGAGGGGGAAAAGGGGGAAGGGGAGCGAGGGGAAGGGAAGGGTGTGAATGTGAGGGAGGGAAGGAGAGGAAAGGAGAGGGAAGGAAGAGGGAGGAAGAGGGAGGGAGAGGGAAGGAGAGAGGGAGTGAGACAGTCAGAGTGAGTGAGACCGAGGGAGACCGGGAGGCAGAGAGAGAGGGAAGGAGGGAGGGAGGCAGAGAGAGGGAAGGAGGGAGGGAGGCAGAGAGAGGGAAGGAGGGAGGGAGGCAGAGAGAGGGAGGGAGGCAGAGAGAGAGAGCTAGTGGGAAGGAGGCAGAGAGAGAGCTAGAGAGAGAGAGAGAGAGAGAGAGAGAGCTAGAGAGAGAGAGAGAGCTAGAGAGAGAGAGAGAGAGAGAGGTGTGTATGCCGGGTAGCTCAGTGGACGAAGGCGTCTGCTGCAGGGACCTGTGTTCAACCTCATGGTCGCAGTTTTTTTTTTTTGCTCTAGGCCCGCCCCCTCCCCCACTGACCCCGCCCCCACCGGTGCGGCCCTCGGACACAAACCACACTGTAAATTTGGCCCCCGAGAGAAAGTTTGTGAGTACCCATGCTCTAACCCATTCATGAATCAATAGGGAATCCTTCAGGGGGAAGCATCATAACAAGCATACAACCAGTGCATACCTCAGCAATTTTCCCACTGCTTGAGTCACCTAAGCTCTGAAGGATATCACTTCGGCCGCACAAGGCACAGGGCTTCACCCATATCACTGGCGGCACAGAGAACAGACAAAAAACCTACGGGACACTCCAGAGCACCTCTAGCATATCAAATGCTAGGTCACACCCCTATCACACCAAGCACGGGACACCACAGCATAAAAACCGGTTAGGCACAACAACACCCTGACAACTCAAGTCCCTATAAAATATGAGAAACAACGCCAGGACTATGCATTATCCCAGGGCCCTTCTCAGCTACACCCTGACCACTCAGGTCCTCCTATCCCCTGAGGGGTGTACCACAATCCTCAAACACACACGAAAAATCACAATTATGCCACGGGTACTGGGGTCATTCTGTCCCCTGAGAGACAACGTTATGCACAATAAGGTAAATATAGCTCTCTCGAATTTAAGTCTAGGCACAACCACGTAGACCTTCCACACACATTAGCCACACTAAGATACAACATATTATTTTAGCTTCGACTTTGTTAGCGAGCCTGAGGGATATCGTCAAGGTTGAAGTATTTTATAAATTTATAGGCAAAAGAATTATGAAAGTTGTGTGTACAAATATGACCTTTGTATGTGTTGTTACACACCTTTCAATAGTTCTGGGTAACCATACTTAGGTCACAATCTGGGTAATTCAATTTCCCTACATTGTACGGTAAAAAATCAAATGTTACCGAATCCATATATTAAACACATAATTAAATAAATGAGACAAGTTGGTCCATTGTTTGGAGCACATTTTCATGTGCTTCTTATGAAGGCGAATTTAGGAAGTTTTGAAATAAACAATTTCTAGCTTTCAAGGTTAAAATACAGAGTCTAATCTAAAATCAATTCTAATCATTTCTCATCAAGTCCACTGAAGGTTTTATAATTTATCTGTCAAATTATTAATCTTACTTTTATCTCAAAATGCTTTGTGGTGCATGCTGCACTTCTGAACAGATTGAGTGAAGACTGTTTCAAAATGGTTCACTAGAAGAATAACATCCCATTAAACACCACCTGGGCTAGAAAGATACCATATACTTTGACAAACCTAGCAGTAAAGGCTTTCATTGCTCTTTTTCTCCACGACTTTCTTTCATGCTTTAAATGCTGTACTGCAGTTTCCTGCTGTGTTTCTTAATTATGAAAAACATCGCCTTTTGATTCCTTGATCTTGTTGATTGATGTAAAAGCTTTAATTTGTTCTCACCGTACTCGCAAAGAATAACGTTTTATTTATTACAGCTAGTTAGTTCAAGGTCTTATGTAAATGCAAAATATTTTCTGTTTAGTATTTTGCGTATCAGGAAAGGATGCCTTGATGACTCCAGGGCACTGTTTTGCAAAATAAACACTTGTCGGTTTACGAAAATAAGACCTCGTGTATTAATGAGCCCACTGCATAGGAAATATAATCTACTATTCGGGTGAGAGAATGAATGAGCATGCAATCTGAACCTTGAACAAACTGAAGGTGGTGGAAAATATTGAGTTAAATGTCAAATGTTAGGAGCAGGAGTGGTTTTTTCTGCTTAGTTTGTCTTAGCACCAGCAGTTTAACTACACTGGTCTGCCATTTTCCTGAAATACAGCAACAGCATGCCTACCTGCTGCATGGCATCAGGACCGTAGCTGTGTTGGGGACTCATTTTATCCTCTACGACTTAGAACTGCCTTTTTCATGAGCAAGAGCAGCTAAACACATTAACAGCTGCTTCATTTTGGCAGCCATGCTCTGGAAGTTGACAGAACCAGAAAGTGCTTCTCCTTCGAGGATGGGACTTATGGAGGTGAGCATTGGAATGTGACGCTTGCCTCTCAGAAGCGAGTAAGATCTCCTATTTTTTAAAAACCTCAACAATTGAGGTGGTATCTCAGATGAGCAAGGTGGCTATTATTGGATAAAGATCCATTGCCGGACTCGCTGTGGTGCCCATATGATGATTTGTGGGGGATTGTGAAAAGTGGCACACCTTAGTGCCACCTGGATGTAGTTTCCTGTTTTGCCCGTTAGCATGAAGCTTGACAAGGAGGACATCTACCGCCTTCTCTACTACAGATACTGTGGGACTGAAGGTCCTGTGTTTTGGGGTGTTTCATGCTCCTCCAGACCCCACAAATGAATGAGAGCAGGGAGAGATCATTGTCCCTCTCAATGTCTTTGGCACATCAATAGATTCTATTGCAGAGGCTAGCACAGATGGCAGCACCCCCCTCTAGGACCTCACCCTCTCAAAGTCATTGAGAGTAGTGTTTGCAATCATCCATTAGCTAATGTTGCTGCCTGATTTTTTAGGCTTCCCCTGGTGGACTATGAGGTCTTCACATCCATCGAATGATGCAAACACCTCTTGACTGGAGTGCACATGCAGAGCCTTATGGTGGATTCGGGACTATATGGCACTGTAGCATTTGTTTGCTTCTCCCACATTAACTGCATGATCTGTCACTAATTGAATTGCCCTTCATTTTTTATCAAACGGTTTCCCAAAGTTACGTTTGAAGCAGCAGTCACCAGATCACTTCTAAAGGCTGTTTTTGTAGTCGGTGTATTATCCATCCGTCAACACTCACCACCCAATGCTTGCAGATCTTATTGTAATCTGTGGCAGGCCCTAATTATACTTGACCGCTTGACTCTCCTGATCGACCTTACTGGACATGTCCACTTCTCTTCTTTCGTTTTTCCCTTTTAAGCATCCCCAACCTGGAAATGCATCATTGCTTTACACCACCCTGATGCTCATAGATTCACATTGCAGATATTTCTGCTCCCCTACCATTTACAGATTCTAAATTGCAAGCACAACTATCAGTGATCATGGTTTTTGGTACATACATGGAGATTGTACCTGTCAATAGATGTATCCTGGACCAAGGAGGCCAACGTGAACACTTTCACAGCTGTAGAGCTCTCGTCCTGGTTAGACTGAAGTTCACTGAAAGCCCACATTTCTGCTTCCAAGCCAGCTCATTGGCTCCTCTTCGCTGATGTCATCTCTGAGCCCAAACAGCTGTCCCCACAGGGGCCAGCCAACATGCCTGAGAATGCTTTAGACATGAAACTCAAGGAGAGCTCCACCATCAGATCTAAAAGGATGAGCCTTAAACCACAGTAAGCTTTATCCCTTGCAAAGTCAAACCTCCCCATCAGGGTTTGGCCTTTTTTCATCATTGCCTCAACTCTAACAAACAAAGACTTAGGGACATTGAGGGCAGACTTAGATCCTGTCCAGACTGAGGCCTGAAACATTGGCTAAGAACCAAAGTGATGGACTTGCATGATTGCTCACATTGGGCTAACATATTCCTGAAATGTTTGGGCACCTTCAAGACTTAATATTAGAGTGTGGACCTCATCAGACCTCTGGCTACATCTGCAGCTACTAAATCTCCTGCTACTAAGAAGCGAACCACCATTGCATGTCTTCAATATCAACATGCTCAACTGATCCTGCAAATGGTTAAAAAGAAATGGGGACCATTCAATTTATGGGCTCAATATTCCTTTGTCACAAACAGTATTCAAAGACAATCCTAGCCCTGAGGAAACGGGACAATAAATATTGCCTCTTAGACTCAGCCCTAATGCTCATCATGATCGACCTCAGAAAGTCTGAGTACACTGAACTGATGCTCTAGAAGACATTCTGAACTCATTTGAACGGGTACAAATGGAGACAAGTTCAGATCCCCAACATTAAACTAAGAGACTCTCATGGCAACTGCGGAATTTGCCCTGGCACAGACAAACTGATGAATCTTTGACAAATGGGCTCACTTGCAGGGGATCTTGTGATACATAAATGATGATCCGTAGTCCAGGTGTAGTAGTAGATACTTCTTTATTAGTAGGTAGATAGGTGGCAAGTTATAAGGTAATAAAATACAAAGGAAAAAACTCCACCAGGAGCGAGCTACCAGTTGCTCAGCCTGAGATGGCTAACTGACCGTTGAATTTGAATTTGAATTTAAAATATTTATTAAGTGCAACGTTCACCATGCGGTTTATTGGCACTATGGAGGCAAAAATTAGCAGTAAAACAACAAAAAAACTGATGGGATAACAGGGAAAAAAGAATTTACATTGGGAAGGCTTGAGTAAAAAGAAGGGTCTTAAGATCTTTACGGAAGGCAGAATAGTGTGTGGCCAAACGCAAGTGATCGGGGAGGGAGTTCCAAAAGGAGGGTGCCAAGACAGAGAAGTTGGATCCGCCCCATTTCTTGCGTCTATACCGGGGAACCTGGAGGAGTGATTGAGTGGATGACCGTAGCTCACGGGCAGGGATGTACTCTTTTATTAGAGAAGAAATGAAGGCAGGGGCAGTCCCTTGGCGTGCCTGGAAGACCATGCATCCAGTCTTAAAAAGAGATCGCTCCTTAACAGGCAGCCAATGTAGTGCTTTCAGCAAGGGGGTAGAGTGGTGAGAGCGGGGGAGACCATAAATCAGTCTGGCCGCCTGTTTTTGGACCAGCTGGAGCTTCTGCAGACTATACGCCGGGATACCGTTGTAAAGGGCATTGGCATAGTCCAGCCGGGAGACAACCAGAGCGGACATGATTAACCTAAGAGCGGAAGGATAAAATAAACGGGAAACAGAGCGGATAGTTCGGAGTACAAAGAAACAGGAAGAAACCACAGAACTAATTTGTGAGTGAAGATTGAGATGATTATTGAGTTTGATACCCAGAGTTTTAACTGAGGAAGAAGGTGTAGGAGAGGATCCCAAGGAAGGGGGCCAAAAAAGAGAGTTCCAGGGACTGGAGGAACCACCTGTAAGGACCAGTTCTGTTTTGTCAGGGTTCAACTTCAGATGGTTGTGGTTCATCCAGTCCCTGATGAAAATCATGATAGACTGAAAATTAGACATAGAATAAGAGGAAGAAGACAGATTAAAGATAAGCTGGAGGTCATCTGCATAATTAAACACAGTGACCTCCAGCTTTTGAAGAGCGAAGATCAGAGGGTAGATGTAGAGATTAAACAGAAGGGGAGAAAGAGAAGAACCCTGAGGAACACCACAAGTGACTTTAAGTTGAGTGGCCGAGAAATCCCCCAACCGAACCGCCTGGGCACGGTCCCTCAGGAAGAACGATAGCCACACCAGGGCTGAGCCCTCGACCCCCGCCGCTCCGACACGGGACAATAGGATGGAATGGTCCACCGTGTCGAAGGCGGCGGAGAGATCGAGAAGCACCAGGGCCTGGTTGGTATTTTGGTCCATGCCTTCCCATAGATGGTTCAGGACCGATACCATGACGGACTCGGTGGAGTGCCTGGGCCGAAAACCAGCCTGGCGGGACGCAAGACCACCATTGGCTTCCACATGGGCACTGAGGACTGATGTTACGTGTCGCTCTAGTACCTTGCCCAAATAAGGCAGGAGGGAGATGGGACGATAGTTGGCTGGAATGGAAGGGTCCACGCCAGGCTTTTTAAGGATAGGGACTATAGTGGCAGATTTAAGGGCTGGGATTACCACGCCCTGAGCCAGCGAGCTATTAAGAAAGGATATAGACGGTTTGGGACAGACAGAATAGATCTGTTGCAGAATGTAAGCTGGGCAAACATCCGCCGGGGAACCAGATTTTATTTTGGGGAGTATTGCAAGGAACGCCTCCTCAGTGAGCGGAGGGAAAAAAGAAAGAGAGCCGTGGGCAATCGGGGGAGAAGGCTCAAGAAAAGCAGGGGAAGGAGGTGAGATGTTGGCTCTAATGTTGGCAATTTTTTCTAAAAAATAAGTGTTCAAAGAGTCACAGAGGGACTGGGAAGGGGAGGGTTTAGGAGTGGCCCTGTCGGAGTAAGCCAAGTCCTGGACAATGGAGAAGATCTCCCTGGATTTGTTCTCCGCTGCCAGAATTTTCGCTGAAAAATAAGTTGTTTTGGCATTCAATATGGCTTTTTTGTAATCATTCAGCAAAGATAGATAACACTTTTTTGATAGAGGGCAGTAGTCCATTCTCCAATGCCTTTCAGCCCGCCGAAGAGTCAGCTTCTTTGTCTTTAAATCGTCACCAAACCAACGATTTGATTCCTTTGATCTTTGAGTGGATATCCGTCGTAGTGGGGCTACCTTATCACAACCTCCAGCAAGCCAGGTGTCAATAACGGTGGCTTGAGAGGTGGAGGATAGGCCCTCTAAGTTTGGCGCGGAGATCAACATGCGTTGATACATAAATGATGATCCGTAGTCCAGGTGTAGTAGTAGATACTTCTTTATTAGTAGGTAGATAGGTGGCAAGTTATAAGGTAATAAAATACAAAGGAGGAAACCCCACCAGGAGCGAGCTACCAGCTGCTCAGCCTGAGATGGCTAACTGACAATCTAGTCACAGAAAGGCACTCAACATTCTATGATGTCACAGGACATTCTGATGGAGAAGTACTGAGGGAAAAGATATAGAAACCATTTACCACACATCCTCTTCCGTTAGCGAACAACAGCAAATAAGAAGTTAAGATGGAGCAGAAGGATTCAGAGGAAACTGTAGACACAAGAGTAAGTCAAAGAGATAATTTGTAAAGCAGGAAACTTAAGTGTGGAAGCAGAAATAAAGAAAATTAAAGAGGCATGTAGAAAGATATACATAAAATGCACAAATGGTCATGACTGGTCAAAACACAAGAATGCAAATTACATTACATGCCCATCCACCCTCCTTAACAAAACAAGGTGGCGATCCTGATAAGCCAAGTAGGGTGTAACAACAAAGAGACAAAATGTGTGCAGATGGAAATAAGCACAAAAAAAATCTAGCAACCAACACAGAAAAAAAAGGAATGCCTTGCAATAAAGACTAGTGCATGACGTGCACTAACAACCTCCCTTCCAAGGGTACACCTAGAAAGGCAACCTTTAAACTGTGGAACAGAACAACTCCCCAGGAAAGGGTACACCAGAGGATACTAACGCCTCTGGAACGAAGAACACAGTAGTCACACACTGACAACTGTGACGCAACTACACCGAGAGGTAGCGATGACCACGCAACCCGCCTACCCAAATATAGTGATGCAACTTAGACAATCACAGACAACCTCCCCTAACAAAAGGGTACACAACGGAACAATGTAAAATTTGTTCAACGCAATTTCACCTAATGGTGGAACAACACAAAAATAGAGTGATGCAACTTCCTGACAAACACAGACAACCTCCCCTAACTAAAGGGTACATCATTGAACAATGTAAAAATTGTTCAACGCAACATCACCTAATGGTGGCGCTGACCACGCACACCACCTTCCCCAGAAAAGGGTACACCAAAGGATACTAATCCTTGAAACTTCTGAACATGGTAGTTACATGTAGACAACTTCCCCTAATGAAAGGGTACACCAAGTAAAAAGTGAGCCGTAACATCTTCAAAGGGTAAGAACATAACCCTAGCAAACCAATTTTGGATTGACTGACAACACAACTTCCCCACAACCTCCCTTAAATAAGGGTACACCATAGGGTACTAACTCCGAGTACATGAATGGGGCATTGATTAAACAGAAACAACCTAATTCACTAAGCAGGATTGAACACAGGAAACACCTCCTGTAAAACCAAGACGCCAACATCCCCTAAGAATATAAAGAATACACCATGAGGTAACATGACCCTAGGAACCAAAGTTTGGCATAGACTGGCACCACATCCTCCCCTAAATAAGGGTACACCGTAGGGTTAACATGTTGCCTTAAAAAATCAGTACAACAAAAAAGAAACAAGACACATTAGAGAGAGTTCGGTAAAACTCAAGCTGTAGGTTCATGTAACGCAGAATTGACCCACACACAACATGCACAGTGATTCTAAGAAATTTAAGTATAAACAAGTGAATTAACAAAAGACAATAGCTCCGGTGAGCGATCTCTCACCCGGGTTCCTGTAAGCAGCTCCTCCTGGAAGTGGCAGGTCTCAAATGCGTCGAGCAATGTGGAGAAAGCTTGAAACTATCCGAATGCAAATGCTGAATAACGTCATAAAAGTCATGAAATGAGAACTTTTCTCGGTAGAACTCCGTAGACATACTCTCCTCATATTCTACTTTTCGTTGAAACAGTCATGGGACTGGCATCGCAAGGCAAGCTGAAGCGGACCAGGAGACAAACAGTAAAGTTCTTAGACCAGTGGCAGCAACAGACGGACTCGTACACACTACGCAGACTTGTGCAGTGAAAACAATTAAAATGGAGGCACGTCGTCACGTCTTCACGTCGGCACGTCGGTGCAAAGGGCAAATCATAGATGACAGCTGTTACCCCTAATTAACAAGTCACTGCCAGTTTATACTAAACAGATATGTATTGTTCTATAACATTTATATAGTGTTTTATCTGTAGCACATAACATCATGGAGGAGAGCGGAATGTTGTATTTGTTAAGATCCAGCATGGGAAGTATTTTCGCGCCTTGTATGAGTGACCAGAGAGAAGCTCTTAACTTGTTTGGGGGCGCCATGCCGATCAGTGCAATGGAGGAGGTGTGAGAGATAGGCATGCACATTATAATTATATATAATTAGGAGTAAAACACATAGGCACCTACGCAGCAACATTGTAGCAAGAGGGACAGTTGAGTGCTGTGTGTATATACACCATAATGGTGTACCCAAAGAATTACCGATAACCCATTTGGCCACAGGTGCAAGGCAACATGTTTAATGTACACTAACGGGTGTTGGTGACATGAGCAGTAGCATTGCGCCTTTTTAAAGCCAACGTTCTGCCTACTGTGTCTTCCCGCATTATTTTACCACCAGTTACTGCACAATATATTGACTTTGTCAATAAACAAGTCACAACACTTTTATGGAGTTTCATTAACATTTTGCACAACTGCTCCACAGCACTTACACACGTGTCACCTACTCTCAGACACCGGTCACCCTTCACAATCACCCACCATTTACTTTGCACAGTCGTCCTGGCATTGTGCTGGCAGGCAGATACTGTTCACTCACCGCTCACACAGTATTGACTCTGCACTCACACATCATTGACACACCTCTCACCCATCACTCACATTCCTTTCACCCTCCACCCACACCTTTCACCCTGAACTCAAACCGCTCATTCTGCACTCATACTATTGACTTACAATTCACCTTATACTCGCACAATTCTTACCTTGTACAGGGTAACATCTCTCACCCTGCACACTCGCACAATTCTCCTTCTACACTGAACACACATCAATCACCATGCATTAAGACACTTTCACCCTGCACTCAGACACTTATCAGCCTTCATCCATGCACCACTCACCCTGCACAGAGAGCACTCACACCATTCTCCCTGCACCCATGCACTGCTCACAAACCTCTTAACTTATCCTTAATCCCATAGGCAAAACTAAATGCATTTACCAATGCTTGTTCTTTTAAAACTCCAACATAAGGGCTGTATCATGAAGAGCTGTGCTGGCTCTGTGCAGAGCCACACATATGTTTTGCTCGCAAGTTCTTCAATACATGAACTTTAGGCAGCACTTTTTGAAAACAGCGAGAGGCAATTCCTGCTCACTGTTTCCGCTGTCCTCGGTTCAAGAATTAATTCAGGGAAATTAGGATTTAAAACATGGATTAACTTTTAACACCTTAGTTCAAAAACCCAAGCACTAGGTTCTGCACTGAGCAAGGGCAGCTCTTCATGATCCTGCCACACTGTGCAGTCTTAACGCATGGGCATGCTGGGCATTTGACCGGAGGGGGGGGGGGGGGGGAGGGGGGGGGCACAAGCATAGGGGCTCCATGCAAACCTGAATTTAACACATTTTCAGTTAAACATTTATATTCCTGTGAGTGGTTGTGTAGCGCACTGCTTTGGCCGGGGGCCCTGCACCACAGATGGTTTAACAATGGTATGTTCTGTGCACACTGCCATATTATTGCATTTAGAAATTAATGCAGCATGGGGAAAACTTTCAAAACTGTGTGCATGCGTGGACATCCTCACCTAGGGAACATCTACTTGATGGAGTCTATGTTGTGTGAAAATAGTGAATGTGTTTGTTCCATCTGCGCATAATTGCAAACTGCTACGACCCCATGGCGTGGGAGAGATAAGTTAGAGTTGGAGGAAGGTCACGAAATACATGTGGAGCAAAATACAATAGCAGCGGCATCACACACAATCACATTTTGGGCCTGAACAAAGAAAACCTGCGCTTATCCGGCTGCTCCTGGCTGAGTTAGTGAAATCGGGTCTCATGTGGGCTGGCTAAACTCTTGGTGGGGGAATCAATCGTATTCGGAATCGGTAAAGGACATTGGTATCACGCTGTCATGCAGTGATCGGAGCGTTGTATTTAAAAGGTAATAGGATGGTTTGTTTTTCAAGATGTTTGATTCTGCTTGGACCTCGAAAAAGGTGCAATGCGGGAGTCCTTTTGTTATTGCAGGCTAGCACTGCAGGCATTAGGCCATGCATACGGAACATCATAGCTGGTGTTTCAGACCGTTTTACAGAAACCAGAATGTGAACTGGAGGAAACCGTTTTAATGCTGAAATTGTACTTTTCTTTTATTTACTTTTTCACATGCAGGACGATGAATTGGTTGGACAGAATTACTCGATTTTCTGGTAAAACATAGCAGTGGGATTAGACCTCAGGAAGGTCACCCAAACCGACAATGGAACTACTACTCCCCCCTTCCCCGCAAAACCGAGCAGATTAACATTGGCATTAACATGCATGGGGCCTCATTTATGAAAAGTGACGCATCGCTGCGTGAAAACAGCGATGCATCACTTTTCACTGCACCCTCCTTGCGAGACCAATGATGCGTCATATTTACAGTATGACGCATCATGGCGCAAGGAGTTACAGATACATCAGTATTTCTGACGTATTTGTATGGCGCAAAAGTGACGCATTGCTGGAGTGTGTCACAAAAGTGGCGCAACTCCAGCAATGTGTCCTTTCACATGGGGCAAGCCCCATGTGAAGGGGCCTGTGTCAGTCTTACGCCTGCTGTGAGGCAGGTGTAAGATTTTGATGCATTTGAGTCCTAGAAGTGGCGCAGTGAAATCTTATAGATTTCACTGCATCACTTCCATGACCCTTTCTTGCATCAAAACGCCCCCCTTGCATACATTATACCTGGCGTAGGTATAATGTGGCGCAGGGGTTTACAAAGTTACGCATCTACCTAGATGCGTCACTTTGTAAATATGGCACAACAAGGCGCATGTTTTACACCACTCGTGCGTCACAAAAAGTGACGCACCGGTGGTGTAAAAGTGACGCACAGCCTCATAAATGAGGCCCATGGGGCCTCATTTATGAGAAATGACGCATCGCTGCGTGAAAGCAGCGATGCGTCACTTCTCAGTGCGCACTACTTGCGACATTCCTGATGCGTCATATTTAATGTATGACGCATCATGTCGCAAGGAGTTACAGATACGTCAGTATTTCTGACGTATCTGTAAGCGCAAAAGTGACTCATTGCTGGAGAGTGTCACAAAAGTGACGCAACTCCAGCAATGTGTCCTTTCACATGGGGCAAGCCCCATGTGAAAGGGCTTGCATCAGTCTTACGCCTGCTGTGAGGCAGGTGCAAGATTTTGACGCATTTGTGTCCTAAAAGTGACGCAGTGAAATCTCATAGATTTCACTGCGTCACTTTTACATCCCTTCCTTGCGTCAATACGCCCCCCTTGCATACATTATACCTGGCGCAGGTATAATGTAGCGCAGGGGTTTACAAAGTGACGCATATACCTAGATGCGTCACTTTGTAAATAGAGCGCAACAAAGTGCATTTTTTACGCCACTGGTGCGTCACAAAAAGTGACGCACCGGCGGCGTAAAAGTGACGCACAGCCTCATAAATGAGGCCCCTGGTGCTTTTCTACACGATCACGTCCAAAACAAAGGCGCTCTATGTTAAGTCTTTAAATATGTACACAAACTTTACTATACTTTTTCTGATAAAACCTGATAATTATTAAATCAGTAAAACAAAATAAATTACGACTGTCTCAAGCAACACAGAGACATTGCAATTTGCAAAATAAGTGTTTCTAAAAATTATTGCAAATGTAATTACTGGGCAGACATAACTGAGAGCGAGAGCTGCCCAATCTGCATTGCTCGAGAGTGCACTTTACGGGCTAAAAAACAGCCCTTAGATGAAGAAGAGGAGTCTCGTATAGTTTGAGGACCAGTAAGGGCAGAACCTGCACCAGGAATCAGCCTTTCAGGGCAAACGTCTGCACTAGGAATCAGCATTTTGGGGCATGAGTCTGTACTAGGGAGGGTGTGGCTACTCAGTAGGAAAGGGACTAAGAGCTGCACTGGGCAGGATAAGAGCAATGCTTAGGGACAAAGGTAAGAGCAGTGCTTCGGTTCAAAGGACTTTACTGGAGAGCAGCACTTGAGGGGGACAACGCTGCATTGGACAAGTTGGGAGCTGCTCAATGCATCAGAAAGTTGCATTGTTAAATAGCTGGGATCAGTTTTTACTGCCCTGTCCTATCCTGCCATGTTATGTTAGATTATGTTGTTTATGCTATGTTCTGTTACATTATCCTACTTTACGTTATCTTATGTTACCGTCTATTGTGTTGCATCACAGGTTATGTTATTAGTAATGTCTGTGATTCATGGCGCTGAAAAACAGCAGAGGGAAAATCAATATCAGAGACTACAACTTTTTTTGCTTTTTAACCTTGATGCTGACTGCAGGTCACTGAGGAAGGTGTTCCCTTCTCTAGCAACAACCACCAAGAAAGCTCTGTCCCCTAATGCTTTAGGACATTTTCTACGGACTCTGATAAAAAAGGAGACACCGGAGCGCATGGATCTAGCTGTCTGCTAAATGGAAATGTTGGGGGAGTGGCACTGAGATGTGCCACGGCTAATGCGATGAACTATCATCATGGTTATAAAAGTATGTTCTTAATAGGCAGCCAGTCTAATTGTTTAAGCACTGTAGAAATGTACTAAATAAAGCGAACTTCTGCATTTCGACTTGCTGTATAGTTGTCAGCTGTTTGTAAGGAAACTCAAAACAAAAGGCAGTTCTTTAATCGAAGTGAGAAAGAACAAGAGACTGGACAATAGGGACATGGTAAGAGTTGTCAATGTAAGGCAAGACATTTTTCACCAACTTAAGATAACAGAAATATGTCCAAGAAACAGAAGAAATGTGCTGTTCCAATATAAGCTCTACATCCAAATATAGGACTTGGATTCCATAGGTATAAAAAGGTTCAAGAACAAGGGCCCATTAATACAAGCCAGATGGAAGGCAGCCAATTCTGAACATTATTCCTTTGTTTTATGTCGAAAGTGTTTATTTACCTGAACACTATTTCTGATAATCACTAGCTCTTTTTTTTAAAAGATTAAGCTTTTTTTTCTAAAATCTTTATTAATGGTTTTTCCTTTAATGGTAATCAAACCTATATAGATCCACATTTATACATATCAGCCAAGATGCACAATTTGCTTCATTGTTTTCCCTGAATATGTTACAAATAAAGTTGTTACCATTATAGCAATTATTCTGTCACTGTTCTGGGGAAGACTCCAGTTCAGTTTGTGAGCTCTTTGATGTTTAGGCTAATAGATACGCTTTGAAGGGTTGCCAAATATCAAGTGGTCTGGATATAGGGGGTTGTAGCTGAGCATATAACTCACAGTCAGTATTACAGTAAGTCATGCTGAACAACCATCCCTTCAGGGTCCGTGGTGTTTGCTCCCCCAATGTATAGCAGCTTCCCTCTTATCCAGAACCAGTGCCATTGGGCAGAATCATCTGTGGGACTTATGGAGATTTCTTACATATCCCAGCTTAGTCATAAGGGGAGATGGAGGGATGGGCTGGTTCGAAATGTGCAATAGTGCCTCAAATACCTTTCCCCAAAAGTGGGCCACTCTGTCACAAGTCCAGGCCATGTGCGCAAAATCTGCCATAGAGGCCCTACATCGGGGACAAGTGTGCGTTTCAGAGGGGTCCATGTGGTGTACTTAGTGTGGTGTAACATATGCCTGCCACAGGTATTTGAAGTGTAATAACTTATGTCTATGGTTAAAAGACATTTTGTCGAGTTTGCCCACAGCAAAAGTGCCATTGCGAGACCGTCAGGCGTCAGGCTTCAGCCCAAGTCCTGCTCCCACTCCTGTCTTATCCCCAAATCCCTGGGCGGGAGCAGTGCAACTGTGGCTTTATACATTTTAGACATTAAGGGGCAGATTTACAAGCCCCTTGCGACACTTTTACGCCGCCGTTGCGTCACTTTTGTGACGCAGCGGCGCCGTAAACCATGCGCCACATTGCGACTAATTTACAACGTGACGCATCTAGGCTAAAGATGTCTGAACTGGGGTGGCAGAGTGGGCTAAAGTTGTCTGAACTGGGGTGGCAGAGTGGGCTAAAGATGTCTGAACTGGGGTGGCAGAGTGGGCTAAACATGTCTGAACTGGGGTGGCAGAGTGGGCTAAAGAATGGTGATGGATTAATCCCAGATCAGTTGACTGGGGTGAGTGCTTGTATTGTCAACGCTCCGTCCATCATTTCCTTTGGTTTTGCTCTATACATTTTAGACATTAAGGGGAAGATTTACAAGCCCATTGCAACACTTTTACGCCGCCGTTGCGTCACTTTTGTGACGCACGGCGCCGTAAACTATGCGCCACATTGCGACTTATTTACAACGTGACGCATCTAGGCAGATGCGTCACGTTGTAAAGACCTGCGCCACATGAAACCTGTGTCAGGTTTCATGTGGGCGTTCTGTCGCAGGGTGGGCGTTCCCTCGCAGGAAAGCCCTGTAAAACTGACGCAGTGAAATCTACAAGATTTCACTGAGTCAGTTTTACGACGCTGCTGCGTCAAATCCTTACGCCTGCTTGAAGCAGGCATAAGGAGTGAGGCACCATGTTCAGTATGGGCAGCCCCTGTGCATTGAAGGAGTTGCGTCGCGCTTGCGACGTGACTCCAGCATTGCGCCTCAAGATGCGTCACGCATCTGCCCCTCCTCGCACCATGGTGCGCCGCATTGTAAATGCAACGCATCTGTGGTGGCTCAAGGGGGGGGATTACGTGACGCATCTGTTCTGGCGCATCCCTGCTGATTTGCAGAGATGTGCCAGAAGACGTAAATATGCCCCTTTGTGTTCCCTACTGCTATCTTTGTCCCTGTAAAACTGACGCAGTGAAATCTACAAGATTTCACTGAGTCAGTTTTACGACGCTGCTGCGTCAAATCCTTACGCCTGCTTGAAGCAGGCATAAGGAGTGAGGCACCATTTTCAGTATGGGCAGCCTCTGTGCATTGAAGGAGTTGCGTCGCACTTGCGACGTGACTCCAGCATTGCGCCTCAAGATGCATCACGCATCTGCCCCTCCTCGCACCATGGTGCGCCGTATTGTAAATGCGACGCATCTGTGGTGGCTCAAGGGGGGGGTTACGTGACGCATCTGTTCTGGCGTATCCCTGCTGATTTGCAGATATGCGCCAGAAGACGTAAATATGCCCCTTTGTGTTCCCTACTGCTATCTTTGATAAGGAACGTCATTGGAGGGAAATCCGGTGGCTCTATCAGGTATGTTGGAACCTGAGACTGCAGTGCTCCCTGTAGCCGGCACAGTATTAATTGGTCAAGAAATGTAGCTTCTGTGAATGGGGTATCCTCACTGCGAGAGAAAACATGATTGTTTGGGAATAAATCCCCAAATGTATTTATTTAGGGTACGCTGTACAGTAGCTTCTTTGGAAATGGGGATCCACAGATTTCCCGGCACGGGGAGGGACGAGGAGTACAGTAGTGACACCCTGGTTACCCGGATCAATTGTTTCCAAGCCCAACTGGTTGTAGAAAGGGTTTGCAGATCCTGTGGGTCTTGGGCTAACCCCACTGGTAACAGGGCTGAGAGGGGGGTGGGGAGTGCTAGACCTGCTTCAGGCCTAAGATAGGTAATCCGAGTGTCCGCGTGGATCTAATTGCGTGAAAAGCTGCATTGTGCGATCAAGTAGTAAATGCTGAGGTTTGGGACCCCAAACCCCCCTCGCTCAAAGGGGAGAGTCAAGGCGTCCCAGCTAATTCTGGGTTGTCCATCCGCCCACACCAGTCACAACAGCTGGGAGTGAAGTGTTGCAAAGAAACTCTTTTTTTTTTTTTCTTTGTCCTCATTAGCCTTTACACCACCCATTTCTAACCAAACGATACCGCCCATGTTTTTTTTTTTTTATCTCATATATCGAGGCCGTTGACAACCACACTAGTAGTGCCACCCCATGACCACCTCTCTATATATGCCGCCCTCTGTAAGAGGTTGGTGCATAGGTGAACTCCACCGTCACGTTGAAAACACCACCGGCGAGATAGGCCAAGACCTTAATCATTGGACTAAATTATTTACAGAACCACCTATCCCCTACCCTAAAACACAAAAGACTCTTCACCCAAAGTGTGCCAAAAATAATGTCCAAAATTTACAATTAACTTTTGTCGGACCCAAAGTATCCATTTTAGCTGTGAATCTCATAGCTCGCAACCAGTCTAAGATCCCTGGAGATAGCGGGGACACCCACAATTTACATATCTCTCTACGAGCCAAAAGTATCCCGTAAAATACAAGTTTAACTCTATCATCCATGCTTCTTATCTGCAAATTCAACCTTCCAGTTATAATAAGTTCAGGGCTTACCTTAATAGTATGGCCAATAGCTTGGGATAAACAACTACTTACTTCCTCCCAAAACTCTTTAATATTTGGACACTCCACAAACATGTGTATATCCTTCTCATTGGGACTTCTGCACTTTGGGCATTCCACCAGCCCTCCAGGCTTGAACTTTGAAAGTCTATATGGAGACCAGTATGCTCTGTGGAGTGTAAAAAGATGGTTTCGTCTTAAATTTGCGGGTTTGACAACTTTGTACAACATAGCCATAGTTACTTGTCATTGAGTATCAGATGCGATGTCCGGCAAGCAATCCCTCCACAGAGTTTCTGGTAGTGAAAACTGACCGTCTGCCGTCTCCAACATTGACCAGTACCAAAGTACTACTTCCTTTTTATACACTTGACTTGAGTAGATCTTCTCTTCCAATTCATTCTGAAGTCCCACAATGATTTCAGCTTTACCAGCCCAACTATGAATTTGCAGATATTTAAATTTCGATATAGCCTGCCCCCAAATGGCCGCTCCCTCACTCCACCCGACTAACTTTCCAAATGGAAAAAGATGCCCCCATATTTCTACCCCTGCTGATCTTAGAGGAATAGCCAGGGCATCTTTGGTCCATGCAGGAGATCCTGGGCTGTCCCAAACGGAAGTATAATATCCATAATACGGGATTTTTAATAACCTCCTAATCCAGTACCAGAGTTCCGCTGCTTCCCGCAGTACCTTAAGACGCACTTTTTTTAAATACTTTGGATCCGCAAATTTACACAGAAAACCAGATTCCTTATATTGGCAGCTTTTTAGCATTGCTGCCAACAATACACCAATACTCGAGGTCGGTGGAGTGTTCAAAAGAATTCTAAGATTTTTTAACTGAAAAGCCCAACAGTATAACTGAAAATCCGGGGCTGACAACCCCCCTTTAAGCAGTTTTCGCCTTATCTTAGTCCATGAGAGACGAGATCCCTTTGCGGCCCATATAAATGTACTAACCTCACTCTGAAGATTCTTAAACCATTCCCCTTTAAATGCAAGAGGGATTGTCTCAAATAAAAAGGTTAGTTTTGGAAGAACCATCATTTTTATCAAATTTGTGCGGCCATATAGATTGAGAGACAAATGACTCCATCCTCGAAGCATTCCTCCTATTTCTCTTTTAATTCTTGCAAAATTAATTTTTGCTAGGTCCTCCAAGTTCTGAGTAATCCTAACCCCCAGATATCTCATTTCTAATTTGCGTTTTATAGGGCCAGGTCCGAATTCCAGCTCATAATTTCCGTTTTATCCTCGTTAATTTTGTACCCTGAGACAGCTCTGAATTCTTTAGTTATTACTGATATATTTTCCAGTGTCTGCTGGAGATTGGAAGTATAAATTATAATGTCGTCAGCATATAGACCTATTTTCTTGGACCAAGCTTCTACCGAGAAAGGGAGGATCTTATCAGAACCCCTAATCCTACAGGCCAAAGGCTCTATATAAAGGTCAAACAATAAAGGGGATAAGGGACATCCCTGCCTGGTGCCCCGCATTACTTTAATCGAATTAGTTAGGATCCCATTAATCAATACTCTAGAGGTGGGAGAATTATACAGTGATAGAAGTGTGTTAGTAAAATATGAACCCAGGTCTAAATGAATCAAAAGTGCTTTTAAAAAGATCCAATTTACTCGGTCGAACGCCTTAGCGGCGTCAAGCGCTATTACTGCTAGTGGGAGTTTATATGTTGAGGCCAAATCTATTGTACCTATTAGAGAAAAAGTGAGTTCCTTAAGGAACCTACCTTTAATGAAGCCTTTCTGATCTTCCTGCACTAGTTTAGGAATAACCAAACTAAGCCTATCCGCCATTATCTTTCCAAATACTTTATAAACGCAATTTAACAGCGAAATAGGCCTATACGAATTAGGATCACTTGGTGGTTTCCCAGTTTTTGCAATTAAAACAAAGAAACTCTTGTATAAAGGTAAAAGGATATTCTGGAAGAGGTATAAGAGCTGCGGGAGAATGACCATCTTAAATAATGCAATTCTACCGGGAATTGATAACGGACGTTTCAACCAGCGCTCTATATTATCATTGAATTTTTCCATGGCTGGGCCATAGTTGAGTTGGAGGATTTGCGACTGGTCCTTATAAATATGGATACCCAAATACTTAACTGAATCATCACGCCATTTAAGTGGGAAGTCCAAATTGTGGTTTCATTAGGCCTCAGTCAGAGGAAAAACCTCAGATTTACCCCAATTAATGTGCAGGCCTGACAGGGCACTGTAGCAAGTGACTTCACAGAGAATCATCTGGACACTTCACGTAGAGGATGATGTCTTCAGCATAAAGTGTGAGCAATAGGGGGCCTGTATTAAATTGTATACCCCTGTGGGAGTGTTGCTCTAAGAGATGATGAAAAAGCTGATCCATCGCTTTTATAAAGAGAAGCGGGGAGATGGGGCAGCCCTGCCTAGTCCCTCTTGATAATGTGAAGGGGGGAGAGTGAACCATTCAGCCGTACTCGCGCTGTTGGATGGGTATATAATAGCACATTCACTAATATAAACTTAGGTGCATACCCAGTCTTACCAGAGTGGCATTGAAGAAGGGCCACTCCAGCAAGTCAAATATTATTTCGGTGTCCAAGAGGACCGCCGCAGCTGGAAGAGAGGGGTTGATTCTGTGGAGAGTGGTAAACAGGGTTTGCAGGTTCAATGCGGTAGACCTATGTGGGATGAAACCTGCCTGGGCGGGCGATATGATCTGGTCAATTATCAATGATAACCTGTTAAACGGCATTTTCGCTAGAATTTTATCGTCAAAATTCAGAAGTGTGAAGGGTCGGTCAGATTCACAGTGCTGTGGATCCTTGCCAGACTTAGGGAGGAGAGTGATAACCGCCTCACGCAATGTTGGCGGCAACTCGCCAATCTCTATAGCTTCCTGGAACAAGTCAATGAGGTGTGGGGCCAAAATCTATTTGAAAACCTTATAATAACAGCCTGGAAACCCATCGAGGCCAGGTGCTTTCGAGCCGTCCATATCTTCTATTGCTTGAGTCACTTCATCAACTGTGAAGGGCTCCGCTAGGAAGTCCTAATGTACCTTTTCCAACCAAACCAGGGCTACCTCGTCTAAATAGGCATTGCCTGCTGTTGGGCCACGGTTGACCTTGGTCTTGTAAAGGTCCTGATAGTATGATAAAAACCTGGTGTTGATACTCTCACAGTCTGTTATCTGCTTATCTGTAGCCTAGTGATGTACGTAGGCCCTCGATTGGGGTGTATCAGTCTGGCTAATGTACGCCCGTGTCGCTGGCCCTCCCCATAACATCTGGCTGTGGCATATTTCCCCAGAAAGTGTGCCTACCGTTCTGCTGCCTCTTGGAACATTGTCAGCAATGTCGCTCTCAGCCGAAGGCTAGAGCTAGACCAGGAAGTCTCACATTTCGTGTCTATGGTCGCTAATTTGGTCTCGATCCCAGCTAGTGTGCAACGTAGATCTTTTAATATACCAACACTTTTAGAGATACAGATCCCCCTAATATAGGATTTGAATGCTTCCCACAGTGAGGTTTTGGATTCCACTGTATTTAAGTTAAGTTCAAAGTATTCCTCTACAGCTGTGTGTAATCCCTCCTCAAAGAAAGAGTCTTGGAGGGCCATCTCTGATACTTGCCACTGTAGTGTCCTGTCCCCAGCCTCATAATCCGCAGTCTGAGCACCACAGGGGCGTGATCGGAGAGTGTGTGCAGAAGGTGGGTGATTGAGCTTCACCAAACTGCAACGCTTGGGGTGAGAAGCCAGTAGTCCAGGAGTGTCCATGTTTTATGAGTAGTGTGTGTAAGCAGGATTTTTAAGTGTGCGTGGTCCCATCAATTATTTGAAAGGTCTCTATCAGTGTAGTTAGTGTTCTCCTGGCCCTGAGCTTTGTGTCAGGCTAGGTAGCGGTACTGTCCAGCCCAAGGTTTAGGAGAATGGTGAGGTTGCCCCCTTGCGAATGTGGTCTCCTCCTATCACGTGTATGTGGGAGTGAAGCTCCACAAAACAATATGGGCTGTCTGTGTTGGGCGCATAAACATTGACCAGGAGAATCGTGTGGCCAAGGAGCCACCCCTTTACTAATAAGTACCTGCCTGCCAGGTCAGAATGCACAGCAACTGTTTTAAACTGCATACACTTGTGTACAAATATTGAGACCCCTCACGTGTAGGTACTGTAACTTGCAAAATGACAGTTAGGGACCCAGCTGGCAGCAAAGCTCGGGCAAGTGTGTGGGGTAAGTGCATCTCTTGGAGGAATACTTTAGCTTCTTGGTGACACTGTAAATAATGGAGCACCTGCTTACGTTTACGTGTGTCATTGAGACCTCGAACATTCCAGGACATCAGGATAATATTCTCAAGAGGTTAGGGTTACATGACATTAAAAACGATCCTGACTATTCTGCATTGTGGATCAATTGAAATACTATGAGGGTTATCCCCTTATCCTGTACATAGGGGAAATCCCAATTCCCAATTAGAAACAATAGTGATTCTGTCAATTCTCAAATCAAATAAACCACAGAAATGTGCCAAAGCACAGGGGGGAGGCAGCACTAAATCTAATCCCTGGGTCATATAGTTGCATAATTTAAACAGTTTGTAAGGACCATAATCCCATCGGACCAACTTGCATTTATGAAAATAACGATTCAAACATCTGTTCAGTACTTATCAATTCATTGCACTGCTGTGAGCTTATCAACCTGCGGAGAACAGTTCAGAACTGGCATCAGAGTCAGGCAAACGAGGAGATCAGACTGGGTGGGCGATTTTTGGGACTGGACAGTATTTGCATGATGCTTAAGAAATTCCTGCACCTCAGCTGGGGTATTGAAGACCCGGGATCTACCATCTGTGTCTACCTTTAAACATGCTGGGTAGAGCATCTTGTAATTCAGACCCGCTTTACGCAATGCAGCTTTGACTGCCACAAATTTCCAATGGGCATCCTGGACCTTGGCTGTGAAATCAGGATACAGCGAGACGGAGGAACCATGCCAATCCAGAGATCCCCGCTCTTGGGCCATCCTTAGTGCGATGTCCCTATCTTTAAAGTTCAGAAGCCATGCCATGATTGGGCAGGGGGGACATCCAGGGTTGTGACGGGACCATGGGTCCAATGCGCTTTCTCGACTACAAAAGTGGGTGTGAAAGAGTCCCGGCCAAATAAATCGCACAGAAGGCCCGACATGAACCCATGAAGCCAATTAGTGTCCAGACTCTGGGATACGCATAATGCGTATGTTATTGCGTCTCCCTCTGGCCCCCAAATCCTCGTTCTTTATGGAGATTGTTTTGAGCACTTTTTCCATTCTTTCCAGTCATTTGTATGCCTGCGCCGAGCTGTCCTCTAAGTCCGAGATTCTGCCCTCAACCATATCCAGCTTCGTGTCATGCTTGTCTATTCTGGACCCCATCACGTCCAGTATCCTGTCTAGGGAGTCAAAGCATGTGTCTAGAGCTTTAAATCCGGCTCTGAGTTCCGTCAGGAGAGCCTCATTACCCAGCCCAGGGGGTTAGGGTGGGCCAGCGGTGTCTCCCCCCTCCACCATAATGCTGCTTGCCCCACCGGTTGTCTTCTCGAAAGGCAGTTTCCTCTTCCTTGGGTCCACTTCACCCATGTCTGGAGGGGTGGGAGAATAGGCCCAGATTTGAGTTGAGTCGATGTTCAATGTAGGTAGTGACTGAGAGGCTTTTGATTAGCGGGGGGTTATCAGACGTGTTGTCGTCGCTGTGAGGGTTTCAACTAGCGCTGAAGCGTAGTTAATGAAGGTGGCGATTTTCACACAGTGTCACTGTAGCGCTCTTAATTTGCACCTGCTCCTGCAGCTTTGCTGCTGCTCACGACTAAGGAGCGCGCTGAGTTGATGTGGCAGATTGGGCCTCAGAGTGGGTGCTTATAAGCACGAGGGCCCACAGACTGTAATATGGGTGCAGGCCCACAAGGGGAAGGGGGCTCTGCTACGATCCTGAATGGTCAGCTGGTCCCCAGGCTCAGCCTTGGACCCTGTCCCAACGGGGCCACCGGGGGTATCGGGTGGGCCTACATGTGTGCAGCATGGCCGCCAGCTGTGCTCCGGTCCGCTCATCTGTCCGCTTGGGTGTTGGTCTTTCTCGTTTTGTTGAGCCGGAGGTCACGAGGAAACAAGTTTTGTCATGGGGCGTGCTTATTCCCGCCACGTAGCGTGGTGCGCCCCTCGCCTCGGGTATGTGCTGGAGCGACTCGAGTCCCTGGCTCCGATTTGCGCTCCAGGCCCTGTGCGTACCTCGGTGTTATGGCGGCCCACGTGCTCGGGGGTTTGATTTTTAGGGATTGCTGGGCTCCGGGGTGTGTCAGGAGCACGTCAAAGTCATCGCCGCCTCTCTGTCATGTCTGATGTCGCCGGACTGGTCGATAGTTCCGGGGATATTAGCGGAGCTTTAAATCTACGTGTCCATCTTGGTCCGTGCTTCGGCCACGTCACTAAAAGATTAGGCTTTAAAAAACTGTTTTTGCCGTCCAAAGGTGAATGATAGTAAGGATGCTTGCCAGACTGGAATGATTGTCAGCAAAGTAGGTTTGAATGATAATGGCTACTGAACCTTCAAATCATATTGTACACCCTGGTCCTGCAGGAGTAATGCTAGAGGGCCACATATGTGTTAAAATGCAAAGGTTACAATATGGAACCTTGGGTTACTCCTCGTGTTGCCAGCTTCAAGTTAGATTTAAGAGGGGGAGAAAGATGGTTTTAGACTGGGCTGTGAGAAAAGAATTGAGCCAGTGTAATACTTGGTCACAGCCTAAGGCTTTAAGTCCAAGAGAAGCCAACAGTATATCGTCAACAGAGTTGAATGTTGCAGGCAGATCTCAAAAAGAAATATTGCTGGAGCAGTGCCTGCATATAGCAAGGTTTGAAACAAGGAGTTGCACTATTCATGCCTGGAACAACCTTTGGGGGCTGTGGAATACACCAGGCAAACTGGGATGAACCCTTATCGGGCCGGGGGGAGCATGCACCAGAGAGAACTGAGCAACCTTAGGGAAGATGTGGTGTACTGGGCAGAGTGGGGGTACGTACCCCTTTTAGTGGGGCTTATCTACATGGGGCAGGCTGTGGGCCTGCCTGACAGTATTGTCAGAGTCCGACTTAAAGTGTGAACAAGCTCTTGTTGTTTATTTTGGAAATCCTACGGTCCCTCTGAAAACAAGCATGCAGGTCTGGGGTGGTGTTGAGCACTCACCAGGATGGGTAGTCAAAGGAAAACTGTGGACCGTGACATAGGAAGAGTGTCATGAGCATGCAAGAAAAAAAAGGACCACCTTGCTAGTGTGTTGGATAGTAAAAGGTACCCATGAATGGGTTGCATTAGGCATACTATGGGCTGCCAGTGCCATGCACCTGCTGCATATATATCTCACATCATACCTATGTGCCCAACCAGATTACTGCCATGTTTGTGAACATTTTACATAAACATTCATTCAATTACAGATAGCTGCACCCTAACTCACGAGGATTGTCAATGCAAAATGATTCTTTGGTATGCTTGAAACCCATTTCTAAATTACAAAAATGACTTACCAGATCATAGTGAATCGCAAGGAAGAAGGGGGTTGAAAAGTGCATTCACTCCTAAGTGTGATTCAGTACTACAAGAATCAATGATTTGATTGTGAAGTTGGGTCACAAACCATGATCAGTTACTGACACCTAAATAGCAACAGGTCGTTTTGTGTCTCTGCGACTGCACATTTCGTGATGCGACTTATTAGAACATAGGTTGCATCACAAACTGAAAGGCCATCATCCTTTGTTTGTTTCCACTCACAGGGATTCTAAAATAATGACAGGTCATTGTGCAACTGCCTGTGAGTGGACATTTTGGGATGTAACATGTTAGCAAATGGGTTGCATCACAAAAGTAAAGTGTTTTCTGAAAATGTTGGGAAGCAATTTCCAATTGGTGACCAGTCTTTTGATACATATGGCCCGAGTTTGAACACATTTACAATGCTTGAGTGGCACGAAGAGTTACTATGTCATAAAAAGTTATATTATAAGATGCATATATCCGGCCAACTATTAATTACCGTGTAATTCATGATGCACATAGTTGAAAACACCGGTGGTACCACGATTAAAACCACACAGCTACTGCCCGAATCACACCAGGGATGGATGAGACACACAAGTGGGAAACTAACCACAGTTCCCCAGATCCTTGGAAATTCAGTTTAGTCTGGGAATTAATCCTAATGTCAGCCAGAGCCAGCTACCAGAGTTACAGGAAAAGGCTCATGAAGACCTGCTGTTCAGCAACAGCAGCAGGGACTGACAGAAATTCGATTTCATGTGTGCCCCAGAAGACAGCAGCATAAGATGACACGATAAGACCAGATACAGAGCTATTTCAAATGTGGGTGGGGCTTTCTCCCAGGTGAAGGGGAAAGAGGCAGGCCGGGGTGGAAGGAAAAGTTAACTAAAAGCACAAAATAAATGTGTGCAGAAGCGCAAAATAACAAACATTTGCAATGCAATAGGTCTCGCATTTACGAGAGTACGAGCTATTGGCATTGTAAATGACAATGCCTTTTATTTATGTTTTGTTCTTAAAGCAGATACATAAAATGCATTGTCATTTACAATTCCAATAGCTTAAACTCGCACAACTGTGAGACCTTTTGCATTGCAAAAGCCAGCGACCGTGCTGTACATTTTTTTTAAAAAGTGTTGGGCGAGAGCATGTCCTGCAACAGCAGGCAGGGCAAAGCAAATTGAGAAAATAGTACTTGCAGGCTGCAATTAAATCCTACTGAGTAACAACACACGTATCAGGGTGTGTCAGCAACTGCGCGGACGAACTCGCCCCTCTGAGGACCCCGCCCAGCAGACCCGGCAGCAAGAAAGCCCCATGGTTCACCGACGAACTCAAGAGCTCCAAGAAGAACTGCCGAGCCCTCGAGAAAGTCTGGAGAAGGGAACCTACCGCGGGCAACATGACCACCCTCAAGCTTGCCACCCGGAAGCACCACCAACTGATCCGCGCCACCAAGAAAACTGCATTCAAGGACCGACTGGACACCAACGCACACAACTGCAAGGAACTCTTCAACATCGTGAAAGAGCTCTCCAACCCCAACGCCGGTAACAACGACATCACCCCATCGCAAGACCTCTGCAACTCCCTCGCCTCCTACTTCCACAACAAGATCGCAGACATACACAACAGCTTCAGTAGTCAACCATCGCACACAAAGACCGCAGCAACGCCACCCACCACCACCCTCCGCGCCTGGACTCCGATCAGCACCGATGACACCGTCCGCATGATGAACTCCATCCACTCCGGATCTCCGACCGACCCGTGCCCTCACCACGTCTTCAACAAGGCCGACGCTGTCATCGCACCCCACCTGCGGGACATCATCAACACCTCCTTCGACACCGCCACCTTCCCGGAGAGCTGGAAGCACGCCGAACTCAGCGCTCTACTTAAGAAACCAACAGCGGACCCCACCGAACTCAAGAACTACCGCCCCATCTCGCTCCTCCCGTTTCCAGCCAAAGTCATCGAGAAGACCGTCAACAAACAGCTGGCCGCCTTCCTCGAGACGAATGGATCCCTCGACCCCTCACAGTCTGGCTTCCGAGCCAACCACAGCACCGAGACCGCTCTGATCGCTGCCACCGATGACATCCGAGCCCTGATGGACAACGGAGAAACAGCGGCCCTCATCCTCCTAGACCTCTCCGCGGCATTCGACACTGTCTGCCACCGCACCCTAGTGCAGCGCCTCAGCAACGTCGGAATTCAGGAAAAGGCACTGGAATGGATCGTCTCCTTCCTCGACGGAAGAACACAGAGAGTCCGCCTACCACCGTACAAGTCAGAGGCCACCGAAGTCATCTGCGGCGTCCCTCAAGGATCCTCGCTGAGCCCCACCCTCTTCAACGTCTACATGAGCCCCCTCGCGCCCATCGCACGCCAACACAACCTGAACATCATCTCCTACGCCGATGACACCCAGCTGATCCTCTCACTGACCAACGACCCCGCCGCTTCCAGAGCCAACCTTCACGAAGGGATGAAAGATGTAGCCGAATGGATGACGACCAGCCGCCTGAAACTGAACTCAGACAAGACGGAAGTCCTCATCCTGGGCTCCTCGCCCTCCGCCTGGGACGACTCCTGGTGGCCCCCCGCCCTGGGCACCGCACCCACACCGACAGACCACGCACGCAACCTGGGCTTCATCCTGGACTCCTCCCTCTCCATGACCAGACAAGTCAACGCCGTCTCCTCGTCATGCTTCAACATCCTGCGCATGCTACGAAAGATCTTCCGGTGGATCCCCACCGAGACCAGGAAGACGGTCACCCAGGCCCTCGTCACCAGCCGACTGGACTACGGCAACGCCCTCTACGCCGGAACCACCGCCAAGCTCCAGAAGAGACTCCAGCGGATCCAGAACGCCTCAGCCAGACTCATCCTCGACATCCCCCGACGCAGCCACATCTCCGGACATCTGAGAGACCTGCACTGGCTCCCCGTCAACAAGAGAATCACCTTCCGTCTCCTCACCCACGCACACAAAGCCCTACACGACCAAGGCCCGAGCTACCTCAACAACCGCATCAACTTCTACGCTCCCAAACGCCACCTCCGATCAGCCAGTCACGCCCTCGCCGCCGTCCCCCGCATCCGAAGATCGACAACAGGAGGAAGGTCCTTCTCCCACCTGGCCGCCAAGACCTGGAACTCCCTCCCGACCGACCTGCGCCTGACCCAAGACCACCTCTCCTTCAGGAAGAAGCTCAAGACCTGGCTGTTCGAGCAGTAGCAGCACCCCCCCCCCCCCAAGCGCCTTGAGACCCTCCGGGTAAGTAGTGCGCTATATAAATGTCCATGATTGATTGATTGATTGATTGTCACCTTGGGAGGTTACAAAATTTGAAAAGGTGGTACTAAGAAGAGACTACTAAGCTTTTTGACCAAAGAAAAGCCACAGTTTACAGTAGACAATGACATAAGCCAATGAAAAATATGAGCGCTGAGTGGGAGGAGCTTCAAGTCTATACCTTAATACAGCATGCCTCCCAGAGCTGGGCATGCGCTGCCCAGGCTTGACCTAAAAATAATGGCATTTTTAATGCCACTTACTCCAACTCCAACAAATGTGAGATCCATTGCCTTTGCAATGCTTGTTCCTTTTTAGCAAGCATAATAATCTTCACACTTGGAACTTGTGCATAAAAGTTAATATATAGCAATACACATACATAACAAAATAAAGGAAGGAAAGCATTCGCCTAATTTGAGCATAAAAAAAATCTGTTGGCAGAAATAATAGATGTGACAACTATAATCTTTCTTCATTCTTACAGCTGTTTTGAAAAGTGTGGCTGTAGTCCTTATTTATTGCTGAGACAGTCCACAGCGGTCCAGCAGACGTGAATGTTCACATCCTCCGTACAGAAAGGCATTAAGGGCACTTTTACCAGTTACTACCAGTGTGTGGAGTTTAATGTACGTGATTGGCACGGTTGCAAAATCGCCACTTGTACACTGCTGTCTTGGCTCTATACGCGCGCCAAAACTGACTCACCTGGCACAGCATTTAGTGGCTGCATGCCTTGCCTCTCATTAAATGGGCAGCTTCACAGGGATGGAACAACAGATGCTGATTATTTATGGAGTATACATGTAGGGAATGGTGTTGTCTATCCAGCCTCATCTGTATCCGTGTCTAAGAGCCCAGTCTCCAGCCCTGGCGGGAACACGGTTGATGGGCCCTGTTGAATGAGTTTAGTGCTGTTAAGTAGCTCAGTCACCTAAGTAAAGTAAGCCTAGCTTTACTATTCTGTAGTTTCTCCGGTGCAACCAGAGGTTTATGAGCCACACAGCCTATACCCCTTCATGTCGCTTTACCAACCTCCTCAAGTCTATGCATGGCCTCTGGTTCACTGGCGTCCCATGACCCCGCGTGGCAGTCTGATCACCCCAGATACATGCGGGGGCTCTTTGCAGCTGTGACCACTGTCAGTGTGACAGACTCCCTCCCACCTGTGGAGAGGGGCTGCCCAAGGAGATTACGTTGCCGAGAGAGTTCGCCAAGTGACACCCCAGCCAGCGCAAGGTCTTTGCTTCTTCCACGGTGCGAGTGGGCTTGGCCAGTAGCTGAAGCATTAAGCAAGAGTTTGGGTTTGTGGGACGGGTTTATTCGGGTGTCAGACCAGGTAGTAATTACAAGCATTTTCAATGCAATAGATCTCGCATTTACCCTAGTTTAAGCTATTGGCATTGTAAATGACTATGCATTTTATTTATGTTTTGAAAACAAAAACATAAATAAAATGCATTGTCATTTACAATGCCAATAGCACAAACTTGGTTAGATGCGAGACCTATTGAACTGCAAATGGTAGGCATCACGGACAACGGGAGGGCAGGCGGGGGCAGAGAGGGAGAAGGCACGGACAATGATGGGGAGGACAGGGGGGTAAACAAGGCATGACAACGGGGGGAGGGAAGGAGTGGGTAAAGAAGGCACCAACGCACGTCGTGCCTGCAGTAAGAGAAACTGAATAAAGAAAATAGTGCTCCGAGTCTAAATAACACATACCATGTAATAACCGAAGTAAAGGGGCCTGTCACCTTGGGAAGTGACAAATGAACCGGAGACCATACTAAGGAGGGGCTAAGAAGCCTATTTACGAATCAGAAGCCAGCATTTAGGACAGACAATGACACAAGCCAATTGAAAATATAGGCGGAGAGTGGGTGGGACTTCTATTTGCTATTCAACCACAAAAAGTCTTGCAGAGCAGCGCATGCGCATTGCCTCTTGGCTCGACCTAAAAAGGGAGCAGTCTGGTATCACTTATCAACAGCTAGGCCCTCTGAAATACAGGTAATACAATTTTAAAAAATGGCAACAATACGGAGTGAGAATGGTAGAAGGAGGACATAGAGCACTGAGGAGCAACAGAAAAACATAAGGACAAATGTGAGTGTGGGGGTTGCAAAGTTGGTACGGGGGAAGTAAGAATGGTGTTTGAACTACTTTTTTTTAAGTAGTTCAAATTCCAAGGGCTGATACGAATTGTGATGGACAAGAAAAAGCCAATGCCTAAATCCAGCAGAGCTACAATAGCCAATAACTGACAAAGGGTGTCCAAAGCACCCTTTCTGTATCTGTGTGTATGTCTAGGTAAGTGTGTGTTGTGTGTTGGGGTATATGCTGTTTGGCGACATAAACTCATGCCACATAACTAAAGCTGTCTGTAAGCACGACTATAAAAAGGGAGGCCAATAACGAATCTAGAACTTAAATGAATGGGATTATTCAAAATCACAACTCTGCTCAAGAGCAAATAGGGATATGGAGCAATAAGAAGTAATGGAATCAACACTTTGGGGTCGATTCCGATCCGGTAAAAAGCGCTCCGAATTGCGGTTCGGAGCGTTTTTCCCCGTACGAATCGTACCTGTAGGTGTCCCCGTACGAATCTGCAAGTACGATCACAATCTAAAGCGTCACTCCGTACGACTTGTAAAAAAGGCCGTACAAATCGAAAGTCCATACGAATTGCAGTCGGCTGACGCACCACGCAACGTCCGTACGAAAATAGACTGCGCCTTCCGAACCAGGAAGTACGATCCGTGTTGAACACACTCCGTACGGCTCTTTTGCTACGAGAGCTCAAAACTACCGTAAAACCACACTCCGGCAAGACCCGCACCCGGTACACGACAAGCAGGACATGAACGCCATCGTCCGTCTCATCCCTATCCTGTACGGCCACCACGTCGTACTTAGAAACCGACGACGGCGCAGAAGGTGAGCACAACGAAGTCCAACATACCTGTACGTGTTGCCAGACGGGCACATCACCATTGCACGATTGTAATGTCTGGGTATGTAGCGCCACACACTCCCGCACATCACTAGTGTAATACGGAGAGAGGCCCTATCTTCGTCATCGACCACGGGGTACGGTACATCACCGCACAACACCATTGTAATACGTGGACGGGCCCACCTACGTAATCGACCACGTGGTACGGAACGTCACCGCACATCAGTAGAGTAATACGGTGACAGGCCGCACCTACGTCATCGACCACGGGGTACGGTACGTCACCGCACATCACTAGTGTAATACGGTGACAGGGCGCACCTATGTCATCGACCACATGGTACGGAACGTCACCGCACATCAGTAGAGTGATACGGTGACAGGCCGCACCTACGTCATCGACCACGGGGTACGGAACGTCACCGCACATCACTAGTGGAATACGGTGACAGGGCGCACCTACGTCATCGACCACGTGGTACGGAACGTCACCGCACATCAGTAGAGTAATACGGTGACAGGCCGCACCTACGTCATCGACCACGGGGTACGGTACGTCACCGCACATCACTAGTGGAATACGGTGACAGGGCGCACCTACGTCATCGACCACGTGGTACGGAACGTCACCGCACATCAGTAGAGTAATACGGTGACAGGCCGCACCTACGTCATCGAGCACGGGGTACGGTACGTCACCGCACATCACTAGTGTAATACGGTGACAGGGCGCACCTACGTCATCGACCACGTGGTACGGAACGTCACCGCACATCAGTAGAGTAATACGGTGACAGGCCGCACCTACGTCATCGACCACGGAGTACGGTACGTCACCGCACATCACCAGTGCAATAGACGTGTGGGACATACGTCTGCTATGTCAACGTAAGTCTAAGTGGTGTATAGTAAACACATCCACCACTGCCCACCACTGCCCAGCATCAAAGTGCCCACCACTGCCCACCACTACCCAGCATCAGAGTGTGTGTGTGCGGCAAACACCCCCACCACTGCCCACCACTACCCAGCATCAGAGTGTGTGTGTGTGTGGCAAACACCCCCACCACTGTCCACCACTGCCCAGCATCAGAGTGCCCACCACTGCCCACCACTACCCAGCATCAGAGTGCCCACCACTGCCCACCACTACCCAGGCATAAGAGTGCCCACCACTGCCCACCACTACCCAGCATCAGAGTGCCCACCACTGCCCACCACTACCCAGCATCAGAGTGCCCACCACTGCCCACCACTACCCAGCATCAGAGTGTGTGTGTGTGGCAAACACCCCCACCACTGCCCACCACTACCCAGCATCAGAGCGTGTGTGTGTGTGGCAAACACCTCCACCACTGCCCACCACTAGCCCAGCATCAGAGTGTGTGTGTGTGGCAAACACCCCCACCAAATACCCAGCTGTTACATCAAAAACATACCATTGTTAACCTCATTACCCTCAGGAGATAGACACATTTTAGCATACCTAAATGTGAACATCACACCAGCTCCCAGGCACACAGCAGTCACAGACATCATCCCACTAACTACAAATCAGAAAAGCAAAATATTAGCTTTATTCAACTGATTCCAAATAGAAAAGCAAATGAGAGTCCTCGCTCATTAAAGGCCAATGGCCAGTCCAAAAAAAGTCTCTGCAACAGTTTGTGCCTCCATGGGTGTTATCACACCCAAACCTGCCTGCACATGGCGTTTAATCCGCGGTGGTGACTACGGGGGCACCATCTGTGGAATCCTCCGGCACCGCATGGACAGGAGAGGGTAGGACAGGTGGAGTGGGTGCAGGTGTAGTGGATTTATCCACACTGGTTGGGGCATCGCTGAAAGTAGATTAAAAAACCTGGCTGCACACCTCAGCCAGTGCGGAAAAACTACCACCTGAACCTGGGGACACATTGGGGGTGGAGGTACAGGGCTGTGAGTCTGTTCTACTGGGTGTGTGGATGCGTGTGTGAGGTGTCTCCCCTCTCCCTGTGGGTGTGCCTACTTCCCCTTGAGACTGGGTGCGTGGAGCTTTGAGCTTCTTATGCTGTGTGTGTGCGCTGGGTGTGTCTGACCTGTGGCGTGTGCGTGTATCCTTTGTAGGTATGTGAGAGGCAGAGGTGGATGGCTCTGAAGGATGGGGGGGACAGATGCTGCTGGGTGTACATAGCTGCCGTCAGTGTTGACTCTATGGCAGCCACACTCCGACGCAGATCAGACATGGCTGATGACATGCCCTCCATGAACGACACCACCTGTGTAATCAGTTGTGTATGTCCATGGAGGACAGTCAGCATGGATGTCTGACCTACTGCAATCTGCCGGAGTAGGTCCACAGTCTCAGCACTGAGGGCAGCAGGGGACACAGGGGCAGGGGCTGCGGTGCCGGGAACAAAGGAGACATGGGGGCTAGCACGGACCCTAGGCACACCAAGGACTGGGAGTGTGGAGATGGGACTGGAGGAGGGGAGAGCAGCCAAAGATGAAGGAGTGACCATTGCTGCATATTCCCCCCCCCCTCCTGAGAGTCTGACTCGGAGTCGTCGGCATGGTAAGATGTGTCAGTCACATGTCGTCCGGCCTGCAGACTCTCCTCACACTCTGTGCCACTGCCTCCCTCTGACACCTCAAAGCAGGTGGCACTGTCGGTGTGTCCCTCTGCCTGGTCCGCGCCTGTGTCTCCTCCAGATTCAGATGATGATGCTGTGAGCAAGGAGAAGAATGAAAACATATCAGTCACCTGTACACATCAGACATATCAGCTACAAATCACTTGCCCTCATTTCTCAACATGGCATGCATCGTGAGTCACATGACACTGAACTCTGCACAATGACAAGTCTACTTGTGGACAATTGTCAGAGACACAACGCTCAATGTATGGTAGGATACAAGGTACAGGCAAGGCAAATACTTGTATGAGAGACACAATCATGATCCACTGCCTGACAACAGGATAGCTGATGATGCATCACAGTTCATTTGCCAACCCTGCCACCCAAATCAAGACCTGGTCATGTTTGAATAGCTTTGACTCTGTGCCACATGTGAAAAGTCCTGCCGGAACTGCTATGTGATGCCATCCTGGGACCTGAAACAAGTGTTCCATCACCTCACACTGGCATCACAGCTTTCTACACCCAAAGTCACATTGTGTGGCTGACCATCAATACTATTTACAAACAACATGCAACATATTTTGAGAATATGCACACACGCACTGCCCAGTGTGAGTATGCATAAGCCCAAAATATTGCACATGTACATTGTGCACCTGTAGCTAACACATGACAATTAGAAAGTGTACCATGGACAAAGGCCACTGAGGCTGACTTGTGCAGAAAACACATGTTGAGACTCAAGAACAGTGCCAAAATATGAAGAAGGGCAGACACAGTGCACATGTGGTGCTACATGTAAGGTACCAACAGGTGTCACAGACCCCCTACAACATTATGATGTGCAAAGGAAGATGCATACTGAGACATTGCACCATAGGAGTACATGTCAAAAACAAGCATTAGCCAAAGCAAAGCTCAAATGTGGAGTAGGGCAAGGCATGTAAAGAAGCAGCTGCTGACACTGGGACATTCAAATGCCAATGCATGAAGTGCCTGTCTGACCACACCACTCAAACTATGGGAGTGTTACCATGCCTTGGAGCACTTCAGGTAGCATTTCACACACACATGACAACAAACAGACGTGTACCTACCCCCTTCTTGCTGCTGTCCCTCCTGCAACTGCCTATGGAGGTCTGGGAACACCACTTCCAGGACCCGGAGCATGTGGGGGGTGAGGTGGCGGGTGCCGCCATGCCGGCGTGGAGCTTCCAGCTTCAGCTGGACTCTGGCGATACGGCGGGTCCAGCACCGGATGTCCTGCCACCTCTTCTTGATGTTTCGGAGCCTCCTGCGAGGCCCCCCCTCTCTCCTGACAGCCCTGGCGATGTCCACCCAGATTTCACCCTTCTCATAGGCAGATACCTGTCACAAATGTAAAGTAAAAGAACATCAGTATACCTGGTCCATGTTCCAAAGACACACATATGTGCACAAATACATGAGGACAACAGGGCATCGTATGCCACACACATTTGCATCATTGTCCAGGAGTATGTGCCCTGTGTGCAAACACAACTGCATTGCATCACATTGAAAGTCTACAGATGACATGAGGGGTGCAAAACACTCTTTGAGCATGGCACTCACTGAGCAATATATGCTACATCTGGGTGCACTGCAGCACGTGACATGCTGTCACACACCACACTACAACAAATAACTCTCTTGTAACAACACTGTACACCCTGGCACTCACTCACAACAACATTGCATCTATCCACTATACATACACAGTGGCTATAATGTCACACACACAACAGGTGCACACTCCAAGGTATTGCACACATCACTCACCTGATCCTCTGGTCTCCCATACAGCTTGCTGTAGTTTGGCAGGAGGGCATCCAGCAGGGCCTTGTTCTCACCATCAGTGAATGCAGGTGCCCTCTCCATGCTCAGCTAATCAGGGTCCAGAGGATTCAGAGACAGCAGCTGTGGTTACCACACCAATGTTGTGCAGGCAAGTGCCCTCCCACAGCCACATGCTGCCTTATATCTGTGCTGCAGAGGGTCTGTGAGTCCAAGGAGTAGTGTGTGATAGGCCACCATATTTAGCATCCTATGTTCCATCCAATCACATCCCACATAAGCCCATGACACACATATGCATGGTTTGAAAATAGAGCCTGAGCTGAACAACAACTTTAGCAACATTGTATACTTTTTCCAAACTGATTTTTCTAGAACACCTGTAGGAGTTTAAAAAAACTCCGTATCCATGACAACCTGGTTGCATTTTGAACAGTACACTGTTCCCCTAGTTGTTCCCTATGTATTTATTCAAATACCCTCCCAAGTACGGTGACATTGCCGTTGCCAATGCAACCCATTTAATGGTGTAACGAGGCGTACACACGCACGTACCATTGGGGTACACTTCGCTCACGTATAGCTGAAATACAATAGGGAAACGAGGCCGACACACGCACGTACCATCGGGGTACACTTCACTCGTGTATAGCTGAAATGCAATAGGGAAACGAGGCCGACACACGCATGTACCATTGGGGTACACTTCGCTCGCGTATAGCTGAAATGCAATAGGGAAACGAGGCGTACACACGCACGTACCATTGGGGTACACTTCGCTCGCGTATAGCTGAAATGCAATAGGGAAACGAGGCCGACACACGCACGTACTATTGGGGTACACTTCGCTCGCGTATAGCTGAAATGCAATAGGGAAACGAGGCCGACACACGCACCTACCATTGGGGTACACTTCGCTCGCGTATAGCTGAAATGCAATAGGTAAACGAGGCGTACACACGCACGTACCATTGGGGTAAACTTCGCTCGCGTATAGCTGAAATGCAATAGGGAAACCAGGCGTACACACGCACGTACCATTGGGGTACACTTCGCTCGCGTATAGCTGAAATGCAATAGGGAATCGAGGCCGACACACGCACGTACCATTGGGGTACACTTCGCTCGCGTATAGCTGAAATGCAATAGGGAAACGAGGCCGACACACGCACGTACCATTGGGGTACACTTCGCTCGCGTATAGCTGAAATGCAATAGGGAAACGAGGCGGACACACGCACGTACCATTGGGGTACAGTGCGTCACACATGGTCAAGTGAACGATTGTCTAGGCTGCGTCCCTGTCCACCTTCATGTCACCATTGGGAGAGTTACACCAGGAAATCACATAGCAGGGATGTAGTCTACACTCATGTCAACAATGTGGATGCATACATCAGCATGGCATACATACATCAGGATGCCCCAGGTGTGGCAGACATTGAAGAAGCACAGGGATTGTGACCTTGTGCCTCAGTTGATGTGTGAAGGGCTTGCGCAACATGTCATCAATCATACTGCACATGTGCATCACATGCATTCAACAATTTCCACCGGAGTAACGTCAGCAACATGCTGCGAGGCACATGAACACTGGAATGGCCCACAATTCAGTACAGGGAACTGGCACATGATGATAGCAACATGCCCACTGTCACAGAGGTGTCATAGCCGCACAGCATGACCCTGTGTGACCACGTCATGTGTGTGCCATGTGCGACATTGTGCATGCTGTTTGCATTTGCAATGAACAGGTCAGTAACGTATTACTCACCTCAGAATATCACCACATGTCATCCTGGATATGGCAATTTCTGTCATGCTGTACACTTGTGTGTTGGTAGGCAAATCCTGTGGCTCTGCAAGTGTCATTGGCGTTGTGTGTGCCGTGATGACGTTGTCTGAGTAGTCATACGTCACCTCTGCATGCACACCTCAGGTCCTCTTTTTTCACTACACCAGCGCAGGTCCGGTATAAGTGTAAGCTTACACATTTTGTACCCAAAATCATAGTACAAACACTTCTGACCATTTAGCTTTGATTGTCAGACTCAGGACGGTGCCTATAGGGATGTCATTTTCAAAGCCTGTGAGGAATGCAAACGACTCATGTTGGTGACTGACCCTCACCGTCTGTGTCTCCACGGTTTTCACGTCAGGCACAACAACAAGAGCTGCTCCGACTGGCGGGACCAGACATATGAATCCAGGTGTGATTGGTCCCACAAGCCACTCAGACTCCAGCAGTTGGCACTGCACCACAATAGCTCATGGTCCCGACGTAGGACAAGTGCATGTGCGTGGGTGTGGAGACATCAGAGCCCCTTATTTTGACATCAGTCCTCCAGGGCAAACTCGTCAGGTAACCCAAAGAAGTCAGAGATATGTAATTGCAATTACAAATCACCACGATGCAAGTGCAATGCTGCATGGGATTAGGGTGACACCGACCACACGGCTCCGTCAGAATTGCAGCCATCGTAGCCAGCACCTGGACCTCCGGTCCCTGCCCTGCATGTGACACAGGAGGAGTAAGTGCACTTCCTCATGTCCATGATGTCCCTCACCCCACCAACGGACTAAGCGTCAGCTTCTGACCCAGCGTACCCGTCTGGGGGCAGTAGCGCCTCTGTTGATTTGCCCCTGACGCCATCACTCGCTGAGTTACGGACGCAGGCGGCGCATACGTCACAGACAGGATCAGAATGTTAATCCTGGTCCCCGCTGGTTCAACTCACAACCTCACTGGCAAATATCCCCCAGGTGTCAGCCGTGGCGCCGTTCTCGGGTGGTGCTGGCCCCGATACCACACACTCTACGGCTCCGCCGTGGTAACTGTGTGGCAGAACACCGCTGTTAACGCTGCATGGGAATTTAAAATTCAATGATCCGGGCACACCTCATTACAATGGGTGTTAATGAGTATTGGGAGGGTCATGAAGACCCACTGGCACGTGAGTGTCAGTCCCAAGACAACAGGACAGGTGGACTGGGGGATGCAAGTGGTCTGGACACCTAGCCAGACACTGGTGATGTCTCTACTCCAAACGTGTTTTTGGATGAGTGGGCAACGTACAGTGTTGTGTTTATGTGGGCGGCCGGAACCATGGCCCTTCATCTCCCCGTTGCTGCGGTGAGGACCAACTTGTCACTGAGGTCCTTAAACTACACTAACGCTACGCTGAGCCTCTGCAGGCCTATCTTGATGAATGTACTGTATGTATATTGGCAAGCATGTACAGCCACGCAGCATGTTTGGCTGTAGATAGGCACGTTGTCAGACCCCCACACCCCTCCTTGGACTGACCATGTTCCCTGTCCTCCCACCCCACCCCAGAGAGCATGTGCATCCAGGCATCAAAACCACAGACCACATTCCCGTTTGCTCCGCTGTAGAGGGTATCCAAGAGGTACAAGCACTACGCAAAGATGTCATCATCCTCCCTGAGTCTGGGAGTGATGTCTTGCAACATCACATGCATCTTTGCCCGCTACCCACACTCTCTGTGGGATATGGTTGTGTAACTGCTGCCAGTGTCTGCGTTGTAGGTACGGGCAAGACTTGGCCACGCCCTTGTCGGATGCCAATCCGCGACACTGGTTTTGTTCCGGTGTGGCCTGGATAGCCCCGACTCACTGGTCAGATCGATGGCACCCAGGGAGGCTAATTTGTCCAAAGCTTGGTATGTATTGAAATTTGGCAATATGCTACTGACTACTGTTCCTTACAGATATTTGGTTACAAAAGGTAAGTAACTAGTCCATACACTTCTGTACATCTGCTGTAGGAGCATCTATGTTGTGTCCTTGCTGTGATGGCAGGGTTACTAATGTACGCACACCATGCCACGTGTGTTAATGACCCGTTCATATGTGTGATGGCATCACAGACCATTAGTGACAAATCAAACATTTATGCTGTATGATGATGGTTATGTAATTGTAACTGAAAGTACACACCGCAACATGACTAAGTCAGAACAGTGCAAATGATGGCACATGTGGTGTGTGTGTGTGTATTGCCGTCAGCCGTCTGGATGTGCGGACAACCTCCTACTGACATTGACATGACGTGTGTCACTGACATGATACATTGTCATGCTCACTAAGACCTATCCATCAGATCGTTTGTATGCATGTCATTCTACACACTACAGGTCTTTTATATTCCATGGAGGAGTGGCTGGGAGCTGGCACACGTTACATCAGTGTGTATCCCACGCCACACTCCAAATTGTCTAGATTATTTGAAGCAGTGTTGCTTGTGCCATGTACATTGTTATTGTCTTAGTCAGACAGTTGAAGATATTTTGGACTAATTGTGTTTTGCAGGGCCCCCCCTCTGGAAAGGCCGTTGCCTGACTTGGAAGCCATGAGGGAACGCAATTGCATCCGTCGATATCGCTTCACCAGACAGTTGATCAAGGACCTGACGGGCAGGCTTGAGGCTCACCTACAACCACGCCACAGGTATCCAACTGCACAGACACCCAAGGTAAAGGTGATGGCAGCCCTCCATTTCTTTGCCACAGGTACGTTCCAATTTACCATAGCTGATGTGGGAGGGATGTCTCAGACTATGTTTAGCCGGGTATTGGGTGATGTTTTGGGAGCAATGTTGCTCCACCTTGATGAATTCATTACATTCCCTACTCCAGAAGAGTTGACAGATGTCAAGGGGGAATTCTATGCCCTGGGCCGCATGCCACATGTAATTGGTGCAATTGATGGTACACATGTTACTCTGGTGCCACCACAGGCTCAGGAGCAAGCGTATCGCAACAGGAAACACTACCACTCGATAAATGCCCGGTGTGTCTTGCCAACATGATTATCTCACATGTTTGTGCACGTTTTCCAGGATCGTGCCACGATGCTTTCATCATGAGGCGTAGCAGGGTACCACAGATGATGCTGCAGCTGCACAACCACCGGGCATGTCTAGTTGGTGAGTATACACTGTCAGCTCTGTATGTCAGTATGTCACAACTTCATGATCTGCATCATATGATTCACTCTTGTACATGATGTCAATTTGCAGGAGACGCTGGATATCCAAACATGCCGTGGCTAATGACTCCGCTACGCAACCCCAGGACAGCTGCAGACCAGCGTTACAACAATGCTCATGGGAAGACCAGGCGGGTGATCGAACGAACCTTTGGACTCCTGAAGAGCCGGTTCAGGTGCCTGGACAAGACAGGCAGAGCCCTCCAATACAACCCACGCAAGGTGTGTGACATCTTCACCGTGTGCTGCATGCTACAGAACATGGCAGTGGAGAAGGCCGTGCCACTCTACCTTGATCCTGGTGAGCTGGAACATCCGCCCGTTGAGGATGAAGGCCTTGGCCAGGATGCCAGTGACGAGGAGGGTGAATATGATATCCGCGGTCACCTCATCCGCAACTTCTTTTCATGATGGTGAGTCATATCATCTTTTATGTAAAAGATGGACTATAGAGCTGCATGGGTAGCATGCTGTGTATGCAACAGACTGTATGCAAGGTCACTTGGATGTGTGTTGTGCAGTGTCACACGTGCAGTTGTAATGCAACACACATACGTGCTATGTGTGCACTTGGAATGTACATGTGTTATACTACATCTGGCTATTCAACAGACATTGCCAAAATGACATTATACAGAACTTGACCCCTTGTGTGCCACTCTCATCCACAGCTCGCCCTGCCTGTTGTCCGTTGGGGTCATCGTGGTCATCCTGCTATTGCTCATTATGATTGCAACGTCAGCCACATCAACGGAGCATGCTTGGACATGTGGAGAAGTCAATTTGGGTAAGGACTCATATGAGGCTGTTTAGCGTTGGTATGTGTAGAAACGTGTGGTACATGTTCATGTGCATGTAGTGTCACCTTGCATACATGCAACTCCATTATGTTACTTATGACATGTATGGCCACTCCCATGACAGGATAGTCCCCCCTTCTGTCATCTGTTGTACTTTGATACTCTGGTGAATGCATCAATGTGTGTAGACATTGCCACTGCAACAGTGCACATACCATGGCTTGACATTGTGTCAGAGGTCACAACCACGGACTCTGTGGGGGATTGCAGCCTCACTGTGTGCATACGAATGTGACTGGATCCTCACCTTCAGCTTGTGGGCCAGTCCAGTTTGATTACCATGAAACCATGTGGTGTGGGTGTGGCCCAGTGTATGTTCCACATGTTAAGACAACTGTCCTGTGAATCAGTTTACATGGATGCATTGCCCCTTGCAGCAGTATATCATGTCATTGTCATGTCGTTACCTCAGTGCAGGTTGAGAATACTGCTACGCCAGCCTTCACAGTGAGTAGCAGTTCTGTTTTGATTCACATGATGCCATGTATGTTTAGCATGACCAAATAAAATGTTGGGATGATGCATATGTGATTTATTGTGTTGCACCAGTGGAGTGCGGTCATTCACATGAATCTCTGGTCCCCTGCAGGATTTCTGTGCAATGGTAGGGTCTGATTATGTAGCTTGGATGGACATCACTTGCACTTAATATTTCTTCTACCTGCATATCATGTTTTGCATAGTAATGCATACTTGACACATCAAAAGACTGGCTACAGAGTGCCTTCATTGCATGTCGGTCATTAGCTTCCTCATCATATGTGATACTTACAGCTGTTGTGGATGAGGTCAAATTTGCCTACATGGCCCTTATGTGTAACCAATATCAGATACAGACATTACAGTTAGCGTAAGTTGCCTTTCCATATGTTTCCATTTGTTTGTAAGGTCCACCTCATCTGAGCCAGTGAATGAGTTTTAACAACATTGATCTATTTACATGGTAGCTCACTTGTGAGCGTTATACATGACTCTAATGTATGACAGACTGTCCTAGTTTTTATGTGTCCGTGTCACAGCATCGTATCTCATGTGATGGCATGATTACTCATCATAAATTTTCTCTAGTCAGTACACTTCACAGGTGTGACTGGTACAGTGTAGCAAATGATGTTTTTGAAGTGGCAGTGACATGAGAATGTACTCCTAATGCTTATTTGCCTCTGTTTCAGGTCTCCCTCCCAGCAGTTCGCATCCTCTCCTTCCCTCGCCTGATCACCCTTTTGTGTCTGTCGTTTGTACTCAGACCAAGGGGCTATTTGGAGGTGGAACCCTTTGAGCATCACACCACTCTGATGAAGAAAGGTACGGGCAGTCCTTGAAAGCCTTGTAGGTAATAGTAATGCCGCATTACAGGTGACATCATGAATAGTGTAATTTGGACTTCTTGACAATGCACATGTATGTTTGTTAATGCTCCATGGGCTCACAATGTAAATAATCATGTTGTGCATGACGTCTGACTCCTACAGAATATTGTGCCGCCTTGGGGTCAACACACATGTCCTTCTAATGTGCATCTATACTATTTGGCATGTAGTTAGCTCATGCTTGTTATGTGTGTACCTGTATAGTGACCACACGCATGGGGTTTGTGAAGGCTAGAATACTATGTTGTGTGTGAGGTAGATGGCTTTCTCGCTGCAGTTTGGCTTTGAACACAGTAGGTGTTGTCTACACCTGCTGACGCTGTGTGTCTTGTGCCCCACTTGTCCGTAAGGGCCCTGATCCAGTGACTGTGATCTGTGGTGATTACTGTGCCATTTTATTGTCAGTGACCCTGAGTGAGGCAGACACTCCTGCCTTCACATCCACATGTCACTTTGTGCCTTGCCGATGCCCTTGTGTTATGTGTTTGTTTAGCAATTTGTCACACCCCTCCTGCCGTCATGTCTTCACTCATTGCTGCTGCTGCATACACAGCCACCATGCAGCGCACACTATCCAGGAACACAGACACCTACAGGATGACCCTCCTTCCATCCATTAATAGAGCATGCTCCTGCCACCCTACACCCAGACAACACCAGACATTCACCCTCCTGCTATCAAAATGCTTGGAACTCAGCCATTGCTGCTGCTATGCCTGTGTGTGCAACACATACTGGCACGACTATGCAGATTCACATGACATTGGGTCTATGTACCACCAGGTCATGTGCCATGTCCACCACACACACACCTTACATAGGCACAATATTGTACTGTGTTACCTTGTCAACACCACTAGAGCAAAAAACTGATAGCTTAAAGTCACGTGCCAGTACACAACCTGCTCACACCACTTCAACATTGCTGTCACAGTCAGTCAAGTTGCCACATGGGACACACACCATGACCCTGTCTCTTGGGTGTGGTGTGATTTCCCCGTTCTGGTGTAGGTATTTGTCAGACGTGTGTAGTTGTTCTGTATGCGTTGCTCCCATTACAGTAGTATAGTACTTGTAGCTCCATAGGGGTAGGTCACCTAATCAGGTGTGCTTGTGTAGAGTGCTACAGCCCATTGCCCACAGTCTGTCCTGCCACCCTTATCCTGTGCGCCATTCAACACATACACAGTAATGCATCATGCTGATGGTAGCTCACATACCTGAGGACACAGTTGTAGGTACTCCCTACGTGGACTATTACTTTTGTGACACTGACATGTACACCTCAAAGTGACTCTCCTGGGCCTGCCTGTGATAGCAGTATTGGGATTCAAACCCCCTCCAGCATTTACTGTCCCACACAGGTGTGTCTTACCATCCATGTATGTAGTTGTTGGGAATTTCTGACCAATGTGTGTCCTCACTCAGATTCTGATCCAAGTGTGTGTATGACTGCTGTTTGTTGTATACCCTTGCATTTTTGACATTTGCACACACATATAAATGTATGCTGTTTCAAAGATTACTCAACAAATGCGTATGATGTTTAGATTATTTATTGGGTGATCTTGTGAAGGAAACATGAATAGGTGCTGTACAGAAAGGGGTGGAATCCAAAGTTCACTGCTGGAGATGAGATGCCTTACAGTTTCAGTCAACAGAGTCCAGGCCACAGTGCCTGACATCATTGGGCAGACTGTGACCTGCAAGTCCATGTGGGAGATTCTCATAGGGGATGCTGTTGCACCCAGGGGCAATATGCCAGGTCCAGTGTCCTGGGAGATGTCCATGGCCCACTGGCCCTCTACGTCTTCGCCGTGGACGACCCACCTTCCTTGGGGGACCCTCATGTGCAGGCATGGACGGTGCATGGGACGCTACGTCAGAGGGTTCATCATCCTCCTCCTCCTCCTCCTCCCTCCCTGTGGCTGGTGTTGCACTTTGCCGTGATGTTGCTGGCCTTGTGACACAGGGAGGGGGCTGCATGTTGGCAGCCATCTGACGTAGAATATGGCAAATGTCCCGATGCACCATCAAGAGCTGAGCCTGGTGTGCCTCCACCCGTCCATAATGTAGGTCTTGCCTGGCTATTTGCTCTGCCTGCTGTTGTCTGACCTGGTTGAGGGCCTCCGCAAGCTGGCTTACCTCCCTGGTGTCCCTCCGGTATGCCTCCAGGATGTTAGCGAGTTCAGGCATACCGGGTGCTGCAGCTGACTGTCCAGATTCTCGCCTCTGCCTTCCGCCACTCCCACCACCCTGACCCACATGAGCACGGCCTGCGCTTGTGGGCACATCCGATCGACGGGCCCCCCGAGTGTTGGCAGGGTGGAGGTTGTCACCAACCTCAGGGGCGCCCGACAAAGGGTGTCCCTCATTTTCAGACTGGCTCGTATGTGAATCATGGGCAGGGTTCTGACCTGTCTGCTGCGATGTGGTGGGAATGGGTCCGGTGGTTGGCTGAGATGTAGCTGGTACAGTTTCTGCAGGGGTTTGGGATCCAGAGGAGCCAGGTTGGTTGGGGTCATCCACAGTGCGTTGAGGGACGGCGCTGGCGGTGGGGTCTGGGTCCTGCTGAGCCTGGGACTGGGATCCTTGTCCCCCCTGGCTGGGGGGGAGCTCCGCATGTTGCCCTGTGTGTGGGAGAGACAGACACTGTTAAGGCACTATCAAGTGACATGTTGTTTAGTTATCCATTATCAGCATTACAGTTCCACAAGCTTTACATTGTTGACATTGTTCAGTTGTGTATGTAGTGGTAGAAAAATGAAATGTACGATGGGGTATTTACATTCTTCAAATCTCTTGACAATGACTGACACAGCCATTGCTGTGTCTTGTGTTGCCGGCACCACACGTGTAAAGCATTGCTTAGTTTCACGCTACATCCAGGATACGGTGTAAATCCTTATGTCTGCGTCAAGCATGCACAGAGTTGAGATGCAGCATGTTGATGTAAGAGACAGAGCATCATTATTTCGCATGTCATCTACTACTTTGGATGTCTTTTGCTGTTCCGTGCTGGCCAAACAATGCCAACACCCCTGGACCTGTACACCCACTTCTAGATCATGGCTTTAGAACTTGGCACTTCTCTAAGACGCATCACCTTGTCAATACCCATGTCCATGTTGATACTTAAGTGCATCCACAAAGTTCATGAGATGGGGCACGTGCATTGTTTGAGAGGCACAATGGACTGGAGCTTCTGCTATGTGCATGTATGAGTTGTATGCATATTCATATGAGTGAGTGTTTTGTTGTGGTACATGACAATTGGGACAGTCTTGCAATCCAATGCCTGTCCCCAGGGGATGAGTTTCTGTAAGGGCATGCTATTACTTTGCTGGTGAATTGCAAGCGTCCATCGTTCATGATTTGGCTGTCCCCTCATGTGGCATGCTGCCATATTCGTGGATTTGTGTTGGTGCACAGGATGTGTGACCTTGTCCTGGTGTTTGTGTTTGCAATGATCACAAGAGGGACTTGTGCTGCCTACACCTGTGCCCATTGTGTACTACAGAGCTTTCCGAGATGTGTGTCCTGACACAGTACAGTTTTGACTGCAAATGGTGGGTGTCTTGCAGGCACATAGCAGATGACTGCTGGTACTTGTGAGACATCCCTTAACATTCTGCTCTATGGTGTTTGTGAGGCCTGTGCAGTGCTTGTGTGCAACTGTGTGTGTGCCCCAGGGAGGTAAGTTGAGGTGACAGAGGGAGGAACACTGACTGATGGAGACAGAGGGCGACAGAGGGAGAGGGAGACAGAGGGAGAGGGAGACAGAGGGAGAGGGAGACAGAGGGAGAGGGAGACAGAGGGAGAGGGCGACTGTGGGAGAGGGTGACTGTGGGAGAGGGCAACAGAGGTAGAGGGCAACAGAGGGAGAGGGAGACAGAGGGAGAGGGCGACAGAGGGAGAGGGAGACAGAGAGAGAGGGAGACAGAGGGAGAGGGCGACAGAGGGAGAGGGAGACAGAGGGAGAGGGCGACAGAGGGAGAGGGAGACAGAGGGAGAGGGAGACAGAGGGAGAGGGCGACAGAGGGAGAGGGAGACAGAGGGAGAGGGAGACAGAGACAGAGGGAGACAGAGGGCGACAGAGGGAGAGGGAGACAGAGGGAGAGGGAGACAGAGGGCGACAGAGGGAGAGGGCGACAGAGGGAGAGGGCGACAGAGGGAGAGGGAGACAGAGGGAGAGGGCGACAGAGGGAGAGGGAGACAGAGGGAGAGGGAGACAGAGGGAGAGGGCGACAGAGGGAGAGGGAGACAAAGGGAGAGGGAGACAGAGACAGAGGGAGACAGAGGGAGACAGAGGGCGACAGAGGGAGAGGGAGACAGAGGGAGAGGGAGACAGAGGGCGACAGAGGGAGAGGGCGACAGAGGGAGAGGGAGACAGAGGGATAGGGAGACAGAGGGAGAGGGAAACAGAGGGAGATGGAGACAGAGACAGAGGGAGACAGAGGGCGACAGAGGGAGAGGGAGACAGAGGGAGAGGTAGACAGAGACAGAGGGAGACAGAGGGCGACAGAGGGAGAGGGAGACAGAGGGAGAGGGAGAGGGAGACAGAGGGAGAGGGAGACAGAGGGAGAGGGAGACAGAGACAGAGGGAGACAGAGGGCGACAGAGGGAGAGGGAGACAGAGGGAGAGGGCGACTGTGGGAGAGGGGGACTGTGGGAGAGGGCAACAGAGGGAGAGGGCGAGACAGGGATGGAGACAGGTAGTTTGTGCTTGCTCTCTTGCTACACTGCCTTACTGTGTCACAAAATGATGCATCTCTGAAAGGTGTGTCAGCAAAATTTAAATTTTTAGAAGCTGTGGTCTACTATCTTGTGTGATATTTCCCTATCCCTGTGCAATGGGCATTATGCTTGTGTGTGTCCCTGGGACATATGGGATAAGAGCAGCTTCCTACCCTACACATTCCACCCTTTGTGCCTCCCCCTTGCAACTACCCCCATTTGGTAGTGTACTGCTTGGACTCATGCCCATCCACCCCATGCTGCTGGGCACTGTTGTTAGTCTACACATGTAACTTGTGTTTTTTGTACACTCACCAGACTCAACGGCTCCTACTATTCCATGTACTCCCGCCGGTGGCAGCAGGGCAATGACCTTCTCCTCCCAGGGATGGTATACAGAAGGTCTGCTGGGACCACCGCCTCCAGTGTGGTGTGCATTGGCGTAATCCTGGTCCATCTTCCTCTTGACCATCCTCCGCAGATCGTACCACCTGGCCTGGCATTCCCCCCTGGTGCGCCTGATGGGTGCAAAAGCATTGACCCAGTCTACGATCCTCTCTCACAGGCGTGTTCTTTCTGCCATGCTGGTCTGTCTGACCAATGCGCCAAACAGCTGCGGCTCGACTCTGATGACTTCATCTGTAAGTATCTCCATCTCCGGGTTAGTGAACTTTGGATTCTTGGGTGTGGTCATGGTGTGTAGTGTATGTGATTGAGGGGTTGATGGTGTGTATGAATGAGGGTGTGTGGGTCTGATTGTGAAGGGGGTGGTGTGGGTGTAGATGAGATAGGGTGTATGTGTGAAGGTATGTGGCTGCAATTGTTTGTGTGCTCTCTGTTTCCTCGCAAGAATGTGTATGTTGCAAAGGATGATGGGTTGTATGTGTGGACCCTTTTATTGGTCAAATGGTGGGTGTGGCTTATTTTGAATTGGTGGTATGTGTGTTATATGGGGTGGGTGTTGGTGTTGTCCTCTGTTTGGCTGTTTGGCTGTGACCAGGACATTGATTGTCAAAGGTGTGTACACAGGAGACATGTTCAGTGTTGTAGTGTGACTCGTTAGCAAGGTCCTTGTGGTCGTTTGGGTGTTGGCGTTATGTGTGCGTGTGGTACTTGTACGTGCGATTGAGTTGGACGTGCCGTTGGCGGGTGGGGGGGTTCACGTAGGCTTGTTGGGGGGTGTGCGTGCGGTACTTGTACGTGCGATTGAGCTGGACGTGCCGTTGGCGGGTGGGGGGGTCGCGTAGGCTTGTTGGGGGGTGTGCGTGCGGTACTTGTACGTGCGATTGACTTGTACGGGCCGTTGGCGGGTGGGGGGGTCGCGTAGGCTTGTTGGGGGGGTGTGTGTGCGGTACTTGTACGTGCGATTGAGTTGGACGTGCCGTTGGCGGGTGGGGGGGCCGCGTAGGCTTGTTGGGGGGGTGTGCGTGCGGTACTTGTATGTGCGATTGACTTGTATGGGCCGTTGGCGGGTGGGGGCGTAGGCTTGTTGGGGGGGTGTGCGTGCGGTAATTGTACGTGCGATTGAGTTGGACGTGCCGTTGGCGGGTGGGGGGGTCACGTAGGCTTGTTGGGGGGGGTGTGCGTGCGGTACTTGTACGTGCGATTGACTTGTACGGGCCGTTGGCGGGTGGGGGGGGTCGCGTAGGCTTGTTGGGGGGTGTGCGTGCGGTACTTGTACGTGCGATTGAGTTGGACGTGCCTTTGGCGGGTGGGGGGTCGCGTAGGCTTGTTGGGTGGGTGTGCGTGCGGTACTTGTACGTGCAATTGAGTTGGACGTGCCGTTGGCGGGTGGGGGGGTCGCGTAGGCTTGTTGGGGGGGTGCGTGCGGTACTTGTACGTGCGATTGACTTGTACGGGCCGTTGGCGGGTGGGGGGGACGCGTAGGCTTGTAGGGGGTGTGCGTGCGGTACTTGTATGTGCGATTGAGTTGGACATGCAGTTGGCGGGTGGGGGGTCGCGTAGGCTTGTTGGGGGGGTGTGCGTGCGGTACTTGTACGTGCGATTGACTTGTACGGGCCGTTGGCGGGTGGGGGGGTCACGTAGGCTTGTTGGGGGGGTGTGCGTGCGGTACTTGTACGTGCGATTGACTTGTACGGGCCGTTGGCGGGTGGGGGGGTCGCGTAGGCTTGTTGGGGGGGTGTGCGTGCGGTACTTGTACGTGCGACTGAGTTGGACGTGCCGTTGGCGGGTGGGGGGTCGCGTAGGCTTGTTGGGGGTGTGTGCATGCGGTACTTGTACGTGCGATTGACTTGTACGGGCCGTTGGTGGGTGGGGGGGTCGCGTAGGCTTGTTGGGGGGTGTGCGTGCGGTACTTGTATGTGCGATTGACTTGTACGGGCCGTTGGCGGGTGGGGGGGGTCGCGTAGGCTTGTTGGGGGGGTGTGCGTGCGGTACTTATACGTGCGATTGAGTTGGACGTGCCGTTGGCGGGTGGGGGGGTCGCGTAGGCTTGTTGAGGGGGTGTTCGTGCGGTACTTGTACGTGCGATTGACTTGTACGGGCCGTTGGCGGGTGGGAGGGGTCACGTAGGCTTGTTGGGGGGGTGTGCGTGCGGTACTTGTACGTGCGATTATCTTGTACGGGCCGTTGGCGGGTGGGGGGGTTCGCGTAGGCTTGGGCGAGGGGTATACGTGTAGTATGTATTGATGGCGCTTGCTGTGAGGCGAATGTTCCGTACAAATCAATGTTAATGCGTGAATACTTTGGGCCGTACGAATCTCGGTCAGGCTTTTCGTACCGAATCGTAATTGTGAGTTTGTACGGCCTGGTAACAAATCGTACGGTAGGATTCACGAGGCTTATTCGTACGGGTCATCAACTGTGGTTCGTACGGTTCGCTGATATTCGTACGGAAAACGACGGAAATGGATCGGAATTCGCAGGTCGGACGGTAGTTTCCCATTCGTACGGGTTCGACTACGAATACGATTCATACGGCGGATTATTTTACCGGATCGGAATCGACCCCTTTGTGAAATATGTGCAGCAGATCTAAATTCAATGTATTGACTACTGATCAAGTAGATTCCGTTGGTTTGGATGATGCTGTACTTAATGTTAATGGGATAGAAGATATAGTACAAGATCATAAGTCTGATTGAGCTCCTAGCCGTAATGGGATTCCTAATATTACGTTTTCATGATGTATTCCTCAGAGCAGAGATGAATAAAGTATTAGGTTACCTATGGCTTCTGATTCATTTCACTGCTTGATGTGCCACCTAAAATATTTGGAAGCGTAGTACTCAAATAACTGGAAGATTAGACACACACAAGCCAGGGCATTCCTCTTAAGTGGGCAAGAATTTTTGCAGTCCAGAGCATTTCACATATTAGGGGCTGATTACGATGTCGGTTGGAAATCCTTTGACTGCTAATTGGAAGCTTTCCGACTGCGTCAGCAGCTTTCCAACTGAGTTGGTCGGTTTGCGCTCTGACTCCCTGATTATGATATCGGGGTCGGAACGTAAACCGGCTGGGAGTCTTACTGTTGGTCAAAACCACACCACAATCCCCTATGGATGGCATTTCTGCCGTCAGGATTACGATGTCAGATTCCGATGACAACCTTTCCGCTTTGCCTCTCCAAAACAGAAAGTCTGTTGGAAAGTGACTTTGAGGACCCTTAGCAGGGCCACCTTGCCCCCTGGCCTACGGTTGGTGGCCGAGGGGATACCTGGGGTACCCCTGAAAAACCTGCACACTGTGTGGCAGGCACCATGGGTCCCTGGCACAGGGAGCTGTGTTTTACAAACACACACCATTTTTCTACAGGAGCCTGTATTACAGCCGGTATATGGCTGTGACACAAGCGCCCATAGAAAACAATGGGTATCCGACAACAGTGTACGGTCACATATTAATTATGTGGTTGGAACCGCTGACTCCCTATCAGTCGGTCTCGAGTCCGAGACGTTGTCAGTCAGATGCAACTCCAACCAACATCGCAATAGCTCCTCAGCTTGAATTATAAGCAAAAAAGTTGTTATCTGCTTGGTGGAATTGAATGTGCAATGATCACAATTGACTGCAATTTATTGTGCTTTAAACTTGCTAAAGGGGACATTGATTAGGGATTATTTTCAGTTCCAGTTCCTTTACATTTTGGAACAATGAGTCAGGTTAATGCTAACACACAGGGCAGGAAGTATGTTGCCTCACATCCCCCAATTTTCTATAATTTTCTGTGAACTACCATAAAGCTTGAAGGCTGCAAATGGATATCCTCCAAAATTGTAGGAAACATAAAAATGCATATGTTGATGACCTGGCATGTGTGCCCCACGCCCAACTAAGAGCCAGATACACTAAGACTTTGCAGCATGCATGGCAAGGCAGGGCAAAGTCTTAAGTGATATTAACAAAGCCACATAAAGCCACCTTGCGTGGGCCAGTGTGGCTTAGTAAACCCAAAGTAATGCTAGGCAGAGCAAATCGCAGCCTTCAAACATTCTGCGCTGAGAAGGTGTTCATTGGGTGCAGCATGGGCACTCACATGCATCCACCCATGGATTGTGGCACTGACACAAATTTACAAAGATTTATAAGCCTGTGAATGCATCAAAATGGTATGCTTTCTGAACAGGCCTAATGAGGAGAAATAACTTTATTTCACCTCACTATTTCCTCTTTCTACATGTGCAGCACACATAGAAAGAGGGAAATGCCTCAAAGGATTGTTGCTGTGCAGGAGGGTGTTCCTTCCTGCGCAAACACAATCCTGCCTGTAATACAGGGGCTATTGACCCTGACGCAAGGGCATCCTCGTTGGCAAAGGGCAGCACTCCGTGTGGGACCACAAGGAGAGATCAGGAATGCATCATATCTTAGTATATATAGTGCCATTCTGCTCTCTACCTGTCATGCAATGCATCAAGTTGTGTTCCTGCTTTGCATGACATTTTGATAAATATGGCCCTAGGTGTACAGAGTCTGGTCAACGAAGTTAGTCAATTTAGTGCATTAAATAATTTACTTAACAACATTAATAAAACAAGGGTGCTGTATTTCAAATGGGGATACATTGCAGAGTGTGCTTTTGTAAATATTTAGTGGTGGCTTTGAATGAAAATCATTCTTTCACTGGACAAGTGCAGCTGGTTTTCAGTAGGTCCATGATGACTAACAGTGTTCTATGTTGTTTCAATCGGAAATGTGGGGGGCCTACTGTCAAACCAATGCTGAAAAGTAACTGCTATTATCACTAATGATCTGGTAGAGCTATTAATGGAGAACTCATTAACCTTAAAAGGTCAGGAGTGAAAGATTTTTTAAAGGCCTTCACGTGACCTCAAATACAGGAATTGAGGTATTATATCTCAACTGGGACAGTGCAGCAAAATATTGAATGTTTACAGTTTTGAAGCACAGTAACTCACAGATCTATGCTTAAGTCAATCGCAACTTATGAAAACATGGAATTTATTGTAAAAACGTGATTTTGCATTTGACGAATTGCTTTTTGCCTTTCTTAAGTCAGTGAGGGAAAGATGAATCTCATTCAGAGCTGATAACGAATCAATTAAAGCATAATGACCATTAGAATATCCCTGTATATATACGGAGGGCCATGGTATAGCAATTTAACTTTTGAGTTATACCAAGCATCTTTTACTGTGCCGCCTTTATGGAACTCTAAGGACTCAGGGCCAGATGTAGGTCGGTCGGTAACGGCCGAAAATCGGTATTTTCGGCCGTTGCCGACCGGTATTACAGATTTGGCATGTAGGAGCACAATTTTACAGAATCGGTAAATTTACCGATTCTGTAAATTTACCGATTCTGTAAAATACCGAATCGGTATTTTTACCTATTCGGTAAATCTCAGATGTAGGTGGGACTCTTCAGAGTCCCAAAGGCCCTACAAATTCGGTATTTTAACACCCAATCCAATTGGGTGTTAAAATACCGAATTCAGGTGTGCATGCACATGTGTGCATGCACACCTAGCCATGTGACAGACAGACATGCCCTTAGGGCATGTCTGTGTGCCACATGGCGCACATGCCTATTTTTGGGGTGCCAGAGGGTGTCAAAGTGACACCCCCTGCACCCTTGCTAAAATCGGTATTTACCGATTCTGTAATTACAGAATTGGTATTGCCCATTGATTCCTATGGGCTTCACAGCCCATAGGAATCAATAGGAAATACCGATTCGGTATTTCCAGATTCGGTAAATATCGAATCTTAAAGATTCGGGGCCAGATGTAGGTAATTTTTATTTACCGACCTCTTAAATACCGAGTCATACCGACTCGGTATTTAAGAGGTCGGAAAATAAAAATACCGAGATGTAGGTAATTGCAGATGTGCAATTACCGAATCGGAAACAGTCGGTAATTTCCGATGTGGTAAATACCGACCAGTCAATGCCCATGCATTCCTATGGGCTTTGAAGCCCATAGGATTGATTGGGCATATACCGGTCGGTATTTACCACATCGGAAAATACCGACTGTCACAAGGGTGCAGGGGGTGTCACTTTGACACCCTCTGGCACCCCCAAAAGAGGCTCGGGTGCCATGTGGCAGGCATACCTGCCCTAAGGGCAGGTCTGCCTGTCATATGGCATAGGTGTGCATGCACACATGTGCATGCACACCAGAAACGGTATTTTACCATCAAGTAGTATTTGATGGTAAAATACCGATGTTGTACTGCTTGTGGGACTCAGAAGAGTCCCACCTACATACCAATTGTCCGGAATCAGTAATGATACCGACTCGGTATTTTACATACTCGGTAAATTTACCTACCGGTAAATTTACCGAGTCTGTAAATTACAGGGACCTACATGTCAAATTGCTTTTACCGGGTGGTAACGGCCGAATTCGGCCGTTACCACCCGGTAAAAGCCTACCTACATCTGGCCCTCGGTATTTACACATCTGGAAATACCTACATCTCCCCCCTTCATATTTACCACTTCTTAAATACCGAATCGGTAAAATTCGGTATTTAAGAAGTGGTAAATAAGAATTACCTACATCGGGCCCCAAATGTATTAACAAACACTGATAATGCCAATAGGTCTGGTATATGAAGCAAAGAGTCTCATTAGTCCTTGGTGTATTTAATAAACCTGGGTAGTGAACTTCACTCTGTTTGCAGAGTTTGCAGAATTTCTCCACACTGCGGAGCATGCAGAGTTCAGAAAAACATTTTTCCTCATGTGTGCTCACCAACATTAAGTTGGGGTGTGAGCGAGGAAATTCCAACACAAGACCACTTCCCAGTGAGATTTTTCAAGTATGCTGTTGCATATGGTCGTGACTGCTCATGTTGAGAAACCATCTGTTCATCTTTAGGACTCTGCTGCTCGAGTAGAATGTCTACTCAAGTGTCAGAAAGCAGCAGCGCCCTCTTGCACTGCACATGGTTCCATTCACGCAAATTTTCCTGTGCTGGACAAGCACCTGGTGCTGAAAATCTGCATGAACCTCGTGACCTAACACACTCTGTGCACTTGCAGAACTCTGCTTGGCACGGCAGAGTTTTTTGGTCACTTTGCAGTGTTGCACATAGCGAATTCTGCGAATTCCACCCAGGCCTATTATTTGACCACTCAATAAATCATCATACATCCACTCTGCCTCTCATGCATGCACTGATTCATCCATTCATCTACTCACTAACTAATTCCTAATAAAAGACACAATCTCAACAACATGTGCAAGAAGTTAAAAGAATAAAGAATACAAAATTAAATAATAATAGTCGAAAAAAGAATGCTGCCACCTAAACATGGCAGGAATAGGCGTGCAAAAACATTGCATTGTACATAGTGAATCATTTTTTTAAAGTTTTAGTATGGCTGCCTTCTTTAGAACCAATGTCAGGGCCATCTTGGAGTGGTAAAATTATGATACAGTATGGCCAATATCATTTCATGATAATAGCCTAGTTTAATGGCAAAGGTCATGCGGGATGTAGCTCACTATAGAATAAATGAGTGATAAGCAGTCCATAAACATTATGTGGGGAACTGCAGCATGTTCTAAGAAGTAAAAATAGCGGAGAAGGGAATAAATGAAAAAAGACCTTTTGAAGGAGAAGATGTAGCACCGAAAAACTGGCCAACTAGCCCTGGCACCAAAGCAGAATCATTTTCAGGTGGGTGGGCAAATGTGATCAGACAAATACCATCACTCAGAGTGCAAGAGAACCAAGTGGCCTGACCCATTCATTGTTCCATGCGGTAATCAATGAAAGCAAAGTGTAAATGGCATACATACAGACCAATGACAGAAGAGAGGTCACACAAAGTGCCCTTATGAATAGATTTATATTGACTACTAACATTGTCACACTTTCCAAATCGATTCTAGAAATAATGATTACAGAACAAAACTCCTTTTTAAATGGTTTGTCGGAGATGATAATCTGCAATAAAAATCCTTGTCTACAAAGTTACAAAGGTAGTCTGTTGGATTTCATGTGGCAAGATATATGTCTGCAAAATTTAACAATCCATCTTTATAGGCCTTTTGGCTTTGACATATGTATTTCAGAATAAATAAATCAAGCCTGCCGCCTTTGTTCTAACTTTCCTTAACACAGATCTAAAATAATGTTCCCATGTTAAATTAGTATCAACCAAGCTGGAAAACGAATGCTATATGTTTGATTCACTTAGCATAGGGAGTGATAGGCAGGTAAGGGATAGGTGTGATCATGTTCTTTTTTAAATTATAAAAACATGGGGGGCCATATTACCAAGATGTGCCGTTAAAAAACGCACATCGCACATTTCCCTATCGCTGGCTATTGCCGGATTTTATCGCCGTGTTAGCGCATCATTATTAATGCACAACACGTAGGCGATATTAAATCCGGCGATAGGGAACATAAGCGCGTGAAAACAAGCGTTGTTGCCACGCGCTAATGTGTGCCTTGATAATATGGGGAGGGTGGATTCAGCTTTATGATCCACACCCCCATGTAATTAATGCCTAACAGCTGATCAGAGCAGGTGTTGGGAGACCTGCGATAAACGAGTTTATCGCAGGTCTCCTTCTCCCAACGCCTGCCTTGGTAATAGGGTGTTACCACCTCCAACCACATTTTACATGTAGTTGGAAGTGGGAATGCCCACTTTGCATGTCATTAGCGATGTTTCTCGCTGACATGCAAAGTGGGCTTGAGGCAGGCGTGTGCATGCCCTTGTTAATAGCGCGCTAGAAGTATCGCCGCTTTCTCGGCACAATTCGCCGAAAAAGCGGCAATACTTCACCTTGGTAATATGGCCCTTGATCTTTTAAATGCTAATGAATTTTGTGACCTGCTTTATCCAACAAAAGTTACTTTTGAAAGAAGCCTCTTATTATATAAATTTCCGTTACCCGTGAATTGTTTGCCAGGGTTTCTATGGCTGTAATAAATGGATGTCTTCACAGTGACCACAATCCCTTAAGCCTTGATTTATGCATTCCTAGGATGGGGAGGTACAAGAGTGTGGCCTGTCAATCTCTAGTAAGCAATGTGGAAAAGTAAATTTTGCCTTGCTATATGTGCCTACGTGTTCCCCATCCTATGCCATATGTGCATGATCGATATGCATATATCCCCCTATGACCGATTAAAGACGCAATTATAGTTGTGTCCAACTCTAGTATGTCAGTATCCAGTTCTCGTGAAAACAACGAGTATTAGGCCTATGTTGCCACGTTTACAGTGTGCACGTTAATTCACCGCATTGTCCCCGTTTCTAGGCCTCAAAAGGGCCCGGACACCAGATTCAAGCTCCAGTCTCCTGAACCCACTCCGAGAAGCGATACAGCCCCCACCTGCATCCCTGACCCTTCACTTACTCCCTTTCGCGCAGCGCGGTGCCCAGCCTGGCTCTGCCTGCCTGTCTGCCAAGAGTATGTTATGCTTCTAGTTATCAGTCCAGCTTTCCTTCGTTGCATTCCTAAGCTACTGAACCGCATCAACAGTTTCAGCTATGGTCTAGTCTTTCTGTCTCCATGTAAGAGAAATACTGTATTAATATTCATAGAATATTCCTAGCACACGCAATACATGTAGAATAAATGCATGCACCAGTCTTAGTGTCAAGTAGCCTTTGCCCTGATAACTTTTAGAGTCTATCAACATGTACTCCAAATACCAGATACCAGATATGCTATAGGTACATGTCGTCCTGACACCGCAGACTTATAGTCTCCTCTTCTAGTGCAGAAGTCATAGCCCCCAGTTCTCCCTGGTAACACGTCATTTCCCGCTTGCGCGCACCACTAGGTTAAAGGTCCCAGCTGCTCTCAGGTAGCCCCCTCCATGTTTCCGCCCATTCATGACACTTCTATGACGTTTCACATCACATGACTACGTGCACGCCCTGTGCACGCCTTCTTTTTCCGCCCATGTGTTCTTATCTTACGCTTGTCACAAGTTACGCCAACTGTATGTAATGTAATGTAATGTTGTACTATATATATGCTGCACTGTCGATGAAATGGTGCAGCTGCCTTCCTTTTCATTTTATTTCAGGCTGTCCCGTTCCAGTCCCTTCCCTTTTGCCTGAATAAATCCTTCTGACTCGGACACATCGGATCCTGCCTCTTATTTATTGAGCTATCTGTTATTGTTAATGTAATTCAAAAATAGTCCCGGTATTATTTATTTATATACCACATAATGGCGCCCGAATAGGGACGAGCCCCTTCCTCACGCGCTGGCGATGCTACGCAGGCCCCCTGACCCTCTGCAGCCGTGACGGAACTCTACTGCGCACCGGCAGATATTTCTGCTTCAAGTCTCCCTCAGGCCCACGGAGGAGACGGAGACTGCGGTCCGACATCCAGACGAAGCGGTGTGGAATGCGGTTCGTCCCGACCAGAGCCCAAGCCGAGAGAGCAAGGTCCGAAGTATCCGGAGGCCCACCTGTAACCGATGTTTCCGAAGTTCGTAGTCCGACGTCGTAGCAGTCCAGTCCAGTCCGAGGCCTTCCAGTTTCTGCTTCCCGGTGAGTACCGTCGTGGGGGAAGTATCTAGACAGGATCATTAGTTTGGTCCTGGTCCGTTGGGTTTGGGTACGCAGATCCAGTCCGAAGTATTCACCTAGGTGGATACGGGTCCTGACGTGTCTCTTTATGGGACTGGTATGTTCTGTACTGTTTTAGCAGTGCATCCAGTAATTCTAGTAAGTTTCGTTCTCGAGAAATTCATGTGTTCTGTTTTCAGTGTATCAGGTAGTATTCTGTTCGAACTGTTATTTATGTATTTTTATGTCGTGGTATGAGTGCTTTGTTCGCTATTTTATTACTGTGATTATTGTGTATTGTGTTGCAAGTATATAACCGAAATGCCTCTGTTCTCGAAATTACGTCAGTTAAAGACCAGAAAAGAGTTACTCGAAGAAGCAGTTCCTGTCCCTCCTAGGGACAGTCCAGGACATTTTATGTATCACAAGCATGGCTTAGATGCCATAATATATCTAGACTTATGGGCGGACTATACTAAGGAACTAGAAGAGAAATATAGATGGCCCGTATCAGGTACATGGGATGCCGAGTGCATCATGCGAGTAGAAGAAGCATTATGGAAAAAGAAAGCCAGACAGTCCCAGAAAGATGCCATCGAGTTATGGCGCAAAGAATCTCATAAAAGAACCGAAAAAGAATTCAGAAAAACAGAATTAAGTAGGGAATCCTCAGAGAAAGCCCAAGAAAGGGAATTAATCGAAGAAGGTGAACGAGTTAGAGCAGAACAGTCAGACAGACAGAGAAATGCCCTTATTAAAGGTATGTATCCTCTTCTTGCCGAGGGCTTGCCAAAAGCAACCCCGGAAGTACCCTGCAATTTCCCGCCACCATTGGTCCCGACTAAGCTACGTCACAAACCGACCGCAGCTGATATTTTTCTTTCGTCCTATTTGGACGACACAGTGCCAGCCTATGCAAATCCTGTTCCGCCTGCTCCCGTTAATAATGTAATTCCTGTTCCTCCAGCCGCTGGTCTCGTGGGTCCAGTTAATGTTACAGTACCTGTTACAGCACCCCCGACCCAGCCCACAGTACATGTACCCGCTTTGCCAGTCACTCTACCAGCCCGTACAGTATTCACCGACGATTCTAGTTTAGGAGCCGCGGGGGGAGGTTCTCCTCGCACCCCGCCTCAACCAAAACGTCTGACGCTACATGAACTAGCGTTACAGCGTACGCCAAAAGTGTCTACATACGTAGATATCAAGCGAGCACTTACTGAATGTCGTTATGATCCAGTTCCAGGCGAGGATCACATGGTCATATATTCATTACGTTTAAGACGGGTTGCCGGCTATTTGGACACCCTGCCCGATATGGGAGAACATCTAGACAGAATATATCGTTTCATCCGTACAGGAGTGAATCCAGGAAGTATTCACGAAGCCATGGTTCAAAGAAAAGTCGAGACTCAGCTCATGATTTTAAAGTTCCTGATTAACTGTTTAATAAGAGAGCAAGATTGTCCAGAAAAAAATCAAGAAGAACTGAAAGTCCTGACTAGGTGGAGTGACAATATAGCCGATGGAAAACACAAGACACAAGGTTGTATAGAGAGTATGTACAAGAAAATTCGTAAGGAAATAATACGTATACACCAGAAAGAGGAAGAAAAACGAGCAACCGAGAAAGAATATGACTCTTCTACTGAAGAAGTAGATAACGAAAATCCCGATAGAATAGCGTATGTAGGTAGAACTAGACTTTCCGACCGACATTCACGCCTAGATTACAAGAAAGCTTTTCCTCCTCCAGCACCAGAACAGTGTTCTCTTGAGCAAGTATTCCAAGCTACCGATCACATTCTGAAATCACGAATAGGGTATAGCGAGCTTAGTACGATGCATGAACAAGAACTAGCCCGATCAGCAGTCCGATGGACTACTGATTCTACCACTTTTCCAGATGAAATAGTGGCTCAAACGTTTCTGAAACTGCCCCCAGCCGAGCAACGTCTGGTGGGTATGTATATGATTCAGCACCTCATTACACTGTATGAGGAACAACATTCTGATCCAGGTCCTTTACATGATGTGTTAAACGAGTTACTCCAGTACAGATGGAAAGGTCTAGGTACCGATTTAATTAGTGTCATTCTAGAACAGCGCCACAAATACCGAACGTTTCTGAATCCACATTTTGTTCACGTCTCACCCCCAGAAAGTAAATCATTCTACATAGACAGACAGAATCCGTTACGAGAAGTACATCCAGTCAAGAAAGAGGGTGGTGGTCTAGAACGAGTATTCGTTTACACCCCTATCACGAAAATAGAACTTTTAGAGATGAAAAAGTTAATTCCCTGTCATGATAAAGATCCAGCAGGGTTTCACCGTGAATTAAAGGACATGCTCCGTATGGGAGAATACACGTATCCTGATATCATTAAAATGCTAAAGGTCCTGTTGCCTGCGGGCATATATGAAAAACTCAAAGAAAAAGAATGGGAGGTGGGAGAGAAATAGATAGATTGGACAGCATTAGAAGCTGAAGATAATACACGAGTTCCAGGTACCGGTCTTGGGGATAAAGCTAAAGAATAGCCCGAGTTGTTAATACAAGTCTTGCCAAGATTACTAGCCACGAAAAAGGAAGATTGGGATGCCATCTCAGCCTGTAAACAGAAGCAAGACGAAGATACTAGTGATTTTTATTCTAGATTTGAGAAATGCTTTATTATTAATAGTGGTCTGAAAACGAGTAGTGAGTCGTATCCCCATCTTTTTGTTACCAAACTAGTCGAGAATTCAAGTCCACAAGTTAAGAATCGAGTACTGAAAGTCGAAAGTACTTGGCAAGCTAATACTCCGTCACAGATGCTCCAGATGCTCCAGTACCACCAGAACAGAATCAGGGAAGAGCAGGAACACGAAAGGAGACGTATGAAAGACACGAAAATGAAAGTACTAGTTGCACAGTCTGTTCCGCAAGACAGTCAGAAGAGGAATCCGAATCAAGCCAGTCATCCTGCAGCTCCCGTTAAAGGGACATGCAATTACTGTAAACAGCCAGGTCATTTTATAAACGAATGTGCAGTTCTGAAACACAACATAGCTACTGGTAAGACTAAAGAAAGACCACGTCCGCCTAGACAAGAACAAGTTTCACAGACTTCCCAGCCACCACAGAATGCACAACAGACAGTTACAGCACCGCAGCCTATAGCTGCAACACAGCATGTTACACAGCAGATGTACCAGTACGCACAATCAGAGTATCCAGATTATCAGCCATATTCATGAAACAGCCTAGAGAGGGAGGTTGGCTTGCCTCTCATCGAGATACCTGTAGATCAAGAGGGTCCCTATGTACACAGTCAAGTATTAGGGAAAGACAGAAAGTTTCTGATTGATACAGGGGCAAGTAGGACTACCATCAGTCATGACGAGGTTCCAGGGGCTCCGCTCTCAGGCTCTAGAAATGTTTCCCTTGGATTTTCAGGAAAGCCTATTGTTAATGAAATATCGAAACCAGTTACTCTAGAAGTTGGTCCATTGTCCCGAACTACAGATTTGTTACTCACGAAATCTTGCCCAGAGAATCTGTTAGGAATTAAAACACTGAAAGAATTAGGAGCGGTTATATGCTGCTCCCCAGAAGGGGTCCGTTTGTTCCTCCGTGATTTTAAAGGTCATTATGTATTACGTGATTTTGATCCAAGATTATTGAATGTACCACAGCATTTATGGGCGCAAGGTCCAACTGATGTAGGTTGTATGCATATCACACCCCATCGTGTGACCCTGAAGCAAGGTGTTGTTTTACCACGAATCAGACAGTACAAATTGCCACCTGAGGCTGTAGCAGCCTTATCCAAGATTATTGACGAACTTATTGTTCAAGGAGTGGTTGTAGAAACTGACTCCAATGTATGTAATTCTCCTATCATTCCAGTCCTGAAACAAACTGATCCAAATGCACCTCCGGTTTATCGATTAGTGATTGACCTTCGAGAACTTAATAAGTGTATCATACCCCAGTACCCAGTGGTACCTGATATTTCTTCTCTATTAACAGCCATTGATTCTGAAGCCACGTTCTTTACAGTTATCGATCTCAAGAACGCATTTTTCAGTGTCCCCATTCATCCAGACAGCCAGTTCCTTTTCGGATTCTGTTTAAATGGAAGAAGCTATAAATTCACACGAGCTCCTCAAGGTTTTACAGAAAGTCCTAGCATTTACAGTCAAGCACTTAAGAGACAACTAGACAATATTCGCATGCCAACTGACACTGCCCTGCTCCAGTATGTCGATGATCTACTGATCACAGCCCGTTCTGAACGTGACTGCGAGCGCGCGTCACTTACAGTTCTGTATTTTCTGGCCGAGATGGGGCACAAGGTGTCCCCATTCCAAATTGCAATTCTGTGTCCAGCAAGTGGTCTACTTAGGACACTTACTGTCCAAGAGGGGTAGGCAGTTGACACCTGACCGTATCCAGTTAATAGCACATCTTCCACAGCCCAAGACACAGAAGGAGGTACGAGCTTTTATCGGCCTCACTTCTTACTGCAGACAATGGATTCCTCAGTACGCATTTCTAGCCAAGCCACTGATACAGTTAACGACACAGGAGGCAGCCGTATCGACTGTCCTCCCTTGGACCCAGGAACATACACTTGTTTTTAATGAGTTAAAGAAAGCTTTATGTAATGCACCTGTTCTAGCAACACCGAACTACAGTAAGCCTTTTACACTTTTTGTTACAGAACGTGATGGTACTGCATTATCTGTTCTTACACAAGATCAAGCAGGACAATACAAGCCCTGTGCTTATTTTTCTAGCACATTAGATCCAGTGGCCCAGGCTCTGCCTGCGTGCCTCAAGTCAGTTGCAGCCACAGCTCTAGCTATCAGACAGAGTGATTCCATAGTGTTAGGACACTCCCTGACAGTCCAAGTTCCACACTCCGTGGAAGTTCTTTTAAACCGAACACAGACTCAGCACTTGACAATTGCACGTTTAACAGGTTATGAACTGACACTGTTTCAGCCACACATAGAAATCAGACGCTGCAACATTTTAAATCCAGCTACACTGTTACCATCAGTTACTTCAAATCCTGCCACACATGACTGTGTGGAAGTTGTTAACACCATGACAAAGCCAAGACAAGACTTGACAGACATTGCATTACCTGATCCCGACCTGACACTTTATGTGGATGGTTCATGTATGAGAACAAGTACAGGAGAACTAGTAGCCGCGTATGCAGTGACTACTGAAACCGAAGTTATAGAAACACATCGTATAGACACCCTGTCTGCTCAAGCAGCAGAGCTAGTCGCTCTGACCCAAGCCTGCATACGTGCCAAGAACCTGAAAGTTAACATATACACAGATTCACGTTATGCATTCGGAGTCGTACACGACTTTGGAGTGCTCTGGCAGGAGAGAGGTTTCATGACTTCTCATGGAACCAAGATTCAGCATGGTCTCCTCATTCAAGCTCTGTTAGATGCAATACATTTGCCGACAGCTATCGCCATCATGAAGTGCAAGGCACATACGAAAGTCACTGATATCATTTCCCAGGGTAACGATCTAGCAGATCGAACAGCCAAGCTTACAGCTCAGACTCCAGACATTCCAGTTAACACGACACAGACAAACATTCCAGAACAGACTACTTGTATGACAGTTAAGGACCCTACACAAGATGTCATGGATATACAGTTACATGCTACTCCCGAGGAAATCAAGAAATGGTCCGAACAAGGAGGGGTCCAGACAGATCAAGGATGGTTGACGAAGGGAAAAGCCACATGGTTTCTCCCCGACTCCATGGTTCAAGTCATTATTAACACGGCACATAGTCCAGCACATTTAGGAGAAAAAGCCATGTTAGACAGCATCCAGAACCTTTGGTTCAACAAGCATTTACGAGCAGCAGCCAAACAGAAAGTACGTACTTGTATGATATGTTGTCAGTTCAATCCAGGTAAAAGTGTCCCGGTGGAACAAGGTGGATTCCATCCTCCTGACCACCCTTTTGAAGTCCTCCAGATGGATTATATTCAGATGGAGCGATGTCGAGGTTTCAAGTATGTCCTCGTAGTCGTATGCGCTTTGTCCAGGTGGACAGAAGCATATCCAGTTCCAGATTACACAGCTGCGACCACTGCCAGGCAGTTGGTTCGTGAGTATTTTCCCCGCTATGGATTACCTAGGGTCGTGTATTCAGATAACGGCCAGCCATTCTCATCCGAGCTCATGAAACAAGTTTCCCTTCTGTTAGGGTACCAGTGGAAGTTCCATTGTGTACGCCATCCTGAAGCAGCCGGTCTCGTAGAGAGACATAACCAGACTCTGAAAATCCGCATCGCCAAAGTATGTGCAGAGAAAGGTGTAGATTGGATAATAGCACTGCCAGTTGCCCTTTTTTATATGAGAATGGTCGCCCACTCCCGTTCAGGTCTGTCCCCCTATGAGATAGTGTTTGGTCGTCCCCCCAACATGTGGGGTACACCTAGACCCCGTACCATAACTGATGTTGACAGTAATATGCTGACAGATTACCTTGCCTCCTTGATGTCTGCACTACAATCTTGTCGTTCACAGGTTGCCGCTGCATTTCCAGACAACACCGACGTGAAACCACACGAGATCGTTCCGGGGGATCTCGTGCTGGTCCGCAACTTTGATCGTTCAAGTCCGCTGGAGCCCCGCTGGAAGCGGCCCCGTCTCGTCCTCCTCACCACCCGGACTGCGGTGAAGGTCGAGAACCGAAAAGGGTGGCTACACGCGAGCCACGTCAAGAAATTCCATGGACTTAAAACTCAAATTTTTCTCAAGGACTGCCCCGTTCTCAAGGACTGCCCAGAAACGGAATTTAAAATTCCCCTGTTAGAGAAAACTCCGCAGCAGGAGTATAAATCCAAGTTGAGGTCTAATAAGTCAGCCAGTTTAATTGTCTAAGTCCCTCTCGGGTGAAACGGTTAGACAGGTTCCTGACATGTATGAGATAGACCCACACAGTGAGAGAGTTAGTCAAAACTCTAAGAGATGTATCGTTACTCTATTCTTTTTATTGTTCCTGAGTCTTATGGTTACATGCATAAGTTATGCGTTACATTTATGTTTTCCTATTTCACATGTACATATGTTTTCTAACGTTACAGTAGAGCACACATTTAGTGATCTGCCTCCTCACGAGTTATCCTATTGTCTTGCTATGCGTAATAATACTTTTATCCGAATGCTGCATTATTCACACCAGACCAGCAATGCCACCAATTGTTGGATGTGTGGTCGACTCCCCCCTTTCCAGACACCGAAGGGAGTTCTGCCACTCTTTCCTTATCCATTTTCACATACTGGTTCGTGTGGAGCATGGTCCACGTTAACGTCTTCCACAACTGATATGTCCCTTCTGAACCGAACATGTTTTCCAGACAAGCAAGGTCTTTCCCATAGAACAGGGTTAGATCTAGAAAATGAAGTATATGATTTAGGTAATTATTCCTCGAATTTCATGGTTTTGATTGTTCAGTCCGATACTACTCCAGATTTGCCTGCCATTTCAGTACTACCAGTTAAAGGCGAATTGTGTGTCAGAAAGAATGGTTCCGCACATGTAGGACATAGTGATTGTGCTACTATGGTCGAGTATAGTGACAGTGGGAAATCTATTTTCAAAGCCTCACGTCATTCTTATTTTGTTTGTGGTCAGACCGCATATGTTCGTCTGCCCCTCGATTGGGATGGAACCTGTTACATTGCCTTCCTACTGCCACCCGTTTTTCTAGCCCCATCTGATTATCACAGAAACACACATCTAGTACACGTTAGACATAGAAGGGAGACCGAGTCTCCAATTGTCGATCGAACTGAAACTGCTCTAGAACAATATCAACACTTCAATAAAGGCTTCTTTTTCTTTACAGGTCCTGTCCAGAATAGTAAGTTAATACGTAGGTTAACCAGAACCCTTGAAGCAGTAGTGAATGAGACTACTTCCGCTCTAGGTAACTTAACTGAAGAGCAATCTGCTATGCGTTTTGTTGTGCTCCAAAATCGTCTCGTTCTTGACGTCATACTGGCCGATAGAGGAGGAGCATGTAGAGTCATCGGATCTAGTTGCTGCATTTTCATTCCTAATAACGCGCCGTCTGTTTATTCAGCTATAACCAGACTTCATAAAATTGCCCATCAGTTACACCAGAATCCAGGCACCTGGACATGGTCCGGTTGGCTCTGGAGTATCATATCTGCCTGGGGATGGAAAGTATTGTCATTCCTAGGTATAGCAGTAATGATCATATTCAGTTGCTGCCTCTGTTTACAATGTGGCCCTGCGATTTGCGGCATGTGTGCTACCTCTTGTATTCCTAGTCCTAAATCCCGTTCCAAGACAATTCGAGACGAGCAAATGATGCTATATGAACAGATAGATGGTATCATGAATATTGATGTTTCCTGATGGAAACGTAGGGCACAAGGAGGGAATGTGGAAAAGTAAATTTTGCCTTGCTATATGTGCCTACGTGTTCCCCATCCTATGCCATATGTGCATGATCGATATGCATATATCCCCCTATGACCGATTAAAGACGCAATTATAGTTGTGTCCAACTCTAGTATGTCAGTATCCAGTTCTCGTGAAAACAACGAGTATTAGGCCTATGTTGCCACGTTTACAGTGTGCACGTTAATTCACCGCATTGTCCCCGTTTCTAGGCCTCAAAAGGGCCCGGACACCAGATTCAAGCTCCAGTCTCCTGAACCCACTCCGAGGAGCGATACAGCCCCCACCTGCATCCCTGACCCTTCACTTACTCCCTTTCGCGCAGCGCGGTGCCCAGCCTGGCTCTGCCTGCCTGTCTGCCAAGAGTATGTTATGCTTCTAGTTATCAGTCCAGCTTTCCTTCGTTGCATTCCTAAGCTACTGAACCGCATCAACAGTTTCAGCTATGGTCTAGTCTTTCTGTCTCCATGTAAGAGAAATACTGTATTAATATTCATAGAATATTCCTAGCACACGCAATACATGTAGAATAAATGCATGCACCAGTCTTAGTGTCAAGTAGCCTTTGCCCTGATAACTTTTAGATTCTATCAACATGTACTCCAAATACCAGATACCAGATATGCTATAGGTACATGTCGTCCTGACACCGCAGACTTATAGTCTCCTCTTCTAGTGCAGAAGTCATAGCCCCCAGTTCTCCCTGGTAACACGTCATTTCCCGCTTGCGCGCACCACTAGGTTAAAGGTCCCAGCTGCTCTCAGGTAGCCCCCTCCATGTTTCCGCCCATTCATGACACTTCTATAACGTTTCACATCACATGACTACGTGCACGCCCTGTGCACGCCTTCTTTTTCCGCCCATGTGTTCTTATCTTACGCTTGTCACAAGTTACGCCTACTGTATGTAATGTAATGTAATGTTGTACTATATATATGCTGCACTGTCGATGAAATGGTGCAGCTGCCTTCCTTTTCATTTTATTTCAGGCTGTCCCGTTCCAGTCCCTTCCCTTTTGCCTGAATAAATCCTTCTGACTCGGACACATCGGATCCTGCCTCTTATTTATTGAGCTATCTGTTATTGTTAATGTAATTCAAAAATAGTCCCGGTATTATTTATTTATATACCACAGCAAGACCCAGGGTTTGCGCCTGGCTTGGAGAAATGCCAACTTAAGTACCCTTTTAAAAAAACTGAACTACCTTCCCTTGGTGCTAGAATGTCTCACCTTTACTGACGATCATCGAGCTGTGCCCTGACAATTTGTCAAGCTGAACGTAGAAGCAAGTAGCTTCATTTTGAAACCCAAAAGACCAGGGGCTGGTGGTTTGATCAAGCCTGTAGAAAGACCGAGGTATGATTACACAAGGCACTGCAGGACTTACCGATGAAAATCAACAAAATCCAACAATGTAGAGCAGATTATAAGGCTGCCTAATGGCCCAGCCATAAAGAGCTCCAGAATGAGTCTTGAGGACAGCGGAAAGTGGCTTGAGGACACAAGTGCTTTATGGGAAGTGGCAGCAAAACTTTAAAACAGTGAGTGTAAAATATAATACTTCCATTACCACCATTAACCAAGAAGCCTGGGTTAACCACTTTAAAATGGTTTATGGTTTTCCACTTTAGCCCTGCCTGTTGAGGAGGAGGTGGCCCCCTGTCTGCCCTAGAATTGACCTTAGGTGAGGTTAGGGAAGCTATTATTAAAAGCCCCCTAAATAGGGCCCCACTGCCCGATGAGGAATCCATGGATTTGTGCAAATTATCTCCTAGATCTAAGGGCTCCCCTGTTGTGCAATTATTTTAACACAATTATTTACACAGGCCTCCTTCAATCATGGTGATCAGCTGTTGTTGTGCCTATTGATAAAAAAGGACAATCCTCAATCCATGGGGTGCTGCCATTCGATATGTCTTTTGGATTCAGCTGATAAACTGTTGGGGAGAGTTGTCCTGTGCCTTCTTGTCTGGTTCAGGGAGTCTGACATTCTGTTGGAGGTGCAGTATGGGTTTCATAAGGGGCCCAGGACAGTGTAGAAATGATTGAATTTACACCTGCTGGTCAGCAAATACACTGTCCTTAAGCTGAACTCGTTCTGCCTTTCCATCATGATCCTCTCCTGCACCTTCAACAGCCTGATAAGGTCAATGTTATGGGAGATCCTGACTAGTTTAAGAGTGAACATTGATTTTTGGTACAGTTTTTGAGAGCCTTACACTATGACCTATCTACCTCAATCGGGTTTGGCGCCTCAGGTGAGCGGATGGATTGCTTTAGGCTCGGGAGAGCTGTGCACCACAGGTGTTATTGTATGTTAATGGCTTTGGCCCTGCCCTGTCAAATAAAGTTTCTAGTGCCCACTCTGTTGGCAGGAAAAAGGTCCCAGTCTTATTGTATGTGTGACAGCCCAGTCCTACTTTCGAGAACCTCCAAATGCCTTAACTTCCTAGTACAAGAATTTGTAATTTTTATAGTATCTCTTGGACTTGCTACTAATAAATCTAAAATCTTTATTAAGCCCTGTAATCTTAGGCAAACAAAGTTGTGGGGTATCTCATTACAGGTTTCCCCGTTGCCCTCACCCCAGATGTTTCGTACATGGTTGTTGTATTTGATGCAAGGGGTAAATGGGGTCCATGTTTTGCCAGAGTCTGCCAGAAATAGTGTAGCTTGGCAGGGTACCTTTTCAATCTAGCCAATCAAATTGACAAAAAACCTTTGACCTCTTTGTTTGAGGTCTATCGAAGAAAAAGTTTACCAATCTTGAGGCATCTGGGCATCCACCAACACAAACCCTTTTCACGGTAAACAAAACAGGGTGCTGAGGAGACGATTGGATGTCCCACTCACATGTTCTACCTTTATCCTGTACCAGGAGATGGGGTAGATTATCTGGAAGATTACACTAAACTACCCCCATGCTTCCGTGGTGCTCTATCTGAACAAATCCACTTACCATTTTTAACAGGGCAATTGTTAAGGACTGCCTTTCTTGTGAGAAAGACTTGAATATCCCTTGGCTAAACTATATAAAGTCAGAGCTGTTGTATTTGGAAAGGCCACACCCATTCTCTGAGCTGATACCATGACCAAAACTAATATGATGGGTGAAAGCCACATTCAAATCAAATTCAGAGAGAGACATGTACTAAATAAACACTCTGTATGGGAGTATGTTGTACACCGTAGCACTACAGCCTTGAAGTTGCACCTAGAATGGGTATATAATATGTGGGACAGAATGTTACTCACCTGTTTTAGATTTGGCTTTGTGAGATGGCTTCTGAGTTTTCCACTTGGTCAGTTTTAACCATCTAAAATATTGTTATGCCCCTGTGATAAAACTTCTCCACAAAACCTGTTGTACTTCACTTTCTTTTGCCAATTTTATCTTGATTTTACCAAAGGGTTTTTCATTTTTTTATCCAAATTATCAGGGCCAGGGGCAATTAGAAGTCCCAGGCAGCTTTGATTAATTTGCAACAGCTCAATTCTCCATCTAACTCAATACATATCTGTTCATTTTTAAAACATTCTATTATTAGAAGATAATTAATGCTGTACTTACTAGAATGCAAAAACAACAATTTATTGCACAGATTGTTGCACAATGGCAAAACATTCACCTCCAGTCACAGATCTGGGTTTAATCCATCGTTATTTTGCTGCCCACACGACCCCAGATCAGAAATGGCCATATGCAAATCAGTCTTGACCCTGTGACTCATGAGAACAGTCCAGCCCAAACTGCCAAGCCATGTCTTCCCTGGACCGGAATCAAGCATCGTAGGACCGGTTTCTGGCTATCAGTCGTCATCAGCCAGGATAGCTTGATTCCAGTGGCATGGAGAGCACGGGACTCAGGTCTGAGCATACCCGTCCCACTCGGGGTGACAAATGCAAAAACAACAATTGATGGAAGGAATGTTGCACAATGGCAAAATATTCACCCCCAGTCACAGGTCTGGGTTTAATCCATCGTTATTTTGCTCACCACACCACCCCAGTTCAGACATGGCCATATGCAAATCAGTCTTGACCCTGTGCCTCATGGGAACAGTCTAGCCCGAACAGCCAAGCCATGTCTTCCCTGGACCGGAATCAAGCATCCTAGGACCGGTTTCTGGGTATCAGCCGTCATCAGCCAGGATAGCTTGATTCCAGTGGCATGAAGAGCACGAGACTCATGTCTGAGCATTCCCGTCCCTCTCGGGTTGACAAATGCAAAAGAGTGTTGCACATTGCACATTTCTTACTAAAATGGGCATTAATCTCAGCCATCATCAGCCAGGATAGCTTGATTCATGTGGCATGGAGAGCCCGGGACTCACATCTGAGCATACCCATCCCACTCTGAGTGACAAATGCAAAAACAACAATTGATGGACGGAATGTTGAATGTTGCACAATGGCAAAACATTCACCCCAAGTCACAGATCCGGGTTTAATCCATCGTTATTTTGCTCACCACACCACTCCAGTTCAGACATGGCCATATGCAAATCAGTCTTGACCCTCTGCCTTATGGGAACAGTCCAGCCCGAACTGCCAAACCATGTCTTCCCTCGACCGGAATCAAGCATCCGTCAACCGGTTTCTGGCTATCAGCCATCATCAGCCAGGATATCTTGATTCCAGTGGCATGGAAGGCACGGGACTCACGTCTGAGCATACCCGTCCCACTTGGGGTGACAAATGCAAAAACAACAATTGATGGACGGAATGGTGCACAATGGCAAAACATTCACCCCCAGTCACAGATCTGGGTTTAATCCATTGTTATTTTGCTCACCACACCACCCCAGTTCATACATGGCCATATGCAAATCAGTCTTGAACCTGTGCCTCATGGGAACAGTGCAGCCGGAACTGCCAAGCCATGTCTTCCCTGGTCCGGAATCAAGCATCCTAGGACCGGTTTCTGGCTATCAGCCGTCATCAGCCAGGATAACTTGATTCCAGTGGCATGAAGAGCACGAGACTCATGTCTGAGCATTCCCGTCCCTCTCGGGTTGACAAATGCAAAAGAGTGTTGCACATTGCACATTTCTTACTAAAATGGGCATTAATCTGAGGTAGTCTCTGCAGCTTATAAAAAAATATGATGTAGCTGTTCAATGTAGTTCATATATGAGTTTCTCTTAGTTTTTGTGGTAATATGAAATATCCAGTATATAGCATTACAGGAATGTACATGATTAGACAGCAGTATGTACTCCAAGCTTCAAATTAATAAATTACAGTGGACGAGCTCAGAGAGGAGACCAGCCACAACCTTTGATACATACTGACGGTAGCTAGAAATCAATACATCAAACAAAACCAGTATTATGGTAGCTAGATATCAATACAACAAACAAATCAGTATTGACAGTTCCTATGGAGAATGATCATGAGAGGAGGTGGTACGAGAGGAGTAATGCAAGTAAACCAATCAGCATTGAGGTCAATTTAGTAGGGAAAGATAAGACACATTGGTGATCAAAATACATTGCAACAAGAGCAAGATCACACGTTCTGTTTATGCTGATGTTGTAGAAATAGACACGTAATCAGATAGAAACGTAGTCAGAGTGCACAAATCAAATAACAGGCAGCCAGATCATGTGTTATGCTTGAGCTGAGGTCTAAGACACGTAGATTACACAAACCAAATAGAATGGAGGCAGATAGCACTTAGAACTTGTAGTCAGGAGGGTGGGAGTGATTGCACCAATGAATGAAGGAGGGTGAGAGGCTTGGCTTTAGTTGTGTAATATTGCTCAAATATGGCCATTGTCAGTCACATAACTAGTATGTATGATTCAGCAAAAATACACTGCATAAAGGGCTACCTGCTGTAGCTAATTTGAGATTTGAGTGGCAATGCTACCTGGGTTCAGCACTTTCCCAACCACTGTAAAATAAAACCTTTATACATTATCACTTACTCTTGCATTTTTTCTACTTCAATTAAGGTCTAACCAACATTGTTATATTAAATTGTGTAACATTTTTGTAGCTTTCACTTGCCCTTTGTCTAACATTACTATCCTGGGGAGAAGGTAGCTTTAAATGAGCTCGACATAGCATAAATATATAGCTCCAATGTGATTTGACTCTTTCTCTTTCAGGTATGAACTATTGTTTGCACTTGTTAATGTTTTTTACTTTGCATATGAATTGCTTTGAGTTTTATTTTAATATTGTGCTTCTGATGTACTTTTATGGTTACTTTGTTAACTGAAATAAAGTTTATGACTATGACTAATTTTGTCCAGTATTCCAATCAGGCTTATAGTCTTATCATTGGCTTGTCGCCATAACCAAATAGCCACTGTACTGATTATAATCTTTCCCTCAAAGAAAACCATTAAGTATAATGCAATAAAATCACAAATATGTTTAGAATTACAGTTGCCAAAAGAATAATAAAAATCCCTCCTGAAGGAACAAATAAGCATTAGTACAGTGTAGAATTCTATCCTCATGGTTTGTTTCAGTACATTGCCAACACCAAAACATTTGTCTGGTAACATAACCTGTGAGTACACATAAAAAAGAATACCTAGAGGCCTTCCGATAGTGTGTTGACAATCCACCCTTAATAGCCTTTTTAACACTTGTTTTTCACAAAGTAAGTCAGCCTACTGTTTTTGTCAAACCATTTAACAATAAACAAATCAAACTATAGAATTTGAATAAATTGGTAAGGCCTTCCAGACTACTGACATGTGCATAAGCTGAAGAGGTGACAAAAAAGACCATAAACCTTATATACTGCGGTAATCTGTGAGAATGTATGCAACAAAATACCTGTCTACAGCTTTTAATACAGCGTGATAACAGTTCATTATTAAAGGCTTATTGGTTTTCACAAATGTTTTTCACAGTAGATAAATCAGTGTTGTTGCCATTGATGGAACTTTTCAAAATAAACAGATAGCTTCTTTGGCTTCAGACATGTATTTTACTCTATAGCCTTTATCATTGGCCTGTCACTATTGTTTGAAGCCAAAAACAACTCAGAGCTTCTGAAGTGTCACTAAACTGTAAATGATCATGCATATAGAAATTTACAAATATGTGCAACTATACAGTTGGATAAATAATAAACAAGGCATCTCAAGGGGGCGTAACACAAATTTTAATAATGAAAAACTTCTGTCCCAATGGTCTGGGAAAGTTAGTGCCAATACCAAAATTCTTGACTAGTGCTGTAAGCACTGTTAAATGCCTATAGGCTTTAACCAATGTTTTCCACAAACAAATAGTACATGTCTACTGCTCATAATCTTTCATTAGAAAGAGAGCTGATCTACGGAATCTGGCATAACTTTTCTCAGTGGTCCAATATGTGCTCTTTAGCATTGACTCGTCTTCATGAACAATTCAGGCTTACTATATTTAGCATAAGCTTTCCCACAAGAGAACCAACTTGCATGCAGTCATAAAAATACATATCTGTACAAAATTATGGTCAGCAAGCAAAATACTATATATACCTAACAAGTTTTATTACAGCACCAAAACTCTCGACAACTACGGTATTCTGTGACATTCCACATGACAAAATACTTATATGCAGAGAAAAATGGAAGGGGGAGCACACTGCCTGATATACCAGCACAAAATATGCCAGGAATCATTGTGGTAAATGTAGCATGTGATAATTCTTATTTTAATTGGAAGACTTTGCAATATTCACTACTGCTGGACAAGCCAGTGTATGTATCTCTAGACATATTTTTCAGAATATTTGTCCATTGTTAGAGAGTAACATTTACATTTTGGGGTGCTGGAACTGCTGCTCCGAATTTACAGTAAGCTTGTCAGCAGAATTCTATCTATTGCTGCAGTTTTAGACTTTTAAAATGCAGTATTTGTGATTTACATGCTATGGGAGCTAGAGAATAGGACGATGTGTGTCCTAGATATTTGGTCCTTATTGAAATTCACAGCTGTATTGTAAACAGTTTCTTTTCTTTCTAATTATATGGTGAAAAAGGCTGGCTTATTTTGTTGTGTTACAAAACAGGCTTGTAGGTATTCGACCATTTGTTTTAATAATGTGGAACATTATATTCAAGATGATGTTTAAAATGTTTTCAAAATAAAAGTTGTTGCCATTGAAATCTAGAACACAATTTCCATGAAATAGCATTACAAACATGAGTCACCAATAAATTAATCAGTAAAAAACTTCAATTCAAACTACCACACATACTACATTAGAAACAAGGTTATTCTAACAGATGTTTTGAAAAATGAGGTAATCAATTTCAACAGACGGCCCAGACCACTCTGTGGAGCTTTACCACAGTTCTGTACTCTCCGTGACTAATTTGAAAAAATATCTCAACAATGACAGAAGCATGTTGCCTTGTCATAGGAATGTAACGTTTGAAACATTTTGGAGCATATTTAAATTAAATATATCACACAGTGTGGTGATCCTCACATCTTGAATGTGGCAGGGGGCACAGCAGAGTAGATCTTGTAACCCCCAAGGGGAATATTGTGTAGGGTACCTTCTTAGGGAAAAAGGAGAACTGCCTGGTGTCGCTCATATTTCTTTACAACATTATGCTTTTTGGAATAAGGAGTCTTAGTTGTCAAACAACTCTGTCGGCACTGTACTCAGCTCAGTAGCAGAGCTTGGGGTTACAGAACGCATGCTTTAATAGCAGGTGGTGATATTGAAGACGTAGCTGATATCACTATTAATTTTTCACCCTCTGCAGTGGATCATTCTTTAATTATGGAGGTTTGTGCTGTTAGGACTATTTCTCTAAACTGGTCTTTCATTAGAGTAAGTAAGCAAGTAAGTAAACATTTGTAAGTGCAACAAAAGTCGAGGCATCATGGCTCAGGATTGGACTTGTGCTTCATCTAAGAAGGGGAAGTAGATATTTGCTGTTTACTTAGGCGGAAAGAGCCAGATCTTGACCAGCTTCCTGAAAGAAATATTTATTTATAGTCTTATTTCAACTGTCAACGTATTCCACAGTTTCGCTGCCCAATAGGAAAGACTTCTCCACCCGACCTAGCCCATCAGATCCTAGGAATGTGAACCAGCCCAGCATTTGCTGATCTTAGGTCCCGCCGCGGGACATACCAAGAAAAGAGTTTTTGTAGGTCGGGAGGGCCTCCACCAAACAGTGCTTTGTGCACCAGACATAATGCATAAAACATAATCCTTTGCCGGACCAGAAGGCAGTGGAGGCCCCAAATTCTGTTGGTTTTGGGATAAAATGTGGGAATGTTTAGTAACACCTGAGCTGCGGCATTCTGCAAAGACTAGAGTTTTGATTAGACAAATGAATATTAGGATTAACTAGGAAATATCAAAATCACATAATTGTATACATTGATATATTATGTAAAAATGTACAGTGTTGGAAAGTGGATTATTGGTAGGTGTAAGTATGCACCTTCCACTTGCATTACATCCACTAAAACAGTATAGGGTCCAGTAAAGGTCTCAGTAAATTAGCACCTTGCTCACCCCTTAGTAGCCGACAATGAGCAGTTAGGCCTTAGTAAACAGGACTGAAAGAAATCTAAAAACAGCAATATATCAAATATGTAAGACGCAACAAACAATAAATATCCCACACCAATTTAATAAAACAGGAAATATGTCTAAGAACAAATTGACACCAAAATGACAAAAATTCAATATAGGGAACCGAGGATAGGAATTTGTAAACATTAACCACTTTATAGTGCTAAAAAGCCTACAGTGGGGGGCGTGGATGGCAACCAAGCAAGACGGCTGCTGCTTAGGAGAGCTCCGAGGGCACGGTAGTCTCCCCAATTAATATGCCACATAATTCTGTCACAGATTGTACCCTAAAGACTAACACTGCTGTCGGAGTGCAGGAGGAGTCTGGGGACCCGACTCCTTTACCATTCCGTTGGGCGGTAGTGCAGGCACAGAGCGAAGACTGGAGCGGCCTGGCGGCTCTGCTGCGGAGTTGATATGAAGGTGAGTCTGCCGGCAGGACTGAGGTGCAGGGACCATCGCGGGACACGGCAGCAAGGGGCCACGGAGGCTGTACCGCCGGCGTAGGTTTGTTACTACTTTAGCCCGCTGGTGCGCCGGGGTAGTGTGCGCCGCCCTCCTCCCCTTGGGGCCTGATCTCAGTGACCTCCGGAGCTGCGATGCCACCTAACACGCCCCACGGACAACGGGGGCGCGGTGGGGCGGCCCACTGAGACCGGCTGACCCGCTTTGGACCCCATCACACACATCAGAGGCTCCGATGTGCATGAGGGAGGTGTGCGCCCTCACACGCAAATGAAACCGGGTCCTCACTTGCAGTGAGGGCCGGATAGAAGGATTGTGACCAGGGGCAGAATACGCACGATACTGCGGTAATACCTCCCTGGGAGCGAAGCACAGGCAGGCGGCTCATCGGCCTGAGGGGCATCTGGTACAGCCCCCCCCACCATCTGGCAGGCAGGAACCCTCAAGGTGCATAAGGAGACTTGTTTGCCCTAGCGACAATGGGGCCCAAATACACGCACCGGCAGAGGCAGAGTTCCCAGACTCTATACTACTAGGGGGAGCTGCAAGAGAAGGCACACAAAGAATCAACTGCTGGTGGCCCCAGCGGATAGGGACGGAAAATCCTTGAAGTGCACAATACAGAGGTGCCGCCTGGGAGACCCCCCTGGCCCTACAACGCAAATTACAGACCTTTTACCAGCATCCAGTGGCAAACCCTAGTTCACCCCTAGACCTATACTGGCCCGCATCTTCAATTTCAGGGAAAGGGACGCTATATTGTAAACAGCAAGGGTGGCTCTGCCGCTACATATCCAGAATTCAGTTGTGTCATTCTTCCCGGACTATGCGGTGGCGATCTCCAAGCGCTGCAGGAGTTTCATGGAGGTCAAGAAAGAATTGAGAGCCAGGGAACTGCCATACTCAATGCTATTCCCAGCGAGACTGCGTGTGGTGGCAGGTGGGAAAATATGGTTTTTCGCAACACCAGAAGAGAAACACGACTGGATCGAGGGATGGCGTCAGGAGGGAGGACTCAAACGGTCAGAGAGAAACCAGCGACGTCACGGGATGAATGGGGACCCCGGGGAACGTGGCCAGGAGCAAGAGGAAGAACACCTGCACCAGAGTGAGACAGAGGAGTGAGACTGAGCGAGAAAGTTGGACTCTGCAACTGAGTGATGTGCGGGGATGCACAGATGGACTTATCTGCACCAAGATCTGAACCATAATCTATGCAAAAGTTGTCTTTGGGGTGGGGAAGGACTACGACCGCCCTTGGACCTCTTAACTCTCTCCTTCCACACGCAAGTACTTTTCCGGGTTTGGGACTGAGCACTCTGCAAAGTTGGGGAGGCGGGTAGTTTTGAGTCCGTCTGGCAGGGAGGCAGGGAGGGGGGTTGGGGGATGGGACAGTTTACATGGTTTTGTGCATTATTGTTTTTCGTTCTTAGCGGCGATTTCAGGGTTGTAGCATTCTCACACATTGGCCGAAGTATACAGTGCGTAAATAACTCTGTATCTGCTCCCAGGTATTTTACTAGACATGGCAACACAAACCCCAGCTGATCCCGACTCAGAGTCATACCCCAAGACCCAAGTGACCCCGCCTCACATGATCACATGGAATGTGCACAGCCTAGGGGAAAAAATAAAGAGGGACCTGGTTCTACAAAGTTTGAAGCGATGCGCCCCGACGGTAGACCTGCTGCAAGAAACGCACCTCACTGCTACCGCATGTAAAACGATGGACAGGTGGGAGTATAAAATTATAGTGCACTCACAGCTTTCTTCTGGTTCAAGAGGAGTTGGCATCTTGGCGAAAAAAACATTCCCATTAATAGTGCATAAAACAAAAACAGATAATCAAGGCCAATTTGCGGCCATACAGGGTCAGTGGGAGGGACGGTCTGTCAATATAGTATCTGTATACATTCCTCCCGCACTACATGCGATAGCGCTCCCAGCCCTTAGCAAATTCTTACTTGACCTTCCTGAAGGAGAACTCCTGATAGGAGGGGACTTCAATGCGACTATAGATTGTAATCTGGACAGATACCCTGTAAGGGCGCACGTGCCTGGTGTGTCTTGCCTTCAGAGTTTTCTGGAGGCACTCGGTCTTACTGATGTGTGGAGACGGCACCACCCCATGACACGGCACTACATCTTCCACTCGGGGGTACATAACAGCCTATCTAGAATAGACTACTTCCTGGCCTCAGCTGATAGTCTTAGGAACATTGATGGTAAAGAAATCAGACCGAGGGGCATCTCACACCACTCCCCGGTACTATTGACTTATTCATATCACCACAAGACTCAGAGGCGTATTTACCCCATTTACCCCGGCTATTTACAGGTCCCAAAGATCAAAAAAGTGGGTGTTAGGGTGACAAAACACTACTTCAAAGAAAACGATATGTCGGTCAACTCGCCGACTACCTTGTGGGAGGCCTATAAATCTGTCATTAGAGGGCAGGCCATAGTTTCTATTGCAGGGCGAGAGAAGCAGCAGGAATGACATGACATTGAGCTAGAGCTGCACGAGGCTGGGACACACCACTCTAATAACCCCTCACCAGCTACATCCCATACGCTGGGCATTAGGCAGCAACAGGACAGAGAATACCTTAGAGAGGCGACCAAGTCGAGGCTCACGGCCACTAAACATAAAACATATGAGACAAAGGCAGGAAAGCTTCTGGCGTGGCTTGACAAGAGGGAACATGGTAATACGGGGATAGCACAGAGGAAGAACAGACGACGACGGACCCACAGACGATAGTCCGCACACTTGCACAGCATTTTCAAAGAGTATATACCTCATCCTCCACGATAACAATGGAGGATGCGTTGACATATATTAAAGACATAACAATGCCTAGCCTCAACCCCGAGGCGGCCCTCGCGCTTGAGGCGGACGTTAACGATGGAAGAACTACTAGTCGCGATCCGGTCGTTGCAATCTGGCAAAGAGGTAGGCCCTAATGGTATGCCTATTGAGCTATATAAGAAGACGGCGGGGACTATTGCCCCACACCTACTACACATGTACTCCGACAGCCTGGATGTAGGTGAACTACCGCTTGATCAACGATTATCTACCATAGTGGCAATTCCTAAACCGGGAAAGCCTGCTGCAGAATGTACCTCGTATCGCCCGATATCGCTGATCAATGCGGAGGCCAAAATCCTCGTGAAATTATTGGAAATTAGACTAACACGCATCTTACGACCGTAGTACACCCGGAACAGTCTGGGTTTATGCCGGGCAGAAATACGGCACTGAACCTGAGACGCCTACATGGGGTGATGGCCCGAATTCCATATCTTCAAGTGCCAGCTGTTGTGTTCTCCTTGGACGCGCGAATGGAGTTCGATATGTTTGAGTTGCCCTTCCTATTCACAGTGCTTCATCATTTGGGCTTTGGCCTCAAGTTCTGCGCTTGGATTAGTCTCCTGTATACTAAACCAGTAGCACACGTTACGGCCAATGGTCACATTTCCGATGATTTTCCACTTGCGAAGGGGAACGTGCCAGGGCTGTCGCTTGTCATCGCTGCTCTTTGCTGTGGTGCTGGAGCCGCTGGCAGATTAGATCAGATTGGAACCAATGATACGGGGTCTCAGCTGGACAGATGGGTGGGAAGACCGCATCTCTCTATACGCAGATGATGTCTTGTTATATTTGGCCTCCCCCAGGTGCTCCATATTGTTTCTCCTCAATATCTGCGAGATTTTCAGAAGGGCATCGGGGCACACCATAAACTGGTCCAAATCAATCTTATACATCCTACACGGCCCCCACCGCAACTCCCTGTCGACTGCCCACTCCAGGTCACAGACAACACGTTTAAATATGTAGGTATATACATTACAGCCAACCCAGATAACAACTCTTCAAGAATTCTGATGCCCCCGTTGGAGTGTCTAAGAAGAGATGCAACACACTGGGAATCATTACCGCTGACGCTGTTTGGGAAAAGCAGCACTTTTCAAATTGTTGTTGCTCCCCCGGTTTCTATATGCTTAGGAGAACACGCCATTCCCTGTACCCCTAGGTTATTTCAAAAAGATAACAGCCCAAGTATCCAACCTTTTATGGGGTAACAAACTGGCACGTATAGCGCAGAATAAGTTGGCCCATGGGTGGTACGATGGTGGGATGGCATTCCCAAATATACAACTGTATTACTGGGTGGCACAGTTAAAGGTAATCAACCAATGGATACATGCCCCACAGGTAGGCTCTGCATACAGGGCGGACAGGTTCTATTGGGACCCGGAAATATGCTCTCTGCACTTTACAATAAAGGACACACCTCAGCGTTAATAGGGCCCACAAAACACACCGTCGCCATATGGCATGCAGCACAGGCAAAGATGGTATGGAAAGGGGTTCTAACCCAACTTACTCCTCTTTGGGACACTAAACGGTTGGAAAAACACCATAGGCATATCTACGGTGGGAGAGATTTAGACTAGGGGGGAAGTAGTCACCTTCGAACATCTTCAGCAACAATACGAACTGGCACTCTCTGAAATTTTTCGCTACATGCAGATCAAACACGCACTGACCACGGCCATCCCATATGGCACCGAGGTACCTGAGGCTTCCCCCTTGGAGGACAGGCTACTGATGGACTGCATGCAAAAGCGGGCTACATAATTCACTTACCGCAAGTTAGTTAATAACCTTTCAGACCCCACAACACCACTCAGGGACAAATGGACCCGTGACTTTGTAATGTATTTACTATGGGAACTGTATCAATATTCCTGTTTCTGACCCTTGTCCGGTTAATAAATCACTAGTGGCCATACAACGGCACAGAAACCCGTTTTCTGATTAGGTCATAGCGCATGCTATCACATTAGGCAAGTACTATCCCTCCAGCCCCCCATGAAAGCATACCAAGTTCTCAAAACAAATCAAACCTCCAGCAACCTGGGAAATCCCCCGCAGCTATTGTTTTGATTTAGCCAAGAACTCCAGTAAAGAATGTAAGAACGACCAGTTCTTATGACATCCTTATTGACGTATTTATGTCCATCCTTACGTCAATCTCGGCACCTTTCAGGTATAAATAATAACGACATTGCCCTAAGCAAACACACGGTGGTGACGAGATTGGAGCAGCGCGACTTGCCGAGGAGCCCAGCTGATGCAGAAAGCCCACGGACGCTGCCCCTCCCTTTTGACGCGCTGAGAGAGAGACGCTGCCTTTTCTCTTGCCGAGAAATCCAGCTCCGGCGTTTCCAGCCGCCCTCGCAGGCAGCTGGGATATCAAGTCCTGAGATAGAGATACCAGCCCTCCAGCCTTCTAAATCCCAGGTACTGAACTGACAAACCCCTTACAGAGAATTCTTGAGTCAGATCCTTGGCAAAGCAAACTTAACTTAAACTGCTACTTATCTAATCCCGCCCACGTATTAGGCTTAGGTCAGGTACACTGGAGTAGGCGTAGTTAGAAGCACCAGTTAAGTACGATTAGTCAATGTATATATGTATGTATGTATTTTATCCATTTTAAAGTATCATATGGCTAAGAAACCATATCAATGCTTTTACAGTATTATTTTATAATTCTGCTTTTACTGTATGCACTCTACTTAACTATAAGTATTGCAATAATAGCGATTAATTTCTCTTGTATGAGAAAAGAGACTGATCAATAAATAACACCTTTTTATTGAACACGCCCATCTCTTCCTTTTCTCTACAATCTGGTGAAACTAAGTATGCACGTACTGACTGAGTAAAATAGTTGTCTTTTGTTTTCACACGACTCTAGAGATATACTCTTGATTAGGGGGAGCAAAGTTGTCATGTTCTATGGTTGTCAGAAACTAAATCCCTTCTTGTCTATCCAGGGAGGTTAAACTCCTCCTTGCCTATTCGAGAAAGTTTCTAGTGAACTCTGAGCTAGCTGGCACACATAACTTTAAGTCTAATATCGTCAGTAGAAGACCTAGTTAACCACAGTCCTACGTCTATACTATTGAAGATATTATTCCAATGCGCAGAGCCTATTGGGATAATAGGAACTACACTACATGGCACCCAACGGTTTGGATAGGCGAGAAATCTAACGTAAGACATTAAAGTAACTCAGTCGTGCTTTTCACACAGACCCTTTTTTCCCATAATACTCCAAAGACGTCTGGAGTGGGTGAAAGGTTAAATCCGCCAAACTTCGTAGGAGGAGACTCCTATGTATGGTTCTTGGTTTATTCAACGTTGAAGGATACACTGTTCCAAAATATTGTGCATCTAATCTTTGTTTCTGTAGAAACCAGACCTGCAAATAAACAAAATAACCTTCCTGTCAGTAAAATGTCAGACAGTGAAGAAGGAAGGGAGACAGCTAGAATAGCAGCTCATCTCCTAGCGGATGACAATAGTCTCTTACAGCAAGACCCGGAGGCAATACTAATCCCAGTCAACATAAGAAAAACTATAACTTTAAAACTTATAGAAAATGGACTGACACCGAGAGGTGGTACAGTAATATTCGTAATTGAGGCACACGAATATCGGCAGACAGAGGTATTCTACTCATGGATAAACTTTCCAGCAGCAAACACTGTAACAAAGGAGTTCCACTATTACAAAATAGAGGAGCCTCCGAATGAGTACACTCCTTTCGAGGAAGTGGAGATATCACTCAAATACCAAGAGCACCTGCTCTGGTTTAATGGCGCCCTAAAACATAATAATCACATCACCAGGCTCGGTCCACTAGGTAGACCAGGAGCAACGTGGCCGGTCCTAGCCGGATACACACCACATCCAGACATTGAAGAAATGTCTGCACCAGATCTTTTAGCACAGCTAAAACAACTAATTAAAATACATAGACAATTAGTCCAATATGTAATGCGGACTTCAACAGTCCAACCAGCTATTAAAATTCCACAGCTGACCTCTCATCAGGGAAACACAAATAAAATTACACCACAGAACATACAGTCCTGTCTAGGTAAAGTACCCGCAAAACAGGAACAAATTCCATTCTGATTAGCACAAAAAATCACTCAAATAGAGGCGGTATTCCCAGATACCACCCCTGTTGAGAAACACAGAATTCTGACTATCTGTCTTCCAATGGGAATCGCACCACATGTGGAGGACCGTGACACTTGGGGTACAGTCTTTGCTTCCATTTACACAAAAACACATGGTGTTCCATCCATGTCAGTAATACCAGATGTGCTAAAACAAATTCAAGATGAATACGGTCCAGAACCGGCCCTAACTCTGGGTATGAAATTACTGAAAGACTTCAAGCAGGTCTCGGCAATATTACTAGCCAATATAAAGGAAGAAGCAGCAAATGTGGCGATCCGCCAGAGGTTAAAAGAGACAGATATAGCAGACCAACCATTTGAAATTGCCAGAATCATAGAAAAATCTTATGAAGAACTAGGAAGAGATAGTTTGGGTGGGAAACCAGTGAAACCCCAACTAATTGAAAATCCTGAAAAGGTATTTATTAAAAAAATAATCTAAACACTCAAAAAAAGAGCTGGGATGGAAATAAACAATCCACTCCAAAGGAAAAAAGATCCCAAACCAGAGGAAGGATCTCCTCGGCGGAGAGAAAGATCTCCGGACCAAGGACACAAGTCTCCCCAAAGGGAGCCCTCTGGGAAAAAATACAACCTTAGAAATAGGGATAATATAAAGAAACCTGATTGATATCAAGATATTGATACACGTCCCTCTCGATCTTTTCAGACTTCCTCGCAGAAATCGGAAAGAAGAGGACGATCAGAACACAGGGAAGAGCACGTCAAGTCCAAAGACAAGGAACCTGCTCATCAAAATAAAAAATTAAAATTTCCAAAGAAGAAGGTAGCCAGTATTAAAGTAATCAACCATGCCAAGAATACTGAGGACACAGCTGAAAAACGGAGAATAGGCTCAGACAATGCTAGACAGCGCAGCAGAAGTGAGCATAGCTCGCAAGATCCTGATGAATCATCTGGAGACAGTGGACACGAATGAATACATTCAGGTGGAAACTGCAGATACCAGAGTTAGCAAACCTCATAAAATATATGAAATAACATTGCGTATAGAGGGGGATAAGACTTGAAAATAAGGGGTCTATTTTGGGATAATCTCTCCAAGGGCTATGACATCCTTCTAGCTGAAAAAGACTGGCCACCAGAGTTTGTCAGGGAGTGCCCTCATGGCGAAGAAATAATTATGCCTGCCTTCTCAAATCATATTCCAATACATAAAAAATATACATTTGCAAGAAAGTGGGCAGTAGCCCAAGCTCCTGCATGATATAAAAACCATGTGGGATGGGATGAGGACTCTCCTCCTCACAAAATCCAGTTAAAATCACAACCTACTGCACAGAGCCAGTACCCAATTAAGCAAGAAGCTAAAAAACAGGTAAAAGAGATCCTAGATCAACTTGAATACCAGGGGGTGATTGAAACTTGCACCTCACAAATGAACAATCTTCTGTTTCCTGTCTCCAAACCAGATGATTCATATCGTCTTGTTTTGGACTACGGACACTTGAACTCATGTTGCAAAACTTTTGCAGTGCAAAACTCACACAGTGCAGCACTAATGAATAACATAGTGCGCAAAAAATACAAAACAACATTAGATATCTCTAATGGATTCTTTTGTCAAAATATAGCACCAGAAAGCAGATATTTGACCGCGTTCTCAATAAACGGCTCGCAAAAAAATTTCTGTCGTTTACCACAGGGGTTCAAGAACAGCCCAGGATTATTCTCAGCGAGAGTAACAGAGTTACTACAAATATATGATGATGAGGCATTATCTTATGTCATTGACATCTATCTAACAGATGATGACTTGGATACTCACTTGAAAAGAGTGAACACCATAATACTTGGGTTCGAAGCAGAGGGTTACAAATTCAACTTTAAAAAGTCAAGAATTGCCCATCTAACTGTCCTGTTTTTAGGATATGAACTATCAAGTGAAGGCAGAAGCCTGGCTGACAATTTCCTAGAGAAATGTGCTGTAATCCAAGCACCCAGAACAGTAAAAACTTACAATCAATTCTAGGTTTCCTAAATTTCGTAAGAACTTACATTATAAATTATGCAGAGAGGGTCAAACGCCTCTATGATTTAATAAAACCAGATTTTAAAAGAATCAACTGGACTCAAAAACACACAGAAATTTTGAGATCTTTACAAACAGACATGTTAGTTAAAACAAAACTACAAACACGCGACAACACACGCAACCTTGTGATTCGAGTCATCCCAGGAAGATGCGGATTCACATACCTGACCTCTAATGAGGGAGAAAAGGTACCAATTGCATACAAATCACACTTGTACACAGAAGCTGAAAAAACGTTCAGCATTAAGGAAAACATTGTTCATGCGGTTCAAACGGCTATAGCAAGAGAAAAATACCAAGCTGACGGTAGACGTATTACAGTCAGAAAAGCAGAATCAGCTTTTGAGGCATTAACAAGCCCATGTAATTTACCTACTATGGCATTAAATCCAGAATGGATACAATGGGTAAATTCTATTGCTACAGACAAAGTGAAATACTATTTTGATCCAGAAATGTAAAAAATTAAAACATCTTGAATATGAGAGAAAATACCCTCTGCCAATCGACATTCTGCCCTTACAACAATACGCCTGTGTAATCTATACAGACGGACATGCTCAACCCTCAGTTTGGGGAGAGCAAGCATACAACGCCACATGCGAAATTGTAAAAGACGTGTGGCGTGGAGGTAAACTGAGACCTCTATTTACGAAAACACACTCAGTGGAAAATAATTCAGAACAACAAACTGAAGTAATAGCGTTAAAAATGGCACTAGATAATGCCGATCGCGAATTCCCGACACTTATACTGTGCGATTCGTATTACTGCGTCAAATCATACAATAACGATTTACAGAAATGGATTCAAAACGGTTACAAAGATGACACAGGTGCCACAATAAAGCAGAAAGCGCTTTGGGAACAAGTAGTTCTTTTACAGAAAGAACTACCAAAAACTCACGTGATACACTCACTGAGTCATCAGCATGATGGCGTTCACGTTGCAGGGAATTCATTGGCTGAGACAGCCATAGCGGTAGCAACTAAATCGGCTTCCGTAGCTACAAAAAAGCGTTCAGTAAAATACATTGATGGTGAAACAGTGCTGGCGGTAAAAACGTCATCGAAAGGCGACTGCTCAGCGCTACCGATCAACTATCCACTCAATTATACATACATAATCGATGCAAACTCCGTTCCTTTTGCTCTAATCCCAAACATGGACAGGAGAGGCTTGTTAATAGCAGACGCACATATGGGTGAGGGTCTTAGACACCTTAAGCTTAAAGATTCTCTGGAAGAATTACAATCAGTGTACTGGTGGCCAGGCATGAGCCTGCATCATCACACTTTTGTAAAATACTGCCCAGACTGCAACAGAGATCGCAGTGGCGACCGAGACGGTATATTACCATGGCGTTTCGCTCCAGATTGGATCAAAACAATAAAAAATAAAACCCAATATGAATAATGCGTCACATTAACATGTAAAGACTATTTTCATTTATAATGTAGACCCCAACTCTCGGCTGACGTCTGAACTGTTATAAAAGATTTGCGAGTCTATAATGGCATATACGCTAGAAACATGCTACGTTCTGACCAATATCTTTCCTTTAGCTCTCGAGCGTATGGGGGGTGCCTGGCCAGAATGAGCATTGCATTGCGGGACTCTTCTCACTTCCTTCCTGAGGGAAACGGGATGGTGTAAAGAAAAAACCAAGGCATAGAACAATCTGTAATGGAGAAGGTATTAGGTTCGGGAGCTGGGTGGGTCAAACATTTAATAAGTGTCCAACGTAGTCTTAATAATCTGCTAAGAAATTCTCTGAGCGGTCTCAGTCCGTACGAACTATTGTTTGGGACTAGAATGTTAGTCCAGGACCTTGATAGTCAGACTTCAGTGGTTAAAGAAAAATGCTTTGATATCAAAGATCGTTTGGCTATTTTACAGGACTTAAATGAAACAAGAAAAGACCTGAGCAACATAAAGTTGAAACAACAGCCAACAACCACTGAAGAGAAACCACCTGTCCCAGCAAGGCCTGTCTGGATTCCAAAAATCGGGGATCTGGTCAGAGAGAAGATCGCGGTAAAGAAGGAATTTGGGCCTTCTTACAGAAAAGCAGTTCCTGTCTTGTCTTTCAACGGTCTTGTGTACACTGCACCATTCACTGTCTCTTTTCCTTTGGGTTTCGGACACGTTTACGTTAAGCTAGGTGGCACCGATGATGAGAACAGGGCCATCCTGGTGAGTACCAACCAGGGGTCCCATTGGTGGTGCGCCCGTGAGGTGCCATCTAGCTATTCACATTTTTTCAAATGTTGTCCTTCTAGTGAATGTATGTCCTGTGCTGTTTCGTAATGTGTTGATCAGAGTATGGCTATCTTTTATTATGGCAATAGACTGGAACACGGTAACAATCTCTAGAGTTAGAGGTGTGGCTGGAAGGATCATTTGACAATCCATATGTGTTCACAGGTCTGGAAGAAAATTGCCTAAAGAATTAGGTCATTTGGTTTTGTTGATTTACTGAGTGGAGGGCGACCTAGTTCTGCACTTCCCTCTTGACTCCTAGTATTTGTACGTTGTCTTTCAAAGGGACAAGATCAGTAGTACTACCGCCCCTTGCTGGTAAAAAGGAGAACCGAGTTGTATCCATCGACCTGGTTAAACCACAATCATGTGGCCGATAACAAGTAGTAGGCCAAGTGGACTCCCAAGAAGTAGCAGAACACCAAAGTTTGCTACAACCACAGAGGTTCAAACTGAAAGACTAATCACACCTGATAAACCTACAGTGATTCAACAAGGGCTATGCAACAAAGCAATGGAACTTAAACCTCTTAAAACCCAAATCGAAGCTTTACATCAAGAAATTCCATTCTACAGTGATGTAACCACAGACTATTCAGTTGAAACAAAACAAATTCCTAAAGCAACAAGGAACATAGAAGCAATTGGAACAATTGACAGAACAGCGTCCGGCTACTTCATCAACTTCGATGATTTTTCTGAGGATCCAAGTGAACCAGAAGTACAGCCGACAACAAAAACTTTTAAAGACAAAGCAAAGGAACTTTTTCATCAACTCAAAGAAACCTATCTGATTTCTCCATGGATTGAAATTTGGGTGGCATTAGGTGCATTTGTCCTCATACTTTGGCTCATCATGGTACTATGCTTGGGACATTTCATTGAGGGAAAATATGCTAAAATGGACACAACAAGCCAGAATATCAATTTGGTCCTTAAACCTCACACGTCTTCACACGTTGAGAAAAGAGAACTTTCTTCAGTAAACTTCAAAGCCAATCCTATACCCGGCGGGGTAGCATGGGACAATACTGAATACGAAATATATGGCCCGGTTGAGATCCTGAAGTATCCACACCAATTTAAGATTTCATTGAGTGACTTTGTAAAACCAAGCACATTTGCTGATGATTGGGACTTTGAAAGTATTAATGATATGATGTCCGATCTAGTGATGTCAGTTAAATTTACAGAACATGATTATTTGCAAGGTTCATCTAATTATGATGAGATGTTTTGCTACAACCACTATGGTAACCATTATCTGCATAAATCTTCTCAACCTAGAAATGTTTTAAATTATAACCAATGGGAACATTGTGCAACTCCACCAAAAGGCAGTTCAAAAACATTTTATGATAAATATTCATACTTTTAAGGGTTTAACACAAGTAATGCAGAAACATTCTATTTCAAATCGTTAAATAAGACAGGAGTGAAAACCATGCTTACAAACACAAAATTGATATATTCGGACTCATTTTTTGAAAAAATTAATACATTTGGTTTTGATTTCTGGAACAATAACATTGAGACGAAAACGATCTGGGGCACAAAAGATTGGCAAGTGCAAGGTGTAGAATCATTATTTAGAGCCTGCATGATCCCAGAACAAATTATATTTTTGAATGACACGATTCAACAGACTACCTGTCTTGGCTTAGCCAAAATCAAAGACTTAAATAAACCGTCTATTCCAAAGCCAACAACGGACAGTAATAGCACTACGGATGTTGAGATAGATGTAACCCATATTTTAAACCAAAACAGAACACATCCTGATTGGAAACAATGGTTGATCTGGCCCACAGACACAAATAACTGTAAAGACAGATTCCTGAACAAAATGCAGGGGTTCACATTGACCAGGCCAGACCCTAGATACTCCCAGAGACAACATCCAGGGATTGTAACTACTTACAGTGTGGGAAAACTCTGCCTTCAATGGCTACATACATCTACACTGGCAGAAATTAAGCAACACCTAACTTTACTTAAAGAAGGTGCTGACTTGCGTGATTTCATTATGGGACCACGCAAACAGCGTCAAAAACGTTTCATAGCGGCCTCTATATATGCAGCTTATAACGAAGCTTGGAAAGAAACTCAAATTGAGACAGCGGAAAAAATACGGGAAATTGACCGTAATAATTTGGAAAAATCACTTTCTGTTGTGGACAATGGGTTAATGACTCTGTCTTCCAGAATATATTCACTGGACAGTATTGTGTCTTCAGCAATCGATATAATAGAGCAAGACTTACTGATGTTACAACACGGTCAGTCTCAATTACGTTCTATTGTACAGCTTGGCTGGACGTTACAAAATCTGCGTTCAGGCTATGTGCCTTGGCGTTTAATCAACACAACGTCACTATTTAATATCTTTAACCTTACTGATAAACAAATCAGTTTGGCACAGAAGGGTGCTGACTATACAATTCTGAACATTGAAAAACTTGAGAGATTACCATTGACAATGTCAGAACGACCTGTCATTGAATGGATAATACATGGGATAGTAAATATTCCGATAACAACTTCCCAGTTTCAATACTGCCAAAAATATATACAGGCAGGCCAGTATGAAAGGTTGGATTTACAAAAGTGACCCTGCACACCTCAAAAATAGTAAACAAAGCAGTTTAAATGCTATTTATGCATATGATCACAATCACTCCATTAGTTCTCCCAAGAATTCCAAAGTCAAATATCTTCTGTAAGCAGATTCTTTTATTCAAAGTTGATGTTTAAAACCAATAGCCAACGCGTTTCGTCCGTGGCCGGACTTCTTCAGGGCTACATTTAAAACACAAAGAATGTATATATAAGCATATTTACATCAGGAAAAATATACTCCTTTTCAAAATTATACATACAGTTATTTACAAAATTAGGGCAAGAAAAACCAGACACTTTATAATAAGCATTATTCAGAAATAGACCATGGATGTTTATTTTGAAAGGTTGGGTAAAGGATATATTAATTCAACATGGAACTTGCCCTATACACACACATGTGTCAGTAATAAAGGACAGAATGTATTTCTTAGTGGCAATAATTGTGTAAAATCACTAAGTGGTATACTTCTGTGTCAGGGTATAAGTTTGCATGGGGCCTGTGAAGGGACTTCAAACAACCTTTCATGTCACCAGTTAGGCACACCTGCAACACAAATAGAACCATTATTTAGAAGATTTTCGAACGGGAGTTACATTCTAATTGTAGATCACAGATGTTGCAGCCTGTTGCCAGGAAAACCTTATCTCGTAAGCGTGACTACCAGGGTCATGTGCTGTGAAAGAGTATTGTTCCCGAATGATGCTCTAGACAGGGAGGCAAGGTTATGGCCCAGTTTAAAAATCTCTTCTATTCGAATTGATACTTTAAGCAGAATGAAGACTGTGCTCCTACAGACGACAACCCAGTTGACGTCATCAAAAGAAGCGTATGATCTCCAAGTTGCAAGGACAACGGCAGAGATTCATTCACTGTTATCAACAAATAGCCGCCTACACTTCGCAGAAATACTAAACAAAATCTTAAATATTTCTGATACAAGTGGTATCGCTAGTGTATTTAAGACAGTTTTTTCAGGAGCTTTGACCCCATTCAAAGCCATCCTGGGTATTTTTCCTAACTTCGTCCATTCCATCTTTGGCGGACTTCCTCTCCTGTTGGGACTAGTAGCAGGCGTCCTATTTTTGCTACTTTTGCTTCGCTATGGCAAACCGTGTCACAGACATGACTCCAGCAACAATGGAAGAAACGATCCTAGCTATCGCTACCGGGACCGCATAACTAAAATCCTTGGATTAGCACGGCTACGAGATTTAAATATGACCTGGTTTCTTTCATTCAGACCCTCGTGGCAGAATTGTGTTATGCCTGTATTAAGGTGCATGCTATGCGGCGAAGAATGCGTGTTGGACACCTGTCTCACACTACAATCAGAAGTACCATTGGATGCAGAGACTTTGTTGAGTCCAGTTAAGGCTCATGCATTGTGCTGTCCCCAGCGGCTACCTATCCTGATGACGGCATTCGTGGAGACTTCACCACTACGATTGAAGGGTAGTGAAGTACAAGATGAAAGCAGCGTCGATCAGGTACGACCTTCTGTCAGCTATGCTGATCAAACCATCACTGAAAGCAATCATGCTCATGACTGCATGGTAGCATCATTTTCCAACCTAGTCGAACTCTCACCAGAAGCTGTTGACTGTTTTTTTGAACATCTTAATGATATGATGTTTTCACCAGAACAAAAGGAATGACTTTAAGCAACGTGCACACAGCGTTCCCTGAACTCTGAATTTGGCCTTCAAACTTTGATAACAAAGCCACTAAGAATTTGTTTCAGTTTTTTGCAAGAAAAGTAGAACTTTTTTTCCAAAACCAATATATTTACATTTTTTTGGGCACTTATCTTCTGCTTAAAGTAAAACTATTCTTAGAGAACAGAAAACTTCTATTTTTAGGTAAACTCTAGAAAACGTTACCTCGACCTCTAGGTTGTTTACAAGTAGAATTATATTTTATGTGATGAAGTGGTCTCGCAATTTTTCTTCTGTATTAAGAGCCATTTCATGTGTTATTTTCGCAAATCATTCAAGCTGATATAATAATGTGCATCCTCTTTGAATGATTACACTGCTTAAATGCATACAGTAGCTATACTGATTTTCATGTATTGCGCAAACCATTTTTAAGGTACAAATTACTGTATTTTGGGGTGGTTTCGTGTACACTTACACTATTAAGTTATGTTTACTATGCTTAGGTTAGTAAATATGGACATAGATTCCGTGGAGTGGGTGTAATGTATTTACTATGGGAACTGTATCGATATTCCTGTTTCTGACCCTTGTCCGGTTAATAAATCACTAGTGGCCATACAACGGCACAGAAACCCGTTTTCTGATTAGGTCATAGCGCATGCTATCACATTAGGCAAGCACTATCCCTCCAGCCCCCCTAGAAAGCATACCGAGTTCTCAAAACAAATCAAACCTCCAGCAACCTGGGAAATCCCCCGCAGCAATTGTTTTGATTTAGCCAAGAACTCCAGTAAAGAATGTAAGAACGACCAGTTCTTATGACATCCTTATTGACGTATTTATGTCCATCCTTACGTCAATCTCGGCACCTTTCAGGTATAAATAATACCGACATTGCCCTAAGCAAACACACGGTGGTGACGAGATTGGAGCAGCGCGACTTGCAGAGGAGCCCAGCTGATGCAGAAAGCCCACGGACGCTGCCCCTCCCTTTTGACGCGCTGAGAGAGAGACGCTGCCTTTTCTCTTGCCGAGAAATCCAGCTCCGGCGTTTCCAGCCGCCCTCGCAGGCAGCTGGGATATCAAGTCCTGAGATAGAGATACCAGCCCTCCAGCCTTCTAAATCCCAGGTACTGAACTGACTAACCCCTTACAGAGAATTCCTGAGTCAGATCCTTGGCAAAGCAAACTTAACTTAAACTGCTACTTATCTAATCCCGCCCACGTATTAGGCTTAGGTCAGGTACACTGGGGTAGGCGTAGTTAGAAGCACCAGTTAAGTACGATTAGTCAATGTATATATGTATGTATCTATTTTATCCATTTTAAAGTATCATATGGCTAAGAAACCATATCAATGCTTTTACAGTATTATTTTATAATTCTGCTTTTACTGTATGCACTCTACTTAACTATAAGTATTGCAATAATAGCGATTCATTTCTCTTGTATGAGAAAAGAGACTGATCAATAAATAACACCTTTTTATTGAACACGCCCGTCTCTTCCTTTTCTCTACAATCTGGTGAAACTAAGTATGCACGTACCGACTGAGTTAAATAGTTGTCTTTTGTTTTCACACGACTCTAGAGATATACTCTTGATTAGGGGGAGCAAAGTTGTCATGTTCTATGGTTGTCAGAAACTAAATCTCTTCTTGTCTATCCAGGGAGGTTAAACTCCTCCTTGCCTATTCGAGAAAGTTTCTAGTGAACTCTGAGCTAGCTGGCACACATAACTTTAAGTCTAATATCGTCAGTAGAAGACCTAGTTAACCACACTCCTACGTCTATACTATTGAAGATATTATTCCAATGCGCAGAGCCTATTGGGATAATAGGAACTACACTACAACTTGGGCGACCTTGATGACGCGAGATGTGGGCATACCCTCGCGACTCAGACTAGTGCAGCTTAAAATCCTACATCGCACCTACTACACTAGACATAACCGAAGCAAGATGGAAAAAACATCACATCCATATTGCCTCAGAAGTTGTGGGGAGGAAGTTACCTTTTACCATACCATATGGCACTGTCCGAAAATTGCTGACTACTGGAAGAAAATAATGAGAACAATATCGCAGACTGAAGGGGTGTCGTTGGTACCGGAACCAAAGAGGTGCTTATTAAATATGTGGGAGCCAAATTACCTTACTCAACCGGCGCAGAATTGGGCCACGCTGGGGATAATGGTTGCTAAACGCAATATAGCGCAAAAGTGGGGGGCGGCGGAGGTGCCGTCTCTGGCCGCATGGTTCAAGGACATGGACATGGCTATGGTGGCTGAGAGGACAGTGTTTATTAATCGGGGCTGCCCCCAGAAATGGAGGAAGTTGTGGGTAGCGTGGAATAAGTTCAGGGGAGACATTTGTGAAATGAAATGAAATGAAATGAAATGAAATGAAAAAGAAACTTCTAAAGCGCACTGCGGCCAAGCGGCTTCCTGGCGCTGAGGAACACAACCGTATCTGCCAGGGGTCCAGAGGATTTAGCCAGGGAAAGCCTGAAGAAAAAGGAAAGTTTTGAGAGCTTTACGAAAGTGTGAGAAGATAGGAATGGAACGAATCGAGAGGGGGAGAGTATTCCAGATCTGGGGAGCCCGCACCGAGAAGCGGGTACCTCCGGTGCGGGATTTGCGGAAGCGGGGAACGTGAAGAAGAGAGAGAGAAGACGAACGAAGAGAACAGGAAGGGGCGTGAGAAGAGATTAAAGAATTGATAAAAAGAGGAGCGGAGCGGGCATGAGCCCGAAAAGCCAAACAGGCAAGTTTAAATTGGGATCTGAAATGAACGGGGAGCCAGTGAAGGGATTTAAGGGCAGGAGTGATGTGGGAGAACTTAGGGAGACGAAAAACAAGACGGGCCGCCTGGTTCTGGATGGCCTGGAGCCGGCGAGTTTCGTAGGCCGGAATGCCTACGTACAGGCCATTTCCATAATCCAGGCGGGATGTAATGAGGGCAGAAATGATGGCTTTGAGGGCATCAACAGAAAAAAAACCGGGAAACGGAGCTGATGTGCGCATGCTGATCTTGATGCCCAAGGTCCGGACAGAAGAAACTGGGGAGGGGGGAGGACCAAAGGAAAGGGGCCAGTGAACAGAGGACCAGGGGTTAGAGGGACCACCAGTGAGAACAAGCTCTGTCTTGTCAGGATTGAGCTTCAAATGATTGAAGCTCATCCATTGGGAGATGAGGACAAGAGTAGAGCTGAGCTTGGGGAGAGAGTGAGTAGGAGAAGATAGGTCAAAGACGAGCTGGAGGTCATCTGCGTAGTTATACACCGAGACCCCCAGCTCAAGAAGAGAGGAAATAAGGGGGCGGATATAGAGATTGAAGAGAAGAGGGGAAAGAGAAGAACCTTGGGGTACCCCACAAGTGACCGGGAGGGGGGGTGCAGAGAAATCAGAGAGGTGAACAGCCTGTGATCTGCCCTGAAGAAAGGACGCGATCCAGGAGAGGGCGATGCCCTGGATGCCCGCTGCGCTGACACGATCGAGAAGAATGGCATGGTCAACCGTGTCAAACGCAGCGGACAGATCCAAAAGGACTAAGGCCTGGGGGAGATTACTGTCAGCCCTCCCTTTCAGTTCATCCAGGACCGCAAGGACCACACTCTCAGTAGAGTGGCCAGGTCGAAATCCAGCCTGGTGAGAGGCCAAGATGTTATTTTCCTCGATGTAATTAGAGAGACAGGATGTGACATTGCTCTCAAGGATCTTCCCAAGATAGGGAAGAGGGGAGATCGGCCTGAAATTAGATGGAAGGGAGGGGTCCAGGCCAGCTTTCTTCAGGATGGGAAGCACAATGGCAGTTTTAAAGAAAGAGGGGACAGAGCCCAGAGCTAAACAAGAGTTGAGAAGAGTTAGAGGAGGGGTAGGACAGCTGGTGTATAGGGTTCTAAGGATCCGAGCGGGTGCACAATCCGCCGGAGAGCCGGACTTGACCTTAACAAGAAGGTCGCGGAAAAGCTCAAGTGAAATAGGCTTGAAATGATCCAGGACAGAAGAAGAGGAGAAGGAAAGATCCGGCAAGTTAGGTTGGAGCACGATCGGAATATTAGACTTGATGGTGATTATTTTGTTGATAAAATAATCATTAAGAGAATGGCAGAAGGATTGAGAAGGAGCAGGGGAAAGGCTAGCACGGTCGGAGGTGGCAAGACTACGCACCAGAGAACCGCCGCCGGAACGAAATGAGGACAGTTCGGAAGAGGAACATTAAAGATAGTAACATGGTCTATATGAGGGGATTGATTGTAGACTCTGAAGATCTAAATGAGAATGTGAACATAGTGTTTGTATTACTGATATGGGAATGTGTAATAATGTGTTATAATATGACTGTAATTCACCCGAAATTTTCGGCAACGCTAATAAAGAAAATAATAAAAAATACATTTAAAAAAAAAAAAAGCCTTCAGTGCCACTCTGGGACATCTGGCCTCACTTGACTGGGACATTGTCAAAGTTTGTGGTTAACAATGATGGAGTTATGGTCGGATACACTAACCTGGAGGCCCCAGCCAAAATTGTACCTGCCATAGAAACTTTTCTGGAGCTTTTTATGCCGAATTTTCTTGACACTCCACAGCAGGCCAGATTCAGAGTGGGTTCATCAGGCTTGACTATCAGTGAGGCCTAGGTGAAATCCTGGAAGTCTGGAGCTCTGGAGCTTTCGGCAGGATGAACCTTAAATCCTGACTGGGTCAAGGTTAAAGGTGGTCAGCTTGACTCTCGAGGTCGGGTCAGTCACCTTACAGAGCTATTGCCAGAAGTTCTCCTAAGTTCTCCAAAATTCATGAGATGCTTCTTGAAACTTTTCTTGTACGTTCAAATTGTCCAAATCTCCAATACAAAGGTCTGAAATCTCCTAGATTATTGCTGCGATGTCTGAACCACAAATCCCACAATCCACCTGGCCAAATCCTTAAAAGTATACTGGATGCACTCCAAGAAGGAGACTCTTGGTGGAGATGATGCAAGTGGGGTCTGTTAACCTGTAGCTTGCAGGAGTCCACTCCTTAGTCCTTCTTGTAGCAAGGAAAAGTCCGCAGGGCTGTTGTACCATATTTTACCACAGGCATAGTCATTCAGAGTGCAGGCCTTTGGGTGCAAATCCAGATTCCGGCAGGGCAGTCCTTCTTTCCTTGTAGTTTCAGGCAGCAGGTCTTAGAGACCAATCAAAGCAGCCTGGCTAAGCCTCTTCTGTTCAAGGTATGACAAATTCAACAGTGGCAAGTTGTTGCATTTATCAACACCAATATTTTAAGTCCTTGAAGGATATCCTCACAGCAGTTCCCAATGGCTATTATACACTTCAGGCCAATAGGCCCTCGGGCAAGCTCGGGGGCGGGGGCATAGCTATTTTCCATCAAAACTCAGGTTCACCTCAATAGGGATCACAGTTATACCCTCCTGCAACAGCCTCATTTTGAAATTTGAATCGACACAATACACCTTTGTCTGTGCTCTATTCTACCGACCTCCTCACCACATGCCCTCCTTTCTCCAACGGCTTGGTGAAATGATCTCCCAGCTAGTCATTAACCACGCCAGACTCATCATTGTTGGAGACTTTAATTATTGGCCCACTGATGTACAGGAGAGTGCCAGCTCCATAAAATTCACGGATCTCCTGTCAGGAATGAACTGCATCCAACATGTGCATGATGCCACCCATATAAAGGGACATATTCTGGACCAAGCCTGGACATCCAACTTGGAAATTTCACAACCATTAATCTCCCCATGTACATGGTCAGACCATTACCTTATCTCATTCACCATGGCCTGTGCCCCCCTAACCAAACTATGGCTTGAATCAGCTAGTCATGGGATCGCCCCCTTTAAGAGAACTAAACTCAAATGCGCCCACGCTGCTCAACCCTGGTTTTCCGACGATTTGAAACAAAAAAAACTTGCCCTTAGGCAAGCTGAGCTTAGCTGGAGATGGGACTACGTCTCAGATAAAAATGCCATTTATGTAACCCTGCTAAAAGCCTATAAAAACTCCATCCTCCAGACTAAGGCAGCCTATTTTTCTTAAAAAATTATGAACTCAGCTACTAAGACCAATGATATCTTTTCTATAGTCGACGAGGTTGTACAACCAGATAGAGTGACGTGAAACCTGTCCCCTCACAATCACTCTGTGACTCCCTTAACTCTTACTTCATCGAGAAAATTGCTACCATTAAAGCTAATATTCCTACTCCCACACCTTCGACTGCCTCCCCGACCACATGCAAAAATTCCCTTGTATTGGACCAAATATCCCTGATTCCTAGGGAAGAGTTTCTAGTCTTACTCAAAAAAGTCAGATCAGGTTCTCCTACCGACTGCTGCCCTCCTCATATCTTGCGGGAGGATTTCCTCACCTGTCCAGACCTGCCCCTCTCACTCCTGAACAACTCTCTCAAACTAGGCATTGTCCCAGACACCTTTAAAGAGGCTGAAATTATCCCAATCTTGAAGAAAACCCAACTCTGACCCCTTCGTCCTGAATAATTTCTGCCCCATTTCCTTACTCCCCTACCTAAGTAAGATCTTAGAGACCCACGTAGTGAACTGTCTTAGCTCATTTATCGAGCACTCTCAGGTTCTCAACCCTCAGCAGGTAGGATTTAGACCAGCACACTCCACAGAGTCTGTCATCCTGGATGTATGATATTAAAACGCGGTTTCTACACCACCGTACCATTACAACGCGTCAATCACAACGCAAGTCGTTACAACGACTTGCGCTGGAGGCGCTGGATTTTGGAATAGTGTGATTTACTATTCCAACTCCAGCCTACGTTACAGTAGGAAAGGTGTTGGAATTGTAAATCATGCAATTCCTTAGTACATAGTTGTAACGACTTGCGTTGTCATTGACGCGTTGTAATGGTACCGCGGTGTATAAACCGCATGGTAATGGCTGTCTCCCGTCATCCTAGCAGTCATGGAGGAGCTCAGGAGAGGGGCTGATAAAAACATCACCCAGGCCCCGGTACTTTTGGATCTATCAGCCGTGTTTGACACAGTCGATCATGGTCTCCTAATCGTCCATATCAGTAATGCGGGTATCCAGGGTCTGGCTCTGAAGTGGATCTCCTCCTTCCTTTTGAACTAATTTCAGGCAGTCTGCCTCGCCAACTTCTCAGCCAAGCAAGTAAAGTTGACCTGTGGGGTTCCCCAGGGTTCTACCCTCTCTCCCCCCCTGTTTAACCTGCACATGCTACCTTTGATCTGGTCTTTACGCAAAGGAAGAGTTGTAACATTCAACTATGCTGACGACCTTATGCTGGTGTTCAAAATTGACTCTTCTAACACTTCTGTATCCAACTTTCAGTTTTATCTATGAAAGCCCAGATCAGTGCGGTGGTCTCTGAGTGCTTCCTCCACCTACGCAGAATCCGTAAGATCTGCAGATTTCTCACTACTGAAGCCTTGACCTTAGTCCCCTTGGCCTTGGTTATCTCTCGAATTGATTATGCCAACTCATTTTATGTCGTCATCCCGTCATACCAACTTCACCGTTTGCAGCTGGTACAAAACCAAGCAGCCAGCTCATTTTCCATCAACCCAAACACCAACATGTCCGTCCTTTGATGGTCGCCAAACGTTGTGCATTCAAGCTGGGCTGCACTATCTTCAAAGCCCTCGCAGGGACCGGCCCTGCATTCATCTCGTCAAGGATCCATCGCTATGCCCCCTCTCGTGAACTGCGCTCCCCCCATCTGAACCTGCTTACCATCCCCACTTTCAAACATAAAAAACATGGTGGCCCCTCAATTTTGGAACTCTCTACCTGCTGGACTGAGGTCAGTAACATCATACGCCCAGTTCAGAACACTTCTCAAGACCTTGTTGTTCTCTTAGGCATGTGAGTAAAGGCTATGTTATTGTGTCACTGTTGCCCCTCCCGCTCTCAGCACCATGAAACTGCTTTGTGTAAGTGAGCTTAACAAGTATTTTTAACATAACATAACAAGGATATTTGAACTTTTAGCAACAGTTACATCTACATAAATAATGGCATGTTAGCCTATAGATATAACTACCTACAATAGGAAAAAATATAAAATGGGCATTTTTTCCTCACCAAGGCATATAAAACATCATTTATAAAGTCTCTGCTTATAGTAACATGCCCCCCAGCCCTCAAATGCCAAGGGATGACCTGGGGGTGCCTAATATGTAACAATAAGGTAGATTATCAATTTTAAAGTGCCCATAACACCAAAGTCGAATTTGCACACAATTAACTTTTAAAGACAGTCTGCAAAGTCAGGCTGCCATAGCACTGGCTCTCAGCCTGGTTAGCAAAGTCCAGGGTACTGTCAGAGTCAGTTATCACCAGTATCATTCAGCAAAATATTTGGGGGGAACAGGGCAAAAGAATGACTTTCTAACATAGAGTTGCGATAATGCCTCTCTGCAGGCTCTTAGTGGTTTTAGTGGGTATCTTCTTCCCATTTTTGTCTTTGAATGTAGGTGTGATACATTTGTATAATGGTCTTGCTGTTTCTCCATAGTGTGGGACAGATGTTCAACTGAATCCCAGAAATATCATCAAACCTTGAAGTTTATTTAAAAGATTAGAGGGCTCTAGAATCCTTTATTTTCCTCACTCATACCTTAGGAATTTTACATCCGAGAAGCATATTTTTTAATACTGGAAGGTCACTCTGTTACCTGCTTGAACTAGTATTGTCAATATTTTATTCACATGTTACACTTTTTCACATCAGTGATCATTAGTGATGTATTCATCATTAAGATCAGAAACTGCATGCAAAACTGAATTTGTTTGTGCCAAAATATTCTCATTTATAACTCTTGAAAAATGATATTAATTTCCCCCTATTGTGAACAAAATTGAATAATATGATTCAGGCACTATACTATGATCAAAATAACCTTTGCTCTGTCTATTGTTGTTTTGCATTTCTTGCATATCAATTGCATCATTAATTGAATACTGTGTGCATTGTTAACAACATTGGTTTTACAATGTTTGTTTATATTGTGATAGTTCAACTATTATCTTAAAAGTATCTAGTTTAAAACAAGGTAAATCAAGTATTCACTGTTGATGGCCCCAGGATGAACATTCCTTGATTTTCTAATTCATTTATGATTGATTTTGAGGTCTATGAGCATCCATTTTCATTCTATATTATTTTGAACATGTGTCTCGCCTCTGAAAGAAATTACATGTGGTGTTGTAGTTGTATACCAAATTGCTTGGTTTTGTATAACGTTAGGCCCATTAATGATTTCTGTTTTGTGGCTTTAAAGTCCTTAAGTGCCTGGGGTGCTAATGAAGAAAATGCTCCCAGTATAATTTCCAATCCTGATGAACCTTCATTTATAACTTGCTGGGGCCAATCCTCTTTTACAAGTATTATATCAGAAGAATCAGTCAATTCCATACAGAGAATAATTAATATCACTTGCTCAGTGTGCCTTTCAATCTTAACCTTAACTATACAAATTAAACCAGCTAAATCAGATGCTCACCAGGTGTTTCAGTTTGTACATTGTCATTGGTCTCTTTCACAATGGATTTTAAGTTGACTCTTTTCTGGGCAACCTTGGCCGATGCCCGGTGGAGCTGTCCTATGCCGCTATATAGGAGTTTGGCTCTTGTTCACCCTCTCAGCCGTCACCTACACAGCCGGACATCTGACATTGCTTTCCCTGTCTCCCCATTGTGCTTCCTTCTTTCCCCCGCTTCCTTCATAACATTATTCATATTTTCTCAGTCTCATGTTTTTTCTTCTATGTCTAAACTTGGCTCCTGGAATTGTATTGTCACCATCCACTTTTCATTCTTCCAAACTCTTTTTCGGCAATTCATCCTGCTTTCTTGGCACAGGTACTCTTTTCGTCTGAAAAGGATGTTTTGATCATTCCCGTTTCTGACTATCCTTCCTTTACAGCTGACAGATTTGTCCTTCATGAACTTCCTGGCAGGAGTTTGACTCCAATTCATTATCTCCATGTTCATAAGAAAGATAAGAATCATTCTTCTCAGAGGACTGATATCTATTCAGAGCTCATATTTCTCTCCTATCACCCGAATAACAACACTCCTGTTCTTCATTTTTGCAATAAAATTCTGGCTTATTTTTAAATCCAATCTGGAATTTCATACTCTCCATACTCAATCATTGTGGCTTCGGCTTCCATTTCTTGGAGTGATTTTCCTTTTCTACCTAAGTTTTTAAAAGGTTCTTTGCAGTTTTACCCCTAGAATATCTCTCCTCATGGAGACATACATTTGAGATATTATTCTGACACCTCCTCTTCTTTCTGGTACTGTAGATTTGAAACATATGTTTGGCAAATGGCCAATAGAGCTGCATCACTTTTAATATTACCAAGAATTTACCCAAATATTGTATCTATATTATCTGTAAGCTTCATTCCTAAGTCCACTTAATTTGCAACTCCAAGTTCTTCCTGTATTTGTATTAATACTTCTGGCAACATTGCAGTTGAAGGCATGACGTATGTAAACACATATAAGGTGGCAAACACATTTCCCCATGACTGACACTATTGTATATTAAATTGTCACCATTCCAATCTTTAGGCCTATATTCAAAACTTCTAACTGGACTGGGATCTCTTTTTATTCAGCTGGGCAAGGCTGTACTAGCATTTATTGGCAGTTATTTAATGACTGTAGCCTGTCCCTTTTCGGGTGTTTGTACAGGCGGGTGTTTGTGGAATTCCTACTACTTCAGCAACTCAATGCTGCAAAATGTAGTGTCTCAATTATCTCTATATCTTTACAACTTCTTTAATCATTTCTGTAGTTGCTTTTATATGAAGGTGTTCTTGTTTTGGAGGTGGTGCAGCAGCTGCCATGGTTACGTGAGTATACTAGCTGAACATTTAGTACTACAGTATAAACATAAACATAATATTGGTATGGACTGCCAGCCTTTACATACTTTGGGAACAGCCCTTCTGCATCTGCAGTCACTAGATTATTCCAGGAGTAAAACACATTTGTAGTATATATACCAGGTCAGCTCAGACCACAATTACTACTTTGCCCAAATGTAATCATATATGCATAAGTAGTGATGAGTCCTACAGGTGAGGCCTGGGCCCTAATCTGATATAAAGAACTGTGGCTCAATGTGCAGTAACAAAGAGAGACCATTTATTTCCTTAAAAGTGGAGAATATTGGAGAGCAAAGTGTGTGTTCAATGTGCATGTTAACTCTCCCTTGTCTCCATGTAAGAACTGAAAGTAATACCAAATATCAACGCATAATATCTCCACCTTCTTTAGATAATCAAGGAAACCACACAATAAGAGCCTCTAGTGTCCAAGTATCATAACATTTAATTGCAGCTACAAGTTATCTGTGAGGGACAGGATCAGTATTATAAATTTGTAATTGTGACATTTATTCAGGGGCTGGGTAGATTTCCTGAAAAGCCATTATCACTACACATAAAAATGCACAGTGGGAATCATTGGCAATGTCCTCTGATCCAATCCCACTGTCATAAGAGTAATTTGCTCTATTGCATCGGAGTTAAAAAAATATTGCCCTAATTAAGCCTTTTTAAGTTACTGTGTAACTTCCTACTGGTTGGTCATTTTTAATATGTTATTCCACTTCTAAATAGTTGGGGCATAATTAGGGGAAGTCTCATAAACAAGAGGATACAAATGTTGAAAAAACCATGAAGGACTACGTTCCTCATCCCACACTGCAGTTGCATCTAATAAAGTGCTGTCCTTAGCTGTGATCCCAAAGGACTTAGGGCCCGATGTAGGTAGCCCTTTACCGATCGGAATCGGCCGAAAATACCGATTTTCGGCCGTTTCCGATCGGTAAAGGGCCATGGAGATGTAGGGGCACATTTTCGGTAATTTTACCGATTCGTTATCATTACCGAATAGGTAAATTTACCGAGTCGGTAATATTTACCGATTCGGTAATGATAACGATTCGGTAAAATTACCGAAAATGTGATGTAGGTAGCCTATGTTCCGGCAGCACATGGCTTACAGAATCGGTATTTTACCATGGAATACAAATCCATGGTAAAAAACCGATTCCTGTGTACATGCACATCTGTGCATGTACACATGTGCCATGTGACAGACAGACGTGCCCTTAGGGCATGTCTGTGTGCCACATTGCACACATTGCCGTTTTGGGGGTGCTAGAGGGTGTCAAAGTGACACCCCCTGCACCCTTGTGAATTCCTTAAATACCGATTGGGTAAATACCGAATCGGTAATGCCTAATCATTCCTATGGGCTTCAAAGCCCATAGGAAAGAATGGGCATTACCGATTCGGTATTTACCCAATCGGTAATTAATGAATTGTTAAGGATTCGGTAACGAATCCAGATGTTGGGACCTACATCCCATTTACCGATTTTAAAATACCGAATCGGTAAGATTCGGTATTTCAAAATTGGTAAATGGGATTTACCTACATCGGGCCCCACTTCTGTAAAAGGTGTTTCGGACATGTTACTCATTTTTGTTTCTATCCCTGAATCTGTTGCCAAATGTTTGGCACTTTAGCATTACCAGAGTTGCAATAGAAGTTGGCCTTCCCAGAGCTTAGCCACCAGCATTTTAGAAAAAATTGTGTTCCCACATTTAAATATTGGACACCCTGGAGACTGCCCCAGAGGCAAATCTCATGCACGAACCCTTGGGAGAATACTGTCTGAGAGTGTGCTCTTGCATCAAAATCTTAGTGGCTTTCTACTCTTTGACAACCAAACAAAATATTCTTGGACTTCCGGAATACTCTTTACCAAGGTAGTATTCATGTCCCCTCTTCAGTCAGTCAGGTAACTGGATAAATACACCTACTTAGGGGCCAATTCCGATCTCGGTCGGTAGGGCACCGAATCGGGTGGGAATGAGGTAAGAGGGATGTGGATGAGATGGGGGTGATGAAACTAGGGGTAGAAGACGGCTAATTTGTTGTTTATTGGGTACCGGAGAGGGAAGGGGTGAATCAGGAGGGAGCGATAGGGGGGAGGGAGAAATGAGGCCGGATGAATGCAATAAAAGTTGGGGACGGTCAGAGGAACAAGGTAAGAGGAAGGGGGATGTAGTGGGGGTTTGGGGTGTAGTGCTAAAGTGTTTTTCATTGGGAGTAGGAGAGGGAGGGGTAGAATTGAGAGGGAGCGATGGGGGGGAGAGAGGAATGAAGGCAGATGATGGCGCTGGTTCGGGTAGGTCAGAGAGGTGAGGTAAGAAGGAAGAGGATGAAATGGGGGTGATGGATCTAGGGCTAGATGTTATGTTAATGTTATGTTAAATGGGTGTCTTGTAGAGCGCACGGCTACTCGGGCAGAGTGTCCCGGCGCTAAACAGATCTGTAGAGAGCAGGCCAGGAACAAAGATGACTATCGGGCAAAAAGCCAAGTCTTAAGTTCCTTCCGGAAGGATAGCAAACTATCAAGCTTCCTAAGAGACAGGGGAAGTTTGTTCCAAAGTTGAGGGGCTAGCAATCTATAGGAACGTCCCCCAATGCGAGCACGTTTGATGGTTGGAACAATGGCCAGGGCTAGTGAGGCCGAGCGAAGAGATCTGGAAGGAAAATAGAATTGAACTCTTTTCCTTAAGTATACCGCACCAATACTATGCAAAGATTTGAAGGCCATGGTCAGAGTTTTAAAATGAATACGTTTCCGTACTGGCAACCAGTGGAGCGAATTGAGGAGAGCTGAAGTGTGAGCCCTGCGGCTAAGGCCAAAAATGGCCCTCGCCGCTGAGTTCTGAACTGTCTGGAGGCGTGCAAGAAGGTATTCCGGAAGGCCCAGATATAGTATGTTAGAATAGTCGAGCCTGGAACCAATCATTGCCTGGACTGTAATTTTTCTGTGGCTATGAGATAGGAAAGGAAGAAATTTCCTGAGAGTGCGCAGCATGGCAAAACATTGACCAACTAGGCCAAGAATCTGAGGCTTAAAGGTTAGGCCAGTGTCAATCTTGATACCTAAATTCTTTGCCACTGATGTAGGTGATGAAGGAGGATGCATATCAGCCGGCCACCAAGATTTCCAATGGGGATCAGGAGGACAGCCAAAGAAAATGATCTCTGACTTGTCTGAGTTGCATTTTAATTGGTTCTCACGAAACCAGGAGAGAATGGCCTCCAGGCACTTCCTGATAGAGATGCCCACAAACTCAGTATTCTTATCGCAGGTGAAAAGGAGCTGCGTGTCGTCGGCATATGATACAATACGCGCTCCATGCAACTCAACCAGTTCTGCCTATGGAGAAAGATAAACGTTAAAAAGAGTGGGGCTTAGCACCGATCCCTGTGGTACTCCTACAGCCAGAGGAGGAACAGCAGCTGAGAGGGGAGGGGCCCAGATCAATTGTTGGCAGTCGGTCAAAAAGGACTTGAACCAATTGAATACCGTCCCTCTCAGTCCGTTCTCCTGGAGTCTCGAAAGGAGACGGCAGAGAGGGACGGTATCAAAGGCCGCCAACAAGTCCAGTAGCACCAACATCGCCTTCCCACCACTGTCGTAACCTCCTTGATAGACTCAGTTACTTCTAATAAAGCTGTCTCAGTGTGCAAATTCGAGCGGAAGCCAGACTGAGAAGGGTGTAAGATATCATGAGCTTCAAGAAAGCTAGAGAGAGTGGAATGCACGTGCTTTTCAGCTATTTTCACCAGAGCAGGGAGCAACGAGATTGGTCTATAATTACAGTGCTCTAAAGGGTCCAAATTAGTTTTTTTTAGCAATGGGATGATGTACGCTTTTTTCCAAGTACTAGGGACGATACCTGTTTCAAAAGAGGCGTTAAGAATCGAATTAACCAGAGGGTTAATAACGTGGGCCAGTTTGTCGGACAAGGATCCGAGGGGGAGCCGGACTTTAATTTTAATAACATATCCAATGACACTTGGAGAGAAAGAGAGGGAAAGGTTGTAAGCATGTGATTATCAGGGAGGGAACACTGATTGTCAGGGAGAGGATATTTTCCAGGCGACATTGAAGGAGGCTCATTCGTAAGATTATCAGGCAAAAAAGAAGCCTGAATGTTCAGGATCTTATTAGAGAAAAAAATCGCCAATTACTTAACCCACGGTTCAGATGGAGGTGGTTTAGACATTAAGGCCGCAGGGGAGGTGAACTCCTTCACGATTTTAAAAATGTCTTTGCTAATATTACTAGCTGAATCGATTCTTCTAGCGAAGTGGGGTGAGAGGGCAGTGTTCGGGGATTGAGTGGTGGTAAGGGATGAGGTGCTAATATGTAGATCATTGGAAGTGGGAGAGGAAGGGTGGGAATCAGGATGAGACTAGAGGGGGGAGAGAGGAATGAGGGGAGATGCAGTCATTAGAGGTTGGGATTGGTCGGAGAGACAAGATATTGTGATGGGCAAGAGAGGGGGGGAGGTGCGTCAAGGGGAAGAGGGTGATAGCAGGCCGGATTCAAGGGTTCTATGAGGGTTTGTAATAAGGTGTTAAAGTGTTGTTCAAAGATTTCGAGGTGCTTTTCAGATGCTTGGATAAGTATGGTACCCGATTTGAAGATGGAGATATCTATTTCGCCAGGAAAGGAAGAAGATGGTGTGGTGGAGTGTTTAAAACCGTAGGGGATGTTGCGTGAATCAGAGATCAGGAAGTGACCTAGGAATATGCTTTTCCATTTAGAGGGGTGTTTAGTGAAGAAGATGAAGTTGGTGACAAGTGAAAAGTTAAGGCTGTTATGGTGATCAGCGAATAAGGTTTCAGGGTGGAGACAGATAAGTTTGTGTTTGAGTTTTTTTTACCATGTTTAGAGAGACGGGGTGGGTAGATGATAGACCAAGAGTTAGGGCCAAATTTAGAGATGTGAGGGGTTGAGATTGAAGGTGGAGGAGTGAGTGGAGGCATGGTTTAGAGAAAAGAAGGGGGGGGAGAGAAAGCACACCGGAGTAAGTGCACACTGGTCTTCTAAAGGAGTGTGGACAATGGTGCTAAGGGAAGAGGGGGGTAAAATAAGTGAGATCAAAGCTGGTTCATCAAGAAAGTTAAGTGGGTGGAATTTAACTTAATCATAAAAGGTGAGGTAGTAATGTAGTCATAGGAGATAACATTTCAGCAAGTGAGGATGTAAACATAAGTTCAATGTGTGAGGTATTGACATAAGTATATAAATAACAGTTTAAGGTGAACGAGGGGCAGCCCAGAGAAATTAGTAGATAGGGTTGTATAGTAGGGGAAGGAGTTGGACAATATCCTGAACCAAATATACAGTTAGGGTATAAATGTGATCTGATACTGCTTTTAATAGCTGGAATTCTGACTGTCATTTACCTGATACGCAACGGATGGCCCAATCATGAACGATATGGCAAAAGCTCTTTTGAAGCGTAGATACCATGAGCGCGTGGTACAGCGTCTGGGCTTGCCTGACCTACGAGAACTGAGAGCTTCTTGGTTCTTATTGTTTAGACCAGTCTGGATGGACTGCATCTTACCTTTTCTTTGATGCCTGTTCTGGGGTGAAGAATGCATGTTGTACATTTGTCTGACACTTGAGACGGAGACGCCTGCAGACTTGAACATGAGGCTGGAACCACTGAGGTCCCGCGCTCTGCTGTGTCCCCAGGGTATTCCTATCCATGTAAATACATTCCTTGAAACCTGCAATTGCCTTTTGCTACAAATGGGGTGAGCATCAGCTCAGCCACCACCAGCGCTGACACCAGCACAAGCACTACAACTAGCACTACGGGCACTGAGGTATCGACTATAGCACCGGCTGCAGATATACCAACTATGGGCAGTACTGAATATTATCTGTGCTCCATCGACATACTGTGTGAAATATTACAATTTCTGTCCCCTACAGCAAGTGGTTGTGATGTTGCGTCTCCCAGCAAGGACACCTAATCTACAATTGGCTCATTGTGTGCTGGGAAAGAATTCAGGGTTTCCTTTTTCATTTTGACTCTGATTACATTTGGAACATTTCCTACTAAATTGAGCCTATCGTTAGAGAAAGCATGGCCCTCTAATTGCTTGTAAGAGTTTGAAATGCTAGAAATGTACTCAGGTACACATTAGCTTGAGTACAAATTCAAATACTGACTTTAAACAATGTTGTCCGCTCTTAGAAATGTGTTTAACATGCTTTTAAAGATTTTTAAAATGTTTTTATGTGGCTCACTGACAATGATATGCCATACCACCTAGTGTGAATTAGCAGTTTGCTATCATTGTTTAATATTGTTGACTATTAAGAGGAGTGGGTGTTATGTTTAGTAGAGATGCCCTAATATAGGCATGGTTTGACATGCCTTAATATAGGCATAATCTTCCACCTGAATTAGTTCCCTATTCTCCACAATAACGGGCACTGAAGCTGAACCTTATCTAAACTGTGATTTGGGTACAAAAGGAGGATTTTTCCCAAACAATGGCCACCTATAACATCTTCGATGTGCTCATCCAGTATGATGAAATATTCATAAGAATTCTAGGCAACCAGACAGGAGCTACAAGCCACCTGCATGAACATCTACGTAAACAGTTCATCTCATACATCATCTTCATACCCAACAATGGCTAACACAAGACTCAAGGGACAAAGGGACTCAATACATTTCTGTATAAATACAGCACTTCTTGCTATCAGTAGTTAGAGGGAACTGAGACTTCCCGGCCGACACACCGACCAGAGACGCTGAGGCTCCTGCATGCAGTCGCTAAAGCTAACAATGGTCTAACCTTCCCATGCGGGGGTCCAACTCAAGACCAGGACGAGGTCCCACACTCTTGTTATTCAGGTAATGGGGCTTGACTAAACCCTATTGGGATTCTTGGCTCTTTTACACCTACTCACATGCTAGTTACACTTAGGTACATCTAGACAGGCATTGTAGGAGTATGCGCTTTATTTTATAAATGCATTTTATATTCATGAATATGTTCATGACTATTGCAAAATGGTAAAACTGTACTATCCCTTTTTATTCACTGTACTGCTGATAATATATCTCTGCTACTGTTTAATAATTGTAGCAGCACATATATTTTACACTAGAAGAACAACTGTACAATAAATTCTTAATGTAAACACGCTGGACGGTTTCTTCTGTGTAACTGTCTGAGACCAAATGAGTAAGCACGAATGACTGAGCGAAAAGTATTACATTGTTTCCATGAGTCTGCGGAATCAGGGTTGTCATGCTCTGAGTTTGCCAAAAACTAATCTCTCTGATAAAAAGGAGTTTCTAGTGGCACTACGAGCTAGCTAATACAAACAGGCTAACATACGCGGTGGGGTGGTCAGAATCAGAATGCCACCAGGACCATAGGGTATGTTATCCAAAAACGCAGGTCCTGCAGGGGTACTATAGGAATTACACTTCACAACCTATGGGGAACAGTGCTCTCCCTGGCCTCCAAGCATCACCTGGAGTACCAGAGGACTGGTAATGCTTCTCCCAGACTCCCCTTATAACGTTATCCCTGGGAGGATAAGGTCTTTCTGATCCTACTTCCTGAAGGGTTGACAGGAATCCCTGGTTGAGTGGAGACTGGTAATTTAGACTGGATAATACATCACTAAATCTAAATGTCCTTATTACTTTTCATTTAGCTGTTGCTAATGTGTTTTGTGTTGCAATGTATTATTATACATTTAAAATTACAGGTTTTCACCTTCTTAACATTTCACATGGTGTAAAGATACTTGTAAGTGTTATTACACCAAATAACATATCTCATATATGTGTCTTATATAGTAAATGTGTACAATGTCTAACTACAAATCTTCACTAGGCATATTTAACTTTCAATGCTGTGAATGTATTTATATATAACTGAAATGACTACAATTACCATGATGCTTTGTTTTGATTTTGTGAAAATAAGATTGTTATGTTATTTGCTAATTTACTCATTTCTACAACATTAGCTCATATCTTAAAGTGTACTGCATTTATCAATCAATAATCCATGCTAAGTTTAGAAATGTGTTAAGGATTACATTTCTATGCTGTCCTATCCTTGGTATGCTATAGAATTAATGTCATGTGTTTTACAAAGAAAAGTGTTTTACTTCAAAATTATAAGGTATAGAAATGCGTATGCTGAATATATCTGATGGTTTGTGAAATTTACTCTTCAATATTTATATGATGACTAATGCTATATATCATTCTAGGTTGTGTTATAGTCAGAATTCTAGCATATTAGTCCTTGGAATGCTTGAATTCATATTTCCCTCTCTACTGTGTTGTTTGGAATGTTTGGTATATTTAATGTACACTTTCTAATTATTCTTTTTCATCATTTCAGTACATCTTTTTACCTGCTTTTCTGATTTACTCATGTGTGTCATTGAAAATGTGTCTGTTATTGATTATAATACTGCTGAAATGTGCAATCCTTATGTTAAATATCTTTTTCCTTTTAGGTTGCTATTTCCTTTAGCTTCAAACACATTTGTTGTATATCCAGACTTTTAATGATTTATTTTGTCATTCCTAATATATATGAGAGTAAGTGGGCAAACACCTGAAACTAAGGAGATCTCCACCCAACAGCAGGAAAAAGCCTGCAAATGGGCTCCACTCCTGCATGTCTGGATGATGAAGAGCTGGCTGAGTCCAAAGCAACGTGACCCTAATCCTATTTCCCCCGCTCCTGCTGGACACCACCACCTCATGTTCAGCTAGAAGCCAGTGGGATGTACCACATTGGGTAATGTCACATGGTAGTGGGGGCTGGGGATCAATCTAAGAAACCTGTGGGACAGTAAAAGAGGCCACAGGGTTAACTGTCACCCAGATCACAATCCACAAAGTTTTGGGACCCCCTCCATCAGTCCCAATACATCATGGGCCAGGTCTTTACACAGCTCTGAGGGATGAATCAGTTGTAGCGGGAGCTAAATGGAAAATCTACCTGATTGGGGTGCTGCATGACATATTCAACCATATGTGTAGGGCTCTACCAGCACCATCTTCTCCTTTCTGTGGTCCAACAACATCTGGGCCAACTACATTTGCCTCTGCCATAGAAAGAGAGACACTGCCAGAACAGGAGCAACCTCCATTCCTTGAACTGTGGATCCATCAGCCCCCCTCAGGAGCACACGTTCATCCAGTCCACCATGAGAGGATGGCAAGACCATCAACAAGAGACGTCAAACCTAATTTCTTCCAGTGTGTAACTACCATTCACTCTGTGAACTATTTTCTGGACACATTTAGCTTTCAGATGTTAGTTGCATCTTGTAAAGGCCTGGGCTGAGCTCGTAGAGTTCTGCTACAGGAAAAACCATGGTGTACCCCAAAAAATCCAGAAGACTACGTGGAATTCTGCAAGTGGGTGAAGCTACTCTAAGGACCTGCTTGTACTATATTTTTGATGTTCACCAATTCGTTAAGAAGTCTTGTGCTCAAAATCATGTGCAAATGGCACCATGAGGAGAAAATGTGCTGAGGATGCAGCCATGTCTCTGTCACTCTCTCGCTGTTTTAAAAAAGGTGCTGGATGTCGCAGGCATGGCCTAACACCACACTAGCGGACGGCAAGTCTTGCAAGCGCTCACAATTGGTCAGAAAGTCTTGCTGGCATTCGCGGGCAGCTGTCAAATCTCACAGGTGCTCTCAATCATCTGGCAAATCTTGCCAGTGCTCACGAGTGCATGCAAAAATCAGCTTGAGCACACCACTGAAAATAAATTTCACTATGTTGCGTAAGTAATCAGGAACTCCACATTCTCCACAGAACTACGAGTTTCTGAATTCTGCAAAATATGCAAGTGTTATAGAATTTTACACCCAGGCCTCATCTGGACTTTGAACAAATCTGGCTCTTCAACAATGATTTCATTCACCATAAATGATTTTTTAAAATGTTTTATTGTTATCATTCAATTTAAGTTTTTTTGGCTTTGTGTAATAAATGCAAACCTAACAAAGTCAATCACTGGTGTTGTACTATTTTTCTAAATTGCTTTATATTTTTTCGTCCATCATACGTTTGTTAATGTAAACATAAATAGAATGTGCATTCATAAATAATTCCCATGTAGGTAATGTTCCTCACATCTGTCACAAATGACAAAAAAGAACAAAAACAACAAATCAACAATTTTTGAAAATGTAATAGCTATTTGTTTGTCATAGTTTGCCAAAAAACATCATAACACATGCATAACCCAAATACCCAGTGCCATTTTTGCATTTACAGTTCCTTTTCTTGCACCATGGAATGACGGGATATAATAAAAAAATTCTGATTCAATAGGCAAACAATGATTGATAAATGTCATCAGCTGTATTCAGATCTTCTGGCCTACAATAGGAATCCCACATCCATGATACCAATATTCAAAAGCATGCAATTACTGCATTTGAGGCTACAGGATCATTCCCATACACTGTTGCAGTATCTGTTGAAATGTCACAAGCAATGTTCAGTGGAGTGCTACAAGAACTACTTTCTACAATAATTAATGAGCCACATCAACAGCTTTATACACTTAACATAAACGTATGTTTTTGCCAATGTAAAGGGATATTAATATGCTTTGGCTTGGCTACCACATGTGGTTGGAGCAATTTGAGCAGCATATATTGCCTTTGTGGCACCATTGAACAGAAAACAAGTCTAATGCAATCTTCAAACCTTCCCATCAATCAATTCGCAAGTTGTCTTTCTGAAAGATATGTACACCAAAGATCTGTGTGTCTTTCACAGGATCAAGCCATGTTCCTTTTGTACTTTCCAACGGTAGCATATAACAGCAAATGCCATAACTGTGAAATCTCCAAATGAAGATGAGATTGTGAAGGAATCTAAAACTGGAACAAAACAACAAAAAAACGTTAAATGACACTACAAAATAATATACTCATTACTAATGAATAATTTTGAGAAGACATTTTCTAAGAATAATCAAAGATATGCAATGTAAATGAATACAGTAGTCAGTGTGTCAAAACTTTGATCAACAAACACCTTAGGCCTGGATTTTCCTTAACTTGCCCTTTCTAAAAAATGTCCAGCATGGATTCTCATCCTCATTAGATTAAAAGTTGAATTTAACATTTAAATGTGAAACTGTCAATATATATTTACACTCATATGAAGCAGTTTTCAATAACATCTTGACGTAAGTCAATTCCTTCCTCATCTCCACTATCATCTTCATTTGGCATTTCACCATCCTCACTCGATGTTTCTTCATGGTCTCCATCCTCTGCAATTTATAGGGTGTTCCATTGCAGGGCTATGTTGTGGAACATGCGGCAGGCCATAAGGATTTGGCACACCTTATCGGGCGAGTAGAGGAGGGCTCCACCAGTCAAGACAGCGAAATCTGTCCTTTAAGAGCCCAAAAGCCCACTCCACTGACCTCCGTGTTCTCCATGGACCTCATTGAAGCAGATTTCCCCACGGGTTGTTGGATTCGTCAGGGGTGCCAACAACTATTGTCAGTTTGGATTAGCAGAGTCTCCTATATGACACAACAAAGAGCCAAAAAAGAAGCTTACTATTGTGGACGTGGGAGGACCTACAAGTCGGGACTAAGAAGTAAGCAGAAGTCCAGTTCAGCAAGTCCTCCCAATGTGCATGGCATCTATGCCCCACCCTGATCCCCCAATGACCCGCATACTTGCGATGGTCCATCCGGACCTTGATGAGCAGTTGAGTGCCAAACTTCAGCATCAAGGGGATAAGTTCAAGTGTAAGTTTTATCATGTTAAATAACTAATTTGTGTTATAGAAGCTAATTTTGCCATCAACACTAAGGTTGACACATGTCCATTGCAGAAGAAGGCTCTTGAAGGTGTTAATTTTGCCCACGTTGTGTGATGATATGTTTTGTACATGGATATGTAGAAAAGGATACCCCCTGATTTATGTTCACTACCAAATGACTGGTTGCATCAGATACACACCTGCCTAAATAACAAATATATGTGAATTTGTTTAATGTTATAAGGGAAATTTGTAACAAACTGGCTAATAGTCTTTATTGTGTCAGGTGTGATACTCCTTCACTATTGGAATGGTGTAAGTTTAGCCCTATTACAGGTGACATAGCATAAAATGCACCTATGATACAGTGGACGTTCCAAACGTCACATTGGTAAGCTGGTTTCAGACACAAACTAAAATGAGCCAAAATGTCTAGTAACATCAGAAAAAATGGCTACATTAGATTATAACCCACTATTTAATTCATGTGAAAAGTGATAGCTTTGCATCATGTCTTACTCCTTCACAAGTGTGCATGTAACAATTCCGGTCTAGGAAAGACATGGCTTGGTAGTTCGGGCTGGACTGTTCCCATGAGGCACAGGGTCAAGGCTGATTTGCATATAGCCATTGTCTGACCCAGGGTGGTGTGGAGTGCAAAAAAATGATGGATTTAGGCCCAGATCTTTGTACTGGGGTGAATGTAAGACATTGTTCTACATTCTGTCCATCAACTGTGTTGTTTGCATTTGTAACAATGTGAGAGGCATACCATATTTGGAACAACACAGACAGAAATGCGTAGATATTATGACAAAGTAACACATATGCCCAAAACCATTTCCAATGTCCTTTGTTATGTCCATATGATAAATCGATGATGGAGAAAAAATGGGATACTTAAAGGGAATTTTACAGATGGAATGTTCTATCACATATATGTAGGGGTATCCCATATAGAAAGCTCAGAATCAGGCCCAACTCATGACTCACCAGACACATTTAGAAATAAATCAATGTTTAATATGAAGGCCTGGGCAGAGCTTGCAGAGTTTCACTCCGCAAAATTCCAAGGAGCTACCGAAAAAGTACATCAAATTCCATAGAGTTCTGTGAGCGGGCAGAGTATTTCTTGCCCACCCCTAATGAAGTCCATTTGCCTGCTGAGTCATTGGAGGTCAAGAATCCCTAGTGCTGCCACAAGTAAGTCCTCCAAAGTGGGATTGTTGAGACCTCATTGGAGGCCCCTCCCCTTTTCTCAACCACTCTGCAGACGGGCCTCATGGTGCACTACTGATTGAGAGATGAAGTTCCCTTGGCTGCTGAGGGTAGTTGGGGGTCCAGAATCCCTATTGTTGCCACAAGTAAGTCCCCCACAGTGTGATTACTGAGACCTCCATAGATGTCCTGCCCCTTTTTCAACCACTCTGCTAAAGCACCTCTTTGTTCACTAGTGGCTGGAGAATTAAGTCCCCATGGCAGCTGAGAGCAGTTGGGGCCAAGTACCTCTATTGTTTCCACAAGTAAATCCCAACAACAGGATTACTGAGACCTCATCAGAAGCTCAGTCCTTTTTCTCAACCACTCTACAAAGGTGCCTCCTGACATGCTACTCTTGGGAGATAAACTATGGGGTGAGCGCACCAGAAACTGTGCTCTTGGGGAGCAGAGTTTACCCCCCCTCACGCCGATGAAGCTAGGGGGCAGCAATGCAGAGTCCCACACTGAGGACAAGTTTCACAGCTGCAATTTTCAGGAGACTGCCGGCTGTGAAGCGAAGTCCTATGTGGGGATGCATCATGCAGCAGCATTTCCCAAGCGGAGTTACAAGGAGATACATTGCTCTACATTGGTTCTGCACTCAGCTGGGCAGGCTGGCAGAGCACCTTCAGCCTCACTTCCAGCAGTCCAGGACTAGGGTGGCACCATTAGGAGGAAAAGCCTCACAGAAGACTGAGTCCAGGTGCTGGGTTCATGGTGGTTGGAGTCTTTTCTGTCCCTGAGGCTCTGATCAGGAAGCCAACCAACTAACCCTGGTAGTTAGTCTGGTGGTGCTAGTATCAAGACACAAATACAGACTGCCACGTGCATCTAGTCATGTGACCCAGGATACAGGCAGCAGAAAACAAATGTTAACATGCTGCATATTGTGATTTAGATTTGAATCTTTGAAGTAAAATTATAAATAAATCAATGTATGTAATATTTGTTGTGATGTTATACCAATTTTTGCCTAAAGTGAAAGCCAGCATATTTTGTAAAACAATTTCACCACGGTAAAAAAATGTCAAATAACTAGAGATATTTAAGAGTCAAATGTGAAAATGATATTGCTCTGTACTGGAGTCGATTAAAACGGTGTCACAGTCTATGAATTTCCTTTTGCTGTAAAAGTCATTTGTCAAACCGCTCAAAATATTTATTTTTATTTCAGCAACATTGTAGGTATTGGCATAGTGCATGATACAATGATAAGTGCCTTCAGTACTGAATTCATAAAATTATTTTTATATTTAAAACAGACTTTAGTTACGTGAAGTAAGTGTTACCATTGTGAAATGGACAAAGGAAACTGCCCTTCAGTTTATACAAATATTGGTATAAAATTGCAGTGTTTGTTGACACGTTAATTTAGTTTTTAAATTTTGTGAATGAAAATAATGCTGCTCTCTGGGCTTTGTAAACACATTGTACAATGGTATTTTATGGTTTATGTCCATTTTGGTGACATACATTCACTATTCTAAAGACTAAAGCCCAACCATTCAGAGTTGTTACACATTTCCTGGATAGAAATAGAAATGGAGAAGAGACAAAATCATAAATGATATAGGAACAATCATAGGAAATTTACAAAACTGTGACCAAACGGTTTTTGAAAATGTTGCCTACATGTGTGAGCTTATGCTAATCTGAAACCAAAGTTGGAGAGCTTCAAGCAGGGGAAAAATAAAAGCTAGAAACTGTTTTGTGATCAAAGTTCATGATCAGTACTGTTTACCCAGACACAATAAACCTATTTTACAAGTCATTTCAATATCATCAGGAGCAGGTGGAGGAGATATTGGCCACATAGATGGGGAAGTTGCTGGCCACTGTGGTTCGGGTACTGAGACTACCAACACAGAGGGACCTAGTTGCACGGAGGGTGAGGGTATTGCAACAGAGGCCACAAGATCAACGACATCATCTTCAGAGGCCTTTCCAAGAACTTTGGGGTATATTACCAACAACTAGCGATAATTTTTGTCTCTAACTTGTTTAGAGACAAAAATTATCGCCGCACATCGGCGATTTTTATCGCAGATAAACCTTGCTATTAGCAAGGTTTATCGCAAATGCGATAAAAAACGGCCGCAATGCATAAATATCGCTGAAAAGTCAGCGATATTCATGCATTATCGAGCAAATGCTCTTAGCCATGTTATCCACCTCCCATTGGATAACATGGTGAAGAACTGCTCAGGGCAGGTGTTAGCTTTTGGAGATATTCGCGCTTAGCGCAAATATCTCCAAAAGTTGGTAATAGGAGATAGCGATGTTAGCGACTGTTTCCAGTCGCTAACATCTTGGCACGCCCACTTTGCATGTCATTAGTGATAAATATCACTGACATGCAAAGCGGGGCCCAAGATGGTCGCTATCTCCTATTAGCTGTCACTAACTGGTGTTAGCGACAGCTTGGTAATAGGGAGATAATTTTATCTCCGCTTTCTTGGCTTTTAAAGCCAAAAAAGCGGAGATAAACCCCTTGATAATATACCCCTTTGTTCCTCTTCTTCACTGAGAACACATTTCTTGAAAACATTCTACTAGCATCTCCCAAAGTGTCAATGATGCTCTCAGCAGTGAAAAGGTACAGTTGCCAACAAAGCATTAATTCCAATATAGTTATTCAAAATGACTATGTCTTAATCCAGGTGACATCTAATGACACTAAGTACGATAACTTAAATCATTTGGAGGGAAAAAAAGGATTTTTTATAAAAAGAAAACACATACAATTAATGGTTGTATAAAAAAAGAGCATTTAATTTTATATAAAGGAAATTAGAAATAGGGGTACTGAAAAAAACAACAATCAAATTAACAAAAATACATTGACAACAGAGGACACATATATCAAATATACAAAAATACCTTAGTTGTCAATGTATAAAATCCATCTTCATTCAGTTAAGCCTTTGTGTTTGTCCAATGTCTAGGGTTCCGAACTCAAATCAAAGCAATTGACATTGAATACAAGAAGAATGGATTAGGTGTCAATGTTTTGGTCTTCGTTGTATCCAATCAGTGAGACAATCTTCAGGACAAGGGAGAGTTGTGTGTAATTTATTGATCCCTCTAGAACAATAATAACATTGAACAAATCTCTTAATCTCAGTTCATCAAACACCCAAGGAAAATGAAAAGGAGTCATATCAAATAGAGACATGCAAAAGTATAGAAGTTAGAAAACCATTGAAAAGTTGAAGAGAAATGTTTTCTGCCAATAGGAGTATAAACTTAAACAATTGTGAAATGATATATACCACTAAATCCTAGTGAGAAGAGCTTTATTAATTACTCACTATTTAAATAATTTTGAAGAAGATTCAAATTCTCAGAGGAGGCATTTTCGATTAGTTCAATACGATTGAGCCTATGTCAAATAGATTGGGGATATAGATCATCTATTAGTGGTCTCATTCTTTAAGGAAGAGTGCCTTGGAGGCAGTGTGCACGCTTGCTATGGTCAGTGCTAATTTTAGCATTTTTGGTGATTTTAATCTGCACTTTGATCTAATGCAAGACAATGCGATCTGTAGCTTGCTCGCAGACCTGGCTGCGTATTAACTTAACCAACTGTTCCCCGGCTCAACGCATGTAGCTGGGCATCTCTTGGACCATATATTCTCTAACATTCAGTCTGCAACTGTGGAGATGCCTAAACCCATGGGTTGGACTGACCATTCACAGGTAGAAATGTCTTTTCCAACCTTAGAGCCTCTCAACAAAGCCACCCAATGACCTGTCTTTAAACGCCCTTGACGTAAACTGAGGTTGGAGGACTTTCACGCTTTTCTTGGCGCAAACCCTCTGGGACTGCTTAATAACGCTGAGTCAGGTTATGGTTTATTTTGCGACTGAATCACCCAAGGGTTAGACTCCCTCATTCTGGCGAAATGGTCGAAGGGACGCACTTCCAATGCCAGTCCCTGGTATAACAACTCCTTGACCATCTTAAGGAAGGCCTGTAAAAGATCAGAGCGCGAGTGGAGAAAGCACTACGTCCACAGGAAAAAAGCATGTTATCTGGCCGAGATCAAACACTACCACAGAACCATCTGTAAAGTTCGAGTGGCCTATTATGCTAATAAAATTAAGCTTAGCGCTAACCCAGCTAAATGTATTTTTAAGATCATTAAAGACCTAGGGCTAGGAAAAATTTGGACCCCGCTATTTCATCTGAACAGCAGTGTGAGGATCTGGCCACTTTCTTTGTGGAGAAAGTTCGTATCATCTATCGGTCCTTCCCACAAATGACCACTCCTTCTACCACTACCCTTCCTAGATCCTTGCCATGGTCCTCTCTTACAGCTATCCCTAGCATTTCACAGGATGAGTTTGTGCCATAGAGCAGGAAAATAAAATCTTGTTCTCCAGCTGACTCATTAAAACCGGCTCAGTTTAGGGAGTCACTCTCTCTTTTTCTGGTCCCACTTTGCCAGATAGTTAACTCCTCCTTTTCCAGAGCAACTGTTCCGGTGCTGTGGAAATAGGCATGGGTATCCCCTATTCTCAAGAAACCATCCCTTGACCCGGCCAAACCCGAAAACTTCAGGCCTATATCTTTCCTCCCTTGGGTGGCTAAGACAGCAGAGGCACATGTTAATAACACGCTAACACATTTTTTGAACTCCAACAACATCTTGGATCCATCGCAAAATGGTTTCCGCTCACGCCACAGCACTGAGACTGCTCTCCTGGCCATGACTGAACATCTGCGGACCAGCCTCGATTCCGGTCAGACGGCGACACTGATCCTGCTGGGTCTTAGTGCCGCTTTTAACATGGTCTCGCATGGTATTCTGCTACAGCAGCTGGAGGAGTTGGGTTTGACGGGCTTGGCTCTGGAGTGGTTCAGATAATTTCTGATCGAAAGATCTTTCCGAGTGTCTGCCCCCCCCATTTCTTTCTCAGGCACATTCCATTGACCAGGGGGTGCCCCAGGGTTCGGCACTGAGTCCCTCTCTATTCAATCTGTACGTCCAGCGGTCGCCAGGCAGTGGGACCTCACCATGGTCTCCTATGCAGATGACACACAGCTAGTGGTGGCCCTGGCTGAAGGTTTCACTCTGAATGTCTCTAGGTTTAGAGGTGGCCTGGCAGCTGTGGCAGAATGGATGACTACTAATTGCTTACAGTTGAAGGCTAGCAAAATCGAGGTTTTGCTAGTAGGGAAGAACGCGAGTCTGTGGAGCGAGCGCTGGCGGCTGAGTGTCCTCTGTAGTACTCCTAAACAGAAGGAAGTGGTTAAGAACCTGGAGGTATGGATGGATTCTTCTCTCAGCTTTCAAGACCATACCAAAAAAGTTGTCGGCACGTGCTTTGGCCTCTTACTGGGTCTTAAGCCTCTTTTGAAGTTTTTGGATCCACCTACCCACCAGCTGATTGTTCAGTCGGCTATTCTTTCCTGATTGGACTATTCCAGTTCTCTTTTTCTGCGGGCCAATCAGGCTGAGATAATCAGATGCAGTGGGTTAAAAATGATGCTGCTAGAGCCTTGTTTGGGCTCCCGTGGTCCTGCCCCATTGCTGGCACCATCCGGAAACTTCACTGGCTTTCCATGGCGGAGTGCATCCAATTTAAGAAGCTGTGTCTTTCTTTCAACATTCTGAAGCTCGCCACGCCTAGCCTGCTTGGTAACCTGCTAATCCCTAATGTTCCCCCCTGCCAGTTCTGCTCCTTGGGGCAGTACTTGGTTATTGTTCCCCGTGTGAAGCGCGGTTGTGCAGGGGGCCGGTCTTTTCGCTGCTGGGCGGCCAATTTATGGAACTCCCTGCCTGTTCAGATACGTCAGATGGAGTGTCTGCTGGACTATAGACATGCCATCAAAACCTTTCTCCTTCCATCAATTTAGTCTTTTTGGCCTCTTTCTCTTTTTTGGGGCGCTGTTCTCTTATGGTGTTTAGGCCCGTTTTCGGATGCTGGAATGCGCCGGGGCGCTCCTTTGCTGGGGCAGCTGTGCACTATATAAGTCCTAATAACATACCATAACCATAAACTTATGATACTAACAATAAATATGGATCAATTGGCCTCTCGAAGCAGAGAGGAAGAATAAATATCCTACAAACAAATATCAAACAAATTTTATTTTGCGAAAATCTATAGAAGGTGGTAAATTAATCAAATGTATTTATTGGTCATAGATTTCTAAAAAAGCACAAAAAATGTGTAAAGTATTGGTAATTAAAGTTGCTAAAACTTAATCATTTTGCTGAAACAGTCGCTAATGAAGAAGTCTGTATTACCTTAGAGAATTAGGGCCATATGTATCAAGCAAATTAGCATTCGCAAAGGCTGAAATTCGCAGAATTTCGGCCTTTGCGAATGCTAATGTGCCAAATGGTATATATGAAACATTTGGGCTGCAAAATAAGGAATCGCAAAATTTGCCATTCCTTATTTTGTGATTGCACTTAAGGAATCGCAAATGGCGATTACTATACATGTTCCTCTAAAGTAGAGGTAAGTCCCACAACTTGATGGTTTGTTTTGTGTTTTTTTGCACTTATTTTTACACTGCAAATTTTAACTTTCACGTCCTCTGGTAGGGTGGACCTTAGCGCGTCCACACTGCCGAGGTACACTTCCCATGGTCCTGAAGAAAGCCCAGTAATCCCACACATAAGGGCTGAAACATGTCGACCCCTCCTTGAGTGGAAATACCCAATACATTAATTGGCACATTTCCCTACACATATTTTAACCTTGTCAGGCTGACCATTGAAAAAAAGAAATTCTGTATGTTACAGTCCTTTGACAATTTTAAGATCACGTAATTTTTCACACCACTGTCACACAAAATACTGCTCCGCAGTAATCTGGCGTTGTAGCACACCAGGGAGGCATTCGACTTCTCCTGGTGGGCCCGATGATGAAGCATGTCACCACCCAGGGTGGTGAGTGAGGGCTTCTAAGAAAATCCCTATTGATTTCCAAATCAAATCCTTTAGGAAGATTTTCCTCTATGACTTTTGTGCTTTTCTTTTCCTTTTTTTGACACTCTCTTGTTGTTTGATTGATATGTCCATCTTCACCAAGCCCGGAGGCTCATACAATAGTTGATAAAAAAGTTTACTTTACTCCTTGGGCAGATTTGCACTTACCAAAATCACCTTCCCCGGCGCCTTCGTTTAGCACACTAAAATATAACTTTCATCAAAAAAACGTAGGCCAACTTCACTCAGGTAAGTACCAGCCCTTGCACAATTGCAGCCGAATTTAGGGGCATATTACCAAGCAATAGCGATAATTATCGCTATGCATGGTTAGCGGCTAAAATGATATCGCCGCGCTCCAACGATTTTTACCGCTGAGATACCTTGATATTTTCAAGGTTTATCTCAAAAGCAGTAAAAATCCTGCGAAATGCATGAATATTGCTGAAAAATCAGCGATTTTCATGCATTATCGTGACAATGCTCTTAGCCATGTTATCCACCTTCCATTGGATAACTTGGCTAAGAACTGCTCTGGGCAGGCGTTAGCTTTTGGAGATATTCGTGCTTAGCGCGAATATTTCCAAAAGTAAGGCTTTGTTGATAATTGGAGATAGCGATATTAGCGACTGTTTCCAGTCGCTAACATCTTGGCACGCCCACTTTACATGTCATTAGCGATAAATATCGTTGACATGCAAAGCGGGCCCCAAGATGATCGCTATCTCCTACTAGCTGTCGCTAACTGGTGTTAGCGACAGCTAGGTAATAGGGGGATAAAATTATCGCCGCTTTAGAGGGAAAAAGTCCCGCTAAGGCGGCAATTTTGGCCCTTGGTAATATGCCCCTTAATGTGTTTTAATTCTTCAAGTCTGGCTCCACAGCCGTCCTGACTTTCTGACTTAAGGCCTGATATTTCGGCGACGGGTCAGTCACAACGGGGACGAATATCCCGTCAGCCGAAATCTAACTCCGGCCCTTAGACATGTTCATCTCCATCAAACATGCTAATTTAGCTCACATAGTTATTGTGTTACTACTATTTTTTGGGATCTTACACTTATCCGCGAAGACTGCTAACTAAATGAACAAAGGTTTCTAGATTGTCTAATTAAACATTCAACAAACTTGGCAGAAACTTTATCCTGGATCACTCAACTGTATTCCTCGATAACGTCTTGGGCCTGCTAACAGATTTTATATTCCTCCTGCGAATATAAAGTATTTCTGTACAGACATTTTTCTTCACATAAACTTGAGGTTTGCCTCTGTTGAATATCTGCTGTCATACCAACAGCTTGGATTGTGGCAGCATGTATTCAATAGTTTTGTAAAGATTCTAAAAAAATCAATTAAACTATTTACGAATTCAACACTCGCCTATACGCGCTGACTTTTAATTATCAATCTTAGGTTCTCTCTCTACTTCTGGAATTGCAATTTGTATTTCTAATCAAGCAGAAATTGCACGGAGCTCAGGGGATAAATACTTTTTTTGTTTAGAATTGCGTGGCTGCTGCTTGCTGTACCTCAGACAGAAACATCTAAATGTAGCGTCAGACATGGACTGACAGGCCATGTATACTATCTTTGCGTGCTATCTATACGGAACACTCTACTGCCCCCTTGCGTCACACAGCTATCATTGCCTATTTCTGTTGCAGGATATTGTAATCCATCAAATTGCGGTGCGCTAATAAGAATTACTTTACCAGTACCAATGTTTACATTCACGTACAGAACTTGAGAAAGCCCAGTTTTTTTTATAACGTATGGTCAGTACATTATGCTACATGCTCGCAGGCCGATATAAAGGAGCATAATGTGTGTTTGGCCCCTACATTTTGCTTCAAATGCAGGAGCTAAAACAAGGGAGTTGGATTTCAGGAAAAATCTTCTTTATCTCAAAAGAACAGAGAAGGTTAAAAGATGTTTTTAAATGTTAGTTGTATGATAGCTAGGCCAAGACGAAGAAGATTGAAGCAAAGGGGTAAGTAAGGCTCGGAGGGTGGGCGGTACTGAACACATAGGGCAAGATTGACAAAGATTTGATGCAACACAGCATGACAACCTGCACCACCTGCGTCAAATCAAGAGGGCAATAATGCTCCATAGCTACTAAGAGTTGGCGCTTTCCTGCTCTCCCTCTGTGTTGGCACATTGAGTGCAGCTTACCATCAATAAAGACACCCTTGCATCATGGTTCAAGGGGGCCTGAATTATAGGCAGGATTGTTTTTGTGTAGGCACCTTCAGGCACAAAAACAATCCTATGAGGCATTTTCTACGTGTGTTGTAGAATGAAAATTACATAGAAAGGAAAAAGTGAGGAGAAATAAACATATTTCTCTTTGTTACTTCTCACCTGGGAAGGTGTAGCATTTTGACACATTCCAAGGTTCACTAGCTTTAGTAAATCTGGAAATGCAGCAAAAGCCATGGGTGGATGCGTGTGAATACCCACGCTCCACCTATGGAATGCCTTCCAGTGCAGAGTAACTCAAAGTAGTAACTTGCACTGCCTTGCATTACTCCAGATTTACTATGCCACATAGAGCCATGCAAACGGCTGTGCGGGGAACAGTAAATCTCACTGAAGCCCTTGCATATCCTTGCGCCTCCTTGTATGACGCAGTGGCAATGCTAGGGCTTCGTAAATCGGGGCCGTAGTTTGGAAGACGAAATGTGAAACCTGTGTCTTCCCAAACTCATCTCACATTTTGCCAAACGTGGCAGTGGGATTCAATAAACATTCGAGATTAAGTAGACTTAATGTTAAAATAGCTGCATTTTCCACATTTACATAAAATCATTATTACATGAGCAGAAATTTAATTTTTACAATGGGTGCTATTCCCACTGTTTCAAATAAACTTCAGTCATTACTTCACACCCATTTACAATAGAAGTTGTTACATTGCAGTAAGTACTTCCGGGGCACCATTGCATCTGAAGGCTCTACATTGGGAGTGTGTTTAGTTTTATCACAGACACACACACACACACACACACACACACACGCACACACACACACGCACACACACAAACAAACACACACACATATTTAATGAAGCACCCAAAGGTTACAGAGACATTATAGTTAGGAAATAGAGTAAACAAACTTAGGCATTCACTAAAAAGACAGAGATTAGAAGAGCCTTCACTCAGACTTATTTCACCGGGTTTATTTACGCCTAGAAGAGCCTTTCCTGAAATTCTAGCCCTTTCTGATGCTCCTAATCCACCCACTCGGCCTTCTAGGCCCAGCTCCCCCCTCTCCGTAAGGACTCGTAAACCCAAGCTTTCAGTAATTTATCTTAATACTCGTTCCTTGGTGAGCCATCAGCTAGACATATTCCATCTTCAGGGATCTGAACAACCTGACCTCTTACTCCTTACCGAGACTTGGCTCAATGAGGACTCGTCCCCCGATATCCTGGCGTCTACTCCGCCGGGCTACTACATCCTCCAGGCAAACCGCCCCCCTGGTAAACCAGGTGGAGGCGTGGCAGCCATTATTAAGCACTCAATTCGCTTCTCTCTTGTAGTCACCCCTACTATTCACATGACCGACTGTTTGGTACTTAGGCTGGAGCAGCCAGGCTCGTCTCTTATATGTGTCCTGGTCTATGGCCCCCCCCAGCCCATTCCCAATTTTTCGGCTCAGTTCGGTGATCTCATGTTTCAACTAGCCATCAATAGCACGAATATCTTGGTCCTTGGCGATTTTAATTACTGGCCCTCTGACCCACATGAGACCCCATGTTCTCTAGCCTTTTCCGACCTCATGTTGGGTCTTAATTGTTTCCAGCACATACATTCACCTACACACATTAAGGGCCATATCTTGGACCAGGTCTGGACCTCTTGCCTGGACATTTCCACTCCTCTGGTTCTGCCAGGAGAAGTGTGGCTCACTGGTTAGAGGAGGCAGACCTGGAAGCAGAGGTCAGCCCGGGACCAGGGTTCAATTCCCGGCTCGGCGGGGTCTTGAGTCCTAAAATGTCCATGGACTCGACAATTCTCGCTCCGGTGCCTACTCGATTCACGGGTTCACACTCTGCGACTCTGGGCAATAGCTTGCTTAATCTCCACAACGGCCCCTCGCGGCGGGATGCCTGGCTTTCACCTTGCGGATACCCTGCCGGGGTTATCTCTCAGGGGAATACCAGGACGGGTTCCCTAAGCAAGCGCTTAGAAACCGCTTGGTGATTTGCGCTATATAAATTCATGTATATTTACATTTACATTTGCCTTGCTTATGGTCTGACCACTTTATGATCACTTTCACTCTAGCCATGCCCCCCACTGCCACTAATGCCCTAGAGACCAATTTTTCTGCTCGCAATTGGAATAGGGCGGATCTTAGTAAACTTACCTCCCTCCTTAGCACATCTGCCCCATCCAGCTCTGGATCCATTGACGCACAAGCCCAGGACTTGACCAGCTGGCTCACCTTCGACTCCGACTCTGTGGCACCCCTAAATCCCGTCAGAGCCAGGCGCCGCCATGATGCCCAAAGGTGGTTCACTGAGGACCTAAAAGCCTTGAAACTTGGGCTCCGACAGGCGGAACGGCGTTGGCGCCGGGGCTATAGCTCAGACACAAAATTGACATATTCCACCTTACTCAAAGAGTACAAGGCAGCTATATCTTCAGCCAAGACTGTGTATTTCTCTAAAAAAATCCTGGAATCGACCAATAAATCTAAAGATATGTTCTCCTTAGTAGAGGAGTTATCTAACCCCAATAGAGTCACCATTGCACCTCTCCCTTCCCAGTCACTTTGTGACTCCCTTAACCAATTTTTTATCGATAAGATAATCAAGATTAAAAACAGTATCCCTGGTCAAGCCCTGCCCATCCTCCCTCTACTGGACGCTTCTTGTTTTCCACTCGACTCCCGCACCCTATCCCAGATCCCTCCCATTTCGAAGGAAGGCTTTCTTACTCTGTTACATAAAGTCTCCTCTGGTTCACCGAGCGATTGCTGCCCCCCCATCGTTCTCCGTGAAGCCTTCACCGTCTGCCCTGAACCCCCCCTGGCCCTCCTGAACAACTCTTTGGCCATGGGTGAGGTCCCTTGCTCTTTTAAGCAGGCAGAGGTGGCGGCTATTTTAAAGAAACCCTCGGCAGACCCTTTGATTATGAGCAATTTTCGCCCTATATCTCTTCTTCCCTTCCTCAGTAAGGTGCTGGAGTCACATGTCACCAACACCCTCAGCTCCTTTATTGAGGAATCTGGTTTTCTGGACTCCCAGCAGGCCGGGTTTAGACCCGCGCATTCCACAGAGGCTGTCATACTCTCTGTTATGGAGGTTTTGCGCAGAGGGGCCGACGCTAACATCTGTCAGGCCCTGGTACTGCTGGACCTGTCGGCCGCCTTTGACACGGTCGACCATGGTATTCTTGTCGACCGTGTCAGAGAGGCCGGCATTCGGGGCATCGCCCTTGACTGGGTCCATTCTTTCCTGTCTGACTGCAAACAAGCGGTCAGGCTGTCCCAGTTTTCAGCTGACCAGGTTGGGCTAACCTGTGGCGTCCCCCAGGGATCCTCCCTGTCCCCACTTCTTTTTAATTTATACCTGGCCCCCCTGATCCGCTCCCTCCGCAGCCTGAATGTCACCGTGTTTAATTACGCGGATGACATCCAACTGGTCTTTACCATCGACCCTTCGGATCAGTCAATTTCTACTTTCCAAACCACCCTCTGTTTCATCAGTGATTGGATGAGCTTAAACCATCTCAAGCTCAACCCTGACAAGACCGAGCTGGTTCTTGTCGGGGGATCCCCTAACCCTTGGCAACCTTCCTTCTGGCCGACAAGACTGGGCAGTCCCCCTTGCCCAGTCAACTCTGCAAAAAGCCTGGGGGTCATTATTAGCAGTGACCTCTCTATGAAGTCCCAGATCAGTGCGGTAGTATCTTCCAGCCATTTCCAGCTTAGGAAGATCCGTAAAATCTCCCGCCTCCTCACCTCCGAGGCCCTCACTCTGGCTTTACTGGCGCTAGTCATTTCACGAATTGACTACGCAAACACGCTCTATGTAGGCATCCCTGACTACCAAGCCAGAAGACTGCAGCTGATCCAAAACCAGGCCGCCCGCCTCATATTTCACCAACCCAGACATCAACACGTCCGTCCCCTCTTGAAAAGCTTACACTGGCTTCCGGTCACTGCACGCTGCAAGTTTAAATTAGAATGCATAATTTTCAAATCCCTTGCAGGCGGAGGCCCCTCATTTATCTCTTCCCTTCTTCACCCTTATGCTCCTTCTCGTAGCCTTCGTTCATCTCAGCTGGCCTTACTGACAGTCCCCAGATTTAAGAGGAAGAAACATGGTGGCCTCAGGTTTTCTTTTTTAGCTCCTTCCTTCTGGAACGCCCTTCCTCTCTCTCTAAGGTTACCTTACCCTTACACCAGGTTTAGATCTCTCCTTAAAACCTTTCTGTTCACTGAAGCATACAATTAGCTCTTTATCCCTCTTCTTTTCCGCTTCCTCCACACAAGCGCCAAGAAACCTTCAGGTGTTAGTCGCGCTCTACAAGAACTTTTCACATCACATCACATCACATCAGAAGAACATTATAGACTTAGTTAGGTTCAGATTTGACATGCAAAAACATAGAAATTCAACAGTTATTGTTATACTTATTACAGGAGACTATAACTCGTGCTGTAAGGTAACTATGACTCGTGCCCCCGCCATGTACAGTTTCCTCATCAATTTTATTTATTGCAAATGTTGCAGTGATATTATCAATGATGTCATAGAAGATTTAATTACTGATGTAATAGTTGGGGTAACAAGCAGTGCATGTCAAGGGTGTGCCACAGCCACTCACTCATCCATACAGCTAATCCCATAGACACTCACTCTTTCATACTAAAACACACTTAAACGCTCACTCAAACAGCCACTCAGTCAAACCGCCTCTCACTCTCCCATGCAGCCACTTACAAACCCAGTAGTCACTCATAGAGTCATTCATACACCCACTTACTCACCTATAGAGTCACTGACATACCTACTCACCCACCCATATAGCCATTCACAGAGCCACTCACTCACCCACCCATACAGCCACTGACACACCCACAGACTCACCAATACAGCCACTCACACAGCCACTAAGGCACCCACACTGCTACTCAAACACCCACTTATACACCCATACAGCCACTCACACACCTGTACAGTCACTCAAACAACAACTCACAAATGGCTACACACAGTCACACAATGACTCCCATAATGTTTGTTAAAAAAATGAAAAACTCATTAGTAGTACACAAAGTATACTAATCTAACTTTTTTTTACCTTAGTATATAATTTTAACACACAAAAACCTTTAGAAATCACTCACAATCACTGGATGACGTCATCAGGGATGTCATCAGAGATGTCATTTGAGATGTCATCAGTGATGTCACTGACAATGTAATGGTGATGTAATATGTGAGGCCATAACCAATGCGCTGCTTCAGACATACGTTGTACTTAGTTCAGGTAACTATAACTGCTGAATTTCACTGGTTTTGCACAAGTGGAAAGCTTGTAGACTAGCATACAGCATATTGACGGACTCATCACATGTAAATATTTTATGAAAGTAAGAAGCATTCATCAGCTAGAGCACACTCATATGATCTTGCAAAGGATTGACATATGTTTAACTGAAAATGTTTTTGTATTCAATCAAACAACACTGTAAACAAATACAGGGAACATCTATGGGTACTTGCTCTGCTCCCAGTTACGCCAATTTATTGGTGGGCTGGTGGGAGAAGCAAGTACTCTGGAACCGCAATTTTGACAAATGGACTAATCAGGTCAGTGTGTGGTTGAGATACATTAACTATATTTTTTGTGGGATGTTAATGAAGTTATGTTATGTTATGTTATGTTATTAAACATTTATATCGCGCACGGATACTCCAGAGTGTCCCGGCCCGGAGGTGAACCATAACAACGAGCAGTAAATTTAGGAGGGTTGGTTAAAGAGGAAGGTCTTCAGCTGTTTCTTAAATAAAGTGGTGTCTTGGATGTTAAACAGCTCCAGGGGAAGAGAATTCCAGGCCTCCGCAGCCTTAACAGAGAGGGAGCTAACCCCTAGCCGAACCCTGCGAAACCGGGGGACGGTGATCAGGCGTTGAGTGGTAGAGCAGAGGTTTCTACGAGGCGTGTAGAAGGAAAAGCGCCTCTGGGGGTAAACCGGGCCGAGACCATGCAAGGCTCTGTGGGCTAGCGTAAGGGCCTTAAACTGAATCCGATAGACAACAGGCAGCCAGTGCAGGTCTCGCAGATGCTGCTTCATGCTAGCGAGCCCAGGAATTTGCAAATAAACCCTGGCTGCTGCATTCTGAATTACTTGCAGTTTCTTTGACTGGTAACCCGAGAGTCCAACGTACAAGCCATTGGCGTAGTCAATACGGGACAGAATAAGTGCCCGAGTGGCCATTTCCCTGGCAGATCGGGATAGCAGAGGAAAACATTTCCTGAGAGATTTTAGGATACCAAAGCATACCCCAGCCAGTCGCTTTATTTGAGCGGTAAATCTAAGGTCCTCCTCAAACCAGATCCCCAGGTTTTGAACAGGAACGTTGGATGACAAAGGCTGGGGGTACTCTCGGGGCCACAGAGTCTCCTTAAAGAACGGAGGAAAAGGGCCGTAGCGGTGAACCTCCGACTTACCCTCATTGCACTTTAGTTGTGCCCGGGCCAGCCAACCAAAGACCGCTGTAAGGCAGCTGTGCTGCTGAAGAAGATATTTCATCTTCCTTCCAGGTAAAGAGGAGCTGAGTGTCATCCGCATAAGCAATGACTTTTGCACCCAGCTCCTCTGCAAGAAAGATCAGATGGGTAACATAAACAATAAAAAGCAGGGGGCTCAAAGTCGAGCCCTGCGGGACTCCAGTAGCTACAATCCGGTGGGTGGAAGAAAAAGGAGGCATCCAGACCTGTTGAGAATGGTCAACCAGGAAGGATTCAAGCCACTTCCAGGCCTGACCAGACACGCCAATGTGAGAGTTGAAGTTGAATCTGAAAAATTATTTGATGAACTGAATCAAAACAAGTTGAACCTGAAATTCACTGTGCAAAAAAGTCAGAGTAGTATGGTTTTCTTAGATCTGAAACTAACTGTTAAAGATGGCATCCTCACATCTGAACCATGCAGAAAAACAACAGCAGGTAACTCCTTATTATATGCAGCAAGCTGTCACCCTTTCAATTTAAAATAAAATATTCCCTTCAGTGAATTTTTTGGGCTAGGAGAAATTGTAGATCTGAGGAGTCCCACCAAAACGCCAAGAAAGGTATGACAGAGAAACTTAAAATCAGAAATTATCCAGCAAAGGCATTGAAAGTAGCAAAGCAAAGGATCTTTAAGACAAATAGAGCCCTTTTCAAAATGCCCAGGAAAAAGAACAACAAAGGGAAAGAAAATAGTAATACAATCAGGCTTATTGCTAGGTTTAGCAGACATGCCGGGGATCTGAGGAAGATTCTGATACAGAGATGGGACATATTAAAACAAGATCCCATCTAAAAACTCAGAATAGGACAAATGCCATCCATTACCTATCAGAAAAATTAATCACTCAGAAATATGTTACTTACACTTACACCATGTAATACAAACTGGTTACTATAGAATAAGGGGTTCTTCAGATGTGGACGCTGCAAGGATTGCAAGCATAGTGAAAACATGAAAGAGGTGAAATTGGAATGAACAAACCTAAAATGGCGAATTCCAAAGCTAATGAACTGAAATACAGATTTTCTGGCTTATGCCATCACGTGCCCCTATGGCAAATGGTATATTGGTTGAACCACGTTCCCAGTTGAAAAACATATACTGGAGCATTGGAGGGCCATTTCCAATAATGATTGTTCATACAGTACGGCAAAACATTTTCAAAAAACAAATCAGAGTGATTGGACTAAGGCCAAATTCTTTGGTCTAGATACAGTGCAGAAGCATCCCGGAGGCGGTGATCGTTCTTCCTCCCTCAGGAGGATGGAGTCAGTTTTCATCTAAAGGCAGTCTCCATTTTTCCTCATGAGATGAGCAATGATGAGGAACTACATTCACACCTTTAAACAATGAGACAGTTCCTTGCCTCTCAGCCCTTTAGATTAGCAATCAGGTATGTTAGAGGTTCCTTGTGCAATGTATTGTTTTTTTCATTTATTTGACGGTTTTTGAGCTCAATTGTTAGGTAGATTTTTTAGGTGCTCTATTATAATATATGAACAGTGAATTACATACAACTAATGATATTATGTCATCTTTTGAAATGCAGGATACTGACAAAATGAGGAATGTTCCAGACTTTGCCACAGTTAAATCAAGAGCACTGGGGAATGGGGATGTTACACGTAACAATCACCCCTCCTAATCAAATGTACTTATTAGTCACCAATGATGACAAACAGAGATATGATTATATTGATTCCTATTGACACGAGTTGGCGACTTTGTTATGAGTCTGATTGTTTCACTTTCTGCCCAGCAAAGACACTATATTATGTTGAATAAAGTAATATAATAACATAAGTTAGTTTTTCGAATATCTAGCCAACTCAGCAATAGGCGTGTATGGGTATAGTTAAGCAACTGTGAAATCTTACATTGAATCATTGTGACAGTTTGGTACTATAGAGTTGATATCCAGTATGAATTATTTTTTTATATTTGTGTAAGTTTATATTTACCAGAACATAAATTGGGATGAATTAACTCAAACCTCTTAATATGGGTACTATACCATGATTTTTCTGGATCACAAAATTCCCATTTAATGTGCAACATACCTAAGGCTCTTTTTTGTATGAATTTTGAGCTACCACAATAGCATAAAATGATCAGAATTAAACTACATAATGAATTAAAAATCCATTGGGTACTATACCATGATTCGATGACAAAAGAGTCAATATGCTGAAACTCTCTTTAATCATTTTAAAACAATGTACAAATTAATTCAGCTATTTAACAAATTTAATGTGCACTATGCCATACAAAATGTTCAATTCAAATTATACTTTGTGATCAAGCCAAAGCTACATATTATATAAGGACTTTTTAAACTTTTCTATTTTCACTATTGCACTCTATCACATTTGTGTGTTGCACTTTCTTCTATTTCGAGTGCGGTCAAAACGCATCTTGTTTTGTTGCTGTAAATAAACTTTTTCTGAAGCAGAACCATCTAGGTGGCTCCTTCTTTACCGGACAATACAAGAGACGTTTTGTTGTTGTATATATATATACAAATTTGGCAAAAAGGTAGCTCTTGGTTCAGAAAGCACTCTTTTTTCAAATGATGCAAATCCGTTCAATAGTTGCAGAGAAATTAAAAAAACATACATATATATATATCTGAGCACCGAGGAGGAGTCGCGACTCCTCCCAGGACTGTGCTTCATTTTGATTGGCTGTCAACATTCCAAACCAGGAAGTGTTGGCAGCCATCTTGTGACTCAGTAATCAAGTCATAGAAAGAGGGGGATACAAAGTGAAAAATTAAGAAAAGGGGGCAGGGTAGAACACCCTGGCCCTCTAGGCCTGCTCAGTGGGTTCCACAAGGACCCCCAGGGCCCAAAAAAACATTTTTTTAAAAAGAAAATCAGCCTAATTTGTTCTGGATGTGCGAATCAAGATGAGAAAAAAAAACGAAGCACGGCTCCCACGCTTTCTTATTCTTAAGTCCCTGCGTGGACCAGGTCCTGGGGGCAATGAGGTATTATATAGTGGGGGCCAACAGGGGCCCACGGTAGCCCCACGGACTGCCACCTCCCGGGGCTTTATTATTTATGTGCAGGGGCAAGTGCCACCCCATAGACCCGGATACTGCCATCTCCCCAGGGATCGTTGTAAAACTGTGGGGGGCTACTGCCTCTCCACGCTGCCCCGGTGACCGCCACCTCCCTGGGGGTACCTGGTGGGCTAGTTGAGCCCCAGAGACCCTAAGTATTCAACCCCCCAACTTAGAACACACCAGGAGGGGCATTTGACGAGTGGTGGAGAAAGGGGGCATAGCCTGTGTCCCGCTTTCAGCTCTCCCACTGTCTGGGACATACTGGAGGTATCAGGTAGGCTAGTTGGCCCCTAAGGACGACCAGCAGTGAAGGGGACTTTAATCCCCATCCAAGAGCGCACCATGAAGTGCGTTTTCAGAGTGTTGGGGAAAGGGGGCATGGGCTGCTATGACAATTTAGCAATCCTTCTGTGTGAGACTTACTGGAGGTAATAGGAGGAATAGTTGCCTCCACGGATGTCCTTGGGGGCCAACTACCCCTCTTGTTACCTCCAGTAAGTCCCACACAATATGAATGCTAAGATGATGTATGTTGTCTGTAGTGGAATTATTTGTTAAGTTATGCAGTGAAATCATGTGGAGAGAAAGTATGTGGTATTTATTTTATAGGAATGATGTAGAGTGTCAGTCAGTCGAGTGGGATTATGTGTTATGGAGAGTAATTATGTGATATGGTAGTCTGTGTTGTGGAGTGGTAACCTCAGGTTTAGTCTTCCTCACTTCCATAGTAGCTAAACTATGAACTCAATGAGTCAAAAAAAAGAAGGAATCACTGGACCTCGTTAGAGGTATGAGCAGGGCCACTGGAATTATGTGATTCTTTAGCTGCACCAACTTATGCACAATTAAACATTTTTCACATTAGCCACATAATTCATTATCTGCTGCCTAATCTGTAGATTTGAACAAAAAAAAGCCTTGTTACTAGCTCAAATGGAGTCAAATGTTACCAAAAATGCATCGCGGTGGAAGGCCCTTTGTAAACTGAAAATAGTCACCTGTTATTATTGCTAAATGTGGGTGTTAAATTGGTGCTAATGGTGTGCAAGCCACTATTGCTTCTTTCTGCACCTCTCTTGCCTCTTTCTGCATTTCTGTTGGTTCTTTCTGTACCTTTCTGACATTTTCTGCACTTCTCTTGCCTCTTTCTGCACATCTCTCTACTTTCTGCACCTCTCTTGCCTGTTTCTCCACCCCTCATCCCCCTTTCTGCTTGTCTGTTGCTTCTTTCTGCACTTCTCCTATGTCTTTCAGTACCTCTCTTGTCTTTTTCTGTACCCCTCTTCTTTTTCTGCACTCATCTTGCATCTATCTGCACCTCAGTTCCTTCTTTCTTTACTTCTTTTGTTACTTCCTGCACCTCTCGTGCTTTTTTATGTACCTCTCTTGCCTCTTTCTCCATCCCTCTTCCCTCTTTCTGCAAGTATGTTGCTTCTTTCTCACCTCTCTTGTTTCTTTCTCCACCCCTCTTCCCTCATTCTGCACCTCTGTTGCTTCTTTCTGCACCTCTCTTCCTTCTTTCTGCACCCCTTGTGCCTCTTTCTGTGTCCCTCTTCCCTCTTTTTGGATCTCTATTGCCTCTTTCTGCACAATTGTTCCCTTTTCCTGCACCCCTGCTGCCTCTTTCTGCACCTCTGTTCCTTGTTTTTGCACCTCTCTTGTTTCTTTCAATATCCCCTTGCCTCTTTCTCCACCCAGTTCCCCCTTTCTGCATCTCACTTGCTTCTTTATGCACTTCCCTTGCTTATTTCTTAACCTGCCTTGCTTCCTTTTGTACCCCCTGTGCCTCTTTCTGCACCCATCTAGCTTATTTCTGCATGTCTCTTGCCTCTTTCTGCACCTCAATTACCTCTTTCTGCACTTCTCTTGCCTCTTTCCACATCTTTGTTGCTTCTTTCATCAATTCTCTTGCCTCTTCCTGCACTTCTTGTCCTTGTTTCTGTACCTCTCTTGCGTCTTTCAGCACCTGTGCTGCCTCTTTCTGTACCTCAATTGCTTCTTTCTGCACCCTTCTTGCATCTTTCTGTACCCCTCTTTTCTTTTTCTGCACCTCTCTTGCCTCTTTCTGCACCCCTGTTCCCTCTTTTTGCACCTTCACTGCCTGTTTCTGCACCTCTCTTGCTTCTTTCTGTACCTCTGTTGCTCCTTTGTGCACTTCACTTGCTTCTTTCTGACCCTCTCTTGCCTATTTCTGCCTATTTCTGCCCCCTTGTCTCTGCTTGTCTCTGCGCTTCTTTCATCAATTCTCTTGCCTCTTCCTGCACTTCTTGTCCTTGTTTCTGTACCTCTCTTGCGTCTTTCAGCACCTCTGCTGCCTCTTTCTGTACCTCAATTGCTTCTTTCTGCACCCTTCTTGCATCTTTCTGTACCCCTCTTTTCTTTTTCTGCACCTCTCTTGCCTCTTTCTGCACCCCTGTTCCCTCTTTTTGCACCTTCACTGCCTGTTTCTGCACCTCTCTTGCTTCTTTCTGTACCTCTGTTGCTCCTTTGTGCACTTCACTTGCTTCTTTCTGACCCTCTCTTGCCTATTTCTGTACCCCTGTTCCCTCTTTTTGCACTTCTGTTGGTTCTTTCGCACTGCTCCTATTTCGTTCTGCAGCTCACTAGCCTCCTTCTGCACTTATCTTGCTTCTTCCTATTCTTCTGTTGCTTCTTTCAGCAATTTTCTTGCCTCTTTCTGCATTTCTATTCCTTCTTTCTGCACCTCTCCTGTCTTTTTCGGTACCTGTCTTGCCTCTTAGTGTACCTCTGCTACATCTTTCTGTACCCCTCTTGCCTCTTTTTGCACCTCTGTTGGTTCATTCTGCACTGCTCTTGCTTTTTCTGCACCTCACTTGACTCTTTCTGCACTTCTCTTGCTTGTCTCTGCACCTCTTGTGCATCTTTCTGCACCATTGTTGCCTCTTTCTGTACCTCACTTGCTTCTTTTCACACCCCTGTCCTCTCTTTTGCACCTTCCTGCCTGTTTCTGCACCTCTCTTGCTTCTTTCAGTACCTTTGTTTCTTCTTTCTGCACTCCTCTTGCTTCTTTCTGCACCTTTTCTACCTCTTTCTGCACCCCTCTTGACTCTGTTGGCACCTCTGTTGGTTCTTTCTGCACTGCTCTTGCTTCTTTCTGCAGCTCAGTATCCTCCTACTGCACTTCATTCTCTTGCCTCTTTTTGTACTTCTATTCCTTCTTTCTGCATCCCTCCTGCCTCTTTCTGTACCTCTCTTGGCTCTTTGTGTACCTCTTCTACTTCCTTCTGCACCCCTCTTGCCTCTTTTTGCGCCTCTGTTGATTTATTCTGCACTGCTCTTGCTTCTTTCTGTGCCTCACTAGCCTCTTTCTGCACTTCTGTTGCTTTTTTCTACACCTCTGTTGCCTCTTTCAGCAATTTACGTACATCTTTCTGCACTTCTCTTGCTTGTTTCTGCACCTCTCCTGCGTCTTTCTGCACCTCTGTTGCTTCTTTCTGTACCTCACTTGCTTCTTTCCGTACCCCTCTTGCCTCTTTCTATACACCTCTTCCCTCTTTCTGCACCTCTCTTGTCTCTTTTTGTACACCTGTTCCCTCGTTAACATAATATCACTGTGTTGCCATAGTTATGGTAGGCTTAGACAGATTTGTCATTTACTATGTCTTGCCTTTTTGTTGTGTAGAGTTTATTTATCATGCTAATCACATTGTTGATGTGTACATGCTATCTAATTGGAGAACAGTTGATTCATGATAGACCGTGATATTTTCTATAAATATTGTAAGCTTTCTTTGTGACTCTCTACTGTTTATTGCGGACACGTATGGGTGTGAGACCGAAAGGTGGTGCCTGTTACCACGGCCTTTTAGAGGGTTTAGAGTGTTGTGTAATGGAGTGTGAACAAGTGTTAACTTACAAGTCACTATGGAAGGTACGGAAAGCTGTCAAAGAATCTGAGTTAATCTGGATTTGGGCCCATAGGTACTGAGGAGGCATGGTGACTAGGGGCCAGATGTACAACCATTTCATTTGGGACTTGGTAATTGCAATTCTTTGCAAGAGACTCGCAAAATAAAAAGTACTAATATGTCTCAGACGAATTCAGCAATTCCTAATGGGGTCACAAATGACCTGGCTCAACAATATTCATGAGGTAGTTTGATTTTGTGACCCATTTGGAAGGACCTGTGCTCACAGGGATGGTGACCTGCTGGGGTGAGCAGACCACCATGTCTGTGATTGCTTTTCAAATAAGCATTTTTTTCTGAAATGCAGCCCGTTTTCCTTAAAGGAAAATGAGTTGCATTTAAAAAAGAAAAATTAAAAGTTTCCTTTTGATTTTTGAGAGTACGTAGTGGTCCATGGGACCACTGCCTGCTCTTCAAAAATGTTGGCACCCATAATTCATAAAAGGGAAGGTTGTCCCTTGTGTGGCAAATATGACTGCTTTGCAACCGCATTCCAGTAGGAAACATTCATTCATGCCACTACGACTCACTATTAGGAATGGATGCTCTTGAAACGCCCCTTCCTAATAGCGACTTGCAAACCCTATTAAGTCGGGAACATTTTACAAACTATCAAAATAGGATTAGTACATGCTGACAGCTGTTTTAGAGGTTGCAAATGGACATATTCTCTATTTGCAAATGTAAAACAATGGCCACACATCTGGCTCCTAAGTCCCTATATACTGAAGTTCTGTGATCCTAGGCCTAGTTCTGTTTCTACTAACAAACTGTATAGGACAAGCATTCCAAACCTGGCAAATTACATATCTGTATAGGTTTACTTTTACAATGTGAGCATGGGGATACATTTGCGAACTCTGGGATTGGCCTACGACCCCATACCTGGTGTAGGTAGCTAGGTGGTCCGCATCATGAGTCTAAACTTAGTTCACTTAGGGATGAATGTAGTTTCAGAACAATCTTCTCTGACAGAATTCCCCTCTCTGCCCCCAAGGGGATGGAATACCATTTATATGATACAACTATTGTGCTGGAAATGCAACTGCGTGAATGTGTTATGTCTAACCATTAGGAGCTGTGTGAACATGCACTTTACAAATGCACATGCTATGTTAAATGCAGGACTCAATAATACCCTGGTATTCTAAATGTGAGAGTATTTCTCTAACAGGAGCTTTAGCAACCCGTTTAATTGGGTGTTGTGTTTGCACTCACAGGTTGGACCATATGGATTTTGCATGATAAGAAGAATCCCCAGCCCAAGTGACATGATTGCGGTATAACACCAGTGTTTTGTGCAAGAACCCATTCAGATGTGCAAGCTTGTTTGACTTTATCAGGGACAAGCCCAGAAAATTATGGTATTATTACATCCTCACCTTGTGGTAGTGTGCTTGCAAACTCCGGGGGCCTGACGACCTCTGCCAAGAGAATGTCATATGATAATGTTAAATTTTCCCAAAATATTACTCATGGATGTATGTCGTTACAACGCATGCTATTACAGCGCATGCCTTTACGACGCAAGTTTTACAACGCAAGTCGTTACAACGACTTGCGTTGGGGGGTGCTGGATAGTGAATAGTTTAATTTAGTATTCCAACTCCAGACCCCGTGGATGGTAGGGAAGGTGTTGGATAGTGAATTAAAACTATTCTAGAGCGCCGCCCAGCGCAAGTCATTGTAATGACTTGCATTGTAATGGTTGCGTCGTAATGGTAGTGCGTTGTAACAGTTGCGTTGTAAAGGATGTTTCCCATTACTCGTATGGCACCCTCAATTTGTATATCCAAATAATATAACTGTGGAAGAGAGTCACCAACCACCTTCTTTTCAGGAGGACAGTTCTCAGTATCAGTGAGATATATTGTGATTAGAGCTGCAACTTTCTGTTCCTGAAATTGAGGTTTACACCAAGACGTTTATCTTCCTGCTTTGTCTTCGAATCAGATGAGTGTTGTGACTCCTTTTTCGGTGTCACATATTCCTCCTGTCTGTGCTCTGAAAACCCTCCTCTATTATATTGTTTATCTATCGAGTCCTGAATGGAATTAAAACGATGAGCATTAGAATACTTATACCTGTAAGGTGGCCTCAATTTTGTGCGCTCACATAAATTATAGCATCTGTCAGAGGGCTCCTGTTGCAGAGAATCAGCTGGAGACCTAGCTTTTTCTTTAAGTTTAGGTTTGTCCCATTGTTCTGCATCGCAGTGTCCTTTTCAGAAACAGGTTTGCCAAGATGTGATTTATTTAGTATGGCCCCCAAATTCTTGCGACCTATAGAGGTATACACTTCATCACAAATTATAGGAAGCTCCTGTTCCTGGTCGCCTGGAGTGACAAGCACAAACTGTTGGCCTATATTCAAACATGTTGCTTTGCCTTTAATGTTGGCTAGAAAAATTGAGGAGACCACAGGAACATTTCCCATCAATTTCATCCCAAAATAGAGGGCAGATGCTACCCCTTGTTTATTTAGTATTTGTTTCAGCACCTCCGGCAACCCTGCCATAGATGGAGTACCATGCATGATGGTATAGACTGAAGCAAAGACTGTGCCCCAAGTGGTGTCGACACCTATTTGGGGAACCATCCTAAAGGATAAGCACACTGACAACTTTCTATTTTCATCTTGTAGTTCAGTAAGGGAAAATACAGCTTCAACTGATTAATTTGTTGAGCTTTCCATAATTGCATTAATAATCACAGGGCTTATTTCTCTAACAGCATGCAGATGTGGTTGTCCTTCCAGAGGTGCCCATGCTGGGGCAGCCATCAAGGTGTGTGAAACAAATTGAGTTAAGTATCCATATAGTCTTACTAGACCATTGTATAATGGCAATAGCTCATAGCATTGAGTTTTAATACATTAGGGTATGTGCGTGTAGCCAACTAACACCAGCCATGCAGTCCCTTCATTAATAAGGGGTCCTGTGCAGACATGGTCCAGAATGTGTATTAGGGCGCCTCAGAACAAATTTTGATGTTCACAAACAAATAGTGGTATTTCTAGCTGTTGATATGCTCTGTATTGAGGGGAGGGTCAACATCAGTGTATGTATGAAATGCTTGTATGTTAGCATCCACAGCTGGAATATTGACCCAAGAATTAATTACTTACAATCTATAGGCATTGTGGGTTCAGCCACAAAGGTTACATCACCATAAGCATTGGCAAGCTAATGTAAAATCAGAGGTACATCGACAGCTGGTCTGAAATGATCAATTATAGGAATAGACTGTGACACAACCATTACTAATAAAGAAAACAGAGTGGAAGCACTAATATGGGTATCCTTTTAAAGCTTCAAGCTTGAACAACGAAAAGATAAAAATTAGGTCCTTCCTAAAATTACTGTAGAGGATTAATCTCTAACACCACAGATGTCTCTGAACTCTCTGATATAGGTGTAGTGGGTACTAAGGGTGCACATAAGTACTACTCAGGTAACATACTAAATAAGAATCTGACCTAAATGGATAGCACCAGGTTGCATGGATTTCGATGGTAAAGCAGAAATGTGTGCTAGGATGACAGAACATAAGAGTGTATGGGCTGAGTCTCTCTATTATGTTAGTGGCTGTCAGCCCAGACCTGGCTAGCTGAAAGTGCCTCACATAAACTCCTAACCTACCCAAAGTAAGAGGTAATTTCTGCAACATCAAACATGACCCTCTGGGGCATATTATCAAGGGGGTTTCTCTCAACTATTTTGGCTTTAAAAGCCAAGAAAGCAGAGATAAAATTATCTCCCTATTACCTAGCTGTCACTAACACCAGTTAGCGACAGCTAGTAGGAGATAGCGACCATCTTGGGCCCCGCTTTGCATTTCAGTGAAATTTATCACTAATGACATGCAAAGTGGGCGTGCCAAGATGTTAGCGACTGGAAACAGTCGCTAACATCGCTATCTCCTATTACCAACATTTGGAGATATTGGCGCTAAGCGCGAATATCTCCAAAAGCTAACACCTGCCCCATAGCAGTTCTTAGCCATGTTATCCAATGGTAGGTGGATAACATGGCTAAGAGCATTAGCTCGGTAATGCATGAATATCGCGGACTTTTCAGCGATATTCATGCATTTCGGCCGATTTTTATCGCTTAGGAGATAAACCTTGATAATAGCAAGGTTCCTAAGCGATAAAAATCGCCGCAGCACGGCGATAAAAATATTGCCGCTAAGCCAACATAGCGATAATTATCGCTAGTTGTTGGTAATATGCCCCTCTATTCCTCAAAAGAACCGTGGAAACAGCTTCTCGCCTTTCATTACTCACTCATGCATGCCTTTGTAAACATATGAAAGACACAAAGAAAGTTTACAATACATTTATTGAAACTATCATAGTCTATTATGAAGAAAATGTGCAGCGATCATTAGGCTGATACAACTAAACAAATGTGTTATAAGTAGCTATGCCATGCGACCAGAGGTGGCGAAACTAAGGGAGAACCAAAATGGTCCCAAAAAGGAAGTCGCTACACACCTTGAACTGAAAGTGGCGCTCTGGAGTGGAAAATGCTGACCTCTTCTTTGTTCTTGGACTTAGGTCAATCTGCAAGTTTCCTGAGGATAGATCAAATGTACTTAGATACTTTGCAGCCCCCAACCTAATAACGTGCTCATCAGTAGGCCTGGGTGGAGTTTGTGGAGTGAAGTGACTGCAGAGCAGTGCGGGAGGTCACGTATTTCTTGCTGATTTTTAACTCTGGTTATTTGTTCCATTTTGCAGAATCAGTATGAACGGCATCATGCACAGCGCATGAGGGCATTGCTTCTTTCTGCTGCTCGAGTAGATTTTCTACTCGAGTAACAGCTTTTTCATTGCTAACAGATCGATTCTCAACATGAGTGGTCATCCACGACAACCCACGCTGAGAAATCTCACCGGGAGGTGGTTTAGCACTGGTTTTCCCTGATGGAGATCGCCATCTTAACATTAACGGTGAATATTGCAAGCAAGGAAAAAACGTTATGGAACTCTGTGTACTCTGTGGAGCTTGGAGTCTGGTAAATTCCACAAACTCCATGAACGGAGCGGAGTTCAAGGCCCAGGCCTACCCATCAGCTCTAGGTACTGGGTGAATGTCAGTCTTGGTGATGGAATTCAAACCTCTGTAGTCCACTCAAAATCTTAATTCTTTCTCCCCCCTCTTGGGGATTAGGTTTAGGCAGCAGGACTACTGGACTGCCACAAGGACTGTCAGAGGGCTCAATTATCCCCACCTCCAGCATCTTGGCTACCTCAGCCTTAATGATGGCTCTGACCTGGTCAGACACCCCGTACAGATTTGTTTTTTACTGCTAGGTTGTCACCAATGTCAACATTATGGACACACTAGGTGGTGATACTCAGGGTCAAGGAGAACAGCCCAGCAAAATGCTTTAACATTGTCTGAAGTCTTTTTGCTGCTAGTCTGTCAAATTGGGAGAGTTTACAACTCTGACCCATCTTACACATTGGTGGAAAGGAGGTCTGGTAAAGGCTCACTCTACTCCTCTTCTCCTTCATCTGTGACTATAAGCATTGTCATGTCTCCACTGTCATGGTGGGGTTTCAGTCTGTTGACATGCAGGGCCCTGTCGTGGGTGTGCCAAGGTCTGCCAAATAGGTGACTTTGCTATTTTTCCCACAAGTTGGATAGGTACCAGTCAATTAGTTCTGGAGGACCCACACCAATTGTCCTGAATGGAATTTAGGCATAGTAGCCTTCTGTTCTTTCCAGAGCTTAATTAACTTTTGGCTAGCCTCCAGGTTGCTGCTTGCATTGCTTATGTACTCTGCCATGCAAGCCCACTGGCCTAGCACATAGTACAGCACATTCTGTTTGGGTTCCTTGAGAGGCTTCTCCCAAGCTGCTTTCACTAAACACAATGTCCCTGTTACAGAGTGCCTAAACTCCAACCTCTTTATTTGACACCTCCCTGTAAACAAACAGGAAACATTGGTGAATAACATCCTTTCTCCCCCTGAGCTTGTCAGATAAGCCCATGATCAAGCCCTTCAGGGTCTTATTATTTTTTTCCATCAGACCATTTGCCTGGGGATTATATGGAGTGGTAAACTTGTAGGTTTCACCACATTCATCCCACATCTCTTTCAGAGAGGTGGACATAAAGTTAGTTCCCCTGTCTGAAACTACCTCCTTTGGAAACCCACTCTGGTGAAGACACCAGGCAGGGCTCTGGCCACTGTGGGAGCAGTGACTACTTTGAAGGGTGTTGCTTCTGGATATCTGGTGGCATGGTGCACTACCAACAAGATATGTCAATTTCCTGAGATAGCTGGTGGGTCTAGGGCACCAACAATGTCAATCCACTCCCTCTCAAAGGGAGTCCCACCACTGGCAGTGGTATCAAGAAAGCCTTTAAATTGCCGCCTATCTTACCACTGGCTTGACAGGTGGCACAGGAGCTAAGGAACATCTTTACTTTGTCAGACATGTTGGGACAATATAAATGGTGGGCCAGCTTGTTTAGGGTGTTGGTCTGAGCCAACTGTCCTGCCAAAAGGATGTCATGGCTCATTGTGAGGTGGAATTCTCTCTACCTTCGGGGGAACCATCTCCTGGTTGCCCCTGGTTTAGTGTTCCTTGCCTCAGTATAAAGAACTCCATCCTCCCAGTATACCCTGTGGAATCCACTGGCATAACCCTGCTTTTGCATGGAGGCAGTCTGCCTGAGGCCCTCAAGAGTAGGAAAATCATTTTGCCATTGGCACAGATCCTCACTGGAGGGTCCACTAGCTCCTTGCAATTCTGCAAAGTCAGACAGATTTTGCAGGGGTAGAGTCCCTACCTCAGAAGTCAGCTCCTCCCCCTCAGGATTGGAATCCTCCTGGTCCTTCTGAGCTGTCTGGGCTGGCTCATCAGCCCTGTGTACTCCCTTTGGTTTCTGAAAAGCTTGGCCCATTGTTTCTGGATCCAAGTGTCCAGCACTCCCCTGATGTGCAGTCCATGACTTAGTCACAACACATAGCCACTCAGGGAGGTCCAGAATCTGTTCATGAACTTTCCTTTCCACCCCTGATCATTCAGAAGCTTAGAGATACTTTTCCAGTAGAGACTCTACTGGGAGGGTAGGAGACACAACTACCTTCTTAAGGCCAGTCACACCTACCATTGCCATGGGTTGGAGCTTGGCTCTGTTGTCTGCATAGTTATCCTGGTGGAATACACCAGGTAGAATCTGCTTTCAGGAAACTAGTTTGTCAACTACTGTGGTAAAACTAGCACCTGTATCCCTCAGAGCCTCAACATCTGCCCCGTTGATTTTAGGCCTCTGCCTGTACTTCTGCATGCTTCGAGGTAAGGCTGCTAGGACTAATCTTCCAGCCCACTCACAGAAACCAAGGTCACCTCTGTATACCCTTTTCCCATCTGTAGGCCAAATTTCACCCCACACCTACACTAGCAGTCCCCTGGGACTACCCACCAATAGTGGGCTTTTTGAAGTAGACAGCATGTCCCCTCCTGTGTCCTGGCTGCATGCAGCCAAAACACTTTCCTGTCTTTGTAGGGTCGAAGAACTTGCCCTGAGACATCTTCCCCTTTAAAGTGGATTGGCTCCTAGGAGGGGGGTCCCTGAGCCTCCTAGCAGGAGGCTCAGGGACCCCCCTCCTAGTGTTGGTGTTTAGGGACCTTTAGAGGACTCTGTGTTTTTTTAAATCTGAGTTGCCCAGGGCTTTCCCCTGAGACGGGATCTATCTTCCTTTCTTCTGATCACCTCCCTGGTTCGTCTTGGTCTCCATGGAGCAAAGCTACTCATCTGCTGTCTCACCCAGGTTCCTGGGTTTAGACAGCTTAGTGTCAACTAGATACTGATATAACTTCTCTGAGGAACAATTGCGTAATATGTGCTCCTTCATGAACTAATTGTAGAGCCCCTCATGGGTAATTATCTGGTTACCCTGTATCTGGCCCTCCAGTGCTTTCACAGACATGTCTACAAAGTCAACCCAGGATACAGTACTGACTTTCTGGGGGTCCCAAAATTTCACTCTATACTGCTCCGGGAAGAGACCATATCTCCTGATCAAGCTTTGCTTCATGTGGAAGTAGGGTCAAGAGCCTATCTCTCCTAGCTTATGTATTCAGCTCTCACAGAAGTGAACTCCAGTATTGAGGGCTAACCCTCCTAATCTCAAGGGCCCTCTCAAAAGCGTCAGTCACTAGTCAATGCCATCACCTTCCTGATATACAAGGACATTCCCATTGGGCTACCTTGGGTCAAACCTACCTCTGCCTCCTCTACACTGCCACAGTCTCTTTGTTCCTCCCTTGTCCACTTCTTTCCAGTCAAGGCCAGCTTCTCCGCCTCTAAACTTTGTAGGCTAACCTTGCCTCAATCTCTTGCTCCCTGAGGGACAAACTTACTTCTCCTGTGGTGGAATGCTTTCCTCCCACTAGCTCTGGGCAGGGCCCTGGTGATTGTATTAATTGACATGTGTTCTGCTTCCTCATCACTTAGTCAGGAGTGGTCATCCTCCCCTCTCCTTATACTTCTGGAGCATCCTCAGTCACCGGAGTATGTCTTTGGTAGCTGGGACTCTGCCCAGGCTATATGGGACTTTAGCAGCCAGGGCAACTTAGTATGGGTGAAAGCTGGTAATTCCCTAGCCCTACACAACCCCCTAAACTCTACTACAGTAAGTGTTGGTAGGTCAGCCAGTTCAACCTCCATGATATCCCTAAGTTTTGGGTCACACTATAAAACGGTTGCAAACATTGAGTTAGAACTATTTTGAAAAATAAAAAATGAATTAATTAATATTAGTCCAAATTAAAAATCAAAAACAATTTTTGCAACTAGGTCAATGTTGGTGGATTTTTAATGGCCTCACTTTAATGCTGAATAGTGTTACTAAATGTAGGAGAGTAGGATCTGCTTACTATGGTTCACCCACTTTTTGCTGGTGTTTCACTGTTTCTCAACTTTAATCAGGCTGGGGCACTGCTAACCAGGACCCCAGGCTATCTGCTTCCTCTCTACATTGATTGCATGTACATTATGTACAATCCATATTCGTTATTGGGTTACCCTTGTGAGTCCATAGTATATGGTACCTTAGGTACTAAGGGCATAGGTACCCCAGAGGCCAACCAGGGGCTGAAGCATGTATTATGCCACCCCTGGGGGAAGCCTTCCAAAATGGTAAGACAGGTCTACTACTGTAGCCTGGGTAAGGTGATGCATGCACCCCTTACTAAGGTATAGGCTACAATATATCTAACCTTTAATCACTGGCCCATATAAATCTATAAGTCACTCCTATGGCAGGCCTCATCAATCCTGAAGGCAGAGTGCTTGGTTTTGGGTGAGAGGGTGCCCATGCATGAGCAGGACCCCTCTGCAGCTTTCGGAGTCTATTCTCTGTAGCTTTTCTGTGATGCAGCCAGACCATATACTCTTATTGTATTATAACCTTGCGGTAAATGCTAACTTTGAAAGGGATGCATGGAAAAATGTTATGTTTGGTGCCAGACCTGGTGGCAGGGGTAGAATTCCTCCCTTCTAGAGAGAGAAGACATGTGCACACTTACCTAACCGGTAATAGATTAAAAGAGCCCCAGCATCACAAAATGGATGCTGCAGCCATGGACATGAGTCTGACCTCCTGCTGCTGGATGAAACTCCGGCAGGGGAAGCCTGGACAATAGGTTTCCTGTCACAAGGAGGTGTAACCACCTCCCCAGACTGGCTTTAGTGTATTGGGGCTGGGTGGGTGCATTCAGTGAATGCTTTTCAGACAGTGCTGGGGGCACACTTGGTCCCTAGAGTAAGTCCAACCCCTAAACGTAGTAAAAGTATAGGAGCCCAGTCCTTAGGACTTTAGATTACCCTGGACAAACTCTGCATCATATATCCTGGAACTTTGAAATTTTATTTCGACTAGAAGACGGAACACTCACCCTTGGTGTCAAGGAGTGACTACCCTGTTCAAACAGGCACCAAAGAAGCATCTTGCCGGTCTGCATTTCCAAGGCTCCTTCCGGATCCCAACAGATTTGCGACACAGGACACGGACATCTCCGAGGCTGACACTAAATGCCAGCCAAGCTGAGACCCGCAGCCATCACGAGAGACGTGGGACCGGAACTCCCGGACACTGTGCACATTTGCAAGTACGTAGACTTCCTGACCTATCCCGAAGTTGTGCATTGGGCTACTCATAGTCCAAGCCCGAGCAGCATTTGCACCAAAGTTTGAGGGCCTACACTCCACGAGTGTTCTGTGGGCCTGCTTCTAGCATTCCCGCTCGAGGCCCCTTTGTGATCCCTGGTCTGTTGATTGGTGGGTCCCCACGAAGGTAACTCTTCTGTTTCTTGGGCTCTCCTGGTTGCTCCAGGTTTGGATCCATCCGGACACTTTCCACTTGGTCGCCTGCAGCACTTTTCCACAGCTCACCATTGAAAACGATGACGAAAACCGACATCAAATGCACCCGGCTTCCCTGGGTGAGGTAACTCGAGTACTCCGGTGCTCCTGTGGGAATTGACTCTATAACTGCCTAGTTCTAAAGGGGTTTGCCCCAAGTCCTCTTCCAAGTGTCCACCCTTTGTAATTTTCCAACCGCGACTTTCCCCATAGAAGTAAATTGTGATTTGCGTCTGTGCTTAGAAACTGCACGTGTCCCCAGTGGGTCCCCTGTGTCACTACCTTGGTTGGTTCCTGGTGGCCCCAGCAGTTCTACAGGTTCTAGGCCTTGTATCAAGGTCATTTGTGGTTCTTAAACCACTTTTTAGTATATGGTTTGTGAGGCCCCTAGGGCTAAATGTATACTGTGCTAATTTACTGTGTGCTAAATAAGTTTAACTGATGTACTTTTGCCTCTAGCCTCATAAAGAGACTAGAGGGATATGTTTAGAATATTATATATATTTTATATATATACCTGGTGTGGTTCTCCTTTCATTTGGTCATTCACAAGATTATAGACTGGTCAAACAAGCTTTACGTTCCTTCAAGACTTAGCCTGAAGGCTGTTCTCCACAGCTACCACTAGGATAGCTTTCTACATAGGTTGTCTTTAAACCTACCATCAATAAGGGACGCTTGGACTGGTGCAATGTGCCCACTAGAATAGTGGACAGCATATGCCAGGCCAACTTCTCACACTAAACAAAAGTTTTGGATCCTACCACGGCGTACAAATTGTTGGAAGGTGATTTATTAGTAGGTGCAGATAGGTACCTACATCTAAAAATAACTCCACAATCAGAAATAATGTCTGGTTAATTCACAATTTCTTAATCCTTGCTCAACACTGGATAGCTTGCCTGATGAGCAGTCAGGCTAAATTTAGAAGGCAGGTGTGTAAAGTATTTAATATTGCCAAAACAGTAAATAAGTAAAAGGCACAACACAATAAAACTGCAAAACCAATTTATAAAAATAGATAATATGTGTATCTTTAAAATGGCCAATATCCAATGTATGGAACCAGATATAAGAATTTTTAAGGTATAAATAAAAAATATTGCTTTTTAGCATCTAAAAATGAAAAGCGCTAACTGCAGCTATCTGGTTGCGCTGAACTGAGACCAAGTCAAAGTTTTAGGCCAACCGCGATGGAGCATAACATTACATAACATAACAGGCGTATTTATGAAGTGCACGATTACCTGAAGGTGTCCTGGCACTGAATAACAGATGTTTATTGTTACCCAACTCAAGGGTACTCATTTTATCAACCTCAAATGGATGAAAGGCTTAGTGGACTCGCTGGGATTTGAACCTGTGACCATGAGGTCGAACACAGGCCCCTGCAGTGGCTGCTTGATTCCACTGAGCCACCAGGCCCAGCATGGGTCAGCTACGATGATCGGTAGGGCCCAGTCAAGTTGTTACCATCGCACTTTGTCACTGTTTTGGATCTTTTTCTCTCGAATTCAAGTGATAAGGTTTTTCGATCCGGTTTTCAGTTTGACGATGGCGGCTTGCTGCAGCACGATGGCTTTGTAAATCCTGGAGGCCTTTGTTTTCATCAATGACGTTGAAGAGCCCTGGAGCTTTCAGCGTAGCAAACCTACATGGTCAGGCCAAATTGCGGTTCGACATCACCGGCTTGATTCTCATCGTCGATGCCAGTCTTCTGGGGTTTTTACCGAAGTTGGCAAAAAGTTACTAAGCTTTCAGATCTTCCTCTGAAATGCTCTTTGAGGAGCCGGGAGGGTCCACCGCACTGCTCAAGGGTCCAGAAGCTCTGATTTGCCTCTTTCGGCCTGACACTCCACCTCCCACAATGCAGCTGGTCAATCCAAGTAAAGTCCAGGTGAAGCTGATCAACTGGGCTTGTCCATGTGGTAGATGATGCAGGTGGTTTCTCCCAGCCCTTTTCTTCCTGTCGCTGTTTAAGGATTCTACTTCATTGTATGTCAAGGCAGGCAAAATCATCATGTTGTGAAAGCTTGAGAGTGCAGCAGGTGCAGTCTGTTTGAGTGCAGTCCCCTCTTCTGAAGTGCAAGGCTCCATCAGGGATGTCTCCAAGCAGGGATCTGAGGTGCTTTGCCACTTGCCCATATTTGCTCTAGATCCTTGGCTGGCAAGAGGTGGGGCACCCTCAACCAATGGAGTTTAAGCTTTCACCATCTGTTATGACATTTTCCTGGGAAGTGTGGGGAAATCAAAGTAGAGTAATTCTCTCCTGGGAGTTCAGGACTTGATAACCCAACCCTGGCCAATCAGAATAGGCTTCTACAGGACTGGTTTAGATAGCTACAGCAATGTAAGTTCTAAAACTACTTTCATGCAATAGCTACAATAAGTCCAACCTTGGCAAGTTGTTAAATTTATTGTAATTATTATTTTGATACTTTGAATTATGGTGCTAGCTCATCCCTGTCAAACGTTAGCCTTTATTAAAGTTTAATAAAGTCTTTCCATGTTAGCCCATGCAGCTAGTAGCACTACAATAGGGAAGCCGAACTTTGGCACTTTTTCCCTCCCTCTAAAACATATTTTAGAATGTCCCTGATTTTTATAGCAAGGCAACCTACCCCTGGGGCCCTTAGGCAACACATTATTGGTGACTTACATGTAATAATAAATTAGGGGCATATTATCAAGGACCGGTGTTAAAATTATCGCTGTTTTATCGGCAGGAAACTGCCGATAATACGGCGATAATGGGCTTGATAATACGCCCTTGTTAATTCCCATAAAGCCCATCTACTGGTGTTAACATGGGCTTCTATGGGAATTAACAAGGGCGTATTATCAAGGCCATTATCGCCGTTTTACGGCAATAATTTTAATACCGGTCCTTGATAATATGCCCCCTGGTTTTAGACTTTGGAAGTACTTTTAAGTCAAAAGTCGAATTTTGGACACAGTTTTATTTTATAACCAGCTTGCAAGGCACGGCTGGCTTTAAAATGACAGCAGACACTACAGCAGTGAGTGCATTGAATCCACTGTGGTCCTAAAGCCTATATACCCTACTATATTTTACAGTCTTACAGGTAGGTTTTCTGAACCATTTGTAATTACACCAATTACCATGTACCTTTTGAACAGAGTTTTGGCCCTGTGCCTGGTTAGCAGGGCACAGGGCACATTCATAGTCAGAAACAACCAGTAACAGTTTAAAAAATGTGGGGGATCTGGGCAAAAAGGATGACTGTTTCACATATTGTGAAAAAGAACTGGGGAGGGAAGAATGGGAAAGTGAACCTTTGGCCCATTCCATCAGCCAGAAGGACTCCTGTTTGTCCTATCTCCCACACCCTAACCCTAACCCATTTGCAAAAACCTTCTCAAATAACTGCACTGGGCTGCTGGTCAGATCAGCAAATGGGCAACTTTTAGAAATCCATGTTGCTTTGATGGCTACATAATGTTAACATTATTTTGTGATCCATCACCAAAATTTCAAAATGAGTTATGTGACTCCAACACACATTCTTCTATTCTGTACCAGAGACCTCAGAATGTCACAGTTAAAGTTGTGACTCAGGATGGCTCCTCTCCAGTGACTTTCATTCATGCTCATTGCCTGAGATACACCCGACACATTGGTTGGGTACCAGAGAGAGAGACGCAGTGCGACTCGCCGATTGCCGATTGCTGCGAGCACCAGACATCGAGCGGGAAGGAAGACACGAAGACGCGAGCGAGCCGCTGACAGCCGCTGACAACCTTTGCCACCGCTTGGTGCTTACCGCTAATGACCGCTACTCCTGCCCTTTGAAACTACCGAGACCCCCCCAGCCACGGACTTCGGGCAGGGCAGGGCGGGGCATGGTAACTGCAGAGGATAGCCGCGGTGGTGGTGTGCGGCCAAGTCTGGCGGCCAACTTGTGTGGGGCTCGGCCCCCTAAGTGCTTTACACCGGCTCCGTGAACGTACCGCGAATCGCTGCGAATGTGCCACGATTGCAGATGTCTGAGTTCATTGCGCATGTGTTGAGGACAGACGCTACCCACTGCACCGGAGCTTGAGACGCCGTGTCTGCATTGCTGGGCTTACTGCCGGCCGGCCGCTGACCGCCGTCTTGCAGTGTATTAATTTGACAGTGCCTGTACGGATGATGTCCAACTCTGGTGCAGTGACTATGTGGTGAGCCCTGATGAAACTACCAATAGACTCAGTAGGCAGTGAAACATGTCGGCCACAGGTAATGGTGCGCTAGTCTAAGCTACCAGCCCTTTTATTTCCGCAGCCTACATCTGGTCCCCAATAAAGTTATATTGGTGTAGCTGTGGATTTTAATCATCACTCTTTAAGTCACACCAAGATTTTTACACTTGGTTTTTCTCGTGCACTTTTATGTTCTTCCTTTGAAACTCTCTATTTATAAATTTTGTGTTGGACATGTATTTCTTTCTCTTCCGATAAAGAGAGGTGACCGATGATGAGAAAGGGGTGAGAGTCGGTACCATCAGCCATTAACCCCGAGGGTGTGCGCCCGTGAGGCACCTCTCTTTGTCACCACATATTTTTTTGGACAGAATGTTTGCCATAAATGTGTGAGTGGTCTGTTCTTTTTAGAACGGACAGTGTGGGTACTGTCAAATTATAATCTGTATGTGTTTGAGCCTCTTAGATTAAATGTGAGATTACACTACCAGTGATGTAGTGTTGGACTGTCGGGCATAACCTGATCCACAGCTACATTGAGTGTGGCTCAGTAGTACTTATGTCAAATAATAAATATATTGACATAGGATATGTATGCAAAATCTAGCCCAGTAGAGCAAGTTATATCCAGTCCTTGGTGCCGGGATTTGTTGTGATTGTATGTAGTTGAGTGGAGGGCCATCCCTTGAGCACCATTAAATCCCTCTAAGCTCCTTTTTGGTTTAATGTGTATTGTACGGCGGCGCAGCCGTGAGAGCTTTCATTTCAAATTTTGAGAGGCTCAGTTTCAATAAGTGTGATTGTTACACACCATTGGATATTGTATATGAGTGTATAGGATTGGGTTCCTGTTGAAGTGAGTCCCAGGAGTTGGCATTTTATCTGTCACCCCCAAGTGTGTGTCCAGATGGATAAAAATTGCTTAGCTTTTTCTGAGGAACAGATAGCTGCCATCCTAGCAGGTCCCTCTTTATTCCCAGGGGCGCCTTTGCGTAATACACCAGCAAGGGAGGAATGGGATAAATTATCTAATCTAAAAAAGAAACAAGTTAGGATCGCGTTGCATGGCGCGCTGATGACCGAATATTATACCGCAGGAGTGGCACCAGCGAGTCTTCTGGTCAGAATAGAGCCTCGCATCTTTCTGGACGATAGTAAGTTCAGATTGGATTGGAGTTTCATTGCAAACAAGTGCACGAGGGACTGGCTCATTTTAATAATAAGTACAGCCCAATGCTTGAGCGAGGAACTACTCAAAGAGATCCTGGAATTAGAGGAGACTATAGCTAACGATACCACCTTGACGGATACCAAGGATCATCTACAGAGAATACAAGACGACCTTGCTGACTATAAAAATTATATGGTCAACCAGAAAATCAAGGGGCTAACGCGTAACCTTGCAAAATATTCCCATGAATGGGCTTTCCCTTATGTAAAGGACGAGTATTACCAACAGGGTCCAGTGGTACAATCAGGCGGTGCCCGTGCTGGGGGGAGAGGAGGCTACCAACAATCGAGACGTACACCTAATAACTGGAGCTTCAAAAGCACAGGCAGTGAGGAGGAGGAAGAACCTCAACCACCTCAGAACAGCAGGGTCAGGTTCAACGAACAAGGCCAACAGAACGAAGACTTGGGTGCCATTCTACGCTCTTTTTTGGCGCAGGGCCAGAGATCAAACCACAACAGGGGAGGAAACGCAGGAAGGGGAAAAGGGAGAGGAAGAGGCAATCCACCGCCCACATGGCAGACGTACTCGCCAAGGCAGACCCGCAGCAGGGAAAGGATGCAGAACTGATTGAGAGCATTGTGGTCAATCTATCTAATTATGAACTAACAGCGGAGGAGGAGAGAGTTCTGAATAAAGGTTTGGGATTCGTCCCCACCCCAAAATATGACCCTTTCAAGTGCCGCATAGAATTGCATGAAACGATCCGTAAAATCAAACTCCAAAAATTCTTTGCAAAGAAAGAGAATGAAATAGACCAATCTCGGGGCACAAATTTAAGAAAGCCTTCTACCTTCTGCCCCCCTTCCACAGCTGTGGGCCCTGAAGTAGCAGTTTTTGAGGCCAAAGTCCTACAGGACATCGAGAAATTTGAACAATCTCAGGACCGGAGCAAGAACACCAACATGACCAGAAGAGACTGGGAAGCTATCAAAAGCCTAGAGGGAAATGGTTCCCTTACCATCAAGTCGGCGGATAAGGGGGGAGCAGTGGTGGCGCTCAACACCCTTGATTATGACACGGAAGTGAACAGACTCCTTAGTGTCCGGAACAACTATGAACCCTTGACGAAAGACCCCGTAGACGACTTACTCAAAGTAATCAGAGAGATGGTTGGCAGGGCGAAGATGAACAAATATATTAACAGCAAGGAAGCTGAGTTTCTAGTGAATGAGACCCCTAGAACTCCGGCATTCTATATCTTACCCAAGATACATAAACCAACGAGGCCGCCCCCCGGGAGACCCATAGTCTCGGGGATACAGTCGGTTCTTGAACCGCTGTCACAATACGCTGACTACTTCTTACGTGAGTCAGTGGTTAACCAGCAATCCTTCGTTAAGGACACGACTGATGTCTTAAACATCTTGGCAGATGTCGCCTTTGACCCGGCGAGCGACTACCTTGTGACCATCGATATTGAGTCGCTATACACCAGTATCCCCCAGGACGCGATGCTGGTGGCAGCAGCGTGCGCACTGGGGGAACTGGAATGGTTCTATGACCCTCCCCAGTCCTTTGTGATGGAATGTGTAGAGTTGGCCCTTACTAGGAATTATTTTAAGTACAAAGACCAACTATATTTACAGACGTCTGGCATGTCAATGGGAGCTACGATGGCGCCTAGCCTGGCATGCATCTATGTGGGCCAATTTGAGGAGCACGTCATTTATTCCATCTCCAATCCCTTCCAGAGGCACATTTGACTCTGGAGGAGGTATATTGATGACGTGCTCTGCATATGGTCTGGCACGGAGGCCCTGCTGTTGGAGTTCCTCATATGGCTGAATGAGCAAGATCAGAGTTTGAAATTCACCTGGAACTATAGCCATACCAATGCTACATACCTGGATCTGGAAATTGAAGCAACAGAGGAAGGAGGTTTGAGTACCCGGGTACATCAAAAACTTACCAATAGGAACTCCCTCCTACTCAATAGCTCATACCACCCTAGGGCCTTAAGGGAGAACCTCCCGGTAGGCCAATTCTTGAGATACAGGAGGAATTGTTCTTCCACAGGGGTTTTCTTGGAACAATCGGCTGACCTGACCAAGAAACTTGAACAACGCAACTACCCCAGGAAAGTGGTTAAAGATGCTAAAAAGAGGGCACTTAATACACCCCGGAGTGCCCTCCTTGAACACAATAAAAAGGACAAACAAGATTGCCTTCCAGTTGTAATTACTTTCGACCCCATGGCAACTAGGATTCGACAGTCGATCAGAAAGCACTGGAAATTGCTTTCTGTCAAAGACTTCTCTATGCCACCACCGAGGTTTGCATTCAAAAGAGCGGATAATTTGAAGGACCGGCTGGTCCACACCCGGGATCGGGTGCCAACACGCAGAGTGGATTCAACAGTACCCAATGGTCACTACCCATGTGGGACGTGCTCAGTATGTCCACTCACCAAGAAATGCAAGAGTGTCATTCTGGCTGATGGGAGAGAGTGGTACCTAAACTAATTTAGCAACTGCAACACTACCAACGTTATATACAGATTGCTATGCAGTTGTGGTCTCCAATACATAGGACTTACGTCTAGGAAAATCAAAGTGCGGATACAGGAGCACCTTAGTACGATGAAAGCAGCCAAGTTAACCACTAAACTGGTACAACACTATGTACAATATAAACATGACTTCACCTGGACTGTGTTGGAAACCATGAAAGGTAATCCCACGAACCCTGAAGCAGTTCTACTTGCGAAGGAGGTAAGATGGATTTTCAATGAAAAAAGTGACACAGAAGGATTGAATGAAATTATATTGTGGAATCAGGTGAAATAATCCCAAGTGTATGAGAAGGAACAGTGTACATCGACAGGAGAAAGTACCTGACTCTGTTGGCCCTCCTGATTGTTTCACTTGGATTTTGGCGCTGGTGTTACTCACAGCCCTAACAATTCTTTTGGGTGTTCCTTGGTATCCTACAAAAGGTTTCTATCTCGCCATGAACGTATGAGGAACATACATTGGACAAACAAGAGTAGACGGATGTCAACATGGGGGTGTGTAAAAGTTTTTTTTTTAAAAACCTTCTGAGATATCTTAAACCAAAAAGCATCGCCCTGTAACTACATGAATTGTATTAATTTTAATACCTTTCAATACTTTTCTAAACTCAATGACAAGGGGCTGACACATATTAAACCAAAAAGCATCGCCCTGTAACTTCATGGATTGCAGTGATTTTAATACCTTTCAACACATTTCCTAATTCAATGACATAGGGGTGGCATCTTCTAATGAATCAATACACACTGGGGTTACATTTACACCACTCTAAGATGGCGCCCGTGTGGTGCATGGTCCGATACCATGTGACCCCCAATATCCTATCATGAGGGTAGGGGTCGTTGTGCCATTTACAGGGACCAGTGATACTGGATATCGAATGTTAATTAATCCACACACCAATATAATTACTAGTATAACGCTGTATAGTCTTGGGTGTGGGTCGGACATATTGTATAATGAACATTCTCGTCACCCGAGTATGACGCCAGCGTGGCATGTGTAATGCCATCCCGCCACGCTGGCGGACTATTGGGCAGGAGTAAAATGTATTTGATCTGAAGTGACATACGAACATAGGGAATTACATCTCCCTATGTAACTACTCCATGATGGCGCCTGTCTTCCCACGGGCGCACATCACGTATGCGTCATCACGTGACGCCGCCCGGGAGTAACCTCGGCGTTTTTAAACACCGCCGGTGGAGTATTCTGGCATTCCTGGGATGAGTCCAGGTCCCTTCTCTGAGACCTGTACGGTAAGGAGGTATTGGGCGGGAGCGTTTTTAGTTGCTGAATGAGCTCACTTGCTGGGATGCGCTATGATAGCGGGCCTTGGGTTCCACGAATAAATTGGAACGTTGATTGAATGGGGATCAATAAATAGGCTGTAGGTGGTTTAGTACACGAGAGCCTTATCACCAGACATGAACTGCACCTATTACGTCGTGATTACACCCTTTATACAACGTAGGCCAAGTAAGAGGGCTAAGGCATAACAATGAATTGGATGGTAGTGTGATGAGTTACCACAAAGAACTGCTCCTACCCGGCTAGGCTCTCTGCGAGGGTGCAGAGTGTGCCGTGTCCTTAATGCAAAGGTGTTGCACTATCTATATGGCTTTTTTGCACTAAGTGATGTCATCCAGGTGAAGGACCACACCTTGTTGATGAATGCATCGAGCTAATTCTTGTACCCCGTTATCTCTTACATTATTCCATAGGTTGATGCAACAACTGACAGTTTTTATGAAATGCACCTTGTCTTGCTGGTATGAGAAGACGTGGCAATACGAGGGTAATGTGCTTTTAAAAGACTACATAGACATTAGATACACTCTATATACACTATGTTCAGGATGTGATGAGGTCCATGGTGTGTGACATTGGATTGTCTGTATGTTTTAATTTGACAGTGCCTGTACGGATGATGTCCAACTCTGGTGCAGTGACTATGTGGGGAGCCCTGATGAAACTGCCAATAGACTCAGTAGGCAGTGAAACATGTCGGCCACAGGTAATGGTACGCTAGTCTAAGCTACCAGCCCTTTTATTTCTGCAGCCTACATCTGGTCCCCAATAAAGTTATATTGGTGTAGCTGTGGATTTTAATCATCACTCTTTAAGTCACACCGAGATTTTTACACTTGGTTTTTCTCATGCACTTTTATGTTCTTCCTTTGAAACTCTCTATTCATAAATTTTGTGTTGGACACGTATTTCTTTCTCTTCCGATAGAGAGAGGTGACCGATGATGAGAAAGGGGTGAGAGTCGGTACCATCAGCCAGTAACCCCGAGGGTGTGCGCCCGTGAGGTACCTCTCTTTGTCACCACATATTTTTTTGGACAGAATTTTTGCCATAAATGTGTGAGTCGTCTGTTCTTTTTAGAACGGACAGTACGGGTACTGTCAAATTATAATCTGTATGTGTTTGAGCCTCTTAGATTAAATTTGAGATTACACTACCAGTGATGTAGTGTTGGACTGTCAGGCATAACCTGATCCACAGCTACATTGAGAGTGGCTCAGTAGTACTTATGTCAAATAATAAATATATTGACATAGGATATGTTTGCAAAATCTAGCCCAGTAGAGCAAGTTATATCAAGTCCTTGGTGCCGGGATTTGTTGTGATTGTATGTAGTTGAGTGGAGGGCCATCCCTTAAGCACCATTAAATCCCTCTAAGCTCCTTTTTGGTTTAATGTGTAGTGTTTGATGACACAGGGTCCTGGGCACCCCAAGTCGCTAACAAAGTAGTGGCCGTGAAAAGATCGTCGGCTGCTATATTAGGCTTTGTGAAAAGGTTGGGTGGGACACCAGCTGAGGACATCCTGACGATCTATAGAGCTAAAACTATAGCCATAGCTAGGTATGGGGCAGCAATTTGGGGCCATAAAGATCTAGCTCTGATACAGAGAGAGGAAAACAAATTTCTGCGATCCCTCTTGGGCCTCCCCCAATCTACATCATCTTTTGCAGCCCACATGGAGTTAAGGATAGGGTACATTGTAGATATGTTAAATATGGCGCCAATTTTATTATGGATCAGAACTTGGCTGAACCCCAACCTTACACTGAATCACAAAATTATTAGTGATTGTATGGGGCGGGACAGAGTGGCTGATATTCAGTGGTTGACATTTATTAAAAAAACAGCAGTAGATCTGGGTCGACCGGAATTATATTCGAAACCGGAAAATCTGAGCAAAGAAGATATTAACTGGTAAAAACTAATTTTATAAAAATCCGAGAATTGGAACGAGAAGCGAGAGAAATCATTAAGCCAACAGTAAGGTCACACTATTTGTTGATCACTTCAATGTCAATACAACCTTACTTGACTACTGTTACTAGACCCTATCATCGGTGGCTTCTAACAAAATTTAGATTTAATCAGGCACATTTTCTGCTGGGTATCTATGATAAGTGGTGTACCCCAAAGGATAATGTGCCCTGTGAATGTGACAATTTTTCTGATCAGGATCAGATACATTTTGTTTTTTTCTGCCCTTTCTTTTTGGAAAGTAGGAAAAAAATTTATCAATCCACTGTTAAGGGAAAAGGGGTTTGTACAGTTTAAACCTGCACTGCATTATCTCCAACTAATGGAAACGCCTTTAGTGATGTTTTGTGTAGCCAATGTTTTGATTGCATCAATCCGTGCTAGACGGAAGAGACTCCGGATTAATACAGTTGAGGTTGCGGTAAATGTTTACTCTGCACCAGATAGTATAAATTAACTTCCATGTACCAGATAAAATTTTGCTGTTGTGAACTATGAAATATTTGCTACTAATTTGATTATTCTGTGAACTATGTGATGATCTATATGTAGTTGCCACTGATTTTTAAATGTACACTAAATATTATCCTTGTAAGATGTTTTTTATTAAAAAAATTTGGTTGCATAATATCATGTATTTGTATAGTATACTTCTATGATTTTTAAGTAATCGAATAAAGTGTTTTTGACTCTGACTCTGACTCTGGGAAAACTAACCAAAAAGACGTAGCACTAACCCCTCCTCAAAAAGGACAAGTGGGAAGAAAACAGAAAAGGAAGGGAAGAAACCAAAGGAAACAAACAGGGGTCACAGCATGGTGCAAGGGCCGGAGCAGCGATCAACCAGCAGCAAACTTACCACAAGCCAGGCAGACTGAGAAGGGTGACGTACCAGTGCGGGAGCACATCACCACGGAAAAGAAAGGATCTGGGACAAAACTTGGAATAGACTCGGCACTGCAGAGAAGTTCCATCAACAGCACCTCGACCGAAAGCAAGAAAGACACTTCGAGCCCGCCACAAGCAGCCAAGAAGACTGGCAAAGACAAGACCGAAAAGAGGCACAACTCACAGTCACAGATTCACCTGATAGAGAAAATCAAGAAAGAACCCAACAGAGCATTCAAAACCACACCAAAATTACCACGAAGAAAAGAGATGAAAAACAACCTCAAGCAATTCCTGAGCAGACTGCAACAATGAGGGAAAACACTCCTAAACAAGAACTGCAGGAAATCAACAAAACGAACGACCAACGCAATGTAGCAGGACCCAAGGAACCTTCCAACCAAGGTGAAACCCTATTCAACACCACTGAAAACACCCAGCCACACGATAGAGGACAAGGCGGCATCACCACAGTAATATTCCACCCTGAGTAACAATCAAGAGGCCCAATGGATATCCTAAACAGGGGAAATATACTACGGCTACTGAAAACCATAAACAGCCTTAAAACTATATCATCAGCTGGCTTGGAATCAGGAGAATTTATGGAAACCTTGAGGCATCCCGGAGAAGAATCAACAAAAACAGTATGGGTCACAGGAGAACTCCCTAAGAGAATACTAAAAGAAAAAGTAAAGTTTGACTCTTGGGGAATAAAATTAGAACTTTCTTCTCAAACAAGATATCCAGACCCCTTACTATACGACAGTCAACAAAAGAAAACAAAAGAGCTATCTATCAAAAGAAAACTGTCCTAAGAGGAGCACGAAGCAAAACGCCAGAGAACCTAGTGTATTTAGACCAGTCCGACATCAATCAATCAACCAATCAAAGCATTTATATAGCGCACTACTCACCCGGAGGGTCTCAAGGCACTTGGGGAGGGGGGGTCCGCTACTGCTCGAACAGCCAGGTCTTGAGCTGCTTCCTGAAGGCGAGGTGGTCTTGGGTCAGGCGGAGGTGGGTCGGGAGGGACTTCCAAGTCTTGGTGGCTAGGTAGGAGAAGGACCTTCCTCCTGTGGTGGCTCTTCGGATGCGGGGGACCGCGGCAAGGGCGTGGCTGGTCGATCGAAGCTGGCGTGCGGGAGTGTAGAAGTTGAGGTGGCTGTTGAGGTATCTTGGGCCTTGTTTGTGTAGAGCTTTGTGTGCGTGGGTGAGGAGACGGAAGGTGATTCTCTTGTTGACTGGGAGCCAGTGCAGGTCTCTCAGGTGACCGGAGATGTGGCTGTGTCAGGGGAAGTCGAGGATAAGTCGTGCTGAGGCGTTCTGGATCCGCTGGAGTCTCTTCTGGAGTTTGGCAGTGGTTCCGGCGTAGAGGGAGTTGCCGTAGTCCAGCCGGCTGGATACGAGGGCCTGGGTGACCGTCTTCCTGGTCTCGGTGGGGATCCACCGGAAGATCTTACGTAGCATGCGCAGGATGTTGAAGCATGACGAGGAGACGGCGTTGACTTGTCTGGTCATGGAGAGGGAGGAGTCCAGGATGAAGCCCAGGTTGCGTGCGTGGTCTGTTGGTTTGGATGCGCTGCCCAGGGCAGGGGGCCACCAGGAGTTGTCCCAGGCGGAGGGTGATGATCCCAGGATGAGGACTTCCGTCTTGTCTGAGTTCAGTTTCAGGCGGCTGTTCATCATCCACTCGGCTACGTCTTTCATCCCTTCATGTAGGTTGGCTCTGGCGGTGGCGGGGTCGTTGGTGAGGGAGAGGATCAGCTGGGTGTCGTCTGCGTAGGAGATGATGTTGAGGTTGTGTTGGCGTGCGGTGACCGCAAGGGGGCTCATGTAGACATTGAAGAGGGTTGGGCTGAGCGATGATCCTTGTGGTACGCCGCAGATGACTTCGGTGGCTTCTGATCTGAACGGGGGGAGGCGGACTCTCTGTGTCCTTCCGGCGAGGAAGGAGATGATCCATTCTAGTGCCTTCTCCTGGATTCCGACGTTGCTGAGGCGCTGCACTAGGGTGCGGTGGCAGACAGTGTTGAATGCCGCGGAGAGGTCCAGGAGGATGAGGGCCGCTGTTTCTCCGTTGTCGAGCAGGGCTCGGATGTCATCGGTGGCTGCGATGAGGGCGGTCTCGGTGCTGTGGTTGGCCTGGAAGCCAGACTGCGAGAGGTCGAGGGATCCGTTCGCCTCAAGGAAGGCGGCCAGCTTCTTGTTGACGGTCTTCTAGATGACTTTGGCCGGAAACGGGAGGAGCGAGATGGGGCGGTAGTTTTTGAGTTCGTGGGGTCCGCTGATGGTTTCTGCAGTAGCGCGCTGAGTTTGGCGTGCTTCCAGCTCTCCGGGAAGGTAGCGGTGTCGAAAGAGGTGTTGATGATGTCCCGCAGGTGGGATGCGATGACAGCGTCGGCCTTGTTGAAGACGTGGTGGGGGCAGGGGTCGGATGGAGATCCGGAGTGGATGGAGTTCATCGTGCGGATGGTGTCTTCGGTGCTGATCGGGGTCCAGGCACGAGGGTGGTGGTGGGGGGCGTTGGTGCGGTCGTGGGGTGCGTCGGTTGTGTGCTGAAGCTGTTGTGTATGTCCGCGATCTTGTTGTGGAAGTACGAGGCGAGGGAGTTGCAGAGGTCTTGTGATGGGGTGATGTCGTTGTTTCCGGCGTTGGGGTTGGAGAGCTCTTTGACGATGTTGAAGAGTTCCTTGCTGTTGTGTGCGTTGTTGTCCAGTCGTTCCTTGAATGCTGTTTTCTTGGTGGTGTGGATCAGTTGGTGGTGTTCTCGGGTGGCGAGCTTGAGGGTGGTCATGTTGTCTGGTGTAGGGTCTCTGCGCAAGGCTATATCGAGGGCTCGGCAGTTCTTCTTGGAGCTCTTGAGTTCGTCGGTGAACCATGGGGCTTTCTTGCTGCCGGGTCTGCTAGGCGGGGTCCTCAGAGGGGCGAGGTCATCTGCGCAGTTGCTGATCCACTTCGTGAGGTTGTTGGCGGCCTGGCTGGGGTTCGCAGAGCTGGCGGGAGGGTTTTTGTTCAGGGATGCGGCGAGCTGGTCGGCTGTGATCTTGTTCCAGCTTCTGCGTGCAACCTGTTGCTGGTGGTGGTGGATCGTGCCCTTTCTGAAGCTGAAGTGGACGCAGCTGTGGTCCGTTCAGCGGAGTCCGGTGGCATGGCTGAAGGCGATATCCTTGCTGGAGGAGAAGACGGGGTCGAGTGTGTGTCCGGCGTAGTGGGTGGGGGTGGTCACCAGCTGCTAGAGACCGAGGTTGGCGAGGTTGTCCAGCAGGGTGGTGGAGTTGCGGTCGTTGTTGTTCTCCAGGTGGAAGTTGAGGTCGCCGAGGAGGATGTAGTCAGCGGAGGGGAGGGCGTGCGGGCTTATGAAGTCGGTGATGTCTTCGCTGAATTGTGTGCGTGGTCCCGTGGGTCTGTAGATGAGGGTGCCTCTGAGGGTGGTCTTGGGGTCGGTGTGGATCTGGAAGTGCAGGTGTTTGGCGGTTGTGAGGGTGTCGTCGGTGTTGGTTGTGATGCGGATTGTGTTCCTGTGGATGATGGCGATGCCTCCTCCGGTCTGATTGCGGCGGTCCCTCCGGGTGATCTTGTATCCGTCCGGGATGGCGATGGCGATGTCCGGCACTGAGGAGGCGTTCATCCAGGTTTCCGTGAGGTAGGCGACGTCTGGTGATGTTGTGTCGAGCAGGTTCCAGAGCTCAACGGCGTGTCTGTGGACGGAGCGGGTGTTGAGTAGGATGCACTTCAGGTGGTTGCTGACGGTGCTCGGGTTGGTGGGTGGGGTGCCGTGCAGGACCGGATGCAGGTGAACTTGCAGGAGTGGCAGCTGAAGGGTCCTTGGGAGCTTCTCGGGGGGGCTCGGTAGCATCCGGGGATCCGGCCATTGTTGAGTGCGTTGAGTTCGGTGGCGTCGTAGGTCCGGCGGGTGGGCTGGTGTCTACGGCGGCCAGGGGGTTGGGCGCTGGGCGCGGGCCAGGCACGGACGGGCGCAGACGGGCTTGCCTTTGGCGCGCCTTCGGCGCGCTTAGGGCGAACCCGCTGCGCGATAACGCTGCGCATTTGCCACTCTGCCATAAGTGGAGAGTGGGGGGGCAGAGCGAGGGAGGAGCAGCTGGGAGGCGGGAGCGGGGCGGCGAATGGGAAGGGAGTCCGAGGGAAGGGGGCGGGCCGCAGGGGGGCAGCGGCGGGGAGCGGGCGGGAAACGCGACCGGGGCTGGCCACAACAGAGGGGGAGCAAAACGAATAATCAGAGGGCAGGGGACCAACAAGCAGACAGCAGAGAAAGTACAAAACAGTGAAAGTTAAACAGGGAACAATGTGGTGACAAAAGCGATAAGAATTACACCAGGGAACACGCGGTGAAAATACGAAAAAGGTTACAGCAGGGAGCAACGCAGCGCAGCAGAGGAGCTACCCCAACAGGAGACCAGGAGCACAGCTGCGGGCAGCGGTGGCACTCGGCGGGAACGGGGGCAGCCTGTGCTCACTCGCAGAGAGTGTGCGCGGTGCGTGGGGTGACCGGCCCAGAGATCATTGGCTAATGACAGCCGGCCCTTACCTAACTGGAGCTGGCTCGCAAGGACCATAAACGTGAAAGAAACAAATCAATGACAAAACAACACAAAATTAACGAATACCACCAGTACCCTAAGCTTATGCTTATGGAATATGAATGGCCTAAGTGACAAGGTCTCAGACACAGACTTAAATTCCTACTTGAAAAAATTTGCTATCATCTCTCTGCAAGAAACCTGGTCCAACTCCCCACCAGCGCTGTCAGGATACAATCTGAACTTTCAACCGCCCACTCAGAGCTCACTGTTTGGCCACAAGAAAGGTGGTCTACCCATATACAGCGCGCTTTCAGTGATAACGAAGGCAGCCCCATGTTGGAACCCGAAGGTCTCTGGTTGGCACAGGTAGGTACTTGTGACAAGCAGGGACCCTGAGAACCAATCGTCAGGGCGAGGGAACTACTCCTTTGAATAACCCCTGCTCACCCTCTAGGTAACGTGGCGCGAGCAGACAAGGCTAATCTTCAGGGCGATAGTAAGTTAAGCATTTATGACCACACACAGTAAACCCACTAACCCACCACAAATGGACACCAGTCAAATGGTTGTATCAAAAATACGTATACTTTATATAAAAGATATATTCGAGCAGGATTATCACAAGACCAACAATAACGTTTAGCGAATGGGGGCCACCAGATTACAATAGGCAAACTTAGTCTTTCAATGTTCGTTGTTCGGCAAGGTACGATGACAGGGAAATCAGAACGTTGCGGACCCTGGATCCGATATGAACTCGAGACGGAGTTCAAGTGTACCTTGCTGTGGAAGTCCGAGGCATTTCAGGCGCGGCTGGTGAGGGCTGACCCCGAACGAGGACGACGGTTCTCCAGAGGATCTCTCCGGCTCGGTCCACCTCGAGGAGCGAGGCTGGGGAGCTAGACTGTGAAGGGTTGCGGCGATCCGGGATCGATGCAGCTCACGGTGCGAGGCGCCGTTCAGGCCTGCAGGACCTACTACTTCTTAGCATGTCGGGTCTGACTCCTGGATCTGTGAGGGGCGTCGCGTTCTCGGGCAGACGGGTGCAGCACCAGGCTTCCAGTATCACTGTACGGGGAGGCCTTTCTTGAGGTGCGGCACGAGCCTCGGTATGCAGGAGGACAAAGCGAGACAGTCAGGTACGTTGCAACGTACGGACCGTCCGAGGCTATGGAAATGTTCTCCGTGCAGATTCCGGCTGGAGAGATGAGAGGCACACAACGCGCTCCGTTAGCGGCGAGGTGACAGGAGAGCAGGCGGCCCGGCACTGAAGCGGAGAGCGACTCAGGGATGAGCGGGGCTCTCTACGGCGGGGCGACCAGGCTCCGAGCGGTCACGACCTGGGAGGAGGCGAAGGCACCCGAGTCACAACTCTGGCGAGGGAATAAGAACTAAGGCCCAACAGCAGACGGGCACAAGCAGATAGAACCCAATGGTCCTGGGGTTCCGTTCAGGGGGCAAGCTCTCGATCAAACCCTTGGAGATCGTTTCAGGCACAAGTCTTCAAAGTCCTTTCTGGTCCTTTCCTCTCCGTTCTCAGCAAGGCACCACTGCAGGCCAGTCTAACAGGATACAGACTGGTTTCCGTCCTTCAGCTTCTCTTGGTCCTTCTAGTCAGGCAGAGGTTCGTCGTGGTCAAAACTGGATCTGATTTGTAAGGAGCGGAGCTCCTACATTTATACTGTGATTCTTTTGTCTTTGCATGCCAGGGGGCCTGAGCCTGGTTAAACCCAGTTCTGGAGCACTTTGTTGACAGGATGCTGCCGTCTTCTTTCAGGGTTCAGGGCAGAGACATAAGACGCTCTGCGGGGCGGTGGAGCCAGCATTGTGGTGGAGGAGCACAACCCTATTCAGAGTCAAGGTCTACTCCGCCCACCCATCCTGGTGTAAGCACTCTATTCACCACCTGGAGCACCCGATTATCCCCGGGAATCTCCCAGCCCTGTCACTCACACAAACCCAGACAGCAGATACACATCCTGGCAGAGGCGGTTGAACAGTTAGGCGAGCAAAGGCTAACTTTCGAAAAGTAGCGTTTTCAAACACAGGATATTAAAATAAACCTTACTGAAGGAAGTATTTTATTATTCTGAGTTCAGGCATACTAAACTTGACCTGCTACTGTGTTCCCGGAGCCTGCCGGGACTATAGCGTGTAATAGCTCCGACAGCTCGTCTGGCCTAAGAGAACCGGTAGCCCTTCAATAGTGAAGAGCCAAAAGGGCGGTAATTCACTACTAGGACATGCCACACTCAAGGCTTGTCCTACCTTACGCTCGCAATGCACCCTGCCCATAGGCCTACCATAGGGGTGACTGATATGGAGGTTAGGGAAGGTTCAGGGATTGGCAAGTGTGGGCACTTGCACAATCAGCGTGCAGTACGAGACTGTACGCGGGGTCAGCAATGGCGGACCCGAGACACATCTTACGAGGCTGCTTCCGTGGGTGGCGCAACCAGCGCTGCAAGCCCACCAGCAGCATTTGTATCTACAAGCCCCGGCACTCCTCGTGCACGTTACTGTGGACTGACAGTAAACCAAATAAGCCAATCATTGAGATCAATTTCATATACACTTTATATGGGGAGCACTTGCACTGCGGCACGGAACGGCCGTGGCGCGGTGCCCTGAGCATCGAACACCAGCAAACCATCGGAGGCACATCAGCAAAAAGAGGAAGGGAGACTCACGCCAAGGTACCAGGTCTAACACCCCACTAGACTACAACATAGCTGCCCCAAATGCACTGCAAGCAATACGACTGTCATTCCGCGCGCAAGATACAAAAGAGGATATCATTTTAGTAAACCTCTACTTGCACCCCAGGGAGAAAAAGAAGGGAGCACAACAACTGAAGGAAGAACTCGTAAAACTAGTGAAAACCGAGAACATGAATAGCCTAATTATCACAGGGGACTTCAATCTAAATATGCTTTTCACCTTGGACTCTGAAACCAAAGACGACGAGGACCAGTTCGCCTGGGAGCACAACCATCAAGACTGTACCTCGGGAGGCAGAAGCACAAAAACATCAAGGAGCCTGCTGGCCAAACTAGAAGAGCTGGGCCTCAGGGCACTCAATGGCAGATTTTCAGGCGACCAACCACAGTCTGCAACATTCCACAGTACACTGCCAAGCTCTACAATTGACTTTACATTCTTCTCCCGCAGCCTGTATTACAGGGTAAGAGATTTTCACATCTGCCCAATGGATTACAGCGACCACCTGCCCCAGGAAACAATGATAAACACACTGACAATACCAAACCCGCCAGGCGCCAACAACCTGGGTACGGATTTTACAACAAACGAAGGATGGGTAAAAAAATAAAGTTACCAACCCACAAAATCTTTTAGAGCAAGTGAAGCACGGTCTCGATGAAGAGCAGTCCGAATCATCAAACCTGATAGTACGTTGGGAGGCATTCACAAAAAAAATGAAAGACAGAGCTGAAAGAAAAGTGCACATAAAGCGAGTAAGAAAGACCAGCAATGCGATACACAAGAGCCATCACAATTTCCGAAATGACACCAGTCTAAAAAGACTGAAGACGCAGATTAACCACACTCTGCGAAGAGTAAAAATAGACCCCTCCGCCTACCAGGCGCTGAGACAGTTAAAAGGCGACCGAAGGAAATTAATATGGCAACTAAAAAAGGACGCAGATGAGACATTTTGGGGAAAACTCCTATACGATGCCAAGACAAACAACAGCGCACAGTTCTGGCAAAAGATCAATGGCCTGATCAACCAGCAAAGCCAGGCGATTGAATCCCACGTGACGGAAGATGCCTGGACAACCCATATTAGCACACACTTCAGCGACACCAACGAAACATAGAAAGAAACTGGCAAAGCCAACACCAGGAGCAAAGAATACTTGTCTCCACTCAAAGAATCCTCGACAACCAACGAAGCACTATCAATCAAGACTCTACAAATAACTAATAGGATCTCCAAAGGGAGAACAGAGGGAGCTCCTGGCCCTAATGGCATAATCCCAATAATATTCAAGCAGGCGCCAGAATCCTGGGCAACTACGCTAAAACCAATGTTTGAAAAAATATGGCAGACTGCGACAATTCCACGATCATGAAGGGGGGCAATAATCTCACGATACACAAAAAAGGCTACTGAAAAGATCCAAGAAGCTATTGGTTAATTGCCTTATTAGACAACAAAGCAAAATACTACGCGGGCCTCTTACTTCAGGAATTAACATTGTGGGCGGAAGAAACATCAGCAATCCCACTTAATCAAACAGGCTTTAGGAAAAACATGGGGACGACCACAAACATCCTTGCCTTGTCCCTCCTGATTGACTCAGCTCTAGAAGGAAAACAACCCTTGTACCTGTGTTTTATTGACTACAGCTCCGCCTTTGACCGCGTAAACAGAAATCTGCCGTGGCAAAAACTGAAGAGAATGAAAATTCCAGTAACACTACTGAACCAACTAATCCTCCTGCACAGCGATACATGGGTCTAGGTTAAACTAGGTACCGGCGACTTTTTACCTAAGAAAATTCCAACTAGCACAGGAGTAAAGCAAGGATGTGTGCTAGCGCCAACTTTATTTAATCTCTTTATGGCCAAACTATCTACTACACTAAACGAAAACAACTAACACGCGCCAAAACTAGGGGGCACTCAATTGTCTAACCTATTTTATGCTGATGACTTGGTACTAATCAGCCGGACTCCGATAGGCCTACAGCGGCTCCTCGACATCACCGCGCAATACTCCAAAACAAACAAACAGTATTAATTAGAGTGAAACAAAAGTCATGCGCCTCAACTATCGCAAGAAGAAACCAACATTCAGTTGGAACTTGGATAAAAATAAATTGGAAGTCACAAATAAATATCGTTACTTGGGAGTGACTATTGACCACAGGGGGAGCTTCAAACCGCAATGTGAGGAGATAAAAAAGAGAGGCTTAATGACAGCTGTATCTCTTTGGAACTTGAAAAACAAGATCATCGGCCCAAGCTGCACCCCCCTCCTAAAACTGATCCAAGCCAAACTGATACCATCCATTACATACGGTAGCGAAGCATTGAGAGGCAGGGATACCGGAACCTTAGAAGGATTAATCACAAGAGCAATGCGGATGATGTTTGGCCTCCCAAGATACACTTCTCCGGCACAGATCCGACTCGAATTTGGGCAGGTTAAGGAAGAGCTTGCTCGCAAGGGAGCATACCTTAAGACCTGGTACAAAATAAACAGAGGGGAAGCAAACACCCTTAACACACTCCTCTGGAAAGATCTACAAAGTAAAGACAACTGCCCAGCAAGACTCTTTCTGGAGGATGCAATGAAACAACTGGGGGCGAGTCAACTATGGGATCTGCAAGGGAGCCTGGCAGGTTTTAAAAAAGCTGTAAACAATACTGTTAGGAAAGAATCCCTCCTACAAGACAAAGCCTCACTAACGGAGCGAGTACATGGCTGGCTGACAGTACAAACTTACAATAAACTCACACCACAGGCATACCTTTTGACCAGCTTCACCAAAAAAACAAAAGAATCATTCCTAAAATTACGATTAGGAGTATTACCCTCAGCGGACCATATGGCCCCTTGGCTGCGGCCCCCAAAACCAGCAAACTGCCGCCTGTGTGGAACTCATGAGGAAAACATCGTACATCTCATTACCATCTGTAAAGAGCTGCAGCAAGACCGCAGGAATCTACTGAGACCCCTATTCATTAAAAAAAAGAATCAGGACGTGCAGACAAGCAACACTGGCTTGCTTTAGAGGTAACGAAGTGAAAATGGCTTGCTGACTGGTAAAATACCTCGAAGCTGTAGAAAGCAGAATCAACACAAAGAAAGAACAAACGGACATGGACATGGACAGCACACCCTTAATACTGAGAGTGCCAAAACATCAAGACAGCTCAGAGGCTTAAATTGAATCAAAATACTGACATACTTTCACCGAAATCTATGAACACTCAGGGTAAATGTCAGCCAGCCTTCCAAAAAGGAATAGGTACTGCAACACCTAACTTTGTATAGGAATGAGGGCCAGGACTGACAAAAGAAACCCTCTCCGAAGAAAGACATGAGCACCTAACGGCAGACGGACACTCCCTTCTTTTTAACATTTTTTAACTGCACACTGTAACATAGTTTAAACCGAATAACTCCATCATCTATGCTGCTATAAATATTTAAAATCCTTTCCTTTTTTACTGCTGATGGTTTTTGTAATGGTTTTTATTAACTGTACAATAAAGTATTACTTACTTACATTGCCTGAGATACTGCTTGATCATATCCATCGCTCTCACTAACACTACAGTGAACAGCAATGTCCAGTCAAATTTGCTGTATTCTTAATATTGGGTCTGGAGTTATTAATCAAGTTGCAGCATGAGGCCACAATGCTTTGACATGCATCAGTGACGCGTGCATTTAAATCAAGCAGACACACAATCATGCACTAACTTCATGAATGCACAATCTGGGTCACTATGTCTGAACACTTCCCCAAGCAAGCGAGGCCTCCTATAAAGTATTCGATTCTCTTACTTGGTTTAGACTTTTTGCTTGAGTTCCGACACACAAGTCCTGCTTTCTGTATTGTAGAACGTCAGACATGCCAAGTCGAAGTTTCTTTTGACAAAGTAGAAGTGTTCCTATTATTCCATACATCTTGCCCCACAATTCTACTATCTCGATGGGGTCTTTTTATTGCATACTTGTTTCTGTTTAGCAACAGGTTAACAGCTTATTCTGAAGAAAAAAGACCGAACTTCAGTGGTTTAATTGTGTTATTATTTTAAAATCCTTAAAACGTCCCAAAATATCTCAATGATCTTTTAAGATCTTCCTTTATTTAGTAGGCAATGACCTGTTACTGATAACATTGCGCAGCACAACCATGCAGCATAAGTGTTGTCGAAACCAGTACGTGTGCATTGTTTAAGGTATTTTTACCACCTAACCTGACAAATGTAGTCACCGCAATCCATGTTAATGTCCTGCTTAAATAATAATGAAATAAAGAATGAAAAGTCACATGATCAAGCTCTTCTAGATGATAATTCCCAGCACAGGCGATGAAGATCTTTTTCTAATGTATGTCATTGTAATTATGGAGGAAGGAAATTTTGCTCCTAAAGAGCACTTTTGTAATTAGAATGAAGGATCGCTGACATCCTTGGCCGTTCCTGCTTCAGCAGAAAATAAAGAAATATCTTACTGTGGCAATAGCCATCTTAACATTTTGAGGTGCCGGCAGAACGTGCTATCTGATGCTGCACAGTGAAGCTGCGAAAACAGACCGGGTCGACTTAACGCTGGTGGCACCCGGTGCTACAATCCCTTTTGGAGCCCCCACGCCCATGACTGCCTCTTCGGTTTCTCTCACTACCACCGGGCAAAAGTAACCCCCAACACTCCAAACATAAGGGGCCTCATTTATGAGGCTGTGTGTCACTTTTACGCCGCCGGTGCGTCACTTTTTGTGACGCACCAGCAGCGTAAAAAATGTGCCTTGTTGCACCATATCTACAGAGTGACGCATCTAGTAGATGTGTCACTTTGTAAACCCTTGCGCTACAATCTATGAGATTTCACTGCGTCACTTTTAGGACGCCTTTGCGTCAAAATCTTGCGCCTGCCTCACAACAGGCGTAAGACTGACGCAGGCCCTTTCACATGGGGCTTGCCCCATGTGAAAGGACGCATTGCTGCAGTTGCATCACTTTTGTGACACACTCCAGGAATGCGTCACTTTTGCGCTTACAGATACGTCAGAAATACTGACGTATCTGTAACTCGTTGCGACATGATGCGTCATACATTAAATATGACGCATCAGGAATGTCGCAAGGAGTGCGCACTGAGAAGTGACGCATCGCTGCTTTCACGCAGCGATGCGTCATTTCTCATAAATGAGGCCAAAGATATTGCTGCATAGCATCCCTCCCCCAGGTCAGCGCCGCCCTTCACTGGTCAGGACCCAGTGTGGCTGCACCGGTCACACTGCCCTAAAGCCAGCCCTGACAACAGATGTCAAATACTGAAGCAGTGGCTCACTAGCAGTGGTGCTGGAACAATTTTCAGAGTGGGGGTGTTATCAATGTACATTACTGAAATCCTAGGCATTGTAAAAAATGCAAGCATCACACAAAAAATAAGTGTAGCAAATGATCCACCTCTATTCAGCTTGCTAATGTTGTGGTATGAAACTGATGGTTCATTTTAGAGCACACCCTCCCAAATAAATTACTAAGGCATGGTGTGATAGGACACTGTCATTTACAGATAGCATATTTTCTATTCAATTGACCTCTAAATTTGCCATGATGTACAACTGCTGTCCATCAGAAAGACTGTCACATAGTTCACTTCACAAAATCCCTTATCTCTACAATCAGAAAAATAAATGCAAACATCACACTCCATGTTAAAAGAATAAGCAGCAATTTGTCCGAAAAATATACTTTCATTTGACCTTCTATTACATGATTTAAAAACAAAATTTAAAGGAATACATATTGCTCTTTCACTTTTTTAACTCTAAGATGGCATTTTAGGGGTGGTACACCATCCCCTTGCCCGCCTTCTTCCAGGGCATATGCTCCCTAGACATGCATAGTCAAAACAAAGGCACTCTCTGACAGGGTAATCATACAAGTAGCACAAGCACATCATAGTGAAGGGAACAAGCATCCTGAGTTAGCCTCGTCAGTGAACTCCGCTCTGTTCGTGGAGTTTGAGGAGTTTTTTGCACTCCCTGCTCCGGGGAGCTCATGTAGTTCCAAAAAACTTCACTCCACTCCGTGAAGCAGAGTTTTTTCCTCGCTTGTGCTGGCCAACAATAGGTTGGTGAGCACAAGTGAAGAAAATCCAACACTAGACCACTTCCCAGCAAGATTTTTCAACGTGGGCGGTCATGGATGATCGCTACCGCTCGCATTGAGAAAACTTCCAGTCGCATTGAGGAAGCTTCTGCTCGAGTAGAAGTTCTACTCAAGCAACAGAAAGAAGCAGCACCCTCTTGCACTGTGCGAGAACCCGTTCATGCTGTAAAGCACCAAGCACTAAGGGGCAGATTTATGAAGGCCTTGCGCCGCCGGTGCGTCATTTTTAACGTGGGAAATAGTGACGCACCGGCGGCGCAAGGCCTTCAGAAATAAGGCCCTAAAAATCAATGCAAATGGCGCAAGGTAACCTACTGTGCTGGACGCGGAACTCCGCATAGCTTGGTGGATTTTTTTGTCACTTCTGAACTCCGCAAACACCGCCCAGGCCTATTCCTGAGTTAGTCGAGTTTTCTTAAGCACCAGTGGCAGTGGGCTGAAATTGCCCACAATGCACTGAATGTCATTCAGTTCTATCTCTAACATGCGAATTCATTTTTAATCCAGTCTCCGCACCGTTGGTATTCTATTGACATTCTTTATTGTTTATTTTAGGATATCAATTTTTAAAATTGGTAAATAAGCCTTAAGATTTGGAGTAGATAGTAAGATCACAAAACCAATTTACGAGCTTCAGAGTAGGTCAAGCAAAAAAACAGGTATTTCATCTGCTAATATGTGAAAAAAGAAAAGAAGTAAATGGCTGAATGGAAACTAATGTTTGACCTCAAAATAGAAAGGCCCCATGGAAAATCACTGGACAGGACTTGTGGTACAGTAGACGATTAGATGAGTCTCACACGATTAGATGAGTGTGAGACTGCTGTAAGAACAGGGTCATAACTAAAGAAAGAGCGTGCCAATGGTGTACATTTTGGATGTAGCTCAGCATAGTCCTGGTGTGTATCCAGAGCAGTAGATCAAAATACAGTAAAATAGCAAATCGTTTGCAGAGTTTGAAAGAGTGAGTACTGGCGATGTAAAAAGTGCAGTGAAGATGAAAATGGCAATTGAAAACTAATATTTCTTATTCGTTTGTGAAAATCTATGATTATATAACATTGAAATATTGTGTGTAGGGAAAACAGATTTGGCAAACCAAGGGATGTCTTTATAAAAGTAAGTTTTTTTATTATCCTCAAGTTTTAGCACGATGAGTGAAAACAAGTTTATAGGCATTGATGGAATTCCAGAACGTTTTTGAACTGACTGTCAAATGCCCCACAACTTGCCACAATGAGTTTGAATATATTTTTTGCTTTGATTTGACTGCAATAAAATTGTGAAGAGGTTATTCGGGCTGCCCGTCCATATGTTAGCTGCATCGCGAGGCATGACACATGGTCAGCGACGGCTGCCGCCCCCCTCTCTGTGGACCCACATCAACCCAGGACACACTGACACGAAACATGACTGTCTTTGGAAGGCGGGGGATCGCAAGACCCCCCGGCCGTATTTATTAAGATACAAAATAATAAAATTATTAAACAAAAGATACCGTTTTATGCCAAATTATTCAGGGACATTAGATACAACCATATCAATAAATAGGATATGCTAACCTTAACAAGATTCTAATACAGCTTGTTTCCTAACCGAATCTAACATCCTCCTCTGAAATTTTGCATACTAAGATTACTGGCCATATGGCGAGGTCCTAACCGGTGTCAGGTCCTCCTAGCTGCGCCCTTACCGCAGGTGCGCATGCGCAGCCGAGCCCGTTAATTACTCGGTCCACGCTGTGAACTCCATTTACCCACTGAAGGAGGGCCCTTACTCGCGCCATTCGCTGACGTCATGAGTACGCGCGGGGTGGCTACTAGCCATAAGGACAGCGTGACTCTCCTACCCGTGCCCCTTTGCAGCACCAGTTATACCTGCCCCTGAAGTTCTGGGAGGGGCCAGTGACCCCTTCCCCTGGGCGGACACCTCCAAAGGATGATGCTGCCCCCTCAGACCTTAAAATAGCTGCTCACCGGTCATGACCTTACCGCCACAGGCCAGAATTGTTGACCGACGATCTGGCCTCCCCCTTCCAACTCCTAGAAAGGTCATGATCGCCTCGCACATCCCTCTAGGCATGGCACTATGTTATTAGATCACAGGACGTTCCCTGCCTCGGTTAAGTATACCCAGTCTCGTAGCTAGGAATGTTCACCCCCAAATGCACCCATGAGGGATCGTCTGGAACCGAGGGGGCTCGAAGTAATTTATCCAATAGCGTGTCGATCCTCTTTACCGAGTGATTCAACGCCTCAGCTGAGTCCCCCCCCTCGCCACTGCCCCCGAGGTATAAGTTGCGACCAACTACCGTGCAACCCGGGCATGTCCTGGTCACCCACCCCGCAGTGGAGATGATTTCCTCAATAAAGATGCGCCTACTTAGTTTGGCCAAATCATTCTCCCCCGGTTGAAGTATCACCACTAACGGGGGGACGGGTTGCTGCCAGAGTTCCTGAAAATAGGTCCTGAACTGGCTGGGGCATAAGCCCCCTCCCCCCTCCCAAGATGAAAATCGAAAACCCCTTGTGCTCCGCCCTTTTCCTACTTTCACTTGAAAGAAAACATGTTTAGCGCGCCTCACATAAGAGTGGCCCCACAAACCAAGTCACTGATGTCCGTTGTTCTCCTTGTCGCTTGCGTTGAGCTGCTGTAGTTCCTTGCCGACCCGCGGCGAGTTCCTCCCCCGCGTGACGGGTTTGCGAAACCGCCAGCACCGCTTTAACCATTGAAATGGCCGTTCCTTACACCTGATGCCTTACTCTGACACTCGCAATCCCGGTGTAACGATCCTCTTGGCTGTCCTCCTCTTGTAGTCGTGGCGTGGTGCCCTTACCTGGTATCAACCATGGGTCGGGTCAGACATAAAACGAAAAAACAAACACAGCCGATTAATGCTTCTGGCCTCCGGACGATAGATACAGTACACATGCCCGTACTCAGTTGTCGTCACACTCTAAGCCTTAGCTAATGTCTGCCCCAGGATGCCTTTCCATCTAACCTGCACGCGCCAGCGGGTTGCATAGCATCCGTCTTGTGCCACCTGCTGAACATTTGCATTAGGGCTACTGTAAGGGTGCCTGATAGTTTGACCTTCAGCAAGCCTAGACCTGTAGTCCATGGTGACTGCAATAGCCCCTCCCAGTTTGATTTAGTACCATACACAGTGTGGAATGCCGTGCAATAGTGCTGTATGGCTAGGTAAGGTTTCTGGCTTTCTAACGAAAGTTACCCCCACACGAGTCTGCCTTCATCGTCCTCAGATGCTAGGCCTTAGCTGAGATTAACCCCAGATGCATTTCCTCACTACTCGCCGCTGCGAGTGGTCAGCATAACCTCAGTTTGTTACACATGTAGCGCATTTAACTCTATACTACCGTGGGGTGTCTATTAGTATAACCTTGCGCTAGTAATAAGCCTGTAGGCTACAGTGAATGCCATAACCCCTCCATCATTACTAACTCTCAACACCCAATCCCACTCCCAGGACATGGATCCTAGGGTGTTAGCCACGGGCCCCCATTGCCTATGTGATGCGGCAACTGGGCACCGGGACACCTTTGAGGGTATTACAACATTGGCTAGGGAGCGTTGTGGCCCGGGAGCGCAGGAATATCAGGACGCCAAGAAAGAGGTCATAGTTTGGAAAAGTTCCCACGCTTGTTGTACCTATCAGTTCGGTTAATGCCCTTGATAGTAGTCCTAGACTGAGAATGACTTGTGAGCTGAAAGCTTTTTCTTTGCGTGGGTCCCCATGTGTCACTACCTTGGGTGATTCCTGGTGGCCCCAGCAGTTCTACGAACTCTAGGCCTTGTCTTCATGCCAGTCGTGGTTTCTTATACCACTTGCTTGATGTATTGTTTGGTCCGCCCCTAGGGCTCAACGTGTCTTGTGCTAATTTACTGTGTGTCAATTAAATCTACTGATTCTAGACTGGTAACAAGCACGCTGCTTTACATTCCACCAAAATTTAGCCTGAAGGCTGTTCTCCACCGCTACCCCTATGATAGCTTCTGATCCGGATGCCTTTGACATAACATCCCAAAGGTAATTTAAACCGGTGCAATGACCCCCACTGGAATGATGTACAGTATATGGTAGGCAACCTTCTCGCCCTATGCCCACATAGTTTCCCCCAAAGAACCAGTGACACCCAGATCCACAAGCACCTTGATGGCTACCTGCTCTGGCTAGATGATCAATGTTTAAGGCAATCTGCCACATTAGGAGGCCCCGAGCGCGGGGCACGACCAGTGTGGCGGAGCGTCCAGGCGACAAGGGGCCACCTGGGCGCTCCCCCCTCCTTTAACCCAGGATCGCGGGGAGGGGACGGCACGCCCCCAGCCGCCCGCCCCCCGACCCAGAAGCCTGCACAACGCCTTCCGGGTCAAGGGTCGGGCGCCAGCCAGCCGGTGGTGCGGCGCGCACCCCCGCGTCATCACTGGACGACGGGAGGTCACGCCCCCACCACCGGGAGACAAGGGGAGAGGGGGGTCGCCACGCCGCCATGCGGGCGGGGGGCCGAGGGCCCCCCCTTTTCACTTGTGCTTGCATTATGTATGAGGTGCACTGCCCAAGTCTGTGTCACAGGGCACCATTAACTGGGTGGGCCGGGTGCAGAATGGGTCAGAGTAATGCCCCTAGAACATCTGTGATTTTGCATCTGCTCTGGTGGCAGCACATTAGAGAAATGCAGTGGACTGTGTGAAGCATCCGCCTTTCACTTTGCAGTCATAAACTGGCCTGCACTTCAAAGTGGGGCAGAGGTTGCCCTGTAGACAAGCACAGGGAGTGACGTAATCTGCCCACAGCGGAGGTGTCTATGGGGTCTGTGGTACCCTCTTTCCTCTTTGAAGGGTAATTTTAACGGATGTGCACATACTGTGCGATGCATTTTTGGGGTGCACAGTCAGTGTGCCTCCAGGCAACTCTATTGCCTCTGCAGCAGCAGCCATGATATTTTCACGGGCACAGAGGCTAATGGTTTTGTCCAAGCTCCAGTGCAGAGGAGGGAGTTCCTCCTTTAAGATCAAATTGATGCAACATATGGATCCGTGCCATCTGTATTATGGAAGCGACGCACAAGCAGCTGTAGTTTTCTCCAATAATGCAAAGAGCCCAGGGTTGCAGAAGGCAGACTCACAAGCCATTTTCAAATCGGCCTTGACCCTGTGACCAGTGGGGATAGTCCAGCCTGAACTGCCAAGCCAGATCCTCCCTGGACTAGAAACAAGCATCCTAGTGCCGTTTTCCGTGTTTCTCCCCTCATCTGCCAGGATAGCTTGACCCCAGTGGCATGGAGAGCATGGGAACCACATCTGGGCATACCCGTCCCACTCAGGTGACACAAAAAAAATAGAATTGATGGGCAGATTGCAGAACAATGTCATACATTCACCCCAGTACAGAGATCTGGGAATAAATCCATCGTTTTTTTGCTCACCATGCCATTCCAGTTTGAACCCAGACATATGCAAATCAGTCTTGACCCGGTGCCCAACGGGAACAGTCCAACCAGGACTGCCAGTCCAGGTCCTCCCTGGACTGGAAACAAGCATCCTAGTAACTGTTTTACTCCTGTGGCATGGAGAGCAGGGAACCCATGTCTGAGCATACCCGTCCTACTCAGGTAACAAATGCAAAAAGAAGAAATGATGGACAGAATGCTGAACAATGCCATACACTCACTCCAGTACATAGATATGGACATAAATCCATAATATTTTACTCACCATGCCATTCCAGTTTGAACCCCGCCAAGTGCAATTCAGTCTGGATCCTATGTTCCCAATGGGAACAGTCCAGTCCAAACTGCCAGGCCATGTCCTCCCTTGACTAGCAACAAGCATTCTAGGACTGGTTTCGGGGTGTCACCCCTCATGAGCCAGGATAGCTTTACTCCAGTGGCATAGAGAGCACAGGACCCACGTCTGGGCATACCCACCCCTCTCAGGGTGACAAATGCAAAAAGAAGAATTGATGGACAGAATGCAGAACAATGCTATACCTTTACCCCAGTACAGAGATCTGGGCCTAATCCATTGTTTATTTGCTCACCATGCCATTCCAGTTTGAACCCAGCCATATGCAAATCAGTCTTGACCCTGTCCAGCCAGAACTCCCTGGCTAGGTGCTCCCTAGATTGGAAACAAGAATTTTAGGACCGGTTTCGGGGTTTCACCCCACATCAGCCAGGATAGCTTGACTCTAGTGGCATGGAGAGCACGGAACCCATGTCTGGGCATACCTGTCCCACTCGGGGTGAAAAATGCAAAAAGTAGAATTGATGTCCTCATTGTCATCACTCCCATTGTCTGTTTTCTTATATCGTCATTGTATAAGGGCTCTGACAGCCTTCTATAGACTGTAAAATCCTATTTACTCAATGCTGAGGGCATGTCCCTTGAGATTTTGAATATTGCTTTTTGCTTTAATGTTCAAAAAGAATTGTTCAATGAACTAAGTCATGAACCCCAGGCATTAGAAGTTTGCTTATTTGCAGCCACTGCAACTCTCTGGCACTATGGCACTAAGCAAAATGATAGTCCACCCCTATTGTGCCTTTGCCCCACTCGACATTGTCTCATAGGTTGCCACGAAAACATTATACAATATGCAAATACAATTGTCCACCTCATCTTTTGCCATCCAGCTGGCTGGCACTTGGCCAAACCAAGCTGTCTACTTCCTACTGTATAAACTTGCAATCAATGGTGCTGCCTACCATTATTTCTCTGACATCCAAATCTGAAACATCCCAGTGCAAAACTTAATATCTACTAGGCTTATTCTCTTATTTTGCCAATGTTACTCTGTATTAGCTCTAGATTTCAGTGCATTTTCCTTCTAGGCTCGCAGCACTAGAAATCTCTGCTACTACCCATTTGCGCATGCCCAGGCTTTTAAAAAGGTATTGATACACTGTCTACTTCTACTAAAAGGGCTAGAGTGACTTCTCCCAGAACTTCGAAAATCTCTGAAAATATGTAAAAAGCTGTTAGCACTGCCTCAGTAGATATTGATTTGTGTCAAATAACTCTCATACTCTCGAACCTTGACCTGTGCCAGGACGCTCCCCCACCGCTCCAGCGTCCCTTCTGGTGCCGTGTCCCTGTCCGCTGCCCCTCGCTGCTGCTGGGAAGTCGAGGCCCTCCTCCACCCGCAGGCTCCCGCCTGCGCCTTATCCCTGGTGGCCCAGTGCTGGGCGGTAAGTATTCGGTTTGTTCTGCTGCCTGCTTTATTGTGCCCCGCCTCTTACCTTTGTCTCCTGTATCTGTGTTGTCTCTGTCTCCTGTTATCTCTGTGCGCTGCGTTAGTTAACTGTCGCCTGTATCTGTTGCACTGTCTCTCTGTACTCTGTCAACTGTTGCCCTCTGTTTTGCCCTTTTCTGTGCCCTTGTGCTGTGACAGTTCTCCCACCTGCTCCCCGCACTACCCACATTCCTTTCCCGCCGCTGCTCCCTGGCAGCCCCGCCCCCACTCCCATTTGCTTCCCGCTACCCGCCTCCCAGCTGCTCCTCCCTCCCTCCACCCCTTCTTAATGCAAGCCCGTCTGTGCTAATCCGCGCCTTGACTGCGCCTAGCCCCAGAACCCCTCGCCCCCGCGCCCACCACCGCACCGCACCCGACCCAGACTCAGCTACGACACCGACTCCCTCCATGCTCTCAAAACCGGTCAAGACCAACACTGCAACCAGGCTGCCCCGAAACACACACATGAACCCTTCTCCTGCCACAGCTGCAGATTCACCTGTGACAGAACCATCAAACCACCAAGAACCACACCCAATCACCTCTGCTGCATACTCCTCGACACCCGCACCGCATGCAAACCCGCCATCAAGCTCTGGGACCTGCTCGACACCACAGGCCCGGACATAGCCTTCCTGACTGAGACGTGGTGGAATGACTCCTCTGCACCAGATATCGTCGTGGCCATCCCAGACGGATACAAGATCACCCGCAAGGACCGCGCCAACGGCATCGGAGGAGGAATAGCCATCGTCCACAAGTCCACCCTCAAGGTCACCACCCACGCAGACAACACAATCAACACCGCCAAACACCTGCACTTCCGGATCCACACCGACCCCAACACCACCCTCAGAGGAACTCTCATCTACAGAACCCCTGGACCCCGGGCCCGCTTCAGCGACTCATTGCCGGCCTCGCCAGCACCCACGCACTCGCCTCCATGGACTACATCCTCCTCGGGGACCTGAACTTCCTCCTCAAGAACAACAATGATGCCAACTCCTCCACGCTGATCGCCAACCTCGCCAACATCGGCCTCAAACAACTCGTCACCGCACCCACTCACGCTGCCGGCCACACGCTGGATGCCATCTTCTCCACAAGTACCCACGTCACCTTCAACCACACCACCGAACCCCACTGGACCGACCACAGCTGCATTCACTTCACCTTCAAAAAACCAACCACGCACCATCGCACCCAACAGCTGTCTCGCCGCTGCTGGAGCAAAATCACAGAAGATCAGCTGATCAAAACCCTCTCCCAGAACCCACCCACCAACCCCACCAACCCAGACGCCGCAGCCCGCAACCTCAGACAGTGGATCAACGACTGTGCCAACACCCTCGCCCCACTGAAGAAACCCTCCAACAACCACACCAGCAAGAGAGCCACCTGGTTCACGACGAGCTCCTGGCCTCCAAGTGCGCACGGCGGAAACTGGAGAAGAAATGGCTCTACGAACGCACACGGGACAACAAGGCAGCCCTCAAGGACGCCACCCGCAGACACCACCACCTCATCAGATCAGCCAAGAGATCCTCCTTCAAAGAGTGCCTGGATAACAATGCACACAACAGCAAAGAGCTCTTCCGCATCGTAAAAGAACTCTCCAACCCCAGCGCCAACACCAACGACATCCCACCCTCACAGGAACTGTGCGACTCACTGGCCATCTTCTTCCACCGCAAGGTCGCCAACATCCATGAAAGCTTCAACACCACGACCAACCCGACCAAGCAATACTCCACCCCTCTCCAGAACACCAACAGCGCCAACCGCCTGACCACCTGGTCCAACGTCAGCGACATCGAGACACGCAAGGTCATGAACTCCATCCACTCAGGATCACCAACAGACCCGTGCCCACACCACATATTCAACAAGGCAGACGCAGCCGTCGCAACCCAACCACGGAAGATTATCAACATCTCCTTCGAGACAGCAACATTCCTGGAAAGCTGGAAGCATGCCGAAATCAACGCCCTCCTCAAAAAGCCCAAGGCGGACCCCAAGGACCTCAAGAATTTCAGGCCCATCTCCCTGCTCCCGTTCCCAGTGAAGGTCATCGAGAAAATCGTCAATATCCAACTGACCCGCCACCTCGAAGACAACATCCTGGACCCGTCCCAATCCGGTTTCAGACAAAACCACAGCACCGAGACCGCCCTCATCGCCGCCACAGACGACATAAGGCGCCAATTAGACAACGGCGAAACATCTGCCCTCATCCTCCTGGACCTCTCGGCCGCCTTCGACACGGTCTGCCATCGCACTCTAAAAACACGCCTCCAGGAAGCCGGTATCCAAGAGAACGCCCTTGACTGGACCACATCCTTCCTCTCCGACAGATCCCAGAGCGTCCCCCTCCCACCTTTCCGATCTGAAGCCACCGACATCATCTGCGGCGTCCCCCAGGGCTCCTCCCTCAGCCCGACACTGTTCAACATCTACATGGAACCCCTCGCACAAGTGGCCCGCCTCCACATCCTCACATCATCTCCTATGCTGACGACACTCAGCTCATCCTCTCCCTCACCAAGGACCCACGCACTGCCAAAACCAACATCCACGACGGAATGAAGGCCATTGCCGACTGGATGAGGAGCAGCCATTTGAAACTGAACGCGGACAAGATGGAGGTCCTCATCCTCGGACCCAACCCCTCAGACTGGGACGACTCCTGCTGGCCAACCACTCTTGGGACAGCATTGACACCCACCGACCACGCACGCAATCTCGGATTCATCCTCGACTCCTCCCTCTCCATGTCCAAACAGGTCAAAACCGTCTCCTCCTCCTGCTACAACACCATCCGCATGCTCCGCAGGATCTACAAGTGGATCCAGACCGAAACAAGAAGGATGGTGACACAGGCCCTCGTCAGCAGCAGGCTGGACTATGGCAACGCACTCTACGCCGGAATCCCAGCCAAACACCTACGACGACTACAGCGCATCCAAAATGCCTCAGCCTGACTGATCATCAACGTCCTCCGCCACAGCCACATCACCCCCCCTAGGAAACCTACACTGGCTCCCCGTCAACAAGAGGATCACCTTCAAACTCCTCACCCATGCACACAAAGCACTCCACAATGCCGGACCAACCTACTTGAACAGCAGACTCAGCTTCCACACCCCGACCTGCCAGCTCCGCTACGCCAGCCTCGCCCTCGCCGCCGTCCCCCGCATCCAACGAACAACCTCAAGTGGCAGATCCTTCTCCTACCACGCTGCCAAGGCCTGGAACACCCTTCCTACCCATCTACGGCAGACCGAATACCTACACGCCTGCAGAAGACTCGTCAAGACCTTGCTCTTCAAACAGTAGCGCAGCTTCCCCCCTCCGACCCCCCCTCCTCCCCCCAGTGCCTTGAGACCCTCACGGGTAATAGCGCGCTCTACAAATAGATTGATTGATTGATATATAATCCTCACTTAAAAGCGTAATATTACTTAACTGTCAACCGCACTACCCCTTTTGTTATGTGTGCTAAAATAGTTAAAAATAGCAAATCTTAACGATTTGAATTTGCAAAGATCTGTCCTTGAGTTACCTGCAATGTGTAACAAAAGATTATCTGCCACATATTGAAGGGTACAGGGACCCCTATTATTGAGAATTGATATCCTAGTGCAAGAGGCCCAATTGAGGGAATCCGCTAAACAGGACGAGAGGCTTTATTTGCAGAGGTGACTTGTTTTGTCATTGTTCCCCTCCTCACTGTGATTACTTGCAAGTTATACACATTGGGATCCTCCCAGAATGCTTCAAGATGCAACACGATGTGTGACCTCATAATGTTAAAATATCTGGAGACCGGGGAAAAGGAGTAAAAATATGTAGGCAAAAGGTTTTTGCTTTGTAAGATGTTATGGACTCCTCCTACGCACATGCCTACAATTAGTATATACATGAAACTGTACAAAGCAGGATGCCAATCAATGTTAAAATGGTTCTGCCCCACAGTTTTTGCCATTGATAGTCCAGTACATTCATCAGGACAAAAAAGGTATTTTCCCTCTCTTACACTGTCTCTACTTAGGGTAATTGTGTGTTATGAATCTGTCACGTGGTAAAGGGAGATTTCACCTTGCTTGTTTGGCACAGTTAGCACTGGTCCTTTGACCTAAAAGAAGACAATCATGAAAATAAATCATTATAGTAGGTATTGGAAAAAAGGCTTGATTCACAAAGGTAAACAAACTTTTTTGTGTAAGTTTACCACCTGAAGTTATTGATAGACCTCATGCAGATTTGTAAAACTCAGCACTCCCTATATGTATGTGTGCCAAGTTTAGGTATTGACAAACTACATGCACAGTTTTACAACTCAGCAATCCCTATGCATATGTGTGCCAAGTTCTTTGCACCCATTGCTGCGTCTCCAGAGTCAGAGAACTCTGCACACATAAGTATAAAATAGTTCTCAGAGTAAGGTTCTGAATCCTGATATCATCCCTCTGGACTTGTACAGTTGAAACATCGATCTATGGACCTCGTTATTAACAAACTGTCAGAACCCAGTTCAGAGGGCCAGCGGGCAAGCAGGGGTAACTGGGCCCAGCCGAGTTGGTAGAGGCCTTTTACTCCTGAAGTCCCGGGACCCACTCTACTATGGATCCCATGCAACTGGATCAAGCACCTCCATCTGCACCTGACTCTCAGTAATGTTGACGCACAGAAGCGTGTGCTCTCTCCTACCACTATTCTAACTGCACTGGGCCCTCCTAATATTGGAGTAAACTCTTCACCATCTTCTACTGATGCATTCTCAGCCTATCTAACCCTGAGGTGATGGTCATCTGATGGATCGTGTTCCACCTATAGGAGGGGTGGAATCTAGGGTTTCCCAGACACATCAGTCAGCTGCTCAGAGGGGACCAATAATTGGAAGTTAACTTACCAAAAAGGTCCACATTAAATCTTTCTAAAGTTGCATAGCTTCAAGAGATAACAAATAGGATATAATAAAAATCTCAAGCAAGTACTAGTTTGTTAGTTATTATATAAAACATTCAAAATGAATTGTGAAAAGTAATCTCTTTAGCAATTCAGTTAAGAATATCACAGCTTCAATTAAAGCACCCAGCATTTGGGCAAGGAAGGTTCAAAATCCACTTACAGAGCTACAAGGTCCTGCACCCATCAGGCAGAAGGATGGCTTCCCAAACTAACAGAGTTTATCCTATCTGCCGAGTCGGAAGTAACATTTATGAGTCTCTAAGGGCGAGTCCATTTAGTACAAAGCTTAAGCAAAGTGGAAAAATATGGTTTGCAAGAAAATTCTAAGTCCATCAGCTACTGAATGTAGCATTGACAGATTGTCCAAACCCAAAGGATGGTTTAACCCCTTCCATGCTCATGACGAGTTGCACCGCTCGCATGCTCATGATGAGCTCAGCTCGTCATGTAACACGGTTATTTTAAAAATGCAGCACGCATGTGGTTAATACCTCAAAATCAGAAAGGAAAAATTATTGCCAGCATCACACAAAGTGACTACACTAATAAGCAAAATAAATTGAGTGTGTTGCACTGCAAAATGGAACAGAGTGTGGCACCCCTCCTTTTGGGGTTTCTTCTTTTAGAAGTTCATGATACATCATCCAAGAGATGTGATATCACATCACCATCAAAAGACCATCATATGTTCAGCATGTGCATTAAGTCACCTAGAAAGTTGCAATATCAACATTGTTTGCTACCCTTGAGAACTGATAAGTTCACAAGTCCACACCAGTTATTGATTGGAAAAAGAAACGTATAGCAATACACAGGACAGTATAAATCATGGTTCCTAGTCTTACAATTTCAATGGGAATAGTTTTCAGAAAATTATTAAAATTTGCAATTGCGGTACAGGAAATACAGCAATATACTGAATCACTGAGGCATTGTTAAAATTGGGCAAAAGGTCAATATTAAAAACAAATCTCAACATGAATCCGATAAGCTGACTAAAGCATTGTTAAATGAAATAAAATCATAAAAACCATGAGAAATGACATTTAATATTCACACATTATTATTACATGACACTACCTATCATTAGGAATATCTTATTAGTGGAAAATTAATTACTTTCACATAACTGCACATTTTCTAAGTTTAAGAGAAATACAATTGTTTAGTATTGATTATGAACTAGGTGCCAAATGTATGTAGCTAGCATTTTGAGATTCCCTAATTGCAAATCACAAGAATTCGCAATTAGGGGATAGCAAAATGCAATGTATGAAGGTGTATAGTGCACTTTTTGTGATTCCTATTGGGTTGCAAATGACCTAGCTCATGAATATTCATAGGGCGCAATTTGTGACCCCCAAGGAATCGCAAAAATCAAAGGGATGGTGGCCTGCTGAGATCAGCAGATCACAATGTTCGTGATTGCTTTGCATTAAAGCTATCTTTTTTTTTTGTAAAGCAGCCCGTTTTCCTTAAAGGAAATTGAGATGGTTTACAAAAAAAAAATTTTAAGTTTTATTTTTTAAGAGCAGGCACTACTCTTAGCCCAGTAAGACCCATCAGCGAGGTGATGAGTAGGCCTAGGCAGAATTTGAGAAGTTCTGCTCTGTGGTACTCCGCAAAGTGGCTTAAGAACTCAGCCGCGGTACACGTAGTTTTGTGTGAAGACAGAGTTTGGTGGGCTCCCATTCATGTTGCCATGTGCAATGTGGAATGCGTCCTGGTGTTGCAAATTTTTCCGAATGGCACTATGCAAATCTCATGTGGGTGCTTGCGTTAGAAATCATATGCAAATGGTACAGAGCAGTTTGCATGGAAGTGGGCATCATGTTTTTCTACTCTGTTATGGTGCTGGGCCTATTTTCAAAATCCCTCTTCATTTCTTTAATCCTCCCCATTTAAACCATTTCTACCCCTTATTTTTATTTATTATATTAGTGTGTGTCTTTGTGTTTGTGTATTTCATGTTATTTTGAAATTATTTGTGTGTTATTTGTGACTTCTTTGTATTTTGTGTGTTTTTCCCCTGACTTCCTTGTTTATTCTATCCTTTCCCTTTTTCTCTTCCTTCCTTTCTACCACACCCAGCATTACAGGAGCATGACAGAGGGACGTCTTCATTGCGGGGTGCACTGCCATCTAGTTGTGCAACCCCAGGAGAACTATAGTGAGAAGGGGGTGGCAGACATTTTTTATTTAGTGCAACACCACCTCCAATTCATATTAGTAGCAGGCAGCAGGCCCGGCAGTGGGTAACCCCTGCAGGAGCATCAATTGCACTTGGGGAGGGTACGCTGGTGCATGAGGCACATCAGCCAGGTTTGGCACAGCATCCAGAAACTGACGTACCTCTGGGCAAATATTTGGGGCTCACTGTCGCTAAGTAATTAAGAAGCCATTGCAATCTGTCCTCCTGTCACTATAGTGAGTCAGTAATATCAGTGAGAGAGCATCTGTTATTATCATTTTATTTTTCCGTGGCTTGTCTGGTTAGGGTCAGACCACCACTAACAGGATCAGGGGAGGAGTGGTAGGCACTCACTTAAGTGCAGGATTGTCTGGCCTGCCCTTTCGGACTGACCAAACAGTCCTGCGCACTTTGCATTTTCATTTTATGGACTTTACTGCAGGTGAGTTGAAGAGCATGCCCAGTCCCTCTCTGAGCGCCATGGGCTAAGACCAATCACGACGCTGCTTAGCAGCGTCGTGTTTGCCTATAGAAATCTGGAAGCCAGAGTACTTCCTTTTTCTGGTTCCTGCCTCTGGAAGCGGGTGAAGAGGACCAAGAGGTATGGGCTTTTTGAATATTTTTTTTCTTTTGTTTACCCCATCCAAGCCCATCAGCCCCTCCACCACCACCACCCCGCCCATCCACTCCCATTAAGTTGTGGTCACCACTTTAAAATCAACAAAAATAATTTTGTGTCCAGAAGAATAAATTATCATTGAAGGATTTTACACAGTAAAATGAATCGCACACTACAAGTGTAGACACATCAGGATCAGCAAACTCAAGAGCTAAAACCAAAGCATGTAGCTCGGCTAATTGTGCCGTGCAATCCCCAAGGGATTGTGTGTGTACCAAGGATGATTTGAAATCACCATCTGCTACAATAGCGCAGGCTGCTGAATAAGCATGTTTAGAAACAATGGCTGGCTGTGCATACCCATGAGTGTAAATAATGCATTTATACTGATCAAGAGGGAGCAATGATAAAGGAGGAGGATGAACATGCTCATATTGTAAAAACTCATGTGTCTCCAAAGAAATGTCAAAGATAAAGTTGACACCAGCCAACGGCAAAGAACTAGCCAATTGTATCCACCGGGGAGGCACAGCTTTAGAATTCAGGACACTAGCCTTCATGACTGCTTCTAAAGCGGCACCGGCAAAACCATGAAAATGCGTTTACCCTGAGCCAGAGAGCATTCTTTCAGTATCACCATCTGAACTGCTGTCAAAATATTTTCTGTAGAAGAACAACGCATCTTAGCTGGAGTATACAAATGCGATTTATAAGCAATGGGGACGGTGTCCCCTTCATTGAATGTCATGTACGTGGATCTGAACACTCCTGGTACAATCCATATGACCAAATTATTTGTAGTATCTCTTGTTAACAAGAAGTGAGTCGCAAGCAGATCACACTGGAAAGACCTAAGTACTGCTATATGTTCCGGAAGCCAACTGGAAGACAAAAAAGAGGGTTGTATTGACCCATACAGCAATTTGATACACAGGGAATAAGCAGGAATTTAAGTCCTGCCAAAATTCAGACGACCCAGCGAAGACTGTAATTTTTTAAGGGTAGAGGGAGGCTGAAATTGAGCACATTTTTCGACCCCTTCCCGCTTAACATCGTTATTGAGTTCATAACCCAGGAAAAGTACTGCCAGAAAGGCAATATGTGATTTTGCAAAATTACATTTGTAGCCTAATTTCGCAAAATGTGTGACAATGTGATGAACATGCATCTCATCATCAGTCAAATAAATGTCATCCACGTACAAAAAGGCATCAGGGTCAATGCTATTTTATATCCCATAGGCAGTCTTGCATATCGTCTTTGATTGCCAAGAGCGCTGAATGCAATCTAATCACTGCTTTCTGGTGCCAAAGAATGGCTGAAAATGTAATTGGAGATATCCAAAGAAGCTTTGTACTTTGTACAAACAATGTTGTTGACTAACGCAGAGCTATGCATATTCTGTACAGTAAATGTATGGACAAGACTGTTCAAATGTCTGCAATCTTTAACTATACAATGTGAACCGTCTGGTTTTACTATCTGAAAAAGAGGATTATTCATTGATGAAACACGCGGTTCAATCACAACCCTGATATTCCAATTGAGTCAAAATGTCACTTACGGAAGCTTTGGCGTCATGTTGAATTGGATATTGTGATTGGGGCTGTAGTGTAGAACGCAACGGAGTCACATAAACTGAGAAATACTTGTCCCTACCCGCTTGATTTCGATATAAAGCTGGAGCATGGGAAAATGCCCACTCAGAAGAATAAAAAATGATACCCTCTTCAGGGACATATTGAGAAAAACTGGGTGGAATAACATCCTCCCCTCTGGAGGAAGCAAGGACAAAAGTGGGAGACCAATCAACCTCCGCCAACAAAATATCATAAGAAGATGTGACATTTTCCCAAAAGACGTTGTTAATAGGGCCTTTAATATCACCTTCAATTTGGAGGCTACCTTCATAAATCCTATCAGGAGGTGGATCACAAGTATTGGCTGTTTCTATAGTAATGAAAGTGTCAGTTACTTTCACCTCCAAAGGCTGATGGAGTGTCTGCTGCACTTTGGTAACCTCTAACGCACTGTCGCGGAGGGATACAGGCCAACTCTTTTCAAGGAACAGGGTTCTCACTGTCTGAGGCATACTTTGCTGTCAAAGCGGCAACTTTTTTCACCTCAAATGGGGCACAATATTGAGGTGGTTCCTCCTGCTTGACTTCCCGGCAAACTGGCACTGAGGGCCACGTCTTGCCTGCATAGACTCGCCTTGTCTGTGATCCTGACCCCTTCATCCGCCAAATTGTTGATCTGACGATTCCTGAAAGGAATATGGAAAACAAGAATACAGAGCATGGAACTTCTCTGGTGAGCGGTCATGCAAATCACATCTACGTTCAGAAGCGTTGGGTGGAGGCAAACCTGCATGAGAACTGGGCTTTTGTTGTTGCTGCCACTGATTCTTGTTCCAAGCCTTTTTATGAAAAACTGGACGACGCTCCTAGTGAGGAGGGGGTTTACTCTGTGCCTCTGTTAATGATCGAATTCCCAAGCTATTACAACCTAAAGATGAATACACATCCATAATAATAATAGGCAACTGTTGCTGCCGATTTACTTCATCAAAAGCCTCCAGGTATTGACGTACTTGTAAGCAAACTGCCTCACCTTTAATGTTGGCCAGAATCATATCGAAGACAATAGGGAACATTCCCACTAAATTCATTCCCAAATCAAGGGCTGGACCAGCTCCGTGATCATCCTGTACCTTCTTCAGAACACTTTGCAGAGAGCTCATGGTGGAGGTGCCAAAGCACAGTGTATACACTGACACAAACATCATCCCCCAGGTGGTGCAGTCAGCCAAAGAAGGAATCAGACCAAAAGGCATACTTATTGTAAGGATAATGTGTTTTTCAACAGGGGTTGTATGTGGAAAAATCACCTCAACCTGCTCACATTTTTGTTCAAACCAAAATGGCAAGTCATCATGATTTTAAGGATGTTTGCCCATCACCTAATTATTCATGACAGGACTAATCAGTCACAAGACCACCACTGTGTCCCTGCAGTAAAAGAGCAGCTCCAGCCAGAGCTACTTCAAATGCACGAGACATAACCTGTATAGCTCGTCTATGAAGATAAATCAACTGTGTAAACATTTGACGCAGCTCTGTGATAGTAACATTGAGATAATTTAGATGTGGTGTAAAACCAGCCAAAACAGGCCAGGTGGCCTCATCGATAGACAAGGAGCCCATTAGAACAGGCGACACAGGTTGAGGAAGGGCACCATCAAAACAAATGGTATGCTCCCATGACATCAGTGGAACCTCAATGAATGCATGAGGACGATACACTGCAGGTGGAGCAGCGACTGACTATTCATGAAACAGATTATCATTTCCATCTACTGATGGAGAGGTAACCCAAGAATAAAATACCTCAAAGTGGAATGCTGGATCAGCCCCAACCATGAAAATAATGTTTGCACCTGCATTGGGAATCCATGTTGAGTTAAGTAAGCTGTAACCACAGTGTAGTTATGTGCCACAAAAGCAACTGGTTGTCTAAAAAGAAATCAACAAGGAAAATGGCAGCACAAAACAGGTCCAAAGTATCGTTTAAACTTTAAGCTTGAAAACCTATAGAAACAGGGATAACCTACAAATACAGGATGCTAAGCCCCCCCACCATTGACGTAGCTGGGAACCAGTGAGAGGGTATTTTGGAAAAGCACAAGCGCTACTCAGGGGTCTTGTGAATAAGTACCAGACCAAACATTGGCAGTGCCATGTTGCAGGGATTCTGCCCATAAACAGAACTATGCGCAGGATTATGGGACCTTGGTGTATAGAGACCGAGTCATCCTACTACCTTAGTAACCATGAGCCCAGGACATATTAGCTATCGTGTCTCACTTGCTCTCCTACTCACTCACAGATAAACAAGTGATTAGACATTGCAGAACACAACACTCCCAGATCTCCCAGGAATCGCGGTAATAAGACACAACATTTTGTGTGCACTCTTGTACTTGTACACAATAAGATCTGACAGAGACAGGAAACAGTTTTAAACATGTATTTTAACTAACGTACCCTAACATGCAGTATACGTGCCACAATAAGCAGGAAAATGCATTGTACAAATACAGTCAGCATAGCAGCTAGTCCATAAATCATGAAGGGAGATGTCATCATGAAAAGACAATAGAGCCTAACCTTCCTTCCCTTGCTAAGAAGTATTATTATATATTGTAAGATCTTTAGGCTTTGTCAGCAGACCCCATACCTTTGCCTATAGAAAGTGGATCTACATCATAGGTGCTGTCTCATTCTATTCCCTAGAAAGGTCCCTCTCCAAGTGCGTACTGCCTATTCATGTATCCCAATTAAACCAAAGTACGTTGTCCCAAACAACAGCTGCATCGGTATGTTTAGTCTACATGCTATGGCCACACCAGAATAAAATAACAAGGGGCATTGTTGGTTGACCTTGCTCACAATGTTCATTCAAAATCCCAGGAACCTGCAAAGTGTGAACACAGCGATGAGTTCTCATGTGAAAACAGCCATAGTAAAAATTGCAAAAATAAAGTTGTGTAGTAACGTGGCAAAGTAGCGGGCAAGCTGCAGGGTGCTAATGCTAATTTAGAGAAGACGTCAATGTCCCCACGGGCCATGTGACACCCCCTTTGCCCGCTATTTTCTGTGATCATGCCCTGCCCTATACCTTCTGCCCTCCATGGTCCATTGTGCTGCCACTGCCAATGCTGGACTGCCCTCTGTGGTCAGCTTACAGCCCCTGTCCTCCCACACCTACCCTCCATTGTCCAAGTTGTATGTTGTATGTTGTTGTATGTTGGATTTAGATCGCGCCAATCACCTACAGGTCTCTAGGCGCGCGGAAATAGATGGAATTTATACCATAACCACATACAACACAGAGCGGTAATGCACCAACCTACACTGCACCCAGAGCCCTCCCAAACAACCATGTCTTTAGAGACTTTCTAAACCTTAGAAGATTCCCCTCTCTGCGCAGTACCTCTGGCAGCTTGTTCCACAACTGAGGGCCCAACACAGAGAAGGCTCTCCCTCCCTTAGTCACCAATCTGTACCACGGACAGACCAGCAGCTGAGAAGCAGAGGATCTAAGTGTTCTTTTTGGGCTGTACACATCCAAACGGTCTTTGATGTAGGCAGGTGCATGGCCATAGATTGCCTTATGGACCGTGCAAAGACTCTTGAACTCTACCCTCTCTTTTATAGGGAGCCACTGTATCCTCCTTTCTTCCCTATGTGGTCTGTTGAGCTACCACTGCCACAGCCACCTGCTTGTCCTCATTTTAGTTTTGAAGAGCCCTAGCCATGATTCCTAGGACAAAACAAACCCCTTAATTGTGTTAATTTCTAAGGTGAATCCTTTAAGTTTTAAGCTTTACAGTGTGGTATCCATCAAGGTGAAGTTAGTGTGCCACTTTTTTCATTAATACAGAAAATTAGTGCTCTACATGTTCTCTAGAACACTATGGAAGTCTGCTGTAGAACACTGTGGAATCAAATGATAAACTGGGCAAAAGGGCAGGAGTATGGGAAAACAAATACAAAAGCTTAAATCTTTGTGAAGCTAATAAGGCTGTGATAATGTTAGCGTCATATCTCAAATAACCCTAGGCAGTGAACTCCGCTCCGCTTGCGGAGTTTGCGAAGTTGTCGACTACTTCGCAATCTACAGGGTACCATAGTTGTTTTTCTTGCTCGCGCGCTCAATAGCGTTCTTGCGTGCGCGGTAACGACTTACCGCGGTTCTGCGTTTGTCTTCTCGATTTTCTCTCCCGGTCTCGTGCACCACGCTATTTGGAATCCAGCTGCACAATCCCGCGAGACTGTGCGGACGCGATCACATCATTTGGGCGCGCGATCACTTCATTAGGAAGCACGATCTTCCTTCCGGCGCAATGTTGGTAAGATCGCATTTCTGAACACACAGAAACTGCAATCTGGCACAGAATATCTCTCAAGCATGATAAAACCTTCTCGAAAATGATCATTTTGCTCAAGAAAACCCCTCAGATTGTGATTTGGCTGTTGTCTTTTGTGCAAGGAGTCCTCTTTTTTTCTACTCTTTTTCTCAAGAGGAAGGAAGTGCCCCTGAGTTTCCAACTTCCTGTTCTTGTCCACCAGGCTCCTCCCGGTGCTTTGTCCATGTGCTGATCACTTTCATTTGGATATGGAGCTGGTAGGATAACTTTTTGTGTATGTCTGTTGCATCATATCATTTGATTGGATTTATTGAGGACTTTTGAATTTGAAATTTTCTTAAACAAGTAAGTTGGAGAATTGGTGTACATGTTTGTTTGATATCGGCTTTTTTCATGCTACAGTTTTCTGGGCTTTTCAATCCTTGTTCAAAATTATTGTAAGCGAGGCATGTTGTATTTCTTTGAAATTTCATCCGGTAGGCCTAGAGGTACCCATGGGTCAAACCGTGTTGCTCCTGGTGTCTGTTGAATTTCAAGTTTTTAAACATCATGGATGGCATTAGATTCAATTGCAAACTGTGTTTTTTGGAGTGGAATTTCAGTGTTTGTGTGTGTGTTAATACAATATTGGCTTTTCAGCCAACAGGTAACCCTAGGAGTTCATATAGTTAGTGTAGGCCTGCTTGAGTTCATTGTATGTACTTTCTGTGGGTGGCCTCACCATGTGGTGGCGGCCATTTTGTTGGACCAGCCACTGTGCTTTTGCCATAGGCCTCCAAGCTTGTGGCCTACTCTACCAGTAGGCCCAGAGGTACTACTCGAGTCATCATGGGTGCATGAAAGTTAATCAACTATTTTTGTGGTGTTTATTTAATTTGTATCATCATGTATGGCATGGATGGCTCTAGACTGATTTGCAAAATGTGGTTTTTGGTGTGGAATTTCAGCTTTTGGGTGTGTGTTAAATAATATGGCTTTTTCTGTCAGTAGGTAACCCTAGGAATTCAGCTCGCCTAGTTTTGGTAACTTTGCACAGTGCGACAACGCAACCTTACAGTTTTTGTCTTCTTCGCGCGCTCAATCTGCATGCTTGGGCACGTGATAACAATGTTTTGTGCAGTTCGAGCTGCCGAACATGCCGAATTTGCAATCTCACGAGCAATATGTCTCAAACTGCTTAAAACCTTCTAAAAAATGATTATTTTGTTCATTTTGCTAAAGAAACTCCTCAGGTTGTCATTTGGTTGTAGTTTTTGGAGCATCGAGTCATTTTTCTGTTCATTTAAATAAAAAATAGGAAGTTAGTTCACCAGAGATCTCAACTTCCTGTTCCTGTCCTTCGTATGTACTTTGTTGTTCAACAACAACAACCACAACCACCGCCCGCAATAGTAGTTGTTGTTCCTCCCAAAGTAGGGGCAGTTCGGGAAAATTGAGTCTCATGTAGAGCAAGAAAAAGAGGAAGCCACTCATGCAGGAGATCTATTGTCTTTCAAATCCCCACCAAGGAAAAGGAGGCTTAGTCCATTGAGTTCTTCGTCAAGCATCCCTTCTGATGATCTAGATCTCACTTTGGAGCCACAACAACCTGAGCATGAGAGTGAGACACATTCCAAGACCAGGCTATGGAAAAGGAAGGTTCCACAAAGCCTTACACTTATGGAAGTCAATGTAGAGCAGTAGAATAATGATGATGATGAGTCTGACCCAGTCATCACAAGCATCACTCCTGGCCCCGAGGACATGGAGACCAACATTTTCACCCTATCCAGAATGGCTGCGACTAGTAGGGATGTTGCAGGCATACAGGCAACACCAACACGACTTCCAGCTTTCATTTTTACATTAGCAAAGGGCCGGCAGAGTCCTACGTCCAGTACAAGCACCACCTCAGCAGAAGTAGGTAGTGGTACTACTGCGCAGCCACATAGTCAAATTCAACACACACCCTCCAGTTCATCCGGCATTGGAAGTGGCACCTCTAGCAGGACACAAAAGTTAAGCTCCCCAGTGTGGGACTTATTTACGGTTAGCGCAAAGGAGGACAACATTGCTATATGCTCCATTTGTCATTTCTCTGTTAGTCGTGGTAAGCTTGGTACAAACTATGGTACAGGAGGTCAAATGACCCATTTGAAAAAGCATCACGTAATCAAGTGGGAGGACCAGCTTCGTAGCATAAAAACCGGAACCATTGATGTTGGTGGGGATAAACTAGTAGAAGGTCCACTCACGGTCGAACTGGAAGAAGAAGAAGAGTTAGACATTGTATCTGGCAGTGGTACACAAAGTACCCCTGTCCCCAGCACTGCAGAGGTACAGCCCACATCCTCAGCATCAGCAACATCTCAGCGGCACAAGAGTAAGAGTCAGCCGGAATTTGTGACAGTGATCTGCCCAAAATGAAACGTTCCTAGCCGCTCCTATTTTGCCAGAGTTGCTGTTCCAGGACTACATCACGACGTGCTGGAATTGCTTGGAAAAAGCCTTACATCAGAGTGCTGTTCATTGAATCCAACTGACAACAGACATGTGGACCAGTTGCCAAGCAACTGATTACATGTGCATCACTGCACACTGGATCTCTTTTTCAGGTGTTAGAGACAAGCTATCTGTAAGCGTTGACACTGTTGAGATTTTTAATGAGACTCGCAGACATGCAACTGTAGCCATGTTTGCTATGGAGAAATCTCATACTGCTGCAAAAATTTTGGCTGAGTTTGACAGCAAGGTCTTTGAATGGCTGCGACCAAGAGGGCGTAACATTGGTTTTGTTGCCACGGACAATGGCAGTAATGTAGTTAAGGCCATGAAAGATGGTGGTTATTTCAGGGTCCCATGTTTGGCATATTGCATTAACATTGATGTTCAAGACTTTCTGAAAAATGAATGCAAAGTCAGCAACTTACTGATCACCTGCAGAAGAATATACACACATTTCAACCATTCTTTTAAAGCCTCGAAGTAGCTATGAGTCATTCAACATGAGCATGAAATGTCAGTCAAAGCACTCATCCAGGAGGTCCCAACACGTTGGAACTCAACTTATTACATGCTTGATCGTCTGTTTGAGCAGTACATATCACTTAATGCTTATGTCACAACAAGAAGATTAAGGGATCCTACTGTGAAAGCCATGACCATTGAGATGTGGCAATGGAACCTCATTAAATGCCTGATAGAGATACTACTTCCTTTTGAGGTCTTCACACGTGCAGTCAGCAGGGAGAACTGTACTATGGGCCAAGCTATCCCATTGTTGTACTTGCTAGAGCAGGAGCTGAAGGAGGTGTCTGAAACATACGAAGGTGTTGAAGAAAAAGTAGACGCATGTTATTTGGCAAACGCCTTAGCCGCCCGCTTATCTGACAATACAAGGATTCAAAATAAGATTGTGTCACATCGACATTACATTACTGCCAAAATTATTTCTGAACAGTAATGCAGTCATTCCTTTTTCAGAAGGGGATGTTGCCAAGTACAAAACTTTAAAAGCTGAGGAAGCCGCTGCTTTATAAAATGAACGGCTCTCAATTAGAGGCCTGCCAGTGCCAGCCTAGGAGAGTTCAAGTACTACAGGGCATCCTCCAGAGTCAAGTTCTTCTTCAGAGCATGAGAGCAGTGCGTTTGCTTCCCTGCAGTCACCAACACTACCAATAACATCAACAGCACCAACAGGATCTGATTCATCAGACACAACAAAAAAAATAGCTGCTTGATTTCTACAGAAAGGGATGGGTAAGTCCATTGCTGGTGCAAAGTCAAAAGAGGCCAAGCAAATCGGAGCACCAGTGAACATTAGGCGGATGTCCTAAAATTAGGATTGATCTCAACTTTACTACTACTAAACTGAGAAAAATCCTAATTTTAAGACATTCGGTATTCACAGAAGGCATTTAGGAGTCCTAAAGTTAGAAGTCCTAACTTTACTACTACTAAATTGAGAAAAATCCTAATTTTAAGACTTTCGGTATTCACTGAAGGCATTTAGGAGTCCTAAAATTAGGAGTCCTAACTTTACTACTCCTAAACTGAGAAAAATCCTAACTTTAGGACTTTCGGTATTCACAGAAGGCTTTTAGGAGTCCTAAAGTTAGCAATCCTAACTTCTGTGAATACCGAAATGAGTAAGTGTCTTCTCTGAATACCAAAATGAGTAAGTGCCTTCTGTGAATACGAAAATGGTAGTAAGTTTAGGATTTTGTCCTAAGTTAGTTCTGTGAATCGGGCCCTAACAGTCCCTCCATAACAAGTGAAATGTACATGACTATAGCCATCTTCTGTTTTGTTTCCAATGCGAAACTCATTATTGTCTTAAGGTTACCACCTCTGTCTGCAGGCATACACAACTCTTCACTGTCAGAACTTGAGCAGGCCTCCAAATCTAAAGTAAACTCTTCATCACTTTCAGAAGGCTCGGTATCTCTGATTTGACAGCCAAAGAGAAGAGCAAGACAGGTATATGAAATAAATGAAGCCTTGCACTGAATTGGATGCTTGCTGACACTGAGCAAATGTGCATGAAGTAGAACTATACTAGTAATTTAAATAATAACAAAGTACTTGTGACTCAAGTGATAGTCAATGTTTCCATGTTGTTTAATAATATTAACCAATTGCGCTCCTACTACTGCAGGTGCAGTCTAGACTTAATCGTAGTCACTCACTACAGACTGAGTTGCTGATGGTCTGTTGGACAACACGTACATGTATCACACCTGATAATGATTGATGATGATGACCACCATACTATCTTTGCACTCTGTCAGCCAGTTGGATCTGAGATGATTGATGGAATACGTTTCAGGAAGTGGAATACAAGGTAAACACAACCAATCAACAAGAACCACAGCAGACCTAGGCTACATGTCTGTGCAGTGGTGGAGTCGAATAGTGGTATGATGACTGACAGTGGCGCATTGATTTAGTCACTTGATTTGGAAAATGCTAGGTTGCTGTATGTATCTGCCTTTTGTCTGGCTCTGTCAAAAATTAAGGTAAATGGAGTTTGGGTCACGGACTCACGGCCTGGTGCCGTGGGCCAGTTCTGTGCTGGCTGCTATCTTGTTATTCTTCCAGATTAATGCTGTGTAACTAGTAGAGTAGACACAATGTATCCAAGCCGCCTCAGTCTGAAAGTCTTCTTGCTCACGAGTCTTGTCTTTTTGCACAACACCGTAATTGATTTTTATTTTTTCATTCATTTATTTTTTAATACCCCTTTTTTTCCCATCAACACTTACAGGCCGGCCTTTTACCCAGTGTTATTATACTTGGATCAACAACTCACACTTACCTTACCAAGCCTCATCAGCCAGCCACTGGCACCCAAGAATGATGCTCAGAATGTCCATGGAAGGGAGGACCAAGTTGAATGACGAGATATAACCACACATTTGGACCTGGATAATACAGTAACTTTAGTATCGTTTTCGTATTTTTCATAATTTTATTCCTTTCTTCTCTTCATTCATTTTAAGACTGTGTGACTTTGTTCGGTAATTGCTCCCTACAACTATTTTTTTATTTCTTCGCTAGCTTTCAGCCCGGTACAGCAGGTAATTAGGGTTTCTCTGAGGGCATACAGCCAAGGCAAATGTCATATATAATAAATACTTCCTTGTACTGTCGAATTGTGTAGTAGTAGTTAAGTACTACTCATTATTAATGAAGGGATCAAATCTATTCTAACGGGGCACACTTACCAATAACCCATATAAGACTAAGGACAAATAACAATTCAGTCGGCAATGGAGAAGGTTCAATCATTTATTCATCAAATACAGACCCTGACAGGGGAGCCCCGGTCTACACAACCTCGAAGGTGCGCAGAGGAGACTGCTTACATGATCAAAGTACAAGGCATATATACGTTTCACACATTGAGGATGACACCCTACAAGGAAAAACACAGTTTGTCAGCAGGCCAAGAGGAATACCCATATAAGGCACAATTGATTGCTAGTATCCTAGGCCTAAGCTATTCCGGGGGCAGGTCAGCCGGGCGCCTCCCATTCTATCTAGAGCCGGGGAAGACAAGAACGGGCTTTGTGAGAATGTACGCATCCCGCAAGGAAGGCAGGTGCGACCTTGAGTTTCCCTTGAGCTACCAGTTAGCAGACATCGAACATGGTTTGGCTGACGCCATGGTTTAGAAAGAAAGACATAATGACGTGATTTCAGGGAAACAGCATTTGTACACCGTGAAACGAAACAAAATGGCTCCAGCCGTGTCAATAGTACTAACCTATAAAAAGTGATTTTTAGGTTACTAGATGAATACACTTTATTCTAATTAATCGATTATATGTTTACAAGGTTATATTGGACACGTTAGGCCAATAATGTGTGTATCAAAAATTCGATCCCTATCGATGCCCCTTTTGGCCTAATATGGCCAATACACATACTTTTATTCTACAAAAAAAACCTCATCTATTTGCATGAGGTCAGACACTTCCTTTTGGATCATCGGTTTTTCTATCTTGACTTGTCTAAAAAATTGCAATGCCAACGTGATCCTGGTGGCACAAAACGAGCAACAGGCAGGGCCGCATTGGAGACACAAGCAACGCGTAAATATTACTCCAAAGGCCCCTGCCAGTACCATAAATATCTTCCAACCCCAGGTAGCTAAAAGACCCCAAAAACAACTGCTAAGGGACCAGGTGCCATTATCAACATGGGCTTCACTAGCTAATCGATGTAGTTTCTGTATAGCTAAATGAATAGTGGGGGCTGAATCTGGAATAAACACGCAGCAAGAACTGCCGATCACACGACAGGCTCCTCCCCCATCGGCGAGGATGACGTCAAGAACCATCCGGTTCTGGAGCAATCAAGCCTCGTCGCAGCAAGCTCTACTGTGATGTTAGTTAAGATTCCAGTAGTGGTCTGGACCACATTCTCAACTATCCTAGACAAGCGTCTTATACTGCGACTATTGAATATGGGCCCCCAGAAGGGAGTAAGTCCCTTCGCAAAGTCTTCAAATTGTTGTAAGGAAGTATCTGTTTGGTCAGTGGCATCAAGATCATAGCTCCTAACGTTTCGGCTCACTACTTCCTCTTTCTGTATCAACTGATGAGTTCTATGATAGTCAGGAGGGGCAATATATACAGGGGGATAAAGAAACGAAAGATAACAACTCCTTGCCCAACCCCGGGGAAGCCATGTGTAGGCATTCTCACCACACACAAAATAAACATCTGGTGGGGTAATCATAGGTGGGGTACTGTACACTTGTAGAGTGTAGGTGTAATTACACCTACTCCTGCCTACTTTAACATGGCCCCTGCCCTGTATGCAGAAAGGGGAGGTAGTATTAATGATGGGGATTGGTAAGGCCTTGTCATTTGTGACATTTCGGTCCTTAAAATGCTGAAAATACATCGTATCATTGAAAAGTTCAAAATCCTGCATTTCTTCCATTAGCAACGTAACATTCTTATAATCATTATATAAAATAATACAGGCATTAGGGTCCAATGAACCCTCTCCTTCATTTTCAGCTGCATCAAATCCCTGATGTTTCTCTATGTATTTCAAAATAGCTTCATAATCTTTTTCAGTATACATTTTCGGTTCAGCTACATAATGCAAATACATCAAGGATAATAATTGGAACCATGCTTCACAACTGGCTAAATAGGACATCGGTAGGGAAATAAACAATTCGTGTTGGTGCATGACTGAAGGGAGTAATCCGCATACCCATCAGTTTGTCTTATTTGTAGTAGAATGGGTCTGATGCAACATTTCTATAAAAGCATTTTTCATATAGGTCTCTCTATGTCTAGCCTTATGAAGGGGCAAAGAGTAAGAGAGATGTTCTTCCGGGGCAACAGTGGTGCCTAATAATTTCTGTACAGGATGCTGAAATTCTAGATATACAAACACACTCATCATAACAATTGTAATAATAATGATAAAAACAACGAATGCCACCTTCACTCTGGTGGACCATCCGGAAAACAAATGCATATTATCCATATATCGCCGAGGGGCTAGTGGTCTCTCATCTTCCATCGCTAATCGGGCAAAAGGAAAAATGCTCGCTAAAAATTCAGATATAACTCGGTCCCTCTCTATAAGTCCAAAAACTATCTGTATCCACAGAGCACGCACGCCACCTGAGGGGTTCTTCTTCCCTGTGTCCGTTCAGAGTCTCACAGGCAGACTCTTGTCATTTTTTCTCCATGAACAAAAGACAGCAAACAATTTCCCTTGTTTCGTAGAACGACCGCAGCCCCCAACTCAGTCTTTCTTGCTGAACAGAGCTATTTAGCACAATGTTCCAAGCTCTCAACGCGTTCAGTCCAGTATCTCGCTCAGTACCCCAGCAAATCTATCCAAGGTTTCTAAACTCAAGTCTTTCCCTAACTCCTACCATGAGGATCTGGGGTACCGTGCTGTTTACGGGGCCACAGGTCGTATTTGCAGTGACCAGGTCGCTCTTGATCAGAAAACAACTCAGTGGCACGGGCAGTAGATACATTCGAACTCTGTGATGTTCCCTCAACACTGGTCTCCGCTGATTGGGCCACCACTTTGTCGACTGGGGGCACAGCTTCACTTGGCTGCCCCCTTTCTCGGGCTTCTGAAAAAGGTACAAAGCTCTGGGGCGATTCTCCTTCTTGGCTTGGAATTCCTTCGTGGTTTTGCAAATCAAAGGGCAAAGGTAGAGGGAGTTGGTGCAAATGACTCCCGTGTATCCAATTCTTCCGCCCATGCACCTTCACAGCTGACCTGGTAACGAGAATGATCTGGTAGGGCTCAGACCATCTCGGCTCCAAACTCGATTTCCTCTGATAGTTCCTCACCAGAACCCACTGGCCGGGTTCCAGCCGATGTCCGGGACCCTCTGTAGCGGCCGCAATGTCTCGGATACCTGTTGATGAATTGAACGCAGATCTTTAGTTAAAGCATACAAATAATCTGTCATCAAAGGATAATCAATGTCTCCAAAGGACCTGGTCTAGGGACTCCCCACACATTGGCGGGTCGGCCAAAAATGACCTCATTTGGAGATAACCCGGTTCTTGTGTGTGGAGTCGTTCTCAAGGATAATAATGCCAAAGGGAGTGCATCAGGCCATTTTACTCCAGTGCTCGCGCAGATCTTGGCCATTTTCAATTTTAATATGCCATTATATTTCTCGACTAGCCCTGCTGACTGGAGGTGTCTGGCTGCATGAAACGTCTGGCGAATTTGTAAACCATCACATACACTCTGAACTAGTGCAGAGTTGAAGTGTGTTCTATTGTCCTACCAGATAATTCGGGGCAAACAATATCTGGGGAAATATTCTTTAATCAAGGCTTTAGCAGTTTCCACCGCAGTGGCTTCTTTGGTGGGGTAGGCTTCAACCCATTTACTGAAAGCACAAACCACCACCAGCACGTATTTCAAATTATTAACCCTCTCCATCTGGATGTAATCAATCTGAATACCTTCAAATGGCAAAGATGGTGGTGCAAAATTGCCACTTAGAACGGACTATAGTCTCTGCCCCCCGAATTATAGCGTAAACATACTGGACAATATTTGACCACCTGTGCGGCCGTCTTGGGAATGTTTGGGTTGCTCCAGACGGGGTCTAATACAGCACAAATACCTTTTGCTTCTACGTGTGCCGGGCCATGGGCCATGGTCACTACCGCATATACCAATGGATTAGGGAGTAACCAACACTGTCTCTCAGTTCGATCTATCCAACATTCTTTCTTGTCTAGTTTCCCTACTTTCTGCTCCCATTTCTGTGCCTCATCTATGGTGGCTTCCTTCTGCAATTCTCTTACACTTTCTATGGTATTGTCAAATACGGACGTTTCCACCACCCACCGGGCTGAAGTACTAGGAAACACTGGAAGCAATTTTAGTCCGAGCTGTCTCTTTCGCTACTAAATCAGCATAAGCATTTCCCTTTCCTGTGGAATCAACTATTTTCTGATGGGCGCTACATTTGATAATGGCCACTTTATCTGGTAGTGTCAAAGCTAACAACAAACGATCAATTAAAGGACCATGTTGAATCTTTTGGCCATGTGTGGTAAAGAAACTCCTTTCCCTCCACAATCTCCCAAAACTATGGGCAACGCCAAAGGCATACTGGCTGTCCGTGTAAATGTTTACTCTCAATCCTTTGCTAATTTCACAGGCACGTAACAATGCTATTAGTTCAGCGACCTGGGCTGAATGGTGTGAAATCCTAGCAGTTTCCACTACCGTTTTCAAAGTCGTAATAGCATACGCAGCTGTTGCAGTTCCATCTGGTAACTTAAAACAGGAACCATCAACATACAATTCTCCTTGGGGTTCTGGTAAAGGAATGTCTGTGAGATCTACATGCACTTTTGTTTCTTCCTCAGTTCTAAATATACAATCATGGATATCATCCTTTGTATCACTAGAAGGGAGAGGTAAAAGTGTTGCAGGATTCAATGTAGCACATCTCTTAATCGTAATGTGGGGTGCAAACAATGTCAGCTCGTATCCTGTCAAGCAAGCACTTGTAAGGTGCTGGGTTTTAGTTTTATTTAACAAAATATCCACAGCATGTGGTACCATTACTGTGAGGTCTTGTTCAGCACTATCCCCTCTGATTGTCGGATGGCCACCGCTACCGCCGCAGTGGTCCTCAGACAACTGGGAAGGGCTTGTGCTACCATGTCCAGTACTGATGAAAAGAAGGCACAGGGTCTTTGTTTCCCCCCGAAATCCTGAGTTAACACTGAAAGGGAACAACCGTCCACCTCGTGCACATAGAGTGAAAAAGGCTTCCGGTAACCCGGGGTACCCAAGACAGGTGCAGAACATAAAGCAGATTTCAAAGAGTCAAAGGCTTCTTGGCATTCATCCGTCCAGGGTAGGGGTTCATGCACATCTTTGGTAGTCAAGTACAACAAGGGTTTAGAGATGAGGGAATAGTTAGGAATCCATTGGCGACAGTAAGAGGTTATGCCAAGAAAAGCACGGACATCACGTTGGGTACACGGTACAGACATGTTAGTGATTACAGATATTCGTTCTGATGTTAGTCGTCTCCCCGCTTTCGACAGTAAGTGTCCAAGGTAGGTCACTTCCTGTCGACAATATTGAAATTTGGAAAGGGAGACCTTATTTCCTTTTTTAGCCAAATGGTGTAACAACTTCACAGTTGCATCTCTGCACCCATCCTCCGTATCGGAGGCCACCAGAATGTCGTCCACATATTGCCGGTAGGCAGAATCAGATCATCCAATACTGCTTTCAAGGCCAGGCTATATATAGTAGGACTTTCTGTATAGCCCTGTGGTGCGCGCGTAAATCTGAAACTTCGTCCTCCTAATGAGAATCCGAAGATATGTCTGCTATCAGGATGAATGGGAATGCTAAATAAAGCATTCTTCAAATCGATAACAGAAAAATATCGAGCAGTAGGGGGAATCATAGTAAGGATCGTTGTGATATCTGGTACCACTGGGTATTGTGGGACCACTATTTTATTGACTGCTCTAAGGTCAATCACAAAACGATATGCGGACTTGTAATCCGGGGCACCATCAATCGGAGTCTTTTTCAAAATCGGCAAAATGGGACTGTTACAGACATTCGCAGCTGTTTCTTCCACTACCCCTTTGTCAATGACGTCACGAATAATATGGAGCAAGGCTTGTTCACCCTCTGGTGAAATTTTATACTGTGGAATGCGAGGCATCTGCGCGTTTGGTTTTATGGTGATTGACACAGGGTCTATTCTTAACAGACCAACATCGGTATCCCCTCTCTCCCACAAAGTCGGAGGGATGGTAGCAAATTCCGGAGGCAAGGAATCGTTTTTAGCAAAATACTGAGCCATCTCTATAGGTGGTTTCTGCATTGTTAGAAAACACCATTGGGTGAACAGTAAATTCGTGCATGGAGTTTCTTTAAGATATCCAAACCTAACAAATTCTCTCCACAATTAGAAGTAAGGAGAAAAGGGGTATGCATAGAAATGGGACCAATCGTAAAAGGCAGAGGATTTGAAACGGGGCTGACTACCGGTATTCCAGAGAATCCGACTGATACATTATGTTGGCCAGACAGAGCTGCCCATGGGACCAGTGCCTGGGCGACTGAACTACTCATCGCCCCAGTATCCACTAAAAACTTCCCTGATGTACCCAACAGTTCTCCTTCTACATAAGGTCCCTCTTGGTCCACTGGTACTGTAATACGGCCCCCGCTCTGTCCTTGGATGTCTCATGCGTAATCTCGGTCCTCGTGCCTGTCATTCTGATAGCTTTCATTGTAGTATTGTCTATTCTGGGGGTCATAAAAATTATTCTTACGAGAACCCTCGTGCTGTGATTCTTCCCTCCTTATACTATTTCGATCTATGTTTCCTCGACCTCTTCCTCGACCTCTACTGGGTCCATTTCATCCTTGTAGCAAAGGGCAATCTACTCTCCAATGTCCCTCCTCCTTACAATAGGAACATTGGTTTATCCCAATATTCGGCGGGCCCCCTGTGCCTCTTCCCGGTGGCTGGCCCCTTTGATACGAGCCACGCACTCCCCTTCCAGTCATTTGCCCTCTGCTAACTTGTTGCAATAGTACCATCCTTTTTAAATCCTTAGTCTTCTTCTCTGATCTGTCCTTACTCTCATTCTCGCGATGCTCATAATATTGGGCCATACTAAGAATGACAGATGGTGCATTGGTAACAAATCTATTCACGAATAATCGAATTCCCCCTTCTGTAGAGAGGTCCTGACCACTGAAATTTATGAACACCTTCTCGAACCGAGTAAAGAAGTCAGACACACTTTCATCCTTTTTCTGTCTACATGCTGTTAATTTATCCCAATCTACCTTCCTGAGAGGTAAAAGGGTTTTCATGAATGTGACAATTTTATCGGGCACGGCTAATATTTCATCCCGGGCTTCTCACCTGGCTTTCGTTCCTTGTCCCAATTTTTTAATTGGTCCCATATTCCTCCTAATTCGGGGTATGGTCAGTGTCATGTATCTGTCTCCAAATATCAACCGGAATTAGGAGACCAAAAAATAGCTCGATATCGGCTATAATCATGATGGCAGAACTGGCAGCTTCGGTCAATTCTTTGTAATAAGCTGTAGGATTTTTACGGGGATCTGGTAACTGGGCTTTTAATGTAAGCACTTCACTCCGTTTCCAAGGGGTATAAACCCATTGTTCCTGAAGCCTGGCATCCAACCTGGCCCTAGTTACTACATTATTAATATCTTTTAATACAGGTACTTCAGGGAAAAAGAGGGGATGCAGCTCTCTCTTGGGGTGCTGCGCTCCCCATTCAGCGCTCTTTCGGTGCATCCTTTCCCTATAATTCAAAAGGGTGTTTACATTCTGATATACTTCCTCGACTTGGAGATGGAATTTATGAGCATGATCCCTGAGGTCATGCTGTATCTGAGGAGGTAATCCTTCCTCGAAACACTGTTCCCATAGTGAGATCAATCGGATCGCCATGCTCTCTAGAGCCAGTTGTTGTGCAACGGGTTCAAAATCCTTCATAGTATTCCAAATATCTTCCAAGGTATAAATAGGATTCCGCATCCACTCGGATGCCTGAATTATAATAGCTCTTCTCTCCTGCCCTAGCAGCGACCGAGTGAAAGCTCGTTGATCACTCGGGTCAGACATCGGTCGCTTGGGTGTGGCACCAGGGCCAACCATATTTCGAAGATCTAAAGAGGTCTGAGTCGGAGGAGAAAGAAATACAGGGTGCAAGGGGGAAGGGACAGCGCGTCCGGCCGAAGGGATAATAAGGGTGAGGTAGTTGGTCGAAGAGAAGGAGGGGAAACCGGAATATCGGATCCAGATCTGCCAACGGGGGCCGTAGCAATCATTCCTGACGGTGGTCGGGCGGCTGCAACAGCACTCGCTTGATCGACTCGTACCACAGGCACGGCCGGATACAGGCCTTGCGGGGCATAAGGGGGAGGTGGTCGGGTTTCCAACAATTCTTCTAATTCATCTCCTGTCTCTGGTCTGGCTACATAGCTTTTATCGGTTTCCAACCGAAACTGCCTATCCATCCGTTCAATATTCTTCTCCACTTTGTCTTTATCATATGCTATAGCTTTCTGTGTGACCGTCTGACCCGACTTCATCTTCCCCAGCTTCTCTTCCCTAATTCGTCGTCTTTTTGCCTCCTTCAACCATAAGTTCAGGGAGTCAAACATTGACTGACGACTTTTTTTCATAAACAATTTATTCTGTATATAATTAATCTTTTTCTCATCAAAAGACCCCGTGAGAGGCCATTGTAAATCCGAATGATCCCTGGTGTACTTGTTCCACAGGGTATTAAACAGAATAGGCTGTAAACCACGTTTGGTGTACATATCGAAACTGGGGCTGCCTTCGGAAGGGGAAGGCTGTCTTTCTTCAAGCCGCGTACCTCTCCGACAGCAGCACCCAAAACACATTTTACTAAAACACGGCATTGTGCTTTATTCTACTCGCTCCTTTTACATATAATCACACACACACAATCGGACGCGTCCTTTCGTAATACTCACTCATACAATCGTCACAGTAAAGTGCTGTAAAACAGTGCAAGGCAATTATATCTCGAAACCTATTCAAATGCAAATGACGTCTTCAAATACGAACAGAGCCCGTCGACTCCTGTTCGGGGAATCGATTCAAATGAATTCCAGACCGACAGATATCACCAAAAGAGAACAATCGTTATAGTGCTCCGAGACCCTCAGGTAGGCGAACCACGAACTCTCTCACAGGCCATCCCATGGTCCTGTTCTGGTTGGGCCGGGTATCTGGACACGTCTCCAGACCCCTAGCTTACCCAGTTGCTCCCAGAGTTTTCCTGGAGAGAATTCGGCCGAGCGAGCAACACCGTACTCTGCTAAGGCATCAGAGGTATTCTCAATTAATCACCAAACAAGTCCGTGAGGTCTCTACTCGCGCAGCCCCTTTGCCACAACGATAGATCACCAGATTCCCTCGTGGTCCGGCTTCCCCAGCCACCTTCAAACAAAGACAGTTAACTGTTATTCTAAAAGAAACACTTCCTCCAAGCGATTCTTATCCAATTCAATTCCAAAGATCACTCACCTGGTGCACTCAGGTCGATTGCGGGTTCTCCACTGCCGACATCTAAACACACCGACACAGTCTGCTCCTTCTCGGGTTAAGCCCGTAGGACTCCGGCGTAGGGTCTTCAACAGCTGGGAGGGATACTGGACTCGAGAGGGGAACGCCTTGTTTTCATACCACAAACGGGTGTGTCAAATCAGGATCCTCTTTCTGTCCACCCACTCGGCCAGAACTCCTCCTTGTCCCGCTACTCCTGCTTACAGGAGGGCGACCCTATCGCGGAGTCCCGGCGGAGTCGCCAACTGAAGGGATCAAATCTATTCTAACAGGTCACACTTACCAATAACCCATATAAGACTAACGACAAATAACAATTCAGTCGGCAATGGAGAAGGTTCAATCGTTTATTCATCAAATACAGACCCTGACAGGGGAGCCCCGGTCTACACAACCTCAAAGGTGCGCAGAGGAGACTGCTTACATGATCAAAGTACAAGGCATATATACGTTTCACACATTGAGGATGACACCCTACAAGGAAAAACACAGTTTGTCAGCAGGCCAAGAGGAATACCCATATAAGGCACAATTGATTGCTAGTATCCTAGGCCTAAGCTATTCCCTGGGCAGGTCAGCCGGGTGCCTCTCATTCTATCTAGAGCCGGGGAGGACAAGAACGGGCTTTGTGAGAATGTACGCATCCCTCAAGGAAGGCAGGTGCGACCTTGAGTTTCCCTTGAGCTACCAGTTAGTAGACATCGAACATGGTTTGGCTGATGCCATGGTTTAGAAAGAAAGACATAATCATGTGATTTCAGGGAAACAGCATTTGTACACCGAGAAACGAAACAAAATGGCTCCAGCCGTGTCAATAGTACGAACCTATAAAAAGTGATTTTTAGGTTACTAGATGAATACACTTTATTCTAATTAATCGATTATATGTTCACAAGGTTATATTGGACACATTAGGCCACTAATGTGTGTTTATCGAAAATTCGATCCCTACATTAACCATCAAGTTATCTTCATCATGCATGCATTTCCTTTTTCTACCTTTAGTTTATAGATTTATTGGATAGTGGATCATCAATCATTGTCTTCATTGTTTTGCTTTTGTTGTCTCCATGCATACTGTTTTTCTTTGTCAAACCTTTCCCTAAACCCCCTTCCCATCCATTCATCAAACCCTAACCGTCTTCCCCGGGATGTGTGGTTTTATATTGAGCTGTGATGTGACTACATTAAATCTACACCAACAATTGATTGCTGGGGCCGATGTGGTAAAAGCAACACTAATTAAATGACAACGAGGCCGGGCGAGGATCTTCTTCTGCTTGCCCACCCATGCTCAGTGTATGTACAAGCCAATTAATTTTCCAAAGGGACCCAGTGAATACATCTTAATTAATTGCCGGCATTGATTGGATTTACAATAGCACGAAAAAAATGCCCCCCCACTTCTTTTTTAGAAAAAGCTCTTAGTTATAGTCAACACATCAACTTTAGTTCGATATGTTAGGTATATTTATTTGTACCTTTGATTTCATCAATTCTTTAGAAAATTCTTAAATTTATATGTCAGAAAAAGAACACCACAAATATAACATATACATGTACCAACTTAAACAAAACATTTAGAGAAAAGAGAAAAAATCAGCAAATACATACACTGTACACAACAAAACATTTACGTCTGTATTCAGACTATTCCACGAGAAAAATCACATTTGATAATCTCAATAACCATCAATGAAAATTATAGAAACAGTAATAGACAAAATCACAAATGAAAGGAGATATCACGACACATTGGTTGTACCAGTCACTACAAAACAAGTTTTTTGTCGTCTCAATTATTGTTATAGGTGCTGTTAATTTTTATCTCCTTTCGTGCCGACGTGTTTCGAACTTCATACATCAATTATGAGTTCTCGTCAGGGCCTTGTCATTACTATCTGCATGTGTGTAGAGGAAAAAAGAAACACTATTTAAGTGTCAAACCCTATCGCCTCATCTTATAAGACCACTTTTGATCTCCTGCATTTAAAACCATGTTACCTGAATGGTAGCCGTGTTTATCCTATGTCTTGTTCTGGATAATTGAAGCTGCAGTCTACAAAAACGTTAAAAATTCAATTCAGAGTCGTGTTCAGTAATAGCCCTACAGTCACTTCAGACAAAAACACTGCAGGACATACCTTTTGCTTTTTATGGGGGTGCGGTAGGGCGTCTCCCTATAGCGGGGTGATGCTTTAGTGACCTGGGGGAGGGCGAGGGGAGAATCAATATCGGCGGGTTTGAATCCTTTCATACCCCATTCAGTAGGTTAGTGTGCCGCCCTTACCTTGTTAGGTGCCCCGCGGGCTTCGGGAGCGGCTCACTCCATGACACGCAAATCTTGGGTTTTTCGATGCTACTTCGCAGTACCGCGTGTTTACTCTTATTCAAAACTCCGGTCCCCTTTGCTGTTAAAAAAGGGGGCGGATTATGTTATGGTCTCTAGGTGCATCAACCCGTTCCCGTTTGTTCACTTAGACCCCCCGCTCACCTTGTTCGATGCGGCTCGCTTCCTCAATGTTTCACTGTCGAGGGCGGCGGTCGGGTTGCCTGGATACTAAATACGGTCACATGACCGTAGGTTTTCTGGGATTTGTAGTTGGAAGTGCGCGCGTCATGTTGGCACATGTCAGGGACTTTGATGTTCGGCTCACATTACCCCGATATATTACCCTTCAATCAAGGGGGACTGGCAAGCCCCCGTGGAGCCCCACACAACTTTTACTCATAATCTAGACACCTCAGAGAGGGTGTTCAATCCGTTCTGTGCACTATTGAATCTCAGAATCAAGTATGCCTCTTTTTTGAGCAGAGTCTCCTCAATGTCAATCAGCCCTTTGTTTCCTGTTGGCACTATTGTCCAAAGTACAGTCCACTTGAAATCCATTTCACTATGGTCAGCATCAAGAAAATGTTGGACCATAGGGGCGCTTACCACCTTCTTTTTACGTGACCTATGTTGGGTGATCCGGCTATTGACCTGTTGTGTCGTTTTCCCTATGTATACTTTTTGGCAGGCGCAAATGATTGCATAGACCACATTTCGTGTTTTGCAATTAGAGAATCCATTGTTTTTACATTTAATTCCCCTGTGTTCAAATTCAAACCCTTCGATTGTGGATTCACATGATATACAATTTCCACATCTGTGGTGCCCTACAATTGGCTTCAGGCCCCATATCGAGATAAGATCACTTTTTGGCTTGGGGGTTAATACATCTGCCCTGATTACACTTTGGCCAATGCTCTTGTTTTTCTTATAGGCGAACAACGGTCGCGGGAAAGGGCATTCAAGTTCCTCTAGCAAATGCCAGTTCTTCAGTACCATTTGCCTTACTCTGTGTGTGTCTGGCCCGAAGGTTGTCACACATACCAACCTGTCCAGTTCTGGTTTCACTGTTCGCTCAAGTAAGCACTCCCTGGGCGTGTGATGTGCCCTCTTTTTTGAATTGCTTAGCAATTTTTTGGGGTACCCTCGATTCTTCATCTCTTCGCAAAACCTGGTTGCGTGTTTCTCGTATTCCGCCACTCCCGAGCAATTTCTTCGAATTCGAAGTAATTGCCCGTAGGGCAAGTTGTCCCTCAGGCTTCTTGGATGAGCACTTCGATGGTGAAGGATGGTGTTTTTATCCGTCTTTTTTCGAAAAAGGGTGGATTGCAAGCGCCCATCTGTGCACATTATTTCGAGGTCTAGAAATGTCATCTTTTGGTTGCTGGACTCCAGTGAAAACTTAATATCACGGTGTCTCTCATTAATCCACGAGTGGAAGGCCACCAACTCGGTGTGGCTCCCCTGCCACAGGAGCCACACGTCGTCGATATACCTCCACCATTGTTTGATATGTTTGTTGAAGGGATTGTTGGAGTAGATAAATCTATTCTCCTACTCCGCCATGTAGAGTATGGCCATCTCCGGCGCATAAGGACAGCCCATGGCCGTACCTTTGACCTGCATGAAAAATTGGTCATTAAACCTGAAATAGTTTTTTTTAAGCGTGATTTCTGCCTATTTCAAAATGAACGAGGTGGGGACCTGGTGGGGCCTATCTCTCTTTTCGAGGTATAATTCCAGAACGTCTAGTGCCTCATCTTGTGGAATTTAGGTGTACAAGGACGTTACGTCCATTGTCACCATCAATTCCGTTGAAGGGTCAAATTGCATTCCCTCAATTTTAACCAAGAAGTCAGTGGTGTCCTTCAGATATGATTTGACCCCACTGACAAAAGGCTTCAAGAAGAAATCAATATATTTCGAAAGTGGTTCCAAACAAGATTCACACCCGGAAACAATTGGTCGTCCTGGTGGCTCTTCCGGGTTCTTGTGGATTTTCGGCAAAAAGTATAGAATGGGGGTTCTTGGAAATTTCTTTATCAAGAACTCACTCTCTTTTTGTCCCACAAATCCCTCATCCACACCACTCCTTATTGTTTCACAGATTTGTCCCTGAATGGCCCGAGCCGGGTCTTCGGGGAGTTCTCTGTACCATTCTGTGTTATTAACCTCTGTCAAGCCTTCCTTCAGGTATTTATCCCTAGACCAGATCACCACTGCTCCGCCTTTGTCCGCGTGTTTAATCACGACCGACGAGTCATCTGTCAGATTTTTGATAGCTAGGCGTTGGCCTTGAGAGATGTTTGGTTTAACAAATTTTTTATTCTTTTCTAATTTGTTAATTGAAGATAACATGATCTGTTCGAACGCCAACACCTGTTTCGGGATGTTTTGATACGGAATAAAGGTTGATTTATTCCTTAGCCCTGTTACTTCCGTATTTAAAGCGGGTGGTTTGTTTGCGAAAAAGGCTCGAAGGCGAATTTTTCTGCAAAACGCAATGGTTTCCATTTTGAGTCTAGTAAAATCCGTGCGCTGACTTGGGACAAATTTTAAGCCTAGGTTGAGGACTGATTCCTCGTCCCTGGTTAATATTTTGGTGGAAAGATTCACTATTGTTGACGGTGTGGGTTCTAGGATTTGTAGAAATTTCTGCGCGTCTGCATTTCCCATTGGGGTTTGAACCGAGTTTTTGCCTGTTGGCCTTTCTCTAAAAAAGGCCCCTTCTTGTTTGGATTGTTTCCTCTCTCCTCGGAACCAGATGAGTTTGAGGAGGACGAAGTATCAGAAAAAGTTTTGAATCGATTTCTGGATCGTGAATCTTTCCACCAAAATATTAACCAGGGACAACAAATTAGAAAAGAATAAAAAATTTGTTAAACCAAACATCTCTCAAGGCCAACGCCTAGCTATCAAAAATCTGACAGATGACTCGTCGGTCGTGATTAAACCCGTGGACAAAGGCGGAGCAGTGGTGATCTGGTCTAGGGATAAATACCTGAAGGAAGGCTTGACACAGGTTAATAACACAGAATGGTACAGAGAACTCCCCGAAGACCCGGCTCGGGCCATCCAGGGACAAATCTCTGAAACAATAAGGAGTGGTGTGGATGAGGGATTTGTGGGACAAAAAGAGAGTGAGTTCTTGATAAAGAAATTTCCAAGAACCCCCATTCTATACTTTTTGCCGAAAATCCACAAGAACCCGGAAGAGCCACCAGGACGACCAATTGTTTCCGGGTGTGAATCTTGTTTGGAACCACTTTCGAAATATATTGATTTCTTCTTGAAGCCTTTTGTCAGTGGGGTCAAATCATATCTGAAGGACACCACTGACTTCTTGGTTAAAATTGAGGGAATGCAATTTGACCCTTCAACGGAATTGATGGTGACAATGGACGTAACCTCCTTGTACACCCAAATTCCACAAGATGAGGCACTAGAAGTTCTGGAATTATACCTCGAAAAGAGAGATAGGCCCCACCAGGTCCCCACCTCGTTCATTTTGAAATTGGCAGAAATCACGCTTAAAAAAAACTATTTCAGGTTTAATGACCAATTTTTCATGCAGGTCAAAGGTACGGCCATGGGCTGTCCTTATGCGCCGGAGATGGCCATACTCTACATGGCGGAGTACGAGAATAGATTTATCTACTCCAACAATCCCTTCAACAAACATATCAAACAATGGTGGAGGTATATCGACGACGCGTGGCTCCTGTGGCAGGGGAGCCACACCGAGTTGGTGGCCTTCCACTCATGGATTAATGAGAGACACCGTGATATTAAGTTTTCACTGGAGTCCAGCAACCAAAAGATGACATTTCTAGACCTCGAAATAATGTGCACAGATGGGCGCTTGCAATCCACCCTTTTTCGAAAAAAGACGGATAAAAACACCATCCTTCACCATCGAAGTGCTCATCCAAGAAGCCTGAGGGACACCTTGCCCTACGGGCAATTACTTCGAATTCGAAGAAATTGCTCGGGAGTGGCGGAATACGAGAAACACGCAACCAGGTTTTGCAAAGAGATGAAGAATCGAGGGTACCCCAAAAAATTGCTAAGCAATTCAAAAAAGAGGGCACATCACACGCCCAGGGAGTGCTTACTTGAGCGAACAGTGAAACCAGAACTGGACAGGTTGGTATGTGTGACAACCTTCGGGCCAGACACACACAGAGTAAGGCAAATGGTACTGAAGAACTGGCATTTGCTAGAGGAACTTGAATGCCCTTTCCCGCGACCGTTGTTCGCCTATAAGAAAAACAAGAGCATTGGCCAAAGTGTAATCAGGGCAGATGTATTAACCCCAAAGCCAAAAAGTGATCTTATCTCGATATGGGGCCTGAAGCCAATTGTAGGGCACCACAGATGTGGAAATTGTATATCATGTGAATCCACAATCGAAGGGTTTGAATTTGAACACAGGGGAATTAAATGTAAAAACAATGGATTCTCTAATTGCAAAATACGAAATGTGGTCTATGCAATCATTTGCGCCTGCCAAAAAGTATACATAGGGAAAACGACACAACAGGTCAATAGCCGGATCACCCAACATAGGTCACGTATTAAAAAGAAGGTGGTAAGCGCCCCTATGGTCCAACATTTTCTTGATGCTGACCATAGTGAAATGGATTTCAAGTGGACTGTACTTTGGACAATAGTGCCAACAGGAAACAAAGGGCTGATTGACATTGAGGAGACTCTGCTCAAAAAAGAGGCATACTTGATTCTGAGATTCAATAGTGCACAGAACGGATTGAACACCCTCTCTGAGGTGTCTAGATTATGAGTAAAAGTTGTATGGGGCTCCACGGGGGCTTGCCAGTCCCCCTTGATTGAAGGGTAATATATCGGGGTAATGTGAGCCGAACATCAAAGTCCCTGACATGTGCCAACATGACGCGCGCACTTCCAACTACAAATCCCAGAAAACCTACGGTCATGTGACCGTATTTAGTATCCAGGCAACCCGACCGCCGCCCTCGACAGTGAAACATTGAGGAAGCGAGCCGCATCGAACAAGGTGAGCGGGGGGTCTAAGTGAACAAACGGGAACGGGTTGATGCACCTAGAGACCATAACATAATCCGCCCCCTTTTTTAACAGCAAAGGGGACCGGAGTTTTGAATAAGAGTAAACACGCGGTACTGCGAAGTAGCATCGAAAAACCCAAGATTTGCGTGTCATGGAGTGAGCCGCTCCCGAAGCCCGCGGGGCACCTAACAAGGTAAGGGCGGCACACTAACCTACTGAATGGGGTATGAAAGGATTCAAACCCGCCGATATTGATTCTCCCCTCGCCCTCCCCCAGGTCACTAAAGCATCACCCCGCTATAGGGAGACGCCCTACCGCACCCCCATAAAAAGCAAAAGGTATGTCCTGCAGTGTTTTTGTCTGAAGTGACTGTAGGGCTATTACTGAACACGACTCTGAATTGAATTTTTAACGTTTTTGTAGACTGCAGCTTCAATTATCCAGAACAAGACATAGGATAAACACGGCTACCATTCAGGTAACATGGTTTTAAATGCAGGAGATCAAAAGTGGTCTTATAAGATGAGGCGATAGGGTTTGACACTTAAATAGTGTTTCTTTTTTCCTCTACACACATGCAGATAGTAATGACAAGGCCCTGACGAGAACTCATAATTGATGTATGAAGTTCGAAACACGTCGACACGAAAGGAGATAAAAATTAACAGCACCTATAACAATAATTGAGACGACAAAAAACTTGTTTTGTAGTGACTGGTACAACCAATGTGTCGTTATATCTCCTTTCATTTGTGATTTTGTCTATTACTGTTTCTATAATTTTCATTGATGGTTATTGAGATTATCAAATGTGATTTTTCTCGTGGAATAGTCTGAATACAGACGTAAATGTTTTGTTGTGTACAGTGTATGTATTTGCTGATTTTTTCTCTTTTCTCTAAATGTTTTGTTTAAGTTGGTACATGTATATGTTATATTTGTGGTGTTCTTTTTCTGACATATAAATTTAAGAATTTTCTAAAGAATTGATGAAATCAAAGGTACAAATAAATATACCTAACATATCGAACTAAAGTTGATGTGTTGACTATACCTAAGAGCTTTTTCTAAAAAAGAAGTGGGGGGGCATTTTTTTCGTGCTATTGTAATTAAGGTCCAGCCTTCCCCATTTTCTCAGGACCTTACTCCTCTATACGAAATAATTGATTGGATTTACAGCATTAAAGTTTACGAATTAGGATTGTGTTTAAGTGACTCCTTCAACACAACTACAGTTTAACTTCTTATCTTCTTGTACTAGGCTGTCCCCGACACCATTGTTTTCTTTTAATTTAGCAGTTGCAATATTGTTTTTGTCAGTCTTCTTATGTACTGTACTTTTTTACTACTCCCACAGTCTCTCTCAGGAAAATGACTGTCTCTTCTTTTTTGTTTGCAAATGCTAGTGCCAGTGTCTACTACTAATACTACCCCCACAACCACGGCATCTTCTTCATTGTCTTGGGAAACCATGCAGCCATTGCTGTGCCACACTTAATCATCATCAATCACAGGTAAGATAAGTTTCCTGGGAGGTATAATGGAGTAGGAGGAGCGACTGGTAGTACACATATAACTCAGTGAGGGGTACCGCATCTATCTGTTTGCTTGTTACAAAATTGGTAGATTATTTAAATCATACACTGGCTGCTGCCCTGCATCTGCAAGTAAACCTTGTGACGTACATTAATTCATGAAACAGTAACCCCACCACAAAACATTAACATCGTATGTGTAAGTATAAATAAATACCATTTATTTTCATTGAAAAAATTGCCTATCCCACACCTCACCCACCCATCTCCCTAATCCCAACCAATGTCCAAGTCCAACGAATGTCCAAGAGAAACCCCAACACCCAATTCAAACCCACCAACAAAAGTATTAAAAAAGGGGCAAATCAACAGGGTCCATCTGTAATCGGTGGGCTTCAAGGTGTTTGTCCACCAGGATTTTGACGCGCTCCTCTAATTGGTCCTCGAGCTGTGCCATCCGGAGGAGAAGTTGTTGGCAAAATACACGGCACCAACATTTGCATCCATGTGGGGGGCGGCAGATGTTGACAAATGGCGGCAGTGGGCGGCTGCCTGACCGCGGCACCGTACTCCTGCAGGCGGGGCCTGGCTGGGGCCCGGGGCATTGGAAGAGGCAGCAGCTGCTGCCACCGTCTCCTCTTCCTCCTCCTCGGCTTGAGCCACCAGCTGGCGGTTTTCCTCCACAATAACCTGCAGGTTCCGTTGCCGGGCCAGGCTGACAACTCCTTCCGTGATGGTTTTTGGGAAGGGGGATCTATAAAGAAAGAAACAAAATTGTAACCGAAACTCTTAGCAAAACAGTAACACAAAAATTAATTCAACACATAGTGGCACAGTAGCACTAGCAAGCGCAGTACATAACATTTGCGTTAAATTTAAGTATCGATCCTCCTGCTTTCCTGGCCTCTATCATTTGTTGGAGTTTTTTCCCAGCATTATACTTGCCCTAATACTATGGATGGACTCCAGTACACAGAAGAACACCAATCTCTTTCGTATCTCTAGTTTACATAAATTAGATAACCTTGTTGTAGGCTGTAGTCGGCAAGTCAGCTAAGCTTGCGTCAAACACCAACATATGAGGATATGCAGACACCTGTTACTTTTAACTAAGCTGCAGATGGGGAAGCTCGTATATTTTTCGATTACGGGTGGCACTGGCCATACTCTCTCTGTTACATGAAAGGCAATTGCTCATTTTCCCTTTCACTGTGCCCTGTCATCTGGCGACTACAAAAAGGTAGATTAATAATAATACAATATACTTATGATCCAATGATCATTACTTATATGGAACGACATATCAGTCCAGTAGCGGTCAGAGATGGGAGTGCTGGCAGGCGGTGACGTGGAGAGGGGCAGGATGGGGGGGAGCAAACTATGGATTTTGGACAATTACTGTTAAATAAACATATAAATAAAAATTAAAAAACATAACATAGGTAGGAAGTGGTCCTTGGATTCAGAGGAAGGCGCTTGATAATATATGTGATGTGCTTGCAAACTACTGAGTCATCAACTGTATTCTGAAATGAAATCCTACTTTCATATAATATATGATGACCCTCTGCTTTGCTACTCTGGCGCAGTTTCTTTTATGATATCTTCAAAGTAAGACTCTGCATCCAGTGACAGTCTCCACCTATGATGAATACAATCCATCCAGGGAGCATCCATCCATTAAAAGTAAATGTCCATCATTCTTTATTAGGTATCGCTTAACAAACCTTAGCTGGTTTCACTTTCACCAACAACCACCCATGCGTCCACTCCTTCCTTCCTTGCCTTGGCTTTGGGTTTGACACAAACACCGCTGATGATTCTTGCTATCCACTATTCACCCATATTTTGTCGCCCACCATGGCAGGCATTTTCTTTCACCTTCCACCCAGCCTACAACAACCCATGCATCTGATTCCTTTCAGCCACCTGCATGCTGCTTCCAGAGTATCCTTCTCTGCTAGTTGTAATACATCTCTTTCGTCCTTCCTCCTTCCACCCTAGTTCTTTCCCTTTTTGTTCAACACATCCATCAAGGTCATCTGACCTACACCACCTATTCCAGATGGGGCAATTGTTCAGTAAGTCATCCTTTCCATTGTATTTTTGTCAGCAAAAATGCATAGATGCGATCTAGGACACATGTATAAATTTGTGCCTACACCAAATTGTTGGTTGGTGTTGTATGATGTTCTGCTACTGACTCAGTGACAATGCTATTGCCAAGCCTACCACTCACTAAACAAACTACAAAAAGGTTCTATGGAAGACTGGGGTAAGAAGCATCATTCAGTGACAGAAGAGGCGCCACACAGATCATAAAAAAATATGAACTAATATTAAGTAAACCTATTATCCATCCACCACTATTTCACTGAAGGACAATGGAAGGACTAGACTCTAGCAATAACTAAGTTCAGTTCTCTAAAGTTAACTCTAACATCAATAATCAGCCCAAGCTAGCGTAAGTTACAAACAAGTGAGAGAAGTGCCGAGCAGCACCTGTGATATACAATCACAGAAGATTTTGGAACGGAATTGATCTGCAATGTAACTAAGCGCACCAGTAATCGTGTTATTCGTCCGGTTTCTCCACAATACTTATACTACTATATATTACTAGCTACTCACCAAGCCCCAAGACCTCGACACCTAGCAGGTCCAGCAGGTCCTGCTACCGGTCCAGGAAGTCGGACCACTGGTGGGCCAACTGCTGGTGGGTGTTCTGGATCCTCGAGCATCGAAACACTGCCTGGCGCACCTTCTTCCACCGGCGGTGACACTCCGGGGTAAGGTACCCAGAGCCTGGCCTGCCACCTGCTGCTAAGATCAAGGGGAGGTGGTGCTGGATGAAGAAAACCAGGGCGGCCACCTCCGCCCCCCAAAAAAGTTGTCGGGCCTGCACCCCTTCAGGGCGCATAATGGCCAAGGCAGCCGGCTCTTGGGAGCAGGCGTTTTGCCCTTGGAGCCGATACTGCTGCCCTTGGCTATGGTTCTGGGGTGGAGGCAGAAAAGAAAAGAAGGAAAATGTAGGAGTTTGGATAAAGAAGTAAAATAAATCAGTAGCAAAGTAACAAAAACACAGTGAAAGTAGAAATAAATCACAAAATATAAACTTAGGGACAGAGAGACAGAGATGATAAATAAAAAAAGTTAGAAAAACAGTAAAAATATGTAAAGATTGCAAAGATTAAAGCTGGATAGAAAACTAGGCCCAGAACCATAGCATAGAGCGAAAAACGAGATGGTCGCGCCCGTGGCTACCACGTGGGTGAGTTTGCGCAATATTTCTCGCGAACAAGTAGATAGCGTTCCCGAACATGACATGCGCAACGCTAACACGTTATACGCGACCCGGAAAAGGAAATAAGGCAACGCAAGCGGGCGGGAAAATTGATAAAACAAGATGGCCGCGCCCATAGCCCACCATAGCGGTAAGTTCACGAGCTACGATCCCCCAAGCATGCAGACAGCGCCCCGAACACGCACAACACGCTCAAGAGTAAGAAAAATGCCTCATGAACGGGTCCGACAAACTACTATGCACGCTTGCGAAGGTACGCGAAGCTCGCGTAGTGCAAGAATGTCTTCGCGTAGCGCGACTGCGCGTACTACGCCAACCCCTAATCTCAAACATAAACAGTCCGGCACAGCTATAATCACTCTCAGGGACAAGGCAAATATTCCTCACACTAATCTTTAGAAAATTGTAGTCATATTTAAAGATTTTTATTAAGCCCTCTAGATGATCTGAAAACATCCGCAGAGAACTGTGAAACCTATCTGCGCAACTTATAGTTGCCCTATATATCTGAGCTAGAAAAATATATTATTAGGTCTCCTATAACATCAGAAGAGGTTATGATTGTTAATAAATCACTCAAACTATACATCAAGCGAAGCAACCAAAGTTGTCCTCCCCAAAGAGGGTAATGATCCAATGCTCGCCAAAAAAGTGTAGGCCAAAATCATTAATTAATCTAGATGCAAAAATATATTCAAAAATTCTATGTAAAAGTTTATGGCCCCTAATGCCACACCTGGTCAGCCATTCACAGATGGCTTGCTGGAAAATAGACTTTCTAACAACAACAGACGTCTTTTATGCCACATCCATGAGAGACCAGAATCCTCAAGCTCAGACCCTGTGGTGATAACTTTGAATGTAGAAAAAGCATTTGATCCGGGTCTCATGGACATTTTTACTTGAAGTTCTCCTTAAATTCAATTTGGCGGAAACATTCATGAGAATGGTCATGGCGCTCAAGAGTGGCACTTATGCCAATGTTCAGGCAGCCGGTCTACTTTCTCTGCCCTAAGCCTAAAGAGGAGAACCAGACAAGGCTGTCCAGTCTCCTCTTCCCTTTTCATCTTATCACTGGAACCATTAATTCACAATATCCAAAATAACAGTCAGATCTCTCGAGTTACTTATGGAAACACCTTTATCAAGCTGATGGCTACGCTGATGATATCTTGATCACCACTGACTCAATCTTGGCATTACTCAAAATGAATAATAACTATGCTGAGGATGATAGGTATAAACTTAATAAAGATAACTCTGAAGTCAAGGGATTAAACAATCTATGCACCAGTAGCATTGTTTCAGAATCTGACATCTCAATGCAACCTCTTTTTATCAGATACCTGGGCCTTGATTTCGGGTCGAATCTGCTGGACACACTTAATCAGAATGAAAAGGTGACCTTAAAGAAGATCGAAAGCTTGCTTGACAGTTGGCATTCTAAATTTCTCTCATTGTGGGGCCACATAGAAACCATTAAAATGATGCAATAGTTTATTACCTCATATGCATGGTGCCCTTAGTGTTCTCAGAAGACTTTCATCAAAAACTTGACATACTAGGAACTAATCGTTCTGGCAAAATAAAAGACCAACAATCTCAATGAAGACATTACATCTGTCCACAAGCTTAGGCAAGGTCAATCTAGCTTACTTTAGGAACGACCAAATAACATTTCTGCCAAATTGTTGGGCTACATGACTATCCAAGGACATATCTTACACTCCCACTTGGCTTGCAGTTGAAAGAGAACTCCTTGGGGACTTGCACCATTTAATGTTACGCTCTATCAAACTTAACTCCTCCTTCCCAGCTAAGTACATCTATAATATTATGAAAAGGGCTCAACTCAAAATAGTAAGCCTCCTTGAGACCCCAATCACTCACTCCAATATGACCTCACTTTGGAATAACTCTACCATCAAAATTCATGGCTCCCCAATTTATTGGCATTCCTTGGCATGCAAGGGTTTTCACTTCTCAAACCAACTAAGTACATAAAACTCCCCTATCTCCTTCATTGAATTGAGACAGCAATATAACATATCAGATATTGATTTTTATGCATTTTTAAAATGTAAAGCCAGCCTCTCAAAGTTGAAAGCCTTCACTACTGACCCTTCCTTCCTCACAATCATCTCATCATACACCAAGCACAGAAAATATACCACCTTCTCCAACCAAGATCCACAGTCTTAGCCTCTAACACTTTAAATATATGGATCACAAATGAGAACATCACACATGACAACAGACGGTATTCTCACAAAAAACACTCCAACGCTATCCTAAAGAAAATGCTGGCTTTGACTTCATCCAGTGCCTGCTGGGAATCCGGCTAAAGTTTGCCTTCTTGTTCACAGATTTCCAGACCCACAACTCAGATCACCAAATGATAGGCTACTAGTAGATATTTTACTATCTGCAGCCTCCAAATCTGTTCTGGCTATGTGTGAAACACCGCGGTGAATACCTTCAAGGCCTGGTTAAATTGGATACTTTACCTGAGGGGGGCGATAATATTTCTCTCCAGAATTCCCTCTGGAAGCCACATTCTAGACCCATTTGGAAATCATTGGACGACTATTTCGCCCATTCTAAGTCCCTGTGTACTATGTACTGTCAAACTTTCTAAGACATAACCAGTTATTCATAGAACACTTACAGCCCTCCTACTCCTGCTGACATCCTATATAGTCAAATATTGCCATATTGTAATCCCACATTTTTTACAGTTGCAAATGGGCAATCGGCCTGTTTGCAACCACAAACTAGGTCTGTGCAATGTACAAACCCTATTTTGCAAGTCAGTAATCTATTATCAACTCACAAAATATGGTTTGCAACTCGCTATTAGGAAAGGGAGTGCCAAGGGCATCCCTCCCTTATTAATAGCAAGTCGCACTTCTATGTACGATTGTTTGAGACTGCAGTTGCGGTTACAAAACACTTGCTGTTTACCACCTATTTCAAAAAGGTGGTAACCCACTCGCAAACAGGTAGGGGTCCACAGTGGACCCCTTCCCATTTGTGACTGGCAGCAAAAATATTTTTTAAGAGCAGGCAGTGGTCCCATGGACCACTACATACTCTTAAAAAATGAAACAGAAGCGTTTCATTTTTCTTTTTTAAGTGCATCCCATTTTCCTTTAAGGAAAAGGAGCTGCATTTAAAAATTAAAAAAACTGTTTTATTTAAAAAGCAGACACAGACATGGTGGAAAAGTTGAAAAACTGTTTAAAAATTATTTAATTTTTTTAAAATAATTATATACAAATATTCTCATCTATAAATAAAGAGATAACTTTAATTTAAAAGGTATAGACATATCCATATACGAGTTTGGAATTGGTGAGACTTACTGCTGAGACATGTCATAGGCTTTTGCTTTTTATTTGCCTAGCCCCAGTACCCTGTGCATTATTAGAATGGTGAAGCAGCAGCACAAAAGTGAGATTTAAGGCATGTTAGGAGATGGATTAGTTATTACACTACTTTTCATGAGTCTGTAGAAAAGTTAATTTGAAGTATGCCACATAAACATAGGTGTGTGTTTGAAATGTAAAGTACAATCTGTTTTATAACTGAGGTATGTCACTATTTGCATAAGAATTTTCATTCTTATCATGCATGTGAATTTGATAGACATTTAAAACACAGGTATACACTATTTGCATATTAATTTTATATATGAATTTGCTAGGAAAACGTAATGAAATATGTATACAATATTTCAGGACTATGGTTGAAACCTATAACTGACACATGTAATAGATCTGCCTGAGGGATTGCATAACTCCATGGGTAGTGCTTGGGTGATTGTATGAGTGCAAGGGTAGTGGCTGGGTAACTGATGTAGAGAATGGATGGTGACTGGCTAATTGCATAAGTGCACACATAGAGCTTGAGTGCATGGATAAATGTATGAATAGTCGTTTAAGGCATCCATGACTGCATGCGTAGTGCAAAGGTGAATAGATAAGTGTAACAGTAGGGCCTGTGTGATTCTATTACTACAAGGGTACTGCCTGGGTTATTACATGAGTGCATAGGTATTACCGGTATGATTGTATCACTGGAGGGGTCGTACCTGGGTAATTGCATAAGTGGATATGTGGTGCCTGGGTGATTTTATAAGTGCATGCGTACTTGCTGAGTGATTAGATGAGTGCATAGATACTGCCAAGGTGATTGGAGTAGTGCATAGCTAATGCATTAGTGATTACATGAGTGCAGGGGTACTGTCTGGGGAAAACAGGAGTACATAGGAAGTGTCTGGGTGATTTTATAAGTGCATGAGTACTGCCTGGGTGATTGGAGTAGTACTGTGGATTGGAAGAATGCAAGGGAAGCGCCTGGGTGTTTTCATAAGTGCATGGGTATTGGCTCGCTGAGTTCTTTTATTTATTTCTGTACCTTTCTTGCTTCTTTCTTCACCCCTTGTGCTTCTTTCTGCAACCCTCTTCCCTCTTTCTGTACTCCTCTTGCCTCTTTCTGCACATCTGTTCCTTCTTTCTGAACTTCTTGTGTTTCTTTCTGCACCTCTCTTGCTTCTTTCTGCGCCCCTCTTGCTACTTTCTGCAACCCTAATGCCTCATTCACACCCTCTTCCCTCTTTCTCTACTCCTCTTTCCTCTTTCTGCACCTCTGTTCCTTCTTTCTGTACTTCTTTTGTTTCTTTCTGTACCTCTCTTGCTTATTTCTAACCCCCTTGTGCCTCTTTCACACCCCTCTTCCCTCTTTCTACACTCCTCTTGCCTCTTTTATGCCTCTGTTCCTTCTTTATGCACTTCTTTTGTTTCTTTCTGCAACTCTCTTGTTCCTTTCTGGATCCCTCTTGCCTCTTCTACTCCCCACTTCCCATTTACTGCATCCCCATTGCTTCTTTATGCACTTCTCATGCGTATTTCTGCATCTCTGAGGCTTCTTTCCGTAGTCCTTGTGCCTCTCTCTGCACCCCTATTCCCTCTTTCTGCACGCCTCCTCCCTCTTTCTTTACCTCTGTTGCTTTTCTCTGTACTTCTTTTGTTCCTTTCTACACCTCTCTTGCTTCTTGCTGCACACCTCATGCCTATTTCACCACCCCTCCTCCCCCTTTCTGCATCTCTTTCTTCTTTTTGCACTTCTCTTGCTTCTTTCTGCCTCTCTCGGGCTTCTTTCTGTAGCCCTTGTGCCTATCTCTGCACCCCTCTTTTCCCTATTTCTGCACTCCCCTTCCCTCCTTCTGTACCTCTGTTGCTTCTTTCTGCACTTCTCTTGTTCCTTTGTGCACCTCTCTTGCTTCTTTCTGTACCCATCGTGCCTTTTTTGCATCCCTCTTCCCTCTTTCTGTAACCCTCTTGCCTCTTCTGCACCTCTCTTCCTTCTTTCTGCACACATTAAAAATAAAGAAGCTGCAATTCTCATTTCAAGTAGAGACCTAAAATCATGAGGCGTGTTTCATGTATGACTTTCCGAGACAAATATAAAGCAGCAACCTATCACATATGTAGGCTGTAAGTGTCACCATCTTCCTGAAAGCATCCATGCATATGTTTTGTAAGCCACATAAATGTAGGTGTCTACTTACCTTTGTCTCTACTTACTTATATACTCTGAAGACAGATGGAGAACTGTGTTCCTCGGATCCTGTAAATGTGTGCAGATATTTTAATCATAGGTTTCAAGCTATGATGTCTTTTATCTGCAATAAAAATTATCCAACTCTAGTAGTAGTTATTGATTTTTTGGGAGAAAGGAGAACCAAGTTAGAGCTGCTCCTCATATACGCATGCTATGATGGATCAAGCATGCACCTACATTTGGAGCCAATTCTGATGAAACTGTGTTGTCTTTCATTGAAGACTATGTTAACTGTGCCATTCCCAAAAATTAGGAGAAATCAGCTTAAGAAAACAGGTTTTACAGTTTCAACGTCATTGATATGCAAAATATTGTCAAAGAAGATACATGTCAAAATGTTGTTTTGGACTCCCACGCCCAGTAATTACAAAAGGAAGAGTCAATAGTTTCATGTCAGCAGTAAGGCATACTATAACTCGAAAATCACCGAAGAATACTCACAATATAAGAATAACGGAAGAGTCAAAGTATATTAATGACTACAATCCAGTGATTTTGACAATGTGGAATGCAAACATGGAAATCCAGTATGTTGCAGATAATTTGATTGTTGTTGCTCGCATATATAACCAAATCTGAAAAGGCGGAGTTGAAAGAAATGTGGGAAGAAATTTCACAAGAGAAGACTCTTTGTAACAAATTGTACAGCTTTCGTTTGAAGATGCTTTTCCATCAAGAGATTGGATCCTACGAATGTTTAGGATCGGTTGACCTCTGCAAGTTTATATTCAAAGTCAAGAGGAATACTTTGGGTTAGTCTAGATCTTGCTGTAACATGAAATCAATATTAAAATCTATACAAGAAATTGAATACTTAGCATTGAATGAACCAGAAAGTACAAATATTGTTAAAACTAATATGTTGGATACATACTAGCCCAAAGGGAGTCCACATCTGAAAAACATATGTCTCTATGAAGTACTGCAACATTACAGTTTTAAGAGAAATTTTGCTGAAAACATAAATGAAGAATATCCCTTCTGTTCAACAATTGTATGGGGGCCACTCCACTTGTCCTGGAGGGCTGCTGGAGCCACAGCTCCAACACCCACACTTTCTGTCCTGGCTGGTAAACAGTCAACACAGCCTTTTGGTCATGCCAGGCTTTCTGTAATTCCTGGCTAGCCTCAAGGTTTTTGGTTGCCTTTTTCATATACTCAGTCATCCTGGAGGGGAGACCAAGTACATAGTCCACTATGTCCTAATTAGGGGGTTTGAGAGGTAATTCCCATCCCTTCTTCACCATACACAATTGAACTCATACAGGATGCCCACACAGAAGTACAAACGGGCTGTAACCAAGTCCCTTCTGAGGAACCTCCCTGTATGCAAACAAGAGGCAGGGTAGTAGGAAGTCCCATCTCTGCCTCTGCTTTTATGTGAGACCCTTGATCATACCCTTTAAGGTTTTGATGAACCTTTCAACTAAACCATTGCATTGTGGGTGATAGGGTGTGGTGAATTTGTAATTCACTCCACACTCCTTTCACAGTGCAGTCAAGTAACTAGACATAAAGTTTGAACCTCTGTCTGAAACTACCTCCTTAAGGAAACCCACTCTTGAGAATGCTCCCAAGAGGGCCCTTGCCACCACAGGTGCTGTAGTGGTCCTAAGGGGAATTGCTTCTGGGTGCCTACTGGCATGGTCCACCACCACCAAGATAAATCTGTACCCAGATGCTGTCTGAGGATCCATGGGACCAACTATATCAATCCCCACTCTTTCAAAGGGAACCCTCAACACAGGTAGTGGTATCAGGGGGCCCTTGTGGTACCACGTGCCTTACCACTGGCTTGACAGGTGACAGAGGAGCAAAAAAAACTCCTTAGTGTCTTCAGACATATGGGGACAATTAAAGTGAGGGACAATCCTGTCCCAATTCTTGTTTTGACCCAGGTGACCTGCTAGGGGAATATCATGGGGTAGTGTCAATAGGAAACCCCTGAATTTCAAATGTATAACCAACCTCCTGTCTGCGCCAGGCTTTGGGTCTCTGCTCTCTGAATACAGGAGGCCATCATCCCAATATATCTTATAGGTTCAACTACCATTCCCAGCAGCCTCAGCAGCAGCCTGCAGTCTGAGAGGTTCAAGAGAAGGGCAGCTCAACTGCTCCTCGCTCAGATCTGACCTGGAAGGGCCCCCGGTCCCCAAGAACTTAACCTGATCAGACTCAAGCTCATCTGGGACAGTTCCTGCTGAAGGACTACAATCATCTCCCTGAAGAGACTGATCTGCATTCTGAGTCAGGGGGGAGGCACTGCCTTTACCCTACTGCTCCTTTTCTTGGAAGGAACCTGGTCCATTCTTCCAGAATCCAGGGCCTGTTCAGTGTTAGACCTTTTGGCCTGTGGCCTAGTCACAGCAAACACATGTGCCGGGATACCTAACATTTCTGCATGGGTCCTGAGCTCCACTTCAGACCAAGCTAAAGTCTCTAAATCATTGCTAAGCAAGCATTCAACAGGGAGGTCTGCACTTACCACAACCTTGAAGCCAGTTACCCCTCCCTAGGAGAAATTAACAACTGCAAGGGCATGGTTGGTCCTGACATTGTTATTATTGGTCACTTGGTAAGTTTCACCTAGTATGAGCTGCTCAGGGGGCACAAGGTCTTGTGTCACCATTGTGACACTTGCCCCTGTGTCCCTATAGGCCAAAGCCTCCTTTCCATTGATCAAAAGCTGCAGTCTGTATTTTCCCAAGTTACTGCGACTCACAAAGGAGGACATATCCATGCCTCCATCACAGATCAGTACAGCCTGAGTTGGAACACTGACTAGGCCAGAGTCCATCTCAGAACCCAGGGTTAACCCTACTACACCCTTATTCGGGGAACCACCACTTGGAGCTGAAATAAGGGGAACAGTTGCCTTAGGGGCAACGGTGGCTGGAGTTGAGTATTTGGGCCTAGTACAATCACCAGTCCAATCCGTATTCTGTTTACAGAATTTACACCATGGTTTCTTTTGATTGAGATTCCCCTCCAGTTGAAGACTTTTGGGAACCTTGAAAAGACTTGAGGTATTTACCCTTTTCCCACCCTTATTAGAATCTTGCTTCTTCTTGTCACCACCTTGGGTCTGACCCTCCTGCTTCACCCTAATTCTGACACATTTTTCTGCCTTCTTTCTCCATTTTTGGGGAGAGGTCAGATCAGAGTCTACCAGGTGCTGATGCAACAGCTGATTTTGACAATTATTAGGGATCTGCTCCCTCATAATTAAGTTGTACAATCCTGTATAATCACACACCTTACTGCCAAGTAACCAGCCCACCAGAGCCTTAGTAGCACAATCAACAAAGGCAACCCCGTCCTAAGTCTGAGCCTTTTGGGTATCTCTGAACTTTATCCTGTATTGTTCAGTGGTTAGGCCAAACCCTCCAATCAGAGCACTCTTCAGGACTGTATAATCATCAGCATCCTCTTTTCTAACAGTGAGGCACTTGTCTCTACCCTTGTCTGCAAAGGGGAGCCTCAAGATAACTGCCCACTGCTCCTGGGGGACCTTCTGAACTTTGCAGGCCTTTTTCAGTGCAGTTACCCATTTGTGGATGTCATCCCCACTCTGGTAGGGAGGGACAATCTTGTTTAAAATCCTATGGTCATGAGATCTTTCTCTACCACTAGGTAAGTTGCTGCCACCATGGGACTCTAGTCCCATCTATTTTCTAGCGTTTTCAAGCTCTAGGGATTTCCTTTCTAAGGGTAATTGCTGCCTTCTAATACTCAGCTGGGCTTCTTCAAGCCTCATCTATCTTTCTCTCTTCTCTTGGGAGGATTCCCTCCTATGAGAAGAAACAGAGGTCCCTACAGATAGACCAGAATGATCAGACTCAACCGAAGGAGATCTGGGCCTTCTAGGTGTACCTCCAACTCTTCCTGGTGGAACAAAGAGTGGACCTTCTTGGCCTTCATCCTCATTTCCAAGAGGCCCTGCATTGCCAGGTCAAGGTCATTGTCACCTTCCTGGCCAGCATCAGAGTCTAAGTCCTGTTTTTTGTATCAGTGGGCTCTGCCTCACCTGCTGCCCCATCCCCACTGCCTGACCCCTCAGGCTCTGAATCCTTTCCCTTTCTAAGATCATCTAACAGTAGTATCTCCTTGAGGCATTGGGTACTGGCAATTTTGCCTGTCTTCAATTTCCTCAAAGTACACAAGGCCCTCAATTCTAGGAATGGGAATGTGTCATACTTGGATTCCTATAACATATTGATTGACATCTGGCTGGGACACAGTGGTTCCTGGCCTAGAGGGCTTTACTAGTGAGGTGTAGTGTATGCACCTACCTACTCTAGTTGTACCTACTAAACTCTCTAGAGTTGTAGAAAGGCTGTGCTAAGCCCTTAACACACAACTCTAAGTTCAGTAGAACTTACTGTATTTAAGCTTGTATTATATGTGCCGCTTGTATCTTTAGTGTTTTTCAGTAAGTCAATCACTTGAGGTTATATGGTAAAACAATGGTAAGCTGGAATCCCACCCACTGCACAACGATGTGAGAATGTGGCCTGGCATATGCTGTCCACTATTCTAGTGGGCACCTTGCACATACCAAACGATCCTTATTGATGGTAGGTTAAAGACAATCTTTATAGAAAGCTCTCCCAGTGGTAGCTGAGTCTTGGAGGAATGTAAAGCAGCTTGCTTTACCAGTCTATATTCTTGTGAATGACCAAATGAAAGGAGAACCACACCAGGTATATATATAAAATATATGTATTTATTCTAAACACATCCCACTAGTCTCTTTATGAGGCTAGAGGCAAAGGTACATATAGTAAACTTAATAGCACACAGTAAATGACGTGTCAATCAATATACGTTGAGCCCTAGGGGCGTACCAAACCATATATTAAAAAAGTTGTATAAGATACCCCCTGCCGCCAGGACTGGTGGGGGGAGGGGGGTAGGATTCCAAAGTGTTTGACACCAAATACAGCAAGTTTCCATGCAGCCATTCCAAAGTTAGCATTTACTGCAAGATCATAATACACTTAAACGTATATGGCCTTGCTGCATCACAGAACAGCCTCAGAGAATGGGCTCTGAAAGCTGCAGAGGGGCCCAGTTCATGCATGGGCACCCTCTCACACAAAACCAAGCACTCTGCCTTCAGGATTGATAAGGCCTGCCAAAGGAGTGACTGATAGGTTTACATGTGCTGTGATTAAAGGTAGATATAGGTAACCTATATCTTAGTAAGGGGTGCATGCACCACCTTACCCAGGATCCAGTAGCAGTCCTGTGGTGTCATTTTGGAAGGCTTGCCAGGGGTGGCATAATACATGCTGCACTCCCTGGTAGGCCTCTGGGGTACCTATACCCTGAGTACCTGGTGTACCATATACAAGGGACTCACAAGGGTACCCCAGTAACCAAACCGGAGTGTACCTAAAGTACTTGGAATCAATTTATAGAGGAAGCAGCTAGGCTTGGGTTCTGGAAAGCAGGGCCCCAGCCAGACTAAAGTCGGAAAACAGTGAAACACCAGCAACAAGTGGGGGTAACCATAGTAAGCAGATCCTACTCTCCTCCAGAAATGGGAAGAGTTGTTGCTTTTGTGAATTTTCAAAAGAGAGATGGAATTTAATTTTTGAAGATTAAATTTGTTCAAATTGAAGAGGTAAGACTGATTGGGTGTTGTGGTGTACGTCATTTGCTTGTAAAAGACTTGTATGTGCATAGAAATCAGTTACCTCTGTGTTTAGCTTATGCAGTCACTATTCATAAATCTCAAGGTTTGAGTGTAGACAGTGCTTTGGTAAATATTGGAAGAACAGTGTTTAAAGATGGAATGGCATACGTTGCAGTGACTTGAGTAAGAACATTATCTGGTTTTGCTTGATTTTGATGAGAAAAAGATCAGTGCTAAATTTTGTAAGAGAGTACAATCGGTTAAGAAGATTTTATGCTCCTAACTTAGGTGAATATCCCATATATGAGAAACGTGTAGTTTGTCCAAAATGGAAATAGGACAAATATTCCACTGATATTCAAACAAAGAAAACAATTCAAGCGAATGATGAAACTGCAAAGAAAATGAAAATGGACACTTGATGGTATTGTAGAATACTAGTTAGAAAATAGTTCAGATATTAACTGCTATGCTAATGTAATTGTGAATGTTATGTTTTATCCAGAGGATCTTCCTCATGAAATTGTGGAAAATCAAGAAACAATATTCTGTTCTTTACTACATTATTATTATTTTAAAGTTGGCAACTGAGAGAACTAAAATCCATACCGCTTTGGGCATTTGGCTTTTTTTGGATATATGTACTGGATCATTGAAATTTACTTAAATGCACAACAAGATTCACAAGAATTTCCTATGTTTATGCTTGCAGTATTTGGGAAGATGAAGGAATAGAAATTGAAAATTTGTTTGGACTAAGTTACAGATGGGATCATAAATGTGAAGAGTGTTCATTTTCTTCTACCACTGAAATGCCAGATTGCAAAGGAGTGTCTTTTAACAAATTAGTAAAACAGCGAATCATTATATGATATGTTCTCATTGTAAATCAGAAATGCTGTCAACATTATTTATAGAAAGATTTGGACAATGTGTCATTTTAATGCTACAACTTGTACAACGTTTAGAGCAGATGGAAGAAAATTGTAAACCAAAATTAAAAATGTTGTGGCAAGTCAGGTATCAATTTCAGGAAGAACTTTTAAAGCAGTTGCTATTATTTTCCATGATGGTCCTCCTACAACATCTGGACACTACACTGTGTATTTAAAGTGCAATAAAGGATAGACACATTGCCATGAAGCCCATTTGGAATTCAAATGTAGGTTGCCCTATGAATTACTGAATTATATCTGAGATTTTTGATGCCTTAGTTTTGAAAACATTGTTTGGTCTATTGGGAAGATGTGAACACAAATTAACAAGTTTATTTGGGATATTTTCAATGTAAATGGATTTGGAAACACTATTCAGCCTTTTGGGAAGATGTGAACAATTACTGTTTGTGCTAATTCATATTGCATTTGGAAAATTGTGTTTGAGAGATGTAGTGTATATATTTGATCATTATATTATACGTGATGGTAAATGATAGTGTATATTTTACAAAATGTACTTGAGAGAAATAAAAGACATTGTAGTCAGGGCCGGAGTGGATACCGGGCATTTTGGTGTGCTGCCAAGCTGGAGGCAGATTTTACTGCAGTCGGGACGGATTTTGTTGATGGGGAGCTGTATGTGCTTCCAAATAAACAATGCAAAATAAATATTTTTAAGCACACGCAGAGCCCTATCAACAAAATCAGCCCCCAGCTTGGCAGCACACCAAAACGCCTGGTAGCCAGTCCGGCCCTGAATGTAGTTGAAGAATGTAATTTAGAAACTGCAGATAAGTAAACAGATAGTTACACTTGTTGTAAATATTTTCAACGCAGATTTGTTTTTTTACAATCTCATTGATTGTTTTTTCCCCTGCTGTTTTGTGATGATCTACGTTGACATCACTGTGTATGGTGAAATTCAGTAGAATCTTAGAACAGCAAAAAAGTGAAACTGAATATGTTATGTAATTGTAAAATTATGTTGTGTTCTTAAAACTATGATATACAAAAAAGACTGTAAAATAGTTCCACTGAGTTTTGCATCTTTTGTAGTAAAAACAGTAAGATGAAATAATGTAATAAGAACAATAATGTGAACTAATGTTTACAGACTGTTTACTGCACTAATCAATTTTTTCAAAGAATACCCATGCAATCATCTATACAGTTAGGCACTATTCCCACACTCCTCCAATCACCCAGGCACTATCCATCTACTTCTTCATCTACCCATACATTTATAATATCATCCAGACACTACCTATGTACTCCAATCACCTGGGCACAACCTGCACTCTCATGCAATCAGCTAGACATTACCCGTACACTCTTGCAATCACCCAGATATTAGCTATACACTTCTCCAATCCCTCAAACATTACCCTTGTACTCATGCAATCACCCAGGCACTACCCTTACAATCTTTCAGTCACCCAGACAGTATCTATGCACTCCTCCAACCACTCAGCCAGTATCGTGCACTTATAAAATCACCCATACACTACATGGGCACTACTCCAATCACTACTCCAATCATCCAGGCACTACCACCACACTCATGCAACCACCTGGACATTACCCCTGAACTCATGCTATCACCTAGACATTACTCATGTACCCCTCCAGTTATCCAGACATATCCCTTACATTCATGCAATCGCCTGTCATTAAACAAGCACTCCTTCAATCACTCAGGCAGTACACATGCACTTATAAAATCACTCAGGCTACCCCTGTACTCCTCCATTCACCCAGCCAGAATTCTTACACGTATAAAATCACCAAGGCACTATCTATGCACTCCTCTAATCAACCAGGCACTACCCCTACACTCATGCAATCAGCAAGACATTACCCCTACATTCATGCAATTACCCAGGCATTACCTATGCATTCCTCTAATCCCCAAACATTACACTTGCACTCATGAAGTCACTCAGACATTACCCCTGCACTCATGTAATCACCCAACATGCACTCCTCCACACATTATCCCTGCACTCATCCAATCACTCAGGCATCACCCAAGCATTCCTTCAATCACCCAGGCACTACCCCTACATTCATGAAATTACACAGGCATTACCTATGCATTTCTCTAAACCCCGGAGATTAGACTTGCATTCAGGTATTCACTCAGATATTACCCCTGCAATCAGGCAATCATCCAGACATCACTGATGCACTCTTTGAAACACTCACACATCAGTCCTGCACTCATGCAATCACCCAGGCATTACCCAAGTACTCCTTCAATTATCCAGCCACTACCCGTACAGATATATAATCACCCAGGCACAACCCTTGCACTCCTCCAATAACCTAGGCACTACCCCTGTACTCATACAATTACCCAGGCAATACCAATGCACTTATAAAATCACCCAGGCACTACCTTGACACTCATGTAATCAGCTAGATATTACCCCTACACACATGCAATTACCCATGCACTCCTCTAATCCCCAAGACATTACCCTGCACTCATGAAATCATCAATGCATACGCCATGCAATGCTCCAATCACCAAGGCACTAACCTTGCACTCCTCCAATCACCCAGGCACTAACTATGCACTCCTGCAATCACCCAGGAACTACCACTACACTCATGCAACCACCCGGACATTACTCTTGCACTCATGCAATCATACAGGCACTAGCTATGCACTCATATAATAATCAAGGTACTACTCTTGCGCTCTCCATGCACTCCTCCAATCATCCTGCCAGTACGAATGCACTTATAAAATCACCCAGGGACTACTCATACGCTCTTCCATTCACCCAGGCACTAGCACTGCACTCATGCAATCACTTAGGCATCACCCATGCACTCCTCCAATAATCCAGACATTACCCCTGCACTCGTGCAATCACATAGATATTACCCATGCACTCCTTCAATCACTCAGGCAGTACCCATGCATTTATAAAATCATCCAGGCACTACCTATTCACTCATGCAATTGCACAGGCACTACTGATGCACTCCTCAATGAACCTAGGTATTACCCATGTAATCCTCCAAACACCCATGCACTATCCATGAACTCCTTCAATCACCCAGGCACTAAACTTGCACTCGTCCAATTACCCAGGCACTCTCCATACATTCCTTCAATCACCCAGACACTACTCTTGCACTCCTCTAATCACTGAAGCACTATTCTTGCACTCCTCCAATCACCCAGGCACTACGTATTCACTACTGCAATCACCCAGGAACTACCACTACACTCATACAAACACCTAGAAATTACTCTTGCACTCATGCAACCACCCAGACATTAATCATGCACTTCTTTAATTACCCGGACATTACCCCTGCACTCATGCAATCACATAGTCATTACACATGTACTCCTTCAATCACACAGGCAGTACACATGCACATATAAAATCACCCAGGCACTACTTATTCACTCCTCCAATCACATAGACACTACCACTACACTCTTGCAACCACCCAGACAACATCCCTGTACTCTTGCAATCATCCAACCATTACTCATGCAATCCCCTAAACATTACCCATGCACTCCTTCAATCACACAGACACTTACCATACACTTATACAATCCCCAAGGCACTACCTATGCAATCACCCATGCACTACCACTGCACGCATGCAATCACCCAATCTCTAACTGTGTATTCATGCAATAACACAAGCACTACCCTTACATTCATGCAATCACCCAGGCCCTAGATATGCACTCATAGAATAACCCATGCGCTACTCTCTTGCACTGCTTCAATCACCCAGGCACTATCCATGCACTCCTCCAATCATCCAGCCAGTAGCCATAAACGTATCAAATCACCCAGGCACTACTTATGCACTCTTCCAATCACACAGTCACTACCACTGCAGTCATGCTACCACCCAGACATTACTCCTGCACTCATTCAATCAGCCAGACATTACTAATGCACTCCTCCAATTACCCATACATTACCTCTGCACTCATTCAATCACTTAGGCATTACACATGCACTCCTCCAATGACCCAGACATTACCCCTGCACTCATGCATTCACCTAGGTATTGCCAATGCAGTCCTTCAATCACTCAGTCAGCACCCATGCACTTATAAAATTACCAAGGCATTACCTAACCACTCCTCTAATCACCCAGGCACTACCCCTGCACTAATATAATCAACCAGACACTACCCCTGCACTTATATAATTAAGCAGACACTACCCTTGCACTGCTCCAATCACACAGGCACTACCGTTGTACTCATGCAATCACTAAGGCACCATCTAAGCAGTTATGCAATAACCCAGGCAGTACCCTTGCACTCCTCCGATCACCCAAGCCCTATCCATGCAGTCCTCCAATCACCCAGGCATTACATATGCACTTATAAAATCACCCAGGCATTACTTATGCACTATTCTAATCACCCAGGCACTACTGATGCACTCCTCCATGCATCCAGACATTACCCATACACTCCTTCAATCACTCGGGCAGTGCCCATGCACTTATAAAATCACCTAGGCACTAGGTATGTATTTCTCTAATCATCCAGACACTTCCCATGCACTCATGCAATACCCAGGCATTACCTATCATTCCACTAATCACCAAATCAGTAAACACACCCTTATAAAATCATTCAGGCACTACCAATGCCCTCATGCAATCACCCAGGCAGTACCCCTACACTCATGCAATCACCCAGGCACTACCTATGCAGTCATGCAATAACCCAAGCATTACTTTTGCATTCCTTCAATCACCTAGAATTGACCTTTGCACTCATCCTATCATCTATGCATTCGCTATGCACTCCTCCAATCACCCAGACCCTGTCCTTGGACTTCTGCAATCACCCAGGTAGTATCCATGTAGTCCTCCAATCTTTCAGGCAGTACCCATACACCTATACAATAATCCAAGCACTACTTATGTACTCATGCAATCACACAGGCACTACTGATGCACTCCTAAATGAACGTAGAAATTACCCATGCACTCCTCCAATCACCCATGCACTATCCATGCACTCCTTCAATCACCCAGGCACTACCCTTGCACTCATCCAATCACCTGGCACTATCCATACTTTCCTTCAATCACTCAAGCAGTACTCTTGCAATCCTCCAATCACCCAACACTATCCATGCACTCCTCCAATCACCCAGGCACTACCCTTACACTCCTCCACTCACTCAGGTACTACCCATGCACTCTTGCAATCTCTGAAACATGCACTCCTTTAATCACTCAGGCACTATCTATGCAATCCTCTAATCACACTGGGACTACCCCTGCACTCATGCAATCATCCATCCACTACCCATGCACTCTTACAATCCCCCAGGCATTACCCATGTACTCATGCAATCACTCAGGTAGAACACATGCACTTCTTCAATGACCCAGTCACTACACATGAACTCATGTAATCATCCACACACTACCCCTACATTTCTCCATATATAACACTTGCCACAATTCATACAACACTTAGAAAATATGCATATTTTAACCAAATAGGTGGTTCTAAAAAGATCACAATGGCTTCTACAGATTGTTCACTGTATTATAAAAAAAAAAATTCACACAATGCTGCTCCACTCTAGCAAATTCTGAAAGTATGTTATGTCTTGATAATGTACTTGGTCCAGCACCATCTTCCTGACATGCCTGTTTCTGTAGGTCTCGTCATTGTTGTTCCCTTGCGTGATGCCATGGAGGCATTCTTTGTAGATGCTTGAGTATCGAAGTGGTTCCGCATGAATATTTTCTGTCAGATCATCGTGACGGGACCTTCTCACAAATTGTACATGTAACCCTACATGCATTTACTTTCTACTCCTCAGGCAGGAATTGAGAAAAAAGCCCAAACTATGCTCTCGTATCTCACTTTCACCAGTTCTTCCAACTCTTCTTCATCTTCAGGTGGAAGCAGTAGTGCTGGATTGGAAGCAGACATTTATTTTTGATGAAAAAAACACCAACAAAATCTAAAGAGGAAGAGCAAAACACACCAGCTGTGTCTATATAGATGCTGTTGAAAGAAGAAAAACTGGGTGTGGTTCTGCAAGTTTTAGAATCAAAAGCTTCTTAAACAATGAAATGCTTTCTTTTTAAGTCACATGGGATTCGCGCACCGAGCGCGCAAGCAGTGCGCACCCGATGCACAACCGATACGCACCTGATGCGATTCCCAAAAACTATATTTAACAATAATATATCTTACTTGCAGTTACAAATATATGAAATAATTTATTGGTATAATATACATCATAAAGTTATATACATATATTTTGAAACAAACAAACAAAAAATTGCAGTGTATTTGCGTACATGGCATGTCCCCAAAAATACATAAGTGATGTTGGGTAGGGCCGAGAACCAGGCACCCTTTGCATACCGAACACACATTGTACACGACTTAACCAATATGGGGGCATGATTGATGGATTCACGAACCCACTGTAACTGGTACATGATCGCTACGCAAATCCACTTAAAAAAAGAAGAAAACATTTTTAATTCACATTTAAAAAAGAGAAAACATCACATTATTTTTATAAAAGTTTAAAAATTTAGAAAAAGTTTTTTTGGGAACTTACAATAAGGAATTAGCATTTAAAAAACATTTGAAATTAAATGAAACAAACATAAGTTTCAGGGATGTTATCGTTAGAAATCAGCATTTAGAAAACCCTATAAATTCACAAAAAAAACATAGGTTTCAGGGACTTTATAGGTTCTAATTAGGATTCAAAAAACCTTTGAAAATCCCTGAAAAAAACACAGGTTTCAGAGATGTCAGTTAATTGGATATTTCACACGTACAAAACCAAATAAATGTGTCCTGTTTTAGTTAGTTGAGCTAACTATAACACTCGCACCGCAATGCACTGGTGATGACATCACATATTACATCACTGATGACATGGTCAGTGACATCACTGATGACATCTCAAATGACATTACTGATGACGTTAAAATGTCCAACTAACTATAACATCCCTGAAACCTGTGTTTTTTTCAGTGAATATATGCATATATATTCACTGAAAAAATCATACGTTTTAGGCATGTTATAGTTAGGAATTAGCATTTAAAAACATTAAAAATTCACTAAAAAAACACAGGTGTCAGGGACGTTATAGTTAGTTGAACATTTGACTCATATAAAACCAGAGAAATTCGCCTGTTATAGTTAGTTGAGCTAACCATAGCTTGGGTACCCGCAATGCACTGCTGATGATGTCACATATTGCATCACTCATGACATGGTCAGTGACATCACTGATGACACCTCAAATGGCATCACTCATGACATCACTCATGACATCCTCCAGTGAATGTTGGTTTCTGTAAAGGTTAAATATGTTTTGCATGCATTTAAAAGTGCCTAAATGAATTATTTTGTATATGAGTGACTGACTGTTTAAGTAAGTGATTGAACATGTCTTACTGAATGCATGGGTTCATGATTAAACTGTGTAAAAGTCTGTATTAGTCTCTCCGTTGGTGTTTAAGCAACTGCATGAATAGCTACATGAGTGTCTATCTAGGTTATTGATTTGTAGTCTGAGTATCTCTATGGGTCCCTGAGTGTCTGTGTGGGTGGGTGCGTGGGGAGGTGTATGAGTCTGTGCATAGATGTCTGAGTGGGTGATTCAGTGGTTGTATGGATTAAAAAGTGCATCTGCAAAGGGATATATGGGTGAGTTAGTGTGTCTATGAGTGTGTTGGTGAGTAAATAAATGTCTCAGTGGTATATCTGTGATTAACTACATATGTGTTAAGGCAGTAGACGTGAGAGTTGGAGTATATTAATGACTATACGTGAGAGTAAGTTATTTTAAGAGTGGGAGTATAAATAAGTTTCTGCTTCTATCAGTGATTGTATACGACAGTAAATGTCTGTTAGTATCCGTATAAATAAGTGATGTGCTATGTCTAAAAATAACTAAGGTGGTGTGTATAACTGTATACATGACTAAATGGGTATGTGATTGATTCTTTGCATGACTGACTAGGTGTGTGAGTAACTCTATGGATGAGTGGCGGAGTGTGACTATATGTATAGACATATGAGTGCATAGTATAGTCCTGTATTGATGTGTAACTACAAGTATAAGTGACTGGATGTGTGTGTAGACCTAGGAAATAGTGAGTACTATGTAGTATATGGCATTCTTCTGTGTATGGTTTCAAAAATAGTAGTCAGCATTTTAGAATGGGTGTATCAAAGTTTACATTAGAGCATCAGTATGTGCATCAGATTGTCACATGCATGATGTCATGAGTGATGTCATGAGTGATGTCACTGACCATGTCAGGAGTGATGTAATATGTGACATTATCAGCAGTGCATTGCGGGCGCACAAGTTATAGTTAGATCAACTAACTATAACAGGCAAATTTCTCTTGTTTTATATGAGTAAAATGTTCAACTAAATATAACGTCCTTGAGACCTATAGTTTTTTTGAGAGAATTTCTAAGGTTTTTTAAATGCTAATTCCTATCTATAACGTGTCTAAAACCAATGTTTTTTTCAGTGAATTTCTAAGGTTTTTAAAATGCTAGTTCCTAACTATAATGTCTGTAAAATCTATGGTTTTTTCAGTGAATGTCAACGTTTTTTTACTATCGGACTACTATTCTGTATTTGTCATTAGTACTTTTTTTTCTAACTTTTCAACTACATAAAATAAACAGCAAAAGTACTATGTAACGTAATACATTTCACAAATTAAAATCCGTTTTTAAATACTGAAAAACAACTTAACGTTCAGATAACAATTTTTTTCCTTTTTTGCTGTCATCAGCTACTACTTAACTTCAATATTCACAGTGAAGTCAGTGTAGTTTCATCATAAACAGCAGGGGGTAAAACAATCAAATAGATTGTTAAAAAAACTAATTCTCTCCAATGTAATGCAAAATCAACACAAATAACACATTCAATAGAACTTCAAATGTTCAAATCTTGCCTTTACTTCATACTTTGTCTGCACGTTTTCCCAATACATCAGATAATGTATAAACAAATTTGCTTTGAAAGCATCCAATAGGAATTCCTTAAAGATCTTATGTAGTTTCTCTGCACATTTTACCAATCAACGACATAATGTATCAAAAATTTCGCTTTGAAGGCATCCAGTATGAATTCCTTAAAGATCTTATGTAGTTTCTCTGCAAAATGTTCCCAATACACCAGATAATGTATCAAAAAAATTGCTTTGAAAGCATCCAGTATGAATTCCTTAAACATCTTAATAGTTTCTCTGCACATTTTCCCAATACACCAGATAATGTATCAAAAATTTCGCTTTCAAACCATCCGGTATGAATTCCTTATAGATCTATACACCTTCCCATGAAGCCGAAGGGTGTATCTAACATCTTTGTTTCAGAAAAATCAAGTATGATTTGGGTAATTCATAATACAATCTTGGTTTCATATCCAAGTGTGCATCGTTACAGTGACTCCAACCGATATTACACTTCAAATAAACTGTATAATGTCCACTTGTAGTAGTACTTCCAGCATGGAAAACAATAGCAACTTTTGCAAAAGTTCTTTCAGAAATAGATACTGGATTAGCAACAAAATAGTAAATTTTGGTTTCCACTTTTCTTCCATTTGGTTGACAGCGTTGCAGCATTATAATCAAATATTTTCCATATCTTTGTAGGCATAATGTAGATAGCATTCTTGATTGACAACGAGAAGACATCATCTCATGATCAGCTTCTTTTACTAATTTGGAAAATGGTACAGATTTGCAGTCAGGTATTGATAAATATAAAAATCATTTTCTGTCAACTATAGTCCTTGACATTTAGGTTCCCATTTGTAACTGAGTCCAAATAAACTCTCACTATGCATTCCTTCATCTTCTAGTACTCCAAACATAACAATCAGAAATTCTTGTGCATCTTGCTGTATGTTAGCACTGAATGTTATAGATCCAGTACATGTATCCAACAGTTGGTGAATACCAGAAGCAGAATGAATCTTACTTCTATCAGTTCTCAATTCTTGAAATAAAGTGTAAAATGCAGAGCATAAAGTTTTTTCCTGACTTTCCATAATTTTACCACAAACATCTTCAAGATAAAATATAACATTCTGAATAACATTACCATAGCAGTAGACACCAGAGGCATTTTCTAATTGGTATCCAACAACATCATCACTTGTTTGTATTTTTAGCTTCTTTACATCTTTTCTTTTCTGTTGATTTTCTTTCTGCTTTTCAACAATAGTTAACTCTTCAAAATGTTTGCGTTTTGAACACACAACACGTTTCTCATAAATACGATATTCAGCTAAATGGGGAACATAAAGCCTTCTCAAACGATTATATTAACTTACATAATTAATATCAGCACTAACCTTGTTCTCATCAAAATCAATTAAATACACCAGACAACGTTTTAACTCAAGATAATGTAAAATATACAATTCCCTCTTCAAACACAGTTTTTCCAACATTTACCAAAGCATTATCTACACTTAAAAGTTGTGATTTGTGAAAAGTTATTGCATATGCTAAACAGAAAGGAAACTGTTTTCTACAAACATACATACAAACACACTACCTCTGCAACTGATCAAATTTAACTTTCTAAAATTCAAATCCATGTCTATTTTGATATTTCACAAAATCAACCACTTTCCCCATTGCTCCATTCACTAAACATTATTCTACATTCAGATTACGCTTCAAAATTACCCAACAGTTTAAACATACATCTAAATATTTTTTCTAAGGCAGCAGTTTTTGATACAGACTTTTCCAAAGAATCCAATTTAGTCTGTAGTTTTTCTGATAGAAAAATTGTTATTCCTTGATGCTCGATTTTATCAATAGCTTCAATGTGAACCATTTCTTCATTTTCCAATTTCATAAGCTCTCTATTAAATGTTCAACACTCTTCCACTGAAGGCATTAAACAAACTATAGACTTTCTTTCTTTCATTTTCTTGTACATTACTTCTGCTGCTGAGTTTTTATTTCTAAAAAAGTTCTTTAGAAGACGACTATGAAAAACATGTTTACCATGTTTGCTTAGAACATCAATTCTTACATCTTTTAGAATATTGGCATAATCTTCATTCCTTGCTTGTCGCATATTCTGAGAAATTTCTTTATATTCAAAATGGAACCACAGATTCACATTTCCAATACTTCCCAAATATTTCTTAGTGTCTTCATGTAGAAGAGTTGGTTAGTTGCAACAGATCTCCAACTACAATTAAATGTTTTCCCCCAAAGAGAATGTCGTAATCTATTTTAATACCTGTTGCATTCTGAAGTGTACACAAGCCAGCATTAAGTTTGAGACCCTGCTCACCTCTTCAATAATTAAAAGTTTCATTTTTTTCAGCACGTTTGACACTCCATTAGAAGCTTCTACAGACAACTTCTGATATTCTAATTTATTATCATGCTCCACTACTAACATCAATAATCTATGCAAAGTAACTCCTTTAACATTGTGCGCAGCTAATCCAGTTGGACCTGTTACCACACAACATAAATGTGAACCAGTAGTTTTATGAAGATAACTGGTCAAAACTTTAACTAAAAAACTTTTACCTGTCCCAGCTTGACCACATCACAACAGGTTTAAAAGATGAACACAGGCATTCTTTTTTTTCATGCAACAAACCATGTTCTATCCATTATCTCACTTGCACATATATTTCTTTCTGACCAACATTTACTTGTTCTTCTAACTTTTCCAATGTTATATTCTCCTTGTGTGCTTGTTGCATTGCAATTTCGACCTCATGCATAGCAATCGCTGCTTCATTTTCTAGCATTGGTTGACTGAGAGGATCTTGAATACATGGACCACTACTTTGACTAACTTGAGAACTTTCATGAGCTATTTTAGCTATAATAGTCTTTTCCTGTTCAACTTCATCATTCAACATTTTTAAATATGTAGAAAAAATTGGACGTCCAATGCTATCTTTACAAGCATTAAAAGAATCTTTGTAGTAGTCATACTCTCCAAGTAATTCACTTTTGCTACACCATGGTTTAAACAGTTGCAGACGTGCTAAATAGTAAAATTCTCACTTATCTAGAGTTTCACAACTAAGGGGCCCATTATGAAGTCGGGCGGATTGCCCCCGCCAGGCTGGCGGTAGCCACTGCTGGCCTGGCAGGGGCAATCCGCCCGACATCCGCAAGTGAATTCCCCCCGCCATATTAGTATGGCGGGGGGACTGCGGCGGATGGAAAGACCGTCCACCGGTTTTCCGCCCCGGTCGCCTTGCAGCCGGGGCGGAAAAGGATTAATATGGTGGCGGTGTCTAATAGACACCGACAGCCATATTACGATGGGATAACTCAGATGCCCACGCCGCCACGGAAAGGCATGCGATCTTCACTCTGGGGGCCTCCTGCGGGCCCCCAGAGTGAGGGAGGGAATGGCGGGTGCACACAGGGGGTACGACTCAACATTTGCTTACACGAAGCAGCAGGCACCGTGCGGTGCCTGCTGCTTCGTGTATGCAAATGCATGAAAGCATTTTTGACATTGTGGTGGGCGGTGCAGTGAGCACCGCCCGCCACAATGTTAGAAATTAGGGATGCGCTCGCCACTGTGGCGGGTGCATCCTAATGCTAACCTCTGGACCCCCGCCCTTAGGCGGGCGGTCCCGTTTTCCGCAAAGGGGGCGGGCGGGCAAAGTCCGCCCGCCATCCTAATCGGGGCCTAAGTTTCTTGCGGTTTATAAGATAACCCTTTGCATGTTTTACTAAACAACCATGACATCCAACTAGTGCATACTTTCCTTCTTTTAAATACTATTTAACATTTTTTTTGAAGCTGTAATGTTGAACTACTTCATGCAGACATAGCTCTTCCAGATGTTGACTCCTTTTCGGATAGTATGTGTCCAACATATTAGTTTTAAGACTGTCTGTACTGACTAGCTCATTTGCTGCTAATTGTTCAATTTCTTCCAATGATTTCAACACTGTATTTCGTCTGCAGGCAAGACCTAAAGTTACCCAAATGATTCCTGGTGACTTTGAATATAAACTTGAAGAATGCAAGCGGTCTGAAGATTCATACGATCCAATTTCTCGGTGGGAAAGGATTTTCAAACTAAAGCTGTACATTTTGTTTGCTAAGGCTATTCTCTGCAATTTCTTCCCACAATTGTTTCATCTCTGTTTTTTCATATTTTGTTATGTACGATTTAACATACCGTGAAACAGCAATTGAGTTATCTGCCACATACTGGATGTCCATGTCTGCATTCTACATTTTTGAAATGACTGGATTGTAGTCATTGATATACTTTGACACTTCTGTTCTTTTTAAGTTGTAGGTATTCTCTGGAGATTTCTGGGATATTGTGTGCCTTACAGAAGAAATAAACTAATTTACTCTTCCTTTAGAAATTACTGGACGGGGAAAACCAAACAGACATTTGGTGTAAAATCTTCCTTTACACTTGTATTTTCTTCTGCAATACTTTCCACAATGATGACTTTGGAAACGTAAAACTTGCTGTCTTAAGCTTCTATCTCCTCCTTCTCTTGGAATCTCACATGTCACGTACTGTTCAATGAAAAACAATACTGTTTCATCAGAATCATTTCCAAATTTAGGGGCATCCATGAACCATAGTAGCATATGTATATGAGGTGCACCTCTTGCTTGATACTCTTTTCCCCAAAAGAAATCGATAACTTCTCCAAGAGGTGGATTCTTTTGTATTACAGATAAAATACATCATAGCTTGAAACTTATGATTACATATCTGCAAAAACGTACAGGATCCAATGAACACAGTTCACTAGGAGTCTTTAATTGAAAAAATGTTATGTGGGAATTTACTTCTCTTAGAAACTTAACCCCTTCGGGGCTGATGACGAGCTCAGCTCGTCATGAGCGTAACCTGCCGTGCGCTCATGACGAGCTGAGCTCGTCATGTAACGCGGTAATTTTGACATTGCCGCGTACAGTTGGAAAAGCCGCCGCATTGATGCGGTTAAGCAAATCTTCCCATACATACTCTGCACAGTGTGACAAACCATGTTGGTGTACCTAAGTTCCGTAACATACACTTGAGTTCTTCATGACGACAATACCAATACTCATTTGTTCCATGTTGACATGCCAACAAATTGATTAACTGTGCTTCTAAATTTTCATCAGTTTCTTTAACTTTTTCCACAAATTCTTTTGCAGAAAGAAGTGATTGATGAAATCCAGTTTTAAGTATGTGATTCACTGCATGTGAGAGAGAAGACAGATCACTTTCAAACATAAGGTGACATATGTATGGAATGCACTGTCGAAATCTAGGATCTTCAGAATAAAATCTTGTTGATCGATATTCTGAAGATGGAATCCATACAGTTCGGTCATCATGTCATCCACCCTCTCCAGTAAGAAACAACTGTGGAAAACAACAAGCTTCCAAGCTTTTCTCCATTACACTCATTGGAGTTCCCTGTGCTTTTTTCATTTGAAATAACTCAATGCTGCTTTCTATTACTTCTTTTGAAATCAAAGTATAATGTTCATAAATATATTCAGTCCTTGACTTGTCCACTTTCTCTAATTGAACACTTGAAATTAATGAATCATCTTCTAAACATATTACCTGTTCATCCACATTTACATTTTTGAAATAAATATTGTTCTCTATAAGATATAAGGTAACCTTTTCAACTTTATTAACATTCACAAATTCTTGCCATATTTTCCGACTCCTTGTTGGTACACCATTTACAAAAATAACTATTGCCTCATCTACCTCTTTCTCTCCAGCAATAGTTTCAATGTTTTTTTTTAAATCCAAAGGTACGTACACCACTCTTCCTTTCTGTCCTCTTTGCAAGTCCAGTGGTGGCAGTTTACCTGTTTTAGGCTCCATCCGATTTATAGTTTGAAAAGGATGAACCGATTGAATTATAACCGAATCATATGTATTCAATTTGGCCAGCTCCTGCAGAATAGCTACTAACTCCAACTTATTATGCACTGCTCTAGCAGGCATTTTGTTCTCTTCTAATTTGTTGCAACAATATTTACATATACGTTGATCACTACCTAACTCAAATTGACCTTCAACAAAAAGTAAGTTGCAAATTCTTCCCACTTACCATTGTTCTCCTTTATAATGAGTAAGTTGACAACAAACACAAAAATAATTTGGTATTTCAGAACACAATATATTAAACTTTCCAAATTATTCTTCAAACTGATCAGTGCTAATTACTTTCTTATCTCGTCCAACATCTGTAATTGTCAAACTTTCACTTTCTATAAACTGCTCTTCTGAACCAAAATATTGCATTTCAATATCATCAAACTTTTTTTGAACATCTGATAAAGAACCATATAAAAGACTTGAATTCAGTTCACTTAAACTTAATGCAGGACTTTTTACATAGTACAGATTCTTTACAAACTTCGGCATTTCTGAATGGTGTACTGCTGACATCCTTTAAATGATGAAAAACACCTTTACAAACTTTTCTTGAAAGCCGAACTAGAGAATGCCCATACTTCTCAGTATATTTTCTTACATTACATGGATCTAGTCCTTGTAACAACTTAATCTTCTGTTTTATACTTTTCTGAGTATATTCTCGTAGCGAATTTCGCATTATATCAATGTATTCCTGTTGAATACTACAAATACTAATACAACTCCACATATACACAGGAGTTTGTAGACGTTTCCCATGCACTTCTTCAGCTATTAACTCTTCTGCACTTTTACCAACCATTTCCTCCTTTGAAACCATCCTGAACTTCGTAGCAACGACCTCCATTATCAACTGCAAATGATAAACTATTTTACTGGAAGTAACTTTCCTCATTAAAAAAAGGCTCAGTAGTAGAAGTATGACTCCAATATCCACTAAAGATTTTACAAAAGTTGGTCCTGTTCACAAGTCTTTTTTTCTACTTTTGTCTTTCAATACTTTAACTATTTTATCCAATACTTTCAATACGCTGCTTCTCTTTGAATTGCAACATTCTTCTTTTATATTTGAAGCATGTTTTCATTCAATTGTGAATCACTTTAGATCGATAAAGTCTCTGACGAATTTCTTGACATTGTTTTTGTTTCCGAGTAGCAGATACTATTTCTTTATCATGTTACCTTTTCCTCATATTCGAAATTGAACTCTGCTTCTCCTTATTTGAAAAATTCTTCTTTTTGCTTTGTGTGATGTTTTTCTCATTAAATTATCATAATATTTTTTTTAATTCTGTTTTGCTTTTAGTCGAACAGTTTCTCTACTACTCGCATTTTTTTCTACTTCAAGATCTTTCCTTTTCGTCAAATATATATATTTATTCTCTTTTCTTTTTTCTTCACTTTTCCTAGGCATTTCCAATTTTTAATCCAAACAAAAGAATTTTTTGAAAAACAAAAAATAGATTCAATTATTTTTCACATTTGTTCACTATGGTAAAATAATTACATACAATTACAAAACTTCCACTAATGACTTCCAGACCCAGTGCTGCAACATAATGCAGCACGACAGACGAACACTACGATGACAAGTAGTGCCATAGAACATACAGCAAGTATTTAATTACTTATTTACATACTCCTTTACAATTTATATATAACTGCACTACCTCATACTTTTCACCTCTCCGCCACACCCCACCACCCCACAGCACTTTCTCTGCAACCCACCACAAACAACTTTATAAATAGTATTTTTAACAATTTCTATTTATGTACTTATGATTATGTTATCAATCAAGCAGCACACACAAAAATTTCCATTATTAGCCTAACAATTTTATCGGCAACTTTGCAAACATAACACTGCACCCAGGGCTTTAAGTGGAGGGGGTGTCTGTGGGGATGTGACTACCAGCACTTTATTTTTGTGGGCCTCCAAACTGGTCTTTATAGGGCTCTATTTTCCGGCCTCACAAACGTAATCCATTTTTTTGTCTTTATTGCGCTGCAGTTACACTGTAAGAGCATGCACATTGTTCACTACCTAGAAGTGCAGACATCATGCCAAGTGACTTCCATTGTAGGAGAAGGGAAATCCTTTGAAGAGAGCCATTTTCTCTTAGGATTTCCCTTCTCTTTTTGCAACTCAGGAGCAACATCATCGTGGGGTGATTAGCAGACACACCTCCAGGTGCACAATGCCCATTGCTCTGGACTCTCTGACACAGCTTCCCGCGCACACACACAGAGCTGCACCCCAGTCCTACACCAGTCTTCAAAACATTATTTTTTTGTACAGAAGACACTGTTATTTTTCACACCTTTTTACAGCCCCTACATCCCCACTCTGCCTATTGCTGGAGGAAATAGGCTCCCCCGAAATGTACCTATGGTTGCGCCTCTGCAAATGGCCACAAGCAGGCAATCCAGCATGAACCTGCTCTCACCTTACACACAGTCTTGTTTTAGTGCTACAAAAACACACACTTTGCCTGCCTCACTAAGTTCTCACACCCCCTCTTTAATATGAAAATAAAAGCTTTCCAATTACGTTTATATTCCTATACTGTACTTCACATGGAAATATAGAACTCAAGGTTCTCACCACCTCAAATTAGCTCTCTGGTATACTTTCCCAAATATAAGAATTACAGGTATTTAGTATCTGTCAGTCACGGCCACTTAAAAACAGTGTACTATAAACAACTCAACAAAACGTTATCTTTCTAAATTAACGTATTACACTTAAAAGCTCCTTTATATTTCTTTTGCTAGATGTACCTTTTTTTAAAACACCACCAGAGAAGAGTGTTGAAGTATGCTTCACAAAGAGCAACTCAAAGCTTTGTTATTATTTATAAACAAATATGCCCATCAATGCTTTTCACAAGCCTTTTCAACGCCTTAAGAGGGTAGGTGGGTGAGTATACTACATCGTATTTAGAATTGGGGCGGACGATGCACGGAAATAAGAACGTATAGTTCAATAAAGGGCGAGTGGATACATGGCCAGATGCATCAATGCATAGATACATAGATCATTGTATCAATGGATGGATGGATGGAAGGATGAATGAATGCAGAGACCAGTACTTACAATAGACGGGTAGGCTAAAAAAATGCTTAGGATTGATTCTGGGACTGATATATCTATGCATATATAGGCGTATGGCTGCATGAATGGCACAGTGCTTACTACAGGCGAGTGTGCTCATAGATGCTTAAGATAAGCGGACAAACAGATGTATGTATGCGCTTAAGTAGGAATATATGCATCAATTAAAAGATGGGTTCAATGATGCAGTGCTTAGGATGGATGCATACTGCACTTTAATTGGGCCGGGTTGGAGGACTGGCACTTATTTTAAGGGAGCCTCTAAACGACTCTCTACCAGGCTCTATTTTTGGCCCTCTCAAAGATAGTCAATTTTTTTATATTACACTGCAGTGACAGCATGGACATAGATGTACGCATGCTTATTTTGCTCACTACTGAGAACTGGAGACATCACGCTAGGTTACCCATGTTGTAGAAGAAAGGGAAATCCTTTAAAGAATGTTTTTTCTTCAATCGTACGATAATTGGAGAGGATTTTCTAAAGCACACAATGATAATTATCTTGATTGAGACCACGCCCCAACTTGCATAGCCCACACCCCTTTAAGAGCTTTGCCCCCCTTTTTAGAGCACCCCCGCTTTTTTCTCCCAATTAGAACCCTAATTACACCATAGTAACAAACAAACAGGGTAAGCTTCCATTGAAATCTACAATGGCACCAAGTTTAATAATTTTCCATCAACGCTATCAACCTTCTACCACAGTACAAGAGTGTCTATCAGCATGAAGATGTCTTATCCACAGAAAAGTTGTGTAATTTGTGTACCTGTCTGCTGGAACACTCATCACCAAAACGTCTTAAAACATGGGAATTTGCCAGAAAAACATATACCACACCATAAAGCGATTCGTAAATGGGCACACTGCCACTGCACAACCCTCTTCCCCCCCTCCTTCCTTAACTTTACAAAATTAAAGAAAGAGCCACACCAAACCTAGTAGACACATTATAGCAATAAAAGAACTTAATTTCAACAACTGTGTACCGGAAAGCTCATGAGCAAAGCAAAGCAAATTTGCGGGTAAAACATATACCATGCCATAGGGCACTTTATAAGCACTCTCAGTGTTACTACACAACCTTCAGTAGCTTAACATCTGCACGTTACTTAATTCTGTGTTTCTATCAGCAACATAACCACCTCCCCCACACCCACCCCCGCCCTTCCTTAACCGTACGAAATCAAACAGAAACCCCTACCATTCCTACTAGTGCCACTATACCCGTACACAGGCTTACATTTAACAGGTGTGTGCCGGAACACTTGTCAAACAAAAAGTATTCAAACATGCATATTGGAGGAAAAAACTTAAACCATCACATAGCATGTTAATAAATGGGCCCAGTGAAACTACATTACCTTTACCATGTTACAAATGTCCGTCTTATAATCAGCAACAGACACACCTCCCTCACCCATACCCAAGCGTAACCTTACAAAATCAAACAACGAGCCCCAGCACTCTAGTTACCGCCACCATAGCTATACATAGACTTAATGTCAACAGGTGTCTACCGGAACGCTCATCATCAAAAGCTATTAAAACCTGCAATTTTGCAACTCAAACATACACCATATCAAGAGCAGGTTTATAAATAGTCACAGCACCAGTACACCACATCAACACCCGCCCTTGCTTAACTTTACGCAATAAAAAAAGGAGCCCAAGCAAACGTAGAAGCGCCACTATAGCCATACAGAAGCTTCATTTCAACAGATATCATCAAACATCAAATTCGGGTTAAACATACCATTTTGTCACTTTGTAACCATACTTATTAGTGCAAGACATATACCAATTATCATTAAAAAACATAAATAATAAATAATGCTCTAAAACAATCCTCACTTGATTGGCAGGAACTTACATAATAAAAAAGTACCTATAAAAGAGCATCTAATCACAAATTGAATTCATCACATAATATAATAAAGATAAAAACAATAGAAAGAACAGAAGGTCTCAGTTGATAGACAAGGGGATGGCTTTATCTTTATCTCCCTTCAGTCCATCGAATCCCCCCCACCCGTCCCAGAAATGTAGCTAGCGCTATCATGATGGGTCCATCTACTGATGGTTTAAATTATCTAAGAGCCTCCATATATGACCTGGTACCCAGGGCGAGACAAATGGGTTTCAGCCAGCGTCACCTCGGATTACTGTAAGCAGGGCATGCAAAGAGAATGTGAGGTATTGATTCTTCATTATCTAGACAGAAGGGGCAATTACTGCTACTTCCATCTGAGTTGAGCCATTTTGAAGTAAAGGCCTTAGTGGGTAGAGTTCCCACTCTGAACTGATGGAATAATTTTCTATCACGTGTACAAGTGATTAGGTCCCAATACAGCTCCAATGTTGGTTTGTGTTAAATCCCCAGAAAGGTGCTAGACAGGGTAGACTTGGATGAAACAGCAAACCACCTAAAATTGATGATATGCCAATAGGCAGCCTTTAGCTCTACTTTGCTTGGAAATGCGCTTACTGCTGGGGAAGTCCACAAGTGATTTAACCCCAGCTCACAAAGAATGTTTTTAATGCAGCTAAACCATGCAATTTTCTTGTTTACATCCAGCTCCCTGACTTCCATCAGGACCAAGACATAGTTGGCCAGCTCTGGGGTCACGCAGAGTCTCCTCCAATATATCAATAACCTATAATGTGCAACATCCCTGATGGACTGGCAACCCAAATCTAGATATAAGGGGAGCAGTGGGGTCGATTGCGGGAGGCTAATAAATGATCTTAGATATTTATTTTGGCCCACCACTAGAGATTCCAAATTCGCATACCCCCATAGTTGTACACCATATAGGATTGAAGCACTTATTCTGGAATTATAGATTTGGAAAATGGGGGCTACAGGTTTAGTGTACGAACATCTATGCTCTTTAAGCAGAGCACCAGATAGTTGAGCATGTCTCACCGTTAGGCTGTCTATTTGTGGCTTCCAACTTAGGGGCTCATTCGGATGGCGTAGGAGGGACCGTCCGCATGGGCTGCGGCGGTCCCTTCGTGCAAATTAGGATGTGACCGCCACCCTGGCGGTCACATCCTGGATATTTAACATTGCGGCGGGTGCAGCTTCAAGCTGCACCCGCCGCAATGTTAAAAAAGCATACATTGCATATGTGTGCAGCAAGCAGCAGGCACCGCGCGGTGCCTGCCGCTTGCTGCATACATATGTAGGGGGTACCATAGGTACCCCCCATGTGCACCCCCCAGCCCCCCTTCACCCAGGGGGCCCGCAACGGGCCCCCGAAGTGAAGCCCAGTATGCTTTTACACGGCGGAATATCCGCCGTGTAAAAGCATTTCTTTCTGTGCATCCTAATATGGTGGACGGTGTCTGAGAGACACCGTCACCATATTACAGCTTTTCCGCCGCGGTTGTAAGCCAACCGCGGCGGAAAAGCTGCGGACGCAAACCAGGACCCACCAGCCATCCTAATGTGGCGGTGGGTCTTTGGTGGGTCCGCTACGGTTTTTCCGCATCCTCCGGGCCGGCGGTGGATTCCGCCGGCCCAGAGGATGCGGAAAAACCGCAATCCTAATGAGCCCCTTAGTTTTTTATCAATATGTATCCCTAAATATGAAAAGGTCTCAGCTTGCTCTAACGAGACCTCCAACATTCTAACTTCGATGAATGTATTTGAGTTCTGGAAAACCATACATTTTGTTTTGTCTACATTGACAACAAGGTCATGGTCTACACAGAACTCCTCGAATCTTGAAAGGGCACGTTGCAGTCCATGTCTTGTTTTCAAGAGAATAAGGGTATCATCGGTGAACATTAGAAAAAGGATCTTTTTTCCTGCCAGGCTCGGGGCGTCCGTAGGGTAATTTTCAAAATATTTCAATACCCCATTTATGTATATTGAAAATATGGTGGAAGCCAATACACAACCCTGCCTTACACCCTTCTCTACAGGGAACTTTTCTGTTGTACTACCCGCCAAATCCCGTCTGACTTGGGCAAAGTTATCTGTATGAAGTTTGACAACAAATGCCAAAATGTTCAAAGGCATCCCCAGTTTTAAAAGGCAATTCCAAAGTTTCATGTGAGGAACTAGATCAGATGCGGACCGTAGGTCTACAAAAGCGGCATAAATTGAACCTTTATCCAATGTGACAGTGCGCCAGTAAATAAGGACAAACCTTAAAACCTGATCCGCTGTGCTAACGCCCTGTCGAAACCCCGCTTGTAAATCTGAAAGTACGCAGCATTCTTCTAACCAAGTCTGCATTCTGGCTAAGATCACCCTGGCCGATACTTTTTGAATGTAATCGATCAGGCTTATAGGCCTGTAATTGCCGGGCTGGGAGAGATCCCCCTTTTTGAAGATAGGGAGGATTACAGACCTGCCCAGGAACTAGGAATCACAGCTCCCTTGTCAATAGCATTCATTAGCACTTGTATATACATTGCCCATAAATCTATATCTTGGATAAAAATATCTGCAAGAATGCAGTCAAGTCCCGGAGCCCTGCCCTTTGGGACCTGTCGGAGAGCATTTTCTACCTCTTTCTTTGTAATATTAAGAGCGGGCGGAGAAGAAGGCATTACAAAAATAACCTGGGGGCCTGAATGCTTTCCAAACTGGCTTTTAAAGTGACGGACCCACCTGCTCGGTTCCACGTGGTTTGTTGGCACTTTCCTCGGGTCTCCGCTCCCCCACTATACCAGGTGCCAAAATCTCGTCATTTCTCTCCCATTACATGCACTAAGCAAATCTGCCCAGTGTGCTTCATCCCACTCCTGTTTAGCCTGTAGTTTCTCCGCCTTGTAGGCCTGCCTCTTCTCTTTGATAATTATCTGTTCTTTGTTCCTGATTGCCACGACAATTCGTGTTAAACCAAGCCGCAGCCTTAAGGTTAGATGTGGTTGGGCCTTTTTTGTTTTTTGTTATAAAAAATAAGTTGATTAAAAAGATGCTCGTGTGCCTGTCCAACTCTATCTAAATGGACCCCCTGTGCAGTATCATCCTGGAGAACAGCTAGGGTGTTAACTACCAGATTGCTCATCTCTAGCAGTTTCTCAGGGTTCAGAGCAACCTTCGCCCAATTAAGGCGTCTTGTGTCGTTAGACAAGTGGCTTTCTACAAAATCAACACACGATGGCAGTGCATCAGCATACTTAATCTCCAAAGTCCGTAAAGTAACCAAGAGTGGATTATGGTCACTTTCTGGCCGTGCTTCTACCACCATGTCTAACAATTTTGACCAAAACTCATTTTTTATGATAAAGTAATCAATTCGACTAGATTGATGCCCACTGATATATGTTGGCATCCCCAGTTTATCAGATACTGTAAGACCATTTACTGTACGACCATTTTCCGCCCTCATCCCATGCTCCAAGCAAAATACTTTCAATTGGATTGCAGCACTGGTCCATTTTTTTATGGGAGGAAGTTCCAGGGGTGGGATCGCCCACTGATCATTCTCCTCTATGGAAAAACTCATTTCTTCACAATCAAGAGGTTCATAAGTACAATTAAAATCCCCGGCTATTAAAATGTTGCTGTGACCTCTATGATTAGTTAAAAAAACATCAAGTTGGGCTACAATATTCGAGGCCTTACCGCCTTGGAGACCCCTCGAGTAAACATTTATAAGCAGGACATCAAGGGAGCTACCCTGGGTTATCTTTACGATAATAATGTCCTGCAATGGCAATCTCCTCTATCTTAAATTCCTGAGTCTGCCTGATCCACAATGTCAAGCCCCCCTTCGGTTTGCCACGATCACCCCGTGTAGCTGGTTTGGAATAATTAATATATCCTTCACAAAAAACCTGATCTACTGCCCAGGTCTCTTGGAAGCATATTATATCCATTTTCTCAGTAAATTGGAACCACTCACTGGAAGCCATTTTGTTACTAAGCCCCGCAATGTTCCAGGAGACTTTTTTTAGGACAGTACAAGGCTCGATAGGTCCTCCACTTTTGTTTTGTTTTCCTTGTAAGGGATTTGCCATACAAGACACTAAAGCTTTATCAATGATTTTAGACTTACTAGCCTTACCAGTCACCTCTAAAGTATCTAATACAAATAGACTCAAATTATCAGTTGACTTCCTAAACTGGGAAACACACGGGACTTCATCTCCACTACCACAAAAATTCAATCCCCTAGATTCCCCACAGTATACACCCAAACCAAATAAGGTGTTATCATCTATACTTACAGGTTCGAGTCAATCGATATCCTCTAGGTTCATGATAGATTCAAATCTATTGTGGGTCGGTACCGAGTACTCACAAATTCCCTGAGCATGTGCCACTGCAGAGATATCCATCCCATTCCTTCTCAGAGTTGGAGGGTTTTGGTAAAAAAAAACAAGGGGTAAGATGTTAATGCCATCCCTATTTAGATGCCTTGATCCTGATCTATCTAAAATGGTCTTTACTATCCGGGGGGGTCCCAAAGTTCACCACCACACAATCACCACAGGTTGATTTCCTTGCTTTGCCTACCCAGGGAACTCTACGTACCATTTTAAAGCCCCTAAATAGATAATCACCCAGCCCAGTGTTGGCGTTTATCAGATGAAGAGCCTTGTTTCTAAGTGAAACCCAATTTTCCTCTTGGCCGGATTGCAATGGGCGTACATTCATCAGTAGAATGGTATAAGGCGTGACCTCTGGGGGCAAGTTATGATTGGCATTTCTGGTGTGACCACCCATAATACCCTGTGCCATTCTTCTACCAGTGCTCCCTGATGATTCTGTCGCACATGGAGCTGTATCAACGGAACCTTCAATGTTGCTTGGGTTTAGAGGGGGGGTTGAGTGGCAGTGGTTGCAACCCTATGTAAATCTGTGGGGGGCGGGTTTAACGAAACTGACATAGGAACAAACGCACCTGCAGCATTGACAGAACCACTTGTCCTGCCGCCATCTAAATTACATTTTGACACAGATATTTGACATTCAATTTTGCTCAGTCTTTGTACAATGTCGTCAAGCTTTGTTACTAAGGGTTTCAGGGTGACCAATTGCTTGGCCTCGAGTTTACCCAAAAGCCTGTCCTCCAGTTCACTAGACCACAAATTATGACAAACCTGTGAACTACTGGCTATTGGATTAACAATTAGGCAGAAAATAGGTACAATGGACCCGGTTTCAGATTTACACCTACATATTGGAAAACGGTGTCCATTGGCAAGGGGTCGTTGTATTTGGCCTTTATTGACCTTAAAAGTGCTTTCGACCTTGTACCGCATGCCAAATTGTGGCAGGTGCTGCATGACATGGGCCTACTGTGATATCTCCTAGAGTTAATCAAAAGATCTAGTTCTAAGATGGCCGCCAGGTAGGAGCCCCACTCGGGAGCTCCAGGGTTAGGGATAACTTATATGGTAAAAATCCCTGTTTTTAACCCTGCCACCCACCAGCAACAGCGTCTACAGCAACCAACAACATCAAGAAGCATCAGGCGTTAAAGAAGAAGAAAATAAAAGGATAAGGGAAAAGGAAACAACACATACCATAAACACAGCCGGGCGGAGACATCCAAAAAGGAGAATCGTCGGAGAAAATCATCGGGATGTCAAGGAGCGTCGGGGATGTAATAGGAAGAAGGAGTGGTGCTTCTCTCGACGGAACGTCAAAGAATACCGCAGCGGGCACACCGGAGGGAGACGGCGGTATCAAAGAGCCTTGCTACGGTATCCAGGAGAGCAGGAATGCGGTGTGAAGAGACGGAGGTGCGTTAAGGAACAGGAGCACGCCAGAGATACAGCAGGGGACGGAGGAGCGGAGCGGAGAGGAGAAGAGGAGCAGAGGAGCCGAGACATCGACCCACGGTGAGGACAAGAAACGGGGATACATGGTGGCGGAGCACGTCGGGGAAGGAGGAGGTTAGAGTCCGATCCGTTACTAAGCGGAGGACAGCCTCTGTAGGACAGCCTCTGTGCCGCCGGTGCCACATGGTGCCGAATGGATGTAAAACGGATGCCAGATTTTGAAAGTATATCACCGGGGAATAGAGGAATAAAATATCGGCCTGCCTGACCTCAAAATGGCGGCCATAAAGGGCAAGTAGAAAGGAAAACGAGGGCCATCTTGAAGGGAATAGAAGAACTATATAGGCCTGCCTGATCTCAAAATGGCGACGATACAGGACATTTAGCAAAGAAAAACGAGAGCCACCTTGAGGAAAAACTACAGCAGAAGAAATCACACCCGATAATGGCAGAAAGTAAAAACCGGAAATGAAATGAAAAATGGACAATGGGAAAATAGAAAAGGAAAAGGGAGCTCACAGATCAGGGAAAGAGGACTAGTGCTACACTAGAAAGAGAGAAAGACTCATCAACACAAAAAAGACTGCTAATGTGGCAGACATCTTGAAAGTGCTGTCTAAATCTGAACTGAAAAGGGGAGAAGGGCATACAGCCCTCAATCTATAAAAGATAATCAGATACCATTACTGAAACATCCATAAATAAATAAATAAATAAATACAGATTTTGGAAGACTGAATGTTACTATAAGGTCAACATAGGCTAAGTAATTAGACAAAATCAAATTAATAAACTGATATAAATATATATTCAATCAAAGATTCTCCTTGCCAAGAAAAATATGATGGACCATTACTTAGAGCAGGAAGGCACGAACGCCCATACCATTAAATACCCAGCCAATCTGTCTAAGAACGCAGCCAAAAAGTTCAAACATAATCTTTTAAGAAAAAAAACGGACACGCTAATCCTGGACCCATCCTATAGCAATGATAAAGGTACTATAGTGAATGATTTGATATTCTTCACAAGAGGAACGGTGATATGGCGCAATACCATCACAGAAATGCTTAACATAAAAAGTATAAAGAACATCCCATATGGCACAAAACGTATGAGTCAACCATCACATAGATGTAGAGCGGGCCTATGCATAACGATATTTGAGATCGGTATAGTGCTCATACAAGCAACTGATAGCAAATTAAACAAATTTGACAAGCTGTTCTCAACCTTAAAAGGATGCGTAATAAAGGCAAGACCCCAAACACACCTGACCTCACAAGACAACACCATAGATCATCACAGAGCTTCCAACTCAGACCGCATACCTGACACAAAACCAAACCAGCGGGATCCACTACCTCCATCACACCAAGGTGACATGAGCGGAACAAGAGGACTCCAAACAAGGAATATCACAGTAAAAACCATCTTGGACACTAAAGGTGCAAACACAGCCCGGAAAATCTCTCAGATGGAAGATTCAACACAACTTCTCAAGACCAGAAAGGACACAGGAAGAGTTGAATTGGATACACAAACTGCGAATGCCACCCTAAAACCATATCAGAGGAAAGATTCGACATCTATCATCATTGACAGGTCATCACAGATGAGTAATACACCAAGGGCCAGATGTAGGTAATTTAATTTTACCACTTCTTAAATACCGAATTATACCGATTCGGTATTTAAGAAGTGGTAAAATAGAAGCAGGGAGATGTAGATACATCCAGATGTTTTTTTTCCGATTCGGTAAAAATCGGTATTTACCGATTCGGTAAATACCGACCGGTAATGCCCATTCTTTCCTATGGGCTTTGAAGCCCATAGGAATGAATGGGCATTACCGATTCGGCATTTACCGAATCGGTAAATACCAAATGTCACAAGGGTGCAGGGGGTGTCACTTTGACACCCTCTGGCACCCCCAAAAGAGGCTCGGGTGCCATGTGGCAGGCATACCTGCCCTAAGGGCAATTCTGCCTGTCATATGGCATAGGTGGGCATGCACACATGTGCATGCACACCGGAATCAGTATTTTACCATCAACTTGAAGTTGATGGTAAAATACCGATTCGGTAAGGCTTGTGGGACTCAGAAGAGTCCCACCTACATCTCAAATTTGCCGATTCGGTAAAAATACCGATCGGTAAATTGACAGAATCGGTAAATTTAACGACCGGTAAATTTACCGATTCTGTGTACATATGCCCCCTACATCTCAAAATCCATTTACCGGTAGGTAACGGCCGAATTCGTCCGTTACCGACCGGTAAATGCCTACCTACATCTGGCCCCAAATGAGAACTCGGAAACTAATGAGATGGACAACAACATGGCTGTTCACGACATGGACAGAGGCGGAGGAGACAACCAAAATAATGACGACATAGAAGACAACACTGCTGTCCACGACATGAACAGAGATGGGTCAGACTACCAAACTATTGATGATATAGGAGACAAAACGGCTGTCCAAGGCATGAACAGAGAAGGAGCAGACTACCAAACTAGTGACAAAAAGGGAAGAGGTCTGATGAAGAGGTCAAAAATCAAAAGAGTGAACGCAAAACAAGGTTATAGAAGGAGGAAGACGAACGCACTTAACACCTCATTCCAAACCCGAAGCATAATCAAAGAGCTTCAAACTCAGATGGTCAGTATTCTAACCACGGTACAAGAAATTAACAAGATGCTGGAAATCCCTGTTAGCACCCACAACAAAGTCGAGTACATCAGAGAAGTTCTTCTTAATTCTCAAAAAGAAGGAAATAAGATGGCATTACCACTATCAAACAGACAAAATCGACCTGACAGGAACCTCAACCATCTTACGGAAGAAGAAACTCTATCTTTACTTCGAGAATATGAGTCTACTGACCCCGCTGAAGGCGAGAAAATCAGAACAGTCCAGACCGATGCTAACAGAACATCAAAACAAAACGAAAGGAAAACCAATCATAACAACCTACAACAAGTACAACTAATCACAGAATCACATGACATGAACACAAGGATGGAAAAACAACAATGGGGGGGAGAGAGAGAGAAGTGGATTCAGTCTCCCTAGGCGTCATGAATAAACAAAATAGAATCCACAGAGTGGTTGTTCAGTGGTCCCTAAAGGATGGGGAGCACACCGTGTTTTTTAAATGCCCCTCACACACCAACAGGCCCCTTGGTGTCATGCTTCATCATCGGGGCCTTCGCACCCCTCTACGGGATGCGGCGTGCTACGACAGAACGACTACGCAGGAGCACTTGGTAGTGAACTATGTGAGGGAGTGTATTAACGTGATGTGAGTGAGGTGAGGTGAAAAAGTGATTAAAAAATACCTGGCACTAAGGAAAAGAGAAAATTTTATTCAGTCCCTGGCTGGTATTAGTAAAAAGTGCAAAGACTGGTTGAAAAAATACGTGCTAGGGTATATCAACCAACAGCAGTGTCAACATGTTTCGGAGTACAAGACTCCTTCTTCAGGACGAGGATATGCACTATGATCCCCACCTTACTCACATGGAATGTGAAAGTGCTCAAAATTTTTTTTTATAAAAACAATGTGTCATGTACCTATCAATGTTATAAGTGATGGTATGCTCGTTGCGCCCAATTGGCGTTTGAAATATCTGAAAAGGAAAGACAAAGTAAATAAACTAGTCGGATGTCCAGGAACATAGTAGACTTGCTAGTCGGATGTCCAGGAAACAAGAAAAAAGAAAAAAAGGGGAGTATTCCTTTTATAACAATTGTAAGTATGCAGAACTCCACTGTGGGTCTGGTACCTTGCGAGAGAAAGACATTTAAGGGGGACATACAATTCAAGACACAATCATACATACATACACGCAATCTCCCTGGTATACATGGGAATGTAAAGATGGTATTTTGTAGTGGTACAAGCTTACTTAAGTTCAAAATGCGAATGGCCCCATGAGCCTTAGCGTGGTATCGGGGGTATCACTCCTCATTGCCCAGTCAGCAACCTATAAGATAGTAAATAGCGGTATTCAGGGAGGTGAAAAATAGAGATTAAAAAGCCAGGTTACTAGTGAGTGAAAGTACACCCTCAGTTTCAACCGGCTTTTACTCACGATGACTGCAAGGACCGAATGCCTGCCTTCCCCTCAACGCTGCTCCGCTGGAAGTGAGCTGTGAAGGCGGAGGTTCGCATTATATACCCTTAGGTGCGGTTAATTGGTTAGGGAAAATTGGATAATTGTAAGCGGAAGAGGCCCATATACGGGTAAAAGCATGGTCTCTGTTTAGAGGAGTCCCGGAGCTGCGCAGAGCTTGGACGCGCTGGCTCAAAGGTAAACAGAAGCCCAGCGCGCATGCGCAGGGCAGGGCCGGTATAGCGGTAGTGGCGCGCTTACAGCGCATGCTCAGGCCCTGTTATGGGGGCTGGCGGTCTGTGACGCGCCGCGCATGCGCGAGTGGATAAAGAGCGGAGTTCAAGCCTACCAAGTAATGGCAATTTTCTCAAAAAAGGTGCAGAATCACTGGCTCCCTCAATCATTCACTATTAGGGGGAGAGAGAGGCAGAGTGCAGATCAAAAGGCCAGGTATACATTGTAGTAGGGTGTTTTAAATACATACAATGGAGATTGTCAAAAGGCCCTAAACACCTCCCTCCTTGGTGGGGGGTGGGGGGGTGTACCCCTAGGGTTGAGAGAGTACTATAAGGGTCAGAAATGTAAACATAATAGCACGGGCACTCCCTATGACATAATAACCCCGAAGACGCTGGTTTTACAGAGAAGGTTACAGTATTATGTCACTCATCATATCATTCATGCAGTGTTTAGAAGCTAACGTAATTGGCTCCATGGAATGGAGTCATTAAGCCCTGTGACATCGGTGCCCAGCCGGAACACCCAACGTTGCTCCTTTTCCAACAGACCAACGTCTGAGGGAAGTTGTTCAATCACTGTCCAATGTACATCGTTGACACAGTGCTGATGTTCCAGGAAATGTGCTGACATTTTTGTGGTTACCTTTTTGCATCTAATGTTGCTCTTATGCTCATTTATCCTGACTTTAACTTGTCTGGTGGTCATGCCCACATATTCCTTGCCGCAGGGACAGGTGATCAGATAGACCACGTTTCTACTATTGCAATTCGTGAACATTCGTTGTTCCCAGCTTGTCCCATTGGCGAAGGAGAGGGTCTGGCTCTTCTTAGTCAGGTGACAGCAGTTGCAGTTGCCACATTGATGGTGGCCATGTACCCCTTTCAGTCTGGTCTGCTCTGCCTTTGGTGATTTCGGCCTTGTGTGGACTAAGATGTCCTTCAGGTTCCTGCCTCGTCTGTGGGCGAACATCGGTTTTTCCAGGGATAATGTGCCACATGTGAGGGTGCGCCAATGTCTATTCACCAGTTTCGTCACTTGGTTGGTGACCGGGCTGTAGGTGGTTACACAGACCGTTCTATTCATCTGGTTGTCGGATGTAGGTTTGTCTTCAAGAAGGGACTCACGATTGTTATTTCTGGCTCTTTTCATAGCCTTCTGAATAACAGGGGTTGGGTACTTCCTTTCTTTAAGCTTGGTGCAGAGGTCTTTTGCTTGACATTTATATTTCGCCAGGTCGCTACAATTCCGACGCAGGCGGAGGAACTGCCCATAAGGTAAGGGGAAGGCAGGCATTCGGTCCTTGCAGTCATCGTGAGTAAAAGCCGGTTGAAACTGAGGGTGTACTTTCACTCACTAGTAACCTGGCTTTTTAATCTCTATTTTTCACCTCCCTGAATACCGCTATTTACTATCTTATAGGTTGCTGACTGGGCAATGAGGAGTGATACCCCCGATACCACGCTAAGGCTCATGGGGCCATTCGCATTTTGAACTTAAGTAAGCTTGTACCACTACAAAATACCATCTTTACATTCCCATGTATACCAGGGAGATTGCGTGTATGTATGTATGATTGTGTCTTGAATTGTATGTCCCCCTTAAATGTCTTTCTCTCGCAAGGTACCAGACCCACAGTGGAGTTCTGCATACTTACAATTGTTATAAAAGGAATACTCCCCTTTTTTTCTTTTTTCTTGTTTCCTGGACATCCGACTAGCAAGTCTACTATGTTCCTGGACATCCGACTAGTTTATTTACTTTGTCTTTCCTTTTCAGATATTTCAAACGCCAATTGGGCGCAACGAGCATACCATCACTTATAACATTGATAGGTACATTACACATTGTTTTTATAAAAAAAAAATTTTGAGCACTTTCACATTCCATGTGAGTAAGGTGGGGATCATAGTGCATATCCTCGTCCTGAAGAAGGAGTCTTGTACTCCGAAACATGTTGACACTGTTGTTGGTTGATATACCCTAGCACGTATTTTTTCAACCAGTCTTTGCACTTTTTACTAATACCAGCCAGGGACTGAATAAAATTTTCTCTTTTCCTTAGTGCCAGGTATTTTTTAATCACTTTTTCACCTCACCTCACTCACATCACGTTAATACACTCCCTCACATAGTTCACTACCAAGTGCTCCTGCGTAGTCGTTCTGTCGTAGCACGCCGCATCCCGTAGAGGGGTGCGAAGGCCCCGATGATGAAGCATGACACCAAGGGGCCTGTTGGTGTGTGAGGGGCATTTAAAAAACACGGTGTGCTCCCCATCCTTTAGGGACCACTGAACAACCACTCTGTGGATTCTATTTTGTTTATTTATGACGCCTAGGGAGACTGAATCCACTTCTCTCTCTCTCCCCCCCATTGTTGTTTTTCCGTTCTAGACAGCGCACAGCTGTGGGAGCCCCCTTTCCCATTCAGAGTTAGACACTGTGGACATACCATATAACACTTTCCTCTACATAAACCTATTTTGCCCGGCACGTCTTCCAATACCATCATGGAAGACGATCAGGGACTGACCTTCAGTGAGGAGGACATCGATAGAATTCTGGCAGATGTCAATCCCTTCGAAGGTCTCAGCAGTAGCGACCCAAGCCCAGCGGTAGCAGACTGGGATGAGCTAATGAACATTAGGAAAGTCCAGATAAGAGCAGCCCTACATGGTCTCTTGATGAGGGAATACTTAAGAAACAAAATAGCCCCTCAGGGCCTTTTGGTTAAAAATGAACCCTTCATTTTTCAGGATGATATGGTTTTTAAAAAAGCATGGTCTCTCATTTCGTGGCATTGCACTAGGGACTGGCTAGTCTTAATAGTGCATACTGCCACAAGAAAATCTCTTGAACTAAAAACTGAGATCAGCAGACTAGAGGTGAAGTTGAAGGCTTTCATTTCACCAGCCGATCTGAAAAAAGGTTTAGATGAACTTAACCAGCAAATGATGGATTTTGAGGCAACCCTAAAGCAAAGTAAATTTAACAAAATGAAAAAAGATAAAGATCGCTTTACCCCGGAATGGGCGTACCCTTACACAAAAACAGACTATGTAATGAAAGATAAAGGGAGCGACTCAGACAATGCTAGTTCTGATGGGAGTACTACCAGTACAAATTCAAGTGGTTTCCAACAAAGAAAACAGAGGGGTGGTTACCGACAACAGAGATCCCAATTCCCTCGTCAACGAGGGTGGAGAGGTTTTCAGGGACCACAGTTTAACCCCTACCAGAACCAATTTCAGTTCCCACCATACCAATTTGTCCCCCCACCAATGGGCCAGATGTATCCGCAATGGGTACCGGAACAATCAAATGTAGCCCAAAATGCTCAGCTTTTTTTATCCTGGGGCCAGGGATCGAACAGAGGAAGGAACAAGAAGGGCAACAACGTAAACTGGCAACCCGGGGACGGAACAGACCCCAGGGTCCTAACCAGGAGCATGACAGCGAACCAGGCGTCCACGAGCAAGAGAGGGACCTAGTGATCAACATAACTCCGTGGCCACTTACCAAGGTACAAACACAGGTACTGAATAAAGGCTTAGGGTATGTTCCAACAAGCAAACCTGACCTTTTTCTGCTACATAAGGAGATGCAGGATTTCATAAGAACCATCAAACTGAGGGCTTTCTTTAAGGACAAGGAAGCACCAACAGAGACCACAGACACAGGGTTAAGACCAAAATCCAACTTCACTCCATTAGACAGCCAACTTCCGGTTGAGGTATTGGCTTTTGAAAAGGCAATCATGTAAGAACTAAAGAATTTGGATACCAAACAGAGGGTATTCCAAAACATCAGCAAAGTGGAAAATGAAGCTATCAGAGAACTCGGTCAGAACAAGGACCTAGTCATTAAACCAGCTGACAAAGGGGGAGCCGTGGTTATACAGACCTCCTCTGCCTATGACAGGGAATGTAGAAGGCTCCTAGCCGATAACAGAAACTATCAGGTCCTGGCTGTAGATCCTACCGAGTCCCTTAGAGTAAGGATACAAGGAATGATTGAAGAGGCCCTGGCGCATGACTGGCTATCCAAGAAAGAGTCAGAGTTTCTAGTCCAAAAGAACCCACGAACGCCGTACTTCTACACCATACCGAAAGTACACAAAAACCTTGAGAACCCACCCGGACGCCCGATTGTATCCGGCATTTCATCCATTCTTGAACCCCTATCTAAGTTTGCTGATGCTTTCTTGAGACCCCTTGTGCAGGCTACTGATACCTATCTGAGGGACACAAAGGCAGTACTCCAACTTTTGCAGAGTCACCCATTTAACCCTGAATCACAAATGCTACTGAGCTTGGATGTGGAGAGTCTCTACACGAGCCTCCCGCATGATGAGACACTTCTGATCATTGAGGAGGTACTCCACTCCACTCATTGGAAATACCAAACCCCTAGAGGGGTAGTAATGGAATGCATCTCTTTCGCACTTACAAAGAACTTCTTTGAATACGAGGGAACTCTATACTGGCAAAGCCATGGGACCAGCATGGGGAGCACCTTTGCTCCGAGTCTGGCAGGACTCTATGTCCATCATTTGGAGTCCTCCAAAATCCTCCATCCAAACAACCCCTACAGAACTAGGATACACACGTGGCGACGCTATATTGACGACGTCCTAGTTATCTGGGAGGGGGACGAGAATTCCATCACTGAGTTCATGCAATGGCTGAACAATCAGAACAGTTTCCTCAAGTTCACTCACAAAATGTCAAATAGGTCTATGGTTTTTCTGGACCTCAATATCTATCATGAGGATGGTTTTCTCAAGACAGAAACCCATTTCAAACCGACGGCCAGGAACTGCCTCCTCAGGTTCGACAGTTTCCATCCGCGTCACCTGAGGGAGAACCTACCTTATGGGCAGTTCCTCCGCCTGCGTCGGAATTGTAGCGACCTGGCGAAATATAAATGTCAAGCAAAAGACCTCTGCACCAAGCTTAAAGAAAGGAAGTACCCAACCCCTGTTATTCAGAAGGCTATGAAAAGAGCCAGAAATAACAATCGTTTGTCCCTTCTTGAAGACAAACCTACATCCGACAACCAGATGAATAGAACGGTCTGTGTAACCACCTACAGCCCGGTCACCAACCAAGTGACGAAACTGGTGAATAGACATTGGCGCACCCTCACATGTGGCACATTATCCCTGGAAAAACCGATGTTCGCCCACAGACGAGGCAGGAACCTGAAGGACATCTTAGTCCACACAAGGCCGAAATCACCAAAGGCAGAGCAGACCAGACTGAAAGGGGTACATGGCCACCATCAATGTGGCAACTGCAACTGCTGTCACCTGACTAAGAAGAGCCAGACCCTCTCCTTCGCCAATGGGACAAGCTGGGAACAACGAATGTTCACGAATTGCAATAGTAGAAACGTGGTCTATCTGATCACCTGTCCCTGCGGCAAGGAATATGTGGGCATGACCACCAGACAAGTTAAAGTCAGGATAAATGAGCATAAGAGCAACATTAGATGCAAAAAGGTAACCACAAAAATGTCAGCACATTTCCTGGAACATCAGCACTGTGTCAACGATGTACATTGGACAGTGATTGAACAACTTCCCTCAGACGTTGGTCTGTTGGAAAAGGAGCAACGTTGGGTGTTCCGGCTGGGCACCGATGTCACAGGGCTTAATGACTCCATTCCATGGAGCCAATTACGTTAGCTTCTAAACACTGCATGAATGATATGATGAGTGACATAATACTGTAACCTTCTCTGTAAAACCAGCGTCTTCGGGGTTATTATGTCATAGGGAGTGCCCGTGCTATTATGTTTACATTTCTGACTCTTATAGTACTCTCTCAACCCTAGGGGTACACACCCCCCCCCCACCAAGGAGGGAGGTGTTTAGGGCCTTTTGACAATCTCCATTGTATGTATTTAAAACACCCTACTACAATGTATACCTGGCCTTTTGATCTGCACTCTGCCTCTCTCTCCCCCTAATAGTGAATGATTGAGGGAGCCAGTGATTCTGCACCTTTTTTGAGAAAATTGCCATTACTTGGTAGGCTTGAACTCCGCTCTTTATCCACTCGCGCATGCGCGGCGCGTCACAGACCGCCAGCCCCCATAACAGGGCCTGCGCATGCGCTGTAAGCGCGCCACTACCGCTATACCGGCCCTGCCCTGCGCATGCGCGCTGGGCTTCTGTTTACCTTTGAGCCAGCGCGTCCAAGCTCTGCGCAGCTCCGGGACTCCTCTAAACAGAGACCATGCTTTTACCCGTATATGGGCCTCTTCCGCTTACAATTATCCAATTTTCCCTAATCAATTAACTGCACCTAAGGGTATATAATGCGAACCTCCGCCTTCACAGCTCACTTCCAGCGGAGCAGCGTTGAGGGGAAGGCAGGCATTCGGTCCTTGCAGTCATCGTGAGTAAAAGCCGGTTGAAACTGAGGGTGTACTTTCACTCACTAGTAACCTGGCTTTTTAATCTCTATTTTTCACCTCCCTGAATACCGCTATTTACTATCTTATAGGTTGCTGACTGGGCAATGAGGAGTGATACCCCCGATACCACGCTAAGGCTCATGGGGCCATTCGCATTTTGAACTTAAGTAAGCTTGTACCACTACAAAATACCATCTTTACATTCCCATGTATACCAGGGAGATTGCGTGTATGTATGTATGATTGTGTCTTGAATTGTATGTCCCCCTTAAATGTCTTTCTCTCGCAAGGTACCAGACCCACAGTGGAGTTCTGCATACTTACAATTGTTATAAAAGGAATACTCCCCTTTTTTTCTTTTTTCTTGTTTCCTGGACATCCGACTAGCAAGTCTACTATGTTCCTGGACATCCGACTAGTTTATTTACTTTGTCTTTCCTTTTCAGATATTTCAAACGCCAATTGGGCGCAACGAGCATACCATCACTTATAACATTGATAGGTACATTACACATTGTTTTTATAAAAAAAAAATTTTGAGCACTTTCACATTCCATGTGAGTAAGGTGGGGATCATAGTGCATATCCTCGTCCTGAAGAAGGAGTCTTGTACTCCGAAACATGTTGACACTGTTGTTGGTTGATATACCCTAGCACGTATTTTTTCAACCAGTCTTTGCACTTTTTACTAATACCAGCCAGAGACTGAATAAAATTTTCTCTTTTCCTTAGTGCCAGGTATTTTTTAATCACTTTTTCACCTCACCTCACTCACATCACGTTAATACACTCCCTCACATAGTTCACTACCAAGTGCTCCTGCGTAGTCGTTCTGTCGTAGCACGCCGCATCCCGTAGAGGGGTGCGAAGGCCCCGATGATGAAGCATGACACCAAGGGGCCTGTTGGTGTGTGAGGGGCATTTAAAAAACACGGTGTGCTCCCCATCCTTTAGGGACCACTGAACAACCACTCTGTGGATTCTATTTTGTTTATTCATGAACACAAGGATAGCAGGGAAACCTTTAAAATGCCTACTCCTTAACTGTCGTTCGGCAGCAAAACATGCATCAGACATAGCTGATCTCATATTGAACAAAGAAATCGATGTGACAATCCTGACGGAAACATGGCTATCGGAATCCTCATCTCCTAGTATGGACCTACTAGTACACCCACAGTATAATATTGTGAGACTCGATAGACTAAAAAAGACAGGGGGTGGGGTTGCCTGCATTTACTGATCGGAAATAGAAGTCAAACATGTGCCAGCAGAACATCTCGAATTCTGTGAACACCTAAATCTCAAGATAAGATCAGCAGATAATCAAATATGCAATCTACATGCACTTTACCACCTGCCAGGCAATAATACAACCTTCATAGACAATTTAATTGAAATCATCACCTCCGACTCCAATTCTGAAAATAACAACATTGTCCTGGGGGACTTTAACTTACACTGGAATGACAACCAAGACAAACAAGTCAACGCTCTGTAAGACCTCCTAACGGAGTTAAATCTTAACCAAGTATGCACAGAGCCAACACATGAAAAAGGAGCCACGCTGGATTGGATAATATCAAAAACTAACAATACCTCAATTATAGCAATTGAGCCATGCGACTGGTCAGATCACCATGCCATAACTTTCCTGATAAACAATATGAAAAAGAACAAGACGATACAACCTACCAGACACAAGAAATGGTTGCGAGATACTAGAGATCCGAATATAACATTATTAGTGGAAAGCTGTGAGAAAAAACTGATTCCACCGAACAACTTGCAAAGTGTGGAGGAACTTACAGATCACTACACTAAAACAGTAACGAATATAGTCAACAATACAATGCCTCTAAAACTGAAAAGAGTCACAGAGAAGATAAAAAAAACATGGTTCAGTGAGACTCTGAATGAAGAAAGGAGGAAACTAAGACTAGCGGAAAGAAGATGGAGACAACACCCAACATCGCCCGAACTGAAATCACTTAGAAGAATCAGAAGCAAATATAACAAAAAAATACTACACTCCAAAAAAGAATTTATCAGATCTGAGCTAGATAACGCCAAAAATAGACCTCGGAAATTATTCAAGATTCTGAAACATCAATCCAATAAAATAGCTAAAACCAGCCAAGAAACTACAACAACGCAAATAAGCTGTGAAGAATTCGCAACATTCTTCACTGACAAGGCCAACAAACTCGAAAGAGAGCTCGGGAAAGAGGCTGATAACATTGGCAATATGGACAGACAAAACCCCAATAGCACCGTAGAAAACACCCACAATAGGACAAAAAACAAGGCTCAATGGGTTAACTTCAAACTACTGGATCAAAGTACCATAGCCAAAACATTATCAGACATCAAACCTAACAACCACTATAGTGATTCTCTACCCGCTAAATGCGTCAGAGACATAAACCATATTGTGATTCCCATTTGGACGAAAATAATAAACGCCTCCCTATCACAAGGGATCCTTCCAGATTGCCTAAAAACAGGTCAAGTCGTCCCTATCATCAAAAAACCAACGGCGGACCCAGCAGATCCAAATAACTTTCGCCCAGTGACCAACATCCCTATACTTGCCAAACTAATCGAGAAATGCGTACAAAATCAACTAAGTCAACACATCGCGAAGTTCGCACTACTAGACGACTGCCAATCAGGATTCAGGACAGGACATATCACAGAAACAGCGATCCTACATATTGTCGATGATGCACTACAGGCACTAGACCGTAATCAAACATGTCTACTTATCCTCCTGTACCTATCATCAGCATTCGACAAGGTAAATCATGAAAAATTACTGAACAGGCTTTATGATAGGATGGGAATAACTGGAAATGTGCTAAAATGGTTTGAATCTTTCCTGCAGAATAGAACCCAAAGATTCCTGGTCAATCAAACACTCTCACCAGCATGCCCTAACTTAATTGGAGTCCCTGAAGGCTCTACATTATCTCCATCACTGTTCAACCTTTACATCGAACCTCTCACTTAAATCCCTCAAAAATCTAATATTTCCTACCACATGTACGCGGACGATACCCAGATTTATATCAAGATCACATCCAGGGAAGACATCATGAGAATGAATGAGACCTTAAAACTGACATTACAATGGCTATCGTTCAACCATCAGAAACTTAACACACAAAAAATTGAATTCTTACTAATATCTCCACCAAAGAAACACACAGAAGTGAAGGAATGGTCCAGTATGATAACAGCATTAAATTGCACCCCTACCCTAGTTGGCTCAGCAAAATCTCTAGGAATCACTCTAGATGAGAAACTAAACATGAAAGCCCATATCAATGCAATGGCAAAAAGCGCCCGCTACCATCTGAACTACATCAGAAAAGTGAAACCATTCATATCCAAAGCAGACCTCAAACTGGCAGTTCAGTCTCTAGTTATCGCGAGGATTGAATATGGATGCACAACGCTAGCAGGTCTACCAAAAATTTCAACAGCTCCCCTGGAAGCATGTCTCAATGCAGCCGCACGACTGATCACAGAATCAAGGAAATTTGACCATATATCGCCACATTTGAAGGCATGAAACTGGCTACCGTACGAAGCTAGAATCCAGCTAAAAATGGCATGCATAACACACAAGGCGCTCCACACAATACACCCAAATACCTTGCTCAGAAAATTAAGCTATCTGGAGGTAACAGACCAGCCAGGAGCATAAATGAGCTAATGCTGAGACCTGCCATCTTCCGGAAGAAGAAAACTTACGACAGGGCTTTTTCAGGAGCAGCCCCTAGAATCTGGAATTCACTTCCTTCAAACATTAGAAAGATTGAAGATACAGCATCCTTTAAGAGGGAAACTAAGATCTTCCTAATAAGTAAATTCCTTCCATAGACGAGGCACGGGAAGTCAGAATTCATGTTTAAGGACTGGAGCTGAAACATACACAGGAAATAGACCATTAGGATCGATTGACTCTATTACACATTATATGTTACTATTTACTAAAATCTGTGTCATACTATATGCTATTACTCTTTGTAGAAATTTGACTGATATTGTCGCTTTTTGTATCATATATGTACCTACCTCATAATATTGTGAAAAATACGATAACAATGCTGGACTATAACTACCTCATGTAATGTGAAGCGCTCTGATACCCTAGGGTCTTGTTCGCGCTATACAAAACGCTTAATAAATAAATAAATATAAATAAATTGCACGATGGTACCTATGCGAGAATCAGATGGGGGGTGCAGGAGAACTGACTGAGAGAACACCAGTACAGAGGGGGGTCCGCCAGGGATGTGTGATGGCTCCCACCCTGTTCTCCCTCTTTATAAATGCGGTGGCAGACCATTTGAGGACCCAGTGGATGCCCCCACCCTGGCGTGTGAAAAGGTACCGACCCTCCTCTTTGCAGACGACACCCTCCTAATGTCCAAAACCCCCTCTGGTCTCCAGAAACTTTTAAATAGGTTTAGTGCCTTTTGTGAGGAACGTGGGCTCACAATTAACACCATCAAAACTAAACTGATGGTGCTGTCTAGCAGCAAGAAAGTTAGGAGGATTAATGTTTCCCTTAATGGCATTTTACTAGAAGAAGTGGAAGCCTTTGACTACTTGGGAGTCAGGATAAACCGTAAAATGAAGTGGGACTCCCACGTAGCTAAAATGCTTTTAAGCCTCAAAAGAGTGGCGGGAGCTATCTCTAGAGATCATCATGTGACCTCTAGCAGACCCATTAGCCCTGCTTTAGAAGTTTACGATGGTAAGGCCTTAGCTGCTGCAACTTACGGGTCAGAACTCTGGGGCTTCGACTGAGTCCCAGATCTAGTTAAAGCAGAGAATACGTTTCGGAGAGAGCTAGTGTGTCTCCCTATTTCCACTCCCTAAAAACCATTACTCCACGACATGGGTCGCCGCTCTTTTAAAGACATTGTTGGCCTTCGGCCTTTGCTTTATTGGAAACGCCTTAGAAGGACACCGGAGCTTGCCAACTATGCTGCTGTCCTTGATGATCTTATTACTTTGAACTCTCCAATGAAGAATGGCTGGCTGAAAAAATTGAGGGACCTGGCGATCAATTTGGGGCTAAGGGAAGAGTGGATCTCTCAGTCACCACCCCCGAAGGAAACCATCAAGAAACTCTATTGGGAGTGGATTCAAGCAAGAGACTTGAAAAATCTAAAGGGGGGCCTCTTAACCAACCAGTTTTTGGACCATAAGCCAGAGAGGAAGCTAGAACCCTTTCTTGATTTCATTAGAAATCCGAGAGACAGAACATTGTTTTTGAAACTGAGGTATGGAACCCTACCCCTGAATGCCTTTACTAGAAGCTGGAGAGACTTCTCTCACCATCAAGCTACCTGTCCAGGGTGTGCTAATACCACTGAGTCCCTAGCTCTTTTCTTGTTTGCCTGTAGGGCGTACAGGGGGCCCAGAAGAAGATGGTTAAGACCAGTTTGTAGAGAACTGGGAACAAGGCAATATTCAGTGGCTCTCCGTATTTTAACAACAGATAATACATCCATTATGGTAATTTGCGGAGTTGCAACATTTTTGGGACAAGCATGGCAAATACGAACAAAGCTTGCTCAACTGAGAATGGGGTAGGACACTGTGTTATTATATCAACTAGCACTTTATTAATTAGCACTTTCTAGCCCTGGAACAAACCAGACTGGACTTGTTTTTACTATTGATGTGTATTTTAATTTGTTTTTACCTTGCTTCTTCGCTTTTGTATTTCGTAAATTGTTTATATCTAATTTTACTTTTCGTGATGAAATTGTATTTACTTTTATGATACTCTGTTATCGAATAAAGTATTACAACGATTAACAATCTTTGTGGTATTAGTCTCGTTAGCGCAACCTTTCTTCCCCTGAGCCCCCCCTCTGGTTTGGCCACTTTACTGGCATTATTTAAAGTAGGTGGCACACCCCCACCTTCCTTTTCTTAGATGCAGGTATAGCCTCAGACTCTCCCTTATTTGACTGTGTCTGTCGCTGTTGGCGACTAAGTACTCTCTCTGGGGACAAAGTAGTATCCGATGAATCACTGACGAGTGTGGAAACAACTAATGAATTTGTAGTGGCTGGGTGAGTCATTGATTCAACAGCTAACTCCTTATTTAACAGAGGGCCTATTAGAGGGACGCCAATGGAGGCTCTACGGGGTTCTAGAGACAACCTCCTTTCGGTGAGCTCAATCTCATGCATTAGAACAGACTCTGCTCTAACCAAAAAAGTATCAAGAGTTCCAACAACTCCCGGACCCCCCTGACCCTTCTGGTTAATTCTACTCATCTTACTCATTGTTAGCCTTAAGTCTCAAGTTACCAACAACCAAATTATGAAAGATTAAATGAAAACAGTCTCAGTCACTAACCATGTCCTTTGTATTCCAATTGGGCTGATGTAAAGGGAGTGGCCCTGCACTGCCTCCTTCTGGCTACGACGGGCGCTGCGGGAGGGCCGGGCAGGTTTTGAGGGCCTCAGGTGCCCTCCAACAGCGTCACTTTCCCTGCGCCTTGCAGGGACTTCTGGGGCGTGTAGTCATTCGCTTCCCCACCAACATGCCGCGCCGGTCCCCTCACTGCTGGAATGGCGTCTCTGGGCTCGTGGCGTCTCCGGGCTCCTGTTTCCTGACAAGGTAGGATAATGGTGCTGTAGAGAATTAGGTGTCCCAGTGGCACTACATCACCTTTAGTAGCTCCACAACTCCAAGTTACTACATTCTGTATTTCAAACAGCAACATAACTACCTCCCTCACACCCACCCACGCCATTGGTTAACCATACGAAATCAAACAGAAACCCCCACTATTCCTAGTAATACCACAATACCCATACACAGGGTTAATTGTAACAGGTGTAACAGGTATCTACCAGAACATTTATCAGTAAAAACTATTTAAACATGCAAATTGGTGGGTAAAACATAAACCATCCCATAGCACGGTTTATAAATGGGCCCAGTGAAACTACATTACCTTAAATAACTACACATGCCCACATTAGAAATGTCCGTTTTATAATCCGCAACATACACACCTCTCCCTCCCCCACCCATGCCCTTGCTTAAACTTACGAAATCAAACTACGAGCCCCAGGACTCCCATTACGACCACTATAGCCATACATAGACTTAATGTCAACAGGTGTCTGCCGGAACGCTCATCAGCAAAAGCTATTAAAAACTGCAATTTTGCAACTCAAACATACACCATAGCATAAGACGGTTTATAAATAGTCACAGTACCACTACACCACCTCCACTCCTGCCCTTGCTTAACTTTACTCAATAAAAGAAAGAGCATCAGCAAACATAGAAGCACCACTATAGCCATACAGACGCTTATTTTCAACAGATGTCTCCCGAAAAGCTCATCAACAAAACGTATTAAAACATGCAAATTTGCAGGTAAGACATATTCCATACCATACTGCGCTTCATTAGTACTCCCAGAGGTACTATATATATTTATATAATGTAGCTCGATATCTGCACGTTGCTATATTCTGTGTTTCAATCAGCAACATACCCACCTCCCCCACACCCAACCGTACAAAATCAAACAGAAACCCCCACGATTCCAAGTAGCGCCACTATACCCATATACAACATTAATTTTAACAAGTGTCTGCCGGAAAACTTATTCTGCAAAAAGTATTCAAACATCCAAATTGGAGGGTAAATTATAAACCATCCCATAGCACAGTTTATAAATAGGTCCAGTCGAACTACACCACCTTTACAAGCTAGATATCTATATGTGTACAAACGTCGTTTAAACACTCTATAGAGTGTTTAGCAGGGGATGGGGAGAATAAACAGAGTTCTAATTCACAAACCTTTGATATACCGCCCCTTTACTATATCTTTATTAAAGATATTAAATGGAATGAATACATTGACGAGTGTCTCAAAAGGGATAGTGAAGCTCAGCATCAGTAAAACACGAACCACTTCAACACCAATATATATCCACCACAACGACACAGCCTGACATATAGTATCACTTATAATCACAGGTACTTCTCTAATGTCAACAAAGTCATACAGAAAATATACTGCACATTTTCATTTTTTTATTTTAATCTCTCACACATTTATAAAACATCTATTCTAAAGAAGTACTCCCCAACCACTTCTATTCCATAAGAACAGACAATAATTAATATGTTTACTACCATATATTTTAGTATATCTACCTTTTTATTATTCACTAGTCAGAAACTACAAAAACTGTTAACTATATCCAAATGCAAACCAGAAACCATGTTTATGTTATATCTCAACCTAGGATCACATTATTCAAACTATGCGTACATATAAAAGGAATCTATCACTTTTCCTATCTCCATCTCCTCTCCATATAATCTCCAAACACTGTAGACTGCCCCACTGTAGAACAACCTACCTTAACGTACATTCAAATCTACCTCTCAATGTCAAAAATGAGACCACAACCAGCCCACATAACATTTCTGGATTTCGTTTTATCGCTTTTAACTTAATAACACATACATCTCCTAATATCACCCCCTACCCCACTATTTCCACAAAAAGTATCAGTTGCAAAGGCGCAACATTTTCTTTATCTCCCCGAATACATTAGAAATCCAAATTAACGCTGTACCTCATTTTCAAAACTATACAGTCCTATAAAGATGACAAACTACACTTCTTCTCTGTGAAAAATTCCTATACATATATAAAGTACTTATTTAACAACAGCTCAAATGTTATGCTTATTTTATAAACAATATCAAACACCACACTTTACTAACACTATATTACATTGAAATAAAAAATACTTTCAAAATTAAAAACATCACCTCAAATACTTAATCACTACCGTAAAACACATAACACACCTTGTTCTTTTCTAACTCACGTTTGTAGTTGTCATCCAGATTTCAAATGACAGACGAAGACAATTCTTTCTTTGTCACATAGTACATGTAAAGCTCCGACTTCATCAAGAATGAAAGCAAGAATGGCACAATTTCTCTGTCGCTCCACACATAAATTCATGTAAAGAACAAATCAGAATACTTCATTCCTTCAACGACATTCCAAAACTTACCTCCATTGGTTAATTTTGAATTTTCCATACAAAAAGCTACTTGATATTAACCGCCACATACAGGTCACAAGTTCAACCTATTTTATCACCACGCTTTCTGGAACCTTCTACGACACCTGCAGGTATAAAGTTCATACTTTGTTTTTAACCTAACAATATACTTTTGCAACATTTTATCGAACATTTAATGGCACGTGCAGGTTAAAAGTTCACAATAGGGGTCAGTAGTTCCTCAGCTTTATTCCCAACTCCAGCAGCAAGTCACCTTCCGCCCCCAGTGCCATCAAACCTGTAGGAGTCAGTGCTTTCCACTTTCCAAATACCAAATTCATTTCGTACACACAAATTTACCCTGCACTCCCTATATAAGGCCCCCTAAGCACCATACATAAGTTACAATGTTCGAAACAAAAGTTCCTCCGAGTAGCTATAACTAAATGCTGACACTACTTGAACAGATGTGGCACAGCGGCCAAAGCACATGCCGTCACAGCATATGACACACAGTTTGGGCTCACGCTTTCATCCCCGAGTCCGGCAGCAGCTCAGCTTAGCAGCATGAGACTCTACACACTACCTCACATATTTTCCGTACCCTAGGACTTTCAGACCAGTAGCGGCCAGTAGTTCGTCCTAGTAGTTATAAACACATGCTGACACTACTTCCAAAGCTGTACTGCAGCGGCCACGGCACATGACTTCAGAGCATAGGACACATAATTTGGGCTCATGCTTTGATCCCCGGGTCCCACACAACCTCACCTTAGCAGCATCACACTCTAGGCAATACCTCAGTTAATTTTCGTAGCCTAGCGCTTTCACACATGTAGTGGTGAATACTTTGCTTCGCACCAGCTATATAACACCCCCGAAACACCCCACAAAGGTTACAGTGCTCCTACCTTCCTCTTTCACACATTATTTGCCCTTATTCGCTTCAATAGATTCACAAAATGGAGGCCAACACTTCCTAGTTGCAAGTGCTCGCAGCGCTCGCAGTCATTCAACAGCAAGCTTGTGCTCGTAACACCTCAGCCAATTAGATGTCAGAATTCCCAAATATCGATGTCTGTAAATTTTGATATTTTCAAAAACTACTGAACGGATTTACACCAAATAAACAAAAGTGTGCTTTTTAGATCAAGACCATTCTCCCTGCCACATTTGGGGTAATTCTGTTCACCCTTTCGACCTGTAGCTTTGTCTAAAGTTTCCTATGGAAATTAACATTGAAAAAACACGATTTGGGACCCCATTTTTACTCGGCCCCCCTTGACGAATCACCCCCAAACTTCCACCATAGGAGCTGATCTCAACAAAGAATTAGTTTTAAAAATTTCACGAAGATTAGTCAATCAGCAACAAAGTTACTGGGAATAGAATGTTGTAATTTTCCTATGTTATAAATAATCGAGAGACACCCTTGAACCAACAGGAACTGGCTAGAAGATGCGTAACAAACAAGATTCCTATTGGTATTTTTGTTATACTGTTCAACTTAGTCTAATCATGAAAAAAAAAAAATTATTGTCCGTTAGGTTATGTCAATCAAACACAATTTTCTTGTTATTAGTAGAACCACAAAGGCACTGAAATTTGAAAAAAGTCACTGTACTTTATTATATTAAAAACAATGTGCTTAAAATTGTATTCACAAATACATCTATGACTGCTATTCTCACTGGGGATAACACAATATTCGTTTTCCTTTATTAACCTCTTCCCCCAACAAGGGATTGTTAATACAATGCCTAATGCTCATATACAATTGTTCAAAAAACATATATCATTATTGTAGTTGTATACTACACTAGTAACACACAAATATTGCACATTCAATTATCACACCATTTATTTAAAAAACAGAGGTTTTTAAATCGACGCATTTCGGTGGACCGGCAGATAGCCCCACCTTCCTCAGTACAAATTAAAACACAACAATCTGTGGATAAAAACAGGTATAAAAACAAGTATAAGAATACATATATGGATAGAGGTTTTCTCATAATTAACAGTGCATTTTTTTACCCTTAGTCACATCCACCCTCTTATTCAGGTGCGTGCTATTTGTGGTCCTACTTATTATCAAATCCTTTATACATGATGTGTTTATGATTTCAAAAAAGCCAACGCTATTAACAATTGTGTCCACTCACTAGGCCATATCTCCTATTGGGCCCTGGTTCTAGGTTCATTTGGCTATTTCCCTCGGTTAAAACCAAAAATGTATCTATTCTGTATATATAAGGTTTCATACCTTTAAAGTCCAATAGCCATTCTTCGTTGTGCTGGTCTATGTGACTCAATTACGATATAAACAGTATGATTAAAACCAATCCCTGGGGAGGACAAAAAGTATTATTTAATATTGTCCTAATTGGTCATTTATCCAACCGTAAAGATTTTTATTGCACAGACTCACCCTTCACTTTTGTTGGGGGTACATATATTCCATTACACTATATAGCTCCTGACTTTTGTTTTTAATTTACAGGTCGCTGTATGTCCCTGAGTGATATTCGGCTTTCTGTGGACTAATGTAAAACAGTTTTTAGTCATATTATTCCTATGCCCTATTTCTCTAGCTGTGTTCAGTGGTTGAAGGGCGCTTACCTTTTGCTTATCTTTTTCTTGATTATTGTTTATATTATGCCACTTTGTCCGTACTTCGTGTTGATTCAATTGTCCACGTCTTTTAATCTGTTGGGACATGTTGCATCATTTTTATCTCAATTTTTTTTATCTTAACTTTCTATGTCAAGTTATTGTTAATAGCGGCTATCTTTGTAGTTAACCCTCATTCTTGTTCTGTTTACAATTACGTAATGGTTGCTTTCACTATTTATTTATTTAAAGTTCATATGCCTACTCCATATCATCTGGAGTGTACCCGCTATGGATATTTATTTATCTCCCGAGCTTACGATTTACTCTATGTCTATGCGCCCCCTCCTTATCAATTTTACTAAATAAGTACTTCTATATACGCGCGAGGAGATTCCTCTCCCATGCCTTTGCTGGACAGGTATTTAAGGATTCAGTACCCATTTTACGTTTTAAGGTTAACCTCTCCGTGAGTTTATGTCTCCCGTTACCCTATCTACATTCACCCTCCTTTACAATTACGTGGTGTAGAAGTCTCACAAACCGAGGCGCAATAATCGCTTACCTTCAGTACGCCGAGGTCTTTGCGCTAAAGCAACCTAACTATACCTACCTACTGGTATTGGGATTGCATCAATGATATAATCAATTAAACTTTGAACGTCTGTATTATGAAATTGTTAAAAGTGGCGTGCTACTGGGTACGATCTATCACCATTTTTAATAGCTCTCAGATGTTGCAAAATACGCTTATGCACAGGTAAAATCGTGCTGCCCTCTATGTAGCAGCAATGTAAATGTAAAGTGATACTTGTATAGCGCACTACTCACCCGCAAGGGTCTCAAGGCGCTTGTAGGAATACCACTGTGGAACCCATCCTGGCTTTCCCTGTGAGGTGTCCACTCCTGTGCACCCCTAAGGTGGAGGCCAGGCCTCCTTAGCATTGTGGGGGCCATTGTGGAGATTAAGCAAGCTATTGCCCAGAGTTGCAGAGTGGGACTCTATGATTGGATTAGGCACCGAGGCGAGTATTACCAGGTCCGTGGAATTTTTGGGCCCAAGACCCGCCGAGGAGGAGAATTGAACCCTGGTCCCGGGCTAGACCTCTGCATCAGGATCTGCCGCTCTAACCATTGAGCCACACTTCTTCAGTGGTGGTAGAGAAAAGAAATTGAGGAGATTAGAATTCTGCTACATAGTTCAGCTAGATACAAGTAGCCCTGCCGGTCTTAATATGGAAGAATATTTATATACTCACTTATGAATTTGATGTGTACTGCAGAGGAGTGTCCTAATTAATTTCTGAACTGTAAATATATTCCCTTTCCTGAATTTCAAATTTTGTTAGAGCACTATTTATGAGCACTTTTTCAGGCTACATACTATACAATGCATGAGAGTTGTTTAGGTATTGCCAACTTGGGATGAATAACTCTAATACCAAACTGGTATAATGTTAAGTGATTAAAAATCACAAGCCCACTTGGGCATGACCAAATGTGGACAACATCGTATATTAGTGGAGTGATCCAATATGAAGAGTGATTATGCTCCGATGACTGTATTCTTTCATTAGGGATACAAGGCACATGGAAATTATTCGTTTCTGATTGTCTGCTCACTTTCATGTTTCAAGTAATTATCTATGCATCAGTTGACAGTAATGCCACTTTGCGAGTTAAAATACTTTGTTCTTATGCTAAGACAGACGTAAAACTACGAGTCTTTCTTCCTTTTATATTTGCTGTGTAGTTCATCACGTGACTAATGTCACATGCACAGGATTTAAAAATTGTGAAAATTGATGAAAACTTTATTGGTGAACAAGCCTGCTTGTTCACCATAGTTGTTCACATAATAGCGAATTATAACATATGTACTACCCTAATTCAAGCCCACTTAGGCGAAAGGACTATTACGCTACCTGGAATTAGGGTAGTACATATGTTATAATTCGCTATTATGTGATATGTGATTGTTTTACAATACCTTACCATCAGGGTACGTGCAAATCATAAATTGAGCCATTTGCGGATATTTGTGTGTCATCCTGGCGGCCGTTGCACATACTGTGTCTACACACTTCAAAATGGCCGACACACTTACCATTATGAACGCAGCACCTAGAAAATGGTCCTATGTTGATGTTTATGTTTATGTGTTACACCAATGAATTTAAATTTGATTGTGTGCAGTGAGACTCTCGAAGTGATCAAGGTATAATCGCCGAAACGCATTGTTTGTTGCCGCAATAAATCACTCTTTGCAGAAGGAAGGTGTCCGAGTATCTTTTGACTGGTAAAAGATTGGTGAGAGGACGTTTAGGGACTTCCGGTGTCCCTGCTCGGACCGCCCGACGACAGCTTCTTCAAGTTTACCGGAAATCGGTGGGAGAATATATATATATATATGTATATATATATATATATATATATATATATATATATATATATATATATATATATATATATATATATATATATATATATATATATATATATATATATATATATATATATTTATATATGCATACCAAGTTTGGCCAAAAGAAACGAGAGGCCACACCACGGCACTCTCACCATCCAGTAGTTAAGCCTCGCCGCAGCTCTTCCTTCTGCTCCCAAATTAAAGAAACTGCCTCTGCCGACGCGTTTCGAGGCCAATACGTCTGTTCATCATGGGCTGACATAAATGCACAAGTCAAACCTCCATTTTCCACAGCCTTTATTTAGTATTACCCTCAGTGGGCGTGGCAAAGATCGTCATCACGATAGTATGCTGGAAGTTGTAGTCCTAGGGGGGGTTTGGTACATTAATATCCTTTAGTAGGTTTGCAGTTATGCCATTATTTACAGTTCATTATCCACCTTTAGTAGGAAGCGGAGCATCAAAGGAAGGGCGAAATTATGTAATAGAGCGCCGTGCCGTCTGGTATGGAAACGATCCATTCCACAGTCTTATTGCGAAGCGGTGCTCCTCTCCACGGCGTGGGCAGCCGTGTAGAATTCTGCATACCAAGTTTGCCCAAAAGCAACGAGAGGTCACACAGCGACGCTCTCACCATCCGGTAGTTAAGCCTCGCTGCAGCTCTTCCTTCTGCTCCCAAATTAAACAAACTGCCTCTGCCGACGCGTTTTAAGGCCAATACGCCTCTTCATCATGGGCTGACATAAATGCACAAGTCAAACCTCCATTTTCCCCAGCCTTTATTTAGTATTACCCTCAGTGGGCAAACTTGGTATGCATATATTTATATATATATATATATATATATATATATATATATATATATATATATATATATATATATATATATATATATATATATATATATATATATATATATATATATATATATATATATATATTCCAGCAGAGGCACGCCGGTGTAAATAGAGCGGATTTTTGCCTTTCAGCAAAGAAAAAGTACGCACTCACTCGTTTACAGGAATCAGGGCGGGTTTATTGTTAGATGTTTGTCATGCCCTACTCGTTTCGGTCCAGTCACTTGGACCTTCTTCAAAGGATAGTGTGTCACAGAAAAGGGGCATCTTTTATTTCTATCTGCACACAGTTACTTCCTATTATGTTAGAGTGCATTGTGGTTAGTGTCGTTTTTAAGACTCAGGAGGAATTGCTCTGCAGATACAGAATTCATCAAACACAGTAAACAAGCAAGCAACAGATTCAAGAAATGTAAATACCCCAGAAAGGTAATTGAAAAAACATACTCAATAAGATAACAAAATCAAAAAGTGATGAATATGAAAAATCACAAACAATAAGACTAATAACAACTTTCAGCGCGGAAAACAAGAACTTGATTAGGATCGTCAAAAGACACTGGGAAATCTTACAACTGAATCCGGTACTGACAAAAATCATTGGTGATCGCCCAAATGGGACGTATTGCAGGGCAAAAAGCATCGGAGATAAAATCACACATAGCCACTTCAAAGAAGCACCAACAACAACATGGCTACAAGGAGAAGGCTTCTGGCCATGCAAACAATGCAGGGTGTGCAAAATTGCAATACACGAGCAGGAAATTGACATCAAAAAGGGCACCACATGGAAGATCAAGCAACATCTAACCTGCAAAAGTAATTGTGTAATTTATATGGTTGAGTGCCCGTGTAAGTTACGCTGCATTGGAAGCACAATCTTTGAGGTAAAGAAAAGAATTCTTGAACTCATTCGAGCCACTAAACACAAGGATCGCTCGAATGCTATAGCCAAGCATATGGAAAAAGAGCATGACAGCAAGTGGGACTGCTTGAAATACTGGGCCATTGAATAAATCCCACAATCAGAAAGGGGTGACAATCGCGGAAAAAATCTTGCGAGAAAAGGAATCAAGACATATAGTGGCGTTCAGAACTTTAGATCCCATAGGTCTCAACCAGGATGAGGAACTCTATGTACACCTCTAAAACAATTCAGCAAAATCAATCAACACCAAAATTTAAAACTGCAACAAAAGGAAAGAAATGTATGACAAGCATCAAATAAGGGTGCCTGCATTAGTGCTAGGCACCAATTTGCGGGCCGGCAGTGAAGACAGGAATGCACCGTGTTTCATTAATTCAGTGCATTCCTGCCATTTCCCTTTGATGCAGGGCAGTGCTGCAAGGAGACTTGGGCCACTGTCATACACCAAAGAGTTGTAAACAAGGCCCTATGTTTAAACGGAAAATTATAAATTTCACCTAATGACTGAAGCATGCTGGAAGAACCAGAACACACTGACATACACAAAAACGTATCTCATTTGACTTTATTTTACAAGTGTTCCTCTTAAGTTACACATTATTTTGAGCAAGAAATGTCTTGACATGTTTCTACAAATAGAGGCTTATTTATGAGAGTCTTGCCCTGCCTGAGCATCACTTTTTTTGACGCTCAGGCGGCGCAAGTCCCTTAATCATGAGGCGACTCAAAGCCACTCTCGGTGGCTATGCATGGCCTCATAGATATGGAGTATGGCAAAGCAGCGAAAGTCACTGTCTTGCCTTACTCTGTGTCAAGAAGGCATTTCATGGGCGTAGTGGTGGGTTTTCCTATGCAATACCCATGGATTTTGACACTGTCCCAGATTTAATCACGTTAAGCTGGGGCAGCGCCAAAACCTTACCCAGAGCTGGAATAACGAGGAGAAATATTTTTTGTCCCCTTTGTTCCTTCCTCTTTCCATATGTGCTGCATTCTGCAGCAAACATAGAGAGAGAAAAACACCTGACGGGCCCCTTCCTGCACCCAAAAAAAATCCTGCCTGCAACGGAGGCACTGTTGCACCGTTGTGCAAGGGTGCCTGCATTGGTGCTAGGCAGCAAATTGTGCATCAGCACAGGGGGCAAGGACAGGAATGCACCGATTTCATATATACGGTGCATTCCTGCCGTTTCACATTGGAGTAGAGCAGTGCAGCAAGAAGACATGCGGCACTGCGCTTATGCCAGTTCCTCATAAATGATGCACATAGTGCACAAAGGCTGACTGAAGTGTTCTATCATAAATAAAAACGTTTAACTCTGAATTAATTTTGCAATTAAAGTGTACACATCAAAGTGGTCCAACGCATATTTGCCATGTGCTGTACTAGATATTGATAACTCACTAAGAGTTTGCTTATCAACTAAATTATTTTTGTTTATTGGATGTATTTCTTTGCATTTACATGCTTTCCCTATAAAATGTTCCACCTGAGAACGTGAACTTATCAATATTACACTTTTTATTTGAGCCTCTGTACCACATTGTGCTTCATTTTCAATTGACATTCAAGAGAACAAACATTTTCAAATCACTGAGACTCAGTACTTTCGTACTTTCACACATTCCCTCTAAAAGATGGAAACCTTTGTTTCAGAATAATATATGCGCAATTCAATCATTTCTGTTCTTCTGACGTGCATTGTTAAATTAAAAAAATAACAACCCTTGAATCCCTAATGAAAGTCTCAAGTACATTTAATTTCACCAAGCATAATTATCTGATTCTCTAATAAATTGCTCAAGTGTAGTAACATTCTACTGCTAACGCAGCTCTGGGGGAGATAAGAGAAATGTTCAATTCTCTTCAGCTCTCCAGAACTCTTGGTTCGCGCACTGCTGTAGAATGCTGAACATTTAAATGAAAAAAAGTAAAATCAAAGGAGATATTTTGAATTCAGACCTCTCACTTTAAACGTTGGTTTTGTAGATAAATAGGCTTTTTCCGGAGTATCAGAAACGGTTCAAATGAGTATGTGTATACATAGAAGTTGTGGGAGATCTCTTTTAGCAAATCTCAATTTGTCTCAATCACAAGTGGAAGAGAGAACATAGTGATGTTGACATAAGCTTCTATTTGTGCATTTACTCTTACTTGGAAGTCACAGAAATACACGATTGTTTGTTGAAATCTATAATTCACGTTGATAACGTTATACAGACTTCCTTCTCTATTACTTCTAACGCCCTTTTCTCATTCAGACAACCCAACGGTTTTGGGCATGTATCCTGCCCGGGATGACAACAGTCATCTATGTAGAAAGTTAAGTGAGTTTTCATTCCTTGCACCAACCACGGGTTGATGTCTACTGGCCTGCTTTTGTAAATTAAGTCCAGTGACATCTGAAAAAATGCAATGCTGCAGGGTAGATTTACAAGCGCCCTATGCCACCGGTACGTCTCTTATTGGGACGTACTGGTGGCGCATGTTACTGCTCCATATTTACAAGAACAGGAAAAGCCACCCTGCGTGGCTTTTCCTGTCCTTGTAAATATGGCCCCTTTACATGCAGCCCTTTGTGTGAAAGGGGTGTTCCATGGGTGTTGCTGTGGGTGTTCCCATTTAACACCCATGGAACAAGACACATTTCCAGATTTACGAGGAATCGTAAATATGGAAATGTGTCTGAATGTTATGCGTCTGAATGCTATGTTTTCATTTCTCCTCGTTTTATCCTCTTTCAATGCGTGCTGCATTCTACAGCAAATATTGAAAGAGGAAAATGCCTATATTGATTGTTTTTGCGCAGGAAGGTGCCCCTTCCTGCACAAAAAAACCTTCCCATGACGCAGGCATCCTTGCACCATGGTGCAAGGGTGTCTGTGCCAGCGCATGGCAGCAGTTTGTGTGCCAGCACAGGGGAGAGCACAGGAATGCAACTTAGTATTGTAAATAAGTTGCATCCCTGTGCTTTGGAAGTGCCGCAGCGTGGCGCAGCCAAAAGGCTTGCGCTGCAGCGCTGAGGCACTTCCTTGTAAATCTGCCCTTTCATGTTTATTTTGAATGTACATTTTTAAGAACCTTATGTGTATAGTTTTTGAGACGATTACAAACTTTGAGATATGTTTGGAGCAGAGAATGATTGTAGCTTCCGTCAGTTCATCTCAGTACAGTTCTCCTTAGCTTATCATGAGTTATTGCTGTTGTCGGCATTTGTGAGCACATGATGACTAGATGGCTGCTGTCCACAGAGGACAAGCCCATGTCCACTTTTTCTTCCTGCCTTCCATCCTGTATCTCCATGTCCCACCTGAAGTTAACATATATGGTTATTAGTACTATTATTTGTTTTGGTTATAAAAACCATAAACACATACACAATACAAATAGACAGTAGAATCACAAAAGATTACGTACCCTATCAGATGAGGCCGTAGTATATACATCTCAGTTCTGTTGTGGGGATTCTGCACATACACAGACCTATGCACAGGAAAACAGGACCTCAGTGAATAGGTGGTTTACCAACCTACCACATCCGTACCCAAAATACCTTACCGACTAGCTATAGTGTCTCATTAGTTCTCCGTCTAGAGCGAAGCTACCAATGATTAGACAACCCAGAACACGTAACCCTATCTTGGGAATCTAGGGAGCCAGACACACTTTCGCTTAGCCACTCATACATGTCCACAGTGCGAGTAATCAGAGACGCAGTATAGTTTAAAATGTTTATTTAAACTAACACGCTCTATGGTGCAGTACATGAGCCAATTCTAGCAGAAAAATGCATAAACGCAATACAGTCAGCATTGTTACAATTCCATAGAATATAAACAAGGAGGTCATGTTATAGAAAACAATGGAAAAGGACTGCACAACCTAACCACCCTGCCCGTGGCAAGAGATAGTTTATTATAAAACAGAATTCCTCTGGGCTCTGTCAGCAGACCCCCATACTTCACGGCCTAGATGCAATGTTCACATTGCAGGACAAGCACAGGTCTTCTCTCTGGAAAGGTGTCTCTCCATGTATCTTTGCAATATTAAAGCACACAATTTCCAGAGGTGCAACTGTGTGAAACCTATTTTATCTAGGTGCGAGGGACAGATCAGAACAGAATAACAAGGGGCATTGTAGTTTAACCTTGAACATCATGTGCAGACTAAACGTCAGAGCACAGCAAAGAACCTGCAAAGCAAACAGTTCTCATGTGTAAAAAAGGGGCACAAATAAGTATTGCGAAATAGATGCTTGCAGTGTCGTGCGCAAAAACAGGTTCATGGCAGCGAAGCTCATGCTAATTTTGCAATTGTCGACAAGGGAACTATAAGCCTTACTACAGTTTGAAAATACAGAGTTATTTATGACACAACACTGACCTATTATATGTATATTCCCATGCATAATACTATATATAACTTTTGTCTAAAACTTCATATGGAATTGAAAATAAAACAGTACATATGGGGGGCATTGCTACGCGGCGATCCAGAATGGCGGCTTGTTAGAGTTTCTCTGTGACTCCCTCCCTACACCATCAATCCGCCACACTACTCTGCTCCTCCTGGGCCGGAATTGAAATCCTGAGGTGCTGTGGTACGCAGTATTCTTGGTCCAGTATCAAAAGGACGTCCTGGACCGAAGTTGCAGGCACCAGCGTTTGAGGCCTAACCTGGAGTAGAAGTCGGGGCCTCGCGTGCTGCTTAGACCGTAGTGGAGGTTGTGCTTGCCAGCGTGATCCCTCCCCCCACCCCAGGGGGCCAAAGTTCTCCATGTTAGGAGTCACTAGGCCTCACAAACATCTTGCACCGGCGCCTCTGAACCTTTTCCTGCACTGCAGATTTTGGGCACCAGATCTTCAGAAGAGACACAGAACTAACGCTGCATAACTACATAGGGATCTTCGTGGTGGTACAGATACACGCTGCTGGAGACAACGGAGGGGCTGAGGAATGCGTCTTGGATTACGATCAGTCTCAGATTGAGGTGCTTATATTATTGTTGGGTGCGCGGGGGCTCCTCTCCCCCTCCCATTGATTCACTCGCACCGCTGCTGCTGGCCCCCATGTTAACAACTGCTGCTCCAGAGCTTGTGGCCCCATGTTCTGCTACAGCTCTGCCTGACACTTCCCACGCTGCAAGGACTTGTGGGCGCCCTATGGTGAAGTGACTCCTTGTGCACACGAACAGTGCAGGGGAAATCGGAGCCTGGTGCAGTTGAAACCTTACTGTTCCAGGCCTCATCATTGCTTGCCGCCCCCCGGACTGCTGTGGACTGATAAGACTGTGCTTGTTGAGCTCGACCTTCCACATAAACCAGCAAACGAACTGTAAACTGGTGAAGAGTATCTCTTTTTTCTCTCCCCCCTCCACTCCGTTGTAACACTGTCATTAGCTCAGCCGGACCTGGGAGCCTGTACGGTCCTCACTATGTCTGGCATGAAAGGTGTAAAGCCAACCCAGCTGAGTAGGTTGAATCGCGATACCTGCCTGTTAGAACCAGTGTCTCTAGTTGGCCAGGGTACGCACCCTAGTCCAAGTAGGGACCACCGCTTCCGACAGGGTAGCTTGGCGCAAAGCAGGAAGGCTTAATTTCAGAGGCACTGTGTAAAGTATTTGTGCAACACACACCACTAGTAACACAGTAAAACATGCACAAAAGGTACACCACACCGGTTTTATGTAAAAATAAAACTATCTTTATCTAAGAATCGTGCAAGATCCAAAAGCAGGTAAATCCAGTTGCATATAAAGAAAGTAAAGTTATCTCGGTCTAGAAATTGTGCAAAGTTCAAAACTAGTAAGAATGCACCATCTGTAATCCGCAGCCGTCATTCACATGCCCTTTGGGGTGTTTGATACACAGCTCCTAGCGGGGTCTGCCTTCCAGTCAACAATCATTAGGGCAAGAGCATTCCTAGAACGCTGTCAGTTGTGCACTGATCGCAGCACCCACAAGTCTTTTCCACTTTGGATGGGACAGTACTTTGTAGTCAGGGCAAAAGGAGGATAGGGCTGGACAGACTACCCGGTTCGGGCAGGAAACGCTGGGTGGAGCAGTCCCTGGATTGAGGCAGGCAGTGTTTTATCTAACAGGGCAATGTCCAATAGTCCCCGGCGGGCCAGCTATGTGATCACGAAGTCCCCGGACCGCCCGTGATTCAACTAAGGTTGTCCCCGGTGCTGGCAGTAGGACGCTTGCACCGGCGTGCCTTGAGGGGGTAAGGATTCAGACAAGATGCCCTGCGCATGTGCAAAGTGCCGGGATTTGGCTGTGAGATGTGTCCCGAATACCATCAGTACAGTCTCTATCACTCGCTCCAGAGGAGGGCAGTCCCCGCAGCCCACAGGCCGCCCTGGCCAACTCTCCCCACACTGCTGCTCACCTTACTCGCTGTCCATTGCCTGAGGCCAGCGCGCTGACTCAGGTCTTCTTCCCTGGACACTGGAATTTCTTGCTACAGTGCACGGAAGGCGGGCCAGACTTACCAGGTGCATATGCGGTTTCTCTCTCCTTGTTGGCGATGCCGCTTCGCTGTGGAGTCCCGGTGACCAGGTGACGTATCCTGCCAGCACCAACCCCACCGCGGCGTTCTCCTGACGTCACTGGGGGTTCCCTTCGGTGCTAGCCCCGGTTCCCCGGGCCGCCGGCGGTGATTTCCGGGGCAGCAAAGTTACGGTTAATGAGGGGGTAGGATTGCCCGGGCTGGCAGCGGTGATCTTGGGGGGAAATCTGCGCTTTCCAGTCACAGCGCTGTTTGGCCAAAGCACTTCACAGTACAGTCCGGTCACAGGCAGAGATCGTAGCAGTGAAAGGGTGTCTGCCGTGCATCCGCAGCGGTGCTGACTCCTTTGATATCCTGGGGAGCGAGCCACATGCACCAGCAGCGGTGATTACAGGCATGCAGCGCTCTTTCTTCCGCATTGCTTCACCACAGTGCTATGCAGTGCCTTCAGGTCTTGGGCGGCGGCGGTGATTTTGGGGTGATATAAGAAGATTCACATCCTGCACTTCAACTCCTCCACAGGGCCACGCAGTGCAGTCAGTAGATGAGGGGAATACAACTTTGTTGCATTCAAGGGTCCCCCCTGTTTCTAGCCAGTTTAAAAAGACGTTGTCCTTATGAGTCTTTAAAAGGTTGTAGACCCCCGGCAGTTTCTTATTAATTCTGTGGAGACACTCTGGAGATGTTTCTTCAGTCTCCTCTTGCAGGGCACTATCAACAAGCAGTAGGGTAGCTCAGTAGATGGGGGCAGCAGTTCCTTGGAGCAGTCAGCCTCCTTCCAAATGGCAATCCTTCCTGGCGCAGCAGTCCTCACTCCCGCAGAGGTTCCCCGTAGTCCAGCAGTGTAACAAAGAAGTGAGGCCAGGACCCTCCCTTATATATCCCACAGTCTAGGGGCTAGAAAGTGGTAAATGTCTCTGGAAGGGTCTGGGGGCAGGGGCTTCTGGAAGAGTCCAGGCAGTTCTGGTATGTTCCCTGCCTTCCCTGACCTGGGCTACAGTGGGCAGCCCATCACAGCCCATCCAAGGGAAGAAGGTTTGAATCATCTCTCCCACCTCCCAACCCAGGCAGCTATAAGTATGCAGAGGGGAGGGGGGAGTCTACAGTGCACAATCTGAGTGTAGGCAGGAACAGTTCCACTTTCTAAAAGTGGGATCCCTAGCGTAGTAGTGCCCAAACCCCATCTATCATTGGAAAGGGTTCCCCGCCCCGTGTCCAACAAGACCAAACATGACAGACTTATTAGGTCCCTATCAGAAATTATCCCATAAGGGGCGTTCCCAATGCTAGCCTATGGAGAGTTAATCCTTACTGAAGTAGCAGGGGCTTGTGGCAGATATGCCTGCGTCACAAGGTTTTAGGGGAGAGCACCTACACCTCAGCACTGTTTAGCAGTGGTGAGGCGCCCAGAGTCCTAAGTCCAACAAAATATAAGGTAAAAATGGGAGGCAAAAGGGCAAAAATGTAGGGGAAGACCACCCTAAGGCTGACAGGTCCAACACTGCCCAAAAGCGGATCTGCCTGAACTTAAGGTGACAGGGGAGAAAGAGGATGGAGGGGCGGATCATGACTCTTCAGACCTCACATTGAAAGATGTAATGGAGGCCATAACTGGGGTGCGCACCTCCATGGAGCAGCGGATGGATACTCTTTCGGAAATGATGCTGATCAGGGCTGACCTTGCCAAGCACAGGGAGAAACTTAAACAAATGGAACTCACCACGACCAGCATTGTGGAAGATACATCGCACTTGCAGACTGAAATTCGTGAACTCCAGGCATTCTGTAAGTTCGTGGAAGACAAGCTGGATGATTATGAGGGGTGCACAGGGTGCAATAATGTGCACATTCTTGGTGTACCGGAGAAATCGGAGGGACCCGCCATGGACCTCTTTGTGGAAAACTTAATCACTACACACTTGCAACCTAAAAGCCTGTCCAACCTGTTTGTGATTGAAATCTGGGCTCCCCCCGATACTGGCCAGATTGCTTAACTACAGGGACAGGGACACTTTACTACAAGCCGCTAGGGTCGCCCCTCCAATCAAACTAGACAACTCGGAAATCACATTTTTTCCTGACTTTACTCAAGCCGTGCAGAGACAACGAAGCTCATTTCTAGATGTCAAAAGAAGACTATGCGACAAGGGCCTCAAGTATGCCATGCTTTTCCCGGTTCGTCTTCGAGTTGAGGCCGAGGGAAAGACTTGATTCTTTGATCTACCAGAGGCTGCATCTGACTGGCTGGACGGACATTGGCGGAGGGGGCCTCCATTGGCTGTTGAAGCTGACACCCAGGCTCCATCAGTAAGACTCCAAGTGGCTCCTAACCACTTGTGCCCCTTATAATTTGATTGTCATGAACAGGTTCTTGGCACACGTAAAATTAGCCTATTTTACTGTGCACTAGAGCATCTTGACGTAACATGCATCTTGTTATTTTAGCCCGCATGGGGCCAGAGCACCTGTAATTTGAAATGATAGGGAGTTGAGATGACGGGGCGCTGAAGCCTCCCCAGTATCTTCTTTTAGTAAGTTGTTGGGTGACAGGCACGCTGCATTTAATAAAAATGGGCAGTTCTGAGCCCAGAGTGCAGGGGAGCAGGGAGGGGGGGTTGTTGGGAGGGGATGTTCTCATTTGTTTGCAAATATTTGGTTGGTTTTGACAGTGCAGTCAGTAATTTTTGTAGAAGATATTACACTCTATTTTTCCGTCAATGTGTGCACAATGAAACAAAGATATTAAAATCTTAAGTTGGAATGTCAACGGGCTAGGGGAGAAAATCAAGCGATGTGTAATTTTGCAATAAATCAAGAGACTGGCACCGGACATTGTGATACTTCAAGAAATTCATCTGGTTGGTAACACATGTAAGGCAATGCATAGGTGGGGTTACTCGATGGTCGCAAACGCGGGTTCCACGACTAACTCTAGGGGTGTGGGCATCATGCAAAAAAGATCATAACCCCTGTTGCTCATGTTCACTTGGACTGATGACTGGGGCAGATATGTTGGGATCATAGCCACATGGGAGGGTTGAACCATCACGTTCATGTCCGTATATGCACCACCAGGCTTACAATCCACAACATTTACCAATCTAAGCACTATATTGCTAGCACTGCCAGAGGGGTGGCTTATGCTTGGGGTGGACTTTAACTCAGTGCTCTCTGGCTCATTGGACAGGCACCTCCCTCGGGCACTACCTCATTCTCCACACTCTATCTCTGGCTTCCTAGCGGCCATGAGGTTTGTGGATGGGTGGAGAACATACAACGACAAAATCCAACACACCTTTCACTCCGGGGCACATAATAGCTGGACTACATTATAGTTCCGGCCCCACAGGTCACGAATATTCATGAAATCAGACATCTAGCCTGGGGCATTTCTGATCACTCTCCGCTCTGGGTTAACATAGTTCTTGAACAAACAAAGGTAGGAAGAATTGCACCAATCACCCTGTGGCACTTAAGAAACCCAAAAAAACGCACAGAACTAGTCAAGACCATAGACAACTACTTTTTGGAGAACGAAGATTCCGTTGACTCTCCGCAAACTCTGTGGGAGGCCTTCAAAACGGTTCTCCGAGGTCAGGCCCTCTCCTTGATAGCGGGATTCAAAAAAGACAAACTCAAAGGCATCTCAGACGCAGAACAGGTGGTGTATCATTTCGAACAAGACATGGGTTCAGATATCACACCTGAAGCCCTTCACATGCTGCATCTCTGCCAGGACGAGTACAGGGCATTAGTGACCAACCGAGCCAAGACACCGGGCAGGACAGAATGGGTCGGATCTATGACTGCGGGGACAAGGCTGGAAAACTGATTACATGGCTTGACAAAAAGGAATATGCTAGCAGACTTGTCCCAGAACTTAAAGGCGCTGACTTGTCCCCTATAACAAACCCCAAGACATAGTTAATCATTTTGCCGATCACTTCCGCACTGTATATACTTCTGTGGCACCGTATACCGAAGCCGAATCCTCTGATCTCCTAAGAGACATCTCCCTCCCGGCACTCTCAGACGAGGACCGAGAATTCATGGACTGTGATCTCTCCACTGACGAAATAGCGCTCGCGATACGGGCACTCCACCCGGACAAGGCCTTGGGACCAAACGGTATCCGTATAGAACGCTACAAGCTCCGACCAGATACATTTTCCCATACTTATAAACTATTTACAAAGACAGCCTTGAAAAGGGGTTGCTGCCTATAGACCAGAGAATTGGAACTATTGTCACAATTCATAAGGAAGGGAAAATCAAGACAGACTGCGCCTCCTATCACCCTATTTCATTGTTAAATGCAGAACCCCAAATCCTTGCTAAATTACTCGCTAATCGATTGATCAAAGTCATAGGGGACCTTGTACACCCTGATCAATCAGGGTTCATGCCACGTAGGAATACTGTGTTAAACCTGCACAGGGTACACAAGGTTCTAGATAGGGCACCTACCATACAAGAACAGGCGATCATAGTCTCCCTTGATGCCATCATGGCTTTTGATATGGTTGAGTGGCCATACCTATTTGCAGTACTCACAAAGTTAGGATTTGGGCCAAGATTTATTCGATGGGTGCATCTGCTATATTGTGAACTTATGGCTCAAGAAGTCGTGAATAACAAAAAATCATAGGCCTTTACACTCAGCCGGGCGACCCGGCAGGGATGTCCCCTGTCTCCCTTATTGTTTGCATTGGCCCTAGAACCCCTTGCAGCATGGATCCCGAGAGATCCAGTTATTCATGGAATGCAATGGACCCCGGACTGGGAAGACCGTATTTCTTTATATGCTGAGGATGCCGTGCTATATCTCACGCTGTTTTCGACATCCTAGCCATTTTTGGCAGATATTCCGGGTTTGTTTTCAACTTGCAGAAATCTCTTCTTTACGTCCTTTGGGGTGGTCCTCCTTTGCTACCTCCAAATTGTGAAATAGTTGTTGTTGTAATACTTTATTTGATAACATTTTTTATCATAAAAGTAGATACAATTTCATCATAAAAGAATAAAATTCATATTAGTCATATTTCATAATACAGGAAAAATGAAAAAAGAAATATGTTAAAATACAAAATCAGTATATACAATTAAAAGGCCATAGGACATAAAGTGCAGTGATAATCTTTTCATAAACAGCCAGATTAGTTAATCTTAGTTTTCTAGCCCGTTTTCGATTGCATAAGCTTTGAGCGTATCTGCCAGGCTCTCCCCAAATACTTTGCAACTCCACAAATGACCATCATAGATGTTGTGTCTGTTCTCAAAATGCGGAGGGCCATTGTGCAGTGCCTCACTCCTAGTTCCCTACATACAGGTTTTAACCATCTTTTCCTGACCCCCCTATAGGCACTGCAAGTAAACAAGAAGTGTGCTAAGGACTCGGTGGGGTTTGCACATCCCGGACAAGTAGCTTGGTGGGACAAGGTGGATTTCCAGCGTTTGGTAAATTCATTCAAGGGGAGTGTCCCGTACCTCAATTTTAGAAAAAGAGTTCTATCTCTAGGTATTTTAATGAAATCTAAAAAGGGTTCCAGCTTCCTCACCGGTTTGTGCTCAAGGAACGGGTCAGTTAAAGTGCCCCACCTAGTGTCTTTTAGATCCTTATACTGCACCCATTCCCAGTAGATTTTGTTAACCGTTTCTTTCGGGGGGGGACTGGGATAGCCACGCTTCACTCAACTCCAGTTTGTTGACCAACTCCCTCAATTTATTCAGCCATACGATCTTCTTTGAACTATTCAAATTGATTAGCTCGTCAAAGACTGCTGCATAGCTTGCCAACTCCGGTGTCCTTCTTAGGCGCACCCAATATAATAATGGACGGAGGTAAACTATGTCTTTGATTGATCGTCGACCCATGTCATGAAGAAGTGGTTTTAGGGGGGTAGAGAGTGGGAGACCAGCTAGGTCTCTTAAAAACCTATTCTCAGCTTTAACTAGCTCTGCAGTCTTGTCGAAACCCTATAATTCTGACCCATAGACTGCAGCGGCCAATGCCTTTCCATCATAGACGGCTAAAGCAGGGGCGATGGGGCTACTAAAAGAGGCTCGATGATCTATTGAAATGGCCCCTGACACTCTTTTAAGATTTAAAAGCATTTTAGCCACATGGGTGTCCCATTTCATTCTATAATTGACCCTTACTCCCAAGTAGTCAAAAGCATCCACCTCCTCTAGCATAGATCCATTGAGGGCAACATTGATCTTCCAAGATTTTTTGGTCTGGGACAGTACCATCAATTTTGTTTTGGTAGTATTGATGATTAGTCCACGTTCTTCACAGAACAGACTAAACCTGTCTAGAAGTTTCTGAAGGCCAGAGGGAGTTTTGGACATCAGGAGGGTATCGTCCGCGAAGAGGAGGGTCGGTATCTTTTCACCCGCCAGGGTTGGGGCATCGGCTGGGTCCTCTCTCAAATGGTCTGCCACCCCATTTACAAAGAGAGAGAACAAAGTCGGGGCCATCGCATAACCCTGACGGACCCCCCTGTTCACTGGTATCCTCTTAGTCAGTTCGCCCTGGCCCCCCATCTAATTCTTGCATAGGTGCCCTCATGTAATCTTTTTATCAACTCGAGGAGGTATCATGGGAGACCCATATCCTGAAGCACTTGCCAAAGTTTGGCACGTGGCACAAGGTCGAAGGCGGTTTTCAGATCTATAAAGGCTAGATATAGTGAGCCTTTCCCGATGGACATGGTTTTCCAGTATGTCGCAGCAAATCTGAAAACCTGGTCCATCATACCCACCTTCCGCCTGAACCCAGCTTGTAAGTGCGTCAGGATGTTTCCCTCCTCTAGCCAGGACACCATTCTAGAGATGAGGACCCTGACAACCACCTTCTGAATTACATCAATTAGACTTATAGGTCTGTAGTTGGCCGGGTCCTCTTTGGCCCCCTTCTTATATATTATGACCACTTCTGCCCCTTTCCAGGACTCGGGGACTGGGTGGCCCTGGGCGAGAAGGTTCATCAGAAGAAGGATAAAATTAGCCCATGGGGTGGGATCATGTAGGAGTAAATCGCCTTGCAGGCCATCCAGGCCAGCGGCCTTCCCGGGCACTATATTTTGTAATGCCCGATTGGACCTCTAGAAGTGTAAAAGGATCTACTGGTTTAAAACTTATATGATCTAATTCTGATTCTGATTCGGCATCTAATAGTTGCTCTGAATCAGCCTCACACCAATAGAGATTTGTAAAATGGGAGTACCATTGCTGTTCGGTTATATGGTTTGGGACAGACTCTGTTCCCCTTCTAGTGAGTTTGTTTATTAAGTCCCAAAATAGAGTAGCATCCTTTTCAGAGGCCTCCCTTTTGAGTTCTTGCCAGTGGTCTTCCTCCCATGCACGTTTTGCTAGTTCTATGGTACTATTATATTCTTTTCTGGCCAATCTTACGGCTATAGGATCTTTTTTGCGGAGAGCTAGTGAAATAGCCTTTCTCTTTTTCCTGCAATCAGCTGTAAACCATAAATTACCACTTTTAACTAATTTATTTTTTTGCCCTCTAGCAACCTTGACCATAAAATATGAACCTAAATTTACTATAAAATCCCCATAAATTCCACTGAGATCTAGTTCATTTCCTTCGTCCTGCACAGCATTGAGCATGGAGAGTTCCGCACTCTTTGATGCAACCAAGTCGCTATACTAATCAGGATATTCTCTTGGCATGCCACCTTATCCCATTTTAACCTGCGGTTGGAATTTGATGGAACTACTTCTTTGGTAAATAATGGACCACTTATCTTCCTCTTGCAGTCCCATCTGATTTCCATACAGAGGGGGTTATGGTCACTATCCGGCATCTGCTTGACCTCCATATCGACCACATTCCCCCATAATCTTGTGTCCAGGAGAATGTAATCAATACGCGAGGGGCCGTTAAGTCTGTTAAAAGTCATGGCCCCATCTGGGTCCGAGGGCGTTCTACCATTTAGTGCACGTAGATTATGTTCCAATGTTAAAGCATTAATTTGTAGTGCCCTAGCAGACCATCTCTTAATTGGTCTTAGACTCAATACAGGAATAGAATGTTTCAGATCTTGTTCATTAGACCCCAATAGGTCTTCCTCACTTAAGGGTTCATACGTGCAGTTCAGGTCACCTCCCACAATTATGTTAGATCGTGGGGGGATACCTGATAGGGCCAATTCTAGTAATGAAATTGTAACCGAATTTTTAGCCCCCGGGGATCCTCTAGCATATACATTGAACAGCTCTACTCTATTGCTGTTCAAGGGTCCTTTAAAGGATAGATGTAGAATATCTTCAGAGTTGGAGTTATGAACAGTGATATCCCAGTTCAATGATACCTTGACCCAAATATGGAGTCCCCCCGAAGGGCGACCCTTCCCTTGGCTTACCGCAGGAATAAAAAAGGTGGAGTACCCTGTTTTGTACAGAGGTGTCGTGCTCCATGTCTCCTGGAACATGCACACCTCGTAATTGTCAATGAATTCCTTCCATTCTGGGATGGCCAGTTTCTTTTTGCGGCCTGCAATATTCCAGGAGAGGATCCGGATCACCTCTAAATTTCCTTCCCCTCCCGTATATAACTCCCTTCTCTCCTGATTCAATAATTCCCTTGGAGGCGAACTAAAAAACGCATTAATTGCGCCAGAAGTATTTTCCATAAAACCTATATTGGGACTGGATTCCGGAGAGATGCTACAATTATCTTTAGATAGTCAATCTACTCTATTTAAATCTGAGTAGTCTAACCCCCACCTCGGACCAGGAAGGTAGGCGTATGATCTGGATATTAGAGTGTTTAGGAGGGCAAGTCCGAAACTCAAGAGCCACTAGATTCTCTGCCAATGGTTCATTGCATAGTTGGATTTCAATGCAGTCTGTGTGCGAACTGTGCAGGGACAATCTTTTGACGCTAGTCAAATCTTCCCTGATGATAGATCTGCATCCCCTCACATGTCGGAGCCAATGGATTGCTTTATTTTGGATAGATTCTCTGGTTTCGTACCCAGATTTCGTATTTGGTTTTGGGACCCCACTCATATAAACTATCGCATAAGAGTTTCTTTTAGCATTATCTAGCAGAGAAATGTTTAGATCAGCCTTAGGCTTTCCGTTACCAACAGGCCTAGTGTCATTGCAAGATGATGTACTCAAATGTGCAAGCTTATTTCCAGATGCTGTGCCCCGTGTTCTCATAATTTCAGCATATGACCTGGAGCTAAGACTATGCTGTCCAGCTGGAAAGTCCCTATCATGTGGCCTTTGATGCAGGGACCCTTTCTTTAGAAGCCCACCTTCTGGCTGTAAACTAGGAATTAGAGGTTCTATTGGGATACATGGTGTCAATACTGTTGCAGATGTAACAATTTGCGGGGGTTTTGCCCTATCGATGTTATCCTTCTGGGATAATACTTCCAACATTTTTTTTATGGAGAGCACATCCCTCTCTAAATTCTTTTATTTCTTAAAAAGAACTCTATTAGAGGATGAACATTTTGGACAACCCCCATAAGCATCAACACTTGTCCCCTTGGCCTTAGCACCCCTCTCGATAGTTTGAGCAATCACATCCAGAGCATCTCCTGATTACCCATCTAGAACAGCAAATCTGTTAACACAGTTGATAACTATCTCCCCTGTATTCTTTTGTGTCCCATAGCTAGTAATATCTGGAGTAACACTAGGTAGATTAATCTCCTTAGATGCCTCTATCGGGACTAACCTGACAGGACCTTCTAATGGATTGTGTACTTCACAAATTGGGGGGATATTGTGCTGAAAATAGCTGGGATCACTTTCCCTTGCTGCTGATTTAACACTTCTGAAAGTGGGTCGGGGTTTTGCTCCTCGTGAGTACTAGAATTTCCTGTCAGAATCTCCTCAAATTCACTAACGATAGTTTCAATTCTTGTCAGAGTACAGTTAGATCCAGGATACATAGCTTTTTTTGCTTTTTTCCCCTTCTTGGGATGGGACGGCTGTACTCCACCTTCCATAGTCTTTCTCTTGCCCATTGCTTAATCAGATAGGTTACTAAACACAACCTCAGTCTGTTGTTTACAGTTGATTAGTCCCTGCAAAACAAGTCAACACAGGGACGCGTCTTTTCCTTTACTTTTACTTTGAGTAGCCCCCTTTTTCCCCATAGTACCTTTTAGTCCTAAGTGTGGAATCCTCAAAGTCCAGATGTTAAGGGGGTAGCCCTGCCCTGCCTCTTCCGGTCGCTGATGGGCACAGGACGGGCCTGCCCTTGGCCGGTCTTCGCCCGGGCACGCCCATGCGCATCCCGCGCAGCGGGAGGGCCGGGACGATTTTGAAGGCCTCAGGCGCCCTCCTGTAGCGTCACTGATTTTGCGCCCCCACAAAGCCCTCTGGGAACTGTAGTCCTGTTCTCCTTGTGGTTGCACTGGTTGGTTCAGCAATGCAGCCTCTGCGGGCTCTGCAGTGGTGGCGTTTGGCTCAAGGACGGGAGACTCTCGCTGTCCCCCCCGAGCTTCTTCCAGGTGAGGTGGTGTTGGCCGTTCCCTTCACGGCAGGTTCAAGGCTTCGTTGATTCCTCCAAATTGTCCGATACAGATAGTCACAGAAGGTTTCAAATACCTGGGAATGTTCGTTTCCCTCGATTACTCACTCCGATATGCCCGTAACCTTGTCCCCCCATTGCAGAGGCTCAGGCGAGACATCTCAAACTGGAAGTCACTCCCACTTTCTCTGCTGGGCAAGGCTGCGCTTTTTAAAATGATGTCCTTACCCCATTTCTTGTATGCCATACAAAACTCGGCTGACCCTGTCCCAAACTGGTACTTCAAGGAAAAAGAAGGGCTCCAATGGGAATTTCTATTGGATGAGAAACCACCTATTGCCCTACACAAACTAACACTCAACTGGTATGTATGATGGAGTGCTCTTCTGTCTCATCACCAGCCAAGCAAGATGGGCAGGAAGGTTGAATCTGACTCCCATTCCTTCTGCTACAAAAACCATTAATGGGAAAGAATGCTATGTCTTAACTCAGGGTATAAAGGATTTACCTTAGAATTGCTAAATTTGGTTCAGAAAAGTTTCAAACAACATCTTTGAAAATCTAAGAACATAACAGTTAACACCCCAACATTCTTGCTGCATAACCATTTCTCATTGAAATATGTCCAGTACCTGTTTCTTAATAATGCCAGGTTATGTTTATTTATTAGCTGAGGGTTGGTCCAGTAGTCACTCATCCCTACACTAAATAACCAGGCTTTAATAACTTTAAACAAAGTTGTTATATTGCTAAGTTACCAGGAATCCAAGCATTTCTGGAATGTTTGTGTTCAATCTGGTGTTCATGAGTTAGGCAGTTGAAGGAAGTACACAGGTACTACTGGACGTATCCTTCAGTCCTCTTCAACAATAAATCAATAGACCATTTGGCATACAGTAAAAATTATCCGCAGTCAAGCAGAAATGCACCAACTGTGGCATTTTCAGTCATTTTTCTAAAGTTTGTAGAAGAAAAAACACAAAAGTAAAATTTGGAAATTATTTTGATGAAGATCACGATATGTCAGGTAATTCACCAGATGAAGATTGTATGAATAACCTTGTTATGAATGTTAGGAGCAATCTTGTGTTAAACATCAATGATTTAGTGATGTAGAATGTGGGAATAATCCAGAACGTTGGATGACAATTGGAGGCGTTGAACTAAAAATATTTTCACACTCTCCATATACTATAATCAATGAGGACTTTTGGGAAAAATCATTTATCAATAAAGCAGGTAAACACTCATTGGAACCTGACATACATCCTGAGGGTTACAGTGGCAAAAATATTGATTTAGTGGGTTCCAGATGGTTCACTTTTCAATTTAAAAACAGACAACATAGAGGAAAGCTATATGCTGCTAAGACTGGCCCACCTGTTCTGGGATGGTTTGACCAGTAAATGCTACACATCATTCTAGATTCCAATAGTGAAGAACAGGTTTTGGTAGTCGATGATGGCAGTACCTTGGGGAAGAAAATGCAGAACCAATTTGTGTCTGTCTTCAGTAACAAATTGGGCAATCTCCCAGGTTCTGAACACCTAATCTGTATCAAGGAAGACGCTGTTTCCGAAGTTCACAAGGGCCGTAAAGTACCTTTATTAGTAAGAGATGAAATTGCAAAGGAGCTTGAGAAATTGATCAATGCCAATGTAATTTAACCTATTGAGGCATATGATTGTATTTCTCCAGTCGTGATCGCTAGACGAGGCAACAGAAAAATCTGATTGTGTGTGGGCTTGCGCCATTTGAATAACAAAACAACAATATTGATAAGTTTCCTCTACCCAAAATGAAATGGTCACATGCTTAAGGAGGGCTAAGTGGTCTCCACTATTGACCTGTCATCAGCATACCACCAATTTTCTTTGACACCAGAATCCAGGAAATTCACATAATTCATTACTCCATTTGGCTGCTATCAGTATAAGCGCATGTCCTTTGGATTAGCTTCTGCCGCAGCAGATGTCAGCATCTTATGTTTCAGTTGTTCAATGGTAAACCTGGTGTTACTTTTTTTCAAGATGATATTCTTATCTTTGGTGTGAATGAAAAAGAACATGAAGATAACATTTGTAGTGAATTAAAAATTCTATAAACTAAAGGCCTCACTGTGGAATATTCCAAAAGTAACTTTGCAAGCAGAAGTGTGTCGTTTTTAGGTCATCTCTTAGATGAGTTTGGAGTGAAACCAAAACCTACTTAGGTTGCTACTATTGAAAACGCATCAATGCCTACCAGCACAGATGATGCAAGGTCTTTTTTAGCCAGGTAGTATTATGGGCAAAGTACATTCCTAATTTTGCAGAGAAAACATATAATATTTGACAATTAATAAAAAAGGCGTGTCATTTTCAATGGTCCTCTGATTGTGAGAATGAATTTATAAGTATCAAAACAGCAATAGTGAATACTACTGCTTATATAGTTTCGACCCCACTGATGATAGTATAATTACTACAGATGCTAGCAATAAGGGGTTTGGGCGGTTTTGTGCCAAGTAGATCACAAATGAAATGACTGACGAATAATAGCTTATGCCTCAAGGTACTTATCTCCTTGCCAAGAAAAATATCATATTCTTGAAAAAGAAGCACTTTCTTGTGCCTGGGCTTTGGAACAATTCAAATTCCTTATTTGGGTCAAAAGTTCTACTTTGAAATGTAATCACAAACCTTTAATTAAGATTTTAATGTCTGAGGGATCAGCAAATGTTTCGGCAAGGTTGGCGAGAATTTCAATGAGAAAGCAGAATTTTACAAAATTATCTAACATGGGCTTTGATTGGAATTGCATAGAGCATATTATCAAGCCCATTATCGCCGCTTTATCTGCAGTTTTGTGCCGATAAAGCGGCGATAATTTTATCGCCTGTCTTGATAATGTGCCCCTATATTCGTCCCTTGTTGAACGTTTAATAGTAGTAAATGTGCTTTACTATAATGCATGCTGTTATGTTTTTTTGTTTAATATCACATTGTGCGTCTGTGTACATTAAGGAATTATGGGCCATATTATCAAGAAAGAGCGATACATTATCGCCGCTTTTATCTGCAGGAAACTGCCGATAAAAGCGGCGATAATGGGCTTGATAATATGCCCTTGTGAATTCCCATAGAAGCCCAGGTTATGGTGTTAACCTGGGCTTCTATGGGAATTCACAAGGCCATATTATCAAGCCCATTATCGCCGCTTTAGCGGCAGTTTACTGCCGATAAAAGCGGCGATAATGTGTCGCCCTTTCTTGATAATATGGCCCTATATTTGTCCCTTTTTCCATAATTTCTAGCCTCTCTTTTTATACTCCCCTCTCTCTCCTCTTACTCCTTTATCTCTCTCGGTACTACTGTCTCTTTACTATATTGTCCTCTGTGGTCATATTGCCCTTCTATGTCTTTATATTTTCCTGTATCTCCTCTTATTTCTTCTGTCTCCTCATTTTCTTCCCTTTCTCTTCATATTTCATTTTTTTCTTAATACTCCCTGTTCTGTCCTTTTTCTCGTTTCTCTCCCTCTGTATAGGTCGATTTACAAGCCCCTTGAGCGTCTTTGTTGTTTTATTGTGTTAGTTTTTTTGATGTAATAGTGGCAGAAATAATGTAGTAAATTGCATATGTATTTGGAAAATGAGTCAGTGTTGTTCACTGAAATGTAGTAATTATATACATGGAATATATATAGTCACTTAAACGTTTTTCAGTAGTAAATGGTAAAATGCTAGGTCTCATTTTTTTGTCTAATATCACACTGTACATGTGTGTACATTAAGGAATTATATTCGCTCCTTTTTAAATGTTTTACAGTAGTAAATGTGTTTTGGTAAAATGCATGGTCTTATAATTTTTTGGGTAATATCACACTGTGTATCTGTGTACATTAAGGAATTATGGGGCATATTATCAAGGACCGGTGTTAAAATTATCGCCGTTTTATCGGCAGAAAACAGGAAACTGCCAATAAAACGGCGATAATGGGCTTGATAATATGCCCTTGTTAATTCCCATAAAAGCCCATGTTCTGATGTTAACATGGGCTTATATAGGAATTAACAAGGGCGTATTATCAAGCCCATTATCGCCTTTTATCATCAGTTTCCTGCCGATAAAACAGCGATAATTTTAACACCGGTCCTTGATAATATGCCCCTGAATTCGCCCCTTTTTGCATATTTTCTACACTCTCTTGTCATACTCCCTACTCTCTCGTCTTACTCCTTCCTCTCTCATTATACTATCTTCTTTTTCTTATACTCTGCTCTCTTTTCATACTTTTTTCATACTTGCTCCTCTTTTTGCATATTTGTCCTCCTCTTTATATTCTCTCTTGTCTTTATATTCACCACTGTTGTCATAGTTCTTACTGTCTTCTCTTAGTACTCCCTCTCTCCTTATATGGTAAGTCTTCGTTTATATTTGTCTTTTCTCCACATTTTTGTCTCTGTGTCTTTTTACATTCCTTCCCCTTTCTTCATATATACTCTTCTGTTCTTATATTCTCTGTTTCTTCTTATTGTTGCTGTTACTTTTCTTTTTCTTCTAATACTCTTCTCTTTGTACTCACATGTCTCCTCTCTTTTCTTATACTTTGCACTCTCTACTAATATTGCCATCTTTTCTTATTGTCATATTCCTCTCCTCATTTCCCCCCTTGTTTTTATACTCCTCCCTGTTTTCATAGTCTCCTCTCTCTTCTCTTACTTCTCCATGTCTCCTCCTTTCTTTTCTATTTTCATTTTCTGTCCTCTCTGTTCATACTTCTTAAATCTGTTCATATTGTTTGCTCTCTTCTCTTACTCCTCCTTAACTCCTTGCATACACTCTGCAGTAAGCATGGGCTGAAAATTCGTTCCGCTCGCGGAATTTGCAGATTTTGCGAAATCGCGGTAAAATCCGCGAATCAGCGTGGACGAATTTTCAGCCAAGCACTTACAGGGTTACAGCAGCAGGTGCACAAGGTGAAGCTAATTTTTTGTAACCTTTAACAAAAGTATTACAAAGAAATTAACTTCAACTTGGGCACCTGCTGCTGTAAGCCTGTAAGTGCTTCCTGGTGCCTCGTTGTCTACTTGCAACTATTCCCTCACCCTGCTCTGACCCTTGAAGCAGGTTCAGAGAATAGTTACAAGTAGGCAATGAGGCGCCTGTCACGAAAATTAAACCTCAACAGGAAGCACTGACAGATATAAAAACAAGCATTTGCAATGCAATAGATCTCGCATTAGGAAAGTTTGAGCTATTGGTCTTGTAAATGACAATTTTTTTAATTTATATGTTGGTTTTGAAAATAGCTAAATTAATAGCTTTGTCATTTACAATGCCAAAAGGTATAACTTTCGCAAATGTGAAACCTATAGCATTTGTAATGCAACATGTTTTGTATTTATGTGACTTAGATTTATTGATATTACAAATTACAATGGCTTTTAATTTTTTTTAAATAATTAATACTTAAATAAAAGTGATTTTAATTTATAATGGCAATAGCTTAAACTTTTGTAAATAACTTTTGTGAAGATTATGTTCCGTGTATTTTATTGTGATGAAAATCCAAGAACAGAAGTGAAATATTAACATCTTTTTGTGACATTTGTAATAAAGCTTGAAACTTTGAGAGAACATATTTGAACCAGTTGTTGTTTAATAGTTGCGCAGATTGATGGTGGGGTGGTGCTGAGTGGTGCTGTGGTGATGCTGAGTGGTGCTGTGGTGGTGCTGAGTGATACTGGGATGGTGGTGAATGATGCTGGGTTGGTGCTGAGTGGTGCTTTGGTGGTGCTAAGTGATGCTGTGGTGGTGCTGAGTGATGCTGTGGTGGTGCTGAGTGATGCTGTGGTGGCGCTGACTGGTGCTGTGGTGGTGCTGATTGGTGCTGTGGTGGTGCTGAGTGATGCTGTGGTGGTGCAGAGTGATGCTGTGGTGGCACTGAGTGGTGCTGTGGTGGTGCTGATTGGTGCTGTGGTGGTGCTGAGTGATGCTGTGGTGGTGCAGAGTGATGCTGTGGGGATGTTGAGTGGTGCTGTTGTGGTGCTGAGTGATAATGTGGTGGCGCTGAGTGATGCTGTGGTGGCGCTGAGTGATGCTGTGGTGGCGCTGAGTGGTACTGTGGTGGTGCTGAGTGGTGCTGTGGTGGTGCTGAGTGATGATGTGGTGGTGCTGAGTGATGCTGTGGTGGTGCTGAGTGGTGCTGTGGTGGTGCTGAGTGATGCTGTGGTGGTGCTGAGTGATGCTGTGGTGGTACTGAGTGGTGCTGTGGTGGTGCTGATTGATAGTGTGGTGGTGCTGAGTGATGCTGTGGTGGTGCTGAGTGGTGCTGTGGTGGTGCTGAGTGATAATGTGGTGGTGCTGAGTGATGCTGGGGTAGCGCTGAGTGTTGATGTGGTGATGCAAAGGGTAGAAAGGCACAAAAAGCAGTCAAACAAAGGGCAGAAGGGCAGAAAAACAAGGGAAAAACAAGTCTAACAGAGGGCAGAAGGGCACAAAAAACCAGTCTAACAGAGGACAGAAGGGCAGAAAAACAAGGGAAAAACGAGTTTAACAGGGGGCAGAAAGGCACAAAAACGAGTCTAACAGAGGGCAGAAGGGCACAAAAATGAGTCTAACAGAGGGCAGAAGGGCACAAAAACAAGGGAATAACAGAGGGCAGAAGGACACAAAAAACGAGTCTAACAGAGGGCAGAAGGGCAGAAAAACAAGGGGAAAATGAGTCTAACAGAGGGCAAAAGGGCACAAAAAACGAGTCTAACAGAGGGCAGAAGGGCACAAAAACAAGGGAAAAATGAGTCTAACAGAGGGCAGAAGGGCTCAAAAAACGAGTCTAACAGGGGGCAGAAGGGCAGAAAAACAATGCGCATTTGTCCACGAAGATGCCACCTTTTTGTGCAATACCTCTACTCATCTGGAGTACTTTCTACTGTCTAATCAGTAAGTGCTCCCTCGTTGGCTAAATGTATAGGGGCAGATTTACACTAACTGGCGCATCCCCAGGAATGCGCCAGTTATTGTGCGCCGCATTTACAATGCGTCGCACCATGTGGCAAAAGCGTCACGCATCTGTGCCGTAAAAGCAGCGCATTGCTGGAGCAAGCGCGATGCAGCTCCAGCAATGCTCTGGGGGGCCTATCTCCCTAATGCTGCGTTATGCCTTGCGCCTGCTTCAAGCAGGCACAGGGTTTTGACGCAACATTGGCCTAAAAGTGACTGAGTGAAATCTTGTAGACTTCACTCAGCCACTTTTAGGAGGCGTTCCTGCGCAGGAACGCCCTCCCCTGCGCCGGAACGCCTCCTGATGGCGCATGGCGCATGGCTTTACAATGTGACGCATCTCTCAGATGCATCACGTTGTTAATAACCAGCACCATGGCGCATCTTTTGTGCTGCCGCTGCTGCAACTGCGGCGCAAAAGAGACGCAAGCGGCTTGTAAATCTGCCCCATAGTGCTTGTACTACACTGTAGCTGCGTAAAGGGCCAGAAGATGTGTCTCCAGTGACCATGTGTGCCTGTGCCTGTGTTCGCGAATTTTTTTGAGATTTTGCAGGAAAATCCGTGAATTCGCGGAACGTGAATTTGCAAATTTCGCCCATGCTTACTCTGCAGCACTTTCCTCATATTCTCTGTCTTTTCATACTGACCTCTCTCTTTATATTTGTTTCTCTTGTCATACTTCTGCCTCTTTCGTCATACACTTTTCGCTCTTCACATAATCCTTCATCTGTTTATAGTCCTTCTTTTCTCCTCAGACTGTATCCTCTGTTCTTGTACACCCTTGTGTTGCTTATGCTCCACTTTTCCTCACATTCTCCATGCTCTCTTCTGGTACTGTTCTCTCTGTCCTTATACACACTGTCCTTTGCTAGTATTCATTTTTTGTTCTTATAGTTGCGCGTCTCTTCACATATTCCTTCTTTTTTCTTTAGTCTTTCTCTCTCTTCTTATAGTGCCCCCTCTGTCCTCTTACTCTCTTTTTTCTTCTTATACTCTTTCTTCTCTCCTCATATTTCCATCTTTCTCTTCATACTCTCCCTTTCCTATTCATACTTTCCAGTTTATTCATACTTCCTTTATCCTGTTATATTGCAGTGTCTGTTTATACTGCCCTTTTTTGTTATATTTTCCCTTGTTTCATGCTCCTTCCTCTTTTGTTGTAAGTACTTTTATTTTCATAGTCCCACGTTTGTCCTCATAATCCTCCCTCTGTTCTTATAAGTAATATTTTAGAATATTTCATATATTTATTTTTGTAATGTTATATATATTTTTTATAATAGATTCTGTTTATCAATCCTGAAAAAACTATATCATGCCTACGAAATGTCAAAAGAGGAAGAAAACAAAAGAAAGATGTTTATTTGAAGAGAAGTCATCCACAAGTTTTACATGAAGAACCATGTGTTAACAAAAGGAAAAAAAAATCCTGGTAAGAGAAGGAACACTTTTCTGAGGAAAATATTAAAGACTAAGGCCCAGATGTAGGTAAAAAATATTTACCGATTCTTAATTACCGAATTTTACCGATTCGGTAATTAAGAATCGGTAAATATGAAGGGTGGACATGTAGGTCCATCCAGATGTGCATTTTACCGATTCGGTAAAAATCGGTATTTACCGAATCGGTAAATACCGACCGGTAATGCTCCATTCATCCCATAGGAATGAATGGGGCATTACCGGTCGGTATTTACCGAATCGGTAAATACCGATTTTGACAAGGGTGCAGGGGGTGTCACTTTGACACCCTCTAGCACCCCCAAAAAAGGGTCGGGGGCCATATGGCAGGCATACCTGCCCTAAGGGCAGGTCTGCCTGTCATATGGCACAGGTGTGCATGCACACATGTGCATGCACACCTGAATCGGTATTTCACCATCAAATTGAATTTGATGGTAAAATACCGATTTCTTAGGCCTTGTGGGACTCATAAGAGTCCCACCTACATATCAATTTTAACGAATCTGTAAAAATACCGGTCGGTAAATATACCGACCGGTATATTTACAGAATCGGTAAAATTACCGATCGGTAAATTTACCGAATGGTAAATTTACCGATTCTGCCCCCTACATCTCAAAATCCTTTTACCGGTCGGTAACGGCCGAATTCAGCCGTTACCGACCGGTAAAACCCTACCTACATCTGGCCCTAAGAGTAGTGTGCACAAAGTGAAAAATGGTATTAGTGTATCTGAAACAAAAAAGAAAAAGAAGAATAAAGAGAACAATCATGGAAAGTCAACTGCAGAAAAAATAGTGTATAGTAAAAGGAGGAAAAACCAATTCATGGAAATTAGGAAAACCTGTTTTATAATAGAGTTGTGTTAAATTTAATTAAAGAAATTAAGGGATGTAAAATTTTTTTTAGTAATCAATAGAATTCGATCACTAGATAAGCCAATCCATTTAATGAACGCCAAAAGTAAGTGGAGAAGGTTAATTAACAGAAGTCATTTTTGTGAGTTTTTTTTGGGTGAATGAAAATATAGTTCAAGTTCTGAGCCTTTTTTTAATGAAGAAAGTTATCTTCAGATTAATGATTTGTTGTATGCAGTTGACACTAGTGGTCGTGCTTAGAAATGGTTGTCCTATTGAGAAAGAGAAAATTGTTCCTAGAAATGCAGAAGAGTTGTTAGCTGATGAAGTTTTAGTTAGACATCCTAAAGCTCCAGTGCACACTTGGAATTGTAGTAGTATTTGTAGTGTACGGCAAGAATCTGTTGATTTTTTACGCACTTTTTTACATAACTATACTAAGAAAAGTGTTAAGCAAAAGATTAAGATATTGCAAGGACTAGACCCTTGCAGATTGAGAGAAAATACTGGTTTGCAAGGTCATTCTCTGGCTTGTATTTCAAAAAAAGCATGTCGAAGTGTTTTTCACCATTTCAGGATGTTAGCAGTACATCATTCTGAAATGAGGAAATTAGTCAGAAGATTGTATTATGCAAAAAGTCCAGCTCTACTGTTAAAAAAGTTGAACAGTGCTCTTTTGCATGGATCTGTATCAAATGTAAAGAACGTTTGTTGAAATTGAGGTTAGTTATTTTGGTCCTGAGGAAGACAGTGCAGAAATTGAGATATTAATAGAAGGAAATGTAGAAGAGAATGTACAACATTGTAGTACAGAAAATTTTGAGCACCGAAATTACAAAGTTAAGGTGATTTCAGGTTAAAGGCCAAATTATTGTTGTGTCTGTTGTCGACGAACTCATTATAAAAATCAGTCCAGGACTGTTGATCTGTATTTAAAAAGTGAAAAGGAAAATAATAATGAGTAGAAGGATTTTGCAACTTCTTTGTTGGTAGAGAATTGTTTTAATTTGAGTTCTGATCAGGGTATTTGTAAATATTGTTATAACAAATTGGACGAGAACAAAATGCCTGCTAGAGCTGTGCATAATAATCTTGAGTTGGTAAATATTCCTTCTGAACTGATGGATTTAAATCCCTATGAGTCTATTCTTATTCAATGTGTACATCCATTTCAGGCTATTGTTCGTATGGAGCCTAAGACAGGAAAAATGCCTCCTTCTGATTTACAAAGAGGATTAAAGGGAAGAGTTGTATATTTGCCTCTAGATTTAAAGAAAAATATTGAAGCAATTGGTGTAGAAAATGTAGAGGATGAACATTTAGTTATTCTTGTAAATGGTGTTCCCACTAAGAGTAAGAAAATCTGGCAAGAATTAGTGGATGTTAGGAAAGTGAAAAAGGCAACGTTGTATCTCGTAAAAAAATAATCAATATTACAGAAATGTGTATGTGAGAGAAGAAGAAATAACTGTAGAAGAAGATAGTGACTTGCCATCTGGACAAATTGAAAAAGTGGATGTGTCCAGAACTGAAGAAATCTATGAATATTACAGTGTTTATCCACTGCATTCTAAATAAGTGATGGGGAATACTATAGAGTTATTCCAAATGAAAGAAGCAAAAGGAAGTCCCATTAGTGTATGGGAAAAAAGCTTGGAAGCTCGTTGTTTCCCTCAGTTGTTTCCCACCGGAAAATGAGGACGACCTGTGCAGATTCCTGCCTCTGAATACCGGACATCAAGATTATATGCAGAAGATCCAAGATTTCGACAATGTATTCCGTATTTGTTTCATCTTTTGTTTGAGAGTAATTTGTCTGGACATTCTTATGCAGTAAACCATATATTGAAACAGGTGTACATCTGCAAAATGTTTTGGCAAAGGAATTTATGGATCAAGTACTGCAGAAAGATAATGGTTTGGAATTTCAGCTGATTAATCTCATGGCTTGTCAGCGTGGTACTAATGAGTACTGGTACCGTCGTCATGGAGAACTGAAATGTATGCTAAGGAACTTAGGAACTCCTACAAGGTTCCTTACTCTAAACTGTGCTGAATATGCTTGAGATGATTTACTTCAATTTCTTCGAGAGGCAAATCCAAATATACTAAGTATTGAATACAAGACACCTGGAGAATTGTGCAGGTATTTCAATCATAGATTTGAAGCTATGATGTCTTTTATCACCAATAAAAAATATCCTCCTCTTGGAGAGGTTTTGGACTTCTTTTGGAGAAAGGAGTATCAAGCAAGAGGTGCATTTCACATACACATGCTAATATGGATCAAAGATGCTCCCAAATTTGGAACAGACTCAGATGATACTGTGTTGCCTTTTATTGAAGAATATGCTACATGTGATATTCCCAAAAGAACACAAGAGAAGGACTTAAGTCAACAAGTCTTACGATTCTACAGCCATCGTTGTGAGAAATACTGTCGTCGAAAGTACAAATCTAAGGACACATTTTACACCAAATGCCTTTTAGGATTTCCACGTCCAGTAATATCGAAAGGAAGAGTGAACCGTTTTATGTCATCTTTGCCACAGACTATCACAAGAAAGTCTCCAAAAAATATCTGCAACTTAAGAAGAAATGAAGAGTCAAAATACATAAATGATTATAACGCAGTCATTTTGTCCATGTGGAATGCTAATATGGATATTCAATATTTTGCAGACAATTCCATTGCTTTTGCACGATATGTAACATCGTACAAAACAAAGTCAGAAAAGACGGAATTGAAGGAAATGTGGGAAGAGATTTCCCATGAGAAGAGTCTAAGTAAGAAATTATATACTTACAGTTTGAAGATGTTATCTCAATGAGAAATTGGAGCGTTGAATGCTTGGATCCCTTATCTGCAAGTCTATACTCCAAATCTAGAAGAATCATTTGGGTGAGTCTAGGTATTGCTGCAACACAAAACCGAGTTCTTAAATCTGTACAAGAAATTGAATATTTAGCTGAAAAAGAGCCAGAAAGAACAGATATTGTGAAAACAAATATGTTGGATACATATTATCCAAATAAAAGTCATCACCTTGAGAACATTTGTCTCTCTGAAGTGCTGCAAAACTATATTTTTAAACTGAATATTACAGAAAACATCAATAATGGTATATATGCCATGATTGGTTCTGAAGGATGTCTGGTGAAACAAAGAAAAGGACATTTGATTAATCGCCGTAAACTGAGTTGCAAAACACCTGACAAAAGGGAATTTTACTATTTAACTCTTTTGCAACTTTTCACGCCATGGCGTTCAGAATTGGAATTACTTGGAGATTTCGAGAGCTATGAAGATTCCTTCAATGCAACTAAAGATACAATAGAATGTCCCGTTTTTGCTAATTATGTAAAAAGTTTGAATGACGAAATTGAGCAAGAAGCTAGAATTGCAGCTGAGATTGCTAGAGACAGTTCTCAAGAGAGTCAAACTTCTGCTCCGTTGAGTCAGGACCCACTAGGAGAACCAATTGTTCAAAATGAAGCAACAACTGCTATGGAAGAGGTGGAAACAGCAATGTATCAAGCTCAAGAAGATGTACCAAACTTAGGAAACTTGGAAGAACAACTAAATCTTAAGCAGAAAGAAATATATAAGCAAGTGAGAGAACTGATTGACCTTGGAATACTTCATGAGAGAAAGAGTGCTCTTGCTCATCATTTGAACCTATCCAAATGTATGTGAGTGGACAAGCTGGAACAGGCAAAAGTTTTTTAATTAAAGTAATCACAACTTTTCTACAGAAAACAACTGAGTTGCATTTGTCTTGTGTTGTCACTGCTCCAACTGGATTAGCAGCCCACAATATTAAAGGAATTACTTTACATTGTTTATTAATGCTACCAGTAGAGCATGAAAACAAATTAGAATACCACAAGCTATCTGGAGTAGCTTGTTGTGAAGTTTCAAGAGTCTTGAGGAAAATGAAACTTCTCATTATTGATGAGGTAAGCATTGTATCAAACTTAATACTTGCCTTTGTCATTTAAGAATGCAGCAATTTCTTAAAACAGAGAATGACGTATTATTATAAAACCTTGACCCAGCCTTGAGGCGGAAAGCCGGGGCTGGAGGTACACTGTTGTTTATTTTAAAAAATTGTACTTTCCACTGCACGCTATCTCTTGTGTGGTGTCACTATCTATTCACTTGCTTTTAACAAAAACGAAGCACAACTTAGCGCTCGCTCCTACCTTAGCGCTCAGCTGATTCAAAAGCTGATCGCGCTTTCTCAGGTCCTGCCTGCTGCCGCCATCACCAGCGGCGTGCGCGCTGACTCCGCCCCCTTGGAGGCCACGCCCCCTTACCCGCCCTACTTAACCCGCTGACTCCTAGCGGTCACCCGCAAACCTTGACCCAGCCTTGAGGCGGAAGCCGGGGCTGGAGGTACACTGTTGTTTATTTTAAAAAATTGTACTTTCCACTGCACGCTATCTCTTGTGTGGTGTCACTATCTATTCACTTGCTTTTAACAAAAACGAAGCACAACTTAGCGCTCGCTCCTACCTTAGCGCTCAGCTGATTCAAAAGCTGATCGCGCTTTCTCAGGTCCTGCCTGCTGCCGCCATCACCAGCGGCGTGCGCGCTGACTCCGCCCCCTTGGAGGCCACGCCCCCTTACCCGCCCTACTTAACCCGCTGACTCCTAGCGGTCACCAGCAAACCTTGACCCAGCCTTGAGGCGGAAAGCCGGGGCTGGAGGTACACTGTTGTTTATTTTAAAAAATTGTACTTTCCACTGCACGCTATCTCTTGTGTGGTGTCACTATCTATTCACTTGCTTTTAACAAAAACGAAGCACAACTTAGCGCTCGCTCCTACCTTAGCGCTCAGCTGATTCAAAAGCTGATCGCGCTTTCTCAGGTCCTGCCTGCTGCCGCCATCACCAGCGGCGTGCGCGCTGACTCCGCCCCCTTGGAGGCCACGCCCCCTTACCCGCCCTACTTAACCCGCTGACTCCTAGCGGTCACCAGCAAACCTTGACCCAGCCTTGAGGCGGAAAGCCGGGGCTGGAGGTACACTGTTGTTTATTTTAAAAAATTGTACTTTCCACTGCACGCTATCTCTTGTGTGGTGTCACTATCTATTCACTTGCTTTTAACAAAAACGAAGCACAACTTAGCGCTCGCTCCTACCTTAGCGCTCAGCTGATTCAAAAGCTGATCGCGCTTTCTCAGGTCCTGCCTGCTGCCGCCATCACCAGCGGCGTGCGCGCTGACTCCGCCCCCTTGGAGGCCACGCCCCCTTACCCGCCTTACTTAACCCGCTGACTCCTAGCGGTCACCAGCAAACCTTGACCCAGCCTTGAGGCGGAAAGCCGGGGCTGGAGGTACACTGTTGTTTATTTTAAAAAATTGTACTTTCCACTGCACGCTATCTCTTGTGTGGTGTCACTATCTATTCACTTGCTTTTAACAAAAACGAAGCACAACTTAGCGCTCGCTCCTACCTTAGCGCTCAGCTGATTCAAAAGCTGATCGCGCTTTCTCAGGTCCTGCCTGCTGCCGCCATCACCAGCGGCGTGCGCGCTGACTCCGCCCCCTTGGAGGCCACGCCCCCTTACCCGCCCTACTTAACCCGCTGACTCCTAGCGGTCACCAGCAAACCTTGACCCAGCCTTGAGGCGGAAAGCCGGGGCTGGAGGTACACTGTTGTTTATTTTAAAAAATTGTACTTTCCACTGCACGCTATCTCTTGTGTGGTGTCACTATCTATTCACTTGCTTTTAACAAAAACGAAGCACAACTTAGCGCTCGCTCCTACCTTAGCGCTCAGCTGATTCAAAAGCTGATCGCGCTTTCTCAGGTCCTGCCTGCTGCCGCCATCACCAGCGGCGTGCGCGCTGACTCCGCCCCCTTGGAGGCCACGCCCCCTTACCTGCCCTACTTAACCCGCTGACTCCTAGCGGTCACCAGCAAACCTTGACCCAGCCTTGAGGCGGAAAGCCGGGGCTGGAGGTACACTGTTGTTTATTTTAAAAAATTGTATTTTCCACTGCACGCTATCTCTTGTGTGGTGTCACTATCTATTCACTTGCTTTTAACAAAAACGAAGCACAACTTAGCGCTCGCTCCTACCTTAGCGCTCAGCTGATTCAAAAGCTGATCGCGCTTTCTCAGGTCCTGCCTGCTGCCGCCATCACCAGCGGCGTGCGCGCTGACTCCGCCCCCTTGGAGGCCACGCCCCCTTACCCGCCCTACTTAACCCGCTGACTCCTAGCGGTCACCAGCAAACCTTGACCCAGCCTTGAGGCGGAAAGCCGGGGCTGGAGGTACACTGTTGTTTATTTTAAAAAATTGTACTTTCCACTGCACGCTATCTCTTGTGTGGTGTCACTACCTATTCACTTGCTTTTAACAAAAACGAAGCACAACTTAGCGCTCGCTCCTACCTTAGCGCTCAGCTGATTCAAAAGCTGATCGCGCTTTCTCAGGTCCTGCCTGCTGCCGCCATCACCAGCGGCGTGCGCGCTGACTCCGCCCCCTTGGAGGCCACGCCCCCTTACCCGCCCTACTTAACCCGCTGACTCCTAGCGGTCACCAGCAAACCTTGACCCAGCCTTGAGGCGGAAAGCCGGGGCTGGAGGTACACTGTTGTTTATTTTAAAAAATTGTACTTTCCACTGCACGCTATCTCTTGTGTGGTGTCACTATCTATTCACTTGCTTTTAACAAAAACGAAGCACAACTTAGCGCTCGCTCCTACCTTAGCGCTCAGCTGATTCAAAAGCTGATCGCGCTTTCTCAGGTCCTGCCTGCTGCCGCCATCACCAGCGGCGTGCGCGCTGACTCCGCCCCCTTGGAGGCCACGCCCCCTTACCCGCCCTACTTAACCCGCTGACTCCTAGCGGTCACCAGCAAACCTTGACCCAGCCTTGAGGCGGAAAGCCGGGGCTGGAGGTACACTGTTGTTTATTTTAAAAAATTGTACTTTCCACTGCACGCTATCTCTTGTGTGGTGTCACTATCTATTCACTTGCTTTTAACAAAAACGAAGCACAACTTAGCGCTCGCTCCTACCTTAGCGCTCAGCTGATTCAAAAGCTGATCGCGCTTTCTCAGGTCCTGCCTGCTGCCGCCATCACCAGCGGCGTGCGCGCTGACTCCGCCCCCTTGGAGGCCACGCCCCCTTACCCGCCCTACTTAACCCGCTGACTCCTAGCGGTCACCAGCAAACCTTGACCCAGCCTTGAGGCGGAAAGCCGGGGCTGGAGGTACACTGTTGTTTATTTTAAAAAATTGTACTTTCCACTGCACGCTATCTCTTGTGTGGTGTCACTATCTATTCACTTGCTTTTAACAAAAACGAAGCACAACTTAGCGCTCGCTCCTACCTTAGCGCTCAGCTGATTCAAAAGCTGATCGCGCTTTCTCAGGTCCTGCCTGCTGCCGCCATCACCAGCGGCGTGCGCGCTGACTCCGCCCCCTTGGAGGCCACGCCCCCTTACCCGCCCTACTTAACCCGCTGACTCCTAGCGGTCACCAGCAAACCTTGACCCAGCCTTGAGGCGGAAAGCCGGGGCTGGAGGTACACTGTTGTTTATTTTAAAAAATTGTACTTTCCACTGCACGCTATCTCTTGTGTGGTGTCACTATCTATTCACTTGCTTTTAACAAAAACGAAGCACAACTTAGCGCTCGCTCCTACCTTAGCGCTCAGCTGATTCAAAAGCTGATCGCGCTTTCTCAGGTCCTGCCTGCTGCCGCCATCACCAGCGGCGTGCGCGCTGACTCCGCCCCCTTGGAGGCCACGCCCCCTTACCCGCCCTACTTAACCCGCTGACTCCTAGCGGTCACCAGCAAACCTTGACCCAGCCTTGAGGCGGAAAGCCGGGGCTGGAGGTACACTGTTGTTTATTTTAAAAAATTGTACTTTCCACTGCACGCTATCTCTTGTGTGGTGTCACTATCTATTCACTTGCTTTTAACAAAAACGAAGCACAACTTAGCGCTCGCTCCTACCTTAGCGCTCAGCTGATTCAAAAGCTGATCGCGCTTTCTCAGGTCCTGCCTGCTGCCGCCATCACCAGCGGCGTGCGCGCTGACTCCGCCCCCTTGGAGGCCACGCCCCCTTACCCGCCCTACAAATGTGCATGCATAGGACGCGCAGCGGACGAGCGCAGCGGGAGCGCCGTTTGCGCGCCGAAGGCGCGCCTAAGGCAAGCCCGTCTGCGCCCGTCCGCGCACGACCGGGCCTAGGGCCAGCCCTCATGCCGGATCCCACCGCCATTAGGCGACTCTACTCTCGGCGAGATCTCCTCAGCCTCAGACCCTCGAAAAACAACAACTGTCATGACATACATGACCCAAATGTCCCCTTCGTCGGCTGTAACATCTGCAAACCTGGAAACCTACTCCTTCCCAGGCTGGCCGTCCCTCTCCCGGGCCTCAAATTAGCGACACTTAATTGTAGATCGCTCCCCAAACACGCCCTACTCATTAACCACTTAATTGTCGACCACGACCTGGATATACTATTCCTCACCGAAACCTGGATCACTTGCCATTCTAACGCCGACATAGTCGCGGCCCTCCCCCCGGGCTTTCTCATCATGTCCCAACCCCGCCCTGTAGGTCGAGGTGGTGGGATAGCCATCATCCACCGAGACTACTTCACCTGCCGCTTGACAGAGATCCAGAGTAAGGAGTCGGAGAGCTGTCTGTTTACACTGACGCTCTCGCCGACCTACTCCCTATCAGGCCTTCTGGTTTACAGACCCCCTGGTCATTTCGGACCTTTTTCCACCACGTTCCTGGAATCCGTCTCTTCCCTGGCCTACCAAACTTCCAACTTCCTGATTACAGGCGACCTCAACATTCATTTCGATGACCCAACAGACACCGGGTCGTCCGATTTAATCTGTGAACTTGGCGCCCTTGGCTTCTCCCTGACTAACTCAGGAGCCACGCATGCGAAAGGTCACCTACTTGACCCTGTATTCTCGAACATTCCTTCCCTCCAGTTCACCAATTCCATCCCCCTCCCGTGGACAGACCACTTCCTGGTCTTGACCCATCTCCCGGGGGCCTTTAAGAAACCCCACAACCCTCCAACCCTCATCAAGGATAGATCCTGGGCCAGACTTTCGACTGACAACTGGGCCTTGGCGCTCGACGCTTCTACCCCCACTCTTGCAGTCGACTCCACCATGGCGGACACCCAGTTCAGGGACTGGATTTCCTCCTCCCTTGATAGTCTTATCCCCATCAAAAACCGAGAGGTGAAAAACAAAACCAAGAGCCATGCCCCCTGGTACAATTCTGATCTTAGAGTCCTGCGCAAAGTGTGCAAACAGGCTGAGAGAGCTTGGAGGAAAGATTGGCTCCACAGCAACAAGGATACTTATCGCAACGCGGTTAGACAATACAAGACTGCCTTGAAATCTGCGAAATCACTATTCTACGACAACAGAATAAAAACCTCGACCAACTCAGCCAAAGAATCCTATCAGATTGTCAAAGAGTTATTAAACATCCCTACAGCACCTCCCCCTCACTCCCCCGACACAGACAGAAGCAAGGATCTAGCAAAATACTTTGACTCTAAGATTCTACGGATACTGGACTCTCTTCCTACCATCAGCCCTCACATCCTGGCCACAGCGGATGATAATAATGGCCCACAGCTGAAAACTTTCAGAGCAGTTTCCCTCCTCGAGGTGACGACCACGCTTGATAAAATGAAAAGTGGCTCCCCCCTGGACCCAGCCCCGGTCAGATTCCTAAAAAAGGTGTCCTCCACCATAGCCCCCATCATCAGGGACCTGATCAACTCTTCCCTAGCTAATGGAACGGTCCCCCCCAACTGGAAGAACGCAGTCGTGAAGGCTTTGCTGAAAAAGCCCCAACTAAACCCGGACGACATGTCCAATTACAGACCGATCTCATTGCTCCCCTGCATCAGTAAGATGGCTGAAAAACTAGTCAACTTACAGCTATCCCAATTTCTCGAAACCCACAACATCCTGCGCCAATCCCAAACTGGGTTTCGACCCGGCCATGGCACGGACACTGCACTCCTCGCTGTCATCGAGGAGGCAAGGTGTATCCTAGACTCAGGGGGATCAGTGGCAGTGATCCTCCTGGATCTTAGCGCCGCTTTCGATACGGTAGATCACCGTGTCCTGTTACATCGCCTGGCCAAGGCTGGAATTGTGGGTACGGCGCGAGCATGGATCGAATCCTTCCTCTCCCATCGATTCTTTCAGGTGTGGGACGGTAACTCCCGGTCAGATCCTCTTCCACTGAAAAACGGAGTTCCCCAGGGTTCGTCGCTCAGCCCTACCCTTTTTAATGTCTATATGGCGCCCCTGGAAGACGTAGTGGCCCCATATGGCATAAAAATAATCAACTATGCTGACGACACCCAACTTGTTGTATCCCTGTCCCACCTGGATAATCATCCGGACAGTTTGCTTCACTGTCTCCAGGACATTCATACCTGGATGTGTGACTCGGCCTTGAAGCTGAACGGCGCAAAGACCGAGATTATGCTCCTAGGCAATAAACGGACGACCTTGCCGCCTACGTCCTGGCCCGACACCTTCGGTGAAATCCCCTCTCCTAAAAATGAAATCAAGACTCTAGGAGTTTGGTTAGAACCGGACCTCACCATGAAAATACAGGCAACCAAGACAGCAGGCACCTGCTTCGGTCTACTACGGTCTGTTCGCAAGATCCTGCCTCTTCTCCCCCCCCCTTCCAGGAAACTACTTGTCCAGGGCCTTGTCTTGGCTCGGCTCGACTACAGCAATGCCATTTATCTGGGGGCCCCTGAGTACACCTTGGCCAAACTCCAACGTACCCAGAATGCGGCGGCCAGGCTCATTATGAACCTTTCCCCTAGATTGTCGGCTAAGCCCGCCCTGAAAGCCCTACACTGGCTCCCTGTTCGCCAGAGAGTAGAGTTTAAGGCCCTATGTACCACCCACAAGCTCATGAATGGAGCTGGCCCTGACGCGTTTAAACATATGGTTACCCCATACAAAGCCTCAAGATCCCTTCGCTCCGACGCCGAACATCTTGCTACGGTGCCTAAATTCAAGAAGGCTCGTTCCGGCGGTCGCCGCTTCTCGGTCAAAGCCTCCACAGCCTGGAACCTTCTCCCCCTCAGCCTACGTCTGGAACCCTCCCACATAGTGTTCCGTAGGAAACTTAAAACATTCCTGTTTCCCAATTAAATCACTCCCTCCCCCCTCCCCTCTGGATATCGTCAGGTTCATAGCGCGGGGATGCCTACGGGTCACCAGGCGCTCTAGAAATCGCGAAAATAAAATAAATAAATAAATAAATTGGAGGAAAACACGTCATAGTTTTGGGAGATCTTCTACAACTTATTCCTGTAAAAGGACAACCAGTGTTTAAAACACTGTTGCATGAAGATAACAGAAAGTTTTTGGGGAGCATTGGAAGTGTAAACATTTGGTCATATTTTGAGTATAAGGAACTTATTACAAATATGCGGCAGGCAAATGATGCTGATTATGGAACTATTCTTCAAGATATAAGAATTGGAAAAATTACTGAACATGGCAAACAAGCTTTACAGAGACGATTACTTTCCAATTTGTTTCCAAATGAAAATATTGTCCCAGAGAAAATATACATGAGAATTGCAGAAAACAAATCTGTAATCTGCTTAATGCCAACACTACGTGAATGTTCTATATTCAATGAAGAAATGTTAAAGTTGGAAAATGAAGAAATTATAAAATTGGAAGCTATTCATAAAATAGAACATGAAGGAATCACTAATATTTTGACTGAAAAGATGAAGAGGAAATTGGATTCTTTAGAGTAATCGATATGTAAAAATGCTGATTTTGAAAAGAATTTGAATGCATGTGTAAACTATAGTGCAATTTTACGACGTAATTTGAATGTGGAAAAAGGTTTAGTAAATGGAGCAATGGGTAAAATTGTTGATTTTGTTAATTATTTAAATAGAGAAGGGATTGAATTTTTTAAAATCAAATTTGATGAAATTGCTGAAGTACAACTATTTAGTCATTGTTCATCTCGGTTTTTGCTTGTAAAACATTTGTATGTACACAGAAAACACTTTCCTATTTGTTTGGCATATGCGGTGACCATTCATAAATCTCAAGGTTTAAGTGTAGATTGTGCTTTAGTGAATATTAGAAGTACCGTGTTTCAAGAGGGTAGGGCATATGTTGCTTTGTCTCGAGTCAGAACTTTATCTGGATTGTACTTGATTGATTTTGATGAGACAAAGGTTAGTGCAGATGCAAATTGTGTGAAAGAGTATAATAGGTTAAAAAGAGAATATGCACCCAATTTAGGTCAATATCCAGTATTTGAAAAGTGTGTGGTAGGTAGAAAAAGAAGATTTGAGAATATCTGTAGTAAAACTGTAGAGAAAGAAAAAAAACAAGATGAAGTTGTGCCTGCAAGCAAAAAGAAAAAGGACAGTGTTGAAGAGAATGTTGGTTATTGGTTTGAAAATAGTTGTGGTGTCAACTGTTATGCTAATGTAGTTGTTAATGTTGTTTTTGTTCTTGAAAGTTTGCAACATCAAATTGTTGAAAATCGGGACAAAATATTCTGTTCATTGTTGTATTTTGTTTATGAGAAATGTAGTAGTGATAAAAGTAAAATACAAAGTGTTTCTGATATTCGAAATGTTTTGGACATATGTTCTGGTTCTAGTCAATTTACGCAGAATATTCAGCAAGATTGTCAGGAATTTTTAATGTTTATGCCTGGTGTACTTGAAGATGAAGGTACAGGTATTGAAAACCTTTTTGGCCTTTCTTATAAATGGCAACATGACTGTCAAAATTGTTTGTTTACATGTAGCACTAACATAGACACTGAAAGATTCATATATTAGACTTTACCTGACTGTGAATCAGTGTCTTTTAGCAATCTAATTGGAGGAGCAAGTCAAAACATGGAGTGTAGCCAATGTAAATCAGAAATGTCATCAACATTATTTTTACAAAGATATGGACTGTATGTAATTTTAATGCTGCAACGTTGTAGAGCTTATGGAAGAAAATTGGAAACTTTAATTAAAAATGTTGTAGCTGGTCAAGTTTCAATATCAGGAAGAACTTTTGAAGCTGTTGCAATTATTTTTCATGATGAAACTTCTACAACATCTGGACATTACACTGTTTATTTAAAATGTCTGAAAGGTTTGATACATTGTAATGATAGTCAATTAGTTTTTAAGCAACGTTTGCCTAAAGAGTTACCAAAATCTTACCTAATATTTTTAAAGCCAAAATTTTAAGATTAAAATTTGGCCTTTCAGGATTACTGCTGTTAAGGTAGATTAGTCTTGTGTTGTAGAGTATTTTGTAAGTGAGGGTGAGGAGCTTGAAGGTGATCCTCTTGTTGATATTGAGGCAGTGTAGGTGTATCAGGTGGTGGGTGATGTGGCTGCAGCAGGGGACATTGATGATCAATCAGGTGGAAGTCTTTCGGATTTGTTGTAGTTGTTGTAGGTGTTTGGCTGGAATTCCTGTGTAGAGTGTTTTGCCACAGTGTAGTCTGCTGCTGATGAGGTACTGTGTCACTGTTCTTCTTCTTTTGGTTAGGATTAGGTATGGGTGTAAAATCCGTTCCGTTCGCGGAATTTGCTACTTTTTGGCAAATTCGCGTTCCGCGAATCGTGCGAATTTGCCCTAAAATCCGCAATTTGCAAGCTGGCAGATTTTTTTGCTTGGTCGAGCTTGAAAAATACAATATCGCGCGCGCGGCGTTGACTTACCGTGAATCTGAGTTTGCCGAGTTGGTTTTCTCCCGGTTTGCGTGTGCTGCACCATTTTGGATCTTGCTGCGAGATCGCGCGAGAATTTTTCGACCTGGAGTATGTCATCGCGGCCCGCCATCTTGCACAGCGAGAGTTTGATAACGCGAGTACATCATAAGAGCCAGCGATCGTGCAACGCAGGAGTAAACTATTGCGAACACATAGATGTGGCGCGCAGCTGACTTCCGGCGGGAGATCTGAACAGTTCGCTTTTCCGAACTTGCAAAAATTGCAATTCTGCATTAGAAATCCACCGCAGGCAGCATAAACCTTCTGAAAATGATGATTTTGATCAGAATAACTCTTCAGATTGACATTTGGCTGCACTTTTGTGTGCAAGGAGTTCATTTTGGGGGGGTGGGAGGAAGGAAGTGCCCCAGAGTCTCCAACTTCCTGTTCCTGTCCAGCAGGCTCCTCCCAGTGCTTTGTCCATGTCCTGGTCACTTTTCATTTGGATCTGGAAGGATTACTTTTTGTGGCTGCTTCTGGATATTTGTATTTGAGGACTTTATGGACTTTGGAGTTTGGATCACTTTTAGATTTGAGAAGTAAGTTGGTGTTTGTTTGGGACATTGCAGTTGCTACAACTACAATTTTAAAACTTTTTCACAACTTTAAAAATAATATATTGTGGGTAAGCACAGTATCCAGTAGGCCCAGGGTTAGTCATGGGTGCATGATACAACTGTTTCTGTGAGTTTGGTTGAACTTAAATCTTATTTATGTCATGGAATTTTAGCTCACTGTTATATGTGGATTTTTGGAAAAAATGTTGGGGTGCCTGTAAAGCCACACTAGCCAGTAGGCCCAGGGGTACTTAGTGGTGCATGGACCAAGTCTTTCAGTGGGGTGTCTTGAATTTAAACATCATTGAGGACATGGATGGTATTGGATTGTGGTGATTTTTATGTGTTTTTTGACTTTTTGGTGGGTTGTTGGGGCCTGGCCATGTGGGTGGAGGGCATTTTGAGGCCTGGTACAGGCAGGGCCTGGCCATGTGGGTGGGGGTCAAGGGGCCATTTTGCAGCCAGGCAGTGTGCTCAGGCCTGCACCCAGTTTGCCTTGCTTTCATCCATTATGCCCAGGGGTACTCAGTGATGCATGGGCCAAGTCTTTCTGTGGGGTGTCTTGAATTTAAACATCATTGAGGGCATAGATGGCATTGGATCGGGATGATTTTTGTGTGTTTTTTTACTTTTTGGGGTGTTGTTGGGGCCTGGCCATGTGGGTGGCAGCCGTTTTGAGGCCTGGTACAGGCAGGGCCTGGCCATGTGGTGGGGGTCAAGGCTCAAGGGGCCATTTTGAAGCCAATCAGTGTGCTCAGGCCTGCACCCAGTTTGGGTTGCTTTCATCCATTATGCCCAGGGGTTTCAGTGGTGCATGGGCCACGTCTTTCTGTGGGGTGTCTCTTCTATTAATGTAAACATCCATTTTTGATTAGAATTTCAATTTTTATTTTGGGTCTTTCCGTTTTTGGGTGTGTTGTAAAAATAAATGCCTAGTTGCAAATATTCATTGAAGCACGACATATGCAACATTTATTTAACTGATGTTCCTCTGGCTTTCTTTGCTTTTAGGTGCACAAGGGAACCACAAATCAGTCATCGTTCATCATCAGTGCCAGGAAGAAGTCCTGCTGCGGTGTGTGCAGCACAACGTCACGTAACGTCACGTGTGGCCACAGACAACTCTGCAACTCGTACAACTGCGGCCTGCTGTTCTGACATCTGAAGAAGATGGGCCCAAAGAAAGGTGGCCGTAGCTACTCCACCAAGAAAGTTGCCAGTGCCACTGCCAGTAAGAAGAAGGAGCGGAAGAAGCAAGTGGCGCCACTTACCAAGGAGACTGGTGTGCCTACAGACACTTTTTTGGGGAAAAAAAATTACGTCTGCAGCAGCGGGGTCCATCGGTGACCAAGCTGGGAGCAGCTCCTCCGCTTCATTGGGCTCAGTGCCACCACGCCAAGTTAGGTCCAAGGCCATGAGTGCTGCAGAGACAGCCACTTTAATTATTCAATCACCATCGACCAGTGATGTTGGCTCATCGCAAGAAAGTAGCATCAATCAACGCAGGGTGTAACTCATCTGACGAGTGTTCAACAACCACAGCCGCAACGACAACCACAGGTATAACTAGTACAAGGGCAATGCGCAAGGAGAGGCGCAAGGAGAGGCGCAAGGAGAGGTGCAAGTAAAGGTGCATGGAGAGGCGCAAGGAGAGACGCATGGAGAGGTGCATGGTAAGGTGCATGGAGAGGCGCATGAAGAGGTGCAACTAGAGGCGCATGGAGCAGCACAACTGCTCACAATGCTTGTTCCTCCAGAAGTAGGGGCACATCAGGAAATCGAGATTGAAGCGGAGGTATCATCCGAGGAAGCCACTCCTCCTGATGATGATCCATTGTCTTCCAGATCCCCAGCAAGAAAAAGGTCAAGGAGGGCTACTACAAGTTCTTCTTCAAGCCCCTTCCTTCTGATGATCTTGATGTTGATTGGAACCCACCAATGCAGTCTGAGAGTGAGGCACGCCATGAGCCGACAAAGGTAGCTAAGCCTAAAAGGAAGGTTCCCGCAAGGCTTCCACATATGGGTGATGATGACGACGAACAAGAAGTGGTGTATTCTGCTGCTGATGAACAGTCTGACGATGACCCAGTCATCACAGTCGTCACTCCAGGCCCAGCGGGCCTGCAGCAGACAGACATTTTTATCCTATTCCGAATTGCTGCTGAGCGTGATGTGGGCGGCGTGGCACTGGTACCACCACCAATGCAGTTAACTACTACACCATCACGACCTACAGCTTCCATATTTTCTCGTCAGAAGGGCCGGCAGGGACCTCCATCCAGCTCGACCTCCATTACCTCAAGTAGTGGTGCTGTAAGTGCACAACAGAGTCAAATTCAGACACACCCATCCTCCACTTCATCTGGCATTGAAAGTAGCACCTCCACCACCAGCAGAACAGCAGAGCAGCCACACGAGAACTCAGAGGTGAGAGCACTAGCGTGCATATAGAACAGGGCATTAAGACCATAGAAACGTTAAGAACACATTGAAGGCAGAGAGCCACTAAATACGAAGGGAAGGAAGTCTATGGGTCATATCGACAAGGGAGAAAGCGACTCACGCATTGTTTTTAGCATGTGATAGTACATTCCAGGTTATAGTCACAGTAAGATGTATGAACAGCGTTCCTTTAATAGAAGATTACGCAACACAGAGCAAGTTGTTCCCCCTATTTGCGTCTGTCAGAACAGCAATTTTGCTTAACTTTATTAATGGAAAAACAGCATTGAGAATGTAGAACCACCCTCAGTAATTTTGACAACAGATAATATCGGAGGTATTATATGAAGATTGCGATGTTATAAGATTGAGGATGTTATAATTCATATACTCAGAGAATTTATTGTTTGTTATTTGCAGATGGTTTCCCTGATGAAGGTGGTTTAACCACCGAAATGCATTGGATGAAATTTAAACTTTGGATGAAATTTATACTTTAACAAATGAACATTCAGTGTGAATTGAACACAAAACTCAAGTTTAATGAAATAAAACAGAATGCATGAAACTGACTAAGAGTGAAGCATCATTTATAAGGAAGGCTGGATTTTTTCAGCAATTACCCAGTGCCTAGGGGGACAGTTGTATATGGTATATGACTGCAACCGACCAATGTATTGAACACACTCCTGGCGGGGAGTGATACCCAGGAGCACGGAAAACATAATAAATTACAGTATAAAGAGGCAGTGCACGACCAAAGTCATTAGCGAATTTGCCATGGAGAAATCTCATACTGCATTAAACATTTTGGATGAGTTTTAGAGTAAGGTATCTAAATGGCTGGTGCCAAGAAGTCGCATGATTGGTTATGTTTCCACGGACAATGGCAGTAATATAGTTAAGGCCATGCATGATGGTGGCTACTTCAGAGTGCCGTGTTTGGCGCACTGCATTAACACTGTTGTACAAGATTTCTTGAAAAGAGAAAACACAGTCAGCAAGTTACTGACCACCTGCCGAAGACTCTGCACAAATTTCAGCTATTCTTTTAAGGCCTGGAAGGAGATGAGGATCATTCAAAGTAGCCGTGAAGTGCCAGTAAAAGGACTCATCCAGGAGGTGGCAACACGTTGGAACTGAACCTTCTACATGCTTGAACGTCTGTTTGAGCAGTACAAGGTAATCAATGAGTATGTCAATAGCATTAACTTACGGTCTGCTCCTATGAAAGACATGAGGCTAGAGCCAGAGGAATTGGACCAAGTTAAAAGCCTGACAGACATGCTTCGTAATTTTGAGGTCTTCACCCGTGAAGTCAGCAGGGAGGACTGTAGTTTGGGCAAAGCTATCCCATTGTTGTTCATGCTAGAGCAACAACTGAAGGCAGTGTCTTCAACGTTCCGAGCTGATGTTCACAAACAAGCGCATATCGGTTGGCGGAGAGCTTATTAAGCCGCCTACTTGTCAATGAAAGGCTTAAAAAAATACATTCAGAACAACATTTCATGTGTGCCACTATTCTGGATCCACGGTACAAAAAGGCACTGACCAGCAAAGTATTCATTCCTTTTGATGAAGAAGATGTTTCAAAGTACAAACATTGGCTAGCTGTGTCAGCCACTCGGTTAGAAAAAGAGCGGCAGGAAATTGAAGGAAACACCACAAGTACTACTGAAGCAGCAGGCCATCCGGCGTCAAGGTCCACTTCTGTGGCCGAAGGTAGTCACTTTCCCTCACAGCCATTACTGACAGCACCAACAGTATCCTCATCATCATCACCTGCACCAGGCCCAGCCATAATATTGTCGTTAGCGGATTGGATAACTCGGCAAGGGTTTGCTCGCTCCAGTGTTGATGCAAAGGAAACACATGGTACGCAAAGTGGAGCACCACCCAGGGAGGCCCTTGAGTGGATGGTGCAGGCCTATCTGGATGACCCAACATAGGTCTACATTGATCGTGACCCATTGGTGTATTGGTATGGGAAAAGGCCTCACTGGCCACTACTCAGCATGCTGGCTATAAATTATTTGTCTTGCCCACTCGCAAGCGTGTCTTCGGAACGAGTTTTCAGTGCTGCTAGTGCCATTGTCACTTCAAAAAGGTCCCGCCTCTCGCCCAAAAATGTGGAGAGGTTAACAATGATCAAGATGAATCAGCACTTCATACCACCAGATTACAAAATGCATGAATCCACGCAGGAAGAAGAGGACACCGACTTAGGTGACGGAAGCTCTTCTCTATTAGCTGACCTACTCCATGTTCAATTCACAGAGTTTGAGGACGAGCTCTACTTCCCTGACAATGAGGCTTGAAAAACTTACTTTTTGTTTTCTTCCTTCCTTTTTGACTTTTATTTCTGTGTGTCTTTCTTTGATTTGCAACTTTTAGCACAACAACACTTTAATCACAACAAATGCATCAGCAGCACTGTCTTTGTCTTATTTTCCATATTGAAGGTGCCGCTGTCTGCATTCCTGAAGTTCACAACTCAGTCATGCTCCTCTATCCTCCTCCTCCAGACTCCCCCTATTCATTTCCCTCAAGGCAGATAGCTGGATTACGCAGAATCTAGAAACTGTTGCTTCACTCCGTACACAAGTCCCCTCAAAAGAAGTGAGACGGGAATGACTCACTATGCTGACTGCACCTTCTGAAATTGACATGAGAGGCTGCCCTGTGTCCCTTCACTTAAGAATAAGATGATGACAAGTGGAACAGGTAATGAATGATGAGATGGCATGCAGTGGTGGAGAACACTGGCTGTCTGGCTCTGATGAAAGCAACTGTTGTCTGTTTGTTGTGCATGAAGTGAATCCTATCTATGTGTTCTGTTATTATTATTTAATCTTTTACACACTAAATGTAACTCAAGTGTACTCTGTTACCTTGTTTAATACAAATTGTACTACTACTGCAGGGGCCAGCCACTATGTTGCATTTTTTAATATGGAAGTGTGTAGACAACATTGAGTTTTCCAATAACATACCATGATGATGATGAGTCTTGATGATTAAAGTTACATATTATCTTTATTCTTTACACAGTCACTCACTGGGATGAATGGATCATCATCATTGTCGGTTTACGGAAGAAATATGGCCATTTCGTGAGTGGCAAACAACAGGTAAACAAGTCAACAACAACCACAACATGTCTGTCTGTCTGGTATGGGAGTGGTCGAGCCAGTGTAGTGTATGCAAGAGACCAGACAGCAGTTCATGTAAAATTGAGGCTATGTGGCTTGCTGCATACAATTAGGTATGCGAATGCTTTGTCTGTCTGTGTCAAAGAGGTATGCTACATCATCAGGGTGGTTCACTCAGTGGTGTCTGCCTTGACCGTCTGCATGGCCCTGGCCTGCTGTGTGCAATTACTATCCTTGAAAAGGAGACTCAGAGTATGCACTTTACATATGATGCCTGTATGTAATAATGTCGCCTCTGAAAGTGTTATTTTTGCACTACACACCGTACCTTATATTTTTTCTCAGTGCTGTTTTAATATCCATTCCTGTTTTTCCATCAACAATTGCAGGCCGGCTTTTACCTTGTGCCATGGGAACAACATCAATCCGCAATTCCGCAACCGCCAGGCAGGCAGTGGACAGTGTGTCTGGTCACCAAGATTGATCGACAGAGTGTCAGATGGAATGGAGGAGTACTGGGAATAAGAGTAAGAGGAATGGCTGGAAGCATGCAACTTCCCACATTGAACAGGACAACAACAACATACATTTACAGTATCCTTTCCTCTACACTTCTCCTTATCTTTTAAATAACGTATTGTTGTGAACTTCTATGAGTTCGACTCTCTGCTTCAAATTCATCCCTACAGCTATTTCATAACTTTCTTTGCAATTTTTAAAAAAATGAATGTAATGTACTACTAAGTCATTCTCTCTCTGAGGGAAATTGGGTAATTACAGCAGCCCTGTACTGTCTAATAGTTTAGTACTACTTAGTAAGTTGTACTTAGTACTACTTTTCAGTAACCAAACCATCCATTTAGCAAACAACTTCATGCATGCACTTCCTTTATGTCCCTTAAAAGATTTATGGATATCTTCGTATCCAAAGATTTGTTTTTCTTCATTTGTGTTGCCAATGCTGTGTTTTTTTTCCTCTCTCCACAAAACGTTCCCAAAAAAACCCATTCCCATCCAATTTTCAAACCCTAACCCTCTTCCCCCAGGCTGTGTGGTTTTTATTGAGGTGTGACTAAATGACAGCAATAATTCCACACACTTGCTGGGGAGGATAAGGTGCAAGCAACCTCCTCAAATCAATTTTAAGGTAGCTAGATGAATCCTAGGATATTGTAATTCTGCTTAAAAAAACACCAATGAGTATTTTACTATTTTCAAATCAATTCTGAATTTCATGCCCACCATCGATTGCATCCATCGTTAACAACATCCTCCTACATGTCAAGACTTGTTACGCTGCTGTGTCACTGTTCTTGTTGTAGCTATAATCATCCATGCAATTTTTTTTTCCTATACTTATCTTCAGCATTGCTTAGGCTACGAAATATACTGTTCCTTCTAATACTCCTCTCAGGCCACTCAATGTCTCTTTTTTTTCCTTTGTATTTCATATGCTGCTACTGCTAGTGTGGTACCACTCCTCCTACCACCACAACAATGGAATTTGTGTCCTGGATGGATTTCATGGGCAACCGTAATCGCCATTTGCCATGCAGCCAGCGCTGTGTCTAGCTCTATTCTCAAACACGAATCACAGGTAATATAAGCATTTAGGGGAGGTAGAATAATGGGCTAGCACTCGGAGGAGAGGATAGACTGACAGTAATACTAGTAAAGTATTAGAAGGCCAATTGAATTCACTAACTCTGTTAGTGGCACTTTTGTACATTTTTGAACGTTTTAGATAATTCATGCTGGTAAGTTTGAGGAAACCAAACGAGCAGTAACCCCCGCCCACCACCCCACAAAAATAATATGAATGTGTAAACTATGTTGAAGTATGTAACATAAAAAAATAAATATATATTTACCCTAGCAAAAATAAACTAGTCAAAAGACCCAAACCACCCCCCTACCTAACACCAACAATTGTCCATTTCAATGTCCGGCAAAGAGTCCCTCAGAATCCCCAACTCCCAATTCCCCCCCCCCAACAGTCTTTGAAAAAGGGGCAAGGGACACAGTCACTTCCGGCGGTGTCCTGTGGACAGGTGGTCCTGCAGCTCTTTACGGAGGTCCCGGAGCTGGTGCTGCTGCTTCTCCACCGTGCGCTCCAGATAGTCCACTCGGCGGCATAGCCGGCGCAGGCGTGCCATCCAGGCTCTGGGGGGGGGGCAGCTGCTGGTGCTGTTGCAGCTGAGCGGCGGCGGCGGGAGGCTGTCGGACCACTGCGCCGTACTGGAGGCTGCTGGCTGGTGGACCCTGGGGCACTGGAGGAGGACGCAGCTGTTGGAGCCTCCTCCTCCTGTTCCCGAGCTCAAAGCCGGCGATATTCTACACAAATGGCCTCCATTTTCAGGGCCATGGCCCGGACAGCCATCTCCTTTCAGTGGAGCTTTGTGGAGCATCTATAAGAAGAAAGAAAGAAAAATACTGTACCCAATACTCTTTAACAATAACACAAATAAATAATTCAACAGAAAGTTGTCTCACAGTAACACTAGCAATTTGCAAGCACAGTATAACATTTTGGCATGTATCTTTCCGCCGTCTTTGTAGGCCTGTAACATTAGTGGGAATTTCAGGAATTCTACTAGCAGCACTATGGACTCACTACATAGTCAGAGAGTCAGAGAGTACACTAGTCTTCTTCTTTTTTTCTCTTGTTTTGCGAAATAAATAACTTTTTTTTTTGTCCTCATTTACCACCATGGTTTCCAGTTAAGCCAACCTTTGGGGTTACGGCATGCTGGGTGAGTTATACACTGGTAGGGAATAAGTCTGATGGAAAAACGTCATCTCTCAGCAGTGGCGACAACCCCTTGGTGCCAGACCTAACAAGAGAAACCATAAAAGAGCGGTGGAAACTACAACCAATAGAAACCGGGCTTGGTACCGGAGAGCGGCTCTAGGCATAACATAAGCCACAGCAGCGTAATTATCGGACCCGGTGGGAAAAAAAACCAGATCTCTCAATGCTCCCAGATCAAAAGGTGCCGGTACTTTGAGTGCCGGCCCTAGCCAGATCTAGCTTAGAGACCTGCAACACTGATGCATACCAGTCATTAAGAGTAGGGGGTAGAGAGTCTTTCCATTTTTTGCAGATCTCCCTTCTGGCCAGTAGAGTGGAAGAGAAGATTAAACTTTTTGCTGGATTTTGGACTCCTTCCGCAATTCCAAAGATCACTAATGGAAGATCAAAGGTAATTTGAAGGTCCAAAGATTTAGTGAGAGTGTTACTAATCGCATTCCAAAATGAGGCCAGGTGGGGACATTCAAAGAACATATGGGCATCTGAAGCAGCTTCCAGGCCACATTTAGCACAAGCTACAGACTTCCGTTCGGAATATTTTGAAAGCCTAAGGGGAGAATAATACTCTCTATGTAGGGCAAAAAGATAGTTCCTACGAAGCCATGCAGGTTTGACAAAATCCCATAACAGTTTACATGAGGAGGTCCATAGGTCTTGTATATTGCAATTGACAGTGAACCCCACAGCTGGTCAGGTAGCCGAAATTCGCCATCCACTTCATCCAAGATAAGATTGTACCACAAGGAAATTTCTTTCTTAGCAACAGGATTATCTATTAGGCGAGTTATTAACTGACTATGACCACCAAGGGGAAATTTATTCTGTCTAAGGTGCGAAGAGCTGTATGCATGAGACCAGCTTGAAATTTGCAAGTACTTATATCTAGCAAAGTTTGGACCTATCTTAATCTTAAGATAGTCCCATGAAAGTAATTCTACCTCCTAAAAAAGATCGCCCCAAACCTCCAACCCTGCATCCTTTAGTAGGATTGTCAGGCTATCTCCCAACCAAACAGGGCTTTCGGGAAGGTCCCAGAGGGGTGTTCTACTGCTAAAATACCCCAGCCTAATAGCTCTTGTTAAGGCCGACCAGATTTTAGCCATCCCCTTCAGGACCTTTAATTTAATCTTCTTGAAAAACTTGGGGTTTCCAAATTTAAACAAGAAGCCTGATTGGTTAACTCCTTCCCCCATGAGCAAGGCAGAATATAAAGTTCCTACCCCATATTTCGAAGTCACCTTTAACAACATGCGGGCATGAGACATCTGAAACGCCCATGCGTACATTTGAAGATCTGGAGCTGCCAACCCACCCTTCTCCCTACGTCGCCTGAGTTTCTTCCAGGCAATCCTTGGAAGATGCTTGTTTCAAATAAAAGATGTAATTTCTGCCTGTAATTTTACTAACGAAGATGGCTCAAAATATAACGGGATAGTATTAAATAAAAAAGAGACCTTAGGTAAAGTAGACTTTTTAATCAAAATAACTCTCCCTATTAAAGAGAGAGGAAGATGAGACCAAGCATTCATAAGCTTAAGGCAGTGTTTTGCACCAGTTCAAAAATGTAATGAGGCAATTTGATTAATGTCTTCCACAATGTTAAGACCAAGATAGCACATACTGGAACCAAATTGAAAATTACTAACCCCCTCATCATCATTCCAAAAAATCATCTCGGTTTTTGTGGCATTAATCTCGTAGCCCGAGGGGAGGAGCCTAGCCCGCGACCGAGATGGCCGCGCTTTAGCTCGGCTCCGTTCGCCCGCCTGTATTTTCACATTTATCCTGCTGTTATCCTGCCCTGGGAAGCCCTCTTTGCTGTGTGGTAGTGCTACGACGACCTGCAGGCACTTACCTCTTGTTTCGGTTATCCTGGCTGCTGTGTATCCGGTGCAGTGCCCCCGATTGTATTGGGGTGTCGGAGGCGGACTGGACTGGATCTTCTTGCCGGCTCCCGGGCCGGACGGAGCCTGCGGTGCTGCCCTTCGGGGCGCGGTTGAGGTGGTCGGAAGGCCGTTGTTCGTGTGGGCCGGAGGTCCTTCCTGACTGATTCCCGTGGGGAGGAGGCCTTTGGTGGAGGCGCTGCCTTCCATTGCCGGAGCTTCTCGTGTATCCGGCTTGCTCCCCCTTTGTTCTCCGGCCCGGCCATTTTGATTTTGCCGCCCGGACTCGGAGAACGGGACCGGCGGCGTTGGGTGGCCGGTGAGGTCCCTTTCTTCTGGTGGCCCCCCTTCCTGCCCGGGGTGCTCTGCCGCTGGTCGGCGCGACTACACTTGCCTTGCCGTCGCCCCGGCGGAGGTTGGCGGCCGCGCGGCCTTGTTGGGCTCTCAAATGGCGACCGACCCCAATTGTCTTGGCCGGGCCTGGACGAGCGCTGTAGGCCCGCCGCATGGCCCGGGTGACGAATACTGTAAAGGTTTTCCTACACTTAAAGAGGTCCTGGATGCCCTGCTCTCCTGGCGACTCTTGGTGGCCGCGCCTGTCATTGCTTCGGAGATGGTTCCACGCTACGGGCCTCCCGGGCCCCCGCGGCCGGATGTGGCTTTGCTGTTGCGGGGTGCGGCTGGAATTATCCTGGCGGAATTGGCCCCGGCTACGACCGCGTCCGTGGGTGTGCGGAACTTGATGGTGCCTCCTCCTCCGGCTCTGCCTCCTTTGCCTCTGGCCCGGGAGCTGGATTTTGCTCGGCCTGACCTTCATGACTCTCCTGGTTCCTTTTTGCCGCCGCTGCCCGGCGATCTCTCCTGTGCTGGCCCAGATGGGTCGGTTTCTTTGGACATATCCTTGGACCTGTGCCTGCATCGTTTGCTACACTTCGTGACTTTCCTGGATCTTCCGTGTTGTCCTTCACGTGTATTTTCTGGACTGCCGTTGGATTTTCCTGCTGTCTGCCTTCTGTTCTTCGTGGCCTGGACCTCGCTGGATCGGACTGTTCCCACTTTGGACAAACAGGGACAGGGCTGATGTGCACTGGCATCTGTGTGCGGTAGTCTTGTACTGGTTTGGATGGTCAACGTGTCCTGGTATGGTTATGTGTGACTGTTTGGTGCTCTTGGACTGTAACCTGATAATCTTTGGCTTCCCGGGGTCTTGGACCTTCGACTCAGGCGGGTGGCCGGGTGCGTTTCCTCCTGTTTCCCGGCCCTCCCCCGTGTATGTGTATGTATGTGTCTCCCATCCCGTGTTCCCTTCCCTTGCCCTTCCCGTTTTTGTCTTCTGTTTCCGACTTCACTTGCTCCGCTATATTTCGGGTTCTAATTAGGGCGACAGGCACGCTGCGGGGGGGTAGGCCGTAGCCTTCTGCAGGGGTGCAGGGTGGGCTTAGGGGTGGGTGGGGGGGTTTGTCTCTATTGGGGGGTCTTTTTCCCCCCCTTATTTCTTCCTTTTTTTGTTCTATGGCTCTTGTGTATTCACCTTTTCGGGCCTCGGTCTCCTCATGTGTCCCCCTGGGGAGTTTCTGTGGCGTTCGTATCCCGGTGTGTGTCTGATTGTGGCCCGCTGGTTATTTTGGTATCGACTTTTTGGTATATCACTTGCCGGGTCATGTTGTTTTGTCTTGTCTCCTGGGGGTGCGTGATTTGGTGGGAGTCCCTTCTTTTGTCCCCTTTTCCCTCTTCCCCTTCCTCCTTTATGGGGGTCTCTTTATTTCCGTTGGGGTGCGTATCGTATTGTATTTTGCAATGGGGGCCTTTTTGGTTCTGTCTCCTCATTTTGGGTGGGGGCGGTGAAGGGTGAGCGCGGTTTGACTGATGCCATTGTAGCTTCTTTGTACTCCGATTATGTGTATATTCTTTGTAGATATGTTTGTATGGCTTATTGTTTCATCCTGTGTTCATAAAATGGCGGCTTGCCGCGGCCCCTCCCTTGTTGTTTCTTCCACGGCCCGTTATTCTTCTGTTCCCCCGCCCCGTATTAGAAAATTAACCTTTTGTTATCCTGTTTGTGCTGATTGCTCGATGGCCTTTGTGGTTTCTCCTGTGCTCCTGGTGCCGTATCCTGTGAAGAACCTATTCTCCTTTGCTACGTTTTTTTACCGTGTGGTGGCCAGCCCGTGGGGTTGTAGGCCCGTATTTGTGAGCTTTCTTTGTACAATAAAGGTTTAAAAAAAAAAAAAAAAATCATGTAGCCCGAGACTCCCCCAAATTCCAGAGCAGCGTTAAAAACTGCAGGAAGTGCAGTATGAACCTCGGATGAAAAAATGAGGACATCATCCGCGTATAGGGCCACTTTCCTCTTCCATCCCCTATATCTAAAAGGTTTAATATCAATATCCCCCCTCAGACGTTGGGCGAAGGGTTCAATATACAAATCAAATAGGAGATGGGAGAGTGGGCAGCCCTGCCGTGTCTCCCTTGAGATGTTGAAGGGGTCTGATAGATCTCCGTTAACCAAAACACGCGCCGTGGGGCTTTGATATAAAAGACTGACAGCTCTCCGAAACCCTTGACCTACACCAAATTTTGCCAAGGCCCTCGACAGGTACAACCAATTGACTCTGTCGAAGGCCTTAGTTGCATCCAACGTGAGGACAGCAAGAGGAAGGGCCTCGGCCGATGCCATGTCAATTGCCCCTATTAGGTCATATGCAAGTTCATATAATTGGCTTTCCTTTACAAACACCTTTTGATCGTGGTGTAAAACATCCGGTGCCACCAATGCCAATCTTTTTGCGAGAACTGTAGTAAAGATTTTGTAATCTACGTTCAGAATGGAAATCGGTCTGTAGGATCCGCAAGCTGTGGGTGGTTTCCCCGGTATCAAAATTAGGGTTATAGAGGCACTATCCCAAGATAAAGAGGGACGCTGGCCATCCACCAGTATATGATTGAACAAAATGGTAAGGAAGGACACAATTTCTTGTTCCAGGGCTCTATAGATTTCGGCAGGGAGCCCATCGGGACCTGCTGCCTTCCCCTTCTTACTATTTTGAATGGCCATTTTGACCTCTTCTTCGGAGATATCTCTATCCAAAAATGTTTGCTGTTCAGCAGAGAGTGCCGGGAGTGGAATACCACTCAACCAACCCTCAATGAGCTCTGGATCGATCTTATTATCCTCATGGTAGATTGATTGAAGAACACACAAAAGGCCTGTCTAATATCTTCATCTGAAGAAATTATAGTGTCATTGACACTAATTGAGTCTATATTATTATGGACCTGATCAAGTTTGGTCTTCCATGCCAATAATTTTCCTGCCCCCACACCATACTGAAAGTGGGCTAACTTACTAGCCTCCCACTTCTGCTGATTCAGAACCGAGCCCAATCGTCCCTTCAAAACTAGGAGTTGGTTATGGAGTGGGTTCAACACGGAGTCAGATACAGAATGGTTAGCATCAATATCTGTTTCTATTTGTATTATGCCTGCCTCAATAGAGGTGACTTCCTCTTTATGTTGTTTCCTCCGATATGTTACCTTGCCCGTAATAAGCCCCCTCAAAACAGCCTTGAAGGAATCCCAAACCACTCCAGGAGCTGCCGAGCCGATGTTAACCCTCATAAAGTTGTGTGTTTCAGTTTTAAGAAACAAGATGTCATCTGGATCAGAGAGTAAGGAGCGATCAAAGGACCAACTCCTGGGGGTAGTTTTAATAAGCCCCACAAGTTCTATACAGACCGCTGAATGGTCAGATAGGGGTAGGGGAAGATATAAAATACTCTTAACAGAAGCTACCAATCTTTGACTGATTAATACATAATCAATTCTGGACTGGTGATGGTATTTATAGTTCCGGAAGGAGATACACTGTGCACACCTGACCTTACTCTCCAAATATCAACATATCCATATTGCTTCATTGAACTGAGCAAAAAAGTCCTAGTTTTAGAGTACACTTGGGAACGGCTATTTGGAGATTTATCTAAGACAGGATCCAATACTATATTAAAGTCACCTGCCAGGATAACTGGTTCAGGAAAGGAAGGTAAGTGTGAAAAAATAGTCTCGAGAGTTGAAGGGTCATCTTGGTTTGGCCCGTAGTAACTTAGAATTGTGAGCTGGGCTCCAGCTATAATGACCGAGGCTAAGGCCCATCTGCCACCTGGGACAACAATTTGAGAAACCAACCAGGCTTTCAGTTGTTTCTTAAAGATAAGAGACACTCCTCTAATGTCCATAGTTTTAGAAGTTGAGATCGAAAAAATCAATCCACCTGTTCTTTTAGACTAAAGCCAGCATTTCAGTCTGGATTAAATGAGTCTCCTGGAGTATAACGACCTGTGCATCAGAGTCTCTTAGATACTGCATAATTTTATCAGCCCTTGGTTTAGTGCGGAGGCCATTGACATTCTACGAGATATACTTTATACTAGCCATATTCAATGTACCAAACGCGGCTCAACTGCCCAAAAAAAGGAAGAGTGCCAATATGCTGACATATCTGAGCCAAAGGTCACTATACATTATCTGTTTAATACTAAACTCCAAAAGAATCAATTTGAAAATGAGGACATTTTTTAATTTCTCCCAAAAACCTAGCCAAAAGTCAACCCCACACCTACCCCCGTGCCCCCGCAACCCCCCCACCCACCCCTTGGGAAACCCTTGCTTTATCTAACCGGTCAAGTCGAGTAGATAGCACCCCTCGCCAATCCCCCCCCTGAAACACCCCATATAAAAAAAACAGAGTTACAATGGTTGACCATATGTTCAGTAAAGAGGGTAAGAGAGGAGTCATACCCGCTTGAATGAAAAGAGAGTGAAAAGGGGTAAGGGGAAATCTGCCCAAAGCTAAGCTAAGGGTAAAAAAAATAAAAAAGTTAAACAAGGATAAAAATGGCCCTAATGTGATATCTGTTTTCAGTATAGGCCAATGTTTTGTAATTATTGCCCTCACTTTCCTCTCTTCTGTGTTGTAAGTAGTTATTAGTCTAATTGGTTCCAAAGAAGAGGGATCAGCTACACCATCCACTCCCCTTCTTGAACTACTGCTGTTAGCGGTTTTTAGAAAATCCTCTCTAGAATGACTGTTTGCCCTGTTTTTCGCTTCTTTTAGATTTTTGCAAACTGTACCCTCTAGCCAAAAATCTTTCAACTGCCTCTGTCAGACATATCTCCAAGTTCATAGGAGAACTTCAAATCCTGCACATGCTTAAATTTTTTCCATATGGAACACATATCTGTACCTATTTTTCTTTCTGTTAGACATGGTTTGCAATGCTTTAAGATCCTCTATTATCACATCACTGAAAGTGTCTATAGCATCCTTTGCCATCAATGGTATGAAAGTTGGAGGTGGTTTAAACTTGCTATGACATGGCAGATTACTCATTACTCCCATAAGTGCCAGTTCTTCCTGGGTTGAATTAATTCTTATTTCTTCCTCTGTTGTTGAGGCATAAACTGCTTTAAGAGTCTCAGTATCAGCAACTGCCAATTTACTAGTAGGTCGAGTGGTGATATTAATAGTTTCAGACATCTCTTGAGCTTTCGATAGTTTGAAGTGTTTTCTTAGTTTGAGCTTCCTGATAAACTTGAACACATCATTTTCAGTCTGAACATAATCAAATGAATTTTTTTGGGCAAAAAGATAGGCCTAACGCTAAAAGTTGGGATTCAGCTTTGTTCAAAACTTCAGAGAGGTTCACCACCGTGTTATCAAGCTCAGTGGTTGTTGAGTGTTCCATTACCACTTTTTCCCTTTGCCTCGTTTTGTGAAATTTGAGGTTCCTGCATTTTCTCCGTTCTTTTGCACTTCTGTTTTTCCTGCTGCGTTTTTCCTTTGTTGCTGCTGCATCCGTGGTCACAACGTTAGCCGCTTGTCCTCCACTAAAAAACCCAACTCCTCCGAGGGTGATATATATATCCAAACAACCAAATCTTCACCACTCCTATCCACAGAACCAGAAACGGAACGGACACCAATTTTCCTTTGGGCAGTATTTTATTTAGTGCATTCCACCATGACGCGTTTCAGCCCCTATAGGCCTTGATCACATATATATATTCACTGAAAAAACCATAGGTTTCAGGCACGTCATAGTTTGAAAATACCATTTACAAAAAACTTGGAAATTCACTGAAAAAACCATAGGATTTAGGGAAAGTTATAGTTAGTTGTACATTTCACTCGTACAAAACCAGAGAAATTCCCCCGTTATAGTTAGTTCATCTAACTATAACTTGCACCCCCGCAATGCACTTCTGATGATGTGACATCTGTAGTGTCCGATCATTGGATCTAATCCTCATGCTGATGTAATAGTATGTCTTTGGCCAGTTTTTTCTGATGATTTTGCTGACTTCATTACTGTGTGGGCTGAACTTTGACACAAAAGGGATCCTGTTCAAAGTCTTTTTGGGCTGCGGTGAAAGGAGCGTGTCTCTGTGACAATACCAGGCTCTTTTCCTGGTTTGAGAGACCAAGCGTTGTGGATAGCCAATACTTCGGGCACATGAACCCTTCACTGAGTTACCCCTTTTCTCCTATCAACGGGGCAGAAACATCGCCAGCCATTTGGTACACGCCATTACATGGCCACAACAAGACAGCGAAAGACATACTATTACATCAGCATGGGGATTAGATCCAGTGATCGGACACTACAGATGTGAAAACTGTAGTGTCTGTGATTTGACACAAAATACCAAGGTTTTCCTTTATCACAACCATACCTACAAACTGAAAAGTCATACTAACTGCAGAACGCAGAATGTTATCTATGCCATCACATGCCCTTGCAATTTAATCTATATAGGGCAAACAACCCAAATGATAAAACAAAGGATCATCCAACATAGAAGTAGGATTAACTGTCAAGTACTCACTGCCCCTTTAGTCTCACACTTCCTCGAACTGGGCCATCAAGATGTTGACTTAAGGTGGCAAGTGATCGAAAAACTCTCTCTCCCTGCCCGTGGAGGAGATATTAAGACTCTACTAAATAAAGCAGGATGCAAGTGGATGACCTTATGTAATTCTGTCGCTTCTGGCTTGAATAGTCTTGATGAATGGAACAATACCATCAGTCTTTACACTACCCCTTCTGTCCTGTTATATACTGATTACACTCAATATCTGTACCTATGGATTGTCCCTAGTATGTGACTTCCTAGACCCCTGTAATTGAGTGGTCCTTTGCCTCTTCAAATCTAATTTTCCATTTGAGATCGAGTTTGCTCTAACTGTTTGTCAATGTGAATGTGTTTTTTCATTTCATAGGCTATGTTCGAAATGGGTCCCCCCTGCCAAACGTTTATGAATTATACAGATTTATATGACCTGTCATTGATTGTTCCTTGTCATATTTTGCTCGTGTATCCAAAGAAATGTTTAGCCGATTACATGATTTGCCAGCAACTGACCTTGAATACACCCGGGGCTTACAGGGTTAGCCTCGGAATACTTTCACTGGGTCTTGCCCCCGCCCCGCCCCCGTCATGTGACACCCTTCCCAGGTAACTTCCGCCTTCCTCTTCGTCCTCCCCGATGCAAACGCCACAAAGCAGCCGCCAGGATTATTGACCGGCGAGCTGGACTACATTTAGTGTGTCCGCGTCTCTCACCATTAAAACAGGTATGACAGAAGTACGCTTATCGTTCCAACACCACAGACTATCTGGTTAGAAGGGTCCTTAATATTTCTCTTAATTGCAGGTCCTTGGCCGCCATTACTTCTCACAAACGTGATTTCTCCACGACATTTTGTTCTTGGGAATCCTTCACAATTAACAGGTAAACCCTGACGGTGGTGCTGCATTCACTCTCTGTTATATACACAATATAACAGCCCTTATGACTCCCCCCTTTGAATTATAGGTCCCTTGGTGTGGAATCCTTCAATTTGACCAAGGGCACCGAGAGATGCCGAGTGGAACAAAATATTCAGGTATTGAGCATTTACGATACCGCGCCGTTCTGCTTGCTTGCTCAGCTAACTTTAGACTGACCCCCATTTCACTGCACTTCTTACAGGTCGTTGACCGCAGATACCATAGCACTGTTCGAATCCCCTGAGACGCCCATTCCATCAGACAATTAACTCAGGTATATACCTTTTTATTCTTAGATCTAACGGGGTCCGACCTAATTATGGTTCAATATACTCACCCTTGTTTCCTTGAATTACAGTCCTTGGGCGGCCAGACACAACGTGCCGGATCTCCCCGATCTCGGCCGTGATTCCGTCGCGCTCAGGTGAGACCATCTTTGGTCTTCTTCATGACCCCCTGTCCCCTCCATAGATACCTGTCTTGACTAAGCATGCATGACACCCCACTTATATACCCCAGCGTATATACCCGTGCCCCCCCTTTTTGTTTCCCCTTCTTTCAGTCCTACATCCGATGTCTCACGTGATGTGAGGTTACCTAACGAACTACCGGACTCCCTTCGCTCCGTGGCTCTTCCTGCTATTTAATATTTAATATTTATTATTTAGTAATTTTTCCATGTCCTTTACCCCTCCCCCCCCTCCCTGCCCGCTCTCTCCCATACCTTCCCTGGTCCGTTATTCAACAGATCCCATTCCCCTTCGGTCCCATCCCCCAGCCTCCTCATTACCCACCTGGCATTGTCTTCCTGGGTGTCTAAAGTTATTATTTTTTACCCCACAGCACTTTTAACGAGACAACCCTGTCCTGAAGATGGTCCGCATTGGTTAAGGACCGAAACGTCGTCGACCTTCCAGCGCAAATTTTAGGCGCATACTATTGTGACCCCAATTGAAATTGGAAATTATAAACTGTATCATAGATTGTCACTGATTTCATGTCACTGTTAAGCTACTCACTGTAAATATTTCACCTTGCTCACCTTGCGCCGTTCGTCGCTGCACACGCCTTCACTTGAGTTGCTACACCTCACTTGTATATATAGTGCACCAAGTTTTCTTTGGGTTGTCACCCTAAGTTTTGGTTCATGTGCTGTAAATAACTGTGTGTATCCGAAAAAATCTTTGCTGAAATATCAAAACTAAAAATTTATTTTTCTAAAACTATTTGAATAGGTGTCTCCTTTCTCCACTCCTTGTAATGCTCAGGTGCAGACACTGGCACTCCCTCTGGTGAGGTGCTGGATCCTGTGGAACGCTTCATATGGCTACGCCTCTTGCCCTCCTTCCCCTGTTTACTAGGTGTAGCCTCTACAGTGCCCTCCTTCCCCTGAATGCCAGGGGTACCCCCTACAGTGACCCTCCTTCACCTGCTTCACTGGGCTTGGAATGGGAGTCAATGTGGTGGGGGAATGTGGCTCTGAGCGCTTCCTAGGTGTACCCTTGCCATACAACACCTCCTCAATGGACACAGAAACTGCATGCCTTGCTTTGCGTGAAGTTTTAGGGACAGGAGAGTCCTTAGCTGGGGATGTCTCTGAGCCATGTGAGCCTGAGGTCTGCTTCTTTGCTTTTTGGGCCTTGCTTTTCCCTGACGGGCTCTTGGGTTGTTTCTGCTGGGTGTTTCTTGTGCTGTATCGTGACTGTGACGCATGGGAACTGTGGTCTCTATCATCAGATGTGGCCACTACCTTGGTGGTGGATAAAGGACCTGGAGCAGGAATGGGAGTATGTGCCTTTTGATGGGCGGACGTCACTGTGGACAACAAAGTCTGAACAGTACAGTGCAGCCCACCCACGTCGGAGTGTATGCCCTCCATGTAGGCAACCACCTGGGCTAATTTTTTGTCATGGTCACTGAAGGCATTGAGGAGGGCTGTCTGACACACACAAAGCTGGTGCAGAAGCTCAATAGACTCAGCACTGAGGACAGCAGGGGGGACTTGTGCAGGGGCAGCGGTGCCAGGTGTGAATGTAACTCGTCTCCTCTTACTGACACGGACACGGGCAGCACCAGAGGAAGTGGATGGGAGGGTGGGCACTGGCCGCTGTGTGGTAGAAAATAATGCAGTCTCCATTCCCTGTGCCCGCCAACATGGATGCATCCCCGCTGGCATCAGATGATGTGGTACTTTGTGTCTCAGGCACGGATTCCTCCTGCATACTCCGGTCCCCCTCTGAGGCACTGGTGACCTCTGTGTCATTGGGCTCCTGTGCAGCTGTAGAGCTAGGCTCACCCCCACTGGTGTCTGTCTCCTGTCCCTCTGTGCCACTGGTGAATCTGCATGTGAGAGAGAGATGCAGGGTCAGGTTAGTGGCATCAACAGGACAAAGCAATGCAATCAATGTTGTACAAAAGATACCCAATTCGACCTGTTGTACACCAGACTCTGCAATCACATTGCAGCAACTCACTACATAGACCACAACAGTGCATGTAACCCTGATCATCTGTCATGACTGAGCCATGCCAAGGCCACACAGCACAACACCCTGCCCGTGGCTGTATTCTACCAGACATACAACTTGCTCTGCCCACACCTATGGACATGATGTGGGCACAGCACTTGTTGACACTGACAGACCATGAGGGAACAGGAGGGGACAACACAGACTCCTTTTACGACATAACGGTTCACAATGGCAAATAGCCCATGCCAAACACCATGTTGTACTCTGGGGCCCAAAGACAAGTGCACATTTTAGTCAGATGTGTAGGCCTCAACATTCAGGGTGCATGCAATGTACGCATAGAAGTAGTCACACTCAGATTGGGAACACTGCTGTTCACTCCCAAATCGATTCTTCAAACTACCCCAAAGCTAAATAACCACGAAGAGCATAACACATACGGCAAAGGGAATGCACAGCAGGGAGGATCACCATTGTAAGAACACTTTGGGCAAATACATGACACTGGCACCCATCGCAGCAGCCACTTACATGCCACTGCACTGCACCACTCCACCAACATCACATAGGCAACCGCTGGCACAGGCCCTGTACACATGCATCTGCTCACAGCCAAAGTCACCCTCCCCAAATACTCACCCCTGCCTTGCTGCTGATGTTCCTTCAGATGTGTATCCAGCTCAGGATGAGTCACTGCCAAGATGAGGCCCATCAGTGGTGTCATGCAGCGCCGTGCCAACCGCCCAGTGTGAGGGAGTAGCCCCAAGGTCATCTCTGCCATGTTCTTCGCCAGCCGGCTGATGTCGTCCCACTCTTGTGGCAGTGGGTGCGCCATTGGTTAGACACCCCCAGAGCTTGCACCTTTGCTGCAATGGCCCTCCACACGGCCTTACGCTGGTGTACCTTGAGCTGCAGGCATGGGAGACAAAAGGGGGAAATGATCAGTGACACAGTGTCAAGTACCAACATCTATCAGTACAGTAGCAAGACTCTGAATGGGTTAAGCTGATGTGGCTGCATGCATTTATGAGGGCATACACAGTCCCTGAACATCTCACACACATGCAGGATGACAGCACTAGACCCCCTATGTGATTTGCACACATCTCCAGTCCTTTGCTTCTCTGGCCACAACATACATCACAAATCGACCTGTGTCTGTGGGTAGCCTCACTGTGTGCAAGACTGTACAGCACTCAATGTTCATGCCCTGTGAATATATCAGTATGTCATGTGTGTGGCATTGAGGGACATGGACTCACAAACAAAATGTGGTTGTGTGCAATTCTACAGGGCTGCATATTTGGATTTTACTGCGAATAAACAATAGTAAGGACACAGTAAGTGAAGTGATGTCGCCTCTTCTTGGTGGGCGGACACTGTTCTGACCATCTGGGCTCACACTGAGATGGACAACAGGGGCACACACAGCCACTCAGCCAAGCAATCACTGTCCTGGCACCTGCCTGGCCAACATACTGTGTCACTGTATGGCTGACAATGCAGCACACTTCACTCATACCTATAAATGCAGGCAGGGAAACCTGTGACATTGGGACACAAACTCCTTCCCCCTGGAGACAGCATATTTGACAGTGCATTACACAATCCCACACCTTCAGGCATATACTGCATCAGTCCAAATCCATGTGTGCCCCCCTGCCCTACACCTCCGCTTTTGATTACTTACCACGACATTTGGGGAACCATACAGCCTTGGGTAGTGTGCGAGCACCTCGTCCACCAGGACCTCCAGCTCCTCGCTTGTGAATGGACTCGCACAGATCTTCTCTGTCCTTGCCATCCCTGTGGACATGGAACACCTGTGGTGGAATTGGGTGGTGAGGGGTCTCAGGCAGCAGTCCCTGGAGGCAGCAGCAGATGAGGGGTCTCGGGCAGCAGACCCTGGAGGCAGCAGCAGGGGAAGGGTCTCAAGCAGCAGTCCCTGGAGGCAGCAGCAGATGAGGGGTCTCAGGCAGCAGTCCCTGGAAGAATCAGCAGATGAGGGGTCTCAGGCAGCAGTCCCTGGAGGCATCAGCAGCAGGTCAGAGGTCTCTGGCAGCAGGCTTAGTAAGCAGTGGAAATGTGAGTCTCACTCTCACACATATATAGCCCCCTTTGGTCATTTCAAAGGTGCCAGGCAGCAGCAATTGGTTGCCCAGGTCTGCCTTATCCAAAAGCATCCAAGGACTGCCTCCGCGGTGGCAGAGCACACCTACTGCAATTTTCAAAATTGCATCATGCCCCCGCAATCATCGTTCCCATTGGCTCTAGGGCATGCTTCATGGCGGTGACAACACGCCGTGGCCAGGTGGTAGCTACCGCGATTTGGGGCACATACAATGACATGAGGCACCACGAATTGGGTGGCGGAGCATGCCAATCGCCATTTGGGCATGTCTCCATGACAAAGACTACCGCACCTGTGTCAGGGGGGGTGCTGGTGACACACCACTGTGGCCGGGCGGTAGCTAGGATGATTTGGGGCACATACAATGACATGAGGAAATGCAAATTGGGTGGCGGAGCATGCCAACCGCTATTTGGGCATGTCTCCATGACAATGACTCCCACACCTGTGTCAGGGGGGGTGCTGGCGACACACCGCCGTGGCCAGGTGGTTTCTACCGCCATTTGTGGCACATACAATGACATGAGGCACTGCAAATTGGGTGGCGGAGCATGCCAAAAGCCATTTGGGCATGTGTCCATGGCAATGACTACCGCACCTGTGTCAGGTGGGGTGCTGGTGACACACCGCCATGGCCAGGCAGTAGCTACCGCGATTTGGGGCACATACAATGTGTTGGACTTGGCCATTTTTGCAGGGTCCTCCCTAAACTTTTTGCTTTCGTCCTAGCCTTTTTGCTGATGTGGTGTCAGTGGTTTTAGGACTCTGGGCACTTTAGCACTGGTTAGCAGTGCAGAGTGTGTGTGCTCTCTACCTTCCATAGGCTAACATTGGGAACGCCCCCCTTATGGGATAATCCCTAAATAAGACAAAATAAGTATGTCATGTTTGGTATGTGTGGGATGGGAAGAATAAGTGCTGCGCAATGGTGTGCGCAGATTTACCTTTACTATTTTAGAAGTGCCACTTTTAGAAGTTGGCATTTGTGTGTGCTGTGTGCCCGCCTGCATGTCTGTTTCTAGAAGTGACCGGGGCGGGTGAGGAGTGGGTGGCTCCAAGGAGGCAGGGTCAGGCTGAGAGGGAGGTCTGAAACTAGAGTAGTGGGTGGAGGAATCCCCTTTCCCTGACTAGGTCAGTGCCTGCCCTGTACAAGGCTAGCTCCGCCCTACTAACATCCCTCCCAGTGCCAGTTGGGACTGGAACTTCCAAGACCCTTTCAGAAGCCCCTACCCCCAGACCCTTCCAGAAACTTCTACCTCCTTCCAGACGCAGGGCAGGGAGGTGTATAAATACAGGGGCTGTGAGCCCATGAGTGTTGTGCTTGTGCTGACGTGGAGGGGACACCATGCCAGGAGGAACCAGCGGTGGACCCTGCGTGATGGCCCCTGTGCCCAACTCTGCCCCTCTACTGCGCCTAGGAAGAGAGTCTGCTGGAGCAGGGGCTGCTGTACTTCAGGATGGCCATCCTCGCTGTGTCTGACTATCCCCCGGGATTGCTATGCTGCTGGGTAAGAGCTGCACTGAGGTCTGCTGATCTCTACCTAACCCTGACTGCTTCCTGGACCCTAGCGCCTCGTGTGCACTATGTGTTGTTTGCCAGAGAATAGGGGCACTACCTCGTAACTACCCCCCAAAGGAAATAATCCACATCTCCGGTGGGGCTACCATGTGCCAAGGAGAGCCGCGCATTGCCAGGAAGAGCGGATGCCCACCCCGCATTTGCATCGCATTTCTCCTGCATGCTAGAACACGAGCGGGAGTCTACCCTGCAACTTTGCACTTATTACAACAAGCTGGTGCCCACCCTGTGTTACCCCGAGGAAGAACAAAACCGCCGGAAATCACCGCCACCAGCTGGAGCCCTGAATGCACTGTGTGCAATTGACAGTGCTGTCAAGGAAAGCACTGTGCTGCGAAATATCACCGCCGCCAGCCCAGAGTCTGTCAGTGAGGCACAAGTTCTGCTTCAGAAGCACCACCGCGGCCCGAGAACACCGGGAACAGAAGTCGGCTCCTGCTCCCGGTTGTGGGCAGGGCCGGATGAGACGGAACCGCGCGACTCCATTTCCGCCTTCCCCAGCCTTGGGTGAAACCTTCCAGAGCTGCACGGGTTCCCCCTCGAAGTCATGGGTCCCAAGAGGGGCACGGGTGGAGAAAGGGGAAGTCAGGAGGCGGCCTGTTGGTTTGCAGGGCTCCGGTGATCTGGAGAGAGCCCCGCAATCTGAGCCTCAGTGGAGAGCGGGTCCGGCTGCGACATCCCTTGCCCAGCCCCCAAGGAGTGGTGAGTGGGGCTGGGCTCTGGTTGTTGGCAGGTGGGGCTGCCTTCCATGTGATGCGGGGCCAGTGTTTGTGAATTTGCACAGCGGCGGCGCAGTTGCGGGCTGCTTCACTGTGTGGAGCCCTGGGGGGAGCTCCACTGTGCCAGCGCAGTCAGTGGTGTCAGTGTTCTTGTGGGATGCCAAGCGGCGCCACAGTTGCGGGCCGCTACAACGTGTGGGCATCATTTCCTTCTCTGGGTCCCAGAGTGGTGCTCCACCTGCACACGGTTATTGCCACATGGTTTTGATACCCAGAGGGGGCTCACCTGGGTCACAGTTGTACCGCAGAAGCGGGCAGCTGCAACTTTGGGCCGTATTTCACTTCAGAGCCCCGGAGTAGGGCTCCAGTGCAGACAGTGACGCCAGAGATGCTTTGGCCTTTGTGGGCACCATTTACTTTACAGAGTCCCAGAGAAGGGGCTCACATTGGACTCAGCTGCACCGCAGGAGCGGGCAGTAGCAACATGTGGGCATTTTTTGACTATTGAGTCCCAAAAGGGAGGCTCTCACTTGCCAAATGCGATCTATGCCTCATGACTGCGGTATAATGTATTTCTATGCCTACGGGGTATGCGGGATAGGTTTATCTTCTGTATAGGGTGTTTATGCTAAAATGATTATGCCTAATTTCATGCGGTGTGATTTTAGGTTCATGCCAGGTACAGGTTTTGCATTGCTAATATTATGCCTAATTTGTGTCTGAGGCCTAATTAGAATCCATGATATGTTTTTATGCTTAATGCTTTTATGCTAATGAGTTGCCTCATTCTATCCCTAATGTTTTTATGCCTAACCAACGGTTTCATTTGATCATGCCCTATGCTAATATGATTATGCTTAATGTGACTTATGCCTAGTGGGGGTCTGACTAATGCTAACAGGATTTATCACTCATGTTGATATGATGCTAAGTTTATGATCTTGCCAGGGAGGTGCTGGGGGTTCTATATTGATTACCTGTACTTTTGTGATGGTGCTGTCAGCGACCCGATTGGCACTGCCTTGTACATAATCCCCTGTTAATAATGTCCTGGTGCTTGTAGGCACAGTGTATATGTCTGTGATTCTAATGTGTTTTTATAATACAAAGGCTATTTTTATATAACCTTGTGTGGAGTCTCTTTTGTAGTGTGCGTAGTGTGTCGCCGGTGTGTGTGTTGCGCAAACGCTTTACACATTGCCTCTGGGATAGGCCTGACTGCTCGTGTCAAGCTACCAAGGGGATGAACAGGGGTTATCCTCAGGGTGTACTTCCCTCGCCCTGACTAGACTGAGGGTTTCTGCCTGGCTCTGGGGTGTGCCCTAGCCTACCAGGAACCCCCGTTTCTAACACTATGACATGAGGTACCGCGAACTGGGTGGCGGAGCATGCCAACCGAGATTTGGGCATGTCTCCATGACAATGACTACCGCACCTGTGTCGGGGGGATGCTGGTGACACACCGCCGTGGCCAGGCAGTAGCTACCGCGATTTGGGGCACATACAATCACATGAGGCACCGCAAATTGGGTGTTGGAACATGCCAATCGCCATTTGGGCATGTCTCCATGACAATGGCTACCTCACCTGTGTCAGGAGGGGTGCTGGTGACACACCGCCATGGCCAGGTGGTAGCTACCGCAATTTGGAGCACATACAATGACATGAGGCACCACAAAGTGGGTGGTGGAGCATGCCAACCACCATTTGGGCATGTTTCCATGACAATGACTACCACGCCTGTATCAGGGGGTTGCTGTTGATAAACCGCCGTGGCCAGGCGGTAGCTACTACGATTTGGAGCACATACAATAGCAATGTCCATCGTGAACAGTTCAACTGTGCACAGTGGCCACATGTTGAAGGGCACATCATTGTGCACATAATGCAGGTGTTCCATTGACTCCACTGGTGCCTACACATGTCATGGTTGTATTTGTGTGACGTACATTGCTCTGTAGTCCCTAACATGTCACAAATGCATTAGACGGTTCATGAGGCAGGACAGTGTTGTAGTGGACTCCATTATGTGTACACATGTCAATGTTTTTAGGGGCCTTGATGACCTCGTCAAGGCTTGTCTCCCTGTATGATATTGTTACTTACTAGTGCTCTTCTGTCTGCTCATACACACATTTGTCCGTTCACCTACAACTGTGTTCATTGTGTTGTGAATGTGTGGAAAGTTAGCATGATGCATTGAGGTGTGACAGTTACAGCAGATGGGTATGAGACAGTAGTGTTGATTTGCCACACGTTGGTTGGGTGCTACACTCCCAGGCCTGTACATGTGAAATGTGGCCATTTAACTATGTGCATTCAAATTGACCTATGTAGTGTTGGAGGCACTTGTTTATTGTAAATAGGGATATGTGTCCTCTGTTTGGCCCAAACCTCCACCCATGTAACCTGGTGTGTCACTCAATTATCAAGTCAGTCTTTGTTTTTTCTGTGTCATCCAGAACGGGAGATGCTGTGGCCATCTCATGATGGATTTCTTTGACATGTGTCCACTTTCATCTCAACTAGGAGGAGGCTAAATCTGATTCATCACTTGACACAGCTGGAGGACATGGAGGATGTGGCGATCATTTGCAAATTCCATCTAGATAGAGCCACCCTGAGGACTCTTTGTGATATCTTGGAGCCCCATCTGCAGCCTCGCCGTACATATCCAACAGCTTTCACTACAACTTATAAAGTGATGACAGCCTTCCCTTTTTTTGCCACTGGATCGTTCCAGGAGACTGTGGCCAGCGCTGGTGGGATGTTCCAACCAATGTGCATGGTGTTGCCTGCTGTTCTGTCCGCCATGATGATCTACAAGGACAAATATATCTATTTCCCCCGGGGTGTGGAATTGCCAGCTGTGAAGGGAGACTTCTATCTCCTTGGGCACTTCCCCCATGTTGTTGCTGCCATAGATTGCACACATTTTGGTCCTTTGCCACTACAGGCAAGTGAGCACATTTTTCGTAATCGCAAACATTACCACTCCATCAATGTGCACGTGGTGTGCCTGGCAGATATGATCATCTCGCATGTGTGTGCCAGATTCCCTGGCTCAGCCCATGATTCCTACATCCTGAGGAACAGCATTGTGCCCCGGCGGATGGCTAATCTGCTTCCCGAGCGTGCATGGGTTGTGGGTGAGTATACCTAGTCATATGTTGTGCTAGGTATGTGACCTGCTGCCCTCTGCCTGTGCAACATTGCAATGTGTATTTGTCATACCTAGGTGACTCTGCATATCCCAGCCGTCCATTGCTCCTGAGCCCACTGCGGAATCTCAGGACCCCAACGGATGTCTGCTACAATCAGGCCAGTGGGAGGACACGTTGTATGGTGGAGGGTACTTTTGGTCTGCTCAAGTCACATTTCCGCTGCCTGGACAAAACCGGAGGTGCACTGGCATACTCGCCTGGAAAGGTGTATCAGATCGTAGTGGCATGCTGCATGCTCCACAACCTGACCATACGCAAGGATATTCCCCTACTCCTGGATGATAATGAGGAACCAAGACACCCGGCTGCACAACAACCTGAGTCCAGTGATGAGGACAGTGGAGAGGAGAAAGGTGGTGATATGCGTCAACAGCTCATCACCCGCTACTTCACTTGAAGGTGGGTGACGAAGTCCAACATATTCATTGTCTGGTGAGATTGCTATTGTCGCGAGGGTCTATGTGCAAATGGTATGAACAGCCAGATGTAATGTCACCTGTGTGTGGATATGTGACTGTGGCATGTCATCTGTGAACGTATATGTGATGTTCATGTTGACACTTTTTGCCCATTGTGTTGCCTGCATGTTGGCTTCTGTAGATGGTTGGTGTAGTGTAATGTCTGTGATGCCACACTCACACCAGTGAATATTGTTCTGTTGTGTTTCCCTAGTAGCCACAAAGTGATCGTTGCCTACATACAGGACATACTTCGGATACATTTTGTAGACCGTACATCCTGCACTAAAGACAAAGCTGACACAATAAAAGTGTGTAAGATATTTTATTTACAAAGTTGACATGTGAGGGGGTGGGCAGATTTACATAGAGGTGGTGATGGAGCAGTGAGTTGTCAGTCATGGTATATTAGATGAAAGAGTAGATATCACATTGATGTGGTGACCCAGTCCAACAGACATGTGCGGTACACAAGGCAGTGTGGGGAAGGACAGTCCAAACAGTCAATGTAGTGGGGAAGAGGGTTGCCATCAGGGCTGGCTCCGTGACTGGCGTTTGGCTGGTGCTTTGCCTCCAGAGACTCCCAGGCTCTTCTTAGGACGGCCCCATGGTCGCTTGGCTGGGGGGGCCCTGCTGTGGTGCCGCGGCATCTGAGGACTCACCCCTCTCTGTGGCCGCAGGGGAGGATGGTGAACTTTCATCCTGTGGCCCACAAGAGGGGGGTGGAGGTGTTGGTTGGGACACAGGTCTGTCCCTCAGTAATGCTTCTTGCTGGCCCATGAGGTCCACCAATTGTCCAATGCGTGTGTCGATGGACCTCATCAGCAGGATGAGCTCATGTAAAAGATCGTCCAACTGGCCAGTTTCTCTCTGGGCCTGTTCGTATGCCCCAAGGACTCTGGTGATGTGTTCCAGGGATGTGGTCCCAGCCTCCTGGTATCTGGGGTGACCCTGACCCTCCCACCTGCCCTGCTGCCACGGACCTGTCGCCTCGCCACTGTGGGTCCACAGACACTCTCCCTGCAGTCCTCAGTCGTTGGTGTGGGGTGCTCATCCCCTGGGACAGAGAGGGTGTTGTAGATGACACTGGTGGTGGTGGCGGCGGATGCACAGGCTGTAACAGCAGGGGTCTGCTGTGCAGTTGGTGTTGCAGCAGACATGGTGGTGGGGAGGATGGGGTCCTGGGACCTGTTGCCCCCTGGCACACCAGAAGGCCGGCCTCAAGCTCATCGTCATAAAAATCCTGGGAGTCTACATCCGGGAGTCCATGTAGCGGGGGGAGACTGGCTCTGCTGGTTGTTGGTGTTGTCCTCAGCTGCCCTCTTGGTCACCTGTGGATTAGATGTGGAATGGTCATTGTTGTGCACTCTGCAAGCATGTTGTTAGCTTTGTGTCATCCACTGTCTGTACACCACACAATCAACTGATCTTCACATCGTTTTCTATGTGAACTACTTAGCCTCCTAACATGGTGCAGAGGTACATACATTACTTGTATATGTTGTGAGGTATCAATGCATACTGTGCAAATCGTGCAGTAATCACAGTAATCATGTTCACAGGGACATGTTGCCATGTAGGGACCAGCACATCATCTTTTCATTGTTGTCTCCTTGTTGATTGGTCTGACCTGGCAGACGTCCTATCTGGTCATGGACTGGGTATTGTATTGTATTGTACTGCATGACTTTGTCCTGTCATGTACATATTTTGATTCATGAGCCCACACATGCTTTCTAGATATTGAAATGGTCCTTGCTGATTGGGTCACATGGCAATGCACTGATCGGTGTGTGCTGTGCATGGTTGTGCCCAGTCTTCCTTGCATGTGCATTGGTGTGTGACTCTTTGGTAGCTGTGACAGTTCGCTTTGCTTACATGTGTGCGCACTGTGCGTGTCAAGCAGGGTCGGTGTGCATATTTGAGGTTTAATAGGGCTGGTGTTGCCATATGGCAGCATATCATTTGTGACAAATGTGTGGGTGCACGTACAGGCTATCTACCTATTAGGTGAAGGTGAACAATTCAATGGCTTCCACCTGCTTCTGGGTGGGATAGAATGTTCCATCCTGCTGGTGTGTGGGACAGGGGTCATCTTGGGAGGAGTGGTACAAGCCTCCCTCCCCCAAACAGACCACCCAGGCAAGATGGCTACCTACCTGTTAGTTTGATGAGGTTTATGTAATGGCTGACACAGGCTTGTGGGTGGGGTGGGGGAGTGATCCGTCTTGATGATGCTGTTGGACAGGGGACATGGTGGGAGTAGTAGTACAAGCCTCCCACCCCAGACCTCCCAGGCAAGATGGCTACCTATCTGTTAGGTGAAGGTGAGCAATGCAATGGCTTCCAACTGCTTCTAGGTGGTGTGGAGGAGTGATCCATCCTGCTGGGGTGTGGGACAAAGGACATGGTGGGAGTAGTAGTGCAGGCCTCCCTCACCCAAACAGACCTCTCAGGGAAGATGGCTATCTACCTGTTATCTGTTTGGGGTACTGCAATGGCTTCCAGGTGCTCCTGGGTTAGGAAGGGATCCATCCAACTGGGGTGTGGGACAGGGAGCATGTTGGGAGAAGTGGTACAATCCTCCCTCCTCCAAACAGACCTCCCAGGCAAGATGGCAACCTAGCTGTTAGTTTGATTATGGTGATGTGATGGCTGACACAGGCTTGTGGGTGGGGTGGGATCCATCTTGATGATGCTGTGGGATAGGGGGCATGGTGGAAGTAGTAGTGCAGGCTGCCTATGCTCATGCTCCCATGGTAATATTGCTAGCTAGGTTTAGGGTACATGGGAGTGAGTGAAGGTTGGATCTGTGAGACAGATCTTTGTGGGTGTGTGGTGCTGATGGATGGGATTGGTCTTGGGTGGTGTGGGATTTTGGTTGTGCAAGAAAGTACATATCAGTGTGTTGGTTAACATTTGTTTGTACTTACCAGCCTCCACTCCCCTGGATACTCCTGTGAAACTCTCAGGATGCAGTATGGCAAGCACCTTCTCCTCCCATGGTGTCAATGTTTTGGGTGGGATGGGAGAGCCACTGCCCGTCCGGTTAGCCAGCTCCCAGTTCTTACTCCTCCTCTCTTTGACAACCCTCTTCAGATCATGCCACCGCTTCATGGTCTCCTTCTTGGATCGCGGGGTGGTCCCTACTGCATTGACCCTTTGTACTATCCTCTCCCACATTTGTGTCCTTGTGGCTTATGGTGTCTGTTGGACCAGGCTACCAAACAGTTGTGGTACCACTCTGACTATCTCATTTACCATGACTGTCAACTCACTCTCTGTGAATTTGGGCATTTTATGTTAGCACATGGTGTGTGGTGTTCAAAGTGTTTGTGGGTAGAGGGGTGATGGTGGTGGGTGTGATATTGGTGTGTGAGGTGTGTTATGTGGGATTGTTGGTGCTGGTATGGTGGTGGTGGTATTGAGTGTGCTGTGTTCTTTTGCCTCTCCTCTCCGATCTGGTGGATACCCTTCGCTTCTGGAGTGTTGCAAAGGATTGTGGTCAGGGAAGGGGCTGGTTTTATACTCAGCTAAGTGGGTGTGTCCAAATGGGGTTTTGCTGTCAGGTGTCTTGTGGGTGTTGTCCTGGGAATTATATGTTTTTGTTTGGCATGTTTTTGTTTCATTGGGATGTGTTTGGTGTATTTGGGAGGCATGGCTACTTTGATTTGTTCATTGTTTGGCATTATTGTGGTGTTTTGCATCTTCCGCCATGTTTTCTATGGTTCGTCCGCTTCGGTGGCTATGCTGCAGCTCTTCTGCTGGCTCTCCCATTCACTCCAGTGTGCGACCGCGGCGGTCGGAGACAGCGAACCGTACCGCTGGGGACTCAGGGATATCCTAATTTTCCGTGTGGTGTCTCTGCTATGCTTGCGGCGGGTTGTAGATTTTCCGCTGCATTTCTAAACGGCGCGGTCGGATTTTGGACATCACCGCCCACGACAGGCGTTTTTTATTTGCCCGCTACCACCGCAGTCAGTCTTTTTCGGCGGTTGATCCTAATTTGACCGCAGGTTTATCCATGGTCCAGAAGGGACAGTTGTTTTCCGCTTCCATGGCGGTCGGGGTGGTTTTCCGACAGCCATCCAAATGGGCCCCTAGGTTTGCACCAGCTGCCAACAGATGCCCAGGGAACAAATGTATCTCTTTCCCAGGTCTCCCTGTGCATTTAGCTATGAGTAAACAGGTATCACCTTGGCCCCTTTCAAGTTAATTGAGTTTCCTGAGTCAGATACCTTGCAGACTTATTTTCCTGCTAAAATGACATAAGTCATTCTTTCTTATCCGATAGCAGTTTTTTACAGCTCATTATGGGGAAACACTAGCAGTGGCCAGCTTCTGACTAGAGGTTCAATCAAAGTCTAACTTTTCAGAGGCTGATTTTCATAAATATTTACTACAAATTAAACTTCATCCGTGAATTTGATATTTGCTAAATATTAAAAGTAGTGGTTAAATTATTACAAATTATGCCTAACCAAGATTTCAGGGTTATGGTTTTGTTCTGACTTTGCTGTTTTTCTCATAGGACATCTACAGCTATTGTACTGAAAAGTAACATATTGGGGCAAGTAACTTTTAGTGCATGCTAACACCTAATTCTTCCTCGCACTTTTAAATCGTATGTTGTAGGCTACAAGACTTACTCAGGTTGGTCTCATTTAATACTTAAACGTAGGATTCTTTCTAGAGGCCTGTCCCCAGAGTAGCTGGAAGACAAGAGGGTAGAGAGAAAATTAAAATTGGAGCTTGCCAAGTTGACGTTGGAGAAGGAAATAGAGCAAAGAAAGTTGTAGAACAAACACGTGCTTGCCAAGCTGGAGAAAGAGCAAGCTCTAGAGGAGAGGCGGATGGCCCATGACCTAAGCCTTAGAGAGATGGACATTAGAACCATGCAAGTGGAGTCCATACGTAGTGCTGGCAGTATCCCTGCAGTGTCTACTGTAGAAAGGAACATTCACATCCCCAAGGATTTGGTACCCAGTTTGGTTGTGGGGTTGACATTGACAAATGGTTTTCCACCTATGAGGTGGCTCTAAGGGTGCACAAGGTTCTTAAGGCATCCTGGTGGGACGCTTGTCGAGATACATGCCCATGGTTGAGAGTGACACACTTGTGACACTAGAGGTAGAAGATCAAACCTAGTACACCCCCATGAAGGCAATTCTAGTCAGTTAGTTTGGGCTGACCACTGAGAGGCATCGACAAAAGTTCAGGGGCAGCTACAAAATATTTTCACAATCATGGGTGGACTGCGTTAGGGGCAGCAAGGTTGATAATTATTCTGGGATGTATAAGTTCGTTTTGAAGGAGCACATGCTGGATATTTGTTTTCCAGAGCTGCGCCAACACCTGGGTCATAGCAAGCTTTTGACTCCAGGAAGCTTGCGGAGTAGGAGGACATCTGGATTAGCACCAGAGTGTCCAAGAAGGCATCTAGGGGCACTTCCAAAAGGGTGGTCAGGGTTCCAATCAGAAGGATGATGGGGGGAAGGAGTTCTCTCAAGGCTCCCAAAACAATTCACAGGAAAAGGGTCTCATTCCCAAACTGGCTACCAGAACAAGAACTTCCCTGACTAGAGTTAGCAAAGATTCCCAAATCCTATGAGTGCTTTGAGTATGGGCGTTTCAAGAGGAATCCCAAGTGTCCAAAAGAGCACAGCCTCCCACCGGAGGTAAGACACCAGGGGTGGCAAGTATGCTTGGGGAAGAGTTTGCTCCAGTAAGTGGGGGGAATTCTGTAAGGTTACCATAGAGTCTCTGGGTGACATTGAGATGGTTCCTAAAACCCATGTTCCCTCAAATACTTCAAAGTATAGGCAATGGGTTACCATCAATGGGCAAGGTGTTTAGGTTCTGAGGGACTCAGGTGCCAGCATGACTATGGTAAGAAGTCTGCTGGTGGCCCCAGGCAAGTTATACCCTATACATTCGGCCAGGTTTTGGTGGCTTGCAACCAAGAGGGTTGTTCCGTATGCATCGTGGGCTCCTCAGGTCTTCTGAAAGTTGCTGTGAGCTGTGCCATTCCTGTGGAGTGTTTGTTAGGGAATAACATTGAGCATCCTACCTAGAAGGAAGTGGAGCCCAAGGCACCCCTGGGAATGTTAGGGTTGCCTGAGTGGACATGTTATACCACCAGGTCCATGGCTGCCCAGGAAAGGAATGAAGGAGGTCAGGAGCGTGGAATAATGGTCCAGGCATCTGCCAAAATAGGAGAGAGCATGGGGCGTGGGAAACCAGTTGCTAAATGCCTCCTAGCTGAAGTGAATGGGGTGACAGAAGAGGTTGTCCCAGAGCCCACTGAGGAGGACATTGCCTCTCTTGGTGACCTTTCTGCACTTGCTGGATGGTAGGTATAGTAGGGACCCACTAAGGAGGAGTTCTGTAAGGCATAGAATGAGTGCCCAACCTTGGGGTGCATGAGGCAACAGGCTGAAGCCCAGGCAGCAGGTGATGCCTCTGGTAACCACCAAATTTACTGGGAGGGAAACTTCCTGTATATTGAGTCTAAGATATCTGTGCTTGGGGCAACAAGGACACTGGTCATTCCCCAATGCTAAAAGGCCTTCCTAATCGAGCTGGCTCTTGAGATTACCATGGCAGGACATTTGAGGCAGCACAAGACCTTTGCTAGGCTTGTCCCCCACTTTTATTGGTCACAGATTAAGATTTCCTCAGATACATTCTGAGGATTTGCTTGCCCAGCGGGAAAAGAGGGCAGAGACTGTAATTCTTCTTTAATCCCTTAAGTTTCATTGGCACCATCTTTGAAATGGTGGGCATAGACACTGTAGGGTCAGTGGATCCCCAGACAGCCTCTGGCATCAGATTTATCCTGGTACTGGTGGACCGCACTGTATGATATCGGATTGTGGCATTGTATTCCCGGTGTTAGATATAAGCGAATGGTTGACACCATTCCCCACTCCAAGATGGCGCACGCACTTGGAACCCGACAGTCCTATTTCCATTTCGAGTTGTGTTCACTCTGATACCAGGTGTGGCGCATTAGGCTTGCGGCGAAGGTATATATGTGAACTGACACCTATAGGGTTTGGCTCCAGTCGTTTGCCGCCACTGTGAAGACGAGACCTCGGACGTACCGCTAGAAACTCTTCAGGTACGAGCATAGCTGCTTTGATATCAGTATTGAACCCCCTTCCCTGTGGGCCCTACTCTGTGAGGGATGGGCACGCTGTTTGGGACTCCCAGTGAGTAGAGATGTATGGGCCCGCCCTTATTTTAGCCGCTATGGTCTTATTAGCTTATACTCACCTCGGACTAACAGTTTCCCCCTATTCCTTTCAAACAGCGCTGATCTATTGTTGTGGGACCCATTTCCCTGAGAGTGACTACGTGCCCAGTTTCCATCTATTATATTGAATTATTATCCGGATACATTCACCATAGGTATGTCGTGATTTATTCTCATTTCCTTTTATATTTCACAGCCCACTATCTAGAATTATTTTTATAGTGTAGAATGTAAGTGATTTTTCCATCTCTATCCCCTAGATTTTAAATTGGAACTACAGTGTGACGGCACCCCCCGGAACGATATTGGGAAGGGACTACCATTTATATTCAATCTGGTTGGATTTTTATTCTGGTAAGTAAGAGCCCGATGTCTGAGTTAGACCGATAACTGGTACCTAAGGAGTTTGACATGTTATCCGAGCGTATACATCTTTATCGGTCCCTTATGGCTAGATATTTGAGATTTTTGCCGTGCAGTACCAGGATCCGGCGCTCTGAATTAGATCGATAGAATGACATGTGTTATCTTTACTCTTGCCTAGGCATGTCCGGATTTCGACTGGATCTGTATCTATGATATATTCACTTTTTAGATGACTCTACCCGGAGGTTGATGTGGGACCAATATCGCAAACTGACAGAACTAGACTGTGGTTTTTTCCACGAAATATCCTCTGGCTGCATACAGTGACAAGGGATATGTCTAAACTTTGAATTATATCTTGGGTGGATATAGAGATGTATTTGCACTCTATTATCACCTCCGGTTATTTGGTTTACGTTCTTTCCTTGACTTGGAGCATATGACTATGGTGTTTATCTATCTATCTTTCCACTTTTCGTGCTTTGAGCCTATCTGTAGCTTTCATCCTACGTTGCACATAACTCTGTTTTTGAGCACTTCACGGCACCCTACTCCTAGGATTTCCTTATTGCACTTTTGATGTTGGTTCCCTCAGCAACAGTATGTAGCATTATATAAATTGATTAGTGATGTGTATCTTTTTTGTTCCATTGTCCCTTACAGAGAATATTGTCAGCAATTTTATTGACTTAAGATTTAGCCCCCGTGCTATTATATTGTTGGATTGGAATCACTGTATAATATATTCAAGAAAAAGATTTACATACATGAAAATATTGACCTATTGCGCCCTGGCGAAGGAAGTTAGGACAAAATTCCTTTTCCGAAAGGCGCGTCGGCGCTTCACTTTCGTTGTGTTGTGTTGTATATATTTTATATGTCTGTATAAGTGCAAATCACAGCTGGTTTTTCTCTGTTGCGCCTAGCCACGCCCAGCCTTGCCTTCCCGGAGGAGCAGCCAGGAGACGCAGGAGACGCAGCCTGTAGAATCGAGTAGGAGCTGCGGATTAACGCGAACGCACGAACACACAGAGCGGCACGGAGTAGGGACACTGCACGCCGGTCGGCAAGTTACCGGCCGCCGGGAGCTCCAATACTGCAAAGAAGCGTGCCGGTCAAAGGGGGAAATAATATCAGAGACGCGGACGCTGTGCGTCCAAAATACCCCCGGAACCATTTTTTCAGCCTTCCCCCACGCTGCAACCTTTAGCCACGTGAAAAAAGCAGCGTGAGCGCTACAAGGTCACTGTCAGGACTATTAAAAGACATACCAGAGGCACGCCGGTCAGTGGTTCAGCAGCGGCGGAGGGGGGGCCCTGCCCAGACCCCGGACGGTATAATTTGAACCTCAGATAGCAGGACTGCACCTAGTTAGTACCCAAGGCACCTGAGGTGCAAGGAGCCTAGGAGAGAAGGTGCAACAGCAGGAGAAATACCCCGGAGAGGACAACAAGAGCGGCAAGGCAGGCTGGCAGACATAAGGCACAACAGAGGTAAGTGTAAGAATTGTGTATACCTATGAGTCATACTTGAACAGAACTGCGAAATCATTTTTACCAGCATCACAGTTAAAGATATTACAGCCCCATAAGATGGCCCCGAAAAAAGGGCAAAAAGTGCGCAAAGATGATAGCTTAGGGAAAAGTAAAGTAATGGAGGATTTCACTGGAAGAGACCCAGGAAAGCCAGACCTCTGCTATGGACAACAGCAAGGGGCGACGTAAGAAAAGGAAAGTTAAAAGGGCAACCAAAAATGTACCGGAAGCCAAAAGGGACTGCACTAAAACAACCACTAAACGGAAAGATAATCTGGCAGCCTCCAGTTCCATAAAAGACTTTGTAGGGAAACACTACAAATCTATAGAGCCAATAAACTTGGAACAAGCAGAAGACGAGGAACTAAATGGCGTGAAGGACAGAGAAGAGACGGGGGCAGAAGATGTGAACCAAAGAAGGAAAGAAGTGGGAGAACTTCCCGATGAACAATCTATAGATATAGAGGAAGGAGGGGAGGACGCAATATTAATAAACCTTACCCTTCTGAGCCAAAACCTTCAAATACCAGCGCCTCGGCTCTCTTCATCTCCAAGAATGTTCTCGCTGCAACCTACTGAAATAGAAATTCAAAAGGGAAATGAAACTCAGAGTCCGAGTTTGGTCTGGGGAGACGCAAGAGATCAACAACGGCAGGAAGTGAATCCCCCCAAAAAACACTCAGAGCAGGACATTGGAAGAACGGAAAATCAAGCAAATAAACAATCCACAGGACTCGATCCTTTCTGTAACCCCCGCATCTTCCCTGTTGGCACTAATATTGATGTTACAGAAGACACTCCAAGGAATTCTAGAAGTAACATTATCAAAGAATGGATTGTTGAAAGCACAGAAACTGTTCCTAAAAAAGATTGGCGAAGAATTGGTGGGGATTAAGAGCCGACTGCCAAATATGACAGTCACTCCCCAGCCTATAGAAGAAAATATAGAGAGTGACCCCGCAGACGCAGTTGTGGCAAATTTAGTAGTCATACCCCAACCAATAGAACAAAGAATAGCAAATGAAGTGGCAGAGGCATCAAATAACGTATACATTTCTAGACACCCAATGCTGATAAAAAGGCAAGGAGTGTATACAGTAGCTCCCACTAGAAAGAGGAATGGTAAGAAGCGGGCCCTGCCCCATTCGACAAAAAGACAAGGGAAGAATCCAGAGGGGGAATCACAGCCAGGCTTAAATGCATTAGCGCCAATTTATGTACCGATTGAAGCCCCGCAACCAGTATCCAAAATAACAACGACTCCGCTAGTATTTAGGAAAAATGGAAGAAGTAAGGGACTGAAGGATAAACCTCCAACAACTTATATTAAAAAACAGAAAGTAAGGATAGCTCCAGGACAATCCAAAAGTGGCCAAAGAGTAGTTAGCCCACACTCGCGATAATTATTAGAAGTGGAAAGCCATGGGCCACCACCAGGGGGAATAAAGTGTGGACAGTTAAATTATGAAACACCCAGGAAAATATTAGAGGAGGATAATAACAAGTGGGTATACTTGGAAGAACTACAAGCTGTGAAAAGGGGAAATACGGTTAGAAATACGAATCCCTTAAATAGGGCACAGATTCTGACCGCCTTCGCCAAATGCAGCAGCCTGAGGGAGATTAGTACAAGGGATCTAAGGCAAGTTGGCTTCGAAGAAAATAGAAACGGCAAAGAAATAACTAAAGTGTCACTGCACTCAGACCTGGTAAAAACGGCAATCTTAAAAGCCACCAGCGAGATAAACCAAATGGGTATCAGGGTAATACCAGAGAGGGAAGTGAAAGGCCCCCAGGGCAGTACCTTTCTAAAATACCACGCAGGTCTAGGGAGGAGACAAGTAAAGTTATGTTGTAGTGTAGCTCCTATTTTCCCAATAGGCTCTGCGCATTGGAATAGTACCTACAGCAGTAGAGGCCTAGGCCAGACGTTAACTAGGTCTACTACTGTCGATGCTAGACTTAATTTTTGGGTTTGCCAGCTAAGCTCAGAGTTCGCTAGAAACTTTCTCGAATGTTCAGGAAAGAATTACCTCCCCTGATTAGACAAGAAGGGATTTAGTTTCTGACAACCATAGAACATGACAACTTTGCTCTCCCCTAATCAAGAGTCAATCTCGAGAGTCGTGTGAGCACAAGGCAATTATTTTACTCAGTCAGTACGTGCATTCTTAGTCTCATCAGAATGTAGAGAAAAGGAAGAGACGGGCGTGTTCAATAAAAAGGTGTTATTTATTGATCAGTCTCTTTTCTCGTACAAGAGAAATGGATCGATATTATTGCAATACTTATAGTTAAGTAAAGTGCATACATTAGAAGCAATAGTATAAAATAATACTGTAAAAACATTGATATGGTTTCTGAGCCATATGATGTTTAAAATGATTAAAATATATTTACATATACATATACATTTGACTAAACGTACTCAACTGGTGTTTCTAAATACGCCTACCCCGTGTACCTGACCTAAGTCTAATGCGTGGGCGGGAATAGAAAGTTACAGTTTAAGTTAAGTTTGTTTTTGCCAAGTGAATAACTAAAGAATTCTCTGTGAGGGGTTATTCAGTTCTGTACCTGGAAGTTAGGATGAATGAGGAATGGTATCTCTTTCTCTGCTCTCGATATTCCAGGCTGCCTGCGAGGGCTGCCCAGAAGCGCCGGTGCTGGGTCTCTCGGCTTGAGATAGCAGCGCGTCTCTCAGCGCGTCAGGAAGGCGGGGCTGCTGCCAGCGGGGTCTGCTTCTGCTCTCGGCTTCGGAAAGTATGGCTGCTCCGTCTTGTCACCACGCGTGTGTTTGCATAGGGCAAGGTCGGCAATATTTATACCTTAAAGGTGCCGAGATTGACGTAAGGATGGACATAGGTACGTCAATAAAGATGTCATACGACTTGCTCGTTAGCACATTCTTTACTAAAGTTCTCTGTGAAATCAAAACAATGGCCGCACGGATTTTCCAGGTTGTCATAGGTTTGATTTGTTATGAGAACGTCGTATGCCTTATCAGGGGCTGGAGGAATGTCGCTTGTCTAATTAGATCTCAAGCGTTATGACCTAATCAGATAACACGTTCCTGTGCCGGAGTGTGACTGCGTCAGATAACGGTATCTGCATCATGGGGGTTTTCTTGCCTCATGGGCTGACTGTTAGTTAACTTGATAGTTAGTTTAACCAGAATAGGGTCAGGAATAGGGGGATCGATTCAGAACCTATAGAAATACACGACACCCACTCCACGCTAACTATGGTCATATCTACTAATCTATGCATAGTATAACATAGTACAACATACTATAGAGTATAGTGTATACCTTACCACCCCAAAATACATAAATGCATTTCGAAATTTTCAAATATACTGAAAAATTGCAGTCATATATATTGTATGCACTTAAGCTATGAATTAAATGCAAAAGTAAACACGCATTTGTATGCATTATTGCTTATCGGTATATGAGAAATACACATGAAATGGCTCTTAATATGGCTATACAGAAAGGAAGTTCGAGACCATTTCATCACATAATAAAATATTTGTGAACCTACCAGCGGGCAGCTAAAGTCTATATAAAGTATCTAAAATAGAAATCTTAGTTCTCTAGGAATAGTTTCTTACTTTAAGCAGAAGATCAGTGTCCCGGGAAAAAATATGTAGAAAAATATTTTAAGGGGCATGCTGAAAAAATTGCTGTCCGTGAACTGGATTGTAATTGTTCATGTGACTTTATTTTTAAAGTTGAAGGCCGAATTCAGGGAACGCCGTGTGCGAGTTTACTCAAAAGTCTCTATTTCTGTTCCGGAGAGAACATCATATCATTCAGGCTTTCGAAAAAACTGTCAACAGCTTCATGGGAAAGTTCCACTAAGTCGGAAATAGGGGTAACCATGCATTCATGCGCATGATTGTCTCCATTGACATTCTGATTTGCATTGCTGACAGAAGGTCGTACCTGTTCGATGTTGCTTTCATCTTGAACTTCACTACTCTTCAATCGTAGTGGTCAAGATTCCAGGAATGCCGTCATCAGGATTGGCAGCCTTTGAGGGCAGCACAAAGCGTGAACCTTGGTAGGAACCAACAGTGTATCTGCATCCACCGGCGCATCCGATTGTAGCGTCAGACAGGTGTCTAACACGCATTCTTCTCCGCATAGCAAACACCTTAGTACAGGTAAAACACACCTTTGCCACATTGGTCGAAATGATAGAAACCAAGTCATGTTCAGGTCTCTAAGCCGGGAGAGTCCCAGGATTTTTGATATCCGGTCCCGGTATCCAATGGCTAGGATCGTATCTTCCATTGTCGCGAGAGTTTGATCTGTGACATGGGTTGCCATGACGAAAAATAAGGACTAGGAATAGGATTCCTGCAATTAGTCCCAGGATCAGGGGAAGTCCGCCAAAAATCGAATGGACGAAATCTGGAAAAATACCCAGTATGGCTTTGAATGGTGTTAATGCCATCGAAAATACTGTCTTAAATACCTTTGAGACCCCAGTGGTATCAGAAATATTTAAGATTTCGCTCAGGATTTCCGCGAAATGTACGGGGGAATTAGTTGATAATAATGTATGTATCTCTGCAGTCGTCCTTGCGACTTGTAGATCATACGTTTCTTTTGATGACGTGAGCCTTGTAGGCGTCTGAAGAAGCACTGTTTTCATTCTGCTTAAAGTGTCTATTCGAATAGAAGTAATTTTCAAACTGGGCCATGCCCTTGCCTCCCTGTCTGGAAAGGAGCTGGGGAACAAAGAACGTCCACAGCACTTGACCTTCGCTGTTGTAGTTACTAGATAAGGAGTCCCGGGCATAAGACTGCAACATCTGCGGTCTACAATAAGAATGTAACTCCCATTATAGAGTCTTTGAAAGAATGGTTCTATTTCAGTTGCAGGTGCGCCTTGCTGGTGACATGAAAGGTTGTATGAATTCCCTTCACAGGCTCCATGCAAACTAATACCGTTACACAGAAGCGTGCCGCTTAGTGACATAGCACAATTGTTGCCACTAAGAAACACTTTCTGTCCTTTATTACTGACACATGCATGTGAATAGGGCAGGTTCCATGTTGTTTTAAGGTACCCCTTTCCCAATTTCTCGTACATGCCAGCCTGTATATATTTTTGGCAGTATTGAAACCTGAAGGTTGAGATTGGAATATTTATGATTCCGTGGATTATCCATTCACTGACAGGTCGTTCTGACATTGTCATTGGTAATCTTTCTAGTTTTTCAATGCTCAAGATTGTATAATCAGCACCATTTTGCGCCATACCGATTTGTCTATCAGTAAGGTTAAAGATTTGGAATAGTGACGTTGTGTTGATTAAACGCCAAGGCACATAGCCTGAACGCAGATTTTGTAACGTCCAGCCAAGCTGTACAATAGAACGTAATTGTGACTGACCATGTTGTAATAACAGTAAGTCTTGCGATAATATATCGATTGCTGAAGACACAATGCTGTCCAATGAAAAAATTCTGGAGGACAGAGTCATTAACCCATTGTCCACTACAGAAAGTGATTTTTCCAAATTGATACGGTCAATTTCCCGTATTCTTTCTGCTGTCTCAATTTGAGTAACCTTCCAGGCCTCATTGTATGCTGCATATACAGAGGCTGCTATGAAACGCTTTTGACGCTGTTTGCGTGGTCCCAGTATGAAATCACGCAAGTCAGCACCATCAGTAAGTAAAGTTAGGTGTTGCTTAATTTCAGGCAGTGTGGAAGTCTGTAGCCATTGAAGGCATAATTTGCCCACACTGTAGGTTGTTATTATCCCTGGGTGATGTCTTTGGGGATATCTAGGGTCTGGCCTGGTCATTTTGAAACCCTGTGTTTTATTCAGGAATCTATCTTGACAGTTATTTGTATCTGTGGGCCAGATCAACCATTGTTTCCAATCAGGATGTGTTCTGTTTTGGTTAAGTATATGGTTTATGTCTATTTCTTCATCTGTATCAGAGTTATTGCTAAACATTGTTGGCTTTGGAATAGACAGGTTATTTAAATCTTTGATTTTGGCTAAGCCAAGACAGGTTGTTTGTTGAACAGTGTCATTTAAAAATATCATTTGTTCTGGGATCATGCAGGCTCTAAACAAAGCTTCTAAACCCTGTACTTGCCATTCTTTTGTACCCCAAACACTTTTCAAATCAACATTTTTGTCCCAATAATCAAATCCAAAAGTATTCATTTTTTCAAAGAATGAATCTGAATATATCAATTTTGTGTTGGTTATCATGGTTTTCATCCCTGTCTTGTTTGACAATTTGTAATAAAATGTTTCAGCATTACTTGTGTTAAAACCTGAAAAATATGAATATTTGTCGTAAACGGTTCTAGAGCTTCCTTTTGGAGGCGTAGCACAATGTTCCCATTGATTATAATTTAAAACATTTCTAGGTTGTGCAGATTTATGCAAAAAATGGTTACCATAATGGTTATAGCAATACATACTATCATAATTTGTAGAACCTTGCAAATAATCATGTTTTGTAAATTTAGCAGACATTACTAAGTCAGACATCATGTTGTTAATACTCTCGAAGTCCCAATCATCAGCAAATGAGTTTGGTTTTGCAAAGTCACTCAAAGAGATCTTGATTTGGTGTGGATATTTCAGGATCTCGACCGGACCATAAATTTCATAGTCAGTGTTGTCCCAGGCTACCCCACCAGGTATCGGATTGGCTGTGAAGTTGGCTGAAGAAAGTTCTGGAGAAAGTTCTCTTTTCTCGACGTGTGAAGATGTGTGTGGTTTGAGGACCAAGTTGATGTTCTGACTTGCTGTGTCCATTTTAGCATATTTTCCCTCAATGAAGCGTCCCAAAGTAAATACCATGATGAGCCAAAGTATGAGGATAAATGCACCAAAACCCACCCAAAATTCAATCCATGGAGAAACCAGATATGTTTCTTTCAGTTGTTTCAAAAGTTCCTTAGCTTTGTCTTTAAAGGATTTTGATGATGGCTGTGTCTTTGGTTCACTGAAGCCTTCAGAGGAATCATCGAAGTTGATGAAGTAACCAGATGCAGTTCTGTCAATTGTTCCAATTGGTTCAGGATTTTTGTTTTTTGCATTGTCACTTGGTACTTCAGTATAGATTGGTGTGTCTCTGCTAAATGTTTTTATTTGGGTTTTCAGAGGTCTTAGTTCTATTGCATTGTTGCATAGTCCTTGTTGTTCTTCTGTAGGCGTTTCGAATGTGATGAGCCTCTTTGATAGGACCTCTGTACTGGTAGCAAACCTTGGTGTTCTGCTACTTATTGGGAGTCCACTTGGCCTACTGTTTGTTATCGGCCACATGTTGTGGTTTTACCAGGTCGATGGATACAACTCGGTTCTCCTTTTTTCCAGCAAGTGGCGGTAGTACAACTGATCTTGTCCCGTTGACAGACAAGACAGGAACTGCTTTTCTGTAAGAAGGCCCAAATTCCTTCTTTACCGCGATCTTCTCCCTGACCAGATCCCCGACTTTTGGAATCCAGACAGGTCTTGCTGGGACAGGTGGTGATTCTTCAGTGGTTGTTGGCTGTTGTTTCAACTGTATGTTGCTCAGGTCTTTTCTTGTTTTGTTTAAGTCCTGCAAAATAGCCAAACGGTCTTTGACATCAAAGGTTTTTTCTATTACCACTGAAGTCTGACTATCAAGGTCAGAGATCAACATCCTAGTTCCGAATAATAATTCGTACGGACTGAATCCCTTCAGAGAATTTCTTGGCAAGTTATTTAGACTACGTTGGACACTTATTAGATGTTTGACCCACCCAGCTCCCGAACCTAATATCCTTTCTATTATAGATTGCTTTCTGCCTTGGTTTTTTCTTTACACCATCCCGTACCCTCAGGAAGGAAGTGAGAAGATTCCCGCTGGGCTGTGCTCATTTGGCCATGTTTCCCCCCAGGCTGGTGTGCCTGAGTGAAAACAATGGTCGAACGTAGCATGCTCTTAGCGTATATGCCATTTAGACTCGCAAATCTTGTATAATAGTCCGGACGTCAGCCGAGTGCTGAGGATCTACATTATAAGTGGAAACTAGCCTGTATATGTTAATCGCAAGCCATTCTTTTTAGTGGTGATGTTATCTGCAGTCAGATTCCACCGTATTTTATTTTTTCTCTCCCCACTGCGATTTCTGTTGCAGTTTGGGCAGTTTTTTACAAACATGGTGTAGTGCAGGCTCATGCCTGGCCACCAGTACCGTGATTGTAAATCTTCCAGAGAATCTTTTAATTTAAGGTGTCTGAGACCCTCGCCCATGTGTGCGTCTGCGATTAACAAGTGTCTCCTGTCCATGTTTGGAATCACTCTATCCCCCACTCCAGGGATTCGAGCAAAAGGAACGGAGTTTGCATCTATTATGTATGTATAATTGAGTGGATAGTTGATCGGTAATGCTGAGCAGTCGCCTTTTGATGACGTTTTCACCGCCAGCAATGTTTCACCGTCAATGTATTTTAATGTACGCTTTTTTCGATCTACAGGAGCCGATTTAGTGGCTGCCGCTGCGGCTGTTTCAGCCAATGAATTCCCTACAACGTGAACGCCATCACGTTGATGACTCAGTGAGTGAGTCACGTGAGTCTTTGGTAGTTCTTTTTTCAAAAGAGCTACTTGTTCCCAGAGCAGTCTCTGCTTTATTGGTGCATCTGTGTCATCTTTGTAACCGTTCTGAATCCATGTCTGCAAATCCTTGTTATATGCTTTGACGCAGTAATATGAATCTGACACTATAAGCGTCGGGAATTCGCGATCCGCATTATCTAGCGCCATTTTCAAAGCTATTATTTCAGTTTGTAGTTCTGAATTAGTTTCTACTGAGTGTGATTTTGTTAATAGAGGTCTTAGTTTACCTCCGCGCCACACTTCTTTTGTAATCTCACATGTGGGGTTGTATGCATGTTCTCCCCAAACGGAGGGTTGAGCATGTCCGTCTGTATAGATTACACAGGCGTAATGTCGTAGAGGCAGAATGTCGATTGGCAGAGGATACGTCTTTTCATATTTTAGATTTTTTAATTCTTCTAGTTCTGGATCAAAGTAGTAGTATACTTTGTCCGTTGTGATTGAATTCACCCATTGTATCCATTCCGGATTCAATATTGTTGTTGGTAAATTACAAGGTGTTGTTAGTGCCTCAAAGGCTGATTCTGCTGTTCTGACTGTGATATGTCTACCGTCAGCTATGTCTTTTTCTCTAGCTATTGCGGTTTGAACTGCACAAATTATTTTTTCTGTATTACTGAATTTCTGTTCAGCTTCTGTGTACATGTGTGATTTGAATGCAATTGGTACCATTTCTCCCTCATTAGAGGTCAGGTATGTGAATCCGCATCTCCCTGGGATGACTCGGATCACAAGGTTGCGTGTGTTATCACGTGTTTCTAATTTTGTTTTAATTAGCATGTCTGTTTGTAAGGATCTCAAAATTTCTGTGTGTGTTTGAGTCCAACTGGATCTTTTAAAGTCTGGTTTAATTAGATCATAAAGGGGTTTGACCCTTTCTGCGTAATTTGCAATGTATGTTCTTCCGAAATTTAGGAAGCCTAGAATTGACTGTAGGTTTTTTAGTGTTTTAGGAGCTTGGATTACGGCACATTTCTCTAGGAAATTGTCTGCCAGGCTTTTACCTTCACTTGATAACTCATATCCTAAGAATAGGACCGTCAGATGGGCAATTCTGGATTTTTTAAAGTTGAATTTGTAACCCTCTGCAGCGAACCCAAGTATTATGGTGTTCACTCTTTTCAAGTGAGTATCCAAGTCATCATCTGTTAAGTAAATGTCATCGACATAAGATAATGCTTCATCATCATATAGTTGTAGTAATTCTGTTACTCTCGCTGAGAATACCCCCGGGCTGTTCTTGTACCCCTGGGCTAACCGACAGAATTGTTTTTGAGTGCCATTTACTGAGAATGCAGTTAAATATCTGCTCTCTGGTGCTATGTTTTGACAAAAGAATCCATTGGAGATGTCCAAGGTTGTTTTGTATTTTTTGCGCACTATGTTATTCATTAGTGCAGCACTGTGTGAGTTTTGTACTGCAAAGGTTTTGCAACATGTGTTAAGGTGTCGGTAATCCAAAACTAGACGGTACGAATTGTCTGGTTTGGAGACCGGAAACAAAGGATTGTTCATTTGTGAGGTGCAAGTTTCAATCACCCCCTGGTATTCTAGCTGATCTAGTATTTCATTTACTTGTTTTTTAGCTTCTTGCTTAATTGGGTACTGCCTTTGTGCAGTAGGTTGCGATTTTAACTGGATTTTGTGAGGAGGAGAATCCTCATCCCATCCTACATGATTTTTATATAAAGCAGGTGCTAAGGCCACTGCCCACTTTCTAGCAAGTGTGTATTTTTTATGAATCGGGATTTGATTCGAGAAGGCAGGCATAATTACTTCTTCGCCATGAGGGCACTCCCTGACAAACTCTGGTGGCCAGTCTTTTTCAGCTAGAAGGATGTCATAGCCTTTGGATAGGTTATCCCAAAATAGTCCCCTAATTTTCCTAGTCTTATCTCCCTCTATACGTAATGTTATCTCGTATATCTTGTGGGGCTTGCTAACTCTGGTGTCTGCAGTTTCCACTTGAAGGTATTCATTCGTGTCCACTGTCTCCAGATGATTCATAAGGACTTTGCGAGCTATGCTCACCTCTGCTGCGCGGTCTAGCATTGTCTGAGCCCACTCTCCGTTTTTCAGTTGTGTCCTCAGTATTCTCGGCATTGTTAACTACCTTGATACTGGCTACCTTCTTTTTTGGAAATTGTAATTTCTTTTTCAGTTGAGCAGGTTCCTTGTCTTTGGACTTGGCGTGCTCTTCTGATCGTCCTCTTCTTTCCGATTTCTGCGAGGAATTCTGAAAAGATTGAGAGGGACGTGTATCAATGTCTTGATATCTATCAGGTTTTTTAATATTATCCCTATTTCTAAGGTTATATCTATTCCCAGAGGGGTCACTCTGCGGTGACCTCTGTCTTTGGTTTGGAGATTTCTCTCTTCGCCTCGGAGACCTTCCTCTGGACTGGAATTTCTTTTCTTTAGGATTGGATTGTTTGTTTCCATCCCAGTTCTTTTTTGGTGAATTATTATTATTAAAAAATATTTTTTCTGGACTTGTAGTCAGTTGCGGTTTTACTGGTATTCCACCTAGACTATCTCTGCCTAGTTCTTCATAGGATTTTTCTATGATTCTGGCAATTTCAGCTGGTTGGTCTGCTATATCTGTCTCTTTTAACCTCTGGCGGATCGCCACGTTTGCTGCTTCACCTTTTATGTTGGCTAGTAATATAGCCGAAACCTGTTTGAAGTCTTTTAGTAATTTCATACCAAGAGTTAAAGCAGGTTCTGGACCGTATTCATCTTGAATTTGTTTCAGCACATCTGGTATTACCGAAATGGATGGAACACCGTGCGTTTTTGTGTAGATGGAAGCAAAGACTGTACCCCAAGTGTCACAGTCCTCAATGTGTGGTGCGATTCCCATTGGGAGACATATAGTCAGAATCCTGTGTTTTTCTAATGGGGTGGTGTCAGGAAACACCGCCTCTATTTGGGTAATTTTCTGTGCCAACCAGAATGGTATCTGTTCCCGTTTTGCTGGAACTTTACCTAGGCAGGATTGGATGTTCTGTGGTGTAATTTTATTTGTGTTCCCCTGGTGAGGGGTCAGCTGTGGAAGTTTAATCGCTGGCTGAATTGTTGAAGTCCGCATTACATACTGAACTAATTGTCTGTGAATTTTTAGTAATTGTTTTAGCTGTATTAACAGCTGTGGGGCAGGCATCTCGTCGATGTCTGGATGTGGTGTGTATCCGGCTAAGACCGGCCACGTTGCTCCTGGTCTTCCTAAAGGACCGAGCCTTGTAATGTGATTGTTATGTTTTAGGGCGCCATCAAATAAGAGCAAATGCTCTTGGAATTTGAGTGGTACTTCCACCTCCTCGAAAGGAGTGTACGTTTCAGGAGGTTCCTCTACTTTGTAATAGTGGAAGTACTTTGTTACAGCATTTGCTGCTGGAAAATGTATCCATGAATAGTATACCTCTGTCTGCCGATATTCGTGTGCCTCGATTACGAATATGACTGTGCCACCTCTAGGTGTCAGTCCATTTTCTATAAGTTTTAAGGTTATAGATCTCCTTTTAATGACCGGAATGAGTATTATATCCGCGTCTGCTGCTTGCATGGTAGCATCAGCATCTGCGAGTTCAGTTGCTAATCTAACTGCCTCTCTTTCATCATCACTCTCTGCCATTTTACAGACAGGATGGTATTATGTTTGTTTGCAGATCAGGTTTCTTTATGGAAACAGAGATTAGATGTACAATATTTTGGAACTGTTTATCCTTCAACGTTGACTAAACCAAGAACCTTACATAGGAGTTCCCTCCTGCGAGGTTTTGGAGGATATAACCTTTCACCCACTCCAGACGTCTTTGGAGTATTCGGGAAAAGGGGTCTGAGTGAGAAAGCACGACTGAGTTACTCTAAATGTCTTACGTTAGTTTTATCGCCCTTTCCAAACGCGTTGGGCGCCATGTAGTGTAGCTCCTATTTTCCCAATAGGCTCTGCGCATTGGAATAGTACCTACAGCAGTAGAGGCCTAGGCCAGACGTTAACTAGGTCTACTACTGTCGATGCTAGACTTAATTTTTGGGTTTGCCAGCTAAGCTCAGAGTTCGCTAGAAACTTTCTCGAATGTTCAGGAAAGAATTACCTCCCCTGATTAGACAAGAAGGGATTTAGTTTCTGACAACCATAGAACATGACAACTTTGCTCTCCCCTAATCAAGAGTCAATCTCGAGAGTCGTGTGAGCACAAGGCAATTATTTTACTCAGTCAGTACGTGCATTCTTAGTCTCATCAGAATGTAGAGAAAAGGAAGAGACGGGCGTGTTCAATAAAAAGGTGTTATTTATTGATCAGTCTCTTTTCTCGTACAAGAGAAATGGATCGATATTATTGCAATACTTATAGTTAAGTAAAGTGCATACATTAGAAGCAATAGTATAAAATAATACTGTAAAAACATTGATATGGTTTCTGAGCCATATGATGTTTAAAATGATTAAAATATATTTACATATACATATACATTTGACTAAACGTACTCAACTGGTGTTTCTAAATACGCCTACCCCGTGTACCTGACCTAAGTCTAATGCGTGGGCGGGAATAGAAAGTTACAGTTTAAGTTAAGTTTGTTTTTGCCAAGTGAATAACTAAAGAATTCTCTGTGAGGGGTTATTCAGTTCTGTACCTGGAAGTTAGGATGAATGAGGAATGGTATCTCTTTCTCTGCTCTCGATATTCCAGGCTGCCTGCGAGGGCTGCCCAGAAGCGCCGGTGCTGGGTCTCTCGGCTTGAGATAGCAGCGCGTCTCTCAGCGCGTCAGGAAGGCGGGGCTGCTGCCAGCGGGGTCTGCTTCTGCTCTCGGCTTCGGCAAGTATGGCTGCTCCGTCTTGTCACCACGCGTGTGTTTGCATAGGGCAAGGTCGGCAATATTTATACCTTAAAGGTGCCGAGATTGACGTAAGGATGGACATAGGTACGTCAATAAAGATGTCATACGACTTGCTCGTTAGCACATTCTTTACTAAAGTTCTCTGTGAAATCAAAACAATGGCCGCACGGATTTTCCAGGTTGTCATAGGTTTGATTTGTTATGAGAACGTCGTATGCCTTATCAGGGGCTGGAGGAATGTCGCTTGTCTAATTAGATCTCAAGCGTTATGACCTAATCAGATAACACGTTCCTGTGCCGGAGTGTGACTGCGTCAGATAACGGTATCTGCATCATGGGGGTTTTCTTGCCTCATGGGCTGACTGTTAGTTAACTTGATAGTTAGTTTAACCAGAATAGGGTCAGGAATAGGGGGATCGATTCAGAACCTATAGAAATACACGACAATGTAGAGAAAATCTAGAAAACTGGAGCCGTATGAATATAGTGATAAACAATGCAGGAAATGATGCCACATGGGACAACTGGTCTCTAAGCAGTAGTAATGTGGGAGATCTACACAAGTATTACACGGAGGAAGGGGTAGAAGAAGATGGAGGACTAAGTGAGGTAGAATAGGATGGGGGGGTGTCGCAATGTCTAAGTCTCCTAACATGGAATATAAATGGCTTAGGCAATGAACTAAAGCGTGAATACATTAAAGAAGTAGTAAATAAAGTGGAAATTGCCTGCCTACAAGAGACTTGGACATGCGACGAAACCCCAATCATCGAGGGTTATCTACAATTAAATTGCCCAGCCACGAGAAAAAGATTTGGTCGCCCGTCTGGGGGTCTAATGACACTAGTCTCAACAAATGTATTGAGAGAAGTAACTTCACTTAAAATGAAATGTAAATGGATTTTAGCTTGTAGACTTGAACTGTTGACCTTGGAAATGAATTACAAAATGTTGACTGTGATGAATGTATATATGCAGTGGGATAACACAGTAGAGTATGAGAGGGAGATGGGATATTTTAAGGAGGACATGGATTTTCTTTTAGAAATATATGCTTCAGATACATTGATAATTATGGGAGACTTTAATCATAAGCTAAATCCAAAGCAGGTTGATCGTTGGAATAGAGAACTGTTAGAAGCGTATGGAATAAACCACGCCAGTTTCCCAGCAGGTGATACCACGAAAAAGGAATCAGAACTAATACATCTCCTAGGAGGTAGGGGTCTACAATGTCTGAATGGCAGAATAAAGACAGACTGTCCAGCAGGGAAGACCTTTAAAATAGGCCTACAGAACTGCCCAATTGACTATATGTTTATGCCAGCCTGGAATTTTCATCTAGTACGGGATTTTAAAATAGAACAAAAAGAACTGAGTGACCATTATGCCTTGCTCCTAAGGATATCTGGGGGAAATAAGATGCCTAGAAGCAAAATGATCCCACAGGAGGTCGAGTACCCTAAACGGGTAACGACACGACTTACCGAGGAATATCAAGAAAAACTGAAGGCAATGCAAGCTAAGGTGAAACTAGGAAATTTGGAAGGTAAAAACCTGAAATGGTATATAGAGAAGTTAGATCAAGTAGTCCAGTGTCTAAAAATAGATTTAAAAAAGGACAAAAAGAACAGCCCAAAACCCCCGGTCAGCCGAGTGAAATGGTTCTCGGCTGAGTGTCAATCTAAAAAAAGGAAGATACGAGCAGCACAAAGAAGACAAAAAAAGAACTTCACCTTTGAGAGACAGAAACGTATAAACAAGCTGAAAGCAGTTTTTAGAAAAATGGTAAGTGATGCAAAGAGGTCATATAAAGAAAAATGCTGGCTAAACTTGCTAGAAGCAACTGAGGAAAAAAACTTAAGGAAATTCTGGAAAATTGTAAAGGCAGCCTCTGGTCCGATAGACGGAGAAATGAAATGTGTGGTCAGTGAGGCAGCCTGGGAGGAGTACATAAAGGAATTGTACGGGGTACGAACTCCCCAAAATCATGTAGAGCCCCAAAAATGGCAGGAAGTATCTGAGGACCTCAAATCCGAGTTTAACGAGAAGCAAGTAGAACAGGTAATAAGAGAGCTTAAGTTAACTCGAGCGGCAGGACCAGACAACCTGCCCGCAATAATAATATAGTCAGAAGTAAAGTGGTGGGCAAAATTTTTTGCCCAGATGTTCCATATAATATTAACAGAGGGTAAAATGCCATCCAACTGGAAAGGCACAGTAATTCGGCCAATCCACAAGAAAGGGAGCATGGAGGCACCACAAAACTACAGACTGATTAACCTCCTAGATATAGGAGAGAAGGTTTTCTCAAAAATTGTGCTAAATAAACTTAACGCATGGGCCAAGGAGTTCCAAATCATACCAATAGAACAAGGTGGATTCAGGGAGGGGCACTCCACAATAGACCATGGATTCGCACTGTGGGCAATGGCAAAGAAGTCAACGGAACAAAACGGCAAATTATGCTGTTGTTTCGTTGACTTCCGAGCCGCCTTTGACTCAGTAGATCGGGACTGCCTATGGGAAACACTAACGAAGCTAAAAATTCCCAAAGATCTCCTAACTATAATAAAGGAATTACATCAAGGAAACTGGGCTCAAGTAATTAGGGATACCGTGGGAACATTGACACAAAAAATACCCATTGATAATGGCCTAAGACAGGGTTGCGTTCTGGCACCACAGTTGTTCTCCATATTTCTGTCAGACCTACCGGCCCATTTAGAGGTAGAAGGTAGTGCAAGCCCAAGAATGGACGGAAAAAAGGTGCCCTGCCTACTTTATGCAGATGACCTGGTAATAGTAGACCAGACCGAGATAGGCCTCCAAAGAAAGTTGAACTCATTTAAGGTATACTGTGTGAGAAAATTCTTGACAGTAAACTTAGATAAAACAAAAACCTTATGCTTTGGAAAAAAGACAAGTAAGTTCACCGGGTACCTAGGGGATCTTAAACTGGAGACGGTAAAAGAATATCGTTACCTAGGTATATGGTTCGATAAATTATTAAATTGGCTAACTCATTTGGAAGCACAAAGAGCAAAAGCTCATACATCAATTTGTGGTCTAAAAATGTTTAACTGGGACTACGGTGATATGTCGCACCGCCCACTTTTGAAAGTCTTTAACGCAATGTTACCCGCACAGGTCTTATACGGAGCAGAAATCCTTTATTTGAGCAGTAAGGGAGCCTGGGACCTGATAGAAGGGAAATGCCTCAAAAACCTCTTATCCTTACCACAATCATCTATAGTCCAAGCCATAAGAATAGAGATAGGCACAATCTCTTGGGAGGTACAAATACAATCTGCGTTAATTAGACTTTGGAAACGTCTGGAAGAGACAGAAGGTCAAAAAATAGCACAATGGTGCAGGAAGGAAATCCAAAACAGCGACCTAAATTGGGCAAAAATTTGTAGAGAAAAAATGACACAAATCTGCAAAAGGTTAAAGGTGGAGGTAAACCAGGACACGTACCAACTAGTCTGTTCAAAGAGTGAGCTGAAATTGAATGGTAAGGAAGTCTCGAGGAAGACTGACATGGCCTACTTGGTAAAGAAAATATCAGTAGAATTCATGTTGAACGCTTGGTCAAATGAGAATGGGTTTCCCTACCTTGACATCTTACCAAACCGCTGCTATAGGCAGGAGATATTAAGGTTGCGGATTGGGACCAATCCCTGGTTAATAAACAAAAACTTAAAATCAACAATATTAGACCATAAAGGATGCTGCAGGTGTAACCTGGGCTCCAAAGGCAACCTTGTACATATTCTTCTTGATTGCCTAATTTTACTAGAACAGCGGAAACTATGGCTGCGCCCAATATTTTAAAAACATAATATAAGAACAAGGGCGCAGGCGGCTATCCTCTTAACTGAAATGCCCACAATTGATGTTGCAATTGCCATAGGTAAATACATAAAGGAGGTACAGAGCCTAGTAAGAGGACAGGAGTAATTTGTAGGATCTTATGCTTCTCAAATAATGAAATATATACTTGATGTAAGGAAATGAGACTGTTTTAAAGGAGATAATTTATTTTATTCTTTTTAAATTTAGATGGATGATATGAAATGTATGAGGGTGGGTAAGAGTCTTTAATCAATACTGGAGCATTTGTTTAATGATTTTATCAATTTTTATGTGGACATTTTAAACTCATAATATTGTTTTTTACACTTGTTTAAAGATTATGATCTTAATAAACATAACCTTTGACTGACATATGTCTGTATAATATGTGAAGTCTCTTTTTTGCGACAAAATATTTTCTCTGATATTTGCCTTATGTGTTGTAAGCTTTTGAGGTTTGTAAGACAGTGTGTATGGATGAATTGTGTGGTTGAATTGATTGGGCTTTATTGTGTTCTGCTTTTGGGGGCCATTGTATATAGTATAAATATATGTGTATAGAATGTACATACAAAATTGGTACCACGAATATGATAAATTGTGATTGTTATGTTTTTTCTTATCAGAAAACTATATGAATAAAAAAGAAAATATGTTTTTTCAATAACTTCGGGTTTGGGACAATGTTATTATTTTAATTATTTTAGGATACATTACCTAGATTTAATCAAATACTAGTGAGAGGTTTTGTTCTTGTTTTTGCTTATTTCCCTGCCTCCCTCTCCTATTATTAGTTTTCAGGGACGCTCTGCTGTAATTTCGAAGTTTTCCCAGGCACAGTTGCTGTGAGGGTAGTCAGATAGCTTTGTTTGCTGTTGGGTTATCTGTGTTTATTTACTTTTTGTATCTTTCCATCTTTTCAACTTTAACTTCAGTTTATTCTTTCACTTCCCTTTTGTAGGGTATTGTGTTTTCTCACGAGTGTCTGACTGGAGAATCCTGTTCCATTTGACCTTCTCCATAGTGTGAGAGATGGTTTTATGGAAAAAAATTAAAACCTTTGGTTTTACGGATGAGGATTTCTGTAAACTTATAGGACAAAGTACTCCCTCTGACAGACCGTTGGCCCTCAATAAGACAGACAACGATGAGTCGTTCAAACTTTGGAACTTAAAAAAGAAAGCCAAAAGAACAGAATCTCATGCAGAGTTTATGTTAGCCTATTTGAAGGCTGGGGTCATTCCTAATGGACTCAGAATTAGGAATATTCCAGGGCTGTTCATAGAAATAAGGAAATTTTGGGAAAAGTGGTCCTTAATTGCTAATCGCTGTTCGAGGGATCTTATAATCCTTGTTATAGAGACAGCACGTGAGGTTGTAGAGACACTCCTCAGAGAAATAGCGAAATAGAGGATACCCTTAGAAAAAATATCTCAGTAGATGAAGCAATAAAGAAACTGGATGAAGTGAATTTGGAACTGGGCTCAATCAATGACTATTTGATAAAGAAAAAAACAGAGAAACTTAAAAAAGATATTCAATATTTCTCTGAAGAGAAAGTATATCCCTATTTAGGAGCACAATATTATAATACTCCCAGCGATCAGAGCCATCAGGGAGACTATCAACACTGGTCGAATAAAAAGATTCTTACTTTCTCTGATTCTTCGGAATCAGATAGTGAAGCAGGTCCCAGCTCAACCGAGGGCGGTACCTTCAGGAGACCTACTTTATAACAACAGTATAGAGGTAACCGTTTTTTAGGAAACCGACAATATACACCGCGAGTGAGATTCAGAGCTCAGGGGAGGGGTCAGTACCTACAGACAGAGGACCAATATCAGTATCCAGAGAATTACCAACAATATCCCCATCCGAGGAGACACCAGTATGGGAGACAATGAGTAATTCGGGCAACATGGACCTTATTCCAATTTTTAATCTCTCTAAAGCTCCTTTTGATACCAACACCCTCAGTCTATTATCAAGAGGATTGTCCTTTGTCCCCAGTATTGGTCTGAATAGGTTTGAACTGAATAAAGATTTACAATCTTTCTTCAGGAAAATTAGGCAAAACATTTTTTTGACCATCACGAACCACCTCAGAGTAACAATCGCACTGGACTACGACCAGATTCAAACTTTAATCCAACACTTGAAGAGGTAGGCCCTGAGGTTGGGATTTTTGAGAGAATTGTCAATTCTAAATTACAGAATCTCATTAAATATGTACCCAAACCAACGTACAATTTGACCCATGAGGAATTTATGTCTCTTAAATCTCTGTCTAAGAATAAAGAGATAATATTTAAGCCATGTGATAAAGGGGAGGAGTTGTGCCACTGGATAGTGCAGACTATGTACTACAAATAGATAAGATGCTCAATATACCTGAACATTACCAGCAGGTGAATGCCTACCCGGGTAAAAGGATCAGAAATTACATTTTGGGTTTTACTCAGAGTGCACTCGGAAGAGGCACTATCTGCCAACAAGAGTTTGAATATCTCAATCCGACATATACCAGCATTCCTATACTCTATGGACTACCCAAAACACATAAGAGTGTAGTCCAACCTCCTTACAGGCCAATAGTTTCCACCATTGGTTCTGTCACGGAACCACTGTCTAAGTATGTGGACAAATTCTTAAGACCTATGGTGGAGGCCCTCCCAGCGTATATCATAGACACGGGACATCTTATTAACATCATTGAAGGTCTTGCATTTAATGAACATACTGATATCCTAGTCTCTATGGACATAGAGGCATGATATACAAATATCCCCCAACGAGGGGCGCTGAAAGCAGTTAAGAGGGCACTTACTATTCTTCAGGAGAATCACTTTGAATGTAATAAATCTATTTTCAAACAGATACTCGGTATTAGCATGGGCGCGGCTTATGCACCGAATGTCGCCTGTATTTATATGGGCGACTTTGAGAATAGATTTATCTTTAACAAAATTGCCACCTTTTATGAGAACATCTATAAATGGCATCGCTTTTAAGTGTGTACAACCTTTGAAAACATCAAAATTAATCAAGCGCTATAAAATGACACAGGAGTCCACACAAACGTGCTTGTATACAGACAACGATGTGCGATTAAATATGAATAACATTCTGCCAAAGTAAGAATATCACCCAAGAGTGTGCACTAACACCAAAACCAATAAAGTTAAGCAACTTCCAAAAAAACAACACATGAGCCCTTTAAAACGCGCTACTGACGTCCTTTCCCTGTCCAGGGGCAGAGTCAGCACAAGCGGCAGAATCCTTGGCCATGCGGGTAATGGCGGCTTAACGTTTGGTGTTCTTCTTCTTTCCAAACTGCGGTAAGGTTGAATGCGTGCACTTAATAACGGCGTTCCGCTTTCCTCTAGCTCTGAGCTACAAGGAAGCGTGAACCCCCTGACGAGGCCAAAAACCAATTGCCATTAGGTAAGAGGGCGTTCTCACTAAGTATCTTTAAACACGCTACTGTTTGCAAGCGGCGTAAATTGTAAAATTTTCACATGTAGCTGCATCTAATGCGAAGCGACTAGCTCCATGAGAGTACTGCCGTCACCTTAGTGCGAACAATATTACAAGATACATTTAAAGTAATTCACCGGCCAATAGTCCACTCCCATTAGAAAGCCGACACCTTTCCAATTTTGGTGACTTGAATAAGGCGTAACACACGTGCACAGCACCACCTTATCATATGCACGTATAAAGAGCGAAATATCTTACGAATATCCCATAACAATGAGTTCCCATAGCTTATGACAGCTTATGATATCCTGTCATTGCGCGCAAATAAGAGGCGTTTTTAAAGCTCTACTTCCGAGTATAACGATTCCCTGTGACCACATCCATGCCACAAGGTTAACGCTATGTAAGTTTGCTAGTGCAGAGCCCCTATAACAACTTATGGGTCCATGAAACCAGTGTTTAATCATGATAACTGTCGCTTTCTATCCTTTCTCAGTCCTCTACCTAAAGTAGCCCTTCCTCCACCCAATGCCGGGCAAAATCTTAGAATAGATATTAGAAAGATGAGACAGGAGCTATCTTTCGCGCCCCCCCACTCAAAACAGTACATAATACCTTATAAATACTTTATATATGTGTATTCTATGTCTGTTTGTCTTTCCCTCTCTTTTTACAGGTTAAAAGAGTGCGATTAGTCAGTGAATGCCTTAAAATAGGCAACCTAAAGATACTACACAAGTTGTGTAAGTAAAGATACACTTTGATGTTTTTTGTCTGTTAGTCCTGACGAAAGCCCCATAGACTCAGCCGAGCCAAGGGGGGCTGAAACATGTCGACAAAACCTTTAATAATACACTTATAGATCTAGTAACTCGATCTATTACAAGTACCACTTACGTTTTACTTCAATAGACTCACACCATTTATTAAATACTTCCAGGTGTTATTCTATTTTTTAACTTACATTTTCACTCACCCTTACTTAGTGGGGGCATCCTACAAATCTCTGGACACTGCAATCTAGACCAGAGGAGCCTCTGGATGAGGCGGGCATCAAGCACTGACTATATCACCCTATGATAAATGCCACAACTACAATGTGGGGCGGATGAAAGACATATACCGCAATACAGAGATACATTGAGTTTTTGAGGGTGCTATAGAGTTTTCTATCCAAAGGTTTAGAATTGTAACAAGTGTCCATTTCCGCACCTGATAACCTACATACTTACCCTGGGGAAGTAAATGGACATTTATTCCTCCTCCCTACCTCCTTGATTATCCAGTATATTAAGCAGCGTACAGCTGCGGGAGTTCTTTTGAACTTGAGAAACACTGTTTCCACATTTCTGGAATTGGAAGAGAGGTACTATGGATGGTAACGTTGGATTGAGTTTCGACAAAAGCGATATCGATGAAATACTGGCAGCACAGCCACTCCTACAAAATTTAGATCTCACTGATGCACTAGCTCAGACAGATGACTGGGACACACTCTCCGAAAGGAAGAGAGACCAAATTCGCACGGCCATACATGGCATCATTATGACCGAATACTTACGATCAAAAACAGCTCCAAGGGGCCTATGGGTGAACAACGCACCAAGAATCTTCCTACAGGACCTGGCATTCCGCAGAGACTGGTCCTCTATCTCCTGGAAATGCACCCTAGACTACCTTGTACTCATCATAAAAACAGCAAAAAGACTTTCAGAAGCATTACTACTAGAGATTCAAGTATGCGAAAACGAACTTAAAAAAGGCATCAACCCACAGGTATATAAAAAGAAACTGGAAGAAATTACTAAAGAGATGGAAGAAACAAAAGAGTTCATAATGCAGAGTAAGCTGCATAAACTTGGAAAAGACCTGAAAAAATTTAGCCAGAAAAGGATGCACCCCTATTCCAAAGAAGATTATAACATCACCGATCGGGGCTCCGATAACGAATCCGTGGGAAGGAATTCTTCCAATAACTCAGTGAGCAGCTCTGAAGACTACACTACTAAGAGAGGCAGGAATACCAATCGATACCAACGACCAAGAAGGGGCAATAGATGGCAAAGACCGTACTACCCAAGCATGAACATACCATACTTCCAACCATACATGCCACAATTTGGAGGGTGGATGGATCCTTATAATCACGGAATGCAACATATGCCACCGATGGGAAACCAACAACAATCTGGAAAACAAAACCAACAGCAACAACAACCGTCTTTTTTAGCCAGGGGCCAAAATCAACCCAGAGGAAGAAAAAAGTCTCTAGCGTGGCAAGATCAACAGCGGAACATACTGACAAGGAGCATGTCATCAGCCAACCGACCACGAGCAAGAACAGTCACTAATTGTCAACCTCGCAAATATTGAACTCTCTGAAGACCAAAAGAAAGTCCTAAATAGAGGACTAGGATTCGTACTTACACCACCAATGGATAGCTTCAAACTCAAGTGTGAGCTAGCAGAATTCTGCCTAGTCCTTAAACTAAAAGCATTCTTTGCAGGGACCCCTACTCCTCCGCAAGAAGGGGATACCAAATTAAAGAGAAAATCTACCTTTAATCCCCCAACAGGAAGCGTTCCACCTGAGCTTCAAACCTTCGAACAAGCCCTGCTGAAAGGTGTGGACGTCATGGAACAAAACAAGAGGACTCCCTTCCAAAATCTTAGCAAAATGGAACGCCAAGCACTCAAGACCCTAGAAACTAATGAGGACTAAGTAATCAAACCCGCTGACAAGGGGCGAGGGACCGTGATCTTAAGTAAAGAAGGCTATAATCAACAATGCCTAGCCCTCCTGTCAGACACAAAGTTCTACAAAAAAATTGACAGAGATCCTACAGAGAGACTTCTAAATACCATCACGATGATGATTTACGAGGCTGAAACTAACATGTGGATAACAGGCAAAGAGGCAGACTATCAACTTGCAAAGGAACCTAAGACCCCCTACTTTTATTCACTTCCAAAGATACACAAAAATAAATCTCCTCCGCCAGGACGACCTATAGTTTCGGGTATAGCATCGATCCTTGAACCACTTTCAAAATTTGATGATGAATATTTGAAACCCCTTGTCCAGAAGACGCCCACCTACCTAAAAGACACTAGAGACTTAATAATACAGATCTCTGAAAAACCATTCGATCAGAAAACGATGCTCCTAGTGGGACTAGACGTGGAGTCATTGTACACGAGCTTACCACAGGATGACACTCTACAAATGCTCGAGGATGTCCTCTTCAATGAGGATTGGAAATATCACACCCCAAGACATTTCGTCCTACAATGCTGTAAATTAGCTGTGAAAGAAAAAAAATTCGAATATGAAGGAGACCTATATTTACAAAACCATGGCACTTCCATGGGCAGTGCCTTTGCTCCTTCGGTGGCTGGACTATATGTGAGCCATTTTGAGGGCAAACATGTGCTCAATGAATCAAATCCGTACTCTTCCAGTATTTTATACTGGAAGAGATACATTGATGATATCCTTCTTATATGGGACATCAAACATGACCTAAACTTTTCGTTGACTGGCTCAATGGACGTGACCCATGGCTGAAATTCACGTACACGGCTAACAACTCAACAATTGACTTTCTGGATCTCACCATCTTTGTTGAAAATAACATCTTACAAACAAGAGCCTACACCAAACCAACTGCAAAAAACAGCCTACTATCTTATAAGAGCTACCACCCCAAACCACTGAGAGACAATCTTCCATATAGTCAGGTTTTAAGAATAAAAAGAAACTGTACTAAAGACGATGATGACAAAAGACAGGCACAGGAACTTAGCAAAAAGCTAAAGGCAAGGGATTACACAACCGCTACAATTCGCAAATGCAGGAAACGTGCGAATAATCAACCCAGGGACTGCCTTTTACAGATCCACCCAAAAGACCCTGTACCAGATTAAGCTACTTGTGTAACAACATTCTGCCCCTCCACTTATGAGGTACAAAAACTAGTCAATAAAAACTGGAACATTCTTAACACCGGGAAATTGGCCTGGCCAAAACCCCGGTTCGCAAACAAACGAACCAGAAATTTAAGAGCCACTTTGGTCCACACTCGTCCAAGAAGTAAACAACAGTCTGTAATAACAAGGGACATAACGATGACACTAATAACAGGCCATCACCCCTGCGGTAATTGCATAGCCTGTAAATCCATGACGACCTCAAAACAGTTACAACTAACAGAGACTCTCCTATGGACGCAGAGACAGCACACGAACTGCAACTCTACCCATGTCATATACATGGCGAGCTGTCCCTGCCAGAAGAAATACATAAGGATGACCTGTAGAAAAGTCAAAACAAGAATAGGAGAACACAGAAGCAACATAAGACTTAAAAAAACAACTACTAAATTATGTGCACACTTCGTAGAGACAAAGCACTCCAGTGAAGATCTACGTTGGACAGTTTTGGAAATGCTTGTTGACAAAACCCAAAATGCCGAAAAAAAGGTTTACGAAAAAGAACAAAGATGGGTGAATCGCCTCAAAACCCATATCTGGGGGCTCAACGATAATATCCCTTGGCACCAATTCGCTACATAACAACTCTATTTGTCTGTAAAGTGTGCTAATAAAAGAAAAAAACTCAGAAATTCACATTTGGTCACAACAAGAAAAAAGAAACGTGATCTACAATCACATCATTTCAGTAAGAACCCCAAAGGAGAATAGACAGAATATCTTTCCCCTTATGAACATATCCTGGAGGTCGTGGAAATTCCTTAAAAGTGTGCCCCAAACATGAGATATCTGAAAGACTCAAGTGTGTACAACCTTTGAAAACATCAAAATTAATCAAGCGCTATAAAATGACACAGGAGTCCACACAAACGTGCTTGTATACAGACAACGATGTGCAATTAAATATGAATAACATTCTGCCAAAGTAAGAATATCACCCAAGAGTGTGCACTAACACCGGAACCAATAAAGTTAAGCAACTTCCAAAAAAACAACACATGAGCCCTTTAAAACGCGCTACTGACGTCCTTTCCCTGTCCAGGGGCAGAGTCAGCACAAGCGGCAGAATCCTTGGCCATGCGGGTAATGGCGGCTTAACATTTGGTGTTCTTCTTCTTTCCAAACTGCGGTAAGGTTGAATGCGTGCACTTAATAACGGCGTTCCGCTTTCCTCTAGCTCTGAGCTACAAGGAAGCGTGAACCCCCTGATGAGGCCAAAAACCAATTGCCATTAGGTTAGAGGGCGTTCTCACTAAGTATCTTTAAACGCGCTACTGTTTGCAAGCGGCGTAAATTGTAAAATTTTCACATGTAGCTGCATCTAATGCGAAGCGACTAGCTCCATGAGAGTACTGCCGTCACCTTAGTGCGAACAATATTACAAGATACATTTAAAGTAATTCACCGGCCAATAGTCCACTCCCATTAGAAAGCCGACACCTTTCCAATTTTGGTGACTTGAATGAGGCGTAACACACGTGCACAGCACCACCTTATCATATGCACGTATAAAGAGCGAAATATCTTACGAATATCCCATAACAATGAGTTCCCATAGCTTATGACAGCTTATGATATCCTGTCATTGCGCGCAAATAAGAGGCGTTTTTAAAGCTCTACTTCCGAGTATAACGATTCCCTGTGACCACATCCATGCCACAAGGTTAACACTATGTAAGTTTGCTAGTGCAGACCCCCTATAACAACTTATGGGTCCATGAAACCAGTGTTTAATCATGATAACTGTCGCTTTCTATCCTTTCTCAGTCCTCTACCTAAAGTAGCCCTTCCTCCACCCAATGCCGGGCAAAATCTTAGAATAGATATTAGAAAGATGAGACAGGAGCTATCTTTCGCGCCCCCCCACTCAAAACAGTACATAATACCTTATAAGTACTTTATATATGTGTATTCTATGTCTGTTTGTCTTTCCCTCTCTTTTTACAGGTTAAAAGAGTGCGATTGGTCAGTGAATGCCTTAAAATAGGCAACCTAAAGATACTACACAAGTTGTGTAAGTAAAGATACACTTTGATGTTTGTTTGTCTGTTAGTCCTGACGAAAGCCCCATAGACTCAGCCGAGCCAAGGGGGGCTGAAACATGTCGACAAAACCTTTAATAATACACTTATAGATCTAGTAACTCGATCTATTACAAGTACCGCTTACGTTTTACTTCAATAGACTCACAGCATTTATTAAATACTTCCAGGTGTTATTCTATTTTTTAACTTACATTTTCACTCACCATTACTTAGTGGGGGCATCCTACAAATCTCTGGACACTGCAATCTAGACCAGAGGAGCCTCTGGATGAGGCGGGCATCAAGCACTGACTATAGCACCCTATGATAAATGCCACAACTACAATGTGGGGCGGATGAAAAACATACACCGCAATACCGAGATACATTGAGTTTTTGAGGGTGCTATAGAGTTTTCTATCCAAAGGTTTAGAATTGTAACAAGTGTCCATTTCCGCACCTGATAACCTACATACTTACCCTGGGGAAGTAAATGGACATTTATTACTCCTTCCTACCTCCTTGATTATCCAGCATCGCTTTATCAATGACATTTTCTTTATTTGGAGGGGGCCGGAAGAACAACTTAATGAGTTCATCCTGTGGTTAAACTTATGTGATTCACATTTAAAGTTTAGCACAAATATGAGCAAACATTGGATAGAGTTCCTTGATATTTGGAACAAGGAGAACGATGGTCAGATTGAGGTGTCACTATATACCAAACCGACGGCACGTAACACACTTCTCCAATACCAAAGCTTCCATCCGCTAAGTCAAAAAGATGGCATTCCATTTAGCCAGTTTTTACGATTGTGACGGAATTGCACGAATATGAGAAATTTTGAAGTACATGCTGAGCAACTGAGAACCAAACTCCTAACACGCGGTTATCCAGCCAGGCTTATTCGAGATTCCTTCAAAAGGGCTAAATACTATGACAGAAATGTGCTATTGCACAACACTAAAACTGACAGTGACTCGAAATTGGTGTGCGTAACTCGGCACTCTAATATGAACAATGAATTACGTAGGAATATTTGCTCTAATTGGCATATCCTTAATGTGGCAAACAGCTAATCAATTTTACCCAAGCCTGTGTTCGCCTTCCGCAGAAATAAGAATCTGCGTAATTATCTGGTCCATTCAAAGTATGAGGCTACTGGTAATTCATTTCAGAAATCAATCACAGGTGGTAATCCCATCACAGGAACACATAGATGTGGTAATTGCCATGCGTGTAATTCAGCAATCACTTCCTCCGAATTAACGTGGGGCAAGAGGAAGTTCACTTTCACTTTTCTAACGCAATATATCTGATTTTATGCCCATGATCCAAGGGCTATGTTGGGGAGACCAGCCATGAATTCAGAGTGAGATTGAGCGAACACAAATCAGCCATAAGAAATAACAGGAGAGGAGCACTTCTAGTGGCACACTGGCAAGAAAAACAGCACTTGCTCACAGATATCAAATGGATTATCCTGGAAAAAGTGCATGATCCGAAGGATAACAACATCAACGGTGTGAGAGGAAAGAGAGAGGTATTTTGGAAATACACTCTCCAGACAGCAGTGACATGGTTAAATGAATATATCCCATGGAACAATGCCCTACTTTAATGGTTCCTCACTCTATTTCCGTATGGGCTTCGACTTATCAATCAGTATCCTATTGGCACTATTTTGAATTTGGCACCCGTGGACCGCACCTTATGATATCGGATTGTGGCATTGTATTCCCGGTGTTAGATATAAGCGAATGGTCGCAACCATTCCCCACTCCAAGATGGCACACGCACTTGGAACCCAACAGTCCTATTTCCATTTGTTCACTCTGGTACCAGGTGCGGCGCATTAAGCTTGCGGCGAAGGTTTATATTAGAACCTATACCTATATAGTTTGGCTCCAGTCATTTGCCGCCACTGTGAAGACGAGACCTCAGACGTACCGCTAGAAACTCTTCAGGTACGAGCATAGCTGCTTTGATATCAGGATTAAACCCCCTCCCCTGTGGGCCCTACTCTCTGAGGGATGGGCACGCTGTTTGGGACTCCCAGCGAGTAGAGATATGGGCCTGCCATTATTTTAGCCGCTATGGTCTGATTAGCTTATACTCGCCTTGGACTAACAGTTTCCCCCTATTCCTTTCAAACAGCGCTGATCTATTGTTGTGGGTCCCATTTCCCTGAGAGTGACTACGTGTCCAGTTTCCATTTATTATATAGAATTATTATCCGGATACATTCGCCACAGGTATGTCGTGATTTATTCCCATTTCCTCTTATATTTCACGGCCCACTATCTAGAATTATTTTTATAGTGTAGAATTTAAGTGATTTTTTCATCTCTATCCCCTAGATTTTAAATTGGAACTACAGTTTGACGGCACCCCCCGGAACGATATCGGGAAGGGACTACCATTTATATTCAATCCGGTTGGATGTTTATTCTGGTAAGTAAGAGCCCGATGTCTGAGTTAGACCGATGACTGGTACCTAAGGAGTTTGACATGTCATCCGAGCGAATACATCTTTATCGGTCGCTTATGGCTAGATATTTGAGGTTTTTGCCCTGCAGTACCAGGATCCGGTGCTCAGAATTAGATCGATAGAATGACAGGTGTTATCTTGACTCTTGCGTAGGCATGTCCCGTTTTCGACTGTATCTGTATCTATGATTTTTCACTTTTTAGATGACTCTACCCGGAGGTTAATGTGGGACCAATATCGCAAACTGACAGAACTAGACTGTGATTTTTCCACCGAAATATCCTCTGGATGCATACAGTGACAAGGGGTATGTCTAAACTTTGAATTATATCTTGGGTGGATATACAGATGTATTTGCACTCTATTATCACCTCTGGTGATTTGGTTTATGTCCTTTCCTTAACTTGGAGCATATGACTATGGTGTTTATCTATTTATCTTTCCACTTTTCGTGCTTTGAGCCTCTCTGTAGCTTTCATCCTACATTGCACATAACTCTGTTTTTGAGCACTTCACTGCACCCTACTCCTAGGATTTCCTTATTGCACTTTTGGTGTTGGTTCCCTCAGCAACAGTATGTAGCATTATATACATTGATTAGTGATGTGTATCTTTTTTGGTCCATTGTCCCTTACAGAGAATATTGTCAGCAATTTTACTGACTCAAGATTTAGCCCCGGTGCTATTATATTGTTGGATTGGAATCACTGTATAATATATTCAATAAAAAGATTTGCATATATGAAAATATTGACATATTGCGCCGTGACGAAGGAAGTTAAAACAAGATTCCTTTTCCGAAAACGCGCGTCCGCGCTTCACTTTCATTGTGTTGTGTTGTATATATTTTATATGTCTGTATAATTTGTGAAGTCTCTTTTTTGTGCCAAATTATTTTCTCTGATATTTGACTGGGCTTTATTGTGTTCTGCTTTTGAGGGCCATTGTATATAGTATGAATATATGTGTATATAATGTACATACAAAATTGGTACCACAAATATGATACATTGTGAGTGTTATGTTTTTCCTTATCAGAAAACTATTTGAATAAAAAAGAAAATATGTTTTTTCAATAACTTCTGGTTTGGGACAATGTTATTATTTCAAATATTGTAGGATATATTACCTAGATTTAATTAAATACTAGTGAGAGGTTTTGTTCTTGTTTTTACTGGTGGACCATGGCACAGAATACTCAGAGGCCATACACCTGAGGACTGCAACTGCACCTGAAGTGTCTAAGGCTGTGTAGTATTCTTGTTTGCAGATATTTCCCTTTTAATACAAATTCCAATGTTTACATATTTCCCTTTTAAATAGAATGTCTCTTCATAGCTGCTCATGCACATTGTGTTATGGATTCCATTTAGAATTGTTATGGTCTGAAATGGATTGGGGTGGAGAAAAAGGACTGGTAACTTGGAGAGTGGATGTACTGTGCTGCAGTTCAATAAACCTTGGATTTTACTTGGAATTATCTTGGATTTTCAACTTCTTTATTACAAAATTTGCGACGAGGGTGTCTAGTACCTACTACTACAGCAGCACAGGTGGTTCATTCATTGGTTCATTCCTACATAGAAGACATTGCTATCGACTATCCTACTTAAGGACTGAAGGATTTAAAACTTTATTTTACTTGGAATACTATTTACACCTGCTCTCACTGGTGTACAATATTCTATTGGTAACGCTTTTCATCTTGGAGATTGCACGGTTGAAGACGCTGTGTTTCCGAAAACTACGAAATTTATGGGTGTTTGCGCGAAAGTTTCACAATTTTAAACGAAATAAGCAAATGTTTACCTTTGAATGTGGTTTCAACGGGCAACACGCGAAGGACTGAGTCTTCCCGTGCAACAAATCTCCATGCGCCGTGTTGGAGCATGCAGTTACCATGGTTTCCAAGTACGAGGCTGATGATGCTACACGCATGGAGCGTCACGTCGCGTAACGTGAAGGCGGCCATATTTGTTTACATCGGCACCGAGTTTCAACAACTAATGCGCCTCGGTGACTCGGGTGTGCTCGTGAAATAAAGGTACTGTTTCACATTTTGGAATATATTGATCAAATAAGCCACGCCGCACAACGAACTTCACAACTATCTGTTTGACAACATTTTCACATCGCGTGCATTATTGCTGGAAATTTCGAGCTAGTGCTAGACCTTTGCACTATAATCTACAACTGCTGTGTAGGACATAACAGCGCTGATGTACACAGCTGGTGTACTCAAGGATTGAATTTGTGTTTATTTACTTTGCATTTTATTTTCTTTCAACGGTAATAATATCATATTGCTTCATTTTGTTCACTATTTAATTTGTACTATTATCATTTTCACCATGCAGTTTGACCCTCCTTCGAAATTTTTACAATGTAAGGGTGATCCTCCCATCCCCTGGAACAGATGGAAGGAGGAGTTTTTAACTTATTTAAAGGCTATTGATGGGGAAAGGATGGGAAATGAAAGAAATAAGAATATTTTTCTTCATTGTTTAGGATCCGAAGGGCAAGCTATTTTTAGAAATTTACCACCTGTTCCTGGTGACTCTGGTGTATTTGATGAAGCAATGCTTCGTGTAGAAACACGTTTCAAACCCACAACCAGTATTGCTCTGAATCGTTACAAGTTTTATACGAGGGCACAGAAAGAAAATGAATCTTTTGATGATTTTTTAACGGGTTTGAGAGCTTTGGTGGTTTCATGTAATTTTGGTGCAATGACAGACGAAATGATCAGAGATCAGATAATTGTCAATGTTAAATGTAAGAAAACACAGGAACAATTGTGGATATTAGGTAATCCCACTTTATTAGAAAGCATTTCCACTGCCAAGGCTTTTGAACAATCTAACAAATGGATGAAAACTATTGAAGAAACGAGCACTAGGGGTAGCAAGAATTATAAACTAAGTGAAGAAGTATGTGCTATGAACAATATTACAAAAGGTTTTCAAAACTATAGGAATATATCACGTAACCGCATTGTATGTTTTAGATGTGGGAGTTACAATCATGTAGCTTCCTTCAAGTTTTGTCCTGCCTTGGGAAAAGAGTGCAACAAATGTGGTAGAGTTGGTCATTTTTCCAAGTCCTGTAGGGAAGACAAAAAGAAAATTGGGGACAAAAGTAATTATTTAAAAAAAAGGGGAAGTCTCTTGTGTGAGAGATGACACTGATTTGGGATCAAATTTGTCAAGATGTGAGCATGTCGTGTCTGATGAATCCCTTAAAGAAAGAGGAATGATTGTATCATTAGTGAGTTTAGGGTTGCTTGAAGAGGATGTGTTGGACTCTCCTGAGTGTGTGGTTAAATTTATGGGTGTTGAACTAGAGCTAATGGCTGATTCTGGGTCTCCTTGGACCATCATAACGGAAGAATACTTTCATGAAATGTATGAATCTAAGATTGCTAAGAGTGATTTGTGCCCTCCTGATGTAATGGCCAAAGGTTTCAATAGTTCAAACATTGATTTCATTGGTTATATTGCTTCCACCATATATTTTAAGGATCAATCTGCGTACATCAAATTATATGTTGTAGTAAAGGGTGTGAATGTTCTGGGTTGGCGCGATCAATTCAAACTTAACATTACGTTGAATCCCCGCAGCAAAGATCCAGTCATGGTGTTAAAGGATAGAGATGAGTTAAATAAAAGAGTTATGTTTGTAGAAGAGAGTAATGCTTGGAAGTTACTTTCGTGTGAGTTTCCTGGAGTTTTTTCAGACAAGTTAGGTAAGCTAAGCGGGTTCACTCATGTCATCAAGCTCAAACAACGAGCTGAACCAGTTGTGCAAAAGCTTAGACCTGTACCACTCAATGTTAGAGAAGAGTTAAGTGATACTCTAAAAGATATGTTAAAAAATGATGTCATAGAGGAGATAGAATCGTCAGAATGGGTTTCGCCAGTAGTTTTGGCACGCAAACCTGATAAATCTCTGAGACTTTGCATAGATTTGAGAGCACTTAATGCTAATATAGTGGTAGATTGTCATCCTCTGCCGAATATCAATGAAGTAGTGAGCATGTTTGGTGAGGCTGTAGTTTTTTCTACCTTAGATTTGAGATCTGCGTATCATCAGGTAGTGTTAGCAGAGGAATCACGTCATCTCACAGCATTTATTACACCTCAGGGATTATATCAATTCAAACGGATGCCATTTGGTTTGGCATCGGCAGCCTCAGTTTTTCAGAGATCGATGTATCATATTTTTAAAGACATGAGTGACTATGTGAAGTGTTTTCAGGATGACATTTTAGTATTTTCTAAGAGTGATGAAGTACATATGGAACACCTGAGTAATGTGTGTAAAATGTTAAGTAAGTTTGGTCTTACCATTAAGAGTAAAAAGTGCAAGTTATTTCAAAAGAAGATAGAATATTTAGGGCATACTATTTCTGAGAACGGTGTTGCTCCTAAGAAATCGTTAGTTGATGCATTCCTGAAAGCTCCTGCACCCGATTGCAAAGATAAATTGTTATAATTTTTAGGACTCTGTGAATATTACAGTAAGTTTATAGTTGGTTTCGCAACTAAAGTGGAGCCGTTAGGAGAACTAACCAGGAAAGATGTTGAATTTTTGTGGGGAACTAAACAACAAAACGCTTTTAACAGTATTAAACTTGACATGGTGTCAGCTCCTACACTTAGACCGTTTTCTTTGAACAAACTTTGTGTTTTGACAGTGGATGCTAGCCTTTATGGCCTGGGTTGCGTGCTTTCGCAACGTTCGGGTAAGGAGGACTGGAAGGTTGCATTCGCGTCTAGATCTCTAAATAACACTAAAAAACGATATGCTGTAATCGAAAAGGAATTATTAGGATGTGTCTGGGCTGTTGAACATTTCCGGAATTATATTTGGGGTGCAAGATTTTTGATACGTACTGATCATAAGCCTTTGGTGGGTATTCTTTCACCCGGTGGAGGTTTAAGTGCGACTGCTCGTATTGCTAGATTGATGTCACGATTACAAGAATATAGTTTTGACATAGAATATGTGCCTGGGAAACTCAATGTGACTGCAGATTGTTTGTCAAGATTACCATATCCCAGTGTCAGAGATGATGAAGATACTGAAGTCGTAACTAGCATTTCAGAATTATTGTCTAAGAAATTCAGTATCATTTCAGAAGATTTATGGATGAAAAGCATGAGTGAGGATGATGTCTTATGCAAATTGAGAAATTATGTGAGTGTGGGTTGGCCTTCTAAGGAATTAATCCCAGCTGAAGTTATACCATTTTACAATGTTACTGATGAGTTGGCCATAGAGGGAAATCTACTATTCAGAGCTGGAAAATGTATTCCACCTTTTGCGGTAAGAGATGTTATTTTGCAAATGAGTCATGAATGTCACATGGGCATGTCGTCCATGAAAAGATTAATTAGGTCAAATTTCTGGTGGCCAGGAGTGGATAGGTTTGTAGATAAATTTGTTAGAGAGTGTCCTGAGTGCATTGAAAGTGATAAGACGTGCAAATGTAATCCGGCACCTTTGACTCCTGTGAAGTGGCCAGATCATCCATGGCAGAAATTAGAATCGATATTGCTGGTCCATTCAATTTTTTACCACAGGAGTGTAGATTTGCTATAGTTGCTGTGGATTATCACTCCAAATGGCCTGAGGTCAAACTGGTACCTCATCCTAACACTGAAAGTGTTATTTTATTTTTGTGAGAGATATTTTCAAGAGAAGGATTCCCAGAAAGCATTGTATCAGATAATGGGGTACAGTTCAAATCTTCAGAGATGTTGGAGTTTTTGAGTACTTATGGTATAAAGCATTGCACCACTACTCTGTATGAACCACAAGGAAATGGGCTAGTGGAGAGATATAACAGGGTTCTCAAACAGGATATCCTATGGGCTTGGAAGTTTGGGGGAATGTGGAAGGAGAAATTGAGAAAAAAGTTATGGCTGTACCGTATAACGCCTCATGCCACTACAGAAGTTTCTCCTTTCCGCCTACTAAAGGGTAGAGATCCTGCATCTAACCTATGTCCTTGGTGGTTTAAGAAAAGTGCTGGTTATCGCATGGTTGATGTGAATGTCAAGGATATAGCTGAGAAAGTGGAACTCAAACAGTGCAAATACAAAGTGATTATGATACTAGGATGAAAGTCAAACAACCTGCTTTTATGGTAGGTGATGTGGTTAGGATTCGTAAACCTGGTTATATTACCAAAGGTGAGACAAAGTTTGGCAAACCTATGAAGGTTGTGAAAGTTTATCACAATAGCGTTGTCACACAAGATGGCAAAAGATGGAATGTTAGAAGAGTATCCAAATGTGTGTCTTGAATTTTCTATTATAACCAGTAGTTTCTTTTATGTGTAAGGATTTTTTTTTTAATGTTTACGTAGTCACTTAATTTTCTTTAGGGGGAAAATGTGTAGTATTCTTGTTTGCAGATATTTCCCTTTTAATACAAATTCCAATGTTGTACATATTTCCCTTTTAAATAAAATGTCTCTTCATAGCTGCTCATGCACATTGTGTTATGGATTCCATTTAGAATTGTTATGGTCTGAAATGGATTGGGGTGGAGAAAAAGGACTGGTAACTTGGAGAGTGGATGTACTGTGCTGCAGTTCAATAAACCTTGGATTTTACTTGGAATTATCTTGGATTTTCAACTTCTTTATTACAGGCCCTAATAGGGATTTTGTACCAATGTATGTTTCCCCAAGGACGTGGTGTCTAAAAGAGGCACCAATTTAATATGTGCTTGTTTGCAATCAATGTGGAAGGAGTGCAGCGTTATTTATAGGTGCTTCACCCTGTCATCCACAAACCAATGGGCATGTAGAAAGATTAAACAAGGCCTTCAAAGGCATTATCAAAGGCCTGCCTGAAGCCCTGGGGCATAAGTGGGATGTCGTCTAGCCATGCCTTATCTTTGCTGACAGAGAGGTACCACAGAAGGGAGTTGCATTGAGCCCCTTTGAGTTTCTGTATGTTCATCCTGGTGGGAGCAAGCTCCCATGAAAACTCTGCAGGATGTAGTTAGGTACATGTTGGCCCTCAGGAGCCAGATGGCCAAGCTGTGTAAGCAAGCTTCTGACAACTTAGAGACCAGCCAGGAGGTGATGAAAGAGAGGTATGATCAAATGGCTACTGCTGTGGAATGACAGCCTGGGCAGGAAAGTGTGGATGATGGAACCCGTAGAGCCCAGGGCCCTCCAAAACCATTGAACTGGGCCCAATGAGATATAGGCAAGGGGGATGAGTTACCTGGTAGAGCTTAAGACCCGCAGACACCCCCACACCATGCTCCATATTGGAGAGGTGTGAGTTCACCATGCTGCTGGTGACAAATAAAGGAGTGGAAGAGGAGAGTGAACCTCTCCCTGATCTCTTAGCCTCCAAAGAGAAGGATGGCTCAGTGGAAGGTGGGAACCTCTGCCCTAGCCTGACTTCCTAACAGCATAGGGACTGTCGCCAGTTGCTGGGATGGTTCTCCTCTCTGTTTTCCCTCACTCGTGGTACTGCCCACCTGGGTACCCATGATGTGGAACAACACTGTTAAGAATAAAACTTGTAGGCTGTTTGACAAAATGAGGGCCAGCATCAAAGATACATTTTCTAAGTTGCTGGAGTTGGTGGTGATTGGACCATGCAGTAGCCCATGGTCTAATCTTGTGGTGCTGATACCAAAAGCTGCCCAGCAGGCACTACAACAGAACTCAGGTCATGTGTAGATCACAGGGGGCTCATTTCAGTCACCTTGATTGATGCTCATCTCATCCCCTGAGCTTCCACCTTATAGAGGCTGGTGAACCAGGTTTTTGACAGGTAAGGAAGCCTTCAATGTTACTTACTTTGATGACATAGCTGTTTTCAGTAGTAGCTGTAAGGGCCAACATTCTTTTACCTGCAGGAAATGCTTCAGGGCCTTCAACAGGCAGGCCTGACTGTCAAGGCAGGTAAGTGCCAGGTAGGGTAGGGTTCAGTTGTGTACTTATTACACCTGATGGGCAGGGTTGAAACACAGCCCCTCTAAGCCAAGATAGAGACAATGATGGCCTGAGAGTCCCCAAAACCCCAAACTGAGGTGATAGCCTTCTTAGGCTTCACATGGTATTAAAGGAAGTTTTAATGATGTGGCATCATTGTAGCCCCCATGACAGACTGTGAAGAAGCAGCCCAGAAATGGGATTTGGACAGAGGCATAACAAAAAGCATTTGCCTGCCTAAATCAGACCATGTGCACAGTCCCTGTGCTCAAGACCCCTGACTTTTCCAGGGAATTCATTATTCAAACCGATGCCTCAGAACATGGCATAGGGACAATACTTTACCAACTTAATGAGTGGCTCTGGATCAACCTGTAGCTTTCATCTGTAGGAGGTTATGGTTACTTCCCAGGCAACAGAGGCGGAGTGCTATTGAAAGGCAATGCCATTGGTCGCTGTTTCCTGAATCTCTGCCTTCAGCTGATTGGGCCTGAAACACACATCGCCTGGCGCCTGACATCACACATGGACTTTTGAGGAGACACGGGGACTGCCGGGGTAAATAGGGTACACAAACCATGGCACTGCACCTACAATGAAGCGGTAAGGCTAGGCCTGCACTATTGCTTGTTCTGAGGAGGATGCGGCTGGTAGCAGGCAGCTTGCCTTGGCGAGTGATCTGCATCCGGCTTCCCGCAACCAGAGTTCAAAATCTTGTGCTAGTTCCTGCTCTAGTTTTGGTACAAGTTCCTCCTTCTCTTCCTCCCTGCCACCTGGTCTGCCAATAAGGGAGGGATGTTCCAACCAGCATGCCTACCTGCCTGCTAGTTAGGGCATTCCGGTAGACAAGGGCACAGTACAAGTTTGCTTGCCTGATTGTAGCAGGAAGAGAGCAGTAAGGAGGGGGACAAAGTGAGTCACACTGTCTGCCTCCATAGGTAGTGTGCCGACTTTTGAGAGATGAGAGCACTTGCTGGTGCCACATTAACTATATATGGAGCACCAATTGATCCTAAATAAGGCAGTGTGGCTTATGGGAGTTCCATATACAGGCCCGGTCTGAAATAGGGCATTAAGCTGGGTAGCTACATCCAGTTGAACCTTTGCTGTACCTGGCATGCCTGACGTAATGAGTGGTCAGCAGGAAGGGGCCAAGAAGGCTCTTGCGGGCTCATGCCTCCCTCCTAGAATAGGCTAATAATCCTATGGAGGAAGGGTGGTGCAAAGACTTCTGATGAATGACCATTATTATCAAAAAAAGAAACTATGGTGTTGGAATAAGGGTCACTTCCTATCCTCAAAGAAGCCACAAATGCGGTTACCAGCTGTGAAGATTACTAAGGGGTCCATCGCTTGGACAGCACAAATGATTGAGAGACCAGAATGAGATAACATAGGAAAATTAGGGTCATGCGATCAGGTTGGGAAAGAGCTCCTTTCCTCCCCATAGGAAAAAAAAACTTAAATCATTGACAACTTTAAAAAAGGTTTAAGCAAAATTAACCAGGGAGAACCAGCCATCAATCTCACCCATGGTACGGATGTTTGAAAAATCAATGAAAATCCTGCATAAGTTGGACTTTCTGAAAGATCCTGCAGGAGGAATGCTAACTCTGCAAGAAGATTCATGTAACCTTCCAGCACCAATTACACCAGCTAGTGGGACAAATTCATCACGCCTGGATTAAGACAAGGATCTGCCCAAAGGTGGACTTACAAATAAGTTGGCAGAAAATAAGGTCACTGAATGAGGACACATAACAGAGTTGGAGATGCAGTAACTAGACCCAATCTCACCACTGCCTTCAAATGTCTTAAACTTATATCCCAAATCCCCAGGAAGCTATCAAAGGCAAATGCTGACATCATGGGTGCCACTACCACTCAAAGTGACAGTAAATATTATTGAAAATCATAAAACTGCCAGGAAACCAACATATTGTACTTCCCAAACAAACCAAACAAATTAAAAGTGCCAAATGGCATTAGGGAACTTGGAGCTTTAACAAGCAAGCCCGAATGGAGCTGTGAATCCACTGCAATTTAATCCAGAAGATCAAACCAATATATTAAAGACAAGTTGTATTGTGGTAGTCCTACCCAGGAGAAGTTGAACTAAGAGCAAACTGATTAAACTCTATCAAAATAGGGCAATCTCCATCTTTGGAATACGCTGTGCCAATACAGCTACCCAATTACTAGCTCACAGTCTATACAAGCTAAAATAGAAATAGAAGAGGTACCAGGGCCATTACATAATAATAAAAGTCCAATACAGCATAACCCTGACTGCTTGCAAGATGTTGGTTTTCCGACACCAACTAATTTTGAACCAGGAGCTTACTGGGATATCTTTTTTAGAACTTTGTTTTTAACACTAGAAGCCCTTAAGTAGTGATCAAATAAAATGAATGTTCAAACTGACCCCCTTAATGTAATGCAAAATCCATCACAGGAATTGATCAGAAACTGGCCTCTAAACAATGTAATAACACAAGTGCAAACACAATTAAAAACATCATATATAGCTTGTACTTGTGCACCATTGATTAACAAAATTATCTACAATCTGCGACACCCATGCTGTGATAAGAAATCCAGGATGCAACTAACAGAGGAAGCAGGTGAATTAGATAAATCAAGGAGTACGAACAGCAGCATCCACTCTCAAAAAGAAATTACTGATCTATTGGGTTAAAAGGTGGGAGTGTCTGAAGATATACAACTAATCTCTCGACTTTGTACGATGACGACAAAATAGATGGAAAAAACAACGTAATGCAAGAAATAATATAAAAAAAGTATAGTAGAAGCCTCATCTCAACAAGTATTAACTACAATGGGGGATAATATAATCAGGCTCAATGAGGAACAAGGGAAAACTCAGACTCAGGCCTGCAAGGGATTAGTAAAAAGAGAAATACACTATTCTCTTTTCAACATAAATTCAGGAAAAATCATCCCTGCTGAGGAAATTGAAGTAGCAACAGACCCTACAGAACAACAAACCTAGGACTCCCTTAAAAGCTCAAACAGCACTGTACAACACCAAAAAAAGAGGCTGAATCAGCTGGAAATTGTTGGGGACACCCCTTCAAACGTTTCGTCTTTTAAAGACAGTAAATCAACAAAACACATAAAAGTTCCTTTGAATTGAGGCACTTCCGTACAAACAGAGATACTAGGTAGATCAAAATGGTAAATAGCATTTACAATGCATCGTTTACAATGCATGCCATTACAACGCAAGTAATTACAACAACACGTTGTTACATCGCATGCCATTACAATGCAAGTCGTTACAAAGACAAGACGAGCACTGTTTTTCAGTGGATCCCTTACTGTAACAGCGCAATGGGCACTTTTTACAGAGACATTAAAGGCCTCCTACGCATCAAAAATAACCATAACACTCGGCAATCTAATATTCAAGCTCAAAATGTATGCTTGTTTAGAGCATCAAAGACAAGTCGTATTCGAAAAAGGAATCATAACAGAATATTGAGACAAACAACAAAGTCGCCAGGGAATCATGAGCTCGGTACCAAACTAAAGAGGATAAACAGAGATTTTCAGAGGTTAATTTGAGAAGAAAGTTTTCAAGCAAAACTAACATTCTGGGCAAAACACTGTATAACAGTAAAACGAAAAAGTCGAGAGACTGCTCGAAGATGATCAATAACCTGGAATGCGCCTCATCTACGATTACAACATCTACATTAACAGAAGCTGGCTGGACAGGTTTTTTATCTAAACATTTTAATCAAGTCTCTGACACCAACCGGTGTACTAGGCTTCAAAGGCAAAGCAGAATAAATCAGATACCACAAGGTGAAGGTAAATTGATTATTACAGATGACCAGGTATGCAAACTCATTCAGAAACAAAGACAAGATGGGGCACAAGGTCCAAGTGGCATCCCACTTGCTCTGTACTAGGAGAACCCTACCGGTTGGACAGGATAGCTGACAAAAGTCTTTAATCATGCTCTTCAGTAGGCGATATTGCGCAGTCATGGGAAGGATCTATAATAACGCCCATGTTTAAAAGTGGTGATAGGGATCAGCCCGCAAATTACCTTTTGGTTACACTGCAAGATATAGAGGTTAAACAGAACTACTGCAATAAATGCAAATAGAACAGATGATGGATGGAAAGCTTTACAGTTTGCATCAAACTGTTACAATAGGCAGCAGCAAGGAAGATTATTCCACCAAACCAATCCAGTTTTCTGCTAGGATTAGGTGCAGCATCAAATATGTTAGCACTTTCAATAATAATAGACATATATAAATACAGGAAGCAACTAGTATATATGTGCTTTGTAGATTTTAAATTGGTGTTTGTTTGTGAACAGCGGCAGATCCTTTGGTAAAAGTTGGATAAAGAAGAAATCCTTGTTAGTCTTCTAATGGCAATTCAGTTGTTGTACTCTGACACGTGGGTCAGGGTGAGAATATGTGATGGTTCATACATATCTAGAAAAGTTGAAATCTCCCAGGGGCTAAAGCAAGGGTGTGTATTTTTTACCTACTTATTTAATTTGTTTTTGTCTGACAAAGCAGTCATTGGACGAAGTACATTCACATCCTCCCTAGTTAGCAGAAAGGTATATATTGAACTTACAATATGCTGACAATATCATTTTGTTAAATCAAGCAAAGATTGATTTACAGCGCCTCATAAACACAATATCAAACTGCTCTCTGGCTAATGGCAAGGTTATATATGAGAAAAGGACAAAAGTGATGAAAGTAAGTCACAGGAGACAGAAAAAATACAAGTGATACTGAAAAGACCAGATTTTAGCATCCTGCGTCTGCAACGGTGTGTCTCCACAGGACTTGCTTCATTTTCTATTCTTTTGTAGGTTCTATGCGATAACCCAGAATTTTTTATTGTTCTGATGTTAAGGAGGTTAAAATTCAGGCAGGGTCACCCAGCTCTCATTTATCTACAGTTATTGCATGGAGATTCCGTCCTGTTTGTTCTTAATTTTCTTAAAGCTGCACTAAAATGTAGGCCCTCTTCCGAATTGATGGTAGCATTTTTGAGGACCATTCAACAATTTAGTCCCCTGTATGTTGTATAATTACTGCCAGGATCTTGGGTGTTATCTAATCATTGGTTTATTCGAATCCTTGATCCTAGGGGTATAAGCATTTTGCTGGGTATTTTATCCATGAATCTGTATTTGTATGTAATGAATTGTGTAATGGTCTTATGAAACTTTAATACTGTTTTCATATATGTGAACTTTTATATTTTACAGCTGTAAACCAAATAAAGTTATTTGATTTGATTTGAAAATATCATCAAGTGGAGCAGGTCAAAACATACAGGTATCTGGTTATACTCTTTGACGACAAAGGCTCCTTCCATCTGCACAAGATGGACTTGCGAAGGAGAGGCAATACCTTACTTTTGGCATCCCTTACTGTACAGAATTCTTTGGGGGGACCTAGCCATCTCCCACTGCTAAAGATAATGAATGAAAAAGATTGTCCTAGTATCTCCTATGGGAGTGAGGCACTATGTGGTATAGACTCTATGATTCTAAACAATATTATTACAAAAATATTTAGATGTCTTTTTTGTCTCTCTTGTAATGTCTCACTGGCCCAAATAAAGCTAGAATTTAGGTTAAGAAATAAGCTTATTGCAAGGAAATTAGACTATATAGATGTTTGGAAGAGAATAACATGTAACACCTCTAATGCAATGTGTCAATGTCTCCCCCAAGAAATTCAAACAAATCGAAATTCGTAGACTTGGAAGTATCTACAAAAGGCTTTAGATTAATTCTCAGGTCATTTTGTATGAGACATGGCACTCCCTCAAAAATCCTTTGAAAAAGTCATCAACAAAATAAAAAAAGGATCCTCAATGCTGAAAGATAAAGTATCCTTTTCGAAAAATGTGCTTGCCTGGATGATATTGAACAAATATAAATCTTTTAAATCACAGTCCTTTTTGGAAACTGGTTGGTCCATAAAGCTAAATAATATATTGATTAGAGCACGCTTCTGGCTTCTCCCAGGCTTGTTTAATGCAATTTCGTGGCTGCATAGAATAAAAACTACAAGCTGCAGATTATGCAAAAATGGAGAAGAAAACATTATTCACTTAGTCTGTGTATGCCAAGAATTATCGGAAGAAAGAAGGTGGCTACTAAAGATGCTTTTCAATAAACAGGCAATACATACATGCAGACAAGGAGTAACAGCATGTTTTAAATAATCATAAGATATAGTGTTGAATTCCACTTTTTCCTACTTTTTTTTTACTTGGAAACAGGAATTTTGCGATCCTATTTTAGTTTAAGTTTATTGCATGTATTCGTCAAACTATTTAAAATATGCAACAAAAATGTTAAGAATGGAAAGCTAATTTTCACTCTAAGACTTATAACAAAGAGGATCAGTGTATTATTATAATTTAGGGCCCGATGTAGGTAATCCCAGATTACCGATTCTTAAATACCGAATCATATCGATTCGGTATTTAAGAACAGGCAAATGGGATGTAGGTAATTTTTTTCTAAAAATAACCGAATCGGTAATTACCGGTAAATGTCATTCATTCCTATGGGCCGGGAGGCCTATAGGAATGAATGTCAATTACCGAATCAGTAAATACCGATTCGGTAAATGGGGGTAACATTGAAGGGTGGCACTTTGACACCCTCTTGCACCCCTCAAATGTGTATGGGTGCACATGTTGCAGACATACATGCCCTAAGGGTATGTATGTCTGCAACATGGCACTGTTGGAAAAGCAAAAAAATGCTTTTTCCAAGGTTTTCATTATTTACCACCAACTTCTAGTTGGTGGTAAGTAACAAATCCTAAAATGGGAAAAGCACTCATTTGAGTGCTCCCTACATTTCAGATTCTGTAATTTACCGAATTCTTAAATACCGATTCGGTAAATTACCGAATCTGAAATGAAGCCACCTACATATGAAAAGCCTAATTCCGGTCGGTAACGGCCGAAATTCGGTAATTTCGGCCGTTACCGACCGGAATTACGCTTCCTACATCTGGCCCTAAATGCAGAAACTGGAGGTGGCCACTCTATGGGGCATATTATCAAGACAGGCGATAAAATTATCGCCCTTTTAGCAGCAAAGCGGCGATAATGGGCTTGATAATATGCTCTATGGAATTCCTATTGAAGCCCATGTTAGATGTCCTTCACATTTAACATGGGCTTCAATTGGAATTCCATAGAGCATATTATCAAGCCCATTATCGTCATTTTAGCTGCAGTTTTCTGCCACTAAAACGGCAATAATTTTATCTCCTGTCTTGATAATATGCCCCTTGGAATTTTACATTTCGTTTTTACAACTTTAATTTGAAAGTATTTTTACGTGTTTAACATGATTTTAAAATTCGTTTTGTTGTATAATATGTTGTCTTTTTTTGATCACATATTGTATGAATTTATTTAATCAAACAATAAACTTTTTACTTACACAGTCTATTGAAAAGGAAGCCTTTGCTGTGGTCTGGGCACTGAAGAAGTTGGGACCATACCTGTTTGAGACTCACTTCCTTATTCAGACAGATCACAGGACCCTCATTTGAGGGGGTGGGAATCCAAAATTGTTGAGGTGGTCCATCTCCCCACAGGGAATGAACTTCAGGGTGGAACACAGTCCTGTGGTAGACTGTACCAGTGCTGATGCTCTTTCCAGTTTCTTCCAACTTAATATTGAGCACTCCTTAGAAGTTGGGTATCTCTCCTCACTTTCAGCCGGGGGGATACATGTTAGAGTTGACAGCCTTATGGTGGTCTACCACCAAACCTTTTGCCTGCTTACCTCTAATTTGAGCTGTATTCTTTTTGGTCTTAGGACTCTGAGCACTTTCACACTGTCAACCAGTGCTAAAGTTCTTGTGCTTCTCCCTTAAACATGGTTTGTTTGACTTATCTGCTACAAGGACCACCACTCTGCTGGACTGCTGCTCTGGAAAAATTGCTACCATGCTGTGCTGCTCTGCTGCATGCTACCCTCTGCCCAGCTGAGGAACAACTGGACTCTTGCTTAAACCCAAAGTGATCACCTGGTACATGCTAGCTTGCCTCCTGTTCTAAGACTCCGGGATATCAAAGACGTACCCCTTCCTCCTGTTACAGGTCCATTAGAAGTGGATCCATGTGCGTGTTCCAGTGGAACAGATTCATCTGCTGCCGTGTGGAGCAGACTTAATGCCTCTCTGCAATTGCAGGGACAGAACCAGTGCATTACCCTTGGAACCAGTGCATTGCCATGAGAACAAAGGCATTGGAACCAATGCGTCACCACCATTGCAGTGAGAGACAAACAACACATCCTCTCACCTGCATGTAGAAAATGGAACATCAGCTTCGGGAACCAATGCATCTTGGACCTGGTGCTTCATCTTGGGAATTTATGCATCACCATTGTTGTGTGGAGAAAATTGACCCATCTCCTAGACATGGGGATCAACGCTGACATATTGCTTGGATACACCCTACATCTCGCTGTTGCAACCAGGATCAAGGTACTTGTGTTCAGAGGGAATTGTTTGCTCCTGTACCAGGCCCACTCTCCATTGCCATCTACCTAAACTCTTGGCTTTGCTCTGGTCCAGCACAACCCGATTACCCCCATAAGTGCTTATTTCTTCTAATCACTATTTTCACTTTTATTCTGTAATATTTCTGTTAGAAATGGGGTTGCCAATTCTACGGGGGTAGCATGGAGCAGAGCAGGCAGGCCAAACTCCTGAAGACATGTGTGAAGCATCCACGCAGTACGCACAGACGACACACCAGGCACACCACAAAAGAAACACAACACCACTTTGGATTGAAAAAAGAAGAACTCTTGTATTAGGTCCAACCTGCAAAAGTAAGACACAGTAATCACAGGGGGGCGCCAACGGGCGCCAGGGCAATGTACACCAGTGGGATTATTTATAGGGGTAATAGGAAAAAGAATAAATAGGTAAGTCTGTTAGTTTCCAGTGATGAAATAAGGACAAGGCATTAGCAACTGACATGAAACATCAGCAACACCAATGTGAGGGAAAGAAACACTAGGCATGAAAACCCATTATGCATAAACTCCTTAGGCCAGCAACACTGTGCGCATAAACATGACATCAACATTAGGCACACTACTGTAGCGGCAACATTACCATGAGCCTGGCACCTTAGGCCTAGAAGGGTAACAGGAACACACAAGGCAGGGGCAAGCCACATTAGCGGGAGGCAATACAGTGGAACCCGGCATCCATACTTTAGGCAACATTTCCTTGGGTAGGCACAGCTAACAAACTGGAGCCTCGGCAAAATCAGTAGGACAGCATATTATTAACCTCAACTCAGCTTCCTGCTAAGGGCAGGCTGGAGAGAGCACTCCCCTATCCAGGGGTAACCATTGTCACCAACACCAGTCAACCGGTAGTTAATTTGGGTGTTTGTCCAGTTCAGGGGACCCTGTCACCTGGGGATGGGCACCGACAGTGTGCCCCGATACCCCCAACACAGTCTAATGAAGCCCCCATTCACCGGGCCCCTCTCCGCTCATCCGTATTCCTGCAGCTGCTGCTCCTTCTCGTGGGGGCGCGGGCAGGCGATTTGGCTCATGAGGCCCTCACGGGCAGGGAAGGGACCAACGCTGTTTCTCGGCAGTCCCTGCCTGCCTCTCTCCACACATGGGCCCCCCTACAGCGTAGGCAGCACACGCAGGACTTTCCTCAGCGCATGAGAGCCCTGCCTCCCGCAGCACTCTGCCGGTCTTCACCCGGGCCCCCTCCGGGGACCCGGGGCTTAGGGTCGACTTCTTCCAGCTTCCTCTTGCTGGCACCGACCGGCGGGGTGGGCTCCCGCTCTGGTCGCTCTCCACGGGGCTACCTCGACACTACGGGGGCCCGCAACGTCGCCTCTCCCTTCCGGTGTCCTCCTGCCCCCGCCCTCACATGGCAGGACTTCCTGCATCGCTGCGGCCGGCGCTCAATCCCAGCGCGGCTCCCGTGGCGTCACGGGGAAGCCCGCCCGGTGCTCACCGACCGGCTGCGGTGATCCTGGGCAGTTTTGTGACGCGGAGGTAGGCACCCGCTTAGCTTTTAATTACGCCGAAGTGCGGACTCGCCTCCTCCTTACTCCAGGGCAGTGGCAGACACTTCCTTCAGCGGCCTTAGGGCCGCGGCCATGAGTTTTGGCAATGCAGAAACGCGGGGTGGGCACCCGTGGAGGTAATTAAGGTGCCAGCGAGGGGTAGGCTCCCACGGCATTTCAACTTAGCAAAAGGGCGCGGCCATCTCAACGCGGGGTAGGCTCCCACGGCATTTATTAGCCCAAGAGCACCCAAAATGGGGGGTAGGCACCCGCTGTGCTTTTAAGCCCACAGCGCTCAGCAGACACAGCGCTAGGAAGGGGCAACAGTGCTCCAGCACACACAGCAGGGCAGTCTTGGTCACGGCACTCTGGGGACAGGAGGCAGTCTCCTGCAGGCCAGCACTTTCAAGGACACAGTTCTAGGCTGGGGAGCACAGGCACACAGCGCTTCTTCTAGGCCCAGCACTTCCAGGCACACAGCGCTAGGTGGGCGGACAGTCCCAGCAGCAAGCCCCAGGGGCCCCAGGTTAATGCTTCTCACCTCCTGGGGGGTCCAGTCCAAGGTGCTCCTTCCCTTCCAGGCGCTTTCAGGTGCAGGGCTTGCGTGGCGCCAAGTCCCAGTGGCCTCAGGGACCGAGGCTGGCCCTCCTTCCTACTCCAGGGGCCAGGGTGGCAGAGCAGCAGGCACTACTGGGCCAGGTCAACAGTCAGTGGGAGCTTCATCAAAACAGGGCGGTAGGCTGACACCATCCTCCACTGCAGTGTGGTCCTCCTCCTGAACAGCCGCCTGAACTCCAGCAGTGGGGATTCCACTAGCCCTAGGGACAGTAGAGGGGTTCTAGATGGCTATAGGGTCCAGCACACAGGCCCAAGTGGCGGTATCCCCTGGCAGAAGGTCCCCTCACGTTTCTGTCCCAGCTCTGTCTCAGCACATGGTGGCACATCCCCCTTATTTATACCCTCCTCACCCCACCTCCCAGACAGTGCCAGCAGCTTCTGGAATTCTCTTGGGAACTGGTTTAAACTGGCTCAGGGGGAGGGGTAGAGCACCCTGGGTGCCAGGCTTTCCCTCCAAATGCTGGGGTGGCTGGGTACCTAACATCTAGACCGCTAACCTACTGCAGTCAGGTGGCACAATGCACACCCATGACAGCCATTTCAAATGCAGCATTTCATCAGGGTGCATGTTTACAATGGGGGTTAAATAAGTGCACACACTATGGCGTTATATTTCCACAGTAAACAGGGCATCTCATACCTCATATGACCTATACAGCTTTATTTACCATGGGGGAGACAAAGGGCCAAGTCCAACACAACTCCCCCCAGCCAAAAGCCAGGGTAGACCAATCATTGCCTTGATGGGCTTCCCTGCTTGGGGCGGAAAAAGGTGGACGCAGGCTCGAAACTATAAGAGCACCTGCAGTTTCTTCTCCACTCTGGAACCCGATAGTTTCCTCGCTCAACCCTCCCTTCACCAACCAAACCACCCCCACTGGTGTTCTCTAGTGGGATGTGGCCAGGACTGGCCTCTAGGCCATCCAGAAGTCTCTGGCCTTTGCTCCCTCACAGAGTGGGAGTCTTTAGCCCCAGGCCCATAGTACCCTTTTAGCACTCTCCTCCTACCAAACTGCAACTGGCCCTCCCACCTGGGGTCCGAACCCTAAGGCTGACCAGCCACCAGGGGTGAGGGTCTCCTCCCCCTACCTCTCCTTCTGGGGTTCCGCCCTCTCCTCCTACGCTGGACACCCTCAGAAAACCACTCTCTCCCCAACCTAGAGTCGAAACCCTCCGGTTGAACTGGTGACAGTTGCGAGTCCTCCCTCCCCCTGCACCACCTCCCAGAGTTCCGCACTCTCCCAACCGGAGTAGTACCCCTGAGAATCAAATCCGGGGGGACTCTGATTACAGATGTCCCACCCGCCAGGTCCGGCCACCCCCGAACCTGGCCACCCAACCCAGGATCTACACCCTGTGGCTGAGCCGGGGCCAGAGGAGAGTCCTTCCTCCCTCTGTACCCCCTCCAAGAGTTCCGCACCCTCCCATCGGGAGAAGTACCCCTGGAAGTCAAACCCAGGGGGACACTGTTTACAGATGTCCCACCCGCCAGGTCAGGCAACCCCTGAACCTGGAACCGCAGCCCAGGATCTAAACCCTGTGACTGGTCAGACCCCCGGACCACTGGAGCTCCGATTACTGATGCTCCGGGTTCCCCTGACACGAGGGGATACCTTTCACTGGAAGGCACATCCAGACAGCATAGGCTCCCAACCTGGGGTTCCCTTCTGACACTCCAGGCCCTGTGACTGCGGTTGGGGCACCTCGGGACACCTCCCCGTCTCACTCCTTCCTGTAGATAGGATGTGAGGACCTACAATCCTCTTACTATCCTGGGACCTAGCTGGGCTATTCCTCACTTCTTCCGCCTCGCTGGGTTGGAAGATTCCTGCACCATTCCCTTCTATATCAATCCCCAACGCCCTCTCAGACTCTCTGGCACTTACCCAAAGGTCAGCCTCCCGTGCAAGTTCCCTGGGGTCTGAGAACCCATACTGTAACAGATGGTGACGCAGCTTTTGAAAACAATTCTTTAGCATGTGCTCCCTGACAACAACATGGTACAGCCCTTCCCAATCCTCCACTGTTCTACTCACCACCCAATCCTCCAATGCAGTCCCACACTCCTCCGCAAACTTCTCCCAGGACTGGTGGGACAGTTTTACCCTGCCCCTGAACACTAACCCGTCCCTCTCTTCCTGGGAATCAGTCACCGTCTTCTGGGCTCTGGGAGTGGGACTCCCTGCACTGGAACCACTCTCACTGCCACCACTGGATCCCATCCTCACTAGTGAATCCAGACCACAAAAACAACCACTCTCAGGGGACAACCTAACCACCTGAGCTAGTCTCTCTCTGGCAAAGGCCCTCTCCGCCTCTGCCAGCCTCTCCTGCGCTAGGACCTTCTCAGACTCTAGCCTCCCCTGTGCTAGGACCATCTCCGTCTCTAGCCTCTTCTCTTCCACCCTCAGCTGGGCTAACTCCTTGGCATGCCTGAGCTTCTCCAGCGCCAGCCGTTGTTCCCTTTCTTCCCTTCTATCTACCCACTCTTCTGGGGACAGGGAAAGGGATGGGGCAGTGCCTCTGGGACTGGACCCAGTGTGAGACTCCCTATCTATGGTGTCCTTATCAGCTACTGGCGTCTCTGCCCTATCAATTTCTTCCTACTCTTCATCAGAGTAACCACCCTCCAGGGTTATGGACTGGGAGCCTCCCTCTGGTCTCTACCAAATCCACCCTTCAAATACACGAAGGGGTAATCAGACAGGTCTCCCCAGGGCTCTAAGGGTTCCCCCCTCTTGAGAGCTTCGTAGAGGAACAACTTCCTTTTAATGTTGCCTACTGGGGGTATCCCTCTTTGCTTGCAGAAACACAGAATTTCCTGGTCGGTGTAATCCATGAGGTCGTCCTCATTATAAACCAACCCCATCCTGACAAGGTACACCCGGGACACACCCACAGTGCAACAGGGGGACGTAATTCAAAAACACTTTTCAGGAGGAAGCAATAATGAAGAAAACATAATAATCAGAAAAAACACAATAATCCGCACAAAAAGAATGTGATTACTTTTAACTGCTCAGTTTGCAGTGTAACCCGTGGCCGCTGTGGTACTGCGCAAACACAAGTCCTATCCCACCGCTGCCACTAATCTCAGAAATGGGGTTGCCAATTCTACTGGGGGTAGCATGGAGAAGAGCGGGCAGGCCAAACTCCTGAGGACATGTGTAAAGCATCCACGCAGTATCCACAGACGACACACCATCCACACCACAAAAAGAGAAACAACACCAGTTCTTGTTGGAAAAAGAATAACTTTTGTATTAGGTCCAACCTGCAAAAGTAAAACACAGTAAAGCACAGTAATCACAATAGGGTGCCAACGGGTGCCAGGGCAATGGATACCAGGGGGATTATTTACAGGGGTAATCAGAAAAAGAATAAAAAGGTAAGCCTGGTAGTTTCCAGGCTGAAATAAAAAGAATGTTATCAATTGGCATGAAGGATAGGGTCAGTATTGCAGGGAAAACGCAGGCCTTAATCCTTAGCATAACCGTAGGCTGTAAGCATACAATAAAACATTAGGCATAAACACAACCTGACTTGCATTAGCACCTCCTGCAAAAGGGAACAACAGGCACGCAGTTTTAATATCAGGCCTAGGCAGGCATAATCACATCTACCATGGGGGCCTATACCTTTGGCCGGAAAAAACATTAGGCATGAATCAATCAATCAATCAATCATAGCATTTATATACCGCACTACTCACCCGGAGGGTCTCAAGGCGCTGGGGGGAGGGGGTCCACTACTGCTCGAACAGCCAGGTCTTGAGCTGCTTCCTGAAGGCGAGGTGGTCTTGGGTCAGGCGGAGGTGGGTCGGAAGGGAGTTCCAAGTCTTGGCGGCCAGGTAGGAGAAGGACCTTCCTCCTGTGGTGGCTCTTCGGATGCGGGGGACGGCGGCGAGGGCGTGGCTGGTCGATCGGAGCTGGCGTGTGGGAGCGTAGAAGTTGAGGCGGCTGTTGAGGTATCCTGGGCCTTGGTTGTGTAGGGCTTTGTGTGCGTGGGTGAGGAGACGGAAGGTGATTCTCTTGTTGACCGGGAGCCAGTGCAGGTCTCTCAGGTGTCCGGAGATGTGGCTGCGGCGGGGGATGTCCAGGATGAGTCGTGCTGAGGTGTTCTGGATCCGCTGGAGTATCTTCTGGAGTTTGGCGGTGGTTCCGGCGTAGAGGGAGTTGCCGTAGTCCAGACGGCTGGTGACGAGGGCCTGGGTGACCGTCTTTCTGGTCTCGGTGGGGATCCATCGGAAGATCTTACGTAGCATGCGCAGGATGTTGAAGCACGACGAGGAGACAGCGTTGACTTGTCTGGTCATGGAGAGGGATGAGTCCAGGATGAAGCATGAGACAGGCCTAGCCATTAACATAACCAGCCTTGGCACCGGCATCAGGGGCATCAATAACCCTTTAGAAAATCCGGGGGCGTAGACACCGGGGACCCAATACCTGCTGATATTGGCCTCTACAACTGGCACAGTCTGCTGGGGCCCCTGACTCCGCTGGGGCCCAATGTTGCAGGTGCCCGCTGCCAGACGGGGCACCTGGAAAGTCCTTGGGGGCAGGCACCGACCGAATGCCCCAACACGCCCCAACCCCTCGCGGTTAAGTCCCCACTCACTGGCTCCTCATTGTGGTCTGGGGCAGGCTGAAGAGGCCCTCGCTCTCCTATAGCTCCCCTCGGCAATGTTCCGGCTGATCCTGTCCCTGCCGGATGACCGCTGGATCTGCGGGGCACTTTAGAATAACCAGTTCTTCTGTGCCAGGCAATCAGTTCCTTGGTGGGCCTCACGGCGCTCAGCAGACACAGCACTATGAAGGGGGCACCAGTGATTCGAGATTATAGCGTTTGGCAGGCAGCACAGCGCTTTTAGGCACACAGCGCTTTAGGATTGTGGCGCTTAGGGGCAGACAGCTTCTATGCAAGTCAATGCTTCTTGCAGTCCCAGGCAGTATAGCGCTGTGGGCCGGGAGAGTTGCTGCCTGTTGTGCACCTGCCAAGCGCTATACTGCCTGGGACTGCAAGAAGCATTGAGACTCTGATTGACCCGGATGCCAAACACACAACAGAGGTGAGCAGCGGGTTGCCGAAGCCGCAGGACGGCTGTGATTGCCCACAGAGGAGAGAGCAAGGGTAGTAGGATGGCCAGAGCAGCTGTGGCCTTAACATGGCCTGGAACATTGAGGCTCCACGCACAGAGGAGAGCCTGAGCAAGGCTGGGGAACTTTGTAGCACGAGACCACAAGGCGGCCACAAGGCAGCCACAAGACAGCCAGAGGAGGGTCTATGCCAGCTCTAGGTGTAACTTTCCCAGGATAGTGGACAGGGATTGGGACTGGATACATAAGTGTATTGTCCACTGCAGCACTTCACGGTCCAGGAAGGACCACAACAACCAGCCTCCCTTTCTTGCCGGCACTTCTTACCACATCACGCCGTCTGGAGGTGCTTGAAAACAGGGCTCGAACTACCGCAGTGCGGGCATGCACAGGCCAAGGGCGGGCCCGTCTGCGCACTCTAGCATCCGGCATCGGCAAGGCGGGGCCAGGACCGTTCGGTCTCGGTTCTTTGGGATTCCATACTGTCTCGCCCTCTGGAATACAACGGGACATTAGGATCCCTATCTGTGACCTTGCAGCGTTCAAGTAAGCTTATATCATGTTTTATGAAAACCCTTTGGGAAGATGGCCACCCCAAAAATCCTTGCAAACTCGACACTTGACTGTTTTCTTCTTTGGGCTGCCAAAGCTATAGACAAAGAGATACAGGTTACGGAGCGTCGCCTGTCGGTGGGAGGTGGGCTGGCTAGTATTACAATTGATCCATTGACTGTGGCTGGAACTCAAGTGAGTGACATTGAATGCAATAATTCCCCTGTGTTAAGAACCCCAGACACTGCACATATCACCCACAACCCATGTTTAACCTCAGTGTGTGAAGTAGCTGCTAAAAGGAAAAGGAAGGTTAAACAGCCAGGCTCTATTCACTGTGCACGGACTCAATCTAACAAAAAGGCCCAGGATATAACTACAGAAGTTACTACTGTTGTATCATGAAGTCAATCCCCCACTACTGGCCCAATTGGCCCATACTTAACTGTAAATCAAAATTGTGTTGTATTTCCCCCTGAGATTGGTGTGGCTTTAACTGCCCGCTTAGAAGAAATTATAGCCAAAAACTTTCATCCTATACTCACCAGACTTGAGAAATTGGAGTCAACAGTGTCAATACTCTACAATCTAGTTTCTGACAATCACTTAGGGGCAGGGGCAGGGGCAGGGGCTATAATGAAAGAGAGGGGTGGTGACACATGCGAGGGGGTAGATGGAGGCAGGGACCCCCATGGGGGCCTAAATACGGGGACTTTGACACTGGGTGCCATTCAATCTACTCGTGCAGTAGGCAAAGGCCAACAAAGTAGTGCTACTAGTGCCACTAGAACAGAGCAACAGAAACAAGCAGAGCCCACGCATACAAATCACATAAACTATGCAGGGAACCTAAGTCTGCCTCCTGGAATTGCAAGGCCAAGAACATCACATATAACCTCTGTGGGGGAGTTGGTAGACTGCAATATCACAACACCCGCTACAACACAATCAAAGCTGCGGCCCAAAAATAACGTACATAGCCGAGATGATAGGATGACATTGCACCTTCCACCTGAGTGTTGCCCTTATATGGCAATTCTCACCAATGTTCCCCTGCTACAAGATGGTCAAAAGGAATCACACACTGAGCTGAAAAACAAAGTTTGTTATTGGCTAAGACAGAATACACATTTTTCTAACATCCATTATCGGGATATTCTGTTCTTAAGGCGGTAGGGGTCACAATCAGCAAGCCAGAGTAAGGGCCAGGGAATTAAAATTCTCCCTCGTTTTTTTACAGACATCTTGATTACAGAGGAGTGGGTATTCTAGGTAGCAGGCCCACCACACAGATGACTGCCACACATAGGGAGGCTCCCTTTCTGGAACTTAGCAATAGATATCAAGAATTGTCTGATCTAGATTCCCAAGATTGACCATTAGTAGCATCGATTACACCACCAATAATTTCTGAGGAGTCACATGCTACACACTTAGAGGCAATCCCAGACTATTTTAGTAATAATGCGGCTCCACCAGGGGACCCAATCAGAAAGAATAGACTTCATCAACAACAAACTGATTCCATGGAACAAATTAATAGGGTTCAAGCACAGGCACTCTCATTTAATCCCCAAGATATGAAAATCCTATCATGGAATGTGGCAGGTATAAAAACAAAGTTAATTGATCCTGACTGGTGCAGTCTAGTAAACGACTTCCATATATGCCTACTGCAGGAGACTTGGGCTGTAGCGCAAGTGTACAGGGTGGGGTTTACCACATATAGTATCCAAGCTAAGCAGTCAACAGTTGGTCGCCCTGCTGGCCGCCTTCTGATATGGGTAAAAACACATTGGCATGTAAAATTAAGATGTTAAACATCTGCTCAGATGATATACTTGGGCTTGAACTGTGCTCGCTGAAAGGGAACACTCAAATTAGGTTATTTAATATATATAACCATTTTGGTAGTGCCTATAAGCTTTCCGGGACAATAACTACACTCACTAATTATCTGGACACCCTCAAGGGGTACCATCGACTGATAGTTGCAGGTGATTTTAATACAACATACAAACCTGTTGACTATATACAGAACTTACTAGCAGAAGGAGCTGAAGCTAGAGGGATCGCTAAGCTCCTGATATCACCAGTGAAGAAGCGCAATAGGGTTGGAGAACAGAATCTTTCATTTACTATTGGTTATGGAGGACGTGCCTGCATTGGCAGGACACGCTCTGATAAAGAAGCATGTCACACCTTTAAGAGGGGTGACAGAAAAAGCTGAATTGATTTTATCCTTATTGATCTCCAATTATGGGCAAATGTCAATGAACTGGTCATTCTAAACCGGGAAGACAGTGACCATAATGCTTTGGTACTTACACTGTCTGGCTTATCACTACTACAACGCCAGCCACAGTATAAGAGCACCCCTGTTATTACTAGTAATAAAGATAAAAGGGCCAAGTGGCCAATGATACTCGCCGATCAAACTGCTCTGCCAAAAATATATTCAGAAGTAGAGTCTCTAGTTTGAGTAATAGTGATAATAGTAAAGATGACATTCTGGCCATATTTTTACAACTAAATGACCCTTCTTTTATAGACAGTGTAGCAAAGCCCAATCAGCTCGCAGAACCGCCCCATGGTTCAACGAGGCTTATAAAACAGCAAGGGATGATCTTTTCATAGCAGTGAAGTTAAGACACCATTCAGACATTAGTGACTGTAGGAACCTCTATAAAACTGCTCAAAACAAGGCCAAAAGAGACTGGGAATCTGAAAATTGGCGATTACTTGTGGAGGCATCAAGACAGAAGAGTAGCCAATTGTTCTGGCATCTTCTGTCAAAGGGGTCAACTAGATTAGAAGCAGCAAACAATTTCCACATACAGGCCCATGTGTGGGAAGAGTACTTCGAACACTTATATGCAGGACAGGGTGAGGCCTTTGATCTGGGTCTACAACATAGATCGCTAAACCCGGCATCAATGGAGGAGACTGCCATTACTCTAGAGGAAACCATAACAGCAATAAAGTCACTACAGCAAGGGAAAGCCCCAGGACTGGACAAGCTTCCAGGAGACTTGTATAGGGCCGATCTGGTAATATGGGGACCTCTACTATAAGTGGTTTTTAATATCATTTTGAGTGGAGGAGACATACCGGCGTCCTGGAAAGGCACCAGAATCATCCCCATTTACAAAAAAGGGGACAAATGTTCTCCTGAAAACTATAGGCCAATCAGTCTCCCAAAAACTTTTCTGTAAAATCGTCCTGAATAGGATCCAAAATTGGATTGAGGACAACAATGTCCTGTCAGATCTACAGGCAGGCTTTAGGGCATCCACCAGCACAATTGATCAAGTCTTCAGATTTCTTATGCTCATATAGAAGGAGGTGACTGTGAGCAGAGGTCATCTGTACGTTGTGTTTGTGAATTTAAAAATAGCTTTCGATTCGATCGATTGCACCCGACTGTGGTCCACTCTGAAAGATATTGGCCTGCCACCGTACCTACTTAACATTCTGATCCGATTGCATCACAATACCTTTCCAAAGGTTGGGTGGAATTTGAATGGAAGTCTCTCCAAGGATATAAGGATAAATAAAGGTGTTCCTCAAGGCTGTGTTTTGGCCCCAACATTGTTCACTCTTTTTATTAATGGGTTAATAGGGGAGCAGTTTAATTGTGGTGGCGATCCCCCAAAATTAGCAGGCAGTGTTTGCCCTGTCTGCTTTTTGCGGATGATACCCTACTTATAGCCAGGACCTCTATTGAGATTCAGAACCTCCTGAACAAATTTGACAAAGCCTGTAAAGACAGGGGGTTAGTCATAAATTGCTGAAAGACCAAATATATGACATTTAATCCATATAATTCACACAAAGGTAAAATAATGCTACAAAGTCAGGCCCTGGAGCAGGTTTGGGCATTTGACTAATAGGTGTACGTATCAGTGATAAGCTGGCTTGGGCACCACAAATTGAAAAAAGCACCTTGGCCCTCCAACATGCCGATTGTTCCGGCCACTCTCCCCATTCGAGAACACCCTACAGGGCAAATGCTTAGGTGCAGCCCTTTATGGGGCGGAGCTACGGGGGCTGGAAAATTTGACAGACATGGTTCGTGCTGAAAATAAATTCATTAGGGCAACACTGAACCTGCCTGTAAACACTCCCCTCCTGCCACTTAGACTCGATCTTGGCCTTAGACCTATCAGCCATTTTGCTATTCTTAGGGCACTTCTGTTCTGGGTTAGGATATGGACTGGTGACACTCGGGTCCCGCTTAGGAAAGCCCTGGCAGAATTAATTGCTCTGCAAAGACAAACAGGATGCATTAAATGGCTCAATATGATTAAGGATTGGTTCTTAAGGCTAGGATTGGGGCCCTTATGGGAGGACCCAGGGTCCACTAGAAAATCAATGGTTCCTTTACTTAAAAAAGGTTCTGGAAGTTTATAGATTGTCAAAGTATAGAAAGTTACACGCATGGTACTTTAACCTCTAGTTTTCTTGATTTTAAAGGATGTGTTGGTTTTGAGCCATTTATGGATGTCATTGAACCACCGCAGGCAAGAGCCTTATATATACAATTTAGATATGGTTCATTGCCTCTAAATTCAAGAAGAAGTACTTGGGAAAATGCATCCATATTGCCAGTATGTCCTATCTGTCAAGCTTCCCCTGAGACCCTTATACATTTTCTATTTTTTTTCCCGTCCTATGTTAATCATCAGAAACAATGGATTTTGCCTGTATGCTTCTCTTTAACCGCATGCACGCTGCGGTTTTCCCGCTGCGCGCTGCGATTTTGAAAATCCCGCGTTACATGACGAGCTCAGCTCGTCATCAGCGTAGGGCACGTTAAGCTCATGACGAGCTCAGCTCGTCATGAGCGCAGAAGGGGTTAAGCTTCACACGCCCGAATAGGATGTACAGCATTACGACGCGTACTTTTACAACGCATGCCGTTACAACGCGTTTTTTTAAACGCAAGTCGTTACCACGACTTGCGTTGGAGGGGGTGCAGACTTAGGAATTTTTTAATTTACTATTCCAACACCAGCCTATGTACAGTAGGGAAGGTGTTGGAAAGTAAATTTAAAAATTACTTGTCCTGCAGCGCCCTCCAGCGCAAGTCGTGGTAACGACTTGCGTTGAAAAGACCGCGTTGTAACGGCACGGCGGTGTAACAACCGCGTCGTAAAGGCTGTTCACCCCAAATGATGCACTAAGAATCTTTTTGTCTGACACTACTCGTTGTTGGTTTTTGCAATCTCAAGATACATATTGTTTGCTTGATGGAAAAGATCCAAACTAATCAAAAATGCGTTCGTGATTAACCTACAACTATGAGTAGCAAATGATCTCTATTAAATTTCCCTATGAATTGTTCTTAATATGGCAAAATATTCACTGGTTACGGGATGTTTTAAACCAATTCTATTTTAAAATCATGTATTGTACTGTAATCTTAACTGTTTTATTCAAATGATTTGTTTTGATGTTTATGATGTAAATGATCATATATTTGATCGAAATAAATATAATAATAATATTACAGTTATCTTATGGTGCAAATCTGCTTACTCTTGAATTAGTGCAGTAATTGACCTGGAGAAGCGAGACAATGATGATATAGATTAGAAAGACGTGTTGGCAGGCTAGACCAAAAATTAATATACAACGTTTAGTGAGTTATCCTTCTCTTTGGTCTAAATATGTAATTTTGGAAGCTGATGATTGTAGGCTAAAACAATCCCCAAACATTTTAACGAATGGCATATCACATGAAAAAAATATTTCAAACATTTTTGGTACCTCATTTAGTTGTTTTGTCTTAGAATTATTGGGGTATGTGAGGGTGTGCAATACTTCCAAGAGGAGACGTACTATCAACTTTGCCAGTCTTTACTTTAGGTTACTTATTCTATGTAGCAAGATTCACGTGCAAGCTCCAGCTCCATGGATGTGCTAACTTTGGAAAGTAAAGAGGCACCAACCTTCTGCCAAAGGATGCCCCAATCCTGACTCTGTACAGACGAGGACTTTCAACATGTTAGTTAATCTTAGTAGAAAAAAAATAATAAGCTCTCCCCTATGCAGATGCATGTGACTACCTATAATATCTATAAATGATCTGTGAAATTCTATACATCATAACTGGCAGTTCAAATGACATGGAGATTAACCTAAAGAAGTCCAAAACAATGATTCAGGGAAAACCACATCGGAGCCCACACCGGTCACATTTGAGCAAGCATAACTTTGAGGGGGTACAAGAATACAAGTACCTGTGTATGCTCTTAGACAGTCATTGCTCTTTCATACAACACCTGGAGCATATGCGCCTGAATTCATATTTTTTTTTTAAACATTTTTATTTGAGTTTCAAGTTTAATACACGCCACCCTTCCCCACCACCCCCGAAGTACAGGTACCCAGCATTTCGTTTTTTATTACAACAAAAGCAATAATAAGCTTAACCAGCTTTTACGAAAGAAAGACAAGACATCGCACGAATACATAAAAAAAAAAATTGCAGCAAATTCCACATGTATATTATTACCACAATCATACATCCTGAATCCATGCTAATAGTGGCGGCCAAATCTTCATGCCCCTATTCCGCTTAACCCTCCCTTTGTTTCTATAGATTGCCACCTCCAGGCTGCAGGTCGCAAGCAGTCGAGCTCTCCATTCTAAAAATGATGGAGGTAGCGGATCTATCCATGCTGATGTTACACACAGCCTGAATACGGCCATAGCTTCAAAAATCAGTCCTTGTATTTCGTGTGGTCGGGTGATACTAGTTATGCCCAGCAGAACTTCTTCGTTGGTAATATCAACCCTACAATGGGCGATGTTCGAGAGAAAATCAGAAACTTCCACTAATACTTTAACCAACATAGGGCAAGAGGCGAACATATGAGTTATATCCGCTGCGGGAAATGCACATGGTGGACAGGTTGTTCCTTTCCCTGTCCCCCATTTAGCTATTTTTCCAGGTGTGTAATAGAGTGAGAAGAATGTCTTAAAAAATTGTGCCTGGAGTTCCATGGACATTAGGCAGGTGAGTGACATTTCGTGAGCATCGAGAGACATTTGAGGAGAGACCCCCAGCCTAGTCTTCCATGCCACCCCGTGCTTATCCGTATAATCGGGTAAAAATATATTTAAGCCTTCATATATCTCGCCAATTTTCGGAGTTTTAGCTAGTCTTAGTTTATCAATAATTTGACAAGGTTGAAATTTGATGCGGCCACCTAATTTCTTTAATAAAAAGTCCCGCACCTGGAGGAATTTAAAAAAGTCCCGATTCGACAAATCAAACTCTGCTTTCAGTTCGTCGAATGTTTTTAGTCCGTTAATAGAAAAAAAACACCCGAGCTGTGTAACACCTAATTCCACCCAGCTCTTCATATATACATCCTGGAATATATCTGGGAGATCCGTATTCTGTGACACGGTGTATAACAGGAATAACGACCTAAATCAACTAATTTTTTAACATTGCCCCATACTTTAAAAACACTAGAGATAGTCTTAAATTTCACTTTTTTAAAGTAGTCATCATTAATATGGCGCCAAAGACAGCCAGCGCTTCCGTCACCCAGGATAAGTTCTTGCGGAGTAGGTATGTTGCGACCCACCGAGTTAACCATTAGCAGATTAGCGCTGTATTTTAGCACTGTAGCCCAATAATATAGTTTAAAATTGGGCAGTGACCATCCACCTCTATCTCTAAGTAAGGTAATCCATCTAAATGCCCTGCGTGGTCTGTTGTATCCCCAAACAAAGCGTGAAAACATAGTGTCTATGTTTTTAAAAATCAGTGGGGAGAAATCTAAGCATATAGCGCGAAAGAGATATAGAAACTTTGCAAAAAATAGCATTTTGACTACATTAGTTCTGCCCCCGATGGATAAATGCAAATTATGTAGCCGAAGTAGTTGCTGTTTGGTGCGATGTATAAGGGGTTTGATATTGTCTTCAACAACATTTTCAATTTTAGCACTAATAATGACCCCTAAATATATCGCCCTAACACATATCCTCGGGTCCTTCATCATGATTTTATTGTTCAAGACTATCTGAGTTTTACTAGAATTTAATTTATACACACCCAAAATCATATGTTTCTTTTTCAATCAGTACAATAGCGTTATTAGGGTCACCAGTAACAATAGCTATGTCATCTGCATAAGCCATGCATTTAGTTTCCAGATCCCGTACTTTAATTGGAGGAATTAAGGCATTATTTTCGAGTCTATGTATAAATGCGTCAATATAAATGGCGAACAGGAGGGGGGAGCAGGGACAGCCCTGTCTTGCACCTCTAGTAACGGCAAAGCTTTCGGAGAGAGCCCCATTGATCAGAACACGGGCACACGGTTTTACATATAGCCGTTTGATTGCTGTTATAAATATTTCACCGATAACACAGTTTGTCATGGCTGCCCACAGGTATTTCCAGGAGACCCTATCGAATGCTTTCTCTGCGTCCATAGGGTCTCCTGTCACTCCTGTGTAATCAAAGAGAGAGATAGCTCTTTGTATGTGATCAATTGTGGATCGTCCGGGAACGAACCCATGCTGTCGTTCCAAGACTATTTTGTAAATAATGGGGGCCAACCGTGCTGCCAGTATTTTAGAATACATTTTCGAATCCCCATTGATCAGAGTAATGGGGCGATAAGAGCCCATTTCTTTAACATCCTTATTTTTTTTTTAGGAAAAACTATTATTTTGGCCGATGACCAGGACCTTGGTGGGTTCCCCTCCTGAAAGATATATTGAAAGACTGATGTTAAAATGGGCTTGAGTTGAGGAGTAAATTTGATGTAAAATTCGGTGGGAATCCCATCCATACCTGTTGCTTTTCCCTTGGCCAGGCCCTTAATTTCTGATAATATTTCCTCCCAAGTTATTGACCCATCCAAGAGTTCCTGATCTTCTGCTCCCAATTGATCGGGGGTGAATAAAACGGTATAATGTTTAGGGTCACCAAGTTCATTATCCTCTTCATGATATAGATTCCTATAGAATCTCTGGAAGGCTGATCTTATTTCTGCGGGTTCAGATCTTAGCCCCAAATCTGGATCCCTGATTTCTTTTATAAGTGCAAATGACGTCTCTTCTCGAGTTCTCACGGCTAGTTGATGTCCCACTTTTTCACTTAGCTCATAAGTTTTTTCCCTATTGATGCGTGCTCTATGAACTGCCCTCCCAACAAATATTTCGGAGATGTAAGTTTTAGCGATTGCCACATTGTGCATCTCATTATCTGTCGGCCTTCCTTCCTCTACCGCCTTAATCAGTTCCTCTTCAGCTCTACGCAGGTCAAGTTCTAGCAATGGCATTTTTTGTTTTTCTGTTTTATTATATTTAAAGGAAAATTTCATAGTTTCACCCCTAACACAAGCCTTCAGAGCATCCCATACCATGTCAATTGAGGGAGATCGTACATTATCTTCTAGGAAGGCCGGTATCCAATTTCTCATTTGTTGGCAATATGCGTCACTATGCAATAATGCCCTTTCAAATGTCCAAGTTTTTCTACTCGATCTCACGGGGACATTCATGAGGCTAAGCTCCAGCGGGTTATGATCTGAGAGAATTTTGGGTAGTCTATCGATTTGATAAGTTGATCTCAGGGAGTTAGACAAGAGCATGTAATCTAATCTAACATGTCTTAAGTGAGGGTGTGAGTAGTAGGTATAGCCAGGGTCCACTGGATACTTTGTGGACCAGCCATCTATTAGCCCATGGAGCATGCACATATCTTTTAAGGCATGAAAAACTGTTCGCTTCCTACCCTGGAATGTAAAACCTTGGACTGTAGACCACTCATTAGGCAGATGAATATTTAAATCTCCACATATAATCATCGGAAGAGGCCAATGTATTAATTCATGAGAGACATTGATCAATACTTCCGGGTCGTCGCTGGTATTGCCATATACAGTACATATTGTTAGCTTACCTTCCCCGTTGTTAAGGTGACATTCTACTATTACAAAGCGTCCAGATGTATCTGCCATGACCCGTGGAAATTATAACCCCCCCACCTTTTGCTAAAATAGCAACCCCCTGGTCCGTGTCCCCTGCGTTGTGGCTACTATGAGTCGATATCCTAGGGTTTTAAGTAGATATTGCTGCGCCCCCTCGATATGTGTCTCCTGAAGGCAGACAACATTTGCTCCAGAGACTTTAAGGCTTTCCGACACTTTCTGTCTCTTCTTTAAATCGTTAAGGCCACATATATTCATAGACAATATATTGATCTTAGCCATAGATATTTATCAAAGCCATCACCAGAAGCAATCTGATTTTCTTAGTCTTTCTTTCTTTACGATCTCTACATATTTCATGTTGCTCTAATATAAATACCGAGCCCTGTTCTCCCCCATCTTGTAAGCCCCCCCTCGCTCTACCACCCCTTCTGAACCCCCCACACCCCTCTCCCCCCTTTCCATCCATAGAGGCACTCTAGGTGCCAGAGTACCCAGATGTGGGCGTCCGTGCAATCCGTCCACCACATCCCCTCATGCGTCCCGGCCCTATATAGCTGGTATGTGTGATTTGAATTATTTACGTGATTAAACCTTTCCTACAGCTCTCCCCCCCTTTTTTAATTTTTTAGTTCATTATTTTTTAAACAGATTGTGGATTGCAGCATTTAATATTCTCCCCCCCTTTTCTCCACTCTTAATTGCCCCAATGTAATCAGGCAATTGGAGTTACAGCTTCATATTACTTATAGTTCATTTTCTCACTATATTTTTTGCCAGTTTTCCAGAATTTCTTGTCCCGGACTCTGTTTTTCTTTCAGATAGTCTTGGGCTTGAATTTCACTAATGAAGCTTTTCGTTGTGCCCTTATATATTATTTTCAGTCTTGCCGGATTTTGGAGGAAGACTGTTGCTCCAATTTTTTCAAAGGGCGTACATAATTGTCGCACCCGCCATCTTCTCCCTACCGTGGAGTGCGTAAAATCTGGTCTAATAAAAATTTTAAGCCTTTATATTCCCGCTGAGTTGTTGGTCTGGCTGGATCATATATTGATTCTTGAAGAAGGAAGTTCCCAAAGTTAATTAGCATGGCCCTTGGATATTGCTGTGGTTTCTGAGAGTGCTTAGGTAACATCAGAGGGAATCGGTGTGCCTGCTGTATTTCCCTCTCCATGTCCCAGGCATTGAGTTCCGGAAAGGCAGATTTAAGAAGTTTGATCATAGATCCTCTTGGATCGATTCCCTCAAAACCTTCGGGAATTCCAAGAAACCTCAGGTTATTCCTTCTTGATCTATTTTCATGATCCTCAACTTTTAGCATGAGGTCTCTTATGATCCCGTCATGCTCCTTTTCCACTTTTCGCAGCTCTGTAACATCGGTTTCCAAATTTTCTGTGCACTCTTCAACTGAGGCCATTCTGTAGGAGATCTCAGTGCATATGTTTCCAACTTTCTTAATTGCACCTTGTAGTTTTTCAATAGCAGCAAGATTTCTTTGGCTATCTTTTTTTACGTCTTTATGAAAGTTCTTGATAGAGCTCAGAACTTCGCTCAATGAGGGTTCTACACGCATTACTGCGCCCTTTGCCTTTGATCTTCCCCCTTCTATCTCCTCTCGACTATGATGTTGATTTGCTGTTTCTGCCCTGGTTTTTAGGGGTGGGCTTTTCCGTGTAGAATTTGTTCTTGCTTTGACATGATCGGTATTGGTGCCTGGATCTGTAGTGTCCTCATTTGTATGATTGCTTTGCTTTTGACGTTTCGGCCTCTTTTTTCCCCGTTTTTTCCTAGAGTCCGTGCCATGGCCGGTTTTGTCATATTTTCGAGAGTCAAAGGAGCCTAAGTCCTCCGGGGTTGCGTTGTCGAGTATGCCATCACTCGTTTCGCTCGTGTCCGTTATTTCACTAGCCTCACTTGAAATGGACATCCCTGTTTCGTATATATCCGAATCAGATTCCTCTGCGGTGGCCACATTGTTTACTGGCAGTCGTTGAGTCTCAAGTGAGGATGTTGGTATACTGGACGAAGAGAAAGTAAGCTCTTGGCTTATTATTCCAGATGGATGATCCTCTTTTTCTTTAATTTGTCCATTTTGCCCAGTGATCGTTGTATTTGCCATTGATGTTGTCCTAATTTCTTCTTTGTTCGTGATGGGCTCTAAGGTCGGGCTTCCTAGGTCCGGATTTTGAATATTTCTCGCCGCCAGATTGGTTTGCTCCATACCCACGCCAGTTACCATATTGAGATCCTCGCAGGTTTTTCTTGAATCGCTACTTTGATTGCAAGGCTGTTTAATACTATTGTCAGGATTGCTCAGACCTACTTTGGGTAGCGGGCTAAAGATGGTTGAAGATACTAGGCTAAGAGATTGTCGATAGCCCTGTATTTTTTGCCGCGACGTTCACATTTTTAATTGTTTGTAGCCTTTGTGCTTTTTTAACCAATGAATCCAAATCAGGGTTTTCCTCTATATCTCCCATCTTTTCATCCGCGTTCTCTTTCTGTTTCGTCTTTGCTTTTTACTTCTCCTTTTGTGAGTTGTTTTCCTTATGCTTCTCTTTACTCTTGATTCTCTCCTGACCTTCATGTCCTGTATTTCTCTCTGCAATATTTCCTTAGCTTTGGATCCTCTTGTTTCAGGTCCCTTCATTCTGCCCTTATTTCCTTGAGAGGCAGGCGCAGTTTGTATGTTCAGGGTGCTTTGGAGGTCTATAATATCTACCAAGCTTTCTAAGTTCTTTGAGCCGCCAGCATTTGCAGGTATTGGTATTGGTATGCCCATCGTTTGTGCCCCATGTATATCTTCCTCGCTCCCCTCCCTTTGGTTGGGTGCAGTAGGGGCTTGTACCACTACTTGTTCTGGCTGCATCACAACTCCCGTGTTGTTATTGATCCCGGCGCCAGCCATATCCAGTAGTTGTGTCTGTATCGGTATCCCTATTAGCATCAGATTCGGTTGAATTTTCTTCAGCCCTTTGACGCACCTGACTGATTCTGGTGCCCTTTTTGTTATGTTTTATGTATTGGGGCCTTTTAACTCTTGCACCGCATTTAAAGTGACTTTTAAGATTGCGCTACCTACTGCCCAGGCACTCTTCTTTCGCTCACCACTTGCATGTATGCCCTTCTGTAGGCAAAAAGAGAACCAGTCTATATTGGCAATGTGAATTACGACTAGGTATGTAGCAGGACCTAGTCTTTTCCGTATCTCTTTCTGTGACTCTTTCAGTGCTGTGCTCTTAGTGCTCTCAGTTTTCCCCTTGCTGCACTTTGAGCTACTATTCAGCCCCTTCACTTTCACTTTTCTCCTTTTTAAATCTGTTTTCAGTTGCATTTGCCGCTTTTACCACTATATGCCGCTTAATACCATCACTAGTCTCTATGACGCGCCCCCCTCGTGTCTCCTAGTAACAGAGGACGCTATCCACGTTGAACGCGGCATAATGCGTGAGCTTAAGAGCGCCCGCTCTCGGTCTGCCGATGACGTGTTGGGGTATTCCCAGACAGGCGCTGGCAGTGAGCGCTGTGAATCGCTTTGGGTCTCCGGCGTTTATGGGTTTATACAGAGGAGCCGCTGCTGAGAGATCAGGAGGTAGGTAGGTGATCTATTTTCGGATAAGCCCCCTCCAATTATATGCATAGAGGGCGGCAGAGATCGCGCTTGGTCAAAAAAACAATTGCGGTTTGCCTTAGCCAGTATAAAAAATAATAATACGCAACTTACGGTAGCTAATAATTTCACAGGATCCATAGGTCCATAAAAGCTCGTCGTTTTGGGGGCACAGAGCTCGAGAGCGCAGGCACACAGCAGTATTGCGGTTACTGTAGTTACGGTAGTCGATATCCACGGGCACAATCGTAACAAAGCAAATACAGCAAACACGGAGTTTTACCCCAAGTCCATACTGTCCATACTGTGTTGTAGAACCACTTAAGTGTCTATAAGGTGAGCACGATGTTGAGCTTAATGTTAAGTGACTCTGGGGGGGCGAGAACTGGTCTCTGATTTCCTTTGCTCCTGCATGTACTCCGCAAGTACTCCGCTCACAATCTCCGTCTTCAGAACGTTTTTTTCAGTTCATCAGATGTCAGTAGCTGCTCAATAATAGATATGTGGATCAGAGGCGCAACTAGAGCCAAATTTCTGGGGGGGGGCTAAGAAAAATTTTCGGGGGGGGGGCTGACCGTTTAATCAGTAGGCAGAGTGGAGCTGCAGGGGCTCTTAGAAGGGGTGAAACAACTGCAAGGCCTAATTAACATTCAAATGGTCTTTTAAAGACCCATGAAACATTCGGGTGTGGCTCTGTGTGTGCCCGGGATCTGTCTCATCCCGGGCTGCCACACACGACGGGGGGGCTGAAGCCCGGTGAGTTCAATGAGTGTTGCGTGCCTGATGTGGATAGATACGTGGGTAGATAAGACAGGTGCAGGCCCACTACAGAAGCAGGCCCGCTTCCTCCCTTTTCCTTACTGCATCCTCACAATCCGATCGTATCTGGGGTCATTTCTGAGCGCTTCCAGGACCGGGACCCACGGGACGAGGCTGTTGCGACCTCTCACTCAGACGCCATCTTGCCTGAATTCAATTGTTATTATTGCCGCTTTCAATCACATCAAAGCAGTCACATGGTCCTCCACATTCCTACCACTTCAGAAAATAATTCAGGCCAAACTAGTCCCTACTATTACCTGTGGAAGCAAAGCTTTAAGGGTGAGAAATGCAACTCATCTGGACAACGCCATTACTAAACTCTTTAAGTCTGTCTTATCCTTGCTGGTATACCCATCTCCAGCTCAGCTGCGCCTCGAATTCGGCCTAGTCAATTGATTCATAGCAAGGCAGGGACCCTGAATAAAACTCTGCTACAAACTAGTGGGAGAAGTGTGGTGCAGCGGCTAGAGTGGCTGATTCTGTAGCACAGGGTTCACTGTTCTATTCCCAGCACCTGCGGCAGCTCAGCTCCACATCATGTGACTCTGGTGGGCAATAGCTCGCTAAATCTCCCTGACATCCCCCAGCGCATTGAAACCCTTAAGGGTGATAAGTTCGCACTTTACAAATAAGAATTATAATAATTTTAAGCCAGCAGCGAGACCCTAAACCATCACCTATGGGCAGAAATCAGAGGTAGAGATCACTCTCCGGCTAAGATTACCTCGCTTGCTCCCTGGCATCACTAGGTCTAACAGAACAATAGGAGAACTTCTCCACCTACTCCCGAGTCAAGATCATGATCAATAAGCATGCTAAAACTTGCTTGTTACTAGAAGACAAAGAGCCAATATCACATGGCCTGCATGCTTGGCTCACGATGGCATTCTACAGCAAGCTAACACCTCAACCATACTAGGACATTGCCATCAGAGCCCAGTTCAAAACATAATTCCTGAGATTTCGTGTGGGCTGCCTGACATCACTTCCACATCTACCTCCGTGGAAGTGAAACAGCTCAATGGAGCTGTCGACTTTGCGGAAATGTTTCCTTTGGTCCATAAAATCTGCAATTGTGCAGCCAATACAAAAGACCAAAGATCTAAGACCAGCTTGGAACCAGAGGGGATTACGCCACTACAAGCCTGGGATTCTTGCTTGTTTTAATGCAACGGAGTAATAAAATATCTGATTAGACTTGACCAGAGAATTAATAGATCATCTGATGCTATATAACAGCTGCGGCCTCTCTCTTGCAATCTGTGCTGCAGTGTCATTGTATTACAAACGAGCAGCCTGGTACTGAAGCTGTATTCCTAAATAATCAAAAAACGGTAGCCTCTCAAGTTGGATACCATTCATATACGGATTGGCACAGGATGAACTAGCCGGATTGAAGACCAAGGGGCAGATGTATTAAGATTCAATTTTGCGATTCCTAAATAGCGATTTTTAAGGAATCGCTATTTAGAAATCGCAAAATGGAATGTATGAAAAAAATCACTATTTTTTTGCGATTCCTTACACTTCCTTATTTGCGAATTCGCATTTTGCAAATTCACAAATAAGGAATAGTTCCCCATGCATTCCTATGGGCCAGGAGGCCCATAGGAATGATTTTGAACTAATTATCAAATTGCGAATTCGCAATTTGCTAATCGCAATTTGAGAATTATTTCAAGGGTGCAGGGGTGTCTGAAAGACACCCTGCTGCACCACTGAAATGTACATGTGTGTGCATATGGCGCACATACATGCCCCATGGGCATGTGTGTGCGTCACATGACACCTTAAAAAATGCAAATTTGTGCATTTGTTGAGGACTTTGCAAATTACCATCAACTACAAGTTGGTGGTAATTTGCAATTCCTTAACAAAAATTTGCAAAACAAAAATGCATCATACATATCATTTAAGGAATCACAAAATTTGCGATTCCTTAAATGCTATGGCAAATTAAGGAATCGCAAATCTTTGCGATTTCTTAATTTGCGATTTTTTGATACATTCAAAAACATGCAAAACAACCATTTGCGAGTCGCAAATGCCGAAATTGCGAATTTCGGCCTTTGCGAGTCGCAAAACGGTTGATACATCTGCCCCATGTGTTTTGTCTTCTATATATTCATCTCCTGCCCCCTATTTCAACAAAAAGTTCCAAAACCATCAACAATCCGCTGAATACCCATTGGAGACTTAGAAAGCAGAGTGTCATTGGCAAACATCATTGCTAGCACTTTTCTTTGCACTAGCTTCGGGGCATCCATGTCTACATCAAACAATGCGTTGATGTATAAGCTGAACAAAGTAGGGGCTAGCACACAACCTTGCCTGATGCCTCTACTAACTGTGATTGGGAAAGTGAGTTCCTCACACTTTCCATATCTAATTTGGGTGTAGTTCTCTTGGTGATCTTGGGTGGACCTATACTCTCACCCCCTTTCGTGTATGTGGTCTGGTTACAGTTCTCATTTCCATGCTAACAGCTTGTGGGGGCAACGTGGGAGTAATTTACAGGGCGGTACTAACTACGGGTGTGGATGGGGCTGAGCCAGTCGGGGAACATTTTAAATCTGGGGTCAAGGACAACCATCTTTCTGTGAGTTCTATCTCAGAAGCCACTACACCTGTAGCATCCGATCAATTAAAGTTTGTGGTAAGGGTAGGGGCAGTATCTGGCGCTGTGCTTGTTGTTGATCAAGATTAGATCGCTTCCCCATTCTTACTCTTCAATTGCAGAGAGATCAATAAGGCCCTCCTCCTATGGTGATCACCAAATAGACAGACCGCAAGGGATAGAATGCAAAGTAACAATTCAATAAAAATTTAAATAAAGTGGCTACTTACTGTCCGGCGTTGTTGACTTCTCACATGACTACTGCCAGGTAAAAATCATGGTATGGTCTTGGGTGTGTTAGTTAGTGACTGTGAAGTTATAACTGGTAAAATATTAGCATATTGAAGATAAAAGGACCCACAAATAGCAAGACCAGGGGGTGGGGCCAGCCTCTTCCTGACTCTGACCCGTTCTTCGCCTGAACGCACGTCCGGGCGCAACCCGCACGCGTCCAGCGCAGCGGGTTCCCCTGGCCAATTATATAGACGCCTCCTGGTGCGAAATGGCAGTTGCTGTGTCACTGGCCCCTGGTAGCCCTGCCCCTCCTCGTGCTGCTCAACGAGCTGTATTCCATTTTACTGACAAAGCGCCCACATTTGGCATTTTAATATTTTAATATTTTGTACCATGTTTTATTCGATGTCACTAACTTAAGCATTACCTTCCTGTTTTCCGTGTAAAGGTTTTATGTAAACACTGAGTACTATGGTTGTAATTAACTGCACTCAATAAAATAAAATTGAAACTTTTACTGTCATTTCCAATCAACCACTGATTGTTCACTTGTCCTTGAAAAGTGCTAAGTGCACTAGCAATGATTTTTCAATACCAAACGAAACGATATCAGATAATTTCGATGTTGCTCTACTTGCTCGGCGATGCCACCATTATGAGGTGTCATAGTACACGTTTGTAAGTAATAGAGAACAAAATAATAGTGTGTCTAGAACTTCGGCAGGAAAAAGAAACTATGACAGATACTGCACGAACATTTTTTTTGCAAAGTCGTTTTCTCATTCGGAGACTGACACTATCCCTTCACACCATTTATTAAGTTGTTGGGAGTGCACACAGAGGCGTCCTGCAGGCTTTTATTCAGTTTCGAACTTTATTTATTAGACCTGCTGTAGCCTTTCCCAGTGAGAAATCTCTTCAGCTGGTTTGTGGAACATGGAGAGAAGAATGATTGTCCATTTTAATTCACAGAAACGCCCTGATGTAAGTGCATGATGTAGAATACAGACTCTTGGGATTGTCAGGACCTGCTCATTCTAGTATACTGTTATATGAAATTCACTATTGTAAAGGAATAAAAGTTTTAAAGTGTCTAACGCTGATTATATATTATTCAGCAAGAACAACTCGGGAAACTTTAGGAGCAGATTGGGCTATTGTATTCATGTGGCGTTTCAAAACCACAAATTATAAAATTATTTAGAAGGGCAGACAGTTTCTGTCTGCCCTTCTTACTTACTTGGGTGTGTGGGCTTATTTTTCATCATTGCTTTTTGACTCAGCGCAAGAGAAAACAAGCATTGGAAACGCCAGAAGGTCTGACATTTAGGAACTATTGACTTTGCCAATAGTTTCTGTACATGTGGCAACTAGTCACCAATGCAGTGCAGTACGGTTAGATAATTTAAAAAAAGCCTTTGACAAGTCAAAAGCCTTTTCTTTGTAAATACTGATCCATGGTGGAGAGATAGCAACATGGGGGATAGAAGCAAGATGGGAAGCAGGGGAGGAAGCAACACAAAGTGGAGTGCAGTGAACGGTACTTGCACAGAGAGAAAGAAGCATGGAGAGGGAGGAAAGCAAACAGACAAGAGAAAATGCAATGTGGAGCTTGGGGGAGAAGTACGTGGAGTTACTGATTCACAGGAAGGACAGGGGAGAAGAGAAAGAGCAACACACATGTGGCAATGGGGGAAATAAAAGCCACGCCCATGCAGGTAAGAGCAATGGGGTAATGGGGCCGGCAAAGGGGTGGGGGGTGTTATAATGTGCTTCTCATGGAAGAAAACGAAGACAAGTGGGTGGGTTTGCCTTATACTTCATTTACCCGGAGCGCCGGGAATCCGTGTAACTCACGGAGCCGTCCGGCGCCAAACAACATGGCCGCCTTCCGGTTCCGGCCTCGGAACATCCTGTTCCGGCGCCGGCCAAAACAACTAGACCGATGCCACATATCTCCCTCCTTTATGCATTTGCAAACAACAATTTAAAACAACCTTACTTATAGTCCATATCGTAGTCCTGGAACCGCTTGAGCGTTGTCACGATTCTCCCTGTTCTCGTTCTCACCCTTCCTTCATCCTGCTCACTCTCCGGTGCTTCAGGCCCATTGCTTGTTTCTTCCACACTCTCCTCTTCACCTCCATTCTTGCGTACCAACCATCCTGTGCCTTTCACGCTAGTACTTCCTTCCCGTTCGCCCTCTTGCTCTTTCTCTTTTAGTGTCCCTTCTTCAACTTGCTCTTGTCTCTTTTCACGACGTCCCACTTCCATCATTTCCACATTCCCTCCTTCGCTCTCGTCCTCTTCCTTCCTCCACTGCAGGATCTTGCTGCACCTCGCCATTCTATCCTGCGACCATACCTTTCCATCACTAAGTAATGCTGATCTGGTGTATGGCTCAATGACCTTCAACGGCGGTGTAAACTTGCTCTCCCCTTTCCTTCTCAGGGTGGCTACCTTCACCCTCACCCAGTCACCTTTCTCTAATAACACTCCTTGGACGTTCCGCTTCTTGTTGAAGTGTTCAGTGTATGTCTCTTGCGCTCTTTCCAGATTCCTCCTTACCACTGCTGGTGACCACTTGCTCTGCACCACCATCTGTCTCCACGCGATATTGTCTTTGGTGAACGGCTCTCTGCCTCTCAGTATCTTAAAGGGGCTGTAGCCCGTGTTTCCTGGAGTGATACGGTAGGCCCACAGCATCTTGGCTAACTCCTTCTCCCAATTTTGTCCATCATTTATGGCTGCTTGGATAGTGCCCATGATCACTCTATTAAAACGTTCCACCTGACCGTTGCCCGCCGGGTGGTATATGGGAGTGTGCTTGACCTCTATCCCATTCCTGGCTGTGTATGCCTCCCATTTGGTGGAGACAAATTGTGGGCCATTGTCGCATGTTATGATCTTGGGGATGCCCTCCTTTGTGAATACCGTGTTCAAGAACGATATCACTGCCTCCGTGTCCACTGTGTCCGTTATCTCCACTTCCGGCCACTTGGAGTATCCGTCAATCAATACTATTGCATATTTCTGTATTCCTTCCGTGTTGAGGATGGGCCCTAAGATGTCGATGGACACCATTTCCCATGGTCCTCCCAGCATAGGAAACTTCCCCAACTGTGGCCGTAGCATCACTTGGGATTTGTCCGCTTTGGAGCACGAGTCGCACTGCCTCACAAACCTCTCCACCTGTGCATCGATGGCTGGCCACCAGTACGCCTGTCTGGCTAGGGCTTTGGTTTTCGTGATCCCCTGGTGCCCTTCATGTAGCAGGGTGATGAGGTGTTCAATGAGCCCTCGTGGAGGGATGATTTTGTCTCCTCTGAGCAGGTACATGGGATCTTCTCCAAGTGACAGTTCGTCTCTCACCTCCCAATATCTTCTCAATGTCTCTTTGAGGTGCCTCTTCTCTGGCCAGCCGTGCATGACGTATCCCTTGACCACTTCTAACTCTTCATCCTGCGTGTAGGCCTCCGCCCACTCTTGCGCACTGATCACCCCTTCCATGTCTTGTATCGTCGCTACTACATAGCCTTCCCATCCGGGTGCCTTCTGCTCATGCGGCCCTTCCATGGCTGCCGCTCTACTGAGAAAATCAGCCACTTTGTTCTGGGGACCTGGTATATATTCCACCTCGTACACAAAGTCCAAGAGTCTTAGCGTCATTTTGGCTATCCTTGGTGTTGCATGCGCGTGGCCATTGGACGTTAAGACTTTTATCAGGGGTTTATGGTCGGTACGGACCAGGAATTTGGCACCCCACAGGTACTGCCTGAAACGCTCCATCGCCCACACGACAGTAACATCTCTTTCTCGATGACGCTGAAACGTTCTTCGGTGGGAGCCAGGGCCCTGGACGCGAAGCAGACCGTGGATAGTTCCCCACTGTCGGCTCACTGCATTAACACTGCACCAAGTCCCTTGTCACTTGTATCGGTGGTGAGTACGGATTCTGCCTCTGTGTTAAAACCCTTGAGTGGAATGGCTTTACTCATCTCCTGCTTCAAGGCTTCGAACTCCTCTTGTTCGTCCTTACTCCATTAGAATCCATTCTTCTCCTTTAGCAGTTGGCGAAGACAGTGCGTCTTGGTGGCGAAATTGGGGATGAACTTGCTATAAAATTCGGCCATGCCCAGGAATGACCGTACGTGTTCCTTTTTTTCTGGGAAGGGGCGTTTTGTATGGCCTCCATGTTGGATCTCTTCGGTTCTATGCCCCTCTCGCTGACTTCATGGCCCAAGTAGGTAACTGAGGAAACACCGAATTTGCACTTGGACCACTCTGCCGTGAGCCCACTTTCTTGTAGCATGCGTAACACCACATGAAGTTTCTCGTTGTGTTCTCGCTTGGTCTTCCCCATCACCAGGATATCGTCCTGAAAAAATTGGACTCCTTCCACCTTGCGAAACAGTTTATGCATCAGGTTTTGAAATACGGCAGCCGCCGAGGCGAAGCCGAAGGGCATTCTGACAAACTTGTAGCACCCGAACGGTGTTATGAAGGAGGTAAGGTGGCTGCTCGAGGGGTGGAGTTTTACCTGATGATAGGCCGATGGCAGGTCCACAGTCGAGAACCACTTAGCCCCCTTGGTCTTGGCAAGCATTTCACTTATACGGGGAAGTGGAAATTTGTCGATGAGAATGTTTTTATTCAGTTCCCTGAGGTCTACACACAACCTCACTTTTCCGTTTGGCTTTTGGGCGACCACTAAGGGTGATAGCCATTCCGCACTCTCTATGGCCTGGATTACACCACTCCTTTCCAATCGGTCGAGTTCCTCCTGTACCGCTTCTCTGCAGCGAAATGGGATATTTCGGACCTTGTGAATGACGGGCCGTGCTCCTTCCTTCAACCTGATGACGTGTTTAAACTTGGCCAATTCTCCGATTTGTCCGCAGAACACCTCGGGGTAGTTTCTTCGCCACATTTCCTCCTCCTGTTCCTCTTTCATCTCCATTAGCAACACTTTCTCAACGCCTCCTGGGCTCAGCATGATCCCCAATGCTCCTTGCTCTTTCCAGCTGAGTACCGAGGGACCTTTCTCAGCCACATAGAGTTTGCAGGTGGCTTGGCGCCCCTTGAATTCAAAGAGCAACGGGCAGTATCCTACCATGGGTATCTTCTGTTTGGTGTATGTGACAGGCTTCACATCCATGGGGCGTAGCTCCTCCTTCACCTTTGGCTTGAAGTTGTTCTCCCATATCTGTCATTGGACGATCGTTATGGGGGCCCCTGAGTCCGCTATCATCTCGATCGGAACTCCTCCTATATGAATGTCGAGCCTCGGCTTGTCTGATTCCTTGCCACCAACTTCCAGGACTTGGGCGTCGATGTAGAGGAGTTCTTCCACATCCTCTCCCTCCGTCCGTGTCTCATCCTCTTCTCGCTGTTCTTGGTCAATGTATTTGACAGTGGTCCCTTTTGGCTTCCGTCGGCATACCTTCTCGTAGTGCCCAAACACTCCACAGAAAGCGCACTTAGCCCTAAACGCCGGACATGCTTTGTCGTTGCCCAAATGTGCTGAGCTACCGCACCTGTAACAACTTGGTCTTCCCCCTCTTCCTGCCTTCGACAGTGGTCTGCCCTGCTGCTGATCCTTCCTGGGGTCTTGTGACCTGGGGAAGTCCCGCTGTCTAGGGTTGTCCGCTTTGTTGTGTAGCATGACTCTGCATACCGTCGGTGCACTTCCTCCGTCTTTTTTGGCTGCTTGTGCGCAGCGTTTGGACATTTCCGCTTTCTTTACTAGGGCCCATACCTCCTACAGCGGGGCGTCACCATTGACCCAGAGTTTTTCCTGGACGTGTGTGCTCGTTGTGTGCAAGATTATTTGATCCCTCACTAGCTCGTCATGGAGAACTCAGAATTTGCACGTGAGTGCTAGCTTCTGCAATGCCGCTACGTATTCATCGACCGTCTCTCCGCACTCCTGTTTCCTCTGGAAAAATGTGTGCCTGTCGATGGCTACGCAAACCACCGGTCTGTAGTGCGCGTCTAGGTCTTCCAAGGCATGTCGGAACACCTCCGTGTCGTTGGCATCCCTCTGTTCCTTGATGATGGTGTCAAACACCCTCAAGCCCTCCGGACCTAGATTGTGTAACAATATTTTCCTTCTTCTCTGTTCCGTGTACGCGGCCTCATTTTCTTCTTCTAGGGCCTCCAAATAGTTCTGGAAGTACCTTTTCCAATCCTCCCACGTCATGGAGGGTTCGCCTCTTTTGGGAAGGAACGGCACCATGTGGGCAAGGGATGCGGACGGCGTCGCCATTTTGCCTGCGCCCCTGGGGCCTGCCTGGGCGGTGTCTTCTTCGCTCTCTCCCCAGCTGTTCACACCTCCCGTGGCCCGTCTACAGGTAGCTCCGAATGCGGTCTGCCCCTATCTTCTCTGCGTGGCCCCTCACCTCGTGGCTGTCGTTCCGCCAGCTTGTTTCACGGTACCAGGGTGCACGTGTATCTGGCCGCGCTCCCTTCTGCCACTGCCGATGGCGCGGTGTGTGCAGTTAACCCACACGTGAGGCGATGGTCACCTGTCTGGTTGGGGCTGCTCTGGGTGGTCTGCTGAGACAGGCTGTGGCGCCACCGGCTTGTGGGGTGGCCGTATCACGCGTCCTCTGCCACGCTCCGGGTTATGTGGTTATATTCCGCCGAAGTGCGCTCTAAGTACAGCGCCTTTTATTGTCCATGGGCGTGCTCTTGTGCCCTTGCCTCACCCAGTGCCTTCACTTGCTCGGGACAGCGTCGCACAGCCTGTGCGTGGGTCTGTTAATGAAGGTCCTTCCTTCGCGGTCTTTTTCCGTTTTTTTTTCCTTACTGCCGGTCCGGCCTCGTCGCCACTGTTATAATGTGCTTCTCATGGAAGAAAACGAAGACAAGTGGGTGGGTTTGCCTTATACTTTATTTACCCGGAGCGCCCGGAATCCGTGTAACTCACGGAGCCGTCCGGCGCCAAACAACATGGCCGCCTTCCGGTTCCGGCCTCGGAACATCCTGTTCCAGCGCCGGCCAAAACAACTAGACTGATGCCACAGGGGGGGGGGAGGTTCAACGGACGATGATGAAGGAAAATTAAATAAAAAAACTTTTTCCCTTATCATCAACCGTCGAAATTGCACTACCCCCAACCGGCCACACCACCCAACGGCTCTTACCTGCAAGGGCCACAGTTAGGAAATACACAAGGGGGCAGCTGAAAAACATATGCACTTTCTTAGAGTGCTTAAAAAAGAGGTCCTCAAAAGTGAGCAGTTGAGGTATAAAAATAGTCGATACTGCAAGGGAGGGACAAATGCACAAAAGGGAAGCAAATCCCATCCAAGTTAACAAATAAGAAGCAAGCAAATGACAATGATTATAAAGCCAACCAATGGTAAGCAATAGGGAGGCTCTAAGCGCACTCTAAGCTGACAATAGGTCTCCCAGCAGACAGCACATGCACTGTCTAGTAGCTGAGTCGTAAAATATGGGTGGGCGTAGCATGGCTCTAGGCAGAATCAGATACCACATAATCAAAAATATAGGGTTAATTCAGCATGGGGAAAGCACACAAAATGTAGAAAGGGTCAGCTGATGTACTTTCATTTCTGCAGATGCGGTTAAAAAGCCACCAAAGGCCTACTTGTCTAACCCTTTCAATGGTCATAGGAGTATAGGTTCACTCTCATAATGTTCTAATAAAGACTAGGTTTCCATTGTGCACTATAGAAATTTGTGAAAGCCAAATTAGAAAACAAAGGGAGTGATATTCATGGACAAGAATTCCCAGTTCACTTGCTAGAATTTCATTTGTGCCTAGAGCTGCATCTGTAAGCACTATACAAGAAACACCTCTAACATAAAGGAAAACCTTCTAGCACAACTTTCTTTAATAATCTGGATGTGCTCATGTAGACATCCAAAGGTGGCTCATTATAAAAGAATGTATTAACAACTGGTCTAATAACTTTAGTGCCCTACTTTTACATAAAATAGCACTGGCTTCAAGTCATAGCACAAACCCACCCAGTGGTGAACGGAAAAGACTGAGGGAGGGTAAATGCACATATTTGTGAAGCTGCAACATGCTTGGGGGGTAATACCCGCAGGGAATCACACAGCATGTCCAAGAGCCGGTTTCCTTCACTAGTTAACAGAGACCGCAGGTTGACACAATCACATGTCAAGCCCAAAGACCTGGAGACGGTACCTTTTAATTTTCAGACTTCTGTCACGGTTGTGGATTCCAGCAGATTGGGATGCTTCAGGACTGCTGATGTGCTAACAGTTTGACTTCTGCACACGTTTTGCTTCAGAAGTGCCATTGCTTTATTAAAACTTTAGAACTAGTACTAAAGGAACATAAACCACTACAGCTCCAGAAAGCAAGTGAGCAGAGTGGTGAGAAAGAGCAGGCCAGCATTGCTCCCACACTTCTGATACTCATATGAGAACGGGAAGTCCAAGATCAGGAGGGAAGGGGATGAAGCAGCCATGCTGGATTGGTCAACATAAAACTCTAACATATTAGGGAAGTGGCCATGTTGAAAAAGTATACATGTTTGAGGAACAGACAGATGAATGAAGACCAAGAATGGTAGCCACCATTTTGTTGTGCTGATGCACCTACTGCCAGGAAACAAACAACCACCATGAGGAAGCGCGATCAACATGACTAACAGCCTTTGGTGAGCAGGGAAGTGGTCTGATCAAATGCAATGCGGATATAACCAGGACCATGTCCACATATTTGGTACCACAGAGGAACAAAAGGGTTCCAATAAAGCCATTCGTCATGCAGGAACATTAGTAAGCAGAGAGACAGTTCTTGGTATCTTTGAAAAGTGGGTAAGGGAAAAAGAATTCTTGATTCTGCTGAAGCATTAGTGTAGACTGAGATTTTTCTTTTTAAAAAGTGCCAGCAAGTGAACAGTGAGTTCCTAGTTCTGCTGAATTGTGAATGATCACAATACCAGTTCTTGGTTCAGCAGAAGGTCAGTAAATGCAATATGCATTCGCCGAGTACTTCTTGGTTATGGTGAAGCTTAAGAGCAGAGTTTGTTCTTTGTTCTGCTGAAGTGTGAATTAACACAGAGGGAGTTCTTGGGTGTGCTGAAATGTGAGTAATCTCAGAGAAAGTTCTTAGTTCTGTAGCTGCAACAGAACAGAGTACTTTTTTGCTTACCACTAAGTGCAGAGCGAGTTCCTGGTTCTGCCGAAGCATGAATAAATGCAGTACAAGTTCTTTGGTTTGTCAAAGGGTGAGATTGTGCTGAGTGAGTTCTTGGTTCTGCAGAAGCACGAGAAAGCGCAGATCAAGTTCTTGTTTCTGCGTAAGCATGAGAAAATGCAGCGTGAGTTCCTGTTTATAAAATACTAATACAAGGAGAGTTAGTTCTTGGTTCTGCGGATGCATGAGTATGTGCTGAGGCAGCTCTTGGTTCTGGAGTAGCATGAGTAAGTTCAAAGCAAGTTCTTAGTTATACAGATGCGTGGGTAAGCGGTGAACACGTTCTTGGTTCTGCAGAAGTGTGACTAAGCATAGAGTGAGTTCTTGGTTCAGTACAAGGATGAGTTAATGCAGTGCACGTTCTTAGTTTCATTGAAGTGTGATTACACACAGAGCGAGTTCTTGGTTGCCTAGAAGTGTGACTAAGCACAGAGTGAGATCTTTGTTTTGCAGACATTTGAGTAAATAAAGGGAGTGAGTTCTTGGTTATGTTGAAGCGCAACTGCAGATTGAGTTCTTGGTTCTGCGGAAGCATTAGTGAACATAGAGCGAGTTCTTGGTTGCGCTGAAGTGTGCGGAAGCTCAGAGCGGTTCTTGCTTACCATAAGTGCAGTGCGATTTCCTAAATCTGATGAAGCATGAGAAATTGCAGTGCAAGTGCTTAGGTTTGTTGAGGTGTGATCAAGTGAAGGGTGAGTTCTTAGTTCTGTAGAAGCATGGGTTAGTGCAGAGCACGTTCTTGGTTCTGCATAAGTATACATAAATGCAGAGTGAATTCTTGTTTATAAAAGTACCCAGAAAGAGCTCTTGGTTCTGCGGTAGCATGTGTAAGTTCTTAGGTATGCAGCTGCACAGGTAATCGCTGAGCAAGTTCTTGGTTCTGCAGAAACATGATTTAATGCATAGCAGGTTCTTGTTTGTATAGACATGAGAGTAGGTGAAGGACAAGTTCTTGGCTGCCAAGAGGTGTGACTAAGTCCAGAATGAGTTCTTGGTTTTGCAGAAATATGAGTAAATGAAGGGAGTAAGGTATTGGTCCTGCTGACGTGTGAGTAACTGCAGAGCAAGATCTTGATTTTGCTGAAGTGTGAGGGAATGCATGAAGAGTTCTTGGTTGCGCTGAGGTGTGAGTAAACACAGAGTCAGTTCTTGACTGGGTCGAGGTGTGATCACATACAGAGCGAGTTCTTGGTTCTCCTCAATTGTGAGTGAATGGAAAGCGCATTCTTGTTTGCCTCAAGATGTGATTCAGCGCATTGTGAGTTCTTGCCCCGATTACTTACCGGTAATCTTCATTACTCCAAGTATAGTGTTCCTCGCCACATGATTAACACAATGAGCTTCAGCTCCACACCAGAACCCTCCAAAGCAAAAAGTTAGCTTCCCATGCCTCCCATCCCTTCCCAATATGGTCGACCCATTACACCCCTGAACTCTATAAGAGGCGGGCCTGCCCAACCCATCAGCCTGAAACTACCAAGCATAAATATGAAGCCGATAGCCAGACAGGGAGGGAGGGATGGGAACTCATGTGGCAAGGAAGACTATACTCAGAGTAATGAAGATTACCGGTAAGTAATCGGGGCATTACCTCCTCGTAGGTCTTCCTCGCCACATGATTAACACAGTGAGCACATACCAAAGCCACGCGGCTTCATGGAAAACCCACAAGAAACCAAAGTGCCAGAAGGGGATGCCAATGAAGCAGGCAAACCCAAAAGACCAGACGAAAGGAAGGACCACCCAAGAGAGAGGCAACCATGAGCAGGAAAAACCAGCCCAGGACAAAAAGACACCGGAAGGGCCGAGAACCCGGACCCCCGGGACCTGCCAGAAAACCGCCCAAACCAACAACCGAAGGAGGACAGAGAAGGCACGGAACCAGACCGAACTGGGCCAACAACAACAAACACGCCCAGAACAGAACAGAGGACCACTCACCACAGTGGCCCAACAAAAAGCCACAGCAGGAAGAGCTGTCTCCCGACAGAAACAGCAACACCGCACGGAGGACCACCAACAGAGAGAGAGTTGAATCTGACTGAAGCAGTGGAACCAGCCAAAAGAAAACAGGCAGGAGCCGCAAGAACGGAAGGAGGCACAGAAAGGAACCCAGCACGCCATCCGAACAATAAAAAAATGAAGGGCACCAAAACCCTACTATCAAGGAGACAAACAGGCGGGACATGGACCCCAGGTGGACAAAGGACCCCCCGTAAGGGAGTGCGTCACCAATGAGAGAACCCAGGCAGACACAAAGCAAAACAGACCCAGTAATCCACAGGAACAGCCCGGCTCCAAGGGAACCCAACCAACCAACTGCGAAAGAAAAAAACAGAAAACCCAAGAGGACGCCCACGGAGTCCAAAGAGCAGAAGGAACCAGACCCAGGGCCCAGCCACCAGAAAGGAAGCAAATGCCCACCAGGTGCTACCATGCAAACGAAAGCAAACTGAAGCCGGCAGTGTGGAGAGCACAACCCAGAGGAGCGAGGAATCCACCCCAGAACTATCCACAAGAAGCAAGCGAGCTGCCGAAGTGAGCACCCAGGAGGCCACACAGCCAGCCAACAACCCGGCCTGGCCCAGCCATGGACAAAGAAGAAGAGGGCACAAAATCCGCCCAGGACGCGCAAGGCCCCGCCCGGGGAAGGAGAACTGGGAAAACCCAGCAACCCCGGACCAGGAAGGGCACCGACAGAACAGACACCAATGCGGGATACATCGAACACAGGGACAGGAGACAAACCTGTGTCCTGCGCGAGCCAGTGCTTCTAGAAGCACAAAAAAGACAAAGAGCAAGAGCTCCAAGGTCCAACACCCGAAGTAGCAGAAACCAAGAGAGAAGCACTCAGGCAAGCACCCCAATGGGATAAACGCCACTACCAGGCCAAACAAGCCCAGAACCCACGCAAGCAAAGGGACCTGATTATTGCTGTGTGTTATCATTCAAGCAGTAGCCCGGGCCCCATTTTGTTCCTTGCAGTAGGGCTCATGGCACAATGGCTATATTACTGCACTGGCCAAGCAATACAAAAGAAAAGAACACAATCAAAATATGCTATAATGCAGGTGCTAGAATGAGGTCCTAATGAATTTTATCTCACTAGTTAGTGGCCCAGATCATTCACAATAAACAATGATAAATAAAGCGCAAATGCCATCTTTAAAAGTTGGAGCATTTGGGGGGGGGAGCTTGCCTGGCTGCAAGATGGCCGCATTCTAGTGCAGCTCTGTAAAGGCCAGTCACCAATCCTACATAATCCTCCTATTCAGCCTGTGCTAATAGGTGCAACTACAGCTGATTGCGTTGCGGAGTGATGGCGGTGTATGATTTCTGCAATTTCAGCAGTCCAGGTCAACTGGGGACCCGATTTCATGCTCCCTCTACTGCCTAGTGTAGAGCTGCAGAGCATGGAGGGAGAGCGGTGTACGTCGGCAATGCATCAGCCCGATCCGGAGTGAGCCAGCGCTGAGCATAGAATCTAAGGGTTCCCAGCAACCTGCGTATCCTGGCTTCCTTTCCCAGTCTTCTGCCGAGTGCTTGTACGATGGACAGCGCGGAGGTACTACACGTCACCTGGCCAGGGGCTGCTTCAGGGGCTGCTGCGGAGGTAAATTGTCTGCCACTGCAACCAGGGAACCTATAGGCCCTGGCGAGCCACAGGGGAAGCGGGACCTTGTGAACCCGTTCCTTGACCCAAATCACTCTCATCGTGGCTGTTACTTGGGGCGAAAGTATGGACCCCTCGGCCTCTTGGTGCTCAAAGCGGGGTATCATTTCACACACAGGGCATGCATGAATAGAGACCTGCTGCTTTCTGAATGCTCTGTGTGAGACCTGCGTGGTGTTGGGAGGTACATCTGACGTCCACCTAAGACTGATTTTATCTCTGGAGAACCAAGGCAAGTTTGATCCCTGCTGGGGGCACGATCCCTGAGGAATAACAGCAGAGATCAGCTAACGAGGTATCCGAGTCTGCCTCGGAGGGATGAAAGCCTGCATTCACTGCTAGGACGAGCTCTGTGAAAATTACCGGAGAGGTGGTGCAACAAGAGTGTACTTCCCTTATTCTTTCTGGACCTCCCTCTCCACGCGGGCAACTCAGCACCACTTAGGGTGACCAACTGGCATGAGGGCAAATTCAGGACGGTAAGTGTGAAAATAAAGGACAAAGGATAAAAAATCAGGACAAAAATTCAGGACAGAAGGTCAAAATTCAGTACAAAACTTTGCTACAAAACGTACGTTTTACAGACACATCAGAGGAGGTCGCGCCATAGTATTTAAGTAAATAGACAATCATCATAAGTACAAATCAAAATAAGTTTATATTAGTTTGAGACAATCATGCACTTCATGTTTCGGTATGCGCGCAGTTTTGAGCAACTCTGCAGGTCTTTTTGTGTTATTTCATTTGATCATAATCTATTTATATGGTTACTGCACTGGGTTGTTCAGTCTAATATTTTGTTTGCAGTTCATGGTCCTTAGCAAGCATGTGTAGTGAGAGAGGTGGTCGGGAAGATTCGTTCGGATGGACTTTATTACTAGCATCTCATATCTGAGTGCCACTGTGAGATATAAAGCAGCACGCATAGGATGTAGCTAAGTGATTTTTACACTGCTGGAGTTCAATTCTCCAACTGACCAGCTTTGTGTCAGAAGCCACTGGACTCAAGCTAGCCTGGCTGATGAGGGGTGTCACCCTGAAACCGGTACCAGGATGCTTGTTTCCGGTCCGGTGAGGACCTGGCTTGGCAGTTCAGGCTGGACTGTTCCCGTGAGGCTCAGGGCAAAGACTGATTTGCATATGGCTGGGTCTGAACTGGGGTTGCGAAGTGAGCTAAAGAATGATGATGGATTCAACCCAGATCCGTGACTCGGGATGAGTGTCTGAAAAGTTTCAGCGCTCCATCCATCATCTTCTCGTGTTTGCTTTGTTCGCCCTAAGTTGGCAGGGTATGCCCAGATGTGGGTCCCTCGCTCACTTTGCCACCGGATTCACGCTAGCCTGGCTGATGAGGTGTGTTACCCAGAAACCGGTCCCTGGATTCTTGTTTCCGGTCCAGTGAGTACCTGGCTTGGTGGTTCAGACTGGATTGTTCCCATGAGGCACAGGGTCAAGACTGATTTTCATATGGCTGGTTTTCAGCAGTCTGTCCATCATCTCCTCGTGTTTGCACTGTGAGATGTAAAGCAGCACCCATAGGATGTAGCTAAATTGGTCCTGCCCTGCTGGACTAGAGTGCAATCCTCTGAGTGGCCAGCTTTGTGTCAAATGAATATTTTATACATATAATTTTAGCAAAATCAAAAGGTCTTGGCTAATGGGAGACCTAATCTATTGTGCCAAGGTCCATGGGCAAGTACATTTGCTGTTAATGATGATGACATTGCACCCCAGTCTGAAACATGAAAATTGCAACAAGTCACTGAACTGCTGTTGTTCGCACATACATCAGAAGAGAGCACAAGGATAGTACCACATCTCTCCTGCCCAGTGTGTTCCTTTTTCCAGAGCACTGAAAATATGCTATGTCTTAAATCCATACACTGTGCATGAGAAAATGAAAGCAGACTCTGGGATAAATGAAACACACACATTCTCTTCGTAAAATATCTAGCCTAGCAGTTTATTTTCTTTTTTTTCAGTTGTGCACAGTCCACTCAAACTGGCTTGAGAGATCTGTAAAAGGAATGTGGAAGGGTAGGGGAAGTACATGATGAAACTATTACAGCGCATGTTAGATCTGGGGGTCTCTAGTTGGCAATGGTTATCACCTTTGTCCAAGTAGGGACCCTTACTTCTAAGTCAGGATAAGGGGATTACACTCCTTGATAACCCCTGCTCACCCCATTGGTAGCTTGGCACGAGCAGACAGAATTATCCCAGAGGCAGTGTGTTAAGCATTTGTGAATATACACAGTAATACAGTGATAACACTACAGATGGACACAACACAGGCTTTATGAAAATAAGTATTCTTTACATAGACTTAAACACAAGACCACAAACGACAAAAATCCACAATACTACACTTAAGGTTACTTAGACGATGATAAAATTCTCTTAGTTCAAGTTGCTGGTAAATGCGACAAAGTTCTCAACAAAGTATCTGGATGCGTAACGCAATGGGAATAAAAGGCTCGCAAAAGGGGAGATGCATCGGTTCGGTGACCCGGGGGAACGGTTGCGTCCTTCGTCAATGCTTGCGCAGAGTAGAGGACTCGTCGTGAGCCTTACCGGTGCGGAGGTGATGCGTAGATTCTCGGCCTGCAGGGCCCGTTGCGGTGTGCAAGATGGCGCCTTGATGCAATGCGACAATCCGGTTGCGATGCGAGTAGATGGCGACCTTGATGCGGCGATGCGATGACACCCTGGCAGCCTTGCAACGACTCTGTACTTTGGAGCCGCCACAGGCTCTGCTATGCACTTCTCCAGCGATGCGATGGCGACTCTCTTGATGGCGTCACGCTTCTCGGTGATGCGACAGCAGGCTGCTTCGATGAACACACGCTTCCAGGGAGATGCGGCAAAGGCTCGCTTCTCCGGCATTGCGACGATTTCCGCTGTGGCGGTGACATGCTTTTTCTCGATGCGTCGCGCTTCCACCTCCCAGAGGCGCGCAAGTGACTGGAGTCAGAATTCCCAGCAAGGAAATTCAGGAGGGAGCTAGAGGTGAAGTTTTTTATCCCCGAGACTTCAGCAGGAGGCAAGCACAAACCAAGCCCTTTTAGAATATTCTGTAGATGAAAGTCCTTACAAAGTTCCTTCTCCTTTCCATTGGCAATGAAGCAACCACTGCAGGCCAATCCAGCAAACTGGATTCTCTTTGGCAGAAAGGTTTCTTGTTCCAGAAGTGATCTAATTTCTTGGGATCAGGGTCCCAATATTTATACCCCAAAATCCTTTGTTCTCTGAAGGCAGAGAGGCCTCTGCCTAGTTCAAACCAGTTCCTGAGCACTTTGTTGACATGACTCTCTTCTTCCTTTCACTGTGCAGGGCAGAGACATCAGCCGCCCCACAGGAGGTGGAGTCAGCATGGGGGAGGGAAGCTACAGCTCTGGAGCACTCTGTTGACATGATTCCTCCTCTCCTTTCACAGTGCAGGGCAAAGACATCAGATAAGCCACAGGGGGTGGAGCCAGCATTGTAGATGGAAGGCCCAGCCCTATTCAGGTCCCAGGTGTAACTCCTCCCTCCCATCTAGATGCAGATATCTCTATTCACCACTGGGCTGCCCCAGCCTGTCTCCTGGGATTCCCCAGGCCTGTCACACACAAACCTAGACAAGGAATACACAACCAAGCAGAGGCAGGCTCAAATGGTTAGGCAAGCAAATACCTGCTTTCTAAAACTGGTATTTGCAAACACAGGATATTAAAATAAACTTTACTAAAAGATGTATTTTATTACTCTGAGTTTAGGCATACTAATTTCGAATTTCTGCCATGTTCCCTGAGTCAGTTAGGATTATAAGGATGTAATAATCTTAACGGCCCATTCTGGCCTCTGGGAACAGGTAGCCTTCAATAGTGAAAAACGAAAATGTCTGTAATTCACTATTAGAACATGCTAGACACATCAGGGCATGTCCTACCATATACTTACAATGCACCCTGCACTTGGGCCTACCATAGGGGTGTCTAATATGAAGCAAAGGGAAGGTTTGGGGACTGGCAAGTGGGTGCGCTTGACTAAGTTGACATGTCAGTGCTAGACTGCCCATAGTCCTTGCAATGACACACTTTACAAGCTGCTTCTGTGGGTGGCACAACCAGTGCTGCAAGCCCACCAGCAGCATTTGATTTATAAACCTTGTGCACACATGGTGCACTGTACTAGGGGCTGACAGATTAATCAAATAACCCAATGATGGAATCCAATCAATATATCAATTTCACATAGGGAGCACTTGCACTGTGGCACTGATTAGCAGTGGCACAGTGCCCAAAGCATAAATCCGGCAAAAACATCAAAACAGAGGAGGCAATCCATCAAAATAGAAGGGAGACTCACGCCAATGATGTCACGTCTAACAGCGCACTACACAATAGATTTAACAATAGCAGGAGTACAGAGAAACAATTTGTGGAGCTCCATATAAAGTGTTGTCATAACAGGAGTGAACATTTAGAAGGATCACATTAGCATAGAAACGGTAATCATTGTAGCATGTCTACATAGATGTGCCAAAGGTGTATGACATGAAAGCATGACAAGGGAATTGCCTGATCAATGCTAACCGTGAGATATTGAAATGTCCACAGTATAAAAACATCCAGCCCAAAAAGATGCCAGCAAGATATACACTAGTAAATCGGAGCGGTAAGCAAGAAGAGTGGGTGAAAGCAGGGTAAAGGTAGCATAGCAGTATAGTTATACCAAGAAGGTGAGGATCACAGGTGGGGCAGTTTAACCTAAAGTGTCATGCCCCCTCACGTGTAGCTTGTTTTGTGTTTCAGCAGATGTCCTGAGTTGATATGTACTTTTTAAGATATGCATGATCGAAATAAAGTTTCTATGATAATGATAATGATATAATGCAAACCCCTAAGGTTTACGTGTCCTCTGACTGTAGCTTGCAGGACACAAATGACCTCAAATGGTGCATGATATGTTTCTGCTGACTGCTGTAGTAAAATGATGAAGAAGAGCTATAGGACAGCCATATTACAGTACCTAGTACAGCGTTTTAAGTGAGAAGAAAAAACTGGGGTGTCTGTCAAAGGGGCTTGGCCGATGTAACTAAGAGCGTGGCTTAAAAACACTTAAGCTAAACATCTGTGCTTAGCACATTTTGCCGCCCGACTGGTAAATGTGCTGCTTATGTCAGTGCATTTAGATAAATAACACAATAAGTAACAATCCACCTAGAACAAGTCAGAACTTTTGGCTTTGTCATAAGCAGCAACTTTGGCTTTGTTGTAAATAATATTGAAAATGCTTCAGTTCTAAAATTGTGAGACTGTGAAAGAACTGTAACCAGTCTCTTTGGAGTTACATCAAATGCATTGAAGGGTGGAACTGTAGCAGAGTTAAGATTTTGTTTCCACCCTGAGGATTAGGGCAAAAATGGAGAGCCCAATAGAGACCCATCTCAGCATCTGCTTTTTAGAACTTCACCCGGTACTGAGCACAGGCAGGACCCGGCCCACTTAAAGCCCTGACCTAGTTAAGCATCCTGATTCAGGAGGCACCGGCACACACAATATCACATCCCATCTGTAATTTATTTGATGTTAGTTGCAAGGTGACATTGATATATGTATATATACTGCAGCTACTATACTACCACTGTCCAGAGCCTGCATTTCCACAGTGAAAAGCGCAATAAGAAAAAAATCCTGTTTAAAGCAAGAAGTATACCGACGGGTCAATCCACCAGGGGTCGCATGTCATGAAGGTTTTTTTAGCTGCAAATTCTTTGAATCATGCTTCATTAGCTAAACATCTTTTTACAATGCAAAGAACCTCTTTCAAGAGTGGGGAAAGTTTTTCTGAATTGTGAACAGGGTTTTGTAACATCTTCCGAATTGTAAACATGAGCGACATGAAAGAGCTATTCGCGTCCTCTTTGTGAGTCGCAATGTAACGTAGAAGTGGTTTGTGACCTCAGTTGTGGTTGCGAAGCACACACTTCACAGCTCACCTTGGAACACCTTAACAATACCATGGAGAAAGAAATCTTTCACCTCAGGTAGCTTAGGGTCAATTAACGCCTATTTATTTCTCATTCAAGCAGCATTTCCATCCCCAGATTAACCAGGCCCCACATTTCCATTTCTATGAAACAGCCCAGCACCCTGGCAGCCCCTCCCTCTAAATCACTGCACAGGAGACCCCCTCCCTTCTACTTGAGCTGTGCCATCTCAACTGCTGAACTTTTGCCCTTTGGCCCCTGTAGAGAGCCACCCAGCCCCAAGGCTAAAATTACAGAAGAATGCCATTCGTGTAAACTTCCTTCACGGACAACGGACACAACAGTAAATTCACGGACTGTCCGTGAAATTTACGGACGGTTGCTCACCCTAGTGCCACTGCAGTAGGCCCTGGTGTTGTGCACCTCAAGTGAACCTTAAGCTTGCCCTCGATTGGTGGAGCAGGCCATGTCTGCTGGATAATCAACACCTGCCAAAGTAGGATATCCAGTCATGTTGGTGTCTCGTGGGCTTTTGGTCACTGCTATCTCTTCGTTTGCCGGTAACCTGCAATTGCTTGCACCCATTCTCCACTTTTAGACAAGATCTGCACGACACAGGGGCACATAACTCTGGAATAAGATGGGACACATGGACAAATTGCCATCTAAACTACAGTTTGAGCCCACAACACACCACGTTGGCAGGAGGTGGATAGGAGTGCCTCGGAATCTGACTCAGAGGCGGGGGACTCTATTGCAGAACCAGACTTGAGGGACATACTGTCGGCAATGCAACGTAGTCTGAAAGAAATTGATGGGAAGATCGACTCATTACCATTCCGTATGGACAGAATGCCTAAGCGCCTTGACAATTACACGAAACAGCTTGATGCCATTGAAAAAAGGGTCTCCGATGCAGAAGATGAGGTGGCATCAGGCTCACTCACCCACGGCAAAGCCAACAAGATCCTAGAAATTGTGCAAAGCAAAGCGGAGGATTTGGAGGTGCGATCCAGGTGCAACAAAATCCAATTGCTTGATATAGCTGTATCCACCAACAATACAAATATGGAACTATTCGAGGAGCATCTCTTAGTCACCCTCTTAGGCAGGGACACCTTCTCGATGGTGTTCATTATAGAGCGGGCCCACAGATCCTTGGCACTAGACCCATCCCGGGGTCCCCTCCAAGACCAAACTCCTTAATTACAGGGATCTGGATGTGGCCCTTCGCAAGGCCAGGAATCTCCAGGAGTTACAATACGAAGGCATGGCTATTTCCTTATACCCAGACTTTCCACAACAAGTTCAGGATTCCGTCAACAATTTCTGCCCATCAAGAAGAAATTATGTGACATGAGCCTAGACTACAATATGATGTATCCCGCCAAACAAGTTATGCACTTCCTGAAGAAAAGAGAGCAGGGTAAACAGTGTAAGGAGGAATCACACCCAGCAGGGCGTGTAGGAGGAACGGACTCGGACAATAACGAGCAATAATTCACATAATGCACAGTGGTTACTATGAGTTGTTACGACCCACCTCTTTGATCTGTCAGTCATATCTTCTCTGATGTTAGCAAGTGAGCTGCCTGCCTTGCTCTCTATAGCTGTTTAATTGGGTAACAAAGTGAGAAATATGGTTATAGAGTGGGTTCACGTCCAGTACTTGTCAGAATAAAGACATACTAAATGTAGCTTGCCATTGATAATATATATGTTTGCTTGGTTGCATGTTTGCTGATTCTTGGCGACGGAGTCACAGAACTAGGAAATACTTTCCCCTATTGTATTTCGTCTGATTTATCCCAGATTGTGGTATGTTTTTACTTAGACTATTTGGGAGCTGCTCTTCCTCAGTGCCTCATGCGATTGGATTAAAACTTTAAGGCTGAAACATATTTTACTGCACTACAGGGTTGGTGCTGGCTAAATGGGGCAAAAGCCACTGGTAACATACGCCCCTGTGTGTTACTCACTTTAGAATAAGGCTTTTGTTTTTCTTTGGGGGTCCTCCCCCTTTAGTTTTTTTGTTCAGTCTCACTATGTTATTAATCAGTATAAAGTTTTATCAGTGGAGGTTGGGCAATGTATCGTCTATGACAGGTTTTAGTGGGCATGGTCTGGGTGGGGTGTATTTTTTTGCTTTTAACTTTTCAGTATACAAATTGTATAGACATAAAGCTCAGATGTGGCCGAAGGCACACAGAGAGTGGTAGTTGACACTAATGAGATGGCATGCTATTTGATAGCTAGTACAATAGCACATGATGTGGGTGGGTGGGTGGATACGATTCCTGACCTGGAACGTAAGGGCCACAATGACTTTAGGAAAGTGTGCAAAGTCATAGCATATTTTAAGCGACACACGGTGGATGTTGCACTCATTCAGGAAACACATTTACCCCCCAATAGTAACATGTTAACACATAAGCTTCTACAGGGTCACTTTCATGCAGCAGGAGTCCCTACACACTCCAGGGGAGTCCTCACATGGGTGAAACCAAAGTGTGGTGTCACTTTGGAAGTGTTAGAAATTGATCCCAAATGAAGATTTGTGACCACCCGTTGGCATGGGCAATGAGTAAACGTGCACTTAGTCAACATTTATGGACCAAATTACGACAATTGCACTTCTATCACTCACTGGCTGCGTGACTGTTGACAGTATCGGACATACCAAAGCTATGGGGGGGATTTCAACTGCACCCTAGATCCTTAATTGGATCGCTCAGTCGGACCTCCCCACCATCCTTCAGTGGCTACTCGGGCCATTGGGAGCATTATTGCGCAGCTGGGCCTTATAGATGTATGGTGTTCTAGATCTACCGGTGCAGGAGGCTTCACCCATTACTCTGCGCCACATAACATCTACACCAGAATTAATAACTGGTTGATCTCCAGGAAACTTGCTCCTCGGGTGGTGTCTTGCAGACCGCTCCCCACTCATTTTCAGACCACTCCCCAGTGTTACTGGACATTAGCATTCCCCCCAAGTAAAACGCTCCTTTTATGTGGAGGTTCCCCCATACTCTTTAATAGACTCTGTCTTTAAAGTAGAGCTGGCCACACCGATTGAAAATGTTTTGGCTACAAACATTGGCTCAGTTGACCCATTCTTTATGGTATGGGAAACATTTAACTTATTTATCAGAGGATTTACTATTTCTAAGCAAGTTGGGGTCATAGAGAAATAGATTGACATTACTCGAGAGGCAATTGCGTCAGATGGAGCTACTTCTATTGAAAGGTAGGGACGCTTAGGTCTTGGATGATCAAATAAAATACTAGAGGAATATCATGAGGTCGCAGACAGTGAAGTGAAACATATGGGCAAGTACTCCACAGCTAGGGTGTATGGTGAGGGTGAGAGACCTGGCTCAGTTCTTGCGGCAATGCAGAGGCGCCGAAGAGAAACCACCTTGATATTACGGATGTGGAACGAGGATGGGGACCTGCTGCGTGAGCCTCTGGAGATTGCAGACAGATTCCGCAGGTATTATGCAGAACTTTATAGCTCCAAAATAGTCCCAGACAGAGTTGCTACACCGACTACCTAGATCACATACAAATGCCGTGGCTAACTAATACCCATTGAGAGCACCTTATGGGCCTCTCAATCCTACTGAAATCCTCATAGCACTCCAATCTATGCAAGATGGTAGTGCCCCTGGCCAAGATGGGCTCACATTATACTTCTATTAAGCATATCAAGATTTGCTCATACCACATCTCATATAGAGGGAGGAGTAATGCCCCCCTCGATGAGAGAGGGGATGATTGTGACCTTGCTGAACCCGGAGAAACCCCTGAATTAATGCTCATTCTATAGGCCGCTATCACTTTTAAACATTGACAACAAACTATTTGCCAAAGATTTGGCAAACAGACTCGATTCACTGGTCCTATATTTGGTGGGCCATTAGCAAGCAGGTTTTGTTCTGGGATGCACACTAACATATAATTAGAGAACTGTGTTTAGTGCCATTCAACATACAAATCTGGAAAGTCAAGGCTGCTGCTGTCTTCCTAGACGTGGAGTAGGCTTTTTATTCTGTTGAATGGGATTTTATGAAGCCAGTCATGCTCCGGGTCAGGGTGGGAGATGTTTTCCTTAAATTGGTCACACTCTTATATAACTTGCCAGTTGCCAGAGTCAAGGTTGAAAATGCAGTCATGTCTCTCATTGCGATTTCAAGGGGAATGAAGCAGGGCTATCTATTGTCTCCCTTATTCTATGCCATAGTGGCGGAGCCTTTAGCATGTGCCCTACAAGAGTACAATGGACATCAAGGTATTTGGTTACCTAGATACAATCTCATCCTATTGGCATATGCTGATGACATGTTGTTATACATCTGAGAGCCAGGCAATAATGTAACTCAGGTACTTAATGAGGTCATTAGATTTGATGCTGTGTCAGGGCTCAAAGTCGAATGGGCCAAATCTGTTATTTTTCATCTAACCCATTCTTTGGCCCAAATTAAACCGGATTTTCCATAACAATGGACCACAGACCCTGTCCGTTATTTGGGTATATGAGTTCACACAAACTCGGACTATGTGAGAACTATGGGAAAGCAATCTCCAAGCTTGAGGGGATATCAATCGTTGCATCCGGTTCCCACTGTCACTATAGGTCACATTTCTCTCATGAAAATGATTGTCCTTCAAAGTTTTTGTTTTTCTTCCTAAACATACCAATAATACTTCTGAAACGTATGCTCCAGGTTATCCGCACATTACTAATTAAGCTCTCCTAGGCAGGGAAGCAGCTTAGAGTCAAATGGACCAGCCTTATATTACCCTACTCTGCCCCTGATCTAGAATAATATTATAGGACTGCGCAGAGTACCCAAGCGCTTCATTGCATTCACGGTCCACAGAATTTCCCGCATTTACAGATCAAGCGGTGGCAGCGGATCCTCTTACTCTCCCAAAAAGGCTGTTTGCACCCCCATTAGGAAAACTGGTATGCTGGACTCCATTAATTCAACTGTATATGCATGGCATGATTTATTAAACGGGCAAGCTGGGGCACTTATGCACTCTCCCCTAATACATATGGAGTGGCGCTGCTAGCTCTCATTATGTATGGACAGAGAAGCTATAGAGGCTATGGCGAAACTGGGCATCCACCAGATAGGTGACTTATTTACAGATGGAGGGATGCGTGGGTGGGCGGATATAATGGCTGAGGGACAAGCTGTCACTCCACTCACACAATAACATTATCACAGTGTACGGCATGCTTTGCATAAGCTACTTGGAGAAGACATGCATGAACCCCCAGAACTACTTCCCCTGACATTTGTGCTGCGGTCGGCTTCCCCTTCAAAGAATATCACCACTATTTATGACCAAGAGTCCCAGAGAACACCGCTCACCAGGGTCAGACTAGAATTGCAACCGGACCTGGGGATAGTATTAGATGACAGCACTTGGAGGCACTGTTGTGAGGTGACCAAGCACATCTCCCTCAATGGTAGACATTGCGTTATACATTTCAAATTCCTGAACAGAGTCTATTACATTCCAGAGAGGCTATATCGTTATGGCCTCAGAAACTCAGCGACTTGCTACACTGTGGGATGGATAATGCTGGGTTCCTACACTCAGTTTGGCAATGTCCGAAGATCGCAAGTTTTTGGGATGAGATCATTGGTACACTTGATGAGGTCACAGGGCTCACACTAGCCTTAGACCTGTTACTTGCTTTATTGGGTCATACTAAAAATATTTTAAAAGGTGTTAGACGGCTGGTGGCAATTTGATTGCTACTCACTAAAAGAAGAATAGCAAAATGTTGGGCTAAAGGCCCATCCCTGCAAATAAAGAATTGTTTCAGGGACTGTAAAACACAAACTGAAATTTACAATGAGTTATTACCACCTCAGAGTCCCCTACAAAATTCTCGGGGCATTATCAACAGTTTTTGGTTGGTAAGGAACCTGTGGAAGCGGAAGGAAATGATGTTGATTAAGCTCTGATGATGTCTTTTTCGTTTTCTTTCTTATTATTTGAGGCAACGGTGATGAGTAGGGTGGGATGTGCTTCATGTAATTGACGAAGTAGCATTTATCATATATGTATCGGGTATGTATAATCAGGGCACAAGTTCTAAAAAAAGAAGTGGGGGGACGCTGTCACCGGAAGTGACGTCACGACAGGAAGTGATGTCACAAAAGGTGGCTCCGATCTCGTCCCAGAGAGGCCAAAAAGGTGAAGTCCAGCTGTTTGGCAGGGTGGACGGTGTCCACCCTGTAAAATAAGTGGGGGATGCCGTCCACCCGTGTGGTATCCCGACTCGGGCCCTGTGTATAATGTTGACAGATTATGTAGAACCACCACGAGGATTACTCTATGTATGTTATTTCAAAACCTGCATTGTGCTGAATTGGCTGATGGCCATTATTGTTGTATACTGTCATGTACTAATGATATACGGTAACATATTTAAATAAATTTAAAAAAATGTAAAGTTGGAGTGACTAGTATCCCTGTGGGGTATGCTACCCTCATTCCCCACAGCGTATGGGGTGGCATACTATTATTATTATTACCAGTTGTAGGAGCATACACAAGACAAGGGGCATTATTAGCATGACCATTTTCCACCTGAACATTAAGTCCTAATACCGATTTCAGTGCTTTATTTGAGCCTGTGGTTGCAGGTGGAAAACACCAGCATTTATTTTGGGGAAAGGCACTTATTTTTCCTCCACAGACTTTCATCCAGTGCAAGAGAGAGAAAAATATAACTAGGGTAAGTAGGAGTAGCAGAAAGACAGAAACACAATGACAAATGGAGAAAGTAGGGATGGAAAACAAACTGCAAGTGTGAGATAAAGGAGCAGGGAGTGTCGGGTGGATGATTAAAGAGGCATAAGGTGGAATCAAGACCACACAGCTTTGGTATTGGGCACTTTGACCTTTGATAACACTGGCAGAGGGCTTCTGAGCAAAACGTTCAGCCCTGGCACTATTCTTTTGCAATTTAAACACTGAGAGTTTGACATGTAATTAAGATCGATATTTGGCTTTTGTCTTTGCATTCGCTTCCTGCATCCCAAAGACAGATTCATTTTGAATTTTAAATTATGTTTTACTTTTGAGCAAAATAGATCTGTTTCACAACCTATTGTATCTTTGCCACAACAAGTGCACCCAGCAACTTCAACAGCTCGTTCCCAGATCTACACTTATAAGAGCCCTACGTCAATTTTGCACCATTTAAAGTGGTGAATGCTTGACGCAGGACTCTCATAAAGATTTACGAAGCCACGTAAGCCTGCGTTGCTTTGTGTGGCTTTATAAATCACGAGAAAAGCAGCGCAGGGCAAATCACTGCTTTGCCTTACTCTGACGCTGAGAGGCATTCCATGGGTGTTGCATTGGGTTTTCCCACACAATGCCCATGCAATGTGATGCTGCCTCAAATTTACAAAGTAGTGTAAAGCTGGGGATGCATCAAATCCATATATCCCGAGGTGAGGCGTAACGAGTAGAAATATTATAAATCCTCCTAGTTTTTTTCTCTTTCCATGTGTACTGCATTAAAAGGCATGTTTGGATTGTTTTGGTGCACAAAGGTGCCCCTTCCTGCACAAAAACAATCCTGCCTGCAGCAGCTTTTTGACTTGTTTCACAAAATGGCACCAGCACAGGCAGAAAGGACAGGAATGTACCGCATTACTTAATTACCGCATTACTTAATTACCGCATTACTTAAAGTGAAAGGGCATTCCTGCCCTTTCACTTTGGCGAAGGTCAGTGCAGCAAGGTGCCTTGCTGCTCTGCCCTACGCCAAAATGCCATAAATGAGGCCCTTAGTAACTATTAGTACCACTATTAATAATGATTCTTTGTATAATGCTTCATGGTGTGTTCAGGTTTTCTCACAAAATTGCAGCACTGAATTTTCAGAGATAACATGGTCGATACTGCAAGACACAGCGTGGGTTAGCGGATCGAAAGATTTACCTTTAAAGTTTAGAATGCATAATCAACTTTTGGACGGAAAAGGCATGTTTTATACATGCCATGATACGCTCTGTAGGAAGTCATTCATCAAAGTTAGGGGGGAAAAATGACCCTACGCTACATATTGATGAATAACATTGCCTGAAGGAGTCATTCACATTCAGAATGGGATTTCTCATTTTATAAGCCAAACCGGACACCCTTGACATCTCCCTATTTCAGCTCTGCTCATAAATATTGGATATTCTGTCTGGGACTGTGAATGCATTGTGAATGCGAAGGCCTTGTCTGCGCCTTTCCCTTTGCCATGATTGAAGCCGCTAATTGGTAAAACAGGATTGTGTCCAGCAGGACGACTGTGATGCATGTCACGAGAAACACCTGTGAGCTTTAGTCTACAGGATCCTTTTTAGTTCCAGTGAATTTTCTTTTTTGAAAGAAGTTAGATGTCTGCTTTCTCTATAACTCACGCCTCCAAAATATCCCTAATATAGGTATATTTACTAAGAACGTGTGTAGCCTCCTGACATAAAAATATATTTTTCTTTCTGGAAGGTTATTTTCAAATACGTTTCCGTTAACCCTATTCTCAAAAGGCCTATTTGTGCACCTACGGTTTATGAATTTGTGCAAACAGTACCATTTACTTTCTATATGGATTTGCTCACACTTAAAGTTATGAAAATAGGGCATCATTTTTAGTGTCAGTCAATCTTTTCTTGGGGCCGGATGGTGGCATTGAGGGGCATATTTACAAAGAAGTGACGGAGCACTCCGCCATTTCAGAAACTCATTGCTGCACCATTTTTACAGCAATATGGTGAAGCCCTGTGTTTCACCCTGCGCTTGCGCTAAACTTAGCAGCCTACCGCCAACACAGGCATGGTGCAAGGGTGTCTGCATTGAGGGGAAGATTGGGAAGGTCTGCCTTCCTGCACATAAACAATCTTTAAATGACGTTTTGTAACTTTTATCTGTGCTGCTTAATGCAGAACACATAGAAGCAGCAAAACTGCATTTTTGGGGATTGTGTATGTGCAGGAATGGACACCTTCCTGCACATAAACAATCAATGCGAATTTGCTATTTCTATATGTGCTGCACAACACAGCAGACATGTAAAGAGCAAAAACGAGGAGAAATAAAGCATTTCTGCTTGTTTCGCCTGTTTAGGACCAGGTTTTCTCTGGTCTTAATTTTGGTGCTGCCTCCTATTTACTCTACCCTTATAAATAGAGGGCAACGGCAAATCAATGGGAGTTGCAATGGAATGCCCACCACAACACCCATTGCCCTCCCCTTTAACACTAAGTGTAGTGTGAAAGGGTACGTTATGTACAAGGCAGTGTTAAGTCACGTTAAGTGGCTTAATGATGCCTTGTAAATAAGCGGTACAAAAGGGGCTGGTGATGGACGGAGCATCTGAATCAATCAAACACTCACACCCAGTCAAAAGATCTGGGTTTAATCCATCACCGTTCTTTAGCCCACTCTGCCACCCCAGTTCAGACATGGCTATATGCAAATCAGTCTGACCCTGTGCCTCATGGTAACAGTCCTGCCCGAACTACCAAGCCATGTCTTCCCTGGACCGGAAACAAGCTTCCGAGGACCGGTTTCTGGCATTCCAGCCGTCTTCAGCCTGGCTTGCTTGAATCCGCTTTTGGCCGCCATAAGTGTGGCGGGGTATGCTCAGACATGAGTCCCTTGCTCACTTTGCCACTGGATTCAAGCAAGCCGGGCTGAAGACGGCTGGAATGCCAAAAACCGGTCCTCGGAAGCTTGTTTCCGGTCCAGGGAAGGCATGGCTTGGCAGTTCGGGCTGGACTGTTCCCATGAGGCACAGGGTCAGACTGAATGGCATATAGCCATGTCTGAACTGGGGTGGCAGAGTGGGCTAAAGAACGGTGATGGATTAAACCCAGATCTTTTGACTGGGTGTGAGTGTTTGATTGGTTCAGATGCTCCGTCCATTACCACCCCCTTTTGTACCGCCTTGTAAATAAGACACATCTTCTATCACCACGACAACGTCACTAAAAGTGAAAGTGTGGTGGTGATAGGGGCTTGTAAATATGCCCCTTACTGTCTGGAATTGTGGAAAAGGGGATTAGAGACAACAAAGTCATAACTTTCTAGGCATTCAAACAAATCTTTATAGGCCATTTACATCTCTGCAAATGGTTGCATATTTCTTTCTGTTAAGGGTACGCGTAAATCTGAAGAGAGGGAAGGGGAGATGAAGGGGAGGGGAGAGGAAGAAGAGGAGAGTAGGTGGACGGAGGATAGAGAATGGAAGGAGAGGACACGATCGTAGAGGAAAGGGGAAAGGAGGGCAGTGGGGGGAGGGGCGCTGGAGGAGAGGAAAGGGGGAGGGAAGGGTAGGATGGGGAGGAGAGGAGAGGAGAGGAGAGGAGAGGAGAGGAGAGGTCCAAACTGATGGGGTTGATGAAAGGCCAACCTGCATCGGGAAAATAATTTCACCAGGGTCAATAAAGAAAGTTTGAAACCAGAGATTCACTTGCACATGCATAAATGTTCTCTAGACTATTATTTACACATGCAACAATGGTAACACTTGCCAGTAACTTGGAGTTCACAAAGAAAGCCAGATTTATCCCTGGAGAGTTTTGACTATTGCAGTTTCTCTGAATGGTTCCTGTGATGCTAGATGAAATGTATGACATTGAAGATTTGATCCAACTGTATGTGTAAGCTGACCAGAGTTATGTTCTCCTAGTGTTATGTGAATTGAGCCCAAGATTTCGCATTATCTTGGAGAAGGTGTTATTAATATTCGTACAAAAAGCACCGTGGGCAAAATAAGCAAGGTAACATGTTGTCTTACGTATGTTAAGTTCAATGGATCATAGTTCGTCACAAAGTGATTAGGGGCATACTTCATCATACAGACCCCGCCACACAAATATGGAATCATGAAAACATGTAGGATCTCAACCTCATATGCGGGAGCTCTTTACCCCATACTCTTGTTGAGTGGATACAGCCAACTGGTTGTTTTGAGACCTGATCCTCAGTAGTTGGTACAGCAAGGAAGAGGCCAGGAGGTGGCAGGATGTAGAGCTAATACTACCAACTGGCTGACATGCATAATTTATTCTTGTCACTAGATAGCAGAGTTAAGATTATAATAGCAGAGGGAACCTTTGAGTCCGCTACGAAGTCAAAATGATTCAGCCTGCAAAATGTTGACCATGAGATCAAAATTAAGCAAGGGGATAAAAAACAAGCTGTTGATTGGAATGCTTTAGTTAATCTCAGCCACTGGCAATTGCTTGGGCCTCCTCCCAGTCCATCGTTTTGTTGCCCACCATGCTACCTTAGTTTCAAACCTGCAACATGCTAATTTGTATTGACTCTCCTCCAATGGGAACTGTCCAACTTGAACTGCCAGGCCAGGGAATCCCTGAACAGGAACACAAGCAACACACAACCAGTTTCTCTCTTATTTGGGATCATCAGCCAGATATAGCTTGGTTCCAGTGACACAGTGAGCACAGGACCCATGTCTGGGCATACATGTCACACACGGTCTGGCACTTTGGATTGGATTTTTCCCCACTTAAGGATCATAATACTGGATCCAAACTTAGGTTGCATGATGTTCCAAGAATGATGGATCTTGAAGGGGCCCAAATAATTGCCAGTTGCTGGGAATTATTCAAGCATTCCATCCATCACCCTGCTTTTGATGCTATAAGTGTAAAGGGACCTGACATGGGTCTCATGCTACCTGCACCCCTACAACCAAGCTATACCTGGTTGATTGACTTGGCCTGGCAGTTCATGTTGTACAGTTTTCATTGGAGGAGGGTCAAGACTTTTATGCATATTGCTGGATCCAAACTGAGGTGGCATAAAGACCAAATGGATTAGGATGAAGCTCGGAGCGATTGCCAGAAGCTGAGCTTGATTCAGACATTCCATTAATCACCTTATTTTAGTTGCCCTAAGTGTAAAGGGTATGCCCGCGTATACAATCACTCGGAGCCACTTACTAATCCTTATTTTTTCATCCACCATGATACCTTAGTTGTTAGAAGAGCGTATGTGAAATGGTAAATTCAAGAGATTGTTGCTGGTGATGCAGTGATATAGATTTAAAAAAAATCCTACTTTATTTCAACAACTGAAGCTCATATTATTCTGTCTTACTCGCTGTTTATTACATTACAATAGCAGTCCATTTTAAAGGAAAGAATGTCTTACGGTATGTTAGACCCAGGATCCTTGCTTGGCTGAGGTAGTTACTATGGCCAAATAGTGACCCTCGTTTCCACGTTTGAGATAGCCCCTGCTCACCCTCTTGGTAGCATGGCAAGAGCAGCCAGGCTTATCTTCAAGGCAAATGTTTAAAGCATTTGTAGCCACACTCACAGCAATCCAATGATGACACCACATATGGAATCCACACAAGTTTTATAAAATTGAGTATACATTTTATATAAAAAGAGATACGATAAGACCACACAATATAAATCCAAAATATGAGTATGTGTAATATTCCTCCTGGCTGGTTGTTAGGCCAGCCAGCCCTTGTAAGTTCCAGTGATATTAATGAGCACTTCTAAACATTCCACTGTAGTCCTAATACCATCTTAAGCTCTGAGCTCGTCATGAGCACCGGAGCACCATGCCTCATGACGAGCTCAGCTCGTCATGAGCATGCAAAGTGATAAGGTTCTTTATCTCCCCACATATCCACCAAGCTATGCGTATTCATTAAAGCAGACAGAGCTCTAAACACTGGGTTTCCACCCAGTATAGATTAACCTGTTATTGCCACCCGCAAAGTCTGCTGAGATATTAAAATCCCCGCATACTATTAGGGGCTGTGGCCAATTCAATAATTCCACTTCTAATTTATCTGGTTCGTCTTGATAAGATCCGTAAATTGTACACAAGGTTATCCCTATCTTTGGTTCCACAATCGCCCATCTTCCAAAAGTGTCTGCTAAAAAACGCTTACTACCACCCAGGTTAGTCTTGGCCAGAGTTGCAACCCCCCTGATGGTGGAGGTTTGCGTGGAGCATACTAATACATCAAACCCCTTAAAATTTAAAAGATGTCTTTTAGACCAGGGCAAATGGGTCTCTTGTAAACAGATTATATCGAGATGATTCATCCCTATAAAATGCTCTAATCTTTGTCTTTTATGCCATCATTCATCCCCCCTAGGTTCAGCATACATATCTTAAATGTTCTCATCATTGGACATTTGTTCTAGATCTCCCAGCAGACCCAGAGACTGAGCAACGACAGTTATTAAGACTGAATATTTTTTAACGCTCGCAACAATGCACCAGATGCATTTTACTTTTTCTTATTTTCCCCTTTTTATCCTCCCCCCTTAGCCCTCCCCGTGCTACCCTACCACCATCACCTCCTGACCCACCCTCCTTGAACCCCTTCCCTACCCCCCAACCCCTTCTTTTATCTACTTATCCCCCCCTGCAGGACGCTCAGACCTAAGTCTGTGCATAAGATGTACCCAGTCCTAGCAGACCACAGTCCCTTACATGTAGCCACAAACTAACAATTTTACCCAATTGACCCGTTGAACTTCAAAGAGAAAAAGTGAGGTAAGTCATCATTCTTCCTACATGTTAATATTTACACAAAAAAATTAAAAAGAAACAAAAAAGTACAAATTCAGGCTTACCCTCCAGTTCCCTACCCAAGCTTATCCCCCCACGCCATTTTCAATAAGTCCAAATAAAAATGATTATCACCATTTCCCCCACCGCCCCCGTCCCCCCCACACCCCCACTGGCTAAGCATATCAGAAATTAAACAAATTATCTATCAAGAGAGTCCAGATATTCTTTTGCCTTTATCTCCGAAGAGGAGTATCGAGTGGTTTTAAGCTGTGCCGGGTTGACCAGATACGCTTGAATCTTTCTATCCTGGAAGGGTTTCAATAACTGCCTTAATCTCCACCGCCTTGCTATCGTCACATGGCAGAAATCTGGTCTTACAAAAAATGAAGCCCCCCACTGTCCTCCTAGCGTCTGGCCTGGCCTTATCAGCTATGCCTGCCTTAACAAAAAGTTTCAGAGAAAGATTAATATGGCAAGTGGTTTATCACCCTCTTTTACCCGTGTTCATTGTTTAAAGGGTATGCGATGTGCCCTCTGGATCACAGAGGCCCAATTCCACTCGGATAGCTCTGGAAAGGCTGCCGAAAACAGGGTGACCAAATAATCCCTGGTTTCAGACCCCTCTAGACCCTCCTGGAGTCCTAGAACTCTTAAGTTATTTCTTCTTTGTCTGTTTTCAGAGCCTTCTAGCTTCCATTGGATGTCCTTAATCCGATCTTCATGAGACTCCACCAGGCTTACCGCATTAGCTGCATCAGCTTCAACAACCATCATTCTTTCCTCCAGAGTTACCACTTTTTCTCCACTCTTCCTCCCATATTAGAATGCCTTAGAAAGTTTTCTTACCACCCCCTGCATTTTTCGCATCCCTGCCTGTGCCTTGCGGCTATCTTGTTGAACCTTTTCCCTATGTGCGAGGATAGCTTGGTGGATAATCTCTAAAGTGGGTGAAGATACAGCCATTGACCCTGGAGGTGTTTTTCCAGATGCCCCTGAGATTGGAGTAGTGGCGGAATAATCCCATGAAAGATCCTTTTTTTTCCTTTACCCTTTGAGTCGGTTTCTTAATTGATAATTGATGGTCCTCCTTGGGGTCAGATTCTAAACTACTTGCTCCCTGCGAAGTGCTTAATGCATCATCTGACCATTCTGCTTCTTCTGTTACAGAGAAGAAACATTCACTAGACTCTTTCTCGACTTCATCCTTATTTTTGTCTTCCATGGGGGTCTTAGCTGCCATTATGTTATTTATATTCTGCCTCCCAGACTGACCCAGGGGGGTGATAGTCATATTGGGCCTGGTAGGATCGGGTACCTGCGCATTATGTGAGCTAACTCGGTTGGTACTGATATTATTACCAGTGTCCTCACTGCCGCCCATTGGAGGATTATTCAGTGTTAGCTCTTTCACAGTAAGCTGTTCCAACTGCTCATGGTGTGCAGCATTCCCCAAGTTCTCACCCCCTACCCCGGCCAAATTCATTTCCGATGGGCTTACCACCATCTGGATCTCCTCGGCTGGCAGCAATTTCAAGTCAGTATCCCCCAGACTTACTTCCGTGGCGCTGGTGCCGGTATCAGCCCCGAAATCCGTTTCTCTATTTTCCGATGGTTTGGGTCCAAGCATTGCAGTCTCGTTCACTGATCCCGCAGCCTGCTCCTTTCCTCTCTGCATCGGCTTGATTACCGTCCCACCCTTCGTGGCTCCCGCGGCCGATGTCCTGCCCCTTCCTCTCCTTTCCGGGTCCGGCTGTCGCAATCGATGCGGGCCGCCGGGGGAGCTCTCTCCTGATACCGGGTCGCTCTCTCGTATTTCGAGCAGTGCAGGCGCTGCCAGTGCCTCAGCTCGAGTCTTTTGCGCAGCTGCAGTCGCAGCGGCCTTGGATCCAGCGCCACCCGTAACCGGCTTCGAGGCCATGGTTGACTCCTCGTCTACAAGTTGATGCACCAGACGCTTCAAGTAATACGCCACACAGCACTTCACATTTGTAACAAGGTACTGGGGCCGTATCCCCTTACAAAGAAGCAGCATTCAGTCCGACTGAATGGGGCGGTGATATATCCTTTTTAGCATGAGGGAGCCTTTCACGATAGGGTCACATAGAAGTTGCCGCACCGCAGCCTGCTAGTACTCACGTCCACCTAGGCCGACGCCATCCTGTCCCCGGTTTGCTGATCTTTTTTCATTGTAGGGAAAACTATGTTTCAGTGAAAACAAGCAATACATGGAGAACTCATCCCACACCTGGTGAGATGAATCACAGTTACATTTTAACTTAAAGGAAAGGACTCTAAATAAAAAGAAACTTAGTATGATGAAGGTGAGTAAGAACATATTTATAGCGGTTACTGGCCGACTCCTTTCTTTTCTGTCAGCATGTGATGGATTAAACTGTCCCAGGACTCCATTATCTCTAATAGGCCAGCTTTCAAACCCAAACTGCTCGTAATGTTGAAATCCCACCAAATCTATATGATGGTTTGAGAGTGAAAACAAGTTGTGACAGCTGTGGTTCCCAAAAGGATTTATCCATCTTTTTAGTTAGTTGTTTGATTTAAAAAAATAAATAGCAGCCAGGGACCAGATAGACATCTAAACCTATGTTTCTAAAGTTGCCTTACCAAAACATTAGTTATGTTATTTTAATTTTGTACAATGTTATTTATTCGGCCACGTCCGTGTGTGGTTGGGTTTGGAAAGGAGTGGCCACCTGCCTATCTCAGGAAACCTAGACTAGAATGAACTCCTTTGAAGAGAAGTGATCTCTTTTTTTTCTAAACAACCTGAGGTATTTGATGGAGTGCAGAATAACTGATCAACGCAGGACTGAATCAACTGACATCTTAGTGAGTGGTCGGGTCTGTGGTCTTACTGGACAGAAGTCAGATCATGTGGTGACTCTGCAAAGGAGCCTCAGCGATGTCTCTGAAGTTTATACCCAACAGCCTGCCCACCTGTGGCTCTCTCTTGGACATGTCTTTGAGATAGATCTTTGGGAGGGATCTTTATTAATGTAATAACTGCACTTTCACCATTGCTTTATTAACCTTCCTGCTTTCTCAAATGTGCTAGCTAATGCATTATTTGTCCACTGTTTTTTCAAATTTTTCACAGGGGAGAACCCCCCCCCCCGAACCCCCTGTCGGTTGTCCCGGCTCGCTCACTACGCTCGCTCGCTGGGGTGCAGTATGACAATAATTGTACGCCTCACCACTTTCAAATGTCACCAGCCGCCACTGCAGGGCACACCTTACGAGGTTTTCAGGCTGCAAAAGGCACATGCACACAGCATCGCTGAGACTCTCCTGAAACTTTTGTGTTCCTGTGTTTCCACAACAGGGAGCCAGCTCACCTCGGGCCGTTGGGGATAAGTTCCTTCAAGACACAGCACAGCAAAGTCCTTTCAAGCAGGTGGACACAGCACACAGCAAAGTCCCTTTAGCCTTTCCTTAGTTGAAACAGCAAACTGCAGGCCAGCCCCAGAACACACAGCAAGGGTCAGACGTTTCCTTCAGTCTCTTCAGTTGTTTCTTCCTTGGCAAAGGTTCCTCTTGACCACGAAGTAGCTCCAGTCTTGTTCAATCTTGATCAAGCCATTCTCCAAAGTTCAGTGGCTTCAGCTCTCATAGTTATACCCCTCAATAAACGTTGACGTCTTTGTGTTCAGGGGGACACTGACCCCTGTTCAAACCAGTTCTGGGTGCCTCCCTGCCAGTGACACCTTCTCCCTTTGATTAGTGGAGGTCGGGATTCTCAATCACTCAGCAGGAGATGGAACCATTGGTTTACGACAGCAACCCAGGCCCCTTTACCTCTAAGGGCTACTCCTCCCCCTACACTCCCGATGCAGGTCAGCCTGTTGCTGTCTCACCTTCTCCCCTGGGTCAGGACATTCCCCAAATCCTATCACTTTCAAATCCAGACAGTCAATCCACAACCAGGCAGGGACACACAAAAATGTTAGCGCACAAAAACCCAGCCACTTCTAAAAGAGTTGCTTATAAACACACAATGCAAAAACCACCTTCATAGAAAGATGTGTTATTACATTGTTGAGTTCAGGCATACCAAACGTCGCCTCTCCATCTTAAGCCTTTGAGAAGATAGGCTGGAAAACATATTACACAGCCTCCCTATTCTTTCCTATGGGAAAGATGGCCTTTCCACAGTGAAAACCGAAATGGAGATTGTTTCACTGTCAGGACATGGTACACACCTTAGTACATGTCCTACCTTTTACATGCACTGCACCTTAACAAACTGAGCGCAGGCACTGCTATGGAAGGCCTAATTTCCCTCTTTCAGGCTACTGGTGTGGGTGCCACAAGTAGTGCTACAGGCCCACTAGTAGCATTTGCATTACCAGCCCTGGCACACATAGTGCACTTTACTAGTAAGACAAACATACCAATCATGGACAACCAATTACCATTATACTTTATAAGGAAGCATTTGCACTTTGACACTGATCCACAGTGGCAAAGTACCCAAAGCATCTAAGTTGGCAAAACCATGCCAGAAAAAAGGTCTACGGGGACAGTAAAAAGTTTAGGGAACTTTTGCCAAAAAGGGCCAAGTCCTGCACACTATAATTAAGAAACTGCAAGACCCATCATACCATGGTGTTGGACACCCAATGCACACAACTCAGGTGTGTCATCAGTAATCCGTATACAACCCCCCCTAAAAGCCAGCTCTTTCTTACTGCTGAAAGTCAGATCACTGCTCATGTATTTACTTCTAAAACACCTGTTTTTCGTGCTGTATCTTCTCTAATAACGATTTACTGTTAAGCATTTTGCAAGAGTCAGTTAATTACTCAGTTGAATGATGCTGTAAAAAGTGGTATTTCTGCTGAGTAATCCGATTTAACAGCTCTCTCAGTATTGCCATTCCCTGAATATCCACTTTGAATGTGTGATTCATTATTGTGTTGCTTATTGATATTCCTCCTCATTGTGGCCAGAGACTTGAAACCCTGTATTTCACGGCTGGGTCCAGCAGTGGCCTCTGTACTCCTTTGTTTTCAAATAAAATGAAGATCCCAAAAAAAGCTTTGACAGGGCTTGGTCTGTTTCTCACTCCAACCTTTTAGATAAAAGGAGCAATATATCAAGATTTTAAAATGGCAGAACAGGCGTTTTAACTATTGATCATCATTATTTGTTAAACAGGACCCAAAGAACGATGTATTAAATGGACAGCACCAACTCAGCAGTACTTCTATTACCTCAAAGATCTCTGCGACTGTCAGTTATATGTTCCAATTTTCCACCATGTTCACAATCTTTGGGGTCTTTGACCCCTGTGCAAACAGTCTCAGTGCCCAGCTTCCCTAGTTCTTCAACTGGGAGCGATAACCTATGGCCCTATAATCTGCCACATTTCTTTATCCCTCAATGTGGCATCTAAAATAGGCATTCCCACCTTTCCTGATGATTTCTCATTAACTCTTTAAAATTTGGAAGGGAATTGCTTACTCCAGTGATAACCACACTTTCTGGGCATCTCAGATTTGGTTTCTATTTCTACTCCAGATGTCAATAGAAATCTGACTCTTATATTCCAGTCTTCATTACCTTCTCCCGAACCCTTAGGGTCATTCTCACAAGCTCATACTCTCCAGCAACCTTCAGAGCTTGAAATCCATTTGGAGAACAGACTTTAATTTACAAATTACTCAGTTGAATAAGGATACATATAGCTCCTACTTCGAAATATACATATTCACAGGACCTTAAAGTTGGTTCTAAATATCTTTTTTCTTGTAATTGCTTCCTCTATAATCTTTATCTGCTAACTTAATGATATTGGTATGCTAAATCTCTTTTAAAATAGCTCTGACATAAATTATTTAAATCTTTTAGCCAGAAAGTGTTTTCTTCTCCAAATTTAGAAGAACAAAATCTTTCTTGTCTCAAGTGGACTGAAAAAATCTCCTTTTCTGAATCCAACAGCCTCTTTCGGAAATCTCAAGAACAATTTCTCTTTTCATTTATAAAACCTCAATCTTTTGTTAATTTAGTCTCCTTGTCCATGTGGGTCAAGTGGCTAATGTCACAAACAGAAACTGAACTCTTCGTTTACTACCTCATAATGCCAAAGGTGCTCTGCCTTCACAGGTTTTTTTGTTCCAGAGTTATATTACAAATTCTAAGAGCAGATTATTAGTCCTTGTCTTTTACTTTCAAAGTGTTTTACTGCAAACCAGTTTATTGTGGCTATTTGTTAGATAATGGTGCAGTTTGAACAAACGTAATATGAGACACTTGACACAAAATGCTGGGTTTCAAACTGTTAATGATGCAATGTCCTAATTTTTTTAAAGACACAAAGGTAAGTATATCCCACCTCTGTCAATTAGCTACATACCTAATCACAACGTTTCCGTCCCTGTGTTTCAAAATACATCATACGCTTGTCTTTCTTTTCAGTGCCACTTTCAATTAATCAATCAATCAGGGTCTTGTATAGCACAGCTACTCACCCTTGAGGGTCTCAAGGCAATGGGGTAGGGAGGATGCTGGCCGCACTGGGTGGAGGATCATTTGAAGTGCCAGGTCTTGAGGTCCTTCCTGAATTGGTTCAGCGACTCAGATTGCCTGTTGTGGAGGGGCAGGGTTTTCCAGGTCTTGGCGGCGAGGTTTGAGGATGACCTACCTCCAGTTCTGGTCTTGTGAATCTTGGGGACGGAGGCAAAGGTAAGTTGGGGAAATCAGAGTTGTGTGGTGGGTATGTGAAATGCGAGGCGTGGTTCAGGTATGCTGGTCCATTTGTTGGTGTGAGCGAGAAGCTTGAATATGATTCTTTTTTTGACTGGGAGCCAGTGGAATTGTGAGAGGTGTTCCATGGTGTGACTGCAGCCAGGGATGTTGAGGACCAGTCTGGCTGTGGCGTTTTTAATGTTCTGTAGAACTGGGTGACTCCAGGGTAGAGTGGTGGTCTCTAACGGTCCCAAATGTAACCTGAAGTTATTTCAAGATGTCCTTGAAAGGTTAGTGCTTTTTCTGCTAATCGCCATCTGCACATTCTTAATCACTTTTCCATTTCTACATAAATAAACTGTTTGCACAGCATTAATAAATAGGAAGTGCTGTACTTTGAGGGGGCTAGATATAGATAACTGATGACAAATCTGAGTTATCTTCATTTTTACAAAACCATGACAAGATAGATGTTGTAATTTTTTTTCATTATACTGTTTGATAGTTCTATCATTTACCTCTACCTGGCTGATATTTTAATAAAAAGCAACAAGGACAGTGTTATCAGGTCTTTCTTCCACTTTCTTCTTTCCACCCTGTCTTCCTGTTATGTTCAGCCTAGGAGCACTTAGAATGTTCATTGATGTTTTGGAATGTTGTGTGACTGATCTGAGACAGTTGACTCCTAGCTGAGCTCAAGGATACATGTCCTGGTGGGGCCTTCATACCATCTTTCATCTTAGCCTACCTACTACCCTGACCTACTTACGTCACCGGGAGCCATCCGGCGCAGCGTCAGCGTGCGTGCTGCCATTTTGCGGTGTAGCACCAACCACGTCCTTCACGATGTTACTATTAAGTTGCTTTCATCCCGACTTGCTGAAGCGCTTTATAGCTGATTCCGTTCACTTTTGCGTTCTGCTCCTGCAAGTTACCGTTCCGATATGTGTATGTTGGAGAAAGAGACCCTTTATCAGTGGTATTACAAGACAAGAAGCCGTTTGAGAAGTTCTAGAGCCAGCTGTTTTGTCAGTTTCACTCTTCTTCCAATTAACGCCTTAACCGTGGCAATTTTTCTGCCGCGTTGCGGTCGTTCTAAATGGTGGGTGGAGCAGCGTCGGCCATTGGCCGACGGCAGCACCAGGGAGGGAGTGCTCTCGTCGGGCAGCGGCCGACAGGAGCACGGAAGGGGTTAAACAGGCTCTTATTTTATTTGTTTTGTAAATCGGAACTATGTGGTTACATATTGCCATCTACTGGAGGTTAGTGGGACTTTTATTTGCCTGCATTTTCGTTTTGAAGTGATGTACTGCACTTCGTGGGACCTGACTGAAACAACGCCTTTAAAGAGTGATGTGGTGGATCTCAGCACTGATCCTTTGGTTCTTCCTATATCCAGATGACTACGGTGACTACGTTATTTATTTTAATTTGTTTCTTTTAAATTCTATGACTTGTACTTTTCTTTGTATTCAATTTCTGGGTAAAATTCTTTTTTTATTTGGATTATGATGTTACATGTGCATGCTATTTGTTGTTTCAGTGTAAGCAACTTTTCATAGTTATAAGCCTGTTTAATATAACAGTATATTTTTATTCTGTCAAAAGTACTTATTATTACATTGCTGCCCTTTATTCTTTTGTTTTGCAATGTGTGGCATGCTTTACTTTTACAGGTATGTGTACCCTTAATAATTCTTTTAGGAGGTTACTTATCTTTACCTGCATTGTAGTTCTGTCCTCTTACTTCCTTTTCATTTATATGCACCCATTATTTTTCTTCCACTTCTGTTTTCTTGGGGTTTACTTATTTGAATTCATATGTGCATTCTACTAGACCTAGGGGCAGATTTACGTTAACTGGCACATCCCCAGGGATGCGCAGGTTAATGTGCGCCACAGTGCGCCACAGCTCCGCCACCCATGGTGCAAGGCAGGGAAGATGCGTGACGCATCTTTCGGCGTACGGGCGGCGCATTACTAGAGTCATGTCGAAAGTGCGACATGACTCCTGCAATGCACAGGGGCCACCCCTACATTGCATGGTGCATCACCCTTACGCCTGCTTCAAGCAGGCGTAAGGAATTGACGTAGAAAGTGACTCAGTGAAATCTTGTAGATTTCACTGAGTCACTTTCCAATAACGCGCGACGGAACGCCCACCCCTGCACTGTAACGCCTACATGAAACCTGACGCAGGTTTCATGTGGCGCAGGGCCTTACCCCGTGACGCATCTCCATAGATGCGTCACGTTGTAAATGCCTCGTAGGGATGCGCCACGTTTACGCTGCCTTGCGTGATGCAACAGCGGCGTAAACGTGGCGCAAGGGCCTCATAAATCTGCCCCTTCGTTTCTTATTTTTTTATATTCTGGTTGTATTTCAGTGATTTACCTGAGACTTCAGGTGTACATTCTTGTTATGTTTTCCTTAGTTTTATTCTTACATTAACATTATAATCTCCTGCGGTGTAGGCGTACATTTCTGTTTTTCTGATGTTCTTTTAGAATAGCCTACGTTCTACATTTCACATACCTTCACTCTTATTTTGTGTTATGGTTACTTTGTTTTTCAGCACTGGCTCACTGTTTCTCGCCATTTCACTATACATTGACTTTGCCTTGACGTCAGGCGTTCAAGTTGGTATGTGTTTTGTTTCTCCTTCTTTTTGGCACATCTTCTTTCTATTTTGCTGTTCCCTTGTGAGAAAGGGGGATGTGTTCGTGCCTTTGTTTGCTGTTGTATTTTCCTTTTGAAATGTTGTTACATCTCTGCATTTCTCCATTCTACGAAATTTTAGTGTTACGTGTAACATTCTCTTATCTTATTACCTGTTCTTGTTTCTTTTTCTTTTCTTTCCATTCGTAAGGAAAGAGTATATTTTATAAGGTCTTTCTTCCTCTTCCTTCTTTCCACCCTGTCTTCCTGTTATGTTCAGCCTAGGAGCACTTAGAATGTTCATTGATGTTGTGGAATGTCGTGTGACTGATCTGAGACAGTTGACTCCTAGCTGAGCTCAAGGATACAGCTCCTGGTCGGGTCTTCATACCATCATCATCTTGGCCTACCTGCTACCCCGGCCTACCTATTTACCACTTCTGTACTTCAACCTAAATAAAGATATTCACTTGGAACTACTACTTGGACTCTTGTGAGCTATTTACTTTCAACAGACAGTATAATACTCGCCTCTGTGTTTTTGTTAAAATCAGGACTCGCCAAAATGAACACATGGAAAATCTGAAATGTACATCATATTTACATCAGTTTACCCTCATTTTGATGTTCCTTCAAATAAGCTTCTTTTCTACCATGCTAACAAAATTGCAAGTTGAATTAAACTTAATGGAATGCACGGCACACTCTGCAGCCTTTCAAATTGTACCAGATTTTGTCGCTCATCAACCATCACATTCTCAGACAAAAAAATTTACATTAGTGTTTTATATCGCTCCCGCCTTAAAGTTGCAGTCGGTCTCAACCATACTGTTCACATAGCATATATGAACAACCATAGCATAGTAGTTTACAAGAACCACAGCCACCCGTGCCTTTCCAAATGCAAACTTCATATGGATTTGACTAAAAAGATAGCACGTTTTACACTAAAGAAGGCCACACGTTTAGTTTTATCAAGTCAAACAACATAAAGACCATACATTTTCTTGGTAGAGGTCAGAATGAAAGAAGGCTTGTGAAATAAATCTGTGGCTCTGTCAGGGACACAGCGAGCTTTTATAGTCTCTCTTTTCTGATTGATTTGTGACAGGGGTACATGGAATGTGTTGCACGTTAAATGAATGCTTGTTTACAGCTTTGGGCACAACACCTAGCCAAGGTCACAGGTACATTTTTTTTTACTGTAATTTGTTTTTAAAATGTAGAGTCTCACACACCTTGTTCATCACCTCATTCAATCTTGCATTCCTTAAAATATAGAGGGGCAGATTTACAAGGAACTGATGCATCTACATAGGTGCGTCAGTTTCATTGCGCCAGCGACAAATGTCCTTGTGCCACCATGGATGCACTGTATTTACAAAAAGGTGCTCCATGGCGGAAGAATTACCAGATGCATCAGAAATTCAGATGCATCTGTTGGCCCAAAAGTGATACATTGCTGGAGTTGCTCATGAAAGTGACGCAACTCCAGCAATGCGCCACAACATATAGGTGAGTGGAACACAAATAGCCCTACGTCATTTCTTACGCCTGGTCTGAGCAGGAGTAGGAATTTTGACACAGTGAAGGCAAAGAGTGACGCAGTGTAATGTTGTAAGTTTCACTGCATCAGTTCTACATGGCGTTTGCATAGGAACTCCTAGCCTGCAAACATTATACCTGGAGCAGATATAATTTGATGCAGGGCTTTACAATGTGACCCATCTCCCTAGGTGGGTCACATTGTAAATTGGCTGCATTGTTTGTGCCGCCGCTGTGTAAAAAAAGTGACACATTGGCGCCTAAAGACAGCGCAAGGGGCTTGTAATCTGCCCCATAACATCTCCAAATCAAAAACACCAAAACAAAGGTTTTTTGTGTTCATTGTAAACATCTTAACTCCCAAAGAAAATGTTTTTCTGTCCAGTGTCTATCAGGCTTCCCGCGAACTCAGAATACAACACTTTTTGTGCTATGCTCTTGTAAGTTATTTATCCACGGGATCAATGTAAAACCAGCTCTTTGATGCTACATTTAAGTATGCAGATTTCGACCATGGATCCAAATGACTTACATAAATTGGAGGAGCATGTCCTAATCTGGGGTATACACAGGGCACAGTAGTCCCGCGGTGCAGGAGGCCCTCAGCGACCTGGGGGCCCAGTAGCACCTGCAATGACAGTGAATACGAAAGCTTGTACGAGCCTCTGCTATCCGCAGAGCAAAAATACAAAACTTTGCCACAATGTTACTGTAATGTTGCTGAGCGCACAGCCTCTCCAGGAATATATGAAACAGAACTGGGGAGGGGCGAGTTGACGTTGTTCAGGGTTAACCAGGCTCCAGATCAGAACAATGACTCAAGCTTTCTGAGCTGAGTGTGGGGAAACTTACAGGACCAGAATGGCCCCTTCACCAGTTCTGTCTTTCTCTGCTGCATATGGCCTCTAAAGGAGAGGCCCATCCGCTTTGCCTGCATATTACTGTGTCCACATCTCCGGATTCATTTTAGCAAGCTGTTCCAGCCATTGCCTAGTGCAGTTTCGAAGACGTCACAATCAGCAACTCACAAGGAGAAGGGAAGGAGTAGTGCTGAGGCTGCATTTAAAGAGGTGAAATACACATGCATTTTACTTAGCTAACATATTGCCTACAGCCTGACTCACAGTGATAATGTTTGCATGGCGCACACATTCATTCTCAAGCAGTAGGTAATTTAGTATGGGCAACATATCTATTTTTATACTCAGGAGCAATTAACAAACCGAAAGTATCTTGCTTCTGACATCGCAGCTAACATGCATTTTCCATTTATGGCGGTAAACCAAGCAAACACTGACTATGCAGCAGGTAGCATTCGTATCAGTCATGCTCTGAATGAGGTTAATAAACTTGCTGTGGTGATCTATGCTTACCAAGCACGTCTTTGGGTAAGATCTAGTAAGGTAGCTCCGATGACTAATTTACTTGCAACAGTTAAGTGTGTGCAATCTGCTGTGTACATGGTTCAAAACAATACAAAAAAGAGAATATACCTGCTGCAGAGCTCTGTTGTAACCAGCAAGTCACAAGGTATCCTTTTAAGATTATTTTAAATAGTTATGTTATGATTTTGTGGAAGTCAAACCCCAATAATTACCTAAACCCCAATATTTGATAACCCTAATCTTTACCTAAATAATTCTCCAGTCTCTCCAGTTGATCTAACAGTTAGAGACTACACTCCTCATCATGATAATGCAATTTAGAAGAGTTAAACAGAATAAAATATTGGAAGCTTAAAGAACCGAGTTCTAGATCTAAAATGGTCAAAAAGTGAATGTATAACAGAATAGTCTAAATGTCATACAGAAAAAAACGTGTGAAATGCTGTGAAGGTCCAAATACCGAAGTACAAACAAATACAAATTCATAAAACTAAATAACCCCTAGTGAAGCAAAATCTAAGAAACAAGTTCTAAGTGCCAAACTCATAAAGAGTATTGATAGCATCTTAACAGCTAGTCCAAAGGCAAAATGACTGAGTCTTTGAAAAGTCAACCCCGATAAAAAAAATACCCAAAGATTTTGAAGGTCAATCAGACAAGCTATTCATAGATTCTGCAAATTCAGCGTGGTATGATCATGGTTAGGGTCACACTGGCAAATCAAAAATGTAATATTCTAATGGGCGTATTGACAAGGTGGTGTCCGTTACTGTTGCATCAAGCAACATGGTGCAAGAGTCACACAAATCGTAAACCACATTTTAAAGCCACTCAAGGCCACTTTGTAAGGTCCTGTGTGGTTCCACAAATCTGAAGTGAGGCAGTGCAGCGCAAATCACTGCTTTGCCTCACTGGGAAAGCATTACATGGGTGTTGCGTGGGGGAGAATGTTTAATTTGCTCTGCATTCTGTTCATCATCTATGTGTCTTTTGCTGTTGTTAAACCTGGGAATGCACCAAAAAGATACGCATTCCCAGGAGAGGCATAACAAGGAAAAATATCTTTATTTCTCCTCTTTACTTTCTCTTTCTTTGTGTGATGCATTCTGCAACACACATGGACAGAGGAGCATGCCTCTCATGATTGTTGTTGTGCAGAAAGGTGCCCCTTCCTGCACAAAAACTATCCTGCATTCAATGCAGATACCCTTGCACCATGGTGCATGGGTGCCTGAGCTGGCGTTAGTCTGACAAAATGACACCAATGCCGGGGAAAAGGCAGGAATCCGCTGTATTTCCTTACATTCACCACATTTCTGCGCTTTCCCTGGCACGCAGATCAGCAAGATGACTTGCTGCGCTACATGGCTATTTCATTAATATGCCCCTAAATCTTTAATATTAACCCCTTTCCTAAGGTAAGAGAAATCTACCACCTGCTCCCTCAGCAACTGCACTCCGGAGGTGTACAACACAAAATGAAACATTTCATAAACCATGCCTCATCTACACCAACAGTACCAGTATAGGTTTTCTGAAAATGCTGTACATTACTTATACTGTGACATTATTCACTTGGTTCTCCGCAGAAACCAGGGGAGAGATATTTGCAGAGGGACAGTGATAAGTAGGGGGAATTGAGCCAGAGCAAATTGAGTACAACAATGAAAAGTAGATCCATTTTTAAAATAATGGCTTCAATCATGAGAATGTGGCATAACTATTCCTACGTCACTTCGAAGTGACATAGGAAACACGTTCCAAGTGTATCATCATTCGTTCATAGTTTACTTCTCAATGCATCATTAAAACACTACTTATCAAAAATATTTTTCATACCACATTTGCATAGTTTGCATATTTTGAAAATGCTACAATATCAATATGGTAAGGATATAATTTACAAAGTTTAAATACTTGGCAAAACCTACCTTTTTATGATTAATAAAATAAATACCCAAGATTGATTGACATTGCAAGAAGCAGCACTGTGGAAAGAAAAACAAGAATGCATTCATTGCTGTTGTATAAGTGTCAAGTAAGTGATCTGTAAAAGAACTGCTATGCAAATAAATTAAAGTGGTTAATAATTTACAGAGGAGTACTCTTACATTAATTTAGCCTTAGAGCAAAAGGAATAAATGTGTGCTTCAGCCTAGTGATCAGATACTTTCTTAATTATGCCCGCTTATGGTTACTGAATTGGGCATTGAACAAGTCTCGTTACACCCATCAAAGGGGAACCTTCTGATGTTGTGCCGTTCTGTGATTTGCTCATTTTCATAGTAAAGTGTGTCTTTACACTTAGAGGTCAATTCCGATCCTGGAAAAAAAACATCCGTACGATTCTTATCCGGAGCCCTCTCCGTACGAATCATAAACATGCCGTGCGACCTGACGAGTACGATCAGGATCGGGTTATGAGGACGCGATTCGTACGGTCCACGTCAGGTAAGGGCGATTCGTAATGAAAATCACACAATCACATACACACTGTATGGTCCGTACACCCCATGATCGCAGGGGTACGGTACGTACCCCTGCGATCATAGGGTGTACGCACCGTACCCCGCGATCACAGGGTGTACGCTCCGTACACCCAGCGAACATAGGGTACGGTGCCTACACCCCATGATCGCAGGGGTACGGTGCAGACCCCTGCGATCATGGGGTGTACGCACTGTACCCCACGATCGCAGGGTGTACGCACTGTACACCCAGTGAACATGGGGTATGGTGCGTACACCCCATGATCGCAGGGAACGGTGCGTACACCCCAGGATTGCAGGGTTACGCACCGTACCCCAACAATCATGGGGTGTACGCACCGTACCCGGGGGGGCCATTCCGTACCTGTTTCGAGGCAAACTCTGCTTCTCCGGATGTTTTCGGCTCCCATAGAAAAAGCATTGTACAATGTGTACCCGACACAAATCGTACTTGCTGGGTCGTAAAAACCAGCTGTGAACCGAACGGATGTCGCGTACAGCGGGTTCCGAGGGAGATTCGTACGGGGATTTGATTCGTATGGTCTCTGTACGATTCGTACGGAGTCCGGCTCCTGGTACGAATCGTACTTCGTCGTACGTACGGGGGACGTTGCAGGGTACGATTCGTACGGGAGAAAAGCTCCGTACGGCTATTCGGAGCGTTTTTTCCCAAATCGGAATCGGAATAAAGTCCATATCTGAGTTTTTTATTGAACCTTTTTATTATTAGTAGTATTAATGTGAATTTAAGGGCAAAGCACCTTTTGAAAGTATAGTAACAGTTCATGAATACCCTTTAAGAAGGCACATTGAAGAGAAGTTTAGTTTACAAGATGCCTTATTTGCCCCTATTTTTTTTGACAATTTCTTAGTGGGAGAATCCCGATCGAATCCACCTTTCAGAAATATGGAGTAAGAGATTGGAGCTATATTGAGTGAAGTTGGTCATTGAGGGATATTGTGATTGTGGAGCAGGATTCCTGCAAGGGCTCCCCACCTCCCCTTTTGCCCTCCCCTACTTTGTGTATTTGGAACAAAACGGAGCAAGCTGCTCTTTAAGATTCTCTCACTACTGTGAGTCCTTACGTAGGGTGCCATTGGATTGGCTCCAGGAGTTCTTTATCACTCTGTCCTGAGGAGGCCAGCTTTGTTGGAAGGCTGAAACGCAACAGCGTCGACACTTTCACTACAGAGGAGTCTTTATGTTAAAATGTTTTGGAATTCATAACCATTTGACACATTTTTTTCAGGTTCTGTGTAATTACTCTTGGAACCATTTGTGTCTAACTACCTCTGTGTGTACCTGCTAGATTGTATAGGAGGACACTAAGCAGTATTTTTGTTGGGTGAAGAAGAAACTATCTGTGTTTTGTTTTGTGTACAAGTTGATGTTTTGTTTTGTGTTTATATTGTTGTATATATTTGTGTACATATGTATGTATAATGGTTTTTAGTGTATAAATTTGATAAAGAAAGACAAAAAACCTACGGAAAATAACCGTTTGTGATTACAGTAAATAAAATATGTAATCATGTCCTCTTTGTATAGTGATGGTGATCCAGCGGGCTATAGAAAATATATCATAAACAACGCTACCCAACTTCATAACCTATAAACAAATTTCTATACTAAATATGGACCCATTTATGAACCTGATATATTTTGGGCCTACTGAATCAGGTGGTCAGAATAAATCTTTATACACATTATCTACAAACTATATACATATTTATACTTTTGCAGAAAGAATATTGTCATTAGAATAAAACCCAACCATTTAAACGACCACCATAGGCGACGTGATCTAGCTAATAGTAACCTACACTTCTGAATAACCAAGACCAGCTTGTTTGTCAAAAGTAAGATTTTATTTACTAAATTATGGTATATAATTTGGAGGTTTTATAAATGAATTTTATTAGCAATAAAGCAAGCATGATTGTAAAGAATTAAGAGAAAAATACAATTTAAGCAAATGAATCAAAATCAAAGTGAATATTTAAAGTTTAGCATTTCTAAAACCTAAGTCCCTAAATAAGCTAAATAGATAGAAATTAAAGTAAAGTTCTTTAAGGATTCTTACGTGCTCCACGCAAAGTCCAGCAGCACATCACCCTCATCGGAAAGTCAGAAAGCAGCAGCCAGCCCAACCCTAAGGGCATGACTTTTTATACCTTTCTACGCTAACTAAACTAAGCAAAGGAAAGTTTTCAGAAATCCTCGACGTCCCATTGGCTGAGAGTGACAAGTGACATGTCACCCAATTCTCAAAAAGTTCCACTAAATCATATTTCATAGAGACCATTGTTCCTTCCACGTGAAGCCAGAAGCTTCCTCATGTTGCAACAAATGTATTAAGTCATTCTCGCGGCGTCCATAGACTTTCATTATACTTCCGCGGATGCCAAGTTAAGGACTGACAAAATGTTCACTTTCGACCTTGGCCATGTCCGACAGAATGATGTCAGCTCATCAGTTTTTGCTTTGTGAATGCAGCTTCAATAAACGTTTTAATTCAGAATGGGCGTCTCGTGACTTTCTGCAGAATTATAGGTCAGCTCTTTTTCTGCGGTTCAAATGACTAGGCCCAAAAGCAGGCAACTTATGTTTTCTAGTATAAAACAAACACAAGAAAAGTATTAATGTAAGAAATAAAGTAGATTCTGTATCCACCCCATGATTTACTAATTAATTAACCCACCCGATTAATCAAAATGTTACCTAGCCATTGCAAACAAATAAAGCAGCGTTTATATTTACCAGTCTCCGTTTTTCCAAGAGACCCATATGCACCTAGAATAGTAGAAATGACATCACACAGACAAGGAAAAGCAAAACAAGCACATGCTTCTTTTAAGTTTGCAGCAGTTAGTAATGACAAAAACGAAAACAATAAATTATTTTATTATTTTGCACAAACAAAAAGATGCAACATTTATGCACGTTTATGAGCACACATGTTAGTCCCCCCACGTGTAAAGTTTAATCTAAGTTGTATTAGCATAACATATCACAAATCATTAATATTATTATTCATGTTATGGAAATGTGACTTTGCGAGTTTAAACAAAATTTTGTTTTCTATCTCGCTCCATCAACTCCCTCATCTGGTGATTAACAAATCACCACACCAGCACTCAAAATTTTGGTAAATTAAATTTATAAGAAATCGATTCAAATTCATTTGTATCAGTAAACCTAAAAGTCTGTTTCTGCATAATCTTTGCAATTAACATGACGCTCTCTATGTAATTCCTGTAATTCGATCTCCCTTTCTTCTTCTTTTCTGAGTTTATAGATTCTTTTCTTTTCTTTCAACTGTTTCTTTCTTTTATGTAACAAACAACCTAATTTGGTCAAAATAAAAATGAATACTATTATAATCAAAGGTGCCAGAATCTTGCCAAGAATTGAACTTCCGATATTATGAAACCAGTTTTTAATTGCTTGAAACTTTTTTGAAAGTTTCCCTGTAAAATCTTCTTCTTCTAAAGGAATTATCTCTGAATGCATTTGTGTAATATTCTTAATATACATTTCAATATTTTTACTTTCATCAGGTATATATGTACAGCAATGTTGGACATGTAAAATGCCACAGACTCCTCCCTCTTTTGCTAGGAGTATGTCTAAAGCAAGACGGTCTTGAATTACCATAGATCTAATTGCAATAACTTCAACATTCACTAATTGAAATCCATCAGCTGTGTCAGTTGATAATCTATCAACTATAGTAGACAATTTTCTGATTCTCCCTGCATTTAGAGTTATACCTACAAAAGGAATTACAGCTTGAAAAATATCTCCCAGAACTTCGGTAAAAGTCTCTCTTTTAGCTCTATTTACATAATTATGAATTTTAAACAATCCTTCTGAATCTCTGTCAACATGAAACACTTTAGGAAAAACAATTCCCACATAACAAGTTCCATACCAATGGTCTGGAAGGTTGTAGTAGGCTTTGTCACCACAAACAAAATAAATCCCAGGAAAGATAGGATCTTTTCCACCTTTAAATCCCCAACCTCCCATAATCTGATAAGTATCTTCACAGTTACTTGCACCTACAAAATAATTATCAAAAAGTGTGTTATCTCTTCTAATGCAAAGTTTTCCACTAACTGGTTTGTCTATATGAATTGCAATATTTTCAAGCATTTTACCATTTAACTTCTCATCCTCTTTTTGCCAGAAGGCTGACTTAGTCTGCTTGACTAATTCATTTCTCTTATAAATTGCTCTTCTCTCCTCAACCATATTCAAAAATTTCTTTCCTTCAGCACTTAATTTACATGTTAGATTATTCTTGTAAGCATACTCATATGTGAGTTCGTTAGTAACAAGGAAATATTCTCTCATTTGTTTTGCTTTCTTATGCTTATTTAAAGCATTATCAATCTTAACATTAGCAAAAATTTCATCATAATTTGAATAGTAATATTCTAAACGACCAGTTTGATAAAATAAACTAGTTAATACACTACATGTTACAGCATAAGTGAGAGGAAGCATATTATATGTTACTCCCTCAGAAACAGAAGCAGGTAACTTAACACAGACATAGCAGTCTTTTGCATCCATTACCTTGACATATTCACTCAAAAGCTTTGTGAATGTATTACTTGAAAAATCACCTATTGATTTATCTTGATGAATGTTAGGCTGATGATCAATAACTTTTGCAGATGTACTATGTTTAGTTTGGCTAACCAGAGCTTTGCTTGTTAAATTAACTTTGTGTAATTCTCTATTCATTTCTAAAGGGATAATCACAGCTAGTACTAACCAGAGCAGAACTAAAATGAGCAGACATACCAGAGTCATCTTACAGCATCTTTTAAAAACAGAACATCTTGAAGTGTTCTCCTTAACATAAGGCATTTTTAGGTTAGTTTTAGCCTCAAAAATAAAAATAAATTTTAAAATTTATATACACCCCCCTTTTAAAATATATTTTTCTTTTATAACCCTAAACAAGATTTCTTCGACCTTATGTCATACATAAGTTTTCTTCAACTAAACAGTTTTTCTTCGACTTTGTGTCAACTAACAAGATTTCTTCAGCCTTATGCCAAATTAATAATTCTGTACTTCAATCATTGTCACTAATTTCTTGGATTTCGTTTTCTTCTTCACTACTATCATATATGTCAATAACAGGTGGAATTACTAAGTAAGTCCACTCAGGAGACTTGTATTTTTGATTTGGTCTTATTATCCTTTTCCCTTTTCTTGATATCACTTCAATTTTTCTTCCAACTCCAACTTCTTTTCCAGGACTCTTTTGACTACTGATTTCTTCAACTTGTTCTATTGGCTTTTTGATCAATCTAACTCTCAATCTTCCACCAGGCCAGTAGTCTGCTTTCCTCACGTACTTCTTCTTTGGTTCAGAATTATTTGATTCTGACTTCCAAGTCCTTTTCTTTCTCTTTTCGCTTTCACTTTCCACGTCACTTTCTTCAGTTTCGTAGTCTGAAATTTCAATTGACTCAGGAACTTCTCTATTCGGCAATTTCACTCCTTCAGGAACTTCACTTTGTCTTCCATCACTGGTACTCGGTAATTCGTTCTCCTCCTCTTCTTCAATTACCTCTAACTTCCCAGATTTTGGATATTTGTTCCTTACTTCAGAGCTTGTTCTCTGCCTTTCGATACTCTCCTGGTCTGAAACTTCCTTTTGTTCAGCTTCTCTGTCTTCAATGGAGACAACCGAATCCTCAGTTATCTTTCCTTTTAACAGATTCTCTTCACCTTCAGAATCTATTTCAATGATTTCTAAGTCTTTTCTTGTTACATTTCCATTCACAGGCACAGTTTCCAGATGTCGACTTTCTTGTCGATCTTCAGAATCTGGAATTATTTCACCTTCTGTTCTGTCTTCTGCCTCAGAATCAGAATCATCTGTGGTATCACTTTCAACATCAGAACTCTCAGGAGTTGGTACTGGAATAGTATGACTAGGATGTATCCAACGTTTCAATCCTCTGCACTTTACAGCATTAGTAGTGATCAAGATTATCTGCCTAGGTTTCTGCCATCTAGGAGTTAGACAATTCCTTCTCCGATGTACTTTCGTTCTGACCCAATCACCAGGTCTCAGATCATGTGTCAAAACCTTTTCATTTGATTGTGCTTCAGTTCCCACCTGATTAGACACAGAAGTTACCATATCAGATAACCTTTTACAGTAATCCAAAATTGCACTGTCATTTATGCTCAACAGTTTACCTACAGGTACAAATGCTTGCCTCATAACTCTTCCCATTAAAATTTCATGAGGACTCAAACCTGTCTTTTTATCTGGTGTACTTCTTAATGACATCAAAACAAGTGGAAGAGCATCTGTCCACTTAATTCCTGTTTCAAGACACATTTTTCCAATTCTGTTTTTGATTGTTCCATTTATTTGTTCAACTACACCTGATGCCTCTGGTCTGTATGCACAGTGTATTTTCTGCTCAATGCTCAAAGCTTCGCAAATTAATTTCATCAGTTTGTTATCGAAATGGCTTCCTCCATCACTCTCAATAGTGACTGGAAAACCGTACCTTGGGATGATTTCTCTTAGCATTAGTTTTGCTACTGTAATTGAATCACAATGTCGTGTAGGAAAAGCCTCTACCCATCTTGAGAATAAGCATACAATTACAAGTACATATTTCAAACAGTTGTGTAAAGGCATTTCAATGAAATCTATTTGTAACCTGGTAAAGGGACCACCTTCTCGACCAATTATTCCTGTCCCCACCACTGATTTTCTGTTTGGATTCATTTGTTGGCATGACAAACACCTTTGACAAAAAGATTCAGCAATGGTTCTAAACTTGGTATTGAACCATGTTTCTCTGAAAAGTCTGACCATAGAATCTCTTCCTAGATGTGCAGGACCATGATATAATCTGGCCATGTCAGCAATCAAACAATTTGGTAAGACTACTCTGCCATCTTTGTAAACCCACACTCCATCTTCTTCACGTGGTCTACAATCTGATCTTAACCATAGGTCTTTTTCATCATCTTCTGCTTCGTTTTGTAAATCTCTAATCTCATGCCATGTTTCTACAACAGTTGTTAGCATTAATGAATTTGAATCAGTTTCTTTACTCCTCTCCCGATTGTATGAATAATTTTTCCTTGCGCAGTACTTTGCTGTTTCGTCTGCGAAGGCATTTCCCTTGGAAATATAATCAGTTCCTCTAGTGTGCGCTGCACACTTGACAATGGCAATTTCTTTTGGTAATTGTATTGCTTCAATTAATCTCCTAATGAAAACTGCATTTTTAATTGGTGATCCTGTTGATGTCATGTATCCTCTCTGTGACCAGAGTTGTCCATAATCATGCACAACTCCGTACCCATACTGACTATCAGTAATGATGGTAACTCTTATATCCTTTGATATTTCACATGCACGAATTAAAGCAATCAATTCAGCCACTTGTGCTGAACGAACTCCTTCAAGACATGATGCTTCTTCAACATCTACAACTGTACAAACTGAGTATGAAGCTTTCAAGACACCTCCTTCGGATCTTAAGCATGAGCCATCTACAAAGTAGACAAAATCCGATTCAGACAAAGGTCTGTCTTTGATGTCTTTTCTTGGTTTAGTGCAGAATTCCATGACATCTAAACATTCATGTTCAGTTTCAATGTCATCAACAATTTCAGAATCAGGCAGTAATGTAGAAGGATTCAGATTCAAACATCTTGAAATCGAAACATTATCTGCTCCCAGTATGATTTTCTCATACTTTGTCAATCTGCTACTTGTTAAATGTTGAGTCTTACCTCTTGTCAGTAATATTTCAACTGAATGAGGCACAAAAACCTTTACAGGAAATCCCATAATGATTCCTTCACTTTGTTCGAGGCTGATACTTGTAGCTGCAACTGCTTTCAAACAACCTGGTAATGCTTTTGCAATTGGATCAAGAACTGCAGAGAAGTATGCAATAGGTTTCTTTAAATTTCCATGTCTCTGTATTAACACAGATAATGCACATCCTTCTCTTTCACTGCAATACAGTTCAAAATCTTTCTCATAATTTGGCATACCTAAAGCAGGAGCTTGGCATAAGCTCTTTTTCAGGTTCTCAAAAGATTCCATCTCAGCATCATTGAGAATAATTGGATCTTTTACATCTGATTTGGTCAGTCTTTGTAGTGGTTTTGCAATTACTGAAAATCCACTTATCCATTGTCGACAGTAACCTACCATTCCCAAGAACATTCTGACCTGTCTTTGTGTTCTTGGCGGTAACATTGCTTGAATCATTTTTATTCTCTCTATTGTTACTTGTCTTTTTCCTTTTGCAATTCTGTGACCAAGATATTTTACTTCTTGTTTGCAAAACTGTAGTTTCGCTGGGGACACTTTATGTCCTTCTTCTGCAAGGCGATTTAACAGAATTATTGTGTCTGTTACACAATTTTCTCTTGTCTTTGCAGCTATCAGCAAATCATCAATATACTGCACCAACGTAGACCTACCTGGTAAGTCTAAATCTTCTAATGATCTTTTTAACAATTCATTAAAGATTGAAGGACTTTCTGTATAGCCCTGAGGGATTCTTGTCCATCCAAGGGTCTTACCTTGGAATCTGAAAGCGAAGATTTCATAACTGTCTGGATGTAAGGGAACAGTAAAGAATGCATTACAAAGGTCAATGACTGTATACCATTCAGCATCATGTGGAATCTGAAATAGAATTACTGCTGGATTTGGAACCACAGGACAACATGGAATGACAATTTGATTAACCTTTCTCAAATCTTGTACGATCCTAAATGTTCCGTTAGACTTTTTAACTCCCATAATTGGTGAATTACAAGAGCTACTCTTCATTTCCTTTAATACACCTTGCTTGATTAATTTTTCAATTATAGGTGTAATACCTTCAATTGTTTCTGTTTTCATTTTATATTGTGGAGTGTTTGGAAATTCTATTCCCTGTTTCAATGCAATTTTTACAGGATCTACGTTTTTCATTAGACCCATTTCATTCCCAGTAAAATCCCATATTTCAGATTTCACTGCTTCTTTTAGCTCTTCAGGTAAATCCTTTTCTTCAAATGCAGGAAACAATTTTGTTTCTTCTGCTTCTATCATCATCATTGTCATTCTGTATAAACCATCTTCCTCCATTGTTTGTAACTCAACTCCATCAGGAGAACAATATATTCTGCAATTCATTTTACATAGGATGTCTCTGCCTAATAGATTTACTGGACTACTATTACAAACCACAAATCTGTGTTTGTCTCTGTAGTTTCCAATTTCAACTGGTATTGGATCAGTTAAGTCTGTTTTAATTTGCTGATTACTTACTCCGACAACTTGGATGGTATCCCCAGAGAGAGGTAGGTTTTCAATTTCCACTGATCTAACAGTAGAACGGGTAGCACCAGTGTCCACTAGAAAAGTGATGTCTACATCATTAACTTTCCCGTTTACATAAGGACCGGACTGGTCAACCTCAAGAGTGGCTCCAACGACACACTCTTCCTCCTCTCTCGGGCACCGTCAGCAATAATCATCAGAATCACTGTCTTGATTTTCTGTTAATAAAAATTGTTGTGAAGCATTTTGCATTTGAACCCTTTGCTGCTTTTGCTGTTTCTGTGGTTTTATTACCTGTTCACTTCCCTGAAATCCCACGTTTGGATTATATTTTTGAACTCCCCCACAATTCGGAAAAGGTGGTTGTGGCAATTGGTCTAGACGATTATTCACCTGTTGTTGTTGCTGTTGCTGTAACTGTCGCTGAATATTAAATTCGTTTAACCCCTGTTGCATCTGTAGCTGTCGCTGCAGGTCAACACCATTCTGCATCTGTGGATTCAATAAGGGATTCTTTAAGTTTTTAGGAGGATGAGGACACTCGTCCCTCCAATGTCCAATTTCGCCACAATTAAAACAAGGTAATCTTTGCTTTAACTCCTCAATCTTTGGGCTAAATTTCTTTGGGAAATTATTACTTTTAAACTTTCCTTGTATTTGGTTTGTATTTCCAGTTTGAACAAAATTAGTGTTCTTATTACCCATGCTGGCAATCTGTTGCTCAGCCACCTTTACCTGAGCCCACATGGCTTTCTCCTTCAGCTTTTTCTGTTTTACTTCTATTTCATCACTGCAATATTTTGCTTTTCTTAGAATATCATCTACAGATAGTGATTGCCATCCGACAATACTAGTTCTGATCATTTCTCCAATTTCAGGTTTTAGTCCATAAACAAATCTATAGACAAAATGACTCATGTCTTTTTCATCTAATTTTTCATAACCACTGTATTGTTTAAAGATTAACAATAGTCTTTCATAAAAAGAATGAACTGATTCTTTTGTTTCCTGTTCTGTTCTTTCTATTTTAACCCAATCAACTTCTTTGGGTGGAATTTTGTTTTTCATCCAAACAATTACTTTTTCATAGAAATCCATTACAATTGGATTTGGGGCACCTGTTTCTTTAATTCGCTCAGGTTCTGCTTTTGGCCAACTAATCGATATTTTGCATTCTGTCCAAAGATCAGATGGAACAACAATGTCAAAAAATCCATCTAAATCAATCCACAGAACTTTTGACACTTTGATAAATCTATCAACTTGCCTGTACCACTCGACTGGTCTTTCCCTCAATTTTGGAAAGTCATTTGTAAATAACAGAATGTCCTGTCTCGACCAAGGGACATGAACATATCCTCCTCCTGCTACTTCTCTCATTGGAAATTGTTTTGACAATTTATCCAATCTTTCATCTTCCTTCTTTTTCGTCCATTTTACTCTCCATTTATTCAGTTCTCCTAGCTTTTTGATATAGACAATCAAATCTTTAATATGAACTATTCTTCCCATTGAGTTCAAACTCTCAATGTCACTTTCTGAAAAGTCTAATCTGTAATGTTTTGCAAAATTCTTTTGTTTACTCACATCGATTTCAAGTTCTGCTGCTAGATCCTCTAATTGATCATATTTATTTTTCGTTTTCCACTGAATGCTTTTGCAAATGAACAGTAGTTCATCATCCCGATAGTAATTTAAACTATCTGGGCCAATTGTTCCAATTATTAATTCTTCGATATTCGCTTTTAATTTGGCCACATCAAGTTTTGGTGTGGTTACCCTGACTTCAGGACTCCCTATATCTGACATAGCACCCATTGGTGTTTTTGGAGATAAATCCTCATTAAAAGTTAAATCAGGCATTCTCGATTTAGAAGTGTTTATTTCAGATAAATCTGAATAAAATTTTTCAGCAGCCTTTTGAATTTCTGTATTTAAAGGAATAGTTAATCCATTTTTGTTTGTATTCTTTTGATCAAATACAGGCTGAACAGGACCAATTGTTACTGGAACTGTGACAGCTTCCATGCCTTTTGTCATTCTTTTAATTAATTCTTCTTTAGATCTTAAATATTCATTATAATCAACATCTTCAACATTTCTTGTCTCTCTTGTATAATCTTTTGGAGGTTCCCTTGCTCTTGGAGTCATTGTAAAATGTCTACCTTCATTTCGAGCATTCTCGAATTCTGATCTTCTAGGAGTTTCAGTGATTTCACAATTATTTGGATAAAGTTTAGGAGCTTCACTAATTGGAGGTGCACTCGGTGAAGTTTCAGTAGAAACCACCGGAGTAGACCATGATCTAGGAGGTCTCAAAGGCTGATTAGGCTGATTCTTTCTAGCAGTTGTATATATTTCTTCCATAACTGCATCCTCAGATTCACTTTCCATAGATTTCCCTGTAGGAGTACCCATTACCATTTCATGAATTAAATACAATCCTTCACTCATGTTTCCTTGTCTCCACATTCGCAATCTATCTTCATGAGTTTCTCTTTTCCAAGATGGATTTTTAGAAGGTCTTTTAATTCCACTAGCTTCTCTTTGTAACTGATACATCTCATCTTCCCACTCAACTAAAGCTTCAAATTGAGTTGGTCTCGGTTTTGGAACAAGAGCATTCATTTTCTCTCGTAAGTTTCTTAAAACTCTTACATTAAATGAACCATCATCAGGCCAAGCTAAAACACCGTCGTTTTTAGTATAGCGTTTCCAACTGTCGAACCATAAGACAGTATGATATCCGTATTCACCTTCCATATACGCTGCAGGTGTTTTATACTTATGAAGTAGTTTACCACCTCGCGTTTCGATTTTCTTGTCAGGTGAAAATAAATTCTTGAATTTCTGAAATAATGTTGACTTTTTCTCAACATGTTTAAAATGATAACTCATTTTTAAAAGTTAAATCTAATTCACAAAATCGTTCGTAAAATATTTCCGGGATGTTCCGCAAAACAACCAATCCGTGCGCGAAACACACCAACAAGCCAATGACAGTTGAGCTACGTCACTTTTCTGCTCAACCAATAAATTTGGAGTTTTTCCGAACTACCAATCAGCTCACTGGCCGTCAGAGACTCAAGAGCCAATCAGAATACAGCTTGTGACGTAGGTCACCCAATCCCAGCGCGGCTCTGTGACGTACACAGCAGCTGCGGTTTCTCGCTTCTCACTCCTGGCGCTTACCCCTCCTTCACAAAATCTTTTCACAGCGCCATTTTAAGGACACTTTTCAGTGTAAATTAATTCTTAACAATGACTATAAAGACAACATCTGTTCGTTTCACTATTCAGGATAGTTTACATACATTCAAGTATCCACACTTCGGAATAGGCGGCGCTATTCACACTAAGGATAATATTCAATTGTCAGTAGAGTAACCTTACCCCACCCTTCTAACACGTATAATTATGAACTCGCTTTGCTCTGAACCCACCGCGAAGTGAAAGTTCTAAGAGTTCCACTTGAACATAAAATACAATTCAAACTCGCACTTTCATACGGAAAATTCCCTAATTTCAAACACACATGAAATCCGTACAGGACTCTCACCTGTTTATAGAAATCATGCACCGTTAGCAAAATAACGACGTTATCCGTACAGGGCTCTCACCTGTTTATAGATATGAAGCATGTACCCGTACAGGACTCTAACCTGTTTATAGATAATCATGCACCGACGCTAATTTACCCTTCACTTAAGCTCGGATATAACTAATACTTTTATCACAGTGAGTTTTATGGAAGGCGCTTTGTCCCTATTCTCATGCTGCTCTAATTTCTTAGAAAACCCTCACTATACAAGATTCAGACCTAGCCCTAAAACTGTGCTGCTCGGCGACAACACTATGGTACACGGCGATACCTCTTGTGATACTCGGCGATATCACTACAAACAGAACAGATGGCTTGCGTGACTAATTTCTCGCCACACAATCTATACCGGTATAGCTTACAGATAGGCACGAAAAACGAACTTAACATGTGTTAAAACATCGATCCTATTTCCATACCATAACGCAACCCTTAGCAACCAACATATTACCTTGGTTACCTCTTAGCAACCATCAATTATATTGTCATTAGAATAAAACCCAACCATTTAAACGACCACCATAGGCGACGTGATCTAGCTAATAGTAACCTACACTTCTGAATAACCAAGACCAGCTTGTTTGTCAAAAGTAAGATTTTATTTACTAAATTATGGTATATAATTTGGAGGTTTTATAAATGAATTTTATTAGCAATAAAGCAAGCATGATTGTAAAGAATTAAGAGAAAAATACAATTTAAGCAAATGAATCAAAATCAAAGTGAATATTTAAAGTTTAGCATTTCTAAAACCTAAGTCCCTAAATAAGCTAAATAGATAGAAATTAAAGTAAAGTTCTTTAAGGATTCTTACGTGCTCCACGCAAAGTCCAGCAGCACATCACCCTCATCGGAAAGTCAGAAAGCAGCAGCCAGCCCAACCCTAAGGGCATGACTTTTTATACCTTTCTACGCTAACTAAACTAAGCAAAGGAAAGTTTTCAGAAATCCTCGACGTCCCATTGGCTGAGAGTGACAAGTGACATGTCACCCAATTCTCAAAAAGTTCCACTAAATCATATTTCATAGAGACCATTGTTCCTTCCACGTGAAGCCAGAAGCTTCCTCATGTTGCAACAAATGTATTAAGTCATTCTCGCGGCGTCCATAGACTTTCATTATACTTCCGCGGATGCCAAGTTAAGGACTGACAAAATGTTCACTTTCGACCTTGGCCATGTCCGACAGAATGATGTCAGCTCATCAGTTTTTGCTTTGTGAATGCAGCTTCAATAAACGTTTTAATTCAGAATGGGCGTCTCGTGACTTTCTGCAGAATTATAGGTCAGCTCTTTTTCTGCGGTTCAAATGACTAGGCCCAAAAGCAGGCAACTTATGTTTTCTAGTATAAAACAAACACAAGAAAAGTATTAATGTAAGAAATAAAGTAGATTCTGTATCCACCCCATGATTTACTAATTAATTAACCCACCCGATTAATCAAAATGTTACCTAGCCATTGCAAACAAATAAAGCAGCGTTTATATTTACCAGTCTCCGTTTTTCCAAGAGACCCATATGCACCTAGAATAGTAGAAATGACATCACACAGACAAGGAAAAGCAAAACAAGCACATGCTTCTTTTAAGTTTGCAGCAGTTAGTAATGACAAAAACGAAAACAATAAATTATTTTATTATTTTGCACAAACAAAAAGATGCAACATTTATGCACGTTTATGAGCACACATGTTAGTCCCCCCACGTGTAAAGTTTAATCTAAGTTGTATTAGCATAACATATCACAAATCATTAATATTATTATTCATGTTATGGAAATGTGACTTTGCGAGTTTAAACAAAATTTTGTTTTCTATCTCGCTCCATCAATGGTTATTAAAATGGAAAGTATTAGAATAGTGAAATAAGGCCACCGAGATAGGAAAATCTGTAGTTCCCTATTTGTTTAATATTTCGTTATTCATTCCTCCTTTTTCCAATTTTCTTTTTCTTTGTACTTAAAAAGTGGGCTGCGCCAGTGAGGAAAATGGGTGAAGCCAGTGAAGAAAGTAGGTAGTGGCTACCTTTGGAAAACTGTGGTTACCTGCACTTATTTTCTTTTTACAAAATCTTACATTTATCGGTGACCACATTCTTTATCAGCCATAATCTGCAACATTTTTAAATTACACGTGTCACAGAATCAAGCTCACTGTACCTTAGTCACACTAGGACTTGTTTAACCTATCCCTCAGTTTGATTCTTCAGTGCCCTTACATCAGTCACACTCTGCACCAGTAACCAGGCCTGAAGTGGATGGAAAACATTACCAGTTCAAAGTGCTGTTGTTTGAGATAAAGTCAACACCAAAGGTCTCGACAATGTGGTAGTCAGTAATAGGAACTCTGTGTGGGTAATAGGATATCTTTGTGCATCCTACTCATAAATACATTCCTAGCTAAGGAGAATATCATCTTCTTTCTGCAACACCCTAAGATCTGACAGACCTTGTTTTAAGTATGTAAACCGTGCAACACTCTCTTCACATACGTCACTATTTTTGCATCTCAACAATTCTTGCATAGAATCATTATTCAGGTCACTGTTATAAATTCTCTAGTGAATGTTGAGAAATGCACAATCTCTGTACGTTTCATGGTATTGCATTGTTTTCCACCTTCACCAAATTTTGCCAGTTGCAAAAGGCTGCCAAAAAATATACATTTTGGGGAATTTTTGTGTGTGATTATTTTTCCTCACAAAAACCTACTGAACCTGAGCGAAGCTGGGAAAATGGGTAACATATTTGATAGCAAACGTTTATATATATATTCACTAAAAAACCATAGGTTTTAGGGGTGTTACAGTTAGCTGGTCATTTCTCTCGTACAAAACCATTGAAATTCCTCCGTTATAGTTAGTTGTACCTTAACTATAACTCGCGCACCCGCAATCCACTGCTGATGATGTCACATATTACATCAGTCATGCCATGGTCAGTGACATCACTGATGACATCTCAAATGACATCCCTGATGACACCACTGATAACAACATCCAGTGAATGTGGTTTGGTTCGATATTTAAATAAGTATTACATATATAGCAATCTGCATTGAAGACTCAGTGGATGTATAAGTGTGTAGCTGCAGTATTTAGTAGCACTGCGATTGACTGTGTAAGTGCCTAACTTAAAGTGTCTCACTGAACATATGTATGGGATAGTGATTAAACTGTGTGAATATCTGTGTCACTTTGTCTCTTGTTGTGTAAACTACTGCATAAGTTGGTTACTACCTTTGTGAAGCTATATTCGTTTATAATTAGTTAACTGAGTATTCGTATGGAAGAGTGAATGTGTGTGTGCTTGGGTGGGAGGTGTGTGACTGTCCAAAGATGTGCACATAGTTGTTTTAGTAGGTATATGATGTTAAGACTGTATGTGGAAACAGTTGTTTGAGTGAGTAAATCTGTTTATGGGTGTGTTGATGAGTAAATATAATTCTCAATGATACAAGTCCAATATTGTTGAAATATAAAAGGCACTGTATGTGACAGTTGGTGTATATAAATAAATATATATAAGAATCAGTGGTTGTCTGAATAACTGTATAGACAACTGCATACTTATAATAGTGATATTACAGCACACTAAGTATGCGTTACTTTCTATACCAATAATAAAGTAATGTTTGTATAAATGTGTAGCTCAGTAAATGTATGTATGATCAATTGTTTGCATCAGTGAGTAGGATGACTGCATAAGTGAGTAAAATATGTCTTGCTGTGTAATGTTGATATAGCTGTATAAGTATATTTGATATTGTTCTATTGATCTTTGTCAGCATGTATGAGTGAATGTATAGGTAAGTGTTTAGATGTGTATGTATATGAACAAATTAGTGAGTGGGTTTTTTGAAACTTGTGTTGGTGTGTGAGTGGTTTCAAAAATGGTAGTTTATATTTTATAGTGAGTGATGAAAGGTTATACAAGTGTATGATGAGGTGTATCTAATTGTGACGTGGATGATGTCATCAGTGATGTCATCAGGGATGTCATTTGAGATGTCATCAGTGATGTCATCAGTAGTGTCACTGACCATGTCATGAATGATGTAATATGTGACATCATCAGCAGTGTATTGCGGGTGCACGAGTTATAGTTAGTACAACTAACTATAACGTAGGGATTTCAAAGGATTTGTATGAGTGAAATGACCAGCTAACTATAACACCCCTAAAACGTATGTTTTTTGGTTAATTTCTAAGGTTTTTTAAATGCTAATTCCTAACTATAACATGTGTGAAACCTATGGTTTTTTCAGAGAATTTCTAAGGTTTTTTCAATGATAATTTTTAAATGTATTAATTGTTATATATTTTTTATATTGTTTTACTACATTTTTTTAATGTATTCTTTTTAGATATCTTATTTTTTAAATTACAGTAGAAATATTTTAATAAAAATATATTTTTCAAAAATTTTCAAATATATATATTTTAAAATTATTTTATGTTCTTTTAAATATATTTATATTATTTTCTTTTACATATATATTTTAAAAAAATTACAATTTGGGAGTCGCGCACCCAAAGCACACCCTTCTCGTTCACTGCGCGGAACGAGTCCACCATTTTAGGATTGTTGTGTAGGATTCACGTAGGGTGTACGACGAGTACGACTTTCCCAAAGCGGACGCTGTGCGACTGGTATGCTACTGGTAGCGCATACGCGATATGTACATACTACGCAACTCACCAGTCGTGCGGTTGCGCGTGACATCATATGCGTATCGGACGCGATTGGTGCACGAGCCCCGCAACATTTTTTCATGTTCAAAAACTTATATATATATATATTTAATAGAAGTAATAAGACAAGCCATTTTCTGAGCTAGTCATAAAAATAATATTCTTTAACTTTCAATAAAGTTACATTACTTATAAATGCAATTTCGCGAAGTCGCGCTGGATGCGATTTGGGTACAAGCTGCATATGTGCACCCTACGCGTACCCCATGTGACCAGAAAACAAGAGATTTGATTGGTTCATTACACTTCCAATTGTAAGTATTGAAGGACCCCGCCCATTTCAATCACTCTTCTTAGACTTTCCTTAAGAGAAGACTTCTGCTTAGAAGAGATGCAGTTTTTTGATGATTGCAGACCTTGTTCTCCTGATAATTTTGAAAATGGCTACAAACCAACCTTCTTCTTCTTATTCAGAACATTCCACCACTGAGGAATTTGCTCCAGAACTTCCCCCTCCATAGAGATATACATCTATAGTCTGCAAGTTTTTCACCTTACCACCTGGGCAAAAAAAGGTGAATGCAACAAAGGTCACATGTATAATCTGCAAGGCGGTCCTCTCCAGGGAAGACCCAAATAAAAAATACTCATGTGGAACAGCTAGCATGAGGAAGCACTTGCAGACACGCCATCCTGTGAACTTTGCATGAGAGGAGATAAGGAGGTTACATGAAAAGGCTCCTGCACCACCAGCTGTTCCAAGCACATCTGGGACAGCACCGTTTACTTCAAGTACACCACCTGATATACTTCCCCAATTTGCAAGAGTGAGATTAATTGTGTCCAATGCAATCATCTAATTGCTTATGGAGTACAACCAGTGGACCTTGTTTGTCGGGCTATTGACAAATACCATATCTTTAGGTTCTGTTTATCCTGTTTACATTTTTCCCTGTTTAAAAAAATCAAACACATCGTTCAAAAAACCCTAATAAATACAAAGCTACAAAACAAAAAAAAACCTAATTTCAGAACTACCTACTCTGGTTAAAAAAAAGAGCTAATCTTGTATGCTAGTGTGTGAAAGTTTAGATGAATGTATGTGTAGTGCATAATTGACTGAAAGAATGCATTTGTGATGTGTGGTGAATGCATAAGTGCTGAACTATAAGGAAGTGCTGCAGCATGACACTGTAAACTGTTTAACTACAGCATGCTGTGGTACTTCCGAAGCACAGGGATGCAACATATGTATATAAATATGTTGAAGGTCTGTGCTTCCCTCTGGACAGCTGCTTAAACTGCAGCCATGTGGTGACACAGGCACCCTTGCACCATGGTGCAAGTGTGTCCGTGTCATGTGGAGATTGTTTTTGCGCAGAAGGGACTCCTTCCTGCACAAGAACAATCAGTAAAGGCATTTTTCTCCTTCAATATATGCTGTGCATTGTAGCATATATTGAAAGAGAAAAAATGAGAAGTGAAAATAATTCTCCTTGTTGTGCTTTGGTACACCAATTGGAGGATGGTGCAGCATTAACAAACATGGCCAGATTTTTGATAAAACTTGACATATGTCTTGTTCTATGACTGTTCTGTGCAAACACGCACAGCAAAACCTATAAAAACGCCTTTTAAACGCAAAGTGGTGTATGATGACAATATATTTACATGGAAAACAAAAGGTATACAGGAAGCCTTTTCCTCACCTGGTAAATAAGAAAGAGAGTTAATGGCAAGGCTAGTTCTTATTATAGGAGTACATATCTGTACTGCTAATAGAGAACAAGATACATTTATAAGTACTTATGTTTTAGGAAACTTCTAGCACATATTTATATATGACTGAAGAGAAGGGATGGGGCCTACTGTGACATGTGCAAAAACACTTGGGGCCCCATTAGAGTAACGGGCGGACCGCCACCGCCCATATGGCGGTGGTGTTCCGCCTGCCAAAAACCTCCGCCCTCTCTGCATTTCTCCCGCCACATTACCATGGCGGGGGGACCCCGGCATATGGGAAGACCGTCCGCCGGGAAGTAAAGCAGTTTATATGGTGGCGGCGTCTGGTAGACACCGCCATCCATATTACCATGCAGGCAGGCGGTTTCTGACATTGGGGGCCCGTAGCGGGCCCCCGGAGATTCTGGGGGGTTGGGGGGTGCACATGGGTGGTACCTATGGTACCCCCCTGCAGTTCCATGCACAACATGGCAGGCACCGCACGGTGGCTTTCCATGTAGTGCATGGAAGTGCACAACATGCCTTCCTGGCATTGTGGCGGGCAGTGCTGAGTGCACCGCTGCCACAATGTTGGGAATGCAGGATGCACCCGCCACTGTGGCGGGCACATCCTAATGGGATGTGCAGGACCGCCTCACCCTTAGCGGGCGGTCCCATTTCCCACAGGTATGGCGGCCGGGCAAAGTCCGCCCACCATACTAATGTGCCCCTTAGTTTTATTTCTTATAATTCTAAAATTACCAGGACCTTCAAGACTACCATATGACTCTATTGTGTACTATACCATGTATCTTGGAGACAGGTGCTCTAAAGCTGTCTTCTATTTGATACCTGTCTGCATTTCTGTGGCACAAATCTAGTCCATCCATCCTTCTTTTTTTCAACTGTGTGGAAACACAGTCCATTGTGCATTTTAACACTTACTTAAACTTACCATAACAGTAATACATCTTAAAAACGCTACACATTTTATTCAGTTGTTTTTTATAATGTAAAATATAGTATATTCGTATTTGAAAATTAGGATCTGTAAAAGAAAAAAAAATAGGTATAACATGTAATAATACATTTTTAACAGCACAGCATCATTTTAACATTTTACAAAGTAATTTCTTTGCCTTTTTTGCTGTTCTTGGAATATATTGAATTTCACTAGAAATAGTGATTTCAACCATACTCATCACATAACAGCGGGCACAAAAACCAATCAATTAGAATGTTTTAAATAAAACAACAATCCATCCCCTGTAAAACCGGATAATTCAAATCACACATATTTAAAATGGTTACTGCTAAGAAAATTTTATAACTTAAATTTATAAACACTGTAAATGTTGTTGGTGGAAAATAAACACAGAGACAATGTGCAAGAAAATGTCCATAATTCAAACATATACCTTTCCTTGAGGCCAAATAATATTTTTGCACTCCTTTTCATGTAAATTGTCCAATGGTAATCCTATTAAATCATAATAATAAATTCCTTGGAGGCTGAATTATCTTCCTAAAACTTTCGCCTTAAAAATGATAATTAGGAATTTGGTAATTCTCTAGGCAAATGTTGTTTATAAACCAACTGATTATCATTACATGGTGTCCAGCCTTTGTCACATTTTAGATAGGCAGTGTAATGTCCAGATGTTGTGGAAGGACCATCGTGGAAAACTATTGCTACTGCTACAAAACTCCTCCCTGACATTGATAGTTGAGTAGCTACAAAAGGTTTTATTAAAGTGTCCAATTTTCTTCAATCAGCTGTACAACGTTGCATCATTAAAATTATATATTGTCCATATCTTTGTATAAATAATGTTGATAATATTTCTGATTTGCATTGGCTACCCTCCATGTTTTGATTTGCAGCTTTAAACTAATTTATTAAAAGACACTGATTTACAGTCTGGTAATGTCAAATATAGAAATCTTTCAGTGTCTACATTAGTGCTACCTGTATGCATACAATGTTCACAATATTGTTCCCATTTATAACAAAGGCCAAACATATTTTCTATTTCTACACCTTCATTTTCCAATACGGTAAGCATAAACATTAGAAATTCCTGAAATTGTGTAGAACGAGAACATACATCGAAAAGATTACGAACATCAGGAACGGTTTGTATTTTACTAGTATCAGTTCTCAATTTATTCATGAATGGAATGCAACAAGGAACAAAAACTTTTTACCGATTCTCCATAATTTGCTGTTGCAAACCTTTAAGGAAAAAAACAACATTGACCACTACATTAGCATAGCAGTTGACACCAGAACTATTTTCAATCTGATAACCAACAATCTCTTCAGCAGTGTCCTTTTTCTTTTTGCTTGCAATCACAACATTATCTTGTATTTTTCCCTTCTCTACACCTTCAGTACAGATATTCTCATACCTTCTTTTTTGACGAACCACACGCTTTTCAAATACAGGATATTGATCTAAATTGGGAGCATATGTTCTTCTTAATCTATTATACTCTTTGACACCATTTGCATCCGTAGTAAACTTTGTGTCATCAAAATCAATCAAAAACAAACCAGATAATGTTCTGACTCATATATAAACAACAAGTGATTCCTCCTTCAGGACACAACTTTCATTGTAAACGTGACATCTTGGAAAAATAGGTTTACTTTCATTCCCTATTTATATGAATTTGATTTATTCATATACGTCACTGTGTCAAATTCACGAATAAGGGACCACACATCAACTGCCACCAACAAACCCCACTTTCCATACAATGAAAACATGTGAGGAGAGAGAGAGCACCTCACGGAAGAACAGCCACAAGGGGTTACTGGCTAGTAATTACCAGTTTACCCACTTATCATCATTGGTAGCTCTCTCTAACTCGTGAAGGGAAGAGGAAAGAAAAGAAAGTGAAATCAACAAAATAATTTCACTACTCAGGAGACACAAAGAATAATAACTCCCACTCGTACAAAAATTAACACAAACACCCCTGGTGAAAAATCAAGAGTGTAGTTTTCACTGCTAAAATTGAGAAGCTTGCTGGCCACTCTGACTTTTATTCTGGGCTGCAAACCTTTCAAACTAAAATTGGTTACTGTTGTACCAAACCTAGTATTATTTTGCCGAAATGTTTTGTTGCTGTCTTGTGTCGCAACTTCATCAGGGCTTAGGGGTTCATCCTTTCACTCATTCCATGGTGTTTTTCAGTTCAACACCTGCAGTGGTAGACAATGACGTGTGGCTAACATTAAAAATCACTGTACAAACCAAACACTGTACTGATAAAAACCAGAAGTGACACTTGACTCATTTAAAACACATTTACCTCGAGGTGGCGTAGTTACAACATACCCACACACCTCATGTCAGGGTATTCGTGTCAGCTGATCACGTTTCCCTGCGAGACCCACCGTGCTGCTGGGATTCTATTCGGGTATGTAAAACAAAAGAGAACCACTCAAAAACTCCTTGTACCAGAGTCCCTAGGGGCGATCCGGAGGAGGGGCTAGTGGTGTGCGGTCCATTGCGATGGTTTCTCCATAACAGCATATGTATATGAGGAGCACCTCTTGCTTGATACTCCTTTATCCAAAAGAAATCCATAACTTCTCCAAGAGGAGGATTTTTTTTATTACAGATAAAAGACATCATAGCTTTAAATCTATGATTGAAATACTTGCATACATTAACAGGATCCAAAGAGCACATTTTCCCAGGTGTCTTGGTTTAAATATTTTTTATATTGCAATTTGCCACTCGAAGAAATTCAAGTAAATCATCCCAAGAGTACTCAGCACAGCTTAGGGTAAGGAACCATGTAGGAGTTCCTATGTTCCGCAGCATACATTTCAGTTCTCCATGATGATGGTACCAATATTCATTAGTCCCACGCTGACATGCCATCAGATTAATCAGCTGAGATTCTAAATGATCATCCCTCTGATGCACTTTATCCATAGAAGATAATAATACTTCTATTTGATTTACAAGAAAATCATAAAAGGGTGGAGCTTGCCACCATTTGGTCAATATTTACATTTTAAAACAGCACAAAATCAACTTCAAGTCAAAATTAAAACGAAGTAAAGAAATTGATGAAAAGAGAATGTAAAATTACACAGGCTTTTCGGAGAGGAAGGGGAAAGTGGAATTTAGGGAAATGATAAAAGTTGGATCAGGGTACACTTTTCTGACATAAATTGGAAAACTGGAAAAATGGGGAAGAAGACCGTTAAGAAAATTAGGGGTACACTTTTGTGACATGACATTAGTAGCTAGGGAGTGGAGACTGAAAAATACATTGAGGGAATAAAAGTGAGTCCATGGCCGGCCTTGTCCAGACCTGTTATCCTGAGATCTCTTTGCTTGCTGCCATGTTTCCCAGTTCTTTGGCGGCATGCTCCAGAAATGTTATAGTATTGCAAGATAATTTTATTGAAGATCCACTGAGGCATATGATGACGGCCGCCCTACAGGTTCTCACCTGGGCATCTCTTAAGAGTGGTAACAAAAGAACTTTCCTTAGATTCTGAAGTGCGGGGCATATGCATATAAGATGCAGTAATGACTCCGCACCATTGTCACAAAGGTGACAGTTGGATGTTGGCCACAACCGTAGCCATTTAGGGGTGATATCTTTGCTCGCAAAGCAGCCCAACCTTAACAGGCTTAATTTCCTTTTGTAATAGTCCCTAAAACAGTCTTGCAAATATGGATGGGGTTTCAAGTGGATGTATGATGGCAAAACGGTCCAGGCGTGGCTTTTGCCAGCCACTGCAGCTTTGTCCATTAGTAGTGATGCTTGTTTGATTGCTTTGTTGGTTCGCAGTTTAAAAGCAGTATAAGACATAGGTGCAAGCCAGGTTTCTTCCAGTACTAATGATTGAAGCGCTTGCCTGAGGGACTTGTATGTAGAATTTGGAAGACCCTATTTTTATAAGAAATGAACTGTGCACACCGGGTTACGTGTAATTATACTTGAGAGCAACTGAGACGTTGTTTTAAGATAAAACCATTTCTACAAAGTAGCATTGAGTGTTGAGTATTTTTATTTATATTTTGTAGATCTCTTTTTTTGGTTATGATATATATACTTTTTTTTCCAACAACTCTTATTTCATTTTATACTTTTTATATGCACATTTTGATTATTTTTTTACACAGATTTTTACATATAACACATAACAGTGATTAAACGTTGTCTAATTTATAAAATATCTACACAATTAGACACTTCAAATCTTTAGCACAGAATGTATTCCTTTCCTACACAATTAGACACTTCAAATCTTTAGCACAGAATGTATTCCTTTCCGACGCGTTTCGGCCATTCGCCTTGCTCAGGAATTCTGTGATCTCCTTTGTTACATCAACAGTAGCTATAATGATGAAAAATGATATTTCAGTGATATATTTTTTACAGCAAATCTATTATTCTCAACGTCTCCTAAGTTACTTCTACTCTTTCATCTCTCTTTAGGATTATATCTGTCAATTTTGTGGTGAATTTGGAAGACCTGCCTGTTTTTCAACTTCCAGCCAGCACAGATGGGCCAGGGAATGATCTTCTGCGTCCCTCATTCGCCAGTAGAATTTGACAAGGGCTCCTTGTCTTGCTGGGAGCTGATTTGTGAGACTGTATTCCAAACGTATTTGGGTTTGCGAAATATAACGCGGGATTGAAAAAAGGTTTTTGAACAGGCTAGATTGAGTGAGGGTTAGCACTGTGGAGTCCCGGGTTGTCATCATCTCAGAGCCATATGTAAGCGATGGCAGGAATTTGGCAGCTACGATCTTTAATATGTGGGCAGTCGAATTTCCGCGTAGGTGTTTTTGGACTGTTTTGAAAGCAAATCGAAGTTGTTTAGCTTTTGATTTCCCCTGTTCCAAGTGCTGTTTGTACTTTAGTTGATTGTCCAATGAGATGCCTAAGTATTTGTATTGGTCTACCTGCGTTAGTGCGGTAGAATTTATCTTCCAGACAAATTTTTTTCTTTTCTTGCGAGAAACATAAGACATTAGTTTTGTTAAGATTTAGTGTCAATTGTACGTTCGAAAGGTACGACGCAACCTTAGAAATCATGCGTTGTAGGCCGAGAGGAGTTTGCGACAGTAGCACAATGTCGTCTGCATATTGTAGACTCATTATGGGTAAATTACCCAATTTTGGTGCATCTCCCTGAATGGAGCGTAAATTGCTATCTAGGTCTGCGGTGTAAATGTTGAAAAGGCAGGGGGCCAATACACAGCCTTGTTTTAGCCCGTTGAATGTACGGAATTTCTTTGTCAGGTATCAGCCATCTCCTTTTTTCACTTGGACCCAGGTCTGTGAATAAAGCTCTATTATTGCTCCCATTAGCTTTGCCGGCGCACCCCAGGCTTTCATTGTGGCCCAGAGTTTGGATCTTGGCACTTTGTCAAAGGCCGCTTTTAAGTCCAAAAAACAGGTGTACAGCAACTTAGAATTGTCAATTGCCCTTTTTGCTAGTAGGGTTATCGCAGATAAGTTGGTGAGGGTGCCCATTCCTGGGCGAAAGCCAGTTTGAGTCAGGGGGATTAGCCCTGTACTGCTGACCCAGGTCTCCAATTCTACCAGTAGATTTGAGGCATAAATCTTGGCCTCCACGTCTATTAAGGCTATCAGCCTATAGTTATTGGGATCGGAGCGGGACCCAGATTTATGTATCGGATGTAAAATGCTACCCCTCCATGATTCGGGAATGTTCCCAGTTTTTACACTATGACAAAATAAGGGGAGCAATTGTCTGGCCCAAAACGTAGGGTCTTTCCTAAATAGGGCGTTTGGTATCCCATTTGGTCCAGGGGCTCCATCTGCTCTCAACGATTTTATGGTGTTTAAGACCTGCGTTGATGTCATCAAGTCGGTGTCTCCAGTGTGCTTTGTTATTGTTGGTTCGCAGGTGGCTTTGAGGTCAAAGGGCTTTGAGTCTGTCGTTGTTCTTAGGCTTGGCAGGACACACTCTGGGAGAGGCACTACTGTGTTATCTAGTGATGTGTCGTGAGTGGAGTTGTATAATGAAGCGATGTGGCTGCTCCAAAACTGATCAGTCATGTCTGAATTGAACTACCGATGTTTACCGTTGAGCATGAAGTTTATTTTTGGCCAGAAGTCTTTTGAGTTCCGCAGCTTACTAGCGTGGAGTATAGTGCACGCTAGTTTCTCCCCGTGCATTCTCTTGGCCAGATTGGTCTCTCTTTTTAGCTCTTTATTTAAGACTACAATTGTTTTCAGAGTTTGTTGGGAAAAGTGAGAATCCTTTTTGCGTTCGGCCCTGAGGAATGCATTCATTTGCCTTTTTAATTGTCGCAGCTTTGGTGTATACCGTTTCCCTCCTCTGTTTCTTATGGCTTTTTGTCCTCTGTGATTAGATTGAACTTCATTGTTTATGTCCACTACAAAGGACTACCAGATCTTTGTTATGTCCTTTGATGTGTCAACTGGTGAAAGCAGTGCATGGCATGACGCCATTAAAATGGGGAGGTTTTCTACATACCAATTTAGCCTTTGTAGGTTAAAAATTTGGGTGTTCAAGGATAGAGGCAGCGCTTGCTCAGGCTTTTTTAGTTGGATCGTCAGAATAAAGGTCTGTGGGAAATGGTCACTTTCTCCACGTTCTTGGATATGGAAGTCTCTGATGTAAAGGAATAGGTCAGGGTCAGCCAGGGTATAGTCTATAGTTGATCCTGAATTCTTAGAAACCCTTGTAAGGGCAGCCGGTATGTCCAGATAGCCCCTTCCATTTAAGGTGTACAATTGGAGGGCTTCCAATTCCTTAGCACATTTCCTTCCCATTGCGCTTTGTCTGCAGTGGTTGCCCTGCCGTGGGACAATGTGGGTGGGGAGGGTACCCTCCTGATGTTGAATTAGATTCATGTTGAAATCTCCGGTTATGAGCATGTTTTCACTTGGATAGGTGGACTTTAGTGTGTTAATTGCATTGACTAGTTGTTTTATCCTCTTCCCTTTATGTTTTCCACCGGGGTGCATATAAAGGGTCACAATCAGGAGGCCCAGGTTTGTGGAGATATCAATTTTAATGCTTTGCATCCATCTGGATTCTAGGTCAAGGCTGCTAAGTTGCCATGGAAGGTCCGTCGATATGAAAATGGATAGGCCTCCTTTTGCCCTGCCAGAGCGTGCCTCCTTATGTACTGGTGTGAAGAATTCTATATATCTCACAGGAGGCGTGTTTTCGGTCTGCCAAGTTTCCTGGAGCATTACTATTTTAAATTGAGTAATAAACTCTATGAAATCTTCTTCCTCCAGCTTCGCTTTTAGACCGTTTACATTCCATGAGCAGAACGTACAGCCCTGCTCTTTCCCAATCATTGGTCTACTATTGGTTCAGTCTATGTTCCTATGGATTGATGCCGGAGGGGCGTGTTGGAGCCTTTCGGGCAGGTCATTCACCTGACGGGGAAACGTAATTGTAATTTGCCTGAATTGGTGGCCGTCTTCTTCTATACTGCCTCTTAGCTCTGGTCCTTTGGCATTTTTTAGGAGGCCTCGTTTTAAGTTTTGTTTCCGCAGCGGGCTGGGATATCGAGCAGGCTCCACTTTTTTTAGATCAATGCCCCATGAGGCAAAATCCTCCCGATGTGTCAGGATTAATTCTGTGACAATATGATCAATCCATGTTGTTATTGTGGAGTCTTAGCCTGGTTGGGAAGGGTTTGGTTTAAACTCTACTAATTCCAAATCGCATGATTTTAAATGACTTAGGCCTGGTAGTTCCTCTAGGAGTCTCAGAATTGCCCCTCTGTTCAAGATGTCGTGGACCCCTCTTGACCAGTATTTCGGAATTAGCTTGATTTTATTGCTTAAAGTGAGCCTCTTTTGAGTTTTTGGTCTTCTGTTCTCTTTGATAATTGAGAGAGACATTCCTTCCCGGTCCATCTCGGCTCTAAGGTGAGCCGATTGGGTAGCTGTGCACTGCTTATAGATGCTTGTCCGTTGAGGACTAGGGCTGTTGCGGCTTGGATTTCTCCGTCCTGCAAGTCTTGTGGATTTACTTCCTTAGTCTTAGCGGGTTTATCTATGCCAAGTTGTCTTTTGTTTTCTTGTGCTTGAGAGGCTAAATTAGTCCCCTTTGGGTTTTGTCTTTGATTGATGTTTATGTTGATGACTTGCTCATCTATTGGTGGCTTGCGCTTTAACTTTTCTCCGGGTGGGTTGAAGATGCTGAACGCTTTTATTGCGGTCTGGGTTGAATTTGTGCCATCTGTGGCTCTTTTTGGGCTGGTTGTTTCCTTCTCGGGGGGTAGGGCTTTTGAGGTAAGCCCTTGCTCTGGAGTTGTTCTGATTTGAGCTGGGGCACCCTCTAACTGCTCTTCACCTTCGATGTTGCCAGGAAGCCGCTTGGCCACAGTGCGCTTAATTAAGTTTCTTTTTAATTTCATTTCATTTCATTTCAGGGTCATTGTTTTTTTTGGGGGGGATCTTTGATGATGCGCCTCGGCTGCATGCTTTTGCTTTTCTAGCTTTCCTTAGGCGTTTCTTTCCCTTTTGGTCAGCGCATGCGCCTGAATAGGGACGTTGGGACTGAGTGCCGCGATTTGTGGGGACGCCTGACTTGAGTCTGCTTCTTCTCCGCAAATGACTGGAGTTTGTTTGTGTAGGCTTACTGGCGTCGTGGTTTCATTAGAGGTGAGGGGGTATAAATGGTCTTGGGAATCCGAGCTTGTTTTGGCGCTGCTGACCTCTGGCGGCCTGCCTGGACCCTCTTTGGCATGCTGTTGGCTAGTTACTTGACTTATGGTTGTGGTTTTTGCCATGAGTGAGTTCGTTGAGGTTACCGTAACTGCCCCCAGTATCTGCGTCATCAGGCAGGGTACTGTAGCCAGTTTATCTATTATGTCTGAACAGTGGCAGGTATAGAAAGTGGAGTCATTGTTAAGTTACACCTTTGTGATCATATTATTTAGATCTTTTAAGTTTGATTCAATGCCCTGAACGTGAAAGGCCAACAGGTTAAGCAGGTCGACTTGTGTGTCCAATTTGTCCGCATGGTAGGACATGGCGGCGCCAATGGTTTCCATTGTCTTTAGTAGTTGCGGCCAAATGGAATCCGTTTGGGGGCTCTCTGATGTTTCCCCCTGAGTATGGGTAAATGTGGGTGAAGTAAGAAGATGCGCATGAAGCGTCTGATTGATTATGATGCTCGCGCACTTGCGCACTCCTTGACGATGACCTTTTGACATTACCTTCCTCCTTGCAGGGTGTTTGGTCGTGTTGGGCTGCAAACTGACGCATGCTCCGTTCCAGTTCTGCGATCTCACTTGCAGTTACATTGTCTTCTTGTGGATATGATGTCTTACTGTGTTTGATGACATCGGGATCTCCCGTTACTTGTCCTGCAGGTGGAGGGCAATGCGTTTTATCTAGTAACGATGTGGGCTGGCAGCTCGAATTGATGGAAGAATTTGCCGATGGCAGAGGGTTTTGAGTGCAGTTTGGTGTTTGTGTTTGTAAGAGGCATTCCTTGAATGCTATCGGGGTCGTTTTCTGAGTAAGTTGTGGGCTTTGCTCTAAAAAGACCGAGTCATTGCTTGTGTCCGGGGCCCAATGGACTAAGGCACGAGCCGGTGATATATGAACTGTTTGTTGAGGCTTGGAAATTAAGCGCCCCCTGGGATGGTCTGGGTCGTTAGCTGGTTGTCGAGTAATTTGATCATGCGACCCAGGAGGACCAGATCCCCCGCTCCCAGAGACACTTCTTGTTTTAGGATTAAAAGCATTGCGAGGTTCACTGTAACACCTTATGTGAAGTGATGGTGACAATGGCGGTAATACGTCTTGTTCGTGCCCTCCTTGGATGCTTTGTGTTGAGTTCTATTGGAATTAGAACTAGCATCATGCAGCGGGAGTTCCGATCCATTCCCAGTAGAGAGTCTTTGACAGACTTTTAAAAAATCTGTAATCAAAGCCCGTCTGCTTGTTTTGGGTGGCGGGGCTTGGGCTTGAACTTTGTGGTTCGAAGGTAGCATGGCGTTATAATCCAATAAATCCTTATTCGTGGCTTTGGGGCTAACTGTGCTGACCTTGTGGAGCCCCTTTGCTCCCACGACGGAGCTCAGCGGTCCAGAGTTGTCATGTTGGGGTGTTGAGCCAGGGGGAGGTTTTGCGAGATCTGTCGAGCTGATGCCTTGTTCCTCTGGGTCTGGCTTTTTGGGGCTTTTGCCCCCGCCTGCGGCGGACCCTTCCTCTGCCCCGTTGGTGGTGCCCGGAGGATCCCCCTTGGCCCTTTTTGTCTTCGCCTGTGGTTTTTCAGCTAGGTTTCCCTCGCCTTGTATCTTACCGGATCTCATGATGATACTGCGGTATGGTTGTTCCTTTGGGTTAAGGGGCAGCTTGGGCTGAGGGCTCCGTTAGTGTGCCGTCAGTGGCCAGAACTGACCGCCTTTTTTTTATTAGGGTTTGTATAAGTTATAGCAGTGGGTTAACCGAGGCGTTGAAATGCGTTGAAATGCGCCTGCGCCTGCTGTCTCCAACAGGGGGTGATTCAAATTACCCTGTCCGTGTCCGTGTCCTTATCCTTAGCCTTATGTTGTTAACTTATTGGCTTAGCTTATTAGCTTATTAGCTTTGGGTGGCTTTAATTACGAAGCGAGGTGCGGGCTTGATGCAGATGCAGGCTCGGTCTGTTTTTACCCCGTTTGGAGGGGGGCAGCAAGCGGGGCAACAAACGGGCAACAAGCGGAGCACGCAGGGGGACCGTGGGCTGAAAAAACCTGGTTAGACAGCCTCCCTCGATCTACCCCCGGCTCTTACTTTGCAACTGCCTCTAACAGCGGTCGCGCTTGTGTTCACCCCTCCTCCTCCACCTCTTACCTCGCCAGACTCCAAGACACCAAGGCGAGCCGCGCCGCCGAGATGCAGCCAAAGCTCCGCGGTGATGATGCTCCTGCTCCCGATCGTTCAAATCCCTCAGCCAGAGGACGCTGAGACCTCGGAGCTTCGGGGCTAGATGTTGGCCGCTTTTCGTACCTCACGGCTTCCAGCTCCCTCCGGCCCTCTCCAGCCCTCTGACTCCGGCTCCGGCTCTGGTCCTTGATGCTCAAAAGCTGTAGGAAAGGGACGCGGAGGGAGCGGCAGGAGAGCGGCAGGGGGCGAGGAGTTAGAGGACGCCAAGTACGCCGACTTCTCCTCTTCCTCACTTTCGCCGCTTCGTCGCTACCTGCTACCGCCGTGCTCCTCGGCTGCCGGACTCCTCTGACTCTGTGTTCACCGTGCTCTTTACTGCTCTCTCGTGGTACTGCAGTGAGCCCTCTCGTGGTACTGCATCCAGTATCCATAGAATCCTTTGCAGAAACATTTTGCAGATGTACCTCTGTTTTCAATATGTGATTGACTGCATATGAGAGTCCAGACATGTCACTTTCAAAAAAGGTGAAATATATAAGGGATATGTTAGAACTGGGGGTTTCTAGTTGGCAGGGGTAGGTAACACTGTCCAAATAGGGACCCTTGCTTCTAGTCAGGGTAAGGATGAAACCCTCTGAGATAACCTCTGCTCACCCCCTTGGTAGCTTGGCACAAGCAGTCAAGGCTTATCAAAGGCAATGTGTAAAGTATTTGTACCAACCCTCACAGTAACACAGTGAAATCACCACAAACTGACTCCACAACAGTTTAGAAAAATAAAGGTATTTAATCTAAACTACACAAGACCCAAATGACAAAAATCCAACATACACAGTTCAAGAATATGGTTGCAAAATAGTTATTAAAGTTGCGATAAGATAATCCACACTTGCGCAAAGTTCACAGTTGCGTCACGTTTAGCCAACAGTACCTTTAAATGCGTCAAAGTTCCAAAACAGAAGCTGGTGCGGTGGAAAACAAGCGATGCGTCACTCCTGAGACCTCGGGGAGGCGATGCGACAACCCCGCTGGATGTAGCGGGCGTGTTGTGGTGACTCCAGTCTGTACGGAGAGGGATGTGATACCTTGCATGGATTCCGGTGCGGAGGTTCCGTAGTGAAAAAATTCGCAAAGGCACAATGCGATGATCTTTGGGACTGTGACGATCTCGGGGGCGACGGTGCAGGGACCAGCGGTGATCTTCCTCTCGCAGCTCCTCGATGCAATGGCTCTGCGACGACACTCGCAGTGACGTGATGCGGGCCACAAGCAAAAGGTGCGACGATCTCACCCAGTGACGACAGGCTCTGCGACGATACTTGCAGCGATGGTAATCTTCCCGCACCAGATTGGTGCGTCCCACAAACGAAGGATGCAATGACTCTGGCAGCGGCAACAGGCGCTGAGACGATCTCGGCCTTCGTAGAGGCTGAAATGTCCTCGCACTGACGGGGAAGCGCTCCGCAAGCGAGCAATGCAAGAAAACTTGCAGAAAGTCTTTAAAATCTTGGTTTCCAGCTTCCCAACACAGGAACAACTTCCAGAGGCACCACAACTGATCCAAGCACTCCAGGAAGGACAGAACTCTCTCAACCGAGTTCAGGGAAGCTGGGGGTGACGTCCTTTTGTTCCTGGGACTTCTTAACAGGGAGCCAGCTCTTCTCAGGCCCTTGGAGATTCCTTCAAGCAAGGGGACAAAGCACCAAAAGCAAAGTCCTTCCCCTCTCCTTGGCAGCAAAGCAACATCAGGTCAGTCCAGCAGAGCATCAGCAGGGCAGTCTTCCGTCTTCAGTTTCATCTTTCTCCTTGGCAGAGGTTCCTTCTTGGGTCCAGGATGATCTAATTTTCTGTAGTCAGGGTCCCTGTACTTATACCCCTAAAAGTCTTTGATCCCTTTGTGCAGGAGGGCTCTGAGCCTGGTCTGAACCAGTTCTGGGTGTTCCTTGAGCACTTTGTTTTCATGGCCTCTCCTTTCCTTTCGGGGAGAGGGGCAGGGTCATCAACCACCCAGCAGGAGGTGGAGCCAGCATTGTGGAAGGCCGGCACAGCCCTATTCAGGCCCAGGTGCTATCCCCTCCCACCACTCAAGATGCAGATGCAGTCATTCAGCCTAGGGATGACTCAACCAGCCTCCTGGGGGCTCCCAGCCCCTGTCACTCTCAAACCAGACAGCCAATTCACAAACAGGCCAAGGCACCCAGAAGGGTTAGACAAGAGTACAGCAACTTTCTAAAAGTGCTGTTCTCAAACACAGGATTTAAAAACAACCTTTCCTAAAAGATGTGTTATTAAATTCTAAGTTCAGGGATACCAAACTTTTATGTCCTATCTTGCTCCTATGGGAAGATATGCTGGTAGCCACTGTAGCCAGCATCCCCCATGATAGCCTATGGGGCAACATAGCCTTACAATAGTGAAAAACGAAAGTGGTTGTAATTCACTACCAGAGCATGTCACCTGCACAAGTACATGCTCTACCTTTCACATACACTGCACCCTGGCCAAGGGGGTACCTTGGGCCTTCCATAGGGGTGACCAATGTGTACAGAAGGGGAAGGTTTAGGCCTGGCCAGTAGGGACACTGACCAGGAGTACATGGCATTCCACAGACTGCACACAGGCACTGGGGTGGCAGGCCTGAGACACCATTGTAGGGCTACTCATGTGGTGGCACAATCAGTGCTGCAGGCCCACTAGTAGCATTTGTTATCACCAGCCCTGGCACGCTCAGTGCACTTTACTAGGGACTTCTTGGTGACACAAAAATGCCAATCATGGATAACCAATCTCAATAACAATTTACACAGGGAGCACTTGCACTTTGACACTGAACAGCAGTGGCAAAGTGCTCAAAGCATCTAAACCAGCAAAAACGAAAACCAGCACAGCATCAAAAATACAGGAGGTAGAGGCAAAAAGATAGGGGGAAACCATCCCAAAGATGCCAGATATAACAGGATACATTGTCTAAATCTTGGATCTTCTGCATATAATCTTATTGTCCGATATTCAGATGCAGTAATTTGCACAGGTCGTTCATCATATCGTCCTCCTTTTCCTGTTGAAAACAGATCCTGAAAACAATGAGGTTCCAAGCTCTCTTCCCATACACTCATGGGATTTCCCTTTGTTTTTTTTCATTTGAAACAACTCAATAGTGTTCCCCATCATTTCTTTTGAATGAAGTGGATGCACACTGTAATGGTCATAGATTTCTTCACATATTAACATGTTCACTTTTTCAATTTGTCCACTTGACGTTTCAGTATTTTCCGCTAAAAGTATTTCTTCTTCTCCCACATACACATTTCTATAGTACTCATTGTTTTTTATCAGATACAACCTTGCCTTTTGCACTTTCCTAACATCCACTAAGTCCTGCCAGATTTTCTTATTCTTAGTTGGCACACCATTAACAAAAAAACTAGTGGTTCACTTTCTACACTGTCTACACCAATAGTTTCAATATTTTTCTGTAAATCTAATGGTAAATACACAACTCTTCCTTTTAATCCTTTTTGTAAATCTGAAAGAGGCAATTTACCAGTTTTAGGCTCCACACGAACAATAGCCTGAAACGGGTGCACACATTGAATGAGAATAGACTCATAGGTGTTTAAATCTATCAATTCTGGAGGGCTAGCAACTAACTCTAAATTATTATGCACAGCTCTAGTGGGCATTTTATTCTCATCTAATTTGTTATAACAATATTTACAAATACACTGATCAGAACCCAAATCAAACCAATTGTCTACCAACAAATAAGTTGCAAATGCCTTCCACTTATCATTATTTTTTTATCACTCTTGAAATACAGATCAGCACTCCTAGTCTGATTTTTATTGTGAGGTTGCCGACAACAAATACAAGGAACATTTGGCCTTTCACCTGAAATCACCTTAAAGTTTGTAATTTCACAAATCTGTTGTACAACTATGGTCAAGATTCCCTACAACATTTTCTTCTATTAATGTCTGAGTTTCTTCGCTCTCTTGTTCAGGACCAAAGTAGCAAAACTCAATATCATCACAGACCTTGTTCACATCTGATACTGTCCCACGCAAAAGAGCACTGTTCAACTCATTTAATTTTAGTGCTGGAATTTTTGCAAAATATAATCTTCTGACTAACTTCCGCATTTGAGTATGATGTACTGCCAACATCCTGAAATGGTGAAAAACACTTTGACAAACTTTCCTAGAAACACAAGCCAGAGAATACCCTGCAAACCAGTATTTTTTCTTACTCTGCACGGGTCTAGGTCTTGCAAAATCTTAATCTTTTGTTTAACCTTTTTTTTAGTATATTCTCGTAAAGAATTGCGTAAATGATCAATAGATTCTTGTCGTACACTACAAATACTACTGCAATCCCAAGTGAACACTGGGGCTTTAGAACGTCTGTCTAGAACTTTATCAGCTATCACTTCTTCTGCATTTCTAGGAACCATTTTCTCTTTCTCAATTGGACAACCATTTCTAACCCCATAAGCACTGGTGTCAACTGCATGCAACATATCATTGGTCTGAAAATAACTCTCTTCATTAACCCCTTCAGTGCTAATGACAAGGGTAACTCGTCATGGAGTTTCCATTGATTTCAATGGAAAGTCAATGGAAGAGCCTCAGGTGCCTTAGCAGCCAAGTGGTTAAAGAAAGGCTCTGAACTTCGACTGTGTTTCCATTACCCCCCAAAAAATCACAAAAATGTGTTCTGTGAATTTTTTCCTCTTACTTTTGGCCTTCATTAAATGGATTGGTTTATCTAATGATCGAATTCTGTTTAATACTAAAATGAATAGTGTCCTTTTTAGTTTAAACACCTTTTCAACAATGGATTCAATATGCTTCTTCATTTTATGAAATAGTGTTCTCGTTTTATATTTCTTCGTATCTTTCATCAAATTATGTACTACTCTATTATACAATATTTTTTTACGGATTTCTTTATATTATTTTTCTCTTCTTTTACTATAGGTTGTATTCTTTGTATGTATATTGCCTTTTTTTCCTTTCCTATTCTTTGCCCTTTTTTTGTGCTTGGAACATTTCCAGTGCTTTCAACATTTTCAGTTTTTTTCTGAGTCTAGTAATATGTTTAATAAAGTCGTTTGTGGTCTTACAAGAATTTTTTCTCTTTTTAGCCACATTATGCTGGTCATCCAATAGTTGTGGTTGAGTTTTTTTCAAGTAATATTTTCAACTTTACTACTACTAAACTGAGAAAAATCCTAATTTAAATACTTTCGGTATTCACAGAAGGCATTTAGGAGTCCGAAAGTTAGGAGTCCTAACTTTACTACTACTAAATTGAGAAAAATCCTAATTTAAAGACGTTCGGTATTCACAGCAGGCATTTAGGAGTTCTAAAGTAAGGAGTCCTAACTGTACTACTACTAAACTGAGAAAAAACCCAATTTTAAGACTTTCGGTATTCACAGAAGGCATTTAGGAGTCCAAAAGTTAGGAGTCCTAACTTTACTACTACTAAATTGAGAAAAATCCTAATTTTAAGACTTTCATTATTCACAGCAGGCATTTAGGAGTTCTAAAGTAAGGAGTCCTAACTTTACTACTACTAAACTTAGAAAAAAACCAATTTTAAGACTTTCGGTATTCACAGAAGGCATTTAGGAGTCCTAAAGTTAGGACTCCTAACTTCTGTGAATACCGAAATGAGTAACTGCATTCTGTGAATACCAAAATGAGTAAGTGCCTTCTGTGAATACCAAAATGGTAGTAAGTTTAGGATTTTGTCTTAAGTTAGTTCTGTGAATCGGGCCCAGTGCCCGCACTATACTGTGGTGTTCCCTTGTTGTATATAGCACTCCAGCACTTACCGTTGTTAAGTGCCAACTGCAATGCAGACAAATGAGGAAGTGAAATTTTTGGGAGCGGTGCACCACTCGGTATTGAGACCAGTAGTAGTCAAATAAACAATGAGTCAGTCTTTTGATGTAAAGTCTTGAATATCCTTAATTTACAAAAATTGCCAGCCAACGCGTTTCGTTCATGGGAATGAACTTCTTCAGGGCATAAGTCCACGTTCCCTGGTGAGGAAACGGAGGTGTGGGGTTGGCATTCCAGGCTGCACTGTCCTCCTTGGTAAGGGCATGTGTGCGCTGTATCTGTCGTGTGGGCGGTATGGAGAGCTGTCCGCTAGTATGATGAGAACAGTTAAAATTTTAATCTGTTTAAAGCAATGCTTGTAACTGGTTTAAATCTTTTCTCCATTCTCATTAACGCTTCAGTGTAGACATTGATATTATCAACACTTCCATCATTGGGAGTAACAATTGGTGGTAAAGTTCTAAAAATGACTTGCCCTTCAGAGCCTAGACAATGTAAACATATATGTTTCTTTCTTTTGGCTCACATACATTCCCAATCTATGGCCTTCATATATGTAGTAAATTCTTCCTTCCACCTAGACCAAGGCATGGGTGGATCTCCTTTTAATTGCACAAATGTAGCTGGTGGGTCGAACTGCATTATAAATAGTGTATCAAAAAGTAATACTAACACTTTATGCTTTCTTAAAGGCTCTACTATGATATGTGGAAATTAGAATGCATACATGCTATAATATCCTTGTCTTCAATATAAAGTATATATGAAGTTCATTCATTTTTTCTTTGAAATGCGGCTGTAAATAAAATAATCTTTACCATATACTGATGTGCTGAGGATCTAAAATTTAGTGCAGCTGCTGTTCGAAATAATGTGAATATAACACTTAACCAAAAAAAAAAGTGACCTAAAAATTAAAGAAAATATACAATATTAATAAATATTGTAATGCCTCACATCTCCTGAATATTTTGCATATTTTATACTTTGTTTCCTTGTAAAATGCGAAATAAACCACTACTCCGCATTTTGTAAATAAAAGTGGTTACGGCTGTAACCCTAAATGGCTGCTGATGACGTCAGCTATTCAAGTTCACGCTGCGTGACCTTGCACGATGACGAGCGCTGGAGGTCCACTCTCGTAGTTGCATTCCATGAAGAAAGATTAGCGAGATGAAGTCAGGTGATTAGCGCACTGAAACTCGGAACGAAATTCGGAGTCTGCTCCGGGTGAGGCACAGTGTTTGAAAAATGACAGTAATGGTGCAATAAACAAAGGTATGGAAAAGTAAATTTTTTCAGAAGCAACGAAAGTTTGTCAAAATGATACTCCTCACAGCATAAATGGAAATTCCTCAGCTAAATATGAATTTCTTCATGATACTATCGCCATGAAACCAATAAAGAACAAAGGGCCCGATGTAGGTAAAACGCATTTACCGATTTTAAAATACCAATCCGTACCGAATCGGTATTTCAAAATCGCAAAATGATATGTAGGAAAAAATAGTCGGAAAAATACCGAATCGGTAGCATTCGGTATCGAGAGTCGATACGTACCGAATCGCCAAGTACCGATTCGGTATAGGCCGGGTCGGACACGTCCGATTCGGTAATAAAAAAATGCGGAACCAACCGAATCGGTAAACGCCGAATCGGAAATATAAATACGCCCCATGGGCCGAAAGGCCAATAGGAAGGCATTATACATTCCGAATCGGTATTTACCGAACATATTCGGAAAATACCGATTCGGAGAATGGCGATTTGCCGAGCAGGTTGAGTGACACTGAAGACATCAGCCAATGAGCTGTAAGCACCCTCCCCCACAGGGAGTGGCAACCCAGGCAGGTGCAACTCATCAGAACTTTCTGGAAAGTTGCCTGAGCTGAGCAAACACAGAGAGAGCAGCATTGTGAGCAGGATCCCTGTGAGACATGGCTAACAGCACAGAGAGCCAGAAGGCAGCGCGTAAGCGCAATCCAAAATTCAGCACCATGGAGCTGCAAACTTTGGTGGAGGAGGTGGTGAGGGTGCACACCCAGCTATATGGAAGGCTGTCCCTCACTGTTCCGGAGAGCACCAAGAGGAGGCTGTGGATCGACATCGGGGAGAAAGTGAATGCAGTTGGTGTCACCCACAGGAGCCTAGACGACCTCAAGAAGAGGTTTTACGACATCCGTGGCGTGACCAAGCGCAAACTGGCCGACCTGCACAAGCAGGCTGGACTCACTGGAGGAGGAACAAACCGTGCGCCACCCCTCACTCAGCTGGAGGAACTAGTGGCGACCACCATCGAGAGGGCCAGTGTCGTGGGAATTGGGGACCTGGATAGCTCATTCCGAGCTACAGCTACAGGTAAGAAGCATGCGCAACTTGACACACCATACCAGACACCTCCCCTACAGACCCAATGCACAGCCAAACCCCAGGCCAGTACTGCTAGCAACAGACATGAGCAATGCATCTTGCTAAATGTACTCTGCAAAAGTTACCAAAAATGCCACAGCAGAAGCATAAGATAAATAACAGTAATACAGCATCAACGTGTTTGTAATGAGATGTGCAATGCTTTAATAGTAGTGACTGGAACACATTAGCACCCACTTGACAAATGCTTCTTTATACCTAGGGGCACCATCAGGCGGGGGAGCAGCATCAGCTCCAGCACCAGCTCCAGCACCAACAGCCAGTGCGGTGGCGGTGGCAAGCACCAGTGCAGCAGCACAGGAGGAGGAGGACAACAGCTGTGCCCTGGCCAATGAGGAGGACACTGGACATTCCCTCACAACTCCACACTCCCCCCGACTGTCTCAGTCTCAGTCGCCCTCATTGCTATTCTCCCCGGAGAACACACCACCACAGAGCCACCCTGCACCTGCCACTTCCCCGGCCCGGAGGAGAATTGTAGCTCCATTAGTCATCATGGAGGGGGCAGCGGGTCAGGCTCCTGCACAAGACCCCGTGACCCCAGCATCACCAGAGCACACACAGCAGGGCAGCAGAAATCCACGTAGGCCACGTGCAACCAGCAGCCCAATACCAGCACCGGGAGGCAGCGTCTTCGCAGGGCTGGAGACCAGCATGGTAACGATACAGAGGATGCAGGCAAAATCCATCCTGGCCTGCCATCGCCAGTTGCGCCTGCACAACCTGCAGATGGGTGAAATGACACAGGGCTTCAAGACCTTCGTTGACAGCAACAAGGAAATAGCGACATCTATTGGCCGAATGACCACTGCCATCACCCAGCTCTGCAACAGATTGGATGACCATGAGCTGAGTCGTCGCAGGGATGCACGAATACAGAACAGGTCACTCAACCGCCTTGCAGCTGCGACTGCCCAGCTATGCCAACGTGGGGCAAACATGGAGGCCAGCCTCACACAGAACATGTCCGAGGTCACTAGGGGCATGGGCCGTATTACCACCGCCATGGAGACACTACTGATCTCCAACACCGTAGTGAATCCCGTCCTGGGCGAGGCTGGGGACAGCAGCAGCCGCAGCAGCCCGGCCAGCGCTGCGTCAGAGCCGCGCCGGAGCAGCAGGCGCTCAGCTGAGGCTGCAGGGCATTCAGAAGGGGGTGAGGCTCATCCTAGTGGGCCTGCTAAGCGCAGCAAAAAATAAGACTGCCAGTGCGGGTGAGGCAACCCGGACATTGGACATTTCTACCCCTTCTTGTTTAACTTTTCTTTTGTTGCACATCAGTGAAGTAACGTTGATGCAACATTATTAAATTTAATTTCTGAAAACATACATTGACCTGTTTGTGCATCTGTACTCACTCAGAAATAGTTGTCTGTTATCTCCTGACGCCTGTATCTGCCGTCAGTTGGTGCAGAGACTCCAGCAGGTAGTGGTAGTGGCACAGCATTGTCATCGTCAGGGTCCTCGTAGTCGGATAACTCTACCTCAGTGCTTTTCCTGACTGCAAGGTTGTGCAACATTGCACAGACAGCAATAATCTTGCAGCAGGTGATGGGGGTATATTGCCTTGCACCTCCGCTCTTGTGCAGACATCTGAACCTGCTCTTCCAGATGCCAAAGGTCCTTTCCACTACGTTCCTCGTGCTTTTGTGGGCACGGTTGTACCTCCTTTGGCTGGGTGTTGAGGGGTTGAGGTAAGGGGTGAGAATGAACGAGCGTAGGGCATATGCACTGTCGCCTAGAAGGAGAAGGGGTAACATTACTCACATGCATACATGTACTTCACACTGCAATTTTGGTTATGGGGGTCTGACACTGTGTCTTACCTAGCAGGTATCCTTCGCCAAATTCCCCTGCCATCAGCCGTGCATAAATTCCGCTACTCTGGAAGATATAGGAGTCGTGGGTACTCCCCGGAAACTTTGCAACCAGGTCAGTGATCACACACTTGGCATTGCATATCACTTGCACATTTATGGTGTGCCGTGACTTCCGATTGCGGTATACGTATTCCGTGTCAGCAGGGGGGCAAATCGGTATGTGTGTGCCATCTATGCAGCCAATGATGTGGGGGAATCTTGCCATCTGATAGAATTCAGCTTTTGTCTGTGCCAGTTCTGCATGGGTGGAAGGGAAGGAAATGTAGTGGTCCATCCTCTCGATCATGTCATCAAGGAACTTGTGGAAGAACCTTGACAGGCTGCTCTGGGTCACCCCTCCTGCCACAGCAACTACACTTTGATAGCTGCCAGACGCCAGCAGGTGTAGGCAGCATAGCACCTGCACCTGCACAGGGATTGCGTGTGCCCTTGGGGTGGGGTGCTGCAACAGGGGTTGGAGGTCCCTGATGAGGTCTCTGATGGTCTCTGCCTCCAGCCTGTACCTCTGTAGGATCTCTGGATCTGTCAGCATGCACAGGGTGATCCGCTGTCTATACACCTGCTCCTGTCTCAGCCATTCCCTCTCTCCTTCCTGCTGTAGCCGTAGCCGTCTTGCTATGACATAGAAAGCTGCCATGTTGCAAGTAGAACTGCATTTTGGGTCCTTTTTTATAGGTTGCACCTGGTTACCACCTGATTCCAATCCATGGTAATGTCCGACTCTGAAATACCGAATTTGAAGCAAATTCGGTATTTCAGTGCTTACCTACATCTCATTCTTCAGCTTTTCGCATCGAATCGGATTTTCACCGATTCGGAATTTATACCAAATCGGCGATTTTACCGAATCGGAAAGTCACCGAGTCGGTAGAATTCCGAATCTGAAAAATGTCGGAATCGGAAAAATCTCCGATTAGGTATTCTACCGATTCGGAGATTTTCCCGAGTCCAATTTTTTTCCGATTCGGATTTCTACCGACTCAGTGACTTTCCGATTCGGTAAATTCGCCGATATCGCAGGATTTCGGCCTCCTACATCCCGTTGTCTCTATTCCGATCGGTAACGGCCGAAAATACCGATTTTCGGCCGTTACCGACCGACCTACATCGGGCCCAAAAATACTGTTTTGGTAAACTTTTTTCTCCCACAAGTGCAATCAGTGCACTAGATTTATAATAACACTGCCGCTGGTGCCATCAAATAACTTAAAATAATAATTCCATGTTGACCCATACTAAATCCTCCCGGTGATGCAATCAAAGCACAACAATTACAGACAACAGCCGCTGGTGCTATCAAATACACTTAAAATACTTAGTCTAAATATGAAGCAACAACTCCTTAGTGTAGTAGGATCCACATTTGAACTCAATATAGTAATATCAAATAATTTGAAAAATCGATTTTTCCCATCGGTTCAAGAAGCACTTTGTACCTGCGCTGGATATGTTGACAAGAGTGTTTCTTCTTCACCTCATCGCCATTTTTTAAATAAAAGTTAAATATCCAATAAATTCTGAAGATGATTTATTTACAACACAGCAAAATAAGTCCATCCATCAACTGCCCCAGATGCAACTAGGAAACAGACAAGATTCCAGTACAAGACAAATCATGTAGAATCTTGAATGTCAAAGAAAAGTAAACACAGTGCATGCTAGGGCTGGCAGATGATGTAATAGGGAAGGAGGAGAGGGAAGAGGGAAACAAGAAATAAAGGAATGATGTAACAAAGCACATCTGCAATGTGATAACAGTGGCTGAAATTCATCACCATATTGGGTAATTCTATTGATACTCCCAGATTTGGAGTGCAGATTCTATGTGGTACAGCATGATACCTAAGTCGTCAATAACTTCAATTCAACGCTTGCCTGGGCCAGAGGAGGCTCTTTCCACTCACATAATTGTGCTGCTCCTGTTCCTTTCTCGCTGGTTTGGATACTCGGTCCACCAGCGCAAAGCAAACCACTGCAGGGCCAAGTTTGACACCTACCATAAATGCTCCGGAACTCTCAAGCAGCAGGGGACACACACAGGCACTCCTTGCTGCCCTGAAGCCTGGGCCAAGGGTGGGCCCATCTGCGCCCTTCTGTGGCCGGCTGAGGTTGGGCTGGGCCCACCATCTTTAGTCCTGCCTCTCGCCACAGTACAATTATGAACTCTGGAGTGAGGTGCTAAAAGGGAACACACAAACCAACAAGATGAGAGGGAAGATAAGACAGGTCGGTGAATAAACTCTTTTAATTTGCAACAGTCTCTAAACCTGCCCAACCACTGCCTAGTAATTGCTATGCAACAAGAATAAGATAATGGGTAAATGTAAAGTATCAACGGAAAAGGAGCTATAAAACTGACTCTCTCCACTAAATCAAGTACCAATTATTTGTCGAATGCCATGGGTATACTGAATAGTGAAATCACTAATGCGGAAGAAAGATTGGCCGCTACAAAGTCTGTTTTGCATAATGCTATGGATAAGGTGATGGAGAAAGACATTGCAACAGAGCCAGTGAAGCCTTTAACTGTGGAAAAAACTGTGACACTATGTTTTTTTTAATAGTTCTCTGATGATTAGTGATGACTCAGCGCCTGGGGAGCTGTCTCAACTCCCAGCAAAGAAAATCTGTTAGTTGGCAGACACACACCCTAGCAATCTAAAAAATAGGAAGGTAACTACAGGAGGCAAAGGAAAAAATGTCAAAGAGAAATTGTTGAAGTCCGCCAAAATAACAGACTGCTTTCTAAAAAATGAGCATAATAGGTTGACAATCTTAGAGGAATTAAAAAAAAAGGAATTGGAGCCCATAACATCTGGGAACTGTTTATTTGAGGTATCTGTTAAGGAAATAGTAGACCATTTAAAATCACAAGCTGGGCAGACTATTAATAGAGAGACTGCACAAAGCAACTCTGCAATATTTGCAGCCCCAGACACGGCCCTTTAACAAAAACCATCAGTTTAGCCCACAAATGATAATTACAAACAAAATTAAAGTCCCAGACCCCAGATACTCCAGGTATCCCTACATCTCCCACTGGAATCTACGCTTTTTGTAATTATATTGAGATGTCTACCCATCCTAAAAGTCCAATGTAACAGAACATTGGTTTGATCTAAAAAAAAAAAAATACTGGTTGACCAAATAATTGTGGAGCACAAACTGCCTTGCTAAAGAAATTATAATGGTAAGAAGAGTTGGATGGATAGGCCCTTCGAGGAAAATCAGCGAAGACAACTGTATTGTGGTGAATTTCCGTACCCCTATGTGGTAAGAACCCTTCTCTCTGGTCTTGCAAGTAAATCTGATGGCAGGAACATTACCAGCAATATTGGAGCCAAGCCTTTAGGATATTTTTATGGGCCAATAAAGTTTAAGGGGAACATGGCGGCAGTCAGTCAGTGCTGAAAAAAACCTTGCACAGACGGATGTAGCTAGGACAAACAAAAGTATGAACGCTGGATGAATTGTAATTAATCCCAAGGTTTCTTTCATATTGCCTACCTCGGCTTTTTTGGAGGCTTTTTGCCTTCTGGGCTGGTTCCCCTTGCGAAGGCTTCGCTGTGGCTGCTGAAACCGCTGGTCCTCCGCCGCGAGGTGGGATCTGGGCCGAGGCAGTGCTACGGATCGCCAGAGGTCGGCGCGTAGTTGCCAGGATTGGGTTCTTGAGAGGCAGAAGCCCTCTCGCGGTCTTGGTGGCGGCTGGTGTGCAGACAAAGTCGCGGGAAAGCGGCAGGGAAGAGACTGTGAGAAATGAGAGCCTCCCGCTGATGACCCCGGTAAGGAGAAAGAAGAAGGGGGCATAGGGACAGTTTCTCGAGGGAGGTAAAGCTGAAACTGAAACTAGGAGCAGCAAGTCTGGAGCTTCCCAATTTCAACAATCCCCGGGGAGTTCAAAGACTGCAGAAGACACGGGAGGGAGCAGCAATATAACCCAAATAAGTAATAGCCTCAACAGATACACCTTGCGAAGTAGAGGTCTCTTGTGCAGAATTTGTCCCCCACTAAGGATCGCCCAGGTTATACGCCATTAAAAACCACTCAAGTGGAGAAAGCTGCTACCCGACCCCATATAGAGGGGAAAAAAACACAAAAACTAAAAATTAATTAACCCAGTAAGCTCTTGTGTTACTCCATCCCTTCGCACCCACTTTAAAGTACAAGCCCAGACTCGAGTTCTAAGCACTCAGGCTACCCAAAACACCGAGAAATTAGACACAGCTCTCAGAGATAGTAGAAGGAGCCTAGGGGCTATGGAGCAGAGAAATGACATGATTTTACTGGAAAATAGCTTTGCATGTCTAGCAGGAATGGAGGATTCACCAGCTGCACCCCAAACTAAAATCACAGAACAAGACCTAGTGCAGAAAAATTTTGCAACTATTAAGGCTAGCTCTAACTCCACTCCTATTTTCAGCTTTAACCAAACTACCAGTATAGATATCACCTCAGATAAACCATCGATCCAACTAGCTGACCAGGGAGGAGGTCCAGGAGAACGGGTGACGGGGTCCAGCTCCACCACAGAAAACCTACTTAAAAATCTGATTTCTGAGATGAGAGAAAAATTTACAACATCGGAAAGCAATCAGCAAAAGATCCGAGGGGCCTGCGAGACGTTGGAACTAAAAATAGATGAAATAATGGGTAGAGTGGAAGCAGTAGAAGCCACAGTAGAAGACCTCTCAAAGCAGGTCAAGGAAAATACAGTAGAGATTAAGAAATTACACCTGAAAGACAAAGAATTGTCGGACAAACTGGACATTTTAGAAAACAATGCTACAAGAAATAACATCCGGATTCTAAACATTCCAGAAGACCTTGAAGGGGGGGGGGGTATGAAAACCTTTATAATTGACCTTCTAAATTTTTTCCACCATGAGTTTGAAAAGCTGACCTTAAATAATGACATTCAAATAATACACCGAGACTCCTTCACTAAATGACCCAGAAGGAAAAACCCCAGAAAAATATTAGTAAATTGCAAAACATACTCCATAAAAGAAGCTGTCCTTTCAGAGGGGCTAAAAAGGGGGGGTCTATAACAAGGGAGACTGGTCTTTCCGCATCAGATCAGATATTTCACGTACCACACAAGATAGGCAGTGGGAATTGGGAAAACAGATACAAGAATTGAAGAACTTAGGGGCCACTGCAAAACTCCAATTCCCCGCCTCCCTGAAGGTGATGTGGAAGAACAAAATGTTTAATGTTAGAGACCCCGAGGAGGTTAGTTCTTGGATTCATCAGATTAAAAGCTCATCCAACTAAGAATTCAAATTTAATCTCTATATTTATCTGTCATGAGAGGGTGAGAGCCTAAAGAAAAGAGGCACGTAACACGCCTCTAGAGTTGAGGGAGGGGTCCCTAGGGAGGGAAGGGGGTGGGGGTTTAAGGGAAAGCACAAAAAACAAAAAACACAAGACAGAGTTTTAATCACAGGGTGGGGGAGAATATAGGAAAAAAATTGTCCTCAGTAACAAAATATTGCTGTAGAAATTATGATACCGCGGCAAAACGATATCCTTAACAGATTTTCTTGTTATGCCAATTACGGATAGATCACAAAATCTAAAGATTTTATCCTGGAACGTGAATGGGCGCAGGTTTCCTGCCAGAAAAAGAAAATTCTGGAATAAGTGCGCCTGGCAAACTATGACATTATACTTATTCAGGAATCACACCTCAGCAAGGAAGAGTGGGTAGGAATACTCAAAAATCATATGGATAGAGCACTGCTTTTACTCAACACAGACGGCTCCGACAAAAGACGTAGCTATAATTTTTAAGAAACACACTCGACCAGTTATCGGGAATGTAACGCCAGGTACTCATGGCAGATGGGTAATCGCCAGGGCAAAAGTCAACTCAACCTGGGTCACGTTTGTTAGATATACCAGGATTAGACTTTAACGTAGTTTTAAACCCCAATCGTGACTCTATGTCTAAAAGAGCTGCGGGGGCCACACAAAAAAGTCAAAAAGTCCTGCAACAACTAATGACAGAGGGAGGACTTCTGGACATATGGGGGAAAAAGACATACCTCAGGGTCTGTAGGGGGAAATTTTACCTTCTATAACAAGAAACATGGCCACCATTCAAGGGTCAACTTTTTCCTTGACCATACCACCAGCAAAGACACATTTAAAGTCACTCACTTGTCAGAACATTTGTACGACCACTCGGCTGTCCTCTTGGAAGATGGACTTTGAATTGTGCAATACTCCTCGAGCTTTTAATTATTGATAGGTTAAAAACAGCCACAAATGAGTTTTTCTTATTTAATGTAAACTCAGCAGACCATCATATCGTTTAGGACTCATATAAAGCCTTCTTCAGAGGCATATTAACCTCTCTTTCTATAATACACAATAAGAAAGCAAGGGAAGACATTAAGGTAATGGAAGCAAAAATATCTAAAAAATCGATAGCACTAGAACGAGAGCCAAATGACCCAACTATCATACAACAACTGTCTTTAGCCAAAAATGAGCTAATAGACCACCTAGAGGCAATAAACAAAATGAAATGAGAGGCAAGTAGACTTGCCCACCATGAGTAAGGAGAGGGGTGCGGCAAGTTCCCTGCGTGGAAAACTAAATCAGACCACATCAGAAACATGGTGAAGAGGCTTAAATGTCCAAGCACTGGGAGGATGATTGAAGAGGACTCAGAGATTGAGGAGGCCTTTGCCCATTTTTTCCTAGACCTATATTCTGAAGATTTAACTCCGAGTGAAGAAAAGTTGGGAGCCTTTTTTCGAGACCTTCAACTCCCCACCCTTTCGGTCATTGATAGTGATAACCTGAGTGACCAAATCATGTTAGAAGAAGTGTTGCAAGTTATTAAAACCTTAAAAAAGGGAAAGCAACAGGCCCTGATGTCATCCCAAATGAAGTACACATCATCCTTAAAGAAGATTTAGCACAATTTTTACTTCAAATTTTTAACTCTGTGTTTACTCTGGCTCAGGAGTTACCGGCATCTTGGAACGAGGCCACGATTACAATCATTTTGAAACCTAATAAAAATCCACATTTCGATCGAGGCACGATGGCGGCCGTGGTGGCCGCTGACTGAGTGGCTTGTGAGATGTGCTCCCCTAAAGAAAACCTCCCCGTGGATTCCTCCTCACCTGTGGTTTTCGGTTACTTGCTGTGATGTGGGTGATGCTGTGGCGACACCTCCTTAGATCCTGGGCGAGTGCAGGAACCGGTTCATGCGTGAGAAGTTGTTTGTGGCGTATATCCTTTTGGCAGCGGTAATTGGCTGTAGCTCAGTGGCGGCTCCGAGGCGGATCTAGCAGCCCCAGCAGTGAAAGGGTTCAGAAAGGTATAGGCATTTCGTAGAATGGCCCCGAAAGGGAGCAGCAAGGGAGCTAAGATTCGGGGTGCGGCAGCCGAAATGCAAGCAGGTCCGGTAGCGGCGCCCCTCCCCCTACAGAGAGAAAGAGAGACTTCAGAACGGTAGCCAATCTAAGGATGCTGGAAACAAAAACGGGCGGCGGCTGGATGATGCAGGGGTGACTGCCTCCCCGCCACAGAGCAGCGATCTACAACAACGCAGAATGCCTCAGAAAGTGCGAACGGTGCCTGCTCTCTTTAAAAAGAAACCCAGGGGGAGAGGCAAACCAGAGAAACCATCAGATAATACATTTACAGGTCAAGTGTTAGGGGGCCCAGTGAAAATAATGTATCTGCTGCTGTGGGAGATCAGATAGCTGAAAATGCAACATTGTTGTCAAGCATTGTGTCGACCAATAGCTCAGCTAGTAATTGCGAAAAGGCGGTGGGAGGTGACTTTAGCACAAAAGTATGGCCCAACCCAGGGACTAAAGTGTTGGAGATGGTGGAAGATTCACAAAAACCCTAGAATCAAGCGGAGGAGATATTAAATGATGTGGAATCAGGTGGTTCTGGGGGGAAGTTCTATTCAATGTCTGATGTTTCTAACTTCTCTGAGAAGGAAAGTGCTGTAGGGGATTGGGCTGATGAAAATAGTTCCCAACGAGATGACGATGATCTAAGCTTTGAACTTTCTATCAATCAGGAGACAGTTCAGAAAATTCAACATCCTGCTAATCTTTCTGTGAATGGGAATCCAACCCCGGTTGGACCCCTGGTCTGGGACTGTTCACCCTCCTCTCAGCCGGATGGTAAAGTGGCTGTTGATAGTTCTGTTGCAAAGTTCAATACAACAAAGGATGGTGAAAGTGAAATTACTCTTAGTATGATATATCGGGTGATAATGGCACACAGAGAAGAAACTAAAGCTGAAGGGCTGGGGACCCAGGATGTGGTCCGTAAGCACCAGAATACGGTGCGATTAGTCACTAAGACATGTACTGAAATATCAACCAGGATTGGGGAAGCTGAGGAGAGGAAATCAGCAATGGAAGACCAGATAGTGCAGCAGAAGGTGGCAATTGCAGCATTGCAAAACATAAGAGAAGACACCAACTGGAAATTAACTGACTTAGAAAACTGTTCCAGAAGGAATAATTTACGGGTGTTGGGGGTTCCAGAGGGCCGGGAGGGGAACGATGTGAGGCAATATGTTATTGATCTATTCTCTGAAGCTTTTCCAGATCCTAAGCAGTGGAACTGGGAGACAGAGATCATCAGAGCACATAGATTTCCTTTTGTTTAAAGAGGGAAGACAGGGGGATCTAATGAAAAGCCTAGGGCAATACTGATTTGTTTGAACAATTATTTGTTACGAGAGGCACTGTATGATTTGGCTAGGCCAGACAGGAGGAGGACTGGTAAGGGATGTGATTTCTTTGTCCATCCAGACTTTTGTCAGGCTACTGTTCAACAGAGATGGAGGCTACGCCAATTGATCTCATCTTTCCAGTCTAAAGGGGGGCAGGCTTTTCTGCTGAACCCTGCAAAGTTAAAAGTGATTTACAAGGAGAAGACTCTGTATTTTGTGTCAGAAATATTAGCAGAGGAATTTTTGAAGGCAATGTGACGATAACATCTACTTAAGTTAGTCATTGGTTTCCAATTGCTTAGGTAATGGACTCAAAACTTTGCTTTGGGGGTGTGGAGGGTCACAGTGTGGTAGGGGGGTACGTTCTTCAATCCACTTTCCATCATTGAGGACCTAGTCCTTACCCCTCATTCGGGTAGGAGGGGGTTGGGGGGCAGCTGTTGGGGGAGGGGAAGCTGGGTGGTGAGGGGGGAGGGGTAAGCACAGAGGGTTGGTGGTGGTTGAGTTTTTGCAGAATGGCTATGGTATTATTTAGTTTGAAGCAGGAAATGTTTTGTTTTTTGCTTAGTATGGCTGGGGAATGACAGACAAGATTGTCTGACCAAATAAGAAAGATGGGTTGATTTTCCATCTGTTCTTGGAATATTTGTGGTTTAAACGATAAAAAAAGGGGGGTGATGGCTCAAAGGCTGCGGATGCAGCGATATAATTTGTTATGTGTACAAGAATTGTATGTAGCTTGGAGCAATCAAAAGTGGCTTAGCGATCTTGGTATGGAAGTTTTAGGGTGTAGCAAACAAGGCTCTGATACCAGAGGTGTAGCAATTTTCATGAGATATGGGTTAGGGGAGAGGAAGTGGGTTAAGGAGGATGTCCTGGGGCGTTGGGTAATCGTGAAATTGGGTATTAAAGGTTCTCCACTGACAATTTGCTCATTGTACGGACCCCATCTGGATGATCCGGGGGTGTTACATTATTTAAGTATTGAGCTGGTGGCTTGGCCAGCCTCCTTAATTTTCTGTGGCGAGTTTAATTTCCACTTGGAGGGGGATTTTGATATTAGGAGCAATTGTCCCTATATGGGAAAAAAGACCAAAGTTTTCAAAGCCATCAAAGGTCTAGTTAAAGAGTTTGGTCTGGCTGATGCATGGGTCGCTGAGAAGAGCAGTGTCCCGGATATACTTTCTACTCCGCCCCTCATAAGAAGCATGTTCGGTTAGACTATTTCTTTACCTCTACTGAGGTGGTGACAAATGCTAAAATAGAGATAATACCAAGGATAATCTCTGATCATAATCTGGTAGTTTTGGAATTTGTTTTAAAAGTAAGGCTGCAATCAATAGCATGGACCTTTGAACGTAACCTTTTGCTAGATCCCGAATATTGTGAATATATGTGTAAGTGTATTCCAGATTTTTTTTTTATAAATCAGGGTACAACCCCAGATCCTATTGTTTGTGATACATATAAAGCCAGAGTGAGGGGTGGTACATTGAGCTATTCGATTGCTAAGCAACGCAAGCTACTCATGGAAACCATAGAGGGGTTGAAGCAGCTCAGGCTTTCGAGATTCAGTTTATGGGTGAGCTTTTACATCAGCAAAATACAGATGATACCTTAAAAGCTATCGCTATTTTGAAAATGAAAATCCACCAACACTTTGTAACAAAGATTGCAACAAAGCTGGCTACACATAGGGCTCAGGTTTACGAATTAGGGGAAGATGCAGGCAGAATCCTAGCTAAAAGATTGCATCAAAGGGAGAATTTGAATTGAATACGTAGGTTACGGTATCATTACGATAGGATACAGGATTCACCAGCTGAAGTTCTGAATGTTTTTCATATGTTTTATTCTGGTCTATATACAGAGGATGTAACAACAAGTATAGAATGGCAAATGGAAGAATTTTGCGGCAATATGGAAATTAATAAAGTTACACAGGATCAAAATGCGGCTTTAGCAGCAGATGTAACTTGAGAAGAGGTGGAGGTAGCAATGTTATCGTTAGCCATGTGTAAAGCAGTAGGCCCTGATGGTATTCCGCTCGAATTATTATAGAACTTTTCGCCGCATCTTAATACCAGAGTACATGGCATTATTTCTAAATGCCCAACGTGGGATAGCACCAGAGTCATGGCGAAAAACGATGATTATTGTTTTCCTAAAAAAGGGTAAGCCTGAGATATCTCCCTCTTCTTATAGACCAATACCACTGATCAATTTGGATAGTAAATTTTTTTCAAAAATTCTTGCTTTACGGTTAGGGACAGTTATTACCCCTCTTGTATCTAGTGTACAGCATGGCTTTATTCCAGGGAGGGATACTGCTGATCATATAAGAAGGGTTATTGCTAATCTGGATTGGTCGCAGGCAACCGACTCGGCGCTGGGTGTGATCCTGTTGGATGCCGAAAAGGCGTTTAACAGGGCATTATCTGTGGGAAGTTCTGATTGGAAAGGCTTCCATCCAGAATTTATTCAAGCAGTAAAGACTTTATATATACGTCCCTGGCTATCATACGGATATCAGGGCTGGAATTGGATGGATTTAATATTAATAGGGGTGCAAGACAAGGCTGCCCATGTTCTCCCCTTTTATTTGTCTTATATATTGATTTATTTATGTGCAAACTAAGCCGTCAGACTGATATTAACCCCTTCCATGCCCATGACGAGCTCAGCTTGTCATGCAGTACACTGGGCGTGTGCTAATGACGAGCTGACCTTGTCATGAACAATGGGAAAACAAATATCCAGCACAGGAGAAAAATCTCCATAGCATTAAAGGTGTTAAACCGATTACTCTTAGTGGCGTTGAATATAGAGCACTCGCCTATGCCGAAGATATAATTATAGTATCTGGCGCTCTGGCAACTACGCTTCCAGCAATAAAAGGTATAGCAACACAGTTTGGCCATTTTTCGGGGTATAAGATTAATATCGAAAAAAAAGCAGATTCTTTACTCCGGTCAAGATCCCCCGTCAGGTGTGGTAGTAACATTGGTGGCAACTTATTTGGGAATTATAATTACCCCTACAGTGGATAAGATCCCAGCCCTCAACATTCTTCCAGTCATGGAGAAGGTAAATATTACTTTGGAACGCTTGGATTTCCTTCATCTCTCCCTTCATGGTAGATGTAATGTCCTAAAAATGCTGGTTCCCCCCGAAATTTTGTATATATTCATTACAATCCCCTTAGAATTCTCCAACTAAGTGTTTTTAAAATTGGAGAGACTTTGTTCTAGATTTTTGTGGGGTTACCGAAGAACTAGAAGGGCCCATAAGAAAATGATTCCTCCAAGATATCGAGGTGGCTGGGGTATTCTACACTTTATAATGTATTATTGGGCTGCCATGATGCAGATTATGGGGCTGCTGGTTGTGGGGAGCAGAGCCCCTACCCTTTTATGTCATCATCCGTCGATCTATGAACTTGGCATGGGCGATGAAGCCAACGGTTGCTTAGGGACTATTGTAGAGCCCTCTTATTAAAAAAAACAAGATTTAAGATCCTGAGGGCAGCCTATAGAGTCTGGGTACAAATTGAATGACTATATCATATTCCAAAATTAAATTTGTATTCTCCCTTTAAGGCCTCTGGGTTGCTACCACCAATTTTTCGGGACCATGTCACATTCAAATGGGGCTTGAAAGGCATATCTTGTCTAGGGGAATTGTTGGATCAAGTTGATCTGCTGGCATTAACAGATCTCAGAGAGAAGTTTGCCCTAGACAAGCAAGATTTTTTTTAATATCTGCAAATTCAGAGTTTTATGGGCAAATGTGGTACAAATATGGATGAGCAATTTTGAAAAAAATGCTTTACTTGAGAAAATGAGGAAGAAGACTCCGATTGGGCAGTATTATCAACAATTGGTCGCAGCCCTCCCAGATGATTTGGAGAACTGTCAAATGAAATGGGAGCATAAACTTGGTGTGGTCAAACTTAATATAAGTAAGTCGTTGGAACTCGCTAATAGTGTTTTAATGACAGGCAGGTCTCGTAGCCAGCACTATATGGCTTTATGGAATCTACATTACTCCTCTAGAAAAGTTTCTCGGTGAGGAACAACAGCAGGGGATACGTGTAATCGCTGTGGGCTGTTTGCGGCTGACTCAGTCCATATGTTTTTCTCCTGTCCAAGATTGGGGGGTTTTATCAAGATCTGGATGGTTTTTAAGTATTATTTTTCAGATTCAGATAGTGATTGCGGGCGAACTGGTGGTTATAGGGGTGGGCTTGGATTCAGTGGCTAATATAAGAAGCGATGCTTCTACTGCACTTTTGTTTATTATGACAAATTTGACCACTTGTGGGACACCCCCGCGCCGCACGGCCACCAGCTGCTGCGTGTGCCCCCCTGCTGTGCCCTCTGCCTCGCTGCCTGCCGCGCTGCCGGCTGACCCTGCTAGCGCTGCTCTGCTCTGTTGTTATAATCATTTGTGCTTGGTTTTTTTTCCTTCGCAGTCTTTACCCGTGGTTAGTGTTTTTGACCAGCATTTGTGCCTGTTTTTCCTTCATAGTTTCTTCCCGTGTTTAGCGTTTTCTTGACCACCCCTCGTGTTTCCCGCCTCCCTCGCCGCCCCCCGCTTCCCGCCACCACCGCCGACCCCGCCCCTTTTTCTTCTGTTCCCTCCCCGCTCCCGCCTCCCAGCTGCTCCGCCCACCCGCGCACTTGGCCTTAACAGGCGACCGTGCGACACAGGTGAGTGTGACCCACTTGTGGGACACCCCCGCGCCGCACGGCCACCAGCTGCTGCGTGTGCCCCCCTGCTGTGCCCTCTGCCTCGCTGCCTGCCGCGCTGCCGGCTGACCCTGCTAGCGCTGCTCTGCTCTGTTGTTATAATCATTTGTGCTTGTTTTTTTTCCTTCGCAGTCTTTACCCGTGGTTAGTGTTTTTGACCAGCATTTGTGCCTGTTTTTCCTTCATAGTTTCTTCCCGTGTTTAGCGTTTTCTTGACCACCCCTCGTGTTTCCCGTCTCCCTCGCCGCCCCCCGCTTCCCACCACCACCGCCGACCCCGCCCCTTTTTCTTCTGTTCCCTCCCCGCTCCCGCCTCCCAGGTGCTCCGCCCACCCGCGCACTTCGCCTTAAATGGCGACCGTGCGAACGCGCAGCGTTGACGCGCAGCGGGAGCGCCGATTGTGCGCCGAAGGCGCGCCAAAGGTAAGCCCGTCTGCGCCCGTCCGCGCCTGGACCGCGCCCAGTGCCAGGACCCCTGGCCCCCACCGACGGAAGCCGACCCGACGAACCTACAGCGCCGCCGATCTCATCGCACTCAACACCGGCCGCATCCCAGGATGTCATCGAGCCGCCCCGAAGCACACCCACGGACCCTTCAGCTGCCACGCCTGCAAGTTCACCTGCATCCGGACTCACCCTGCACCAGCACTCGCCAAGCCGACCATCAGCAGCAACCACCTCAAGTGCATCCTGCTCAACACCCGCTCCGTCCACAGACACGCCGTAGAACTCTGGAACCTCCTCGACACCACCGCCCCTGACGTTGCCTTCCTCACCGAGACCTGGATGAACGCCTCCTCAGCCCCAGACATCGCCATCGCCATCCCGGAGGGCTAAAAGATCATCCGGAGGGACCGCACCGCCAACCTGACGGGAGGAGGCATTGCCATCATCCACAGAGACACCATCCGCATCACGACCATCACCGACGACACCCTAACCACCGCTGAACACCTGCACTTCCAGATCCACACCAACCCGAACACCACCCTCAGAGGCACCCTGATCTACCGACCCCCGGGTCCACGCACACGATTCAGCGAGGACATCGCCGACTTCGTCAGCCTGCATGCACTCCCCTCCGCCGACTACATCCTCCTGGGGGACCTCAACTTCCACCTGGAGAACAACAGCGACCGCAACACCATCAGCCTGCTCGACAACCTCGCCAACCTCGGACTCAAGCAACTGGTGACCACCCCCACCCACCTCGCCGGACACAGACTCGACGCCATCTTCTCATCCAGCAAAGATGTCACCTTCAGCCACGCAACAGGACTCCACTGGACGGACCACAGCTGCATCCACTTCAGCTTCAAAAGAACAACGATCCACCACCACCAGCAACAGGTTGCCCGAAGAAGCTGGAACAAGATCACAGCCGACCAGCTCTCCGCCTCCCTGAGCCAGCACCCCCCCGCCAGCTCAGCGAACCCCAGCCAGGCCGCCGACAACCTCACGAAGTGGATCAACAACGGCGCGGACGAACTCGCCCCTCTGAGAACCCCGCCCAGCAGACCCTGCAGCAGAAAAACACCATGGTTCACCGACGAACTCAAGAGCTCCAAGAAGAACTGTCGAGCCCTCGAGAAAGTCTGGAGAAGGGAACCAACTACGGACAACATGACCACCCTCAAGCTCGCCACCCGGAAACACCACCAACTGATCCGCGCCACCAAGAAAAATACATACAAGGACCGGCTGGACAACAACGCACACAACAGTAAGGAACTCTTCAACATCGTCAAAGAGCTCTCCAACCCCAACGCCGGAAACAATGACATCACCCCGTCGCAAGACCTCTGCAACTCCCTCGCGTCCTACTTCCACAACAAGATCGCGGACATACACAACAGCTTCAGCAACCAACCAACGCAAGCCACAACCGCAACAACGCCACCCACCACCACCCTCCGCACCTGGACTCCGATCAGCACCGAAGACACCATCCGCACAATGAACTCCATCCATTCCGGATCTCCGACTGACCCCTGCCCTCACCACGTCTTCAACAAGGCCGACGCTGTCATCGCACCCCACCTGCGGGACATCATCAACACCTCCTTCGACACCGCCACCTTCCCTGAGAGCTGGAAGCACGCCGAACTCAGCGCTCTTCTCAAGAAACCCACAGCAGACCCCACCGACCTCAAGAACTACCGTCCCATCTCGCTCCTCCCGTTCCCGGCCAAAGTCATCGAGAAGACCGTCAACAAACAGCTGGCCGCCTTCCTCGAGACGAATGGATCCCTCGACCCCTCACAGTCTGGCTTCCGAGCGAACCACAGCACCGAGACCGCCCTCATCGCTGCCACCGATGACATACGTACTCTGATGGACAACGGAGAAACAGCGGCCCTCATCCTCCTGGACCTCTCCGCGGCTTTCGACACTGTCTGCCACCGCACCCTAGTACAGCGCCTCGGCAACATCGGAATCCAGGACAAGGCACTGGAATGGATCACCTCCTTCCTCGACGGAAGAACACAGAGAGTCCGCCTACCACCGTACAAGTCAGAGGCCACCAAAGTCATCTGCGGCGTCCCTCAAGGATCCTCACTGAGCCCCACCCTCTTCAACGTCTACATGAGCCCCCTCGCGGCCATCGCACGCCAGCACAACCTCAGCATAATCTCCTACGCCGACGACACCCAGCTGATCCTCTCCCTGACCAACGACCCCGCCACCGCCAGATCCAACCTGCACGAAGGGATGAGAGAGGTAGCCGATTGGATGGCGACCAGCCGCCTGAAATTGAACTCGGACAAGACGGAGGTCCTCATCCTGGGCTCCTCGCCCTCCGCCTGGGACGACTCCTGGTGGCCCCCCGCCCTGGGCACCGCACCCAAACCGACGGACCACGCACGCAACCTGGGCTTCATCCTGGACTCCTCCCTCTCCATGACCAGACAAGTAAACGCCGTCTCCTCGTCCTGCTTCAACATCCTGCGCATGCTACGTAAGATCTTCCGGTGGATCCCCACCGAGACGAGGAAGACGGTCACCCAGGCCCTCGTCACCAGCCGACTGGACTACGGCAACGCCCTCTACGCCGGAACCACCGCCAAGCTCCAGAGAAGACTCCAGCGGATCCAGAACGCCTCGGCCAGACTCATCCTCGACATCCCCCGACGCAGCCACATCTCCGGACACCTGAGAGATCTGCATTGGCTCCCGGTCAACAAGAGAATCACCTTCCGTCTCCTCACCCACGCGCACAAAGCCCTACACGACCAAGGCCCGAGCTACCTCAACAACCGGATCAACTTCTACACTCCCAAGCGCCTCCTCAGATCAACCAGCCACGCCCTCGCCGCCGTCCCCCGCATCCGAAGAGCGACAACAGGAGGAAGGTCCTTCTCCTACCTGGCCGCCAAGACCTGGAACTCACTCCCAACCGACCTGCGCCTGACCCAAGACCACCTCTCCTTCAGGAAGAAGCTCAAGACCTGGCTGTTCGAGCAGTAACGGCACCCCCCCCCAACCCAGCGCCTTGAGACCCTACGGGTGAGTAGTGCGCTCTATAAATGACCTGATTGATTGATTGATGGCAGTGGTTAGAGCATGCATTACCAGGAAGTGGATTAGCTCTGATCCTCCAACTTTCTTGAATTGGAGAGCTAGATTGCTGGCTATGTATAATTTTGAATCGTCAATATACAGAACTAAAGGGAGAGGGAAGAGAAGATTGGGTGCTAATATTTGGGCTCCCATTCTGGATTAGATGTCGGGAGGGTCGCGGGGTTCGAATGGGGGTGCTTAAAATAATTGAAAAATTAAGGGTTGGGAGGGTAGATTTAGGATAATTGCAACATGATTTACTTTGTTAAATGCCATTGTTCATTGTTTTTTTTTTTTGGTAAGGACTGAACTGTACCATAATCACATCAAATTGTATGTATATTTCCCAATGTGCCTGGGAGTACAAATGGAGTTAAAAATGAAATAAATAAAAAAAAAATCCACACTTCCATGAATCATACAGACCCATTTCTCTTTTAACCCCTTGGCCGCGGTGGTAAGTCCGCTGCGGCACTGGAGGGGCGGGGGGCTGCGCGGCGCTGCCATGCTCGTGACGGAACCACTCTGTCACGAGCCACGGGCGCTCTGTGCTTGTGACGGAGTGGTTCCATCACGGCCCCGCCTGCTCAAGAAAACGCGCCGAGCAGGTGCGGAATCGCGGCAGCAGGGGAGGAGCAGCGCGCCGTGACGGAACCACTCCATCACTAGCACAGCACGCCCTTGGCTGGTGACGGAGTGGTTCCGTCTCCAGCACTCAAGGAGTTAACAGCGACCATAAACTTTACACCCAAATCCTCAGTCAAAGGTTGGATGAAGTCGCAGGCTCCATATTACACCCCGACCAAAGGGGTTTTATGAAGGGGAGGCAATTGCATGAATTAACTCACGATCTTATCAGAGCGATAGATTTGGCAAATCTATATGAGATCCCATTGGCAGTCCTAACTTTCGACGATGCTAAAGCTTTTGATAGCGTCAGTTGGCCCTTTTTAATAGAAGTAATCCAACGCTTCAATCTGGGAGAAACCTTCATAGCAGCAGTAAGGGCTCTCTATAAAAGCCCCTCTGCTAGGGTCCGCGTTAATGGGAATTTAATAAAATAACTCAAAATTTCTCGAGGGACCCGACAGAGCTGCCCCCTTTCGCCCCTTCTTTTTAACATGCACATCGAACCCCTGGCATGCAAATTAAGATTGTGTCATATTATCTCCCTTTTTAACTGTATGGGATGGGAAAAAAATAGGTCTATATGCCAATGATCTCATGATTCTGACAGGAGACCTAGAACAAGCACTTCCTGAGATTTGGGATCAGTTGGAGAACTTTGGGAAAAATCTGGATACTCCATAAAATAGCAGAAAACCGAGCTGATGGTATGGAACTCCTCCTACAAAAATGATCTTGTAAAACAGCAAATAAGATATCTTGGGGTCCAAATTATAAAGAACATAGACAAGATAGCCCAGGTAAACTTTGATATAACCATGGCCAGTGTACGACAGCAGTTACATGCATGGGAACTCCTCCCTCTCTCCATTGTAGGCAGCTCTAACCTGCTGAAAATGTCAATTTTACCCAAAGTCACCTTTTTATTTGACACTATTTCCTTAGAATTCTCCAAAACCTTGTTCAGAAAAGTACGAGGGTTATTCTCTTCTTTTATATGGGGCAGGAAAAATCCCAGAATTTCCAAGAAAAAACTTAGGAGAAAAAAACCTAATGGTGGTATAGCTACCCCTGATCTATACCTATACTACTGTGCTTTTCATCTTAAGAATTCACGTCAACTTTTAAATAACAGCCTGACCTACTCACCTCTTTTCATAGCTCTAACACATGTACATAATATACAAGTTGATTCCTTTCTTTTAAAGTTCGGCCATCCCAAATTTTTTAAGAAGGTCAGACTGAAGATCCTCAAAGCCACTCTTAGAGTATGGGTTCAAGTGAGAGCACTACTAGGCATACCCTATTACAATGAAGAAATGCCAATTTGGGATTCCCTGGGCACTCCGGCATGTTTACAAGATGCCTTGGCCCTTTCTTTACCTAGAGCTGGGATTGTAAGATAGGGAGAGCTAATAGTGAAAAATTAGTTAGTCCCATGGCAGTGTCTCTCTGCTTTTGCCAATAATTTGGTTTCAAAATTCAAGTATCTGCAAATCCTCAGTTGGACTAAATCAACAAGTAATGAAATAGTAGGGAATGGCGACTTGGTCAAAGGAATATGTACAAATCAATACAAAAGGAAGTAGCAGCATGGTATTGGCTAATGATTGAGACTGGAGAGGAAAAAATGAACCCATTCACAGAGAGCTGGAAGAAGGACATTCTGGGTGAAGACCTCGAAACTCTCAGGCAAGTATCTTTGTCTACTCTTTGGTCATGTGTGAAAGCTGCCCTTTTGAAAAGAAACCATCTCTTTACTGTTCACAAGGCATACTGGATGCCATTGAAACTTCTAAACTGGGGAACGGAGTGACAAAGAAGTGCCCGAAGTGTGATGAAATCAAAGCAAACGATGTACATATGTCTGACAGTGTCCTTCGATGGAGCTCTTTTGGGACCACGTGAATAAGATCATCTTTGAAATCATGGGTAGAGAGGTTGGGCTAACAGCATCTACATTCATTTTTGGAGTAATCTCAAGGGAGAGAGAAAATCTGGTTCTGTCAAGAACCAGAAGGCGCGAAGGGAGATCAGCATAAAATAGATCTTACATGTCCCACCCACTAAATCTGAATGGATAAACTGAGTTCAACGTATTTCAACTCTTGATTGAGCAAGAAAATGGGTTAAAAAAACAAAATTCTGGGATTTGTGGGATAGCTGGTTTACAGTTTTTTTCTCAAACTCTTCAGTTTTAACATAATGTGTACTAACCTACCCCCATCATCTTCGGATCAACACAATTAGAGTTATTTCTTATTGTTTTACGCTTGTTCTTCCTATTTCTTGCTTTAGGTTCTGTTATTCACCTCTTTAATGGATTCACTTGGTTTAAGAAATACAATTATTGCACTTACTTGTCCAATGATTACGAATTCGCTCGTTTGGCCGAGATGATGGGAAGCTAGCTAAAGCTAGGCGCGAATGGCCTATGGAAGAGGAGGAGCTTTGGTTATCTCTGATAAGCCCTGTTGAAAACAGTTCCCAGTGGCCTAATTCACCCACCCTTCAATGAGAAGAGACCGGGTCTTTTCTTTTCTTTTTGGGCTGTGGATATCGGCTTGACAAGCTTTATTTTCCGGAATTAAGAGCATGTTTGGTAGAATGAGGACCAAAAAAAAAACAAAAAAAATGTAAGGGTAACATTTTTATCCCTATACACACAGTACCTCAAGTGGGACAGGATGTTATTAGTCATGATCCCAATTTTACAAATAATTCCCAGATTACAATCTCAACAATGAACCGGTTCCTACCCCTCTCATACTACAGTGGTCCGGATTGATAACAGGAGGGGGTGGGAGGAAAGGGCTGTAATCGCATTGATGCATATTATATGAAATACAGATCCCAGACATGGGTATTTCAACCTGTCAAAGGATAAATATTGAGGTATACCAGCGTACCATATTTAAATATGTTAGGCAAAATACAAATATTTTATTTTGAGATATTTTTTAAACAATTTAATTTAACACTATTTCCTTTTGGATATTTTGAGGACCAAATTCACAAAGGTAAATTTAGACCAAAAGTCTAACTTAGAACAAAGCTCTAACTTTACTACTTTTCGGCATTCACAAAGGTAAGCTACTTCTAGTAATTATGCTACTAGTAATTTTACTAGTAGTAACTTTGCTGCTAGTAACTTTGCTACTATTAGGTGTACGAGTTATAAAATTACTAGTAGTAACTTACCTTTGTGAATACTGAAAAGTAGTAAAATTAGGGCCTGATAGACATAGGTAAACTATGACCTGGGGTGTGAGTTTAGACCTGAAGTATACGTTTATACCTGAACTCTAAACTTAGACTTCAGTTCTAAACTTACACTTAAGGTCTAAACTTACACTTCAGGTCTAAATTCGACTTTTGGCAAAAGGTAATATTGTAAACCAGTGCTAACCTAGGGGAGGGCAAGCCCTGCCACAGAGAAAAGTGACTTTGGAAGTTTTTCACTCCTAGGACATGTAAAACATTTAACATATGCCTATGGGCATTTAGGGCCTCCCTCAACGGTGACCTACGCATATTAAAATGTAAGAAATAGGCTTGGAAATAGGTCTATTTTGCCAGGTCGAAATGGCAGTTTAAAACTGCACACATAGGCTGGAAATGCAGCACTGGAGACATGTTACATTGTTATTTTAGTAGGTATTACAATGAGTACTGCAGCCCACTAGCAGCCTCTAATTTACAACCCATGGATTTATGTTGTATCATATACTAGCAACTTACAAGTAAGGAAAAATTTGCTAATTAGGCAACAGGAGGGAAGTTGCAGAGTCCTATTGCAAGGAAAAAATTGTTTGGCAAAAGAAGGCAAAAATTGTTCGGGGGAATACCAAACAAAAGATGACATTTCCAATAGTAGAAGTTCTCTTTTACTAGGGTTGAGTCAACCCATGGAGCTGTCAGGCTATTCACGAGGTGCTAACCAAGCTTCTACGTTTGCATCACTTGAAAAGAGCACCATTTTCCTCTCAATATTTTCCTCGCACAAGAAAGTTATAGTTGAAGAAGCCTGGTGCTAAGAAACAGACTTGAAGTCACAAAAGTGTTCCGTAAGTTATGACTGTATCTTTGGTGTTCTTCAGGCAAATTAACTATAATTTCACCTGGGGAAATTCACAAGGCAAGTTGCTACATCTCTGAACAAATGCTTTGTTGTTATGCCATTCCTGTGGAGGACTGAGGGATGTTTCACCCAACCTGCCCCTCTGGAAAACAGAAAGCCCACTGACACTAAGGCCCCGATTACAAGTCTTGCTGTCTGCGGACTGCCAGACTCGCTGGGGCACAGAGGTAGCAGTCTCCCAAGTGCCCAGGTGGTCGGATCGCCAAGGAGCCACTGCAGCCACCAGGAACTACTGCTCCCTGGTGGTCTAGAGGTGCCCATATGCTTGGCGGTACCACCCCGGTCCTGCCTAGCATATTAGGATTTTCTTCTCCTGCAGGGTTTTCATGGTGGTTCCTCCTCCATGAAAACCCTGGCATAGAGAAAACAGTGGAGGCCCTACAGGGCCCACTCATGCCTCTGTGCCCTGTGACTACATACTGGGGGGCACAGCAGTGCCCCCTTATGTGCATACACACCAGTTCTGGCATGGCATGGACTTTTCAGTACGTGCCACGCCGGAACTGTCTTTGGCGCTCCCATTGTTGTGCCCATTTTTTGAGGGAATACCAAAAAAAAATCTGGCAGACAGGAGGAAACTCCTAATCTGGTGGGTGGCTTGGGCAGTGTGCCGGCGGGGCCGACACAGCGCAGCACCGCCAAAGTTGTAATCAGGCCTTATGAGAAAAAGTTTGAAAATAGGAAAAGGGTTGAGGTGGCCAATGCAGGATTTAGACAGTGTTTTGGGTCAGCACAGGCACAACAGTCTTATTGGATTCTGGGAGTAGATTTGGGGAGTTTACCTCAAGTCAGGCCCCCATAGGGAAGTAAGACAACTAAATACAGGAGAATACATTCTAAATTAAAAAAGGATAGTCATCCCACCCGGCTTTGGTCCATGGCCCCACTCCAGCAACAGTTTTTCCGCTCATTCTGGAGGGGAGATGGGAGGGTCTACCAGTATCTGGTCCCCTGGGAGCTGAAAGCCCACATGTCACCAAGGACAAAAAGGCAATTTTGGGGAGCATTTGGGAACGTTCCTGCTGCCGCTGGGAGCCCGGGCGGAGGACTGCTGACCATTTAGACCTGCTGGGATTGCCGCCTGCCTGCCTGCCTCCCGCTGCCCGCTCCCACTACCATCAGGGGAAGCGCTGGCCATTGCGTGGAGTGCAGGCCAGGGAAACTACAAGCCCCAGCACCCCAGAGAACTACGTGATCAATCGTAGCGCCAGGAGGCGCATAAAACTTCCGTCAGCCCTGCTGAGCGGGGGGGAGCATTTGGGAACTTGCCTACTGCCGCTGGGAGCCCGGGCGGAGGACTGCTGACCATTTAGACCCGCTGGGATTGCCGCCTGCCTGCCTGCCTCCCGCTGCCCGCTCCCACTACCATCAGGGGAAGCGCTGGCCATTGCGTGGAGTGCAGGCCATGGGAAACTACAAGCCCCAGCACCCCAGAGAACCACGTGATCAATCGTAGCACCAGGAGGCGCATAAAACTTCCGTCAGCCCTCCCTCGCGGAGGCCGGGCAAAGCCCGGGCAAAGGGCGGGCCCTCTGTGGCCCTCAGAGGCCTGAGGAGGACGGGACGGGCCACCCCCCCTTGGATCCGCGACATGAGGAGGTACATTGTTTTGAACTATACATTGACATTCTGTGGACAGTGTATTTTGCCCTGTAAGCCATCTTCATCGTTTATATAGTACCAAACTGTACTATGTCACGCAAGGGGACCAATAAGAAATCCCCTTTACAGCGCGACCCAGGTCAAGGGACCTTAAACTTTACCGTGGCCAGTAGAACACCGCCCACTTCTAACGAAGATGAGAATGAGCTGCGCCAATCGATAGTAACTAGGGAATCTCCCCCATTGAACCCTGATAGTTCTCAGAACTTCGCCTTTTGGGAGCAAATAAACACTTTATGTGGCACTAAGTATGCCCCACTGACATCTCCATCCCCCGTAAAAAGTATCAGCACTATTACCCCAATTAGGAAACCTTGTGACTCATCTCTACCATCTCCAATAGACAATACCCAAGGTACTGCATTGTTTCAGGGCTCAAATGCTAAAAGGAAGCACGACGGGACTAATGACACCGGGAATCATCTGAAAATACCAAAATTGTGCGTTGGTCCTACATCACCAGTCACTAACCCCACCTTAACTACGGTGGAGACTGGAAAATGTGAAGACCAAGTATCTTCTCCCTATTTCCCTCTACTGTCTCAGCTAGAACTACTGTTAAATTCTATCGTATTACCATTGGTAGAAAAAATTAATGTCCTGGGTGATAGACTAACAGGTATTGAGAAAATCATTCAAGCCAACTCTCTACCAATTATCAAGGATCCATCTAATGGGGGAAGAGCCCCCCCGGCCACTACCATAACAAAAGAGAATAACACTAAAATCAATTCTCCGTCCCTTTCCAAGAAGGTAATAGCCAATGGTTCTGACCTATTTATTGCACCCAATGCTCCTTTGCCTATTAACATAAGTAAATATGCCCAGACTTCTCCACAACTTCCTAATAAAACTGCTACAACTGTCCCTAAAGTCGCTCCTAAATCTGGGTCTACAAAGTATACTGCTGCCAGAGTGGACCCAAAAAGAGCAGCATTTATACACCTACCCCCAGAAGCCGCCCCATTTGTTTTTGTTCTCTCAGGAATACCGGCACCCTCCCACGGGAAACCCGAAGGACGCCAGGAACTTCTAAATAAGGTCATATTCTGGCTATCTAAAAACAGACCACTCGCACCCAATCACGACGGTGGAATCCTGTGTGTTAGAAGGGTGGGCTGGCTAGGGTCTTTAACCAAAGACATCAGTGGGGATTTGGTCCTAGTGAAATTTAGAAATAGGAACATTGTCCCCTATCTACGATCCATCCGGCCCCAAAAAGGAGACGGCCCCATATCTGTGTGGGACTTACATGATTTCTATCCTAAGTACCACATATATCCCGACAATAAGATCAAAGGCGGACTATACCCATCTGATGGGAAGGGGTTCCACATGCTAATGTGTTCTTAAATTTACTGTATATACAGTTAATTCTTAAACGTAATGATTTATATGTGACAAGTTCTGCTTTTTTATGCACAATATGTATTGATTCTTTGTGTTGCTGCTTTTATGATTTTAAAATTTTGCTAAATTCGAATAAAGCATTTCTACTACTACTACAAAAAGGCAAAAAGGGAATATGTAGGGGTTGCCCAAACAGGCATAGGGGCAGGTATCTACCCTAGAATGGTGCAATACACTTTCTACTCCATCCCCTTGGGGAGAGCTGGGGAGTATACACACAATCAATCCTCTAGAGCAGTGTTTCCCAAACTGTGGTCCGCGGACCCCCAGGGGTCCGTGACACATTCCCAGGGGGTCCGTAGGCAACAGTTTTAAAAGCACAGAAACATTTCATGTATCATTTCCAGCAACAATAAAAGTGTCAAGAGAATGCCAGTGATTAATGTACCTGCTGGAGAGCGAGGAGAGTTTTGTTCAGTGGCAGCTTTGCTTTAACTAATGTAGCACAGAGGGTTAATGTGCCTACTGCAAAGAACGTGTAACATGCATCTAAAAAGCAGCATTTTATGTGCCTAGGTTCGTGGTTACTGCTTTTTTCACAGAGATTCCTTTATTTCTGTGCACTTCAAAAGTGACAATCGTAATCTAGTAGAGGGACCTATAAACTGTCATCAAAGAGCTGCTTGCAATCTTCATGGTACCAGTTAGTAACTTATATTTTGGCCCAGTTATTCATTATCCTGATGCTGCTAAAAAGATATATTTGGGTAGAAATACATTTTTAATGTTAAAGTCAATGCTAGCCACTGTGTTATGCTCTGAATCCTGAGTTTGTGCTTTTCCAGACCAAGCACTCTTTAAACATTTTATACACACACTGATTTACATGTATGATTCAATGTCTCTATATGTGTGTGATGTAAAGTGCTCTGACATCCTACAATGGTATGAGAGATGCTACAAAACAAATGAAATACATGTGACAGAGGTGCGATTACTTCAATATAAAATACCAAGGGCCAGATGTACGATCTGTTTTTAAATGCGCGAATGGGTTCGCGAACCCGTTTGCGCATGCAAAAACCTATTGGGCCATGTACATAGCCTATTTCGCGAGTCGCAATTTGTTGCAACTCTCTAAATAGGTTTTGCAACTTGCTATTTGGAAGGGGCATTCCCTTCCAAATAGCGAGTCTCAAAACCATGTACAAATGTTTTGCTGTCGCAAAACAGTCACAATTACTACCTACTTCAAGCAGATGGTAATACATTCGCAAATGGGAAGGGGTCCACAGGGGTACCCTTCCCCTTAGCAAATGCATGCAAAAATATTTTTAAGGTCAGGCAGTGGTCCCAGGGACCTCTGCCCGCCCTTAGAAAATGAAACGAAGATGTTCCATTTTCTTTTTTTTTTTAAATGCATGGTAAGCAGGCTGCATTTTTTTTTTTAAACTGCTTTATTTAAAAGCAGTCCGAGACATGGTGGCCTGCAGAGCCCAGCAGGCCACCATTGCTGGCAGGGCTGGCATTCCCAATGGGCTCGCAAATTGCGAGAGGCTCATTAATATTAATGAACCTCGCAATTTGCGACCCCATTGGGAATCCCAAACAGTGTTAAACTGTTGTACATTTCATTTAGCGACTCGCAATTTGCCACTCGCAATGTGTCGCCAATTGCGAGGCGCTAAATGAAATGGTCGTACATTTGGCCCCAAAATCCTTAGTACTTTGAGTATTTGTTTTGTGTGCACACGAGTGTATGTTTTTCGAATTACTGTTTTAATGTTTGAAATTTAACTCATACAAATTGCTTGGGGGTCCCCTGCTACCAGTGGTTACTCAATGGGGGTCCTCAGGAGTCAAAAGATTGGGAACCACTGCTCTAGAGGACAGGAAGCCCACCAGATACCAACAAAAACAGATTTCCTAAAATTGTTTTTTGTGGTGTAAACTTTTGACTATGTGATAGAGGATGGTGAAAGAAATTGGAACATAATACAAGAGTAGAATAAGAACAATGATAAAGGAGCCACTAATTACACAAAAGAAGAAAATATAAAAATGTCCAATAGTGGTAGCTGATTTGTTGAGAGAAATAAAAGACAGTTGTTAACGAGAACACGATGACAGAAACGCAAAGCCTACTGAGGTTGTATTGGATACCAAAGTATTGCTCCTCTCAAGACCTTAGACTTATTGCGTTTTTCATGACATTTCAGGATGCTTTTGGTTAGTTCAGAATGCCAAATAGGTGTAAACATTTTTAACACGTTATTTATTTCTGATGTCGTAAACTACAAGGCACTTCTGTATGGGTAAAATTGCTAACTCATGATTATAAACTTCAGAGGTGCCCTTAACACATTTTGTATAAGTGCATCAATAACCACGTACAAATTGGCCGGGCTGTGCGTCATTGATAACTGACTGTCTTTCCGAGTTCGGCACAGAACATTGCCTCTTTGGGTGCATGATTATCAGCGATGTTCTCTCGAGAACTGCAATTACAGAATGAGCTGTTCTGACTCTACTTGATCTTGAAAACTCATATTCTTCCTTTCAAGGAAGAGGTTTCTTTACTTTAGATTTATTTTGATGTAAAAGTAAGCCAATAATTTAATGTTAAAACTGAAAAAATACTATTGTAGGCACATGAACCTAATTTGCATTTTATATTGTTATTTTCAAAAACGTAATTCACATACAGAAAACACCTTAAGTCGAAAAGAAAACCATATAAGGCCGTGTGTTAGTAATAGGATTGTAAAATAAAGAAAGGCCAACAGCAAGGAGTCAGAAAGACCTGTGCTAATACCGAATATTTCATAATGATTCTTGATACATATTGGCAAATTTGTAGAACGTGAAAATATCATTGGCTGGAGAAGGGTTAATATTTAACTCAAGAGTCACTTCAGCTATGCATCAATAAATTTACACCAAAAATACTGTGAATGAATGAATATTCTTTCTTGTATATAATTTTAGGGATGTGTGAAATTAGAATAATTTTCTCACAAATACTCAAATTTTGGGTAAATTATGCAAAATTATACAAGATGCAAATATGTCATTTAGCACTATATTTTAGCGTGAACTGAGTCCAACCTAATTGAAATTTCTCCCATGCCTATCTAACTAATGATTAAAACATGGAGAATGGATTCAATGTCTATGTGATTGCTTTTGTGTATTGAGTTATATTCTGTGTTCCTCATTCCCTGGGACCCCTTCCCCATTATACGTAACTAACCCAGGTCCCCGGGACTTCTTTTGGGTACAACCCCCCCTATTATACCCTATCTAACTAATAGAGCACTTACGCCTTTAGAGCTGTACACAGCAAATCAAATGGAACTCTATGACAGAATAAAATAGAGAAGTTTGAAACAGCCAATAGGAAATTTGAAATGCTGGTAGAAAATTACTACTCAGCAAGACAATTGTATAAGAATGAATAAAAGTATGAATCGGATTGCAAAACCAGGGAGTTTAAAAAAGATAAAGATCAGAAATGAACAAAGAGGGAGTGGGTTGAGTCAGTGCGATTGGTAAATCAGGGTTGAGTGGCTAGAATGCACACGTGTTTGAAAGGAATGTAGAAAGACAAAGGACCATATTTATACTTTGTCAGACATATTAGGAACAATCGCCATAGCTGAGTAATTTAGAGAACAGCTCGGTGGACATCTCTTCCATTTATAGAAACCTCTGTCATGGCGGTTCATGGAATGGCATGAAAGGGCCGCAAGCCTCTAAATTTGGAGGCATGTCAATTTGACAACTGGGAAAAAGACCTTGGCAAGTAACATTATACATGTGTGTGAAGGCAGAAGAATAATTATGTCTAAGCAACAGATAATTCAATCAATCAATCAATCAAAGGCATTTATAGAGCGCACTACTTACCCGTAGGGTCTCAAGGCGCTTGGGGGGGGGGGGGGTGCCGTTACTGCTCGAATAGCCAGGTCTTCAGCTTCTTCCTGAAGGAAAGGTGGTCTTGGGTCAGGCGCAGGTCGGTCGGGAGGGAGTTCCAGGTCTTGGCGGCGAGGTAGGAGAAGGACCTTCCTCCTGTTGTCGCTCTTCGGATGCGGGGGACGGCGGCGAGGGCGTGGCTGGCTGATCGGAGGTGGCGTTTCGGAGCGTAGAAGTTGATTCGGTTGTTGAGGTAGCTCGGGCCTTGGTCGTGTAGGGCTTTGTGTGTGTGGGTGAGGAGACGGAAGGTGATTCTTTTGTTGACGGGGAGCCTGTGCAGGTCTCTCAGATGTCCGGAGATGTGGCTGTTGCGAGGGATGTCGAGGATGAGTCTGGCTGAGGCGTTCTGGATCCGCTGGAGTCTCTTCTGGAGCTTGGCGGTGGTACCGGCGTAGAGGGCGTTGCCGTAGTCCAGTCGGCTGGTGACGAGGGCCTGGGTGACGGTCTTCCTGGTCTCGGTGGGGATCCACCAGAAGATCTTCCGTAGCATGCGCAGGATGTTGAAGCATGATGAGGAGACGGCGTTGACTTGTCTGGTCATGGAGAGCGAGGAGTCCAGGATGAAGCCCAGGTTGCGTGCGTGGTCTGTCGGTTTGGGTGCGGTGCTCAGGGCGGGGGGCCACCAGGAGTCGTCCCAGGCGGAGGGCGAGGAGCCCAGGATGAGAACCTCCGTCTTGTCTGAGTTCAGTTTCAGGCGGCTGGTCGTCATCCACTCGGCTACATCTTTCATCCCTTCGTGCAGGTTGGCTCTGGCGGCGGCGGGGTCGTTGGTCAGGGACAGGATCAGCTGGGTGTCGTCGGCGTAGGAGATTATGTTGAGGTTGTGTTGGCGTGCGATGGCCGCGAGGGGGCTCATGTAGATGTTGAAGAGGGTGGGGCTCAGAGATGTTCCTTGTGGGACGCCGCAGATGACTTCGGTGGCCTCTGACTTGTACGGTGGTAGGCGGACTCTCTGCGTTCTTCCGTCGAGGAAGGAGATGATCCAATCCAGTGCCTTCTCCTGGATTCCGACGTTGCTGAGGCGATGTACTAGGGTGCGGTGGCAGACCGTGTCGAATGCCGCGGAGAGGTCTCGGAGGATGAGGGCCGCTGTGTCTCCGTTGTCCATCAGGGCTCGGATGTCGTCGGTGGCAGCGATGAGGGCGGTCTCGGTGCTGTGGTTGGCTCGGAAGCCAGACTGTGAGGGGTCGAGGGATCCATTCGTCTCGAGGAAGGCGGCAAGCTGTTTGTTGACGGTCTTCTCGATGACTTTTGCTGGAAACGGGAGGAGCGAGATGGGGCGGTAGTTCTTGAGGTCGGTGGGGTCCGCTGTGGGTTTCTTGAGTAGAGCGTTGAGTTCGGCGTGCTTCCAGCTCTCGGGGAAGGTGGCGGAGTCGAAGGAGGTGTTGATAATGTCCCGTAGGTGGGGTGCGATGATAGTGTCGGCTTTGTTGAAGACGTGGTGAGGGCAGGGGTCGGTCGGAGATCCGGAGTGGACGGAGTTCATCATGCGGATCGTGTCTTCGGTGCTGATCGGGGTCCAGGCGCGGAGGGCGGTGGTGGGTGGCGTTGCTGCGGTGGTGGCGTGCGTCGGTTGGCTGCTGAAGCTGTTGTGTATGTCCGCGATCTTGTTGTGGAAGTAGGCGGCGAGGGAGTTGCAGAGGTCTTGCGATGGGGTGATGTCGTTGTTTCCTGCGCTGGGGTTGGAGAGCTCTTTCACGATGTTAAAGAGTTCCTTGCAGTTGTGTGCGTTGTTGTCCAGTCGGTCCTTGAATGCAGTTTTCTTGGCGGTGCGGATCAGTTGGTGGTGCTTCCGGGTGGCGAGCTTGAGGGGGTCATGTTGTTCGGTGTAGGTTCCCTTCTCCAGACTTTCTCGAGGGCTCGGCAGTTCTTCTTGGAGCTCTTGAGTTCGTCGGTGAACCATGGTGCTTTCTTGCTGCCGGGTCTGCTGGGCGGGGTCCTCAGAGGGGCGAGTTCGTCTGCGCAGTTGTTGATCCACTTCGTGAGGTTGTTGGCGGCCTGGCTGGGGTTCGCTGAGCTGGCAGGTGGGTGCTGGCTCAGGGAGTCGGCGAGTTGGTCGGCTGTGATCTTGTTCCAGCTTCTTCGAGCAACCTGTTGCTGGTGGTGGTGGGTCGTCGTTCTTTTGAAGGTGAAGTGGACGCAGCTGTGGTCCGTTCAGTGGAGTCCTGTGGCGTGGCTGAAGACGATGTCTGTGCTGGATGAGAAGACGGCGTCGAGTGTGTGTCCGGCGAGGTGGGTGGGGGTGGACACCAGCTGCTTGAGTCCAAGGGTGGCGAGGTTGTCGAGCAGGGTGCTGGTGTTGCGGTCGTTGTTGTTCTCCAGGTGGAAGTTGAGGTCCCCCAGGAGGATGTAGTCAGCGGAGCGGAGGGCGTGCGGGCTGATGAAGTCGGCGATGTCCTCGCTGAATTGAGTGCGTGGTCCCGGGGGTCGGTAGATCAGGGTGCCTCTGAGGGTGGTCTTCGGGTCGGTGTGGATCTGGAAATGCAGGTGTTCGGCGGTGGTTAGGGTGTCGTCGGTGCTGGTCGTGATGCGGACGGTGTTCTTGTGGATGATGGCGATGCCTCCTCCCATCTGGTTGGCGGTGTGGTCCCTCCGGGTGATCTTGTAGCCCTCTGGGATGGCGATGGCGATGTCGGGCGCTGAAGAGGCGTTCATCCAGGTCTCCGTGAGGAAGGCAACGTCCGGGGCTGCGGTGTCTAGGAGGTTCCAGAGTTCGATGGCGTGTCTGTGGACGGAGCGGGTGTTGAGCAGGATGCACTTGAGGTGGTTGCTGCTGGGGTTAGGCTTGGCCGGTGCCGGTGGCGGGCAGGTCCGGATGCAGGTGAATTTGCAGGCGTGGCAGCTGAAGGGTCCGTGGGTGTAATTCCCTTACATATATGTCCAATGACATGCTACGTTGCTTGTTATTTTTATCAAATTATTTATTAATTATTCAGAGTTGTCACATTTGAGTAAATGCCTGATAACTCTGTACATACACAATTCATTACTTTTATTCCGTTTCCAAATTTGCAATATATACATTAATAAATACACATTTTTTCCTGTACATTGCATAACTTGATCAAACAATATCACTATGTAAAGGAAATACACAATGCGGATGGCTGAATTGGTAAAGAAATCTGGCAGTATGTTGACACTACATGCCCTTTGGCTGAAGAGCCTTCATCAGGGATCCGTCACAGTATTCACTTCATAGGTCACAGAGAAAAGTAAAAACACTAAATTTATAAGCCAGAAGAATTTATATTTACATGGCGTCTTAATGTACAATTTTCAATAAACGATCAATACGTTGGGGCCCATGTGATAATGAAAATACTTGAATCTTCAGGGCTCAAAAATGACTGCGTATATACCGAAGGTCGCTCTGCCGGTGATACTTCCGACCCGGTGGGGCCCTTGACCAGTTCAAGTGAAAATATGGAAGTAGAGACGGACACTGCCGTAGATGTGTAATCTGACAGAAATCCCAGGAGCTTTTTCAAATGACTAGTAGTGGAGCGGATAACCTCAATCTACCATCCAAGTCGGTAAGTTGAAGCGGAGGGAAGGGTAGAGAGAAAATCGCTCTCAATCCCTTTTTATATTTCGTGCGATCTGAAACGCGATGTACGCGCAAATGGTGTAGCTCCCGGGTCACTGTGTTCCTAGTTGTGGACACAGCCCTGAAGATTCGCGTAAGCGATGAAACACGTGTCGGCTGGCTGCTGTTAAGTACATGAAAATTAAAGAACGGAAGACTACCTTTTGTATTTTGGATACAACTGTTTTTCTGCAGCTTTACCTTTATTTCTTGTTGCATGTCTGACTACCTACGTTTATTGGATATCATATCTGTGTGCATAGGGTTTGTTTTTCCTTGAATCCTTGTGTTTTACCAGCTTGCTGGTTTAACCTATGAGTGGTTATTGGGTTTTTCCACTCACCTAGTTCCACCACCTAATTGTTCTTTTGTGCATCTATTATTGGCAGTGCGCCCATTGCGCCGCTGACACTAAAACCGGATAAAGAATATAACACCAAATTAAGTGTGAGCAAAGCTGAAGTGTACATAGTTGAACAAAGATCATGCATCAAAATCTTTAAAACAAGCCAGTATCCCTGTGTTTGTAACCAACAGGTGGATAGGTTTGGTTAGGTACTGGTACTATATTTTGACAAATCTAAATCAGAAGTGTTCAAGTTTGGGAACCAGAGGGAAACGGGTCCAAGAGAAGCTATACATAGACTAAAAATGCGCCGATAATTTACCTAACGTGATAGAGCATCAAGAAGTATGTTGCGGGTATGAGGAGTTTGATGCTGTAACATAACCTAATTTAAAATCCTAAATATATCAAAGAATAAACATGCAAATGTTATTTGCAAATACATTCAGCAGCTATGAAAACTAAACAAATTGTAACTAAGAGGGAAGACATATACCTTATTGTGACATATTGTGTCACAAATATATAGGGGATCAACGGACAATGCTGGTTGCTCTAGAATCTTTGGATGGTATGTACGTCTAAAATGGCTGAATAACGCACTCAGACAGGAAACATACTGACTGAAAAAAGAGGAAGGGAAAAAGAACAGCACGTTAGGGATTTGTCAAAGGTGCTACATCATTGGAATTTCAATTGCTGAAGAGTGTAAAGCTAAGATAGGTTGATATGAGGACTTACTTGTCCCAGAAATACAGCGATTAAGGGAGTGGGAGCAAAATATGGGTTACACAGAGTTAAAAAAACAGAGTAAGCTCTGCCTATCGATGTAAACAAAGCGTATAAGGTCATCAAATGAACACGCCTTTGTGTGGGGATGAATTAAAACTTCAAACGACCTGCGCTGTCGATTCGCGTGCTTCCGTGTCTTCCCTTGCGTCTACATTAGGTATGAGCAAATTTTGCGAAAAAGCATACTCGCGGTTCGCAAAATACGCGAACTTTTGCGAGATTGCCGATTTTTTATTTTTACGAGTTCGGGAAAGCGAGCTGTTCAAATCTCCCGTCAGATGTCAGCTGCGCATCGCATCTATGTATTCGCGATTGTTTCCTCTCGCAATATGTGATCGCAGGCCCTTATGATGTATTCGCGATCGCAAAGTCTCGCAATGCAAGATGGCGGGACTCCATGATATACTCGCGGTCGAAAAGTCTCACTAGATCATGCAGCCAGATCCAAAATGTCGCAGCGCACAAAAACCGGGAGGAAAACATCTCGGCGAACTCAGAATCACAGTAAGTCAACGCCGTGCATGCGAGATTGTATTTTTGAAGCGCAAAAAAGCACAAAAAAATTCACCAACTCGCGAATTGTTTGCCAATTTCACGTGATTCGCGGATCGTAAAATTACCAACATTTTGCAAATTCCGCGAGCGGAACGATTTTTCAGCCCATGCTTAGTCTACATGAACCCGAAGCTACTGGCTACTCTTGTTTGTATACACATACTCCACCAGAATTTCCCGGAGCGGAAATGCATGTCAGTGCGGAGGGTGGTAACTATAGAAAGAGGACTTGGAAGCAGGGTGCCATATTGTAGTGGTGTATAATCACGTTGTAGATGTTCCCAAATAGTCAGCCTATATGTCTGTTAGTTGATCTCAAAGTAAAATTCTGTGTAAAATACTCATGACAGGTGTTTAGATGCGGTTGAAAAAGCATTTGCCACTTAAGAAGAAACAAAAAATCAATTGCTTTAACGAGTCAATAGAGTACATTCCAATCTCTATGTGCAACATAAAGTGTGAGAGAGTAAAAGTTGGGGCAACAGCTAAAGACCAACATATAGATTCATCAAAGTCCCGTTTTGCGAGTCTGTAATAGCGATTATTAAGGAATCGCTATTACAGACTCGCAAAACGGGATTCATGTACAAATCGCAATTTATTTAGCGATTCCTACAGCTTCCTTATTTGCGATTAGCTAATTGCTCATCGCAAATAAGGAATAACTCCCCATTCATTCCTATGGGCCTAAAGGCCCATAGGAATGAATGGGAAGACATATCAATGTGCGAATCGCTATTAGCGATTCGCATTTTGAGTTTGCGATTTCAAGGGTGCAGGGGTGTCCCCTGTTGCACCCCTGAAATGACATTGGACGCTGGTGTTACGCACACAGATCTCCCAATGACATGTGTGTGTGTAACATACAACTTAGAAAAATGCACTAAAGCGCATTTTTCTAAGTTTTTGCTATTTACCACGAAGTCAGACTTCGCGTTAAATAGCGGCAAAAAATAGCGAATTCGCAATTTATCTAAGGTTCATGAATAGCATTTAAGGAATCTATAATTGAAATTCCTTAAATGCGATCGCAATTTGAGAAATCGCAATTATTTGCCATTTTTCTAATTGCGAGTTCATGACCCATTGATGAATTCCAAATGCCATTTTTGCAGGCGCAACCGGACGATTTTTGCGATTCGCATCGTTTGCGCTCGCAAAAATGCTTGATGAATCTACCTGCAAGTGACCTGGGCAGTAATGATGGTAATATGTATATGGACCAAAAAGCGCTGATGTTAATGCATGTAAAAATACAGGCAAAAATCGGCCAAAACCATGGTAGAAAGGTGACTATGAAAATAGAAACATTTATGTATGTTGTGGTTACATCAAATGATGCCAAATAACATCTGAGAAAGAAAAACAGAATATCTAATGGCAAGAAAAACTTTCAATTGTTGGATTTAATTGCTTAGTCCCATGGTATTTCCTGATTTAAACCCTGTGTGGAGGTGTTTAAAAGGAAAATCCAATAAACTTCCCTACGCTTTCTCACTGCTTCAGTGTTGACGCCTGGTCTGCACTAAATGTTCTCTAGTATGTACCACCTGATATCATCTGGAGTGTGCTTAATGTCTATGAAATGTTGCACCATAGAGGCCATGATTTTTCTTGTGCGTATGGCTGATCTATGCTTGGTTAACCATGTACTTAGGGTGCGTGAGGTTTCTCCCACATACCCCAAATTATGTGGGCACATAAGCAGATGAATAATGTCTTTAGTTTCACAGTTAGAAAACCCATTCAACATAATGGTATGTCCATTGAACTGTATATTTGAAGACTCTAGGGCTAATGGGCACATGTACATATTGCTTTTGAAAGTCCCAAGTATGGGCTGTGATCCATCGATAGTTCTCTGTACCAATTGATTATTTGTTTTCATCCTGGATCGTACTACGTGATCTTTTGGATTTTTGTTCCTGCGGTAGGAAAAAGGGGGTTTGGGTATCATTTCATTATGGTCTTTATTTACATTTAGGATTTGCCAATTAGAGCAAACAATTTCGCAAATCCTTTCGTTCAGCATGGAATGACGTGTCACGAATACGACTGCAGAGGTATTTTTGGACATAGCATTATTCAATATGTGTTGTCTGTTATAATATCTTGCCCTTTTTATTGAGTCTCTCACTAATTTTTTGGGGTAACCACATGTTAGAACTTTGTTTTTCATGGCTGCTTTAAAATCAAAGTCCTTGATACTGGTACAATTGCAACGAATGCGTAAAAATTGACCAAAGGGTATACTGTTCTTCTGCACTGGAGGGTGGAAACTGTTATAATGTAACAGGGTATTAAGTGCTGTGGTTTTTTTTGTACAGGTCCCCTGCTAATGCTCCTGCCACTTGTTTGATAGTTATATCCAGGACCTGTACTTGGGTCTTGCTGAAGTTATATGTGAAATGGACGTTACTGTCACACAGGTTCGACTATTCTAAGAATTCTGATAAAATATCAGCTGAGTCTATCCAAATGAAAAAAATATAATCGATTTATCGTGACCATTTGCATTTGGTCACTGACTCAGAAAATGGGGCTATTTTATTATAGATTAATTTCTTTTCAAATTGAGCCTTGGAGATTCATATCGATTCCAGAGTGAGGGGCAAAAGATAACCTCTGAGTAAGTGGAGCAAGACTGTAGGTACTGAGATTAAAGATGGGAAACTGTTTCATTCTCTCCAGTACTGTGCATTGCGGGTCACCAGATATTGGTTGTAGTCGGTCTCTTTATTGCCCCGGTATCTCGTATTCTGGTATTGCGTCTGCCAGTTGCCTCTCCTCATGTTGAGCCTGGCTAAAAAAGGTTTGCCGTTTGTTGTGCTCTCAAGATATATGAATTACTTCTGGTGTCAAACTGGTTGGATGGACCCTCATTGTTATCTGAAAATGTTATTACTTTGCGGTTATATTGCCTGTACGAGAATTTTTCATTTTGTGAAGTGTCTACTTGATTATAGTAGTTCTCTGACAAATAGGGATATGTGCTCTCTTTGCTGCAGAAGGGAATACTTTTTTCAGCTTATCTGCTTTTCTTTTAATTAGATAGTGTGTATAGGAATTCATATCCATGTCTATGTCATCTAACTTTTTTTTGGTATCTTCTAATGCCAATGTACTTTCAATCTTACTTTCGAGTTCAAGAATCTCTGAAGACAGCTGTTGTATGACATCTTTTGCAGTTTCAACTATCATCAAGTCTCTTGAATATCGATTTGCAATCATAGACCACAGACCAAGAATTGTTTGAGCTGTACGACTATGGTATGTTTTTAACTCTCAGGACTTGAGAGATAATTCCAGCGCGTAGATATTGTAACATGTAAAGTCCATGTAGTTCAATTCATTTTTTTTAAGGGCCAACAATTTAATTATATCATCATTATTTTCAGAATTAGATGCTGACTGTAGACCAAAGCTCAATGAGTTACCTAACATCGAGGCAAAATCCTGATCAGAGAACCCAAAGGTTTGTGGATTTGCCGTTATTTGTAAGAAACCAGTCCATAAATGAAAATATAACAGAGAATCCACCTAAAAAGTCATGGAGAGAAAAAAAAACTAAACCTACCCTTACAAAGTTACAGCAGTTAATCACATAGATCACTTGGGTCACAACTCAAGAACTTATTAACGTACTACCTATCTGGTGCCACAACATGAAAAGTCCCCTCACAGACAGGCTGGATAGACAAGAGTAGCCAGTAGCTTCGGGCTCTTGTAGACGTATGGGAAGACATGGAAGCACGCGATTCAACGTGGTAGGTAAGAACGGCTGTTACTTGAAGTGTCAATTCAGCTCCACACAAAGTCATGTTCATTTTACAATCTTATGCGATTTCTTTACAGCAATATGCAGCCCGTACTCTGTTTTTTGGACTCTTTGTAGCCCACATTTGGCTCTGACTCCCTTAATTGTTGTCTTTCCAGGGCAAGTAAGTTCGCATACAAACCTATCTTAGCTTTAAACTGATAGGATGAAAGTTGCAATGAATCCATTGGACTTGTTCCCTGTCATGTGGTGGGTCTATTGCCATATGCTGCCATCATGTGCTCCAACACAATTTTGTTGTTGGGCCAAATCATACTAGTCCCTCTTCACAGTGGCTGAGTCCTCAATGTGTATAAACTGGATGTAGCTGTTGTTGTGTCTCATCCTTGTGACCCACAGTGCATGTGGCACACCACTGACATTTGTGTGTGACATTTCAAAAGAGCTGGCCTTGCAGAAATGGAAAGGACCTGTGCAGAAAAGACTGTTCTGCTATATTTTGGCTTTTTCTCTTCCACAGATGTGGGATTCCTATTGTGAGTTAATCACTATGGCACTAGCTGATGACATGACCAAATTTCCATGTACCCACATTTTTTGACATTGTGATATGTATCCCCCTCCTACTATTTTGTTCTATTCTGGACCTGACATTTGTGGTGACTGAGACGAATCATTTCACTGTTGTGAAATTTTGGTTGTTACTGACATTATGCCAGCCTGAGGTTGGTACTGTGGAATAAGCTTAGACTGAGACTATACACTGTCTGTGTTGATGTGAAATGTTTGTGATACTCATGTAGACATAATAGACAATCCACATGTTGATGCTAACATTAGTGGGTCATAGTTAGAATTGATTTTCCACATGGGAATTACATGATACCGTGCTAGATGTCAATTATGGTGTAGGAGACCGAGAAATTGTGAGCATTGAATGTATTGCAAATCACATGGTGATATGAAAAAATATGATTTCACATAGCATTAGTGAAGGTAAAATATTTTAGAAGTCAGTGTTGGTGGTGGAAACCATTAAAGTAGTAGCCACATTGTCTTTAGTCCAAAGTGCATCAGACTCCTCCCATCAGAAATGGGAATGAGTACCTGGAGAGTCAACAAAGTGAAGGTGTGGTACACAAAGTGGGAAATCAGGTGCAACGGATCTTCCTGGCAGTGGTTGGTGCCTTGCCGCCCGAACCTCCTGGAGTTTCCCTGGGACATCCAGGCCCCGGATGGGTGGGGTAATCCACAGATACAGGGTCAGGAGTGTCTGAAGAATCTTCTTCTGTCAGGGCCTCCCTATCTGTGGCTGCTGCAGATGTCGAAGGGCAAGATGTCTTTGTACTAGGCCTGGGCGTAGGACTACGCTCCGCTTGCGTAGTTTACGCAACTACACACTACACTAATTGCATGTAGCACAGTACAAAAACGCGTAGCGGGCATTTTTTGCTTGCTCGTGGTCCTCAGCGTCAAGTTGCAGATCGCGAGCCTGGAAAAGAAACCTCCTGGCAAGATTCTCAACGCGGGAAGGTCAGATTTCTCATTGCGGGTGGTCGCGTATGCTCGGGACAGCTCTTGATGAGAAACTACCAGTCCGCGTTGAGAGCGCTGCCGCTCGAGTATAAATCTACTTGTGCGGCAGAAAACGACTGCTTGCACTGTGCAAGATGCAGTTTGCACTGATTGCACAGTGTGGACAAGCATCCAGCACTGTGCAATCAGTGCGAACAGCATTTTGCACAGTGCACTACGCAGTTCGCGTAGCTACGCATAGTGCAAAGTGCACTTAGCGTAGCTACACATAGCACTACAACGCAAACTACGCCTATGGTTACTTTGTACTTCGGGAAGGGGTAGTTGTTGGGGAAAGATCCCTGCAGAGTGTGGTGTTTATGTCCCTCAGCACCCCTATCAGCTCAAAAGTGTTTAGAGCGGCTGATCTATGGATTTCTGTAGCTGCTCCATCTCCTGAAGGTCCCATACTACCTGGCTCACCACTCCTTGGTTCTCCTCATAGGTGCCCAGGAGTTTCTCAAGGTTGACCTGAGCTTCATTAGCAGCAGTGGCCTCACCTAGCCATCCCACTGTTCCCCTCCCACCGCCCCTGCTTATACAGGCCTGTGTCCTTGACACAGCATGCACACTCCCACTGCCTCCTACATTCTCAGTGAGAGGGTTGTTAATCCTCAACTCTTGAGGTTGGAGTTCGAGGCACAAAATGTTGCCGGCTGTGCTAGGATCACAGTTTGTTGGGGCAGAGGTCAGCACAGATATTGCAGCTGGGGAGTGAGCTGTTGCTATCTGTCCAGGCCCACCAGAAGGGCCAAGTCGGCCCTCCACATCCACAACTCCACAAGAACTAGCATCACTGGAGGCTTCATCGTGTGTTGGAGATGGAATTTGGGCGTTGTTTTGACTCTGAGCAGATGTTATGCCAGATCTACCTGTTCCGAGAAAGGGTAAAGTGTTATTGTTGTGAGGGTGTTTCGTACCTCCATATCATCATTGACACAGTGAGTTTGAAGCTGTGAAGAAGATTAGTGGTGTAGGTTAGCATTGAGAGCTCTCCCCTTTGTGTCTGTGTCAATAGACATGCCTTCTCCAAATGTCTTTCAAAGAACAGCGCGTAAGAGCAACATGTATATCTGTTAAATGTGATTCCTAGTTGTGTACAATAAAGGCATACATACAACTTGGTTGTGTGTTTAGCATTGCTACTCATGTGTGCTGTGCATTATCCAGTCTAATCGAATCAGCTGTGTCAGCAGAATGCATTAATATTATATGATGTTCACACTTGTGATGCTGTCACTCATTGCCTCATTCTTTTCATGTATGGAGACCAGGGGAAGTTCAGGCTCAGTAGGCATGCATGTTTCCTAGCTGGGCATTGTGTGTTGTGTGCTCAGCCCATATAACCTGGGGGACAATTGAAACATAGCTGAAAAGTGAGTATGGGCAACAAGCACTAGTTCATCTTGTTGGGTATTCCATAAACAGGGCCTCATGGTAGATGTAGTGACTCCAGTCTCCCATCTCCCACACTTGAGCAATGACTACCTGCATGTGAGCTGAAGTTCAGCCTCAAGATGGCTGTCAAGTGAGTGTGGGCAAACAGCAGTAGTACATCTTGTTTAGTGGGCAAACAACAGGGTCTCATGGGAGTTGTAGTGACCCCAGTCTCCCATTCCACAGACTTGAGCAATGGCTACCTGCATGTGAGCTGAAGGTTAGCTGCTAGATGGTGACAAATGAGTATGGGCAAATACCAGTAGTACATCTTGTTGGGCATTCAAACAAGGAGGCCTCATGGGAGTTGTAGTGACACCAGTATCCCCTCACCCAGACTAGAGCAATGGCAAACTGCATGTAAGTTCATTTGCAAGATGGCTGACACATGCGTATGGGCAAACAGCAATAGTACACCTTGTTTAGTGGGTAAACAACAGGGCCTCATGGTAGATGTAGTGATGCAAGGCTCCCATCCCCAGACTTGAGCAATTGCTACCAGCATGCAAGCTGAAGTTTAGCTGCAATCTCGCTGACAAGTTGGTATGAAGGCAGGACACTGGGGCATCTTGTTGGTTGTTCAAACAACAGGGCCTAATGCATGTTTGCACATCAGATGGACATTATGGCAAGAACTGTGATGTGTGCATTCAAACATTGTTATTTTGTGACAGTTGTTGAAATCAGACTCCAATCCCCCATGTATGCCAGTCAAGCCCTGTGTCTTGCTACGCTGGAGTGTAGAGGAAAATGATCATGGTCTGGGATGGGGTGTGGTTTGTACTTTAAATTGTCTGTGTGTCCAATTTGGCAATGGCCATCAGCATTGTTTTTCCAAATCATCGGATGGAGATGCTTTGCAACCGCCATAGTCCACGGGAAGACCTTGGCAACCCCCACACTCCATGCCAGGTGATCTGCGACTGCAGTACACCATGCTGGGAAATTAGTGAGATGCCCAGTTCTTTCCAACTGGTGCTCTCCATTTTATTTAAAACAAATTGTATTGAGCATTTGTTTTTTCCAACTTACATTAATTACAGTCTCTGTTGCTGTTACATCCAAGCATTCTTAAAGTACATACATCTCCCTAGGTACTGTTGTTACACAGTATTATGACTCATCGTCTTTGCTTGCTATTCTTATTTTTGTGAATGTCCCCAGCCTCTCTGTACACTGCTGCACTCCATGGCCAGAAATTTCTGACCTCCGCCCTCCATGCCAATGGCTTTCCGATCGCCACTGTCGGAGGTTAAGCCTGCATGCGTCGTAATGCAGCCGAGATTAGTTCACAGTTTCGGCGGTCCGAATCAGACGGCAGCCACGTTGGTCGGACGGTCGGTCCAACTTACATCAGAATAAGCCCCAGGGTTTTTTCTTTGAAAAATAAAAAATAAATGTCCCTGATTTCCTAAGATTTATTCACCAGTCCAGTGCTTCAAAGGCTTATCTCGGTTTTTCCTGACCGTGACGACTGTTACAGGAAAAAAGGCTATTGTGATTGGCATTAGAGGAGCGTCGTTCTTATCTCATTATTATAATTGATAATTGTGTTGCAGTGAGAGAGATCCTAATGGCAGCATTGGCAAATCTCTACATTAGATATTTACTAGGGGTTTGGGAGCACGAGCATCAAGTAATTTTTGGTCCACATTACATTATTTTCCCACCCTAAATGTGTCCCTTGGTGCTTAAACGAGAGCTCAAACAATTGAGATCTGTTTACTTATGATATAATAACTATTTTTGCTGCTTTGCTCTTTACTGAAAATACAAAACGAACTATACAAATAGTGGTATTTTTTTCTAGTTGCTTACGAGAAGACTGACATTTCCATGTTTTTTTTATAATAGTGTACTGTTTTCAATTTTCACTTTCCTGCCCAGTGAGTCTCCCATTATGAATGGAATGGTGGATGTACTCAAAACTTTGACACAGAAAGTTTCAAAAGAGAAGAATAATAACTGCAAATTAGAGAAACCCTTTGCAGACTGATGAAAAGCATTGAATGCGATTGTGCCTTTTATCAGGTTTAAAAATATAATCCCTTTAGAGATAAAAAGTGATAATAACATAATGCCTCCTCTTTACAATGCATTTCAGTGCTTTCAGCCACTCAATAATGGCAAATGTGTTGCTCTTGTTATGTAGGTCACACTATATTTGCAGATTCATAATAAGTATTGAATATTTTTGTTGAAAGTTCTAAGTCAAATATTTTCTGTGCTGATCATGATATTTTCCCAATAAGTATATTATGTTTCCTTCCTTGCTGACTCTTTGTAAGCATTGTAAGCCTTTTGCTGTGTTCTCTGCTATTTACAAGGACGTTTTCATGCCTTAAAAGTTAACTATTTATGAATGTATGTGGGTGTCTAAAAAAAAATGTATGTAAATATAAGTAACCTTGCTTGAGTTTATCCTGATTATATTTGGGGCACGATGCTTAGGTTTGTTATAGTATGCATACAAAAATCCATCTTTATTTGTTGATTCAAGTCCCAAGTCACACAATTAAACTTGCATGTCCCTATTGGCTAAATTTACGAGAACAAACAATTTAATTAATAAACGTTTGTATAGATTTGCACGTACATTTTTGTATCTGACGGTGGATTAATGTTATTCACACACAATCGCTAAAGTAGGTCTTTGTACATTCAAGTTTGGGGATGTCCAGGAAAGCTTGGAATCAAACAAAAAAGGAATGCATCTGTGAATGTTCACAATCTTGTCCATGGCTCATTCCACCTCTGTAAGAAGTAGTAGCATTAAAATGGTCAAATGTAGGAGTAAATTCGTTTTCAGGTTAGGAAGGGAAGAGAAAATGCTCAAAGTTTTTCATGGATGAAGGACTTTCAGCAGGGAATATATTACGCCAATGGAGAAGAAAAGAATTGAAAGATTGACTGCCCTCCTTCAAGACACACAATATGTATAATTAAGCATGTTGAAGGCCTTTTCGCACGTATGATTACAATTTCAACTTACAAATTCAGAAACTCCTGGAAATCTGTCATGGCCACGTGTTTCCAGATGGAAAGGTTTTTGAATTCTATTAATTTAATTAGTGTAGCCCTCCATGCCACTGGAATCAACCTATCCTGGCTGAAGAGGGGTGAAACCCCGAAACCGGTCCTTGGAAGCTTGTTTCCAGTCCAGGAGGACCTGTCGTGCTGGACTGTTCCCATTGGGCACAGGGTCAAGACTGATTTGCATATGGCTGGGTACAAACTGGAATGGCATGGAGAGCATAAAAACGATGGATTTAGGCCCATATCTCTGTACTGGGGTGAATGCATGACATTGTTCTGCATTCTGTCCATCAATAGTTCTTTTTGCATTCGTTACTCCGAGTGGGACGGGTATGCTCAGACGTGAGTCCCGTGCTCTCCATGCCACGGGAATCAAGCTATCCTGGCTGAAGAGGGTTGAAACCCTGAAACCAGTCCTAGGATGCTTGTTTCCAGTCCAGGGAGGACCTGGCCTGGCAGTTCGGTCTGGACTGATCCCAGTGGAGAAGTGTGTCTCACTGGTTAGAGGCGGCAGACCCGTAAGCAGAGAACGGCCCGGGACCAGGGTTCGATTCCCGACGCGGCAGGGTCGTGGACCAGGGTCAGCGGACTCGATAATTCTCGCCTCGGTGCCTACTCTAGTCAGAAACCACACTCGGCAACTCTGGGCATCAGCTTGCCTCATCTTCACAACGGCCCCCCAGACCGCCGGGGATGCTTGGTCGCACCTTAGAGATACCCATCAGGGACCATCTCTCAGGGTGAGCCAGGACGGGTTCCCCAGCGGTCGAAGCGTGGAGATACTCCTCCGGGAGTCGATTCCTAGCGCTATATAAACCCGCAATTAAATTAAATTAATTAATTGGGTGCCGAGTCAAGACTGATTTGCATATGGCTGGATCCAAACTGGAATGGCATGGTGAGCAAAAAACACAATGGATTTAGGCCCAGATCTCTATACTATGGTGAATGCATGACATTGTTCTGCATTCTGTCCATCAATAGTTCTTTTTGCATTTGTCACCCCGAGTGGGAAGGGTATGCTCAGACGTGAGTCCCGTGCTCTCCATGCCACTGGAATCAAGCTACCCTGGCTGAAAACGGGTGAAACCCCGAAACTGGTCCTAGGATGCTTGTTTCCAGTCCAGGGAGGACCTGGCCTGGCAGTTAGGACTGGACTGTTCCCACTGAGGGCAGGGTCAAGACTAATTTGCATATGGATGGGCCCAAACTGGAATGGCATGGTGAGCAAAAAAACTATGGATTTAGGCCCAGATCTCTTTATTGGGGTGAATGCATGACATTGTTCTGCATTCTGTCCATCAATTGTTCTTTTTGCATTTGTCACCCCGAGTGGCACGGGTATGCTCAGACATGAGTCCCGTGCTCTCCATGCCACTGGAGTCAAGCTATCCTGGCTGAAGAGGGGTGAAACCCCCAAACCAGTCGTAGGATGCTTGTTTCCAGTCCAGGGAGCACCTGGCCTGGCAGTTCGGTCTGGACTGTTCCCATTTGGTGCAGGGTCAAGACTGATTTGCAAATGGCTGGTTCCAAACTGGAATGGCATGGTGAGCAAAAAACAATGGATTTAGGCCCAGATCTCTGTACTTGGGTGAATGCATGACATTGTTCTGCATTCTGTCCATCAATAGTTATTTTTGCATTTGTCACCCCAAGTGTGACGGTATGCTCAGGCGTGAGTCCCGTGCTCTCCATGCCACTGGAATCAAGCTATCCTTGCTGAAGAGGGGTGAAAACCCCAAACCGGTCCTAGGATGTTTGCTTCCAGTCCAGGGAGCACCTGGCCTGGCAGTTCGGGCTGGACTGTTCCCATTGGGTGCAGGGTCAAGACTGATTTGCATATGGCTGGGTCCAAACTGGAGTGGCATGGTGAGCACAAAAATTATGGATTTAGTTCCAGATCTCTGTACTGGGGTGAATGCATGACATTGTTCTGCATTCTGTCCATCAATAGTTCTTTTTGCATTTGTCACCCCAAGTGGGACGGGTATGCTCAGACGTGAGTCTAGTGGTCTCCATGCCATTGGAATCAAGCTATCCTGGCTGAAGAGGGGTGAAACCCCGAAACCGGTCCTAGGATGCTTGTTTCCAATCCAGGGAGGACCTGGCCTGGTAGTTCGGGCTGGACTGTTCCCATTGGGCGCAGGGTCAAGACTGATTTGCATATGGCTGTGTCCAAACTTGAATGGCACGGTGAGCAAACACCAATGGATTTAGGCCCAGATCTCTGTACTGGGGTGAATGCATGACATTGTTCTGCATTCTGTCCATCAATAGTTCTTTTTGCATTTCTCACCCCGCGTGGGATGGGTATGCTCAGACATGAGTCCCGTGTTCTCCATGCCACTGGAATCAAGCTTCCCTGGCTGAAGAGGGGTGAAACCCCAAACCGGTCCTAGGATGCTTGTGTCCAGTCCAGGGAGGACCTGCCTGACATGACATTGTTGGGAAATTAGTGAGATGCCAATGGCTTTCCGATCACCACGGTCAGAGGTTAAGCATGCATGCGGAGATTAGTTCGCAGCCTCGGCAGTCGGAATCAGACCGCAGCCACGTTGGTCAGACGGTAGGTCCGACTGGAATCAGAATAAGCCCCTGAGTATATTCTTTGAAAAATAAAATATAAATGTCCCTGATGCCATAAGATGTATTCACTAGTGCATTGAAGGTATATTTTGTTTTTTCCTGACCGCGACAACTGTTACAGGAAAAAAGGCGATTGTGATTGCCATTAGAGGAGTGGAATGACAGACTGCATGTAGTAAGTGGCTCAAGCAGGAAAACCCCAACCTTCTAAAAGTGTCATTTTCTAAATTTTAATAAAAAATCTGACTTCACCATAAAAGAGAATATTCTGGTGTAATTCCAAATGCACAAATCATGAACAACTTACCTGTTCCCATTTGGAAGGTACAGCTTACTAAATGCCATCCTATGGGAAAGGTAGACATTCCAGTAGTGAAAAATCACTACCAGGACATGTAAAACTTGAAAGTACTTGTCGCACATTTAAAATATACTGCCCCCTGCCATATGGTATGTTCAGGGCCTACCTTAGGGGTGACTTATATGTATAAAAAAGGAAGGTTTGGCCCTGGCAAAAGGATTATCTTGCCAAATTAAAATGGCAGTGTAAAAACTGCTGACACATAATGCAATGGCAGACCTGAGACTTGTTTGAGAGGGCTATTTAAATTAGGTGGCATAGTCAGTGCTGCAGGTCCATAGCAGCATTCAATTTACAGGTACTGGATACAGATAGCACTACTTTGGTCGGGTCTTACAAGTAAAGAAAATTTGCCAATTGGGTAAAGCTAATTCTCAATTCTACCATGTTTTAAAGAGAGAGCGCAAGCAGTATAGCACTGGAGAACCTATATGTATATATTTAATAAAAAATAGAAACTCACTGAAAAAAACAAAGGTTACATGGACCTTATAATTTGGCTGACATTTCACTCGTACAAAACCAGAGAAATTCAGCCTTTATAATTAGATGAGCTAACTATAACTTGGGTGCCCGCAATGCACATATTACATCACTCATTACACGGTCAGTGACATCACTGATGACATCATCTAGTGACTGTGAGTGTTTTTAATACATTTATGAGTGCTAAATGTATATACCAAGGTGTATTGGTGAATCAGTGGGTATATGAGTGCCTGTATGGATGACTCAGTGGGTGCATGACTGACTGTATACGTGAGTGATTCTGTGCCTCAGTTAATGTATGGGTGAGTGACTGGTTCTGTGAATGTTTGTATCAATTTCAGTTGGTGTCTAAGTGGCTGTATTGGTGTGTGGGTGGGTGTGTGAGTTGCTACAAGGGTGATTTATTGGTTGTCTGTGTACCTATATCAGTGGCTGAGTGTTTGTGCGGGTGGGTGTCAGGAGCCCAAAAACCTTCATGGGAGCAGTATGACGATAGTTCTCAACTGCCCTCTCAATCTGCACTGCCAATCAATGACGCAAGTTGGCAGGAGGGCACTAAGGGGAAAAGAGCATGGGGTTAAGAAGAGACTGCCTGGTACACACTGGTCTCCTTCCTCTTGGTTGTTGCTCCCACTCTTCTGACTTGCTATGCTGCCTGTATGCTCTATTTAGTTGTTGTGCTCAGTAGATTAAAACAGAACATAGCACATATATATAAATATATATGCAGCTTTTTCTTCTTGCAATTAATAACTTTAGCATATGTGTTTGGTTACCTACCCAGCGTGGATCTGGAAAGTGCCTCGCTTCTGTGATAGTACATGAAAATCTTATGTCTGTGTAAGCTTAGTAGATAAATCTATTTCTCTTTAATTACAGGAATGAAAGAAAAGAACAAACTCAAGAGAAATTTCTATCTAGAGCAAGTTAAGTCACTTCTTATTTCTATTTTTTCTTTAAAATACTCAAACAATGTAACTTTATGTTTCTACTTAAAATGCTAAGGATGTGCTTAGCTTGTAGTAAAAAGCTGTAGAAATGATGCAGCAGTAAGGAGTTTTGAAACCAACTGGAAAAACTGCTCTTTTTGGTTTCACGAAGAGCTCAGGATGCACTGGAACACCTTCTCTCATTGACAGCTGCAAAGCGGAGACACTAATCTCCGTTCAGAAATATGTGCTCTCTTATTTTTTTTAATCAAGTTAATTCAGTGAACTGGCAACTAAATCACTATAAAAATATGTTTTTAATATTATAAAGAGACTTTTAGAAAAAGAAACTTAACTCAAGATACCAACCAGTTTTTTATTTTACTTTTTAACTCAACATTTCTCTGAGGAGGGAGAGCTATTATAGTTTGGCGGCTGCTGAGCTGAGTTACTGATCTCAACTCAGACACTGCCCAGTTACTTCAAGGAGCACTATAGAGCACTATAGAGAATACATGGGAAACTAGGAACCATCCACAACCAAACGACGAGACTCCATAAAAACGCACTAGCCTCCTGCAGCACAACATAAATAATCTCAGAACACAAAGGAAACTAACTAATGTCCACACACAATGTTTTAACCCTCACCAAACTAACTAACATGACAGAGCTTAAAAGAGTACATCCAGTTAAGTAAATTGTCTCTGTGAAGTTCACAGAGTAGAATTCTTGCATCACGAACATTCCACTCTGAGCTTCAGAGAGAAACCCTAGAAACAATTGATCGGGGTTCTTCAATGTGCATTTTGCCAGCCATGTTGGAGTTCCTCTTACTCCACCTTATTCTCCAGTTATTTGATTTAACCCCTTTTGTAGTGTAAAGAGTTCTTTAGAAAAGGGTTACATTAAAAGTCCTAATGGTGGGTGTGGATGTGTGTGACTGCCTGTATGGATGAGTGAGTGGGATATGGGAGAGTAACTGGGTATGTGAAAGGCAGTATAGGTGATTGATGGGGGTGTGAGTGAGTGAATTTGTCTCCCATTTCTATGTGGGATTGCAGTGCTGGCACACATTTCTTACCAACCAGCTTTACCTTCGTTCTCCCAAGTAAAATGGTACCTCACTTGTGTGGGTGGGTCAAGTGCCTGTGGCAGGGAATTTGTAGAGATTAAGGGGATATCACAGTGAGTTGTTGAGCACAATTTATTTTAATATGCTTTTTGGCTGACTCTGCTTTGGAAATCCACACCAGTGAGGTATCATCCAACTCAGGAGACAGAGGGAAATGCTGGGTGGTAGGAAATTTGTGCCGGCGTGGTGATCCAACACAGAAATGTGTGGAAAATGTGATTTTGTAGCTAAATTTGAGGTTTGCAGGGTATTCTGGGTAAGAAAACTTTGAGCGATCCACCCAAGTCACATATTCCTTGACTCTCCAGTTATTTCCTGTTATGGGCACTAGGCCTACCTGCACAAGTGAGGTACCATTTTTATTGGGAGACTTGGGGGAATGCTGTGTGGGTGGAAGTTTAACACTACCCACAGAATCCAGAACTTTCCATTACAGAAATGTGATGAAATGCAATGAAAATGTGTTTTTAAGCACACATGTTTAGGTTTGCAAGGGATTCTGGAAAATAGAACCTGATGAGAGCCATATAGGTTACAACATGCTGAATTTCTCTAGGTGTCTTGTTTCCAAAAATGTACAGGTTGGCTAAGTTTCCCTAGGTGCTGGATGAGCTAGGTCCCACAATCCACAACTGGGCACATTGTAAAAAAAACGGTCTGTTTTCTGTGGAAAAATGTGGTGTGTTCATGTTGCTTTTTGGACCATTTCCCGTCGCGGCTTGAAGGCCTACCCACACAAGTGAGGTACCATTTTCTCTGGAGGCTTGTGGAAATTACGAGTGGAAGGAAGTTTGTATCTCCCTTGTATCTCCCTTCATAATTCAGAGATTTCCGTCACAGAAATTTGAGGAAAAGTGTTTTCAGACAAATGTTGAGGTTTGCAAGGGATTCTCGATAACAAGGCCTGGTGAAAGTCACACAAGTCTCCCCATCCTGGATTTCACTGGGTGACTAGTTTTTAAAAATGTACAGGCTTGCTAAGTTTCCCTAGGTGCCCACTGAGCTACGTCCAAAACCCAAAGCTAAGCACATTGTAAAAAAGGGTCAGTTTTCTGTTGAAAAATGTTATGTGTTCAGGTTGCTTTTTGGGCTTTTTCCTGCCACGGGCACTAGGCTTACCCACACAAGTGAGGCACTACTTTTTATGGCAGATGTTTGTGGCTCCCTTCAGATTCCAGAGCTTTCCATCACAGAAATGTGAGGAATATCTTTTTTTAAGACATATTTTGAGGTTTGCAAAGGATTCTGGGTGTTACATAACCTGGTGGGAGCCACACAAGTCACCCCATCCTGGATTCTCCTGAGTGTCTAGTTTTCATAAATGTACAGGTTTGCTAGGTTTCCATAGATGCCGGCTGAAGTACGGCCCAAAATCCATGAGATCCCTAACTTTACTACTTCTAAATGCCTTTTGTGAATACCGAAATTCGTAAAGTTAGGATGTTTGTCAGTTTAGGAGTGGTAAAGTTAGGAATCCTAAAGTTAGGATTTTTGTCAGTTTAGGAGTAGTAAAGTTAGGAATCCTAACTTTACTACTCCTAAATGTCATCTGTGAATTCCAAAAGTCACGACTCCTAAATTCCTTCTGTGAATACTGAAAGTCGTAAAGTTAGTATTTGTCTCGGTTCACTTTTGTGAATCGGGCCCAGGGACAGATTTCCATGGAAAAATGTGATCTGTCCATGTTGCGTATAGGTCGTTTCCTGTCATGGGCACTAAGCCAACCTACTCACACCAGTCAGGTACCATTTTTATCGGGAGACTTGGGGGAATGCTGCATGGGTGGTAGTTTCTAGTTTCCCAGAGATTCCAGAACGTTCCATCACAGAAATGTGAGGAACAGTTTTTTAGATGCATTTTGAAGTGTGCATGGGATTCTGGGTAATAGAACCTGGTAAGAGACACCCAAGTCACCCCATCCTGGATTCCCCTGGGTGTCTAGTCTTTAGAAATGTACATGTTTGCTAGGCTTCCTTAGGTGCTGGCTAAGCTAGGGCCCAAAACAAGGGGGAACCTTCCATCCCAACACCTCCGACAATTTCAGGGTTACTTTTGCCCAGTACAGCACGATCATCGCTGTACAGATCCATACCATGTGACAGAAAATCCACACCAAGGGCAATTGGGAGTATGTTGCAATTTCACTTGGTGCAGGTGAGACAGTGGAGGTAGACTGTGTATAGATAATTAATATGAAAAAGTTTCAGTTTGGAGGAGGTGGTGAGCTCACTGGGCCATCATGGCATCGCCCCAAACTGCTTCCTCAACAGGACCAATCCAGCCCACCAGGTCTGTAGGTGATTCTGCGAGCAAGGTGAATTGACAATGAGTGTACATAAAATCTGAGAAATCCTGCCACGGCCCAGGTGCCCCATAAGTAACTTGGCTTTTAAGGGACTGAATTCAAGGAGAACATTGGTGGGGAGTGAGTGGGTGAGGAGGGTGTGCCTGAACTGAACATATTTAAAGAATTGGGTGAGCATGAGACTGTACTTTTCTGGAGATCCTAGAAGGAATGCACCTGTGTCACCAACAATAAATTACCCAGCCTCATAATACCAATGAGGACCCAGGAGCGAAGACCGCTGAGTCCAGCCACATCCCCCAGCCAAGTAACATTTCAAAGCAGCGTCTCCTGCGTAAGCATACCATCCCATTTTGGAAGAAATTTGCCATCCTTAACCTTGTTACTGCTAGGCATTTTTTTGGGTCTGTTTTGGGCAGTGCGCACTTAGGCCCCAGTAACGTTTTGTCCACAAAGAGTATCCACACCAAATTTGTGTCCTTTTTTCCCAGCATGTTTAGGATTCTAAAGGTATCCAGGGTTTGTGTATTCCCCTGGAGGGGCCTGAGACATTACCCAAAATATATCTAATGTTGGAGGCTTTTCAGAAAATTGGAAAAAAGTTCTGCAGGAGAGAGTGTCTGCTTTTTTCTGTGCAAAATGTATCAAGAAAGGGATTGTGGTGCTAAAATCACCATCTTTCCAGCTTTTAGGAAAAGGCACACTTTTGTCAGAAAACCAATCTTTTCTACACTGTTTTGGCATTTTACCGGGACATAGCCTATTATTCCGATTTGTGTGCTTTCAACCTCCTTTTAGTTAGTGATAGAAAAGGGTATGAAAGCAATATTGGATACTAGAAAGCTATGCATTTTTAAAAGGTATACACAATTTTGAATTCATCAAGGGATCATTTATATAGATCCTTTAAGGTTTTCCTGTAGAAAATAACAGTTGAAATAAAAGAATATTGAATTTGAGTTAAAGAAATAGCAATTTTTTCCACATTTTCACATGTAAATTCTTCTAAGTATGGCAGATTTTTAAAATCAAAATACCGTTACATCCATTTTAGTTGCAGGGATATATAGGACTTATAGGTTCACCCAGAACTCGAGGTACCCAAACCCAATAACTGAACGGCGTCTTGCAATTGTTTTTCATTTTATACCAGGTATGTAGCCAATCATTTGTATAAATATAATGATTAAAAAATAGGGTCAAGGAAACATATATATTTCCGAAATGCAAACAAAATATAGAGTTTAGAAGCAGTGGTCATTTGTACATCCATGAAGTTAAGAGTAACCATACTAGCATGTGAATTAGAGGGAATTTATCAAAGGACTTCTTTTTTACACATTGTCTTACATTTGGAAGGCAGAAATGCAAAGAAAGTCAATTTGTAATAACACTTGTACTACTATTCTGAGTTCACCTAAGTCTAACGATATAAATGGCTCCTCATTTGTGTGGGGAGGCCTAGTGTCTGTGACAGGAAATGGTTCATAACGCAATGTGTACACATCACAAGCCTCAAAGTAAAACACATTTCCCTTACATTTCTGTGGTGGAATGTTCTGGAATCTACAGGGAGCCACAAACTTCCACCCATGCAGCATTCCCTCAAATCTTCACATCAATAAAAATGGTACCTAACTTGTGTGGGTAGACCTAGTACCCATGACAGGAAACGGTCCAAAACGCAACATGAACAAATCTATGACAAAATATCTACTACAAAAATATCTACATACCAAAATATCGCAACAAAAATATCGATGACAATAATATCGAGATCCTATCTCTAACAAGGTAAGTACACAAATATCGAAAAAAATATATCGATGTCAAAAATATCGTTTTTTAAAAAATATTGTTTTTTTAAATAAAAAAACAATGTAATATTAAATAAATAATACTAATAAATGTAATAAACATAGTTAAAAATATATTATAATATTTAAAATTAATAAATAATGTAATGAAAACGAATAATAATAAATATATAATACATAGTATATACTTCATTAATAATAACTCTAAAATAATTGTTTTAATAACTTATAAATAAATGAAAATATAATAAATTACAAATAAATGTATATACATAAAATAACATTATAAATAACAATTAATAACAATGTAAAAATAATAAAAATATTAAATACATTTTGAATAGCGTAGGGGTAAAAATTACTATTCCAACTCCAGAGAGTGGAACAGTAAGGAAAGTGTTGGATAGCGTAGGGGTAAAAATTACTATTCCCACTCCAGAGAGTGCAACAGTAGGGAAAGTGTTGGATAGCGTAGGGGTAACAATTACTATTCCAACTCCAGAGAGTGCAACAATAGGGAAAATGTTGGATAGCGTAGGGGTAACAATTACTATTCCATCTCCAGAGAGTGCAACAGTAGGGAAAGCGCTGGATAGCGTAGGGGTAAAAATTACTATTCCCACTCCAGAGAGTGCAACAGTAGGGAAAGCGCTGGATAGCGTAGGGGTAAAAATTACTATTTCCACTCCAGAGAACGCAACAGTAGGGAAAGTGTTGGATAGAGTTGGGGTAACAATTACTATTCCAACTCCAGAGAGTGCAACAGTAGGGAAAGTGTTGGATAGCGTAGAGGTAAGGATTACTATTCCCACTCCGGAGAGTGCAACAGTAGGGAAAGTGTTGGATAGCGTAGGAGTAACAATTACTATTCCAACTCCAGAGAGTGCAACAGTAGGGAAAGTGTTGGATAGCGTAGGTGTAACAATTACTATTCCAACTCCAGAGAGTGCAACAGTAGGGAAAGTGTTGGATAGCGTAGGGGTAACAATTACTATTCCAACTCCAGAGAGTGCAACAGTAGGGAAAGTGTTGGATAGCGTAGGGGTAACAATTACTATTCCAACTCCAGAGAATGCAACAGTAGGGAAAGTGTTGGATAGTGTAGGGGTAAAAATAACGAACTTATAAATAAATGTATTTTTTAAATAATAAAAATATTAATTATTAAATAAATATAAACCATTTACAAATACCAATACATAATTATTAAAGACATGATTAGAAAAATATTTTTAACTCAAAAAATTAATAAAAAATACCATATAATAATATTTAATTACCAATTATTAATTATTTAACAATTATATAATTAACAAAACAATTAATTAAATAACATTATTACTTATTTACATTTAAATTACTTCCCACCCTATTTCCCTATAAACCCACAACCCGCTACAGAACATAATTATCAACTAATCAATTAATTACCAAAAAATGAAAAATAATTACCAATTAATTAAATTTAATTTCTAATTCTTACTAATTAATAATTAATTTTACATAATTAAATTACTTCCCACCCTATTCCCCTATAAACCCACAACCCGCTACAGAACATATTTATCAATTAATCAATTAATTAAAATGAATCACCAATTAATTAAAAATAATTACCAATTAATTAAAATTAATTAATAATTCGTACTAATTAATAATTAATTTAACATAATTAAATTACTTCCCACCCTATTCCCCTATAAACCCACAACCCGCTACAGAACATATTGATCAATTAATCAATTAATTAAAATGAATTACCAATGAATTAAAAATAATTATCAATTAATTAAAATTAATTTATAATTCCTACTAATTAATAATTAATTTAACATAATTAAATTACCTCCCACCCTATTCCCCTATAAACCCACAAGCCGCTACAGAACATATTTATCAATTAATCAATTAATTAAAATTAATTACCAATTAATTAAAAATAATTACCAATTAATTACAATAATTTATAATTCCTACTAATTAATAATTAATTTAACATAATTAAATTACTTCCCTCCCTATTCCCCTATAAACCCACAACCCGCTACAGTACTAAAATACAAAATTTAATTAAATTACATAAAAATAAAATAAAAACATAATAAATACATAATAATACACACAAAAATAATTTAAAAATCGATGTTAGTAACATCGAAATTATTAACATCGATATTACTGACATCGATATTTAAAACTTCGATATTACTAATATCGATATTAAATCTATCGATATTACTTACCTTCTATATTTTGTCCCATCGATATTTAAACTTCGATATAATTGTATATCCATATTTATATATCGATATTTTGTCTGCATACCAACATGAACACATCACATTTTTCTACTAATTACTGACCCTTTTATTGCAACGAGCCTAGCTATGGATTTGGGACTCTAGTTCAGCCGACACCTAGGGAATCCAGCAAACCTATACATTTTTGAAAGCTAGACACCCGGGGAATCTTGGATGGGGTGACTTGTGTGGATTTCACCAGGTTCCATTAACGAGAATCCCTTGCAAACCTCAAACTTTGTAAAAGAAAAACATACTTTCCTTGCATTTCTGTATTGGAATGCGCTGGAATGTGTGGGGAGTCACAAACTTCAACCCACCAAGCATTTTTTCAAGTCTCCCAATAAAAACATTACCTCACTTGTGTTGGTATGCCAAGTTCCCAAGGCAGGAAAAATCCCAAAACACAACATGGACACATCACATTTTTCCAGTGAAAACTGACCCGTTTTTCAAAACGTGCCTAGGTGTAGATTTTGGACCTTAGCTCTGCCGGCACCTAGGGAAACCTAGAAAACCTGTATATTTTTAATACTAGACACAGTGTGGAATCCTTGATGGGGTGATTTCTGTGTCTCTCACCAGATTTTGTTACCCAGAATCCCTTACAAACCTCAAACTTTGTAAAACAAAAACTGGGCTAGGGCAGAGGGAGTGGTGCTATGCAGGGAATAAGGATTGGTATCCGTAAGTTCCCCCTGGGATCTCAATGGGTTACTATGGTGTCAAAGTTACAGGAAATGGTCACTAACACTGGGAAACCCCGGGATGATATCCAGGACTGACACCCAAAGCACATTCCCCCTTGGTATGGGTGTTGAGTAGCACTGATTTCCAGAGAAATATGGCCCGTTTTCATAATCCCATTGTCATTGTGCTGGCTCCCTCGGTTATACTAGGCATGGCAGCAGGTCTCATGTGACTACCTTACCCCTCCTTGGATTAAGTTGTCCTCCTTTTGTTGTACCCTATGTCCACAGTTTGGCGTAAGATGCACCATGTCTGCAATGTTCACAAGCTGTCCAGTGGTCTGATTCTTAGGCACTGCTACACCCTTTATACAGGCACTGTCATGGGAGTCCTCTTAGTATCTGTTGAAAAAATCATCTGTCCCTTTTTTAATGATTGGTACTCGAAAATGTAACATTTGCAAGCAACTATCTATTGTATATATGCATTTTTCTGGTTGTATGCTTAAAATGTGAAAAGATTTGTGATGAATGTTCTGGAATCTGCAGGAAGTCACAAATTCTACCCTCCCAGCATTTGTTTAAGTCTTCCAATAAAAACTGTAAATGCTGTGCGTGAGACAGGAAACGTTCCAAAACGTACTATGGAGACTTCAAAATTATTGATTACAAATAGAACTTCTTTTGCAAGGGAGTCACCTGCGTTTTTGATAAATACCAAACCCAGACATTTATAAAAACTAGACACGTTGAGGAGTCCAGAGGGGTGAGACTTGCATGGATTCTCTAAAGTTTTCCTATTCAGAATCTCCTGCAAATCTCAAATTTAGCTGAAACAAATGAAGTTTTTCTAACATTTCTGTGTGGTAAAGTTGTGGGATCGTCGGGCCGACAAAATTTCCTACCAGCCAGCGTTCCCCCAGGTCTCCCAATAACAATGGTACTTCACTTGTGTGGGTGGTCCAAGTACCCCCAACAGGCAAGGGTCCAAAACGTATTCTGGAGATATCAAAAAGATCTTGCCAGGGGGGCACCTGCATTTTTGGTTCTGGGCTCGTCGTATATCTAGGGACACCTACCAAAGTCAGACATTTATGAAAACTAGACACTTTGGGGAGTCCAGGGAGGTGCAACTTGTCTAGATCCCCAAAGATTTCCTTCCCAGAATCCCCTGCAAACCCCAAATTTAGCTGAAAAAAATCTTTTTTTCTCACATTTCTTTGTAGGAAAGTTTTGGGATCACCAGGCTGGCACAAATTTCCTAACACCCAGCATGTCCCCAGGTCAAATGGTACCTCACTTGTGTGGGTGGGGGTAAGTACCAGTGGCAGGAAAGGGCCAAAAACACATGGTGGAGACATAAAAATGACCTGGTTTTGCAGGTGGGCACCTGCGTTTTTGCCCTAGGCTCGGTGGCCAACTATAGAAACCTATCAAACCCACACTTTTCTGAAAACTAGACACCCAGGGAAGTCAAGGGAGGTGGAGGTTGCTTGGATCCCTTCAAAGTTTTCCAACCTAGGATCCCCTATAACCTTCGAATTGAGCACAAAAGTCACATTTTCCTTACATTTCTGTTTGGAATCACCGTGCTGTCACAAAAGTCCTACCACCCAGCATTCCCCTTGGTCTCAATGCAGAATTGACAAAAAGCATATTTAAAAATATATATAACGCTTAGAGCCCACTGTGATATCCCCTCAATCTCTATGTTTTAGTCCCTTCCCAATTTCAGGCCCTTGTGCCACGCACACACGTGAGGTTTCATTTTACTCAGGAGACTGTGGGAACGTGGGGTGGTAGGAAATTTGTGCCATGGCAGTGATCCCAGACAGAAATGGGAGGAAAATTTGATTTTTTAATGCTAAATTTGAGGTTTGCATGCTATTCTGGGTAAGAAAACTTTATGGGATACATGCAAGCCATACCTCCTTGGACTCCCACGCGTGTCTAGTTTTCAGAAATGTCTGACAGCCTTCTAGGGAAACCTACCGATCCCAGACATTTCTGAAAACTTGACACCTGAGGGCCTCCAGGGAGGTGTGGTTTGTGTGGAACCTCCAATGTTTTCTTACGCAGAATCCCCCGCAAACCCTAAATTAAGCTAAATAATCATATTTTCCTCATAGTTCTGATGGGATTCCTGCGCCGCCACAAATTGCCTATCACCCACTGTTCCCCTCAGTCTCCTGAGTAAAATGATACCTCATTTGTGTGGGTGGGCTAAGGGCCAGCGACTGGGAAGGGACAAAAACGTAGGGATTGAGAAGATAGCACAGCAAGGTCTAAGCGCTATTTTTTGTTTTAAATATGCATTTTAGGCAGTAAGAAATCATTTTTATCGGAAAAAGAAATTATTTTTATCGGAAGACCTGGGGGAATGCTGGGAGGTAGGACATTTTTGCTGGCGTGGTGATGCCAGGCAGAAATGTAAGCAAGATATTATTTTTTTAGCTAAATTTAGGGTTTGAATGGGATTCTGGGAAGGAAAATGTCAGGAGATCCATGCAAGTCACACCTCCCTTGATGCCCCCTGGGTATCTAGTTTTGAGAAATGTCTGGATTTGATGTCCACCAAGCATGGGCCCCAAAACTAGGTGACTCCCTCGCAAAACTAAGTCTTTTTGTGATCAATCATTTTGAAGTCTCCACAGTACGTTTTGGGCCATTTCCTGTCATGGGCACTAGGCCTAACCACATAATTGAGGTACCATTTTTATCTGAAGACTTGGGGGAATTCTGGGGTGAGTTCTTTTTGACAAAGTTTGGGGGAAAGATGGGGGCATTTTCCCCAATATGCCTCCAAGGGGGTAGGAAGATTGTTACCATTTTTTGGGGGGTGGGGGCATTGGCATGACCATTTTCAGCTGTCCCCATTCCTACACTAAGAAGCAAAAATAATCCCTGGTGCCTAGCTGGATTTCTTCCCCCAGAGGCGGATTGGGGGCTATCGTTCTCTTATGCCCCTGGGGGGGCAGAAAGACTGTGGTGATTTTTATGATGGGGTGGAGCCATTGCCATGCCCTTTCTAGGCAGCCACACCCCTTGAATGAGAAATAAAAAGTGTCCCTGGTACCTAGTAGGCTTTCTGCCTGCCCCCGGGGGGTAGAACTGGATTATTGCTTCAACATACCCCCTTGGGGCCACAGAAAGACTGTGGACCCCATTTATGGGGGATGGAGAAATGGAAAAGCCCATTGTGGGCAGGTCCTACCCCTCTTTTATGAACAGAAATCCCTATTGTACAGATGGCTTTCTGCCCCAGGGGGTAGATCAGGGGTAATAACCCCTATCCCCCCCCAGGGGGGGCATAAAGACTGTCCTATTATGTTAGGGAGTGGGACCATTGGAATCCCCATTCAGGGCAGACCCTACCCCTATGTATAAAAATACAATTCCTGCCACCTGGCTATTGACCCCATCTGCCTCCCACAGGCGTCAGAAAGACTGGCTGTTTTTTTGGGAGGTGTGGGGGCAATGGCATGCCCATTCTGGGCAGCCCCCACACCTACGTATAACAAAAAAAACATAATCCCTTGTGCGTAGTGTGCTTTCTGGCCCCTGGGGGCAGATCAGGTGACTATTGTCTCCATCTGTCTCTCAGAAAGGCAGTTTCAATTAGATTTGGGTAGGCACATGGTCTTGCCCATTGTGACATCTGCCATCCCTCTTTTCTGTAAAAAAAAATCCCTGGTTTCTAGAGGGCTTTCTGCCATTGGGGGTAATATCTCCCATCTGTCACCCAGGGAGGGCAGAAAGACTATCCAGTTTATTTAGAGAGGGTGGCGCTTAGGCATGCCCATTTTGGGGAGCCCTATCCCTACATCTACATTCAAAAAATGGATGCCTAGTGTACTTTCTGCTCCCCAGGGGGGACAGATCAGGGGCTATTGCCCCCATCCTCCCCCAGTGGTGCAGAAAGACTAAATATGGCCAAAATATTTGGGGAAAGCAAAGGTCCTAGCTGCTCCCCCCTCCCTGGTGTCTAATGGTGGATCCCAGCTTGGCAATCGCCCCCAGCAGTGACACCCAAGCAGGGGTCCACTAGAGAGGGGTACCATTGAAAAAGGGGAGATTCTCCCCTTTCCAATAATTCCTCTTCCATTTGCCTATATGCTCGGAGGGCTGAGATTGCCCCACAAGCACATAGGCAGTAAAAATTAAATGAGCTGATCCGCTAATTTCAGTTTGGGTTTCAATGAAATGACATCAGCGTGCTGTGAAACTGAAACAATCCAAAAACCCTCTGGAGTTGGGGAAGCTCTTCCCTTGCTCCCAAGGCTGTTTTGGACTAAAATAAATCCCTCTGGTGCCTTCACTAGAGGTATTTCCAGTACCATGTGCGTAGACGACCGGGAGCTGTCCGACGCACACGAGCAACATAGCGTTGCATGGCCTCTGGCCGCTTGACGCATTGAACAGGTTAAGATCCCATGTCGCCTAGTAAGGGGCTTGGAATTACAACACAAAGTCACATAGGTTAGAAAATTGCAGATGGTTCCCGCTTGTCCTGGCCAAATAAAACGATAGAAGGTATTAAGCAGGAGTGCATTCTTGCAGCAACATTATTCAACCTATTGTTATCAGATCTGACTTTCACATTAAATGCAGTCAATTTCCATCCACATAAACTGGGGGTCTTTCAGCTCTCAAATCTGCTGGATGCGGGTGATCTAGTCCTGATCCTAGGCTGGCCTCCAGCACCTTCGTGACACAACCCCAGCCAACTCATCGAGGATTGGCTTGACAAATAGAAAAAGAAAAGTAAGATACTGGTTATTCAAGGAACTAGATCACAAAAACCCACATGGTTTCTTGTCCAAGAAAGGTTAGTGTCAACTGGAAGTTTTAGGTACCTCACAGTCTACTTTAACAAGAACAGGAGATACAGTGATCAACTAGAAGAAATCGGCTTTAGGTCTCCCTACACAAAACTGAAAGATCTTATGCTTACACCAATCCTCCAGGTGCCTCAAGCTTTGATTCCTCCAACCTTAGATTATGGAAGTGAGGTTCTTAAGGGGTGGGATGGCTCCCAAGGTCTACAGATCAATTTGTCATCTTCTCTCCTACTCATCTCGAGCCCAAACCCAGATAAGGCGGAAAGTTGGCATTGTTAAGCAATCACTGGCACGGAGGGCGGCCATCACAATGTGTTGTCAGAAACTTAGGCGAGCAAAGGAAGATTCACTGGGAAAATACTTTGGTCCGAACTGAAAACAAAGCACAGTTCCTAGGTAAGGTCCTAATTCTTGAAAGTCTTGAGCACTTTTGGTCTAACAAGCATTTGGGACCTACCCACTAGCCATCAGGAGTACAAATGTCTGGCAAATCAAGTACTCAATTGCTTTCACTGCAAGAGGACAAGGCCTGCCCGTCTCAAGGCAAATATGACTGGATGATGCTTCATACCTATGCACGGCTGACACAACAGAGTTACTTAAGCCAACTGTTTAATGATTGGACCAAGGTACAGTTCATGAAATACAGAATGGTGACATTACCGACCCCAATTTACTATCCCATATGAAAAGACAAGAGGTGCTGGTGAAATGTTGGCTATACGACCAGGGTCAGGAAGACAATATTCATATTCTCTGCTTGTGCCTCACACATATGGAGGACCAGCGGTAACTCCTATGAAGAATGTGAAATGAACAAGGTATAATGTTATGCAGGGAGGCAGTGTTGGCCTGTTTTGAGCTATTAGTTTTAGGCTAAACTGTGCACTGGTGAAATTCCAAAGAAAAACCAAAGGTGGTGATGGACGTAGGGTTGACAATACAAACACTCACCCCTAGTCAACTGATCTGGGTTTAATCCATCACCGTTCTTTAGCTCACTCCGCCACCCCAGTTCAGACATGGCCATATGCAAATCAGTCTGACCCTGTGCCTCATGGGAACAGTCCAGCCCGAACTGCCAATCCATGTCTTCCCTGGACCGGAATCAAGCTTCCCAGGACAGGTTTCTGGCATTACAGCCGTCTTCAGCCGGGCTTGCTTGACTCCAGTGGCAAAGTGAGCAAGGGACTCATGTCTGAGCATACCCTGCCAACTTAGGGCGAACAAAGAAAAACCAAAGGTGGTGATGGACGGAGCATTGACAATACAAACACTCACCCCCAGTCAACTGCTCTGGGTTTAATCCATCACCGTTCTTTAGCTCACTCCGCCACCCCAGTTCAGACATGGCCATATGCAAATCAGTCGGACCCTGTGCCTCATGGGAACAGTCCAGCCCGAACTGCCAAGCCATGTCTTCCCTGGACCGGAATCAAGCTTCCCAGGACCAGTTTCTGGCATTACAGCCGTCTTGAGCCGGGCTTGCTTGACTACAGTGGCAAAGTGAGCAAGGGACTAACGTCTGAGCATACCCTGCCAACTTAGAGCGAACAAAGAAAAAACAGAGGTGGTGATGGACGGAGCGTTGACAATACAAACACTCACCCCCAGTCAACTGATCTGGGTTGAATCCATCACCGTTCTTTAGCTCACTCCGCCACCCCAGTTCAGACATGGCCATATGCAAATCAGTCTGACCCTGTGCCTCATGGGAACAGTCCATCCCGAACTGCCAAGCCATGTCTTCCCTGGATCGGAATCAAGCTTTCCAGGACCGGTTTCTGGCATTACAGCCGTCTTCAGCCGGGCTTGCTTGACTCCAGTGGCAAAGTGAGCAAGGGACTCGCGTCTGAGCATACCCTGCCAACTTAGGGCGAACAAAGAAAAACCAAAGGTGGTGATGGACGGAGCATTGACAATACAAACACTCACCCCCAGTCAACTGCTCTGGGTTTAATCCATCACCGTACTTTAGCTCACTCCGCCACCCCAGTTCAGACATGGCCATATGCAAATCAGTCGGACCCTGTGCCTCATGGGAACAGTCCAGCCCGAACTGCCAAGCCATGTCTTCCCTGGACCGGAATCAAGCTTCCCAGGACCAGTTTCTGGCATTACAGCCGTCTTGAGCCGGGCTTGCTTGACTCCAGTGGCAAAGTGAGCAAGGGACTAACGTCTGAGCATACCCTGCCAACTTAGGGCGAACAAAGAAAAAATAGAGGTGGTGATGGACGGAGCGTTGACAATGCAAACACTCACCCCCAGTCAACTGATCTGGGTTGAATCCATCACCGTTCTTTAGCTCACTCCGCCACCCCAGTTCAGACATGGCCATATGCAAATCAGTCTGACCCTGTGCCTCATGGGAACAGTCCAGCCCGAACTGCCAAGCCATGTCTTCCCTGGATCGGAATCAAGCTTTCCAGGACCGGTTTCTGGCATTACAGCCGTCTTCAGCCGGGCTTGCTTGACTCCAGTGGCAAGGTGAGCAAGGGACTCACGTCTGAGCATACCCTGCCAACTTAGATCGAACAATGAAAAACCAAAGGTGGTGATGGACGGAGCGTTGACAATACAAACACTCACCCCCAGTCAACTGATCTGGGTTTAATCCATCACCGTTCTTTAGCTCACTCCGCCACCCCAGTTCAGACATTGCCATATGCAAATCAGTCTGACCCTGTGCCTCATGGGAACAGTCCAGCCCGAACTGCCAAGTGAAATTCCTCCAGTGCTTTAAGAAAAAGGATGAAGCCAAGGCACCTGCAGGTGAAGGGAATGTGGCCTGACTAGATAATATATAGCGTTGGTCCCAGGCTAAAACCAAACTCTTGACTCTTTATGTGCATGTAGGCTTTGTAAGTCAGATAAAGTATTTAAATGCCATGCCAAATGCACCTGCAACTCTCATGATAACATCTCTAGTACCCTAATTACCTTGCACTGCGGTCACAGTTTTTAACCTTCATCTTTCTCTACTGCTCTTCACTTGGAACATCAGCAACACCTCTGCCCTAAATGACTCAGTCCCGCCCTTCAGTTGACTAAAGTTTGTAGATGCCTTGTTCCTTGCATACACACTTTCTATCAATAACAGCCTATGCAACTTAATCACCCTTTGCTTGGATGTAGTTTTAATCTTATTCTACGCATAATGCACTTCATCCACTGCATTGTGCACTTTGACAGCTCTCCCTAAATGTCTCTTTAGGTGCACGAAGGCCCATCAGTCAGTTAAAGTTTCTAGATGCCTAGTCTCTTGCACATGCACTTTCTATCGATAGCAGCCTGTGCCCTTTAATCACCCTGTGCTTTAGACACAGTTTTAAACTTATTTTAGGGATTTTTCTCTACTACATCCACACGTTCATGGTTTTATTGATTACAAAATTGCTCTTCAGGCAAATCCACAATGATTTGGGAGAGGGGGAGCACACCTAGAAAATTGGCTACATTCCACTTGCGCATCCTAAATATATATATATATATATATATATATATATATATATATATATATATATATATATATATATATATATATATATATATATATATATATATATATATCCACAAACACAAGAGTTGCCCCCTTGAATGAAGCCGCACAGCCACAGGTAAGTTTCAGCAATTTATTGGAGGTGAAATCAGCAGCCTGCTATTCCCAAACGGTGCTTTCATAGAGTATGCGCCCAACGCGTTTCGTGCTCCCCGAGCACTTGGTCGGGCATGCAGTTCAAGAGTCTATTGCCAGCACCTGTATTTAAATGACGTTCGCCCCAGAGGGCGTGGCGGCAGGCACTGCCTGCTGGTACTTGAAGTACATGGCATATCTTCCTCAAGTGAGAGTCTCATGAAGTGCACAATAAAAAGAACATTAAAACCCCAGTGGGTTGAAGAACACAGTCCTGAGCCTTGCGGGCTGTTCAGTGTCATTCACGTCCATGCTCCTCTGGCTCCCAAAAATGCCGTAGTTTTTAGGCGTCAGCTGAGATCCGCTACGCGGCAGGGCTCCATTCGCGACCGGACACAGCCGCCATTTATCCACAAACACAAGAGTTGCCCCCTTGAATGAAGCCGCACAGCCACAGGTAAGTTTCAGCAATTTATTGGAGGTGAAATCAGCAGCCTGCTATTCCCAAACGGTGCCTTCATAGAGTATGCGCCCAACGCGTTTCGTGCTCCCCGAGCACTTGGTCACGGGCATGCAGTTCAAGAGTCTATTGCCAGCACCTGTATTTAAATGACGTTCGCCCCAGAGGGCGTGGCGGCTCGGGGAGCACGAAACGCGTTGGGCGCATACTCTATGAAGGCACCGTTTGGGAATAGCAGGCTGCTGATTTCACCTCCAATAAATTGCTGAAACTTACCTGTGGCTGTGCGGCTTCATTCAAGGGGGCAACTCTTGTGTTTGTGGATAAATGGCGGCTGTGTCCGGTCGCGAATGGAGCCCTGCCACGTAGCGGATCTCAGCTGACGCCTAAAAACGACGGCATTTTTGGGAGCCAGACGTGAGCATGGACGTGAATGACACTGAACAGCCCGCAAGGCTCAGGACTGTGTTCTTCAACCCACTGGGGTTTTAATGTTCTTTTTATTGTGCACTTCATGAGACTCTCACTTGAGGAAGATATGCCATGTACTTCAAGTACCAGCAGGCAGTGCCTGCCGCCACGCCCTCTGGGGCGAACGTCATTTAAATACAGGTGCTGGCAATAGACTCTTGAACTGCATGCCCGTGACCAAGTGATCGGGGAGCACGAAACGCTTTGGGCGCATACTCTATGAAGGCACCGTTTGGGAATAGCAGGCTGCTGATTTCACCTCCAATAAATTGCTGAAACTTACCTGTGGCTGTGCGGCTTCATTCAAGGGGGCAACTCTTGTGTTTGTGGATATATATATATATATATATATATATATATATATATATATATATATAAAAGCTCCAAGGTTGCCCAGCTGGCAGGAAGCACTCAGGGAATCCGCGATGCCACCTAGACTCTGTGACCCTCGGAATGCAGCCTGACGCGTTTCACAATAATTCTCTTCAGAGGCCGTTTCGTTGTGTGTCATAGCATAAAGCGCCACACCTTTATTCTGAGATGCTGCCTCCTGATAGGCCAAACAATTACAGCAGTCCCCCACAGTATTGTGGTATATGTAGTGCGGCGCTATTGATGCCTGTATAGGTGCTATTATCACAAGTCCACTGATTCATGCCCTGTATGGGCTCCGTGAATCAAAGAGTCTTTCATTCCGGCGCTTCCTCCCTCGTTGCAACCTGTGCTTGTTCACAGCTCGCCGACCCGCTTCAATTCTCGCGGTGGTGCTTCCTTCGCGGCAGGGCCTGCCGCGTATATACAAAAGCTCCAAGGTTGCCCAGCTGGCAGGAAGCACTCAGGGAATCCGCGATGCCACCTAGACTCTGTGACCCTCGGAATGCAGCCTGACGCGTTTCACAATAATTCTCTTCAGAGGCCGTTTCGTTGTGTGTCATAGCATAAAGCGCCACACCTTTATTCTGAGATGCTGCCTCCTGATAGGCCAAACAATTACAGCAGTCCCCCACAGTATTGTGGTATATGTAGTGCGGCGCTATTGATGCCTGTATAGGTGCTATTATCACAAGTCCACTGATTCATGCCCTGTATGGGCTCCGTGAATCAAAGAGTCTTTCATTCCGGCGCTTCCTCCCTCGTTGCAACCTGTGCTTGTTCACAGCTCGCCGACCCGCTTCAATTCTCGCGGTGGTGCTTCCTTCGCGGCAGGGCCTGCCGCGTATATACAAAAGCTCCAAGGTTGCCCAGCTGGCAGGAAGCACTCAGGGAATCCGCGATGCCACCTAGACTCTGTGACCCTCGGAATGCAGCCTGACGCGTTTCACAATAATTCTCTTCAGAGGCCGTTTCGTTGTGTGTCATAGCATAAAGCGCCACACCTTTATTCTGAGATGCTGCCTCCTGATAGGCCAAACAATTACAGCAGTCCCCCACAGTATTGTGGTATATGTAGTGCGGCGCTATTGATGCCTGTATAGGTGCTATTATCACAAGTCCACTGATTCATGCCCTGTATGGGCTCCGTGAATCAAAGAGTCTTTCATTCCGGCGCTTCCTCCCTCGTTGCAACCTGTGCTTGTTCACAGCTCGCCGACCCGCTTCAATTCTCGCGGTGGTGCTTCCTTCGCGGCAGGGCCTGCCGCATATATACAAAAGCTCCAAGGTTGCCCAGCTGGCAGGAAGCACTCAGGGAATCCGCGATGCCACCTAGACTCTGTGACCCTCGGAATGCAGCCTGACGCGTTTCACAATAATTCTCTTCAGAGGCCGTTTCGTTGTGTGTCATAGCATAAAGCGCCACACCTTTATTCTGAGATGCTGCCTCCTGATAGGCCAAACAATTACAGCAGTCCCCCACAGTATTGTGGTATATGTAGTGCGGCGCTATTGATGCCTGTATAGGTGCTATTATCACAAGTCCACTGATTCATGCCCTGTATGGGCTCCGTGAATCAAAGAGTCTTTCATTCCGGCGCTTCCTCCCTCGTTGCAACCTGTGCTTGTTCACAGCTCGCCGACCCGCTTCAATTCTCGCGGTGGTGCTTCCTTCGCGGCAGGGCCTGCCGCGTATATACAAAAGCTCCAAGGTTGCCCAGCTGGCAGGAAGCACTCAGGGAATCCGCGATGCCACCTAGACTCTGTGACCCTCGGAATGCAGCCTGACGCGTTTCACAATAATTCTCTTCAGAGGCCGTTTCGTTGTGTGTCATAGCATAAAGCGCCACACCTTTATTCTGAGATGCTGCCTCCTGATAGGCCAAACAATTACAGCAGTCCCCCACAGTATTGTGGTATATGTAGTGCGGCGCTATTGATGCCTGTATAGGTGCTATTATCACAAGTCCACTGATTCATGCCCTGTATGGGCTCCGTGAATCAAAGAGTCTTTCATTCCGGCGCTTCCTCCCTCGTTGCAACCTGTGCTTGTTCACAGCTCGCCGACCCGCTTCAATTCTCGCGGTGGTGCTTCCTTCGCGGCAGGGCCTGCCGCGTATATACAAAAGCTCCAAGGTTGCCCAGCTGGCAGGAAGCACTCAGGGAATCCGCGATGCCACCTAGACTCTGTGACCCTCGGAATGCAGCCTGACGCGTTTCACAATAATTCTCTTCAGAGGCCGTTTCGTTGTGTGTCATAGCATAAAGCGCCACACCTTTATTCTGAGATGCTGCCTCCTGATAGGCCAAACAATTACAGCAGTCCCCCACAGTATTGTGGTATATGTAGTGCGGCGCTATTGATGCCTGTATAGGTGCTATTATCACAAGTCCACTGATTCATGCCCTGTATGGGCTCCGTGAATCAAAGAGTCTTTCATTCCGGCGCTTCCTCCCTCGTTGCAACCTGTGCTTGTTCACAGCTCGCCGACCCGCTTCAATTCTCGCGGTGGTGCTTCCTTCGCGGCAGGGCCTGCCGCGTATATACAAAAGCTCCAAGGTTGCCCAGCTGGCAGGAAGCACTCAGGGAATCCGCGATGCCACCTAGACTCTGTGACCCTCGGAATGCAGCCTGACGCGTTTCACAATAATTCTCTTCAGAGGCCGTTTCGTTGTGTGTCATAGCATAAAGCGCCACACCTTTATTCTGAGATGCTGCCTCCTGATAGGCCAAACAATTACAGCAGTCCCCCACAGTATTGTGGTATATGTAGTGCGGCGCTATTGATGCCTGTATAGGTGCTATTATCACAAGTCCACTGATTCATGCCCTGTATGGGCTCCGTGAATCAAAGAGTCTTTCATTCCGGCGCTTCCTCCCTCGTTGCAACCTGTGCTTGTTCACAGCTCGCCGACCCGCTTCAATTCTCGCGGTGGTGCTTCCTTCGCGGCAGGGCCTGCCGCGTATATACAAAAGCTCCAAGGTTGCCCAGCTGGCAGGAAGCACTCAGGGAATCCGCGATGCCACCTAGACTCTGTGACCCTCGGAATGCAGCCTGACGCGTTTCACAATAATTCTCTTCAGAGGCCGTTTCGTTGTGTGTCATAGCATAAAGCGCCACACCTTTATTCTGAGATGCTGCCTCCTGATAGGCCAAACAATTACAGCAGTCCCCCACAGTATTGTGGTATATGTAGTGCGGCGCTATTGATGCCTGTATAGGTGCTATTATCACAAGTCCACTGATTCATGCCCTGTATGGGCTCCGTGAATCAAAGAGTCTTTCATTCCGGCGCTTCCTCCCTCGTTGCAACCTGTGCTTGTTCACAGCTCGCCGACCCGCTTCAATTCTCGCGGTGGTGCTTCCTTCGCGGCAGGGCCTGCCGCGTATATACAAAAGCTCCAAGGTTGCCCAGCTGGCAGGAAGCACTCAGGGAATCCGCGATGCCACCTAGACTCTGTGACCCTCGGAATGCAGCCTGACGCGTTTCACAATAATTCTCTTCAGAGGCCGTTTCGTTGTGTGTCATAGCATAAAGCGCCACACCTTTATTCTGAGATGCTGCCTCCTGATAGGCCAAACAATTACAGCAGTCCCCCACAGTATTGTGGTATATGTAGTGCGGCGCTATTGATGCCTGTATAGGTGCTATTATCACAAGTCCACTGATTCATGCCCTGTATGGGCTCCGTGAATCAAAGAGTCTTTCATTCCGGCGCTTCCTCCCTCGTTGCAACCTGTGCTTGTTCACAGCTCGCCGACCCGCTTCAATTCTCGCGGTGGTGCTTCCTTCGCGGCAGGGCCTGCCGCGTATATACAAAAGCTCCAAGGTTGCCCAGCTGGCAGGAAGCACTCAGGGAATCCGCGATGCCACCTAGACTCTGTGACCCTCGGAATGCAGCCTGACGCGTTTCACAATAATTCTCTTCAGAGGCCGTTTCGTTGTGTGTCATAGCATAAAGCGCCACACCTTTATTCTGAGATGCTGCCTCCTGATAGGCCAAACAATTACAGCAGTCCCCCACAGTATTGTGGTATATGTAGTGCGGCGCTATTGATGCCTGTATAGGTGCTATTATCACAAGTCCACTGATTCATGCCCTGTATGGGCTCCGTGAATCAAAGAGTCTTTCATTCCGGCGCTTCCTCCCTCGTTGCAACCTGTGCTTGTTCACAGCTCGCCGACCCGCTTCAATTCTCGCGGTGGTGCTTCCTTCGCGGCAGGGCCTGCCGCGTATATACAAAAGCTCCAAGGTTGCCCAGCTGGCAGGAAGCACTCAGGGAATCCGCGATGCCACCTAGACTCTGTGACCCTCGGAATGCAGCCTGACACGTTTCACAATAATTCTCTTCAGAGGCCGTTTCGTTGTGTGTCATAGCATAAAGCGCCACACCTTTATTCTGAGATGCTGCCTCCTGATAGGCCAAACAATTACAGCAGTCCCCCACAGTATTGTGGTATATGTAGTGC